>NC_086155.1:114135035-115362119 GCF_035149785.1 Candoia aspera | reverse complement strand
TCTCTCTTCAAATTCATTCTTAACAACTTCTTTAATTCCATTCTACAGTTCCTCTGGTTCCCTGTGAATGAGGTTCAGGACTCCAAAGCAATTCCTAAAGTTCTCCTTAAACTTTTTAAACTTACCATCTTCAAAATGATGGTTTTGCATTATACAAGCGCATATAATCATATAAATCACTTTACCGAAATCCCTTTTTTTTTGATAATGAAAATATTCTGGTCTGTGTCATGAATTCTTCATTTGCCACAATCTTTGGCAACTTGAATATGTCACATGGAAATTCATTTAGTGCAAGGCAGGATATATTAGTCCCAACATAACAGTGGCACAGAATTGCTAAGTTGTTCTTGACTTTTCTGCACGTATAAGCTATTAAGCACAAAGACCAAGACGAAGTATCATATTCTTGCACAGTGTGGCAGAGAATAATCCTTTTGGAGCATTTCTGGAAACTAGACTGTTGAATTTTTAAATGACTTCCTGATTTATTTGCTTGTATGTTGTCCATGAGTTAAAGTTAGTTATGAAGTCTTTTTTTTTCTTTTCCCCAGTGAAGTTCAATAGCAATCCAGTACTGTGAAAGAGGCTAATGAAAACATAGGAAGGTCACAGTTACATGGGTCATTCCAAATTGTATGTTAGATGCTGCAAACATCGAATGTTGAAATGGAACAGCATTTCTATAAATGTTTGCAGCATGTTAATATATAAGCTGCATATGCCATATTTGGAATCAAGATAAAGTAGGGATTCTCTAATTGTGGGATGGAATCTCTCAGGTGGTCTTGAGCAAGTTGGGGGGGTTGCTATTTCTTTTAAACTTTATCAGGTTTGTACAGGCAAAGTGGAAGCATGGTCAATATGTGTTCTAGACTCTGCTTCCTGCTCTGTCCATGTAATCTGGCTGTGGTCTTATCCAGGTAAATAGGAACAAGTTTGGAAGTGCCTTAACTTTGCCAAAACTCATCCTGGGCTTTGTTCCTCACTTTGCCTGGGCAAGCCCACACCAAACAGGTATGGTACCATAAAGTTTGAGAACTCCTGTAATATATAAATTAAAATTTAATTATTTAAAGAAAGTGATATATTTATTGCTTGCTCAACCCTAAGCCAAATGACATCATTCATTTTATTCAGAGCAAGGGCAATACAAATTCATTTATCATTTTAGCAGGTTGTGGTACCACTAGTTTGAGAACCCCTGAGATGTAGAATCAGAACTGTGCATGATGGCAGAAATGGGCAAGATGTTTTTCACCATAATATGTGACTTTATTCTACATATATGAATAGTTGTGTACTGGTCAGGTTCCACGGACTGCATAATAAATGAACTGAAGCACTCATTTCCACATCTATCTTGGTAATGGTGAAAGAGGATAATGAACTTCCACTGCCAACATTTATTTGAACTTTTCTGTGTAGTAATGTATCAAGTCCTATACAGATTGTCCTCACTTACCAACTGCTTGTTCAGTGACCAATCAAAGTTATGATGGCTCTGAAAAAGGAGATTTATGACCAGTCTTCAAACTTGCGGCTATTGCAGTGTCCCTACAGTCACGTGATTGCAATTTGGGTGCATTGCAACCGGCGCGCATTTACTGTCACAGTGTCCCATGGTCCTGTGATTGCCATTTGCGACCTTCACAGCCAGCTTCTGACAAGCAAAGTCAATGGGGAAGCAGCAGGAAGTTGCAAATTATGGTCATGTGACATCATGCTTAATGGTGGAGGTGATTTGCTTCAAGACTGAGGCTGGAACTGATGTTGTAAGTTGGGCACGGTCACGTCATGTTCCACTTTTTGACCACATCACTTACTGATGGAGTTACTGGTCCCAATTGCAGTTGGTAAGTGAGGACTACCTGTATAAGCATACATGGAAAAGGAAGGTGATGCAGCCGATCAAGTTAGCTTTTGACTTGATTTCTGTCTGCTAGAATTTCCTTTTTATCTTTGTTGTCCTGAGTTTTCTTCAGAGAAAATATTACTTTCTTCCGGATGAAGACATTTTTTCAACAGACATCTGTGCTGCCATTTTGTGATAATATATTCTGGGATTAATTTTATTACAAAGTGTGTACTTTAGTTTACAAAGACCAAAAACAAATTACCAGAAAACAACAAATCCGATTAAATAGCCAAAAATTTTAAACAATTATTTACATAAAATATATTGAGGTTAACAAAATTGCAAAACAACTGAGCATTCAGTGGTGATGGAACTAAAATTAGCAATTCTTCTGAAAATATCTAGTGACCTGTCAGCTAAGAGGAGGACAGTACTTTCCTCTTCAGAGTTGGCATGAGAGTGGGTAAGAAGTTATTAAGTTAGCTCACCACACCATATAGAAAGGACAGCACAGAAGCAGGTGAGATATAGTTTCCATTACTTCCAATGAGTAGGGGCAGAGTCCCTCCCATGGGGGATGTTGCTAAGTCTTTTTTCTAACAGTAAAGATGACAATATTTTATAACAGGTGAGAGAGAGGGATCTTCTATGGGATGGACAAAAAATATTTGCTAAGTATTTAGCATGGAAGAATGGCCTCCTCAGTATGCTCACCTCCTACAAGGAAGGAGTTTTGCTTAGGTCAAGTTGGATATTGATGTCCAGAGCCCTTTGTTGTAACTCTGGTTAAGGTCACTCAGGGTAAAGCAAAGTCAGATAATGAGCTGGTATCCCGTACTGAGGATGCTATCTTCCATAAGAACATGACGTTGTCCTCTGGGACCAAGGGAGGCCAGAGTGTTGCCAAAAAAGAGTAATGTAAACCAATATTTCAAGCGGCAAAGTAACATGCAGATCCCACAAAAATTAAGTCAGATTCCAGCCTCTGCAAAGAATTCAATATATAGCTGGGCACCTGCAATAAACTCAAGAATTTAGATTGTACTACCTGAATGGGGCTTAAATTGCAATAAATCACCATGTATCCGGTGACTAACAACTTGGCTCTGCAAATTTTGTAGCAGCTGGAATGTGGCTGTTGCCATTATATTTAGCAAAGTACAAAATTTCATTTGGAAGTTTACGGATCCTAGCAATGGCCTACCTTTTCTGATGATTCCAAGTTGCCAATGCTTGTAAAAATGTGCTCCAATGTTTAAGGAACTTAATTTGATTGATGCTAAAACTGCAAATTTTCCTGAAGTGGCAGTGGATGAGCTGAAGGCTTTTTAGAAAAAACCCCCACTAGTTCTGTTTTCTTATAGCTAATAACTAGCTGTTCCTCCCTGTAGTAAAGGGCAGGGCACAAAGGCTCCATTTCAGGCATACTCCCATTCAGGCCCACAACTAGGGTCTGTGTCACCCAGGGCAAACATGGATTCCACGCCCATTTTGGTGCCACCCAGCGCTCATTTTTGCATCCCCCCAGCACTCATTTTTGCACCCCCCCAGCACGGTTCCCTGGGGCACATGCCCCACTTGCCCCTAGTTGCGGCCCTGCTTGCATTAAGGAAAGAATTGCTGCATTATCTGCATATGACCATAGATAGTGTTGCATATTGCATATGGAAATGAAACTCATGCTTGGACCAGCATATTGATACCACAATTAAAAAGGAGAAGCATTAAAATACAACCTTATTTCAGCCCATATGAACATGAATTATGGGTGAAAGGTACTCCGAAGCATGACGCTGAAGTAGCATTACACTGTTTTCATGTAGTTTCATAGTAACAGCAATATGTGTCAGTCAATGGAAGAAGCAGTTATTTTTCCCTAGAACTAGGTTCTAGGGAAGGCTGCCTTTAAATCAATAAAAACCACACACAGGGTCTTGCACAGGCAATTAATGTATTTTTCTATCAGATGATGAAGGATAAGACTCAAGCACCAGCCACTGAATCTATTAGCTTTCTATGGAGGTGCTTATCATTGAGCTTGCTAATTGCACTCAACAGGCTGATGGGGAAATCCTTCCTATCTCCTTTTTTGCAATTACTGGAGTCAATAGTAATTGGAATAGTAATGAATCTATTCTGGTTTTCAGGGATCTGGAAAGAAGTGTCTATAAATTTAAACAGCAATATCACCTATCCATATTTACCTTCAGCATTTCTGCTAGGATCAGGTTGCTCTCTACTGCTTTATTATTTTTGAGTTCTGAGTTAAACTTGGCCATCTCAAGAAGCAACACTAAGGGCATCAGGGCAGTGGTATTTTATTACATATTTTGACAAAATCCTCTGAAAACAACCTGATTATGCTTGTAATAATATGTGGTTTTGCTTTATTATCAAATGTGCTAAACCACCCATAAACTTTGATTGAGTGCCTCTTCATGATCATGGTATCTCCCCTGCCAGGTAAGTTCTTCTTCTTGAAGAACCAAGGAATCGACACAAGATTGTTGTTTCTATTAAAGAAACTTCATATGGATACCTCTTGTCAAGTTAAATATTCGATCAAGGGTCATCTAACAGAAAGAATACCCACTCAGAAGTGGGTTAAGCAGGGCTGTGTTCTTGCCGCTCACTTTTTCAACCTCTTCCTGAACAATGTGGCTCACTCCCTTCGCTCAGTTAATGGTCACCCCCCCAGTCTTGGCTGTCTTCCCACCCCACTGTTACTTTATGCCAATGATACTACAGTCCTTTCTTGTTCAAGAGTGGGCTTACAAAGATACTTGGAGGCATTTTTTAATTATTGTCATCGTAACTCACCATTAACTTCTCTAAATCAAAGGTAATAATATTTGCCAAAAGATGGCGTTCGCTGAGATAGTTCATGGATAGTACAGAAATTGAACAAGTTAAAACTTTTAAATACCTTGGCATTACATTTAGTTATAATCTTTCTTGGGTAACTCATCGTAATAAGATAATTCATCTGGCCAATTGTTTGGCTGCCCAGATTAAAGAATTTTATTTTACAAGGGGTAACCAATGTGCACCTGCAGCAATTAGAATTTTTAAAGCCAAATCTCTCTCTCAAATACTATATGGTATTCCTATTTGGCTAAGAGTTTTTAACTCTAAAGTAGAGGGTATTCAGGCATCCTTTTTGAGGCAGCTTTTAGGGGCTCCTACTTGAGTCTCTTATCCCACGATTTGCTTAGAAACTGGTCAAAGCTTAATTGAAACTAAAGCTTGGATAATAACAATTAAATATTGGCTTAAAATTTTATTTAGAGCTGCTCCTCGAAGTCTGTCATCGTATCTTAAAAAAGATAACTATACTTCGCTTTGGACTTGACATATTATGTCCAAGCTCAGGCAAATCGGGATTGCAGTTGAGGATTTATATCTCTTGGACGAAACCTACGTATTTAGTATTATTAAACAGAGATTTTTGGACTTAGAATATCATAAACTCAGACCAGCTCAACCTCGTGTCTGTTCGCCTGCTACGCTTGGTATAGAAAATCATCTGGGCAAGGTGGCGCATTATTTGCATGATTTCGTGGTACCATCTCTGTGCAGGGCCTTCTTCCTGGCCAGAGTAAACGCTTTTCCTTCCGAGGTGCTCTTCAGAAGGTACAAGCGCATTCCCGTCCACGAGAGGCTCTGTCTCTGTGGCAGTCCGGATACAATTCATGATATCATTTTTGACTGCCACTTGTTTGTGTCTCTTCAGCATGAATTACTCTTAAAATTTTTACAGAATAAATACCTGTTAAATGTTGTAGATACTGTGTCATCTTGCCAATGTCTACTGAACGATGCTGTATCTGAAACCACCCAGATTGTTGCCAAATTCCTGGAGGAAGTGCTTAAAAGGAAACGTAACCAAATCTTTCAATGAGTATGGCTCTTTCTTTGTTACTCTCATGATACATTAATGCCTTTTGTATTTTATTGCTTGTATAATGCCAATAAAGGTTTGATTGATTGAGTGCCTCTTCTTTGAAGATCAGACTGCATCTTTCTCTATTGTATAAAATGAATAATCTCATCCAAACAAATATATATATTAGAAACTATAATATCAAGGTTTGATGTTCAGCTATGAAGTTCCAAAAACTGTAAATCTTTTCCTAGTCTTTATTCTCTTATCATTTTCTTTTGCGTAGAATGACTGGTGAAAATACAAAACTAGGACTATTTCATCCACGTTCAGTTTCTTCTCATTACTGTACACAGCCTCTTTAACATGGTATTCACTCCCTCTTTTTGATAATATGTGGTGATGCCGCTGCTTTTCTTACAGTTTCTATTTTTTCTTGAAGAGTCATCTGCCACTGTTTGTCATGGTAACTTTTTGCAAAAAAAGTTTTCAAGGAACCCTAGCAGTTCATTTGGGATATCATCATGGCATTATTGATCTTGGACAACTGTTTTCTTACAAATAAAATGTCTCACAAATTCGCTTCATGCTTATCATGCATCAGTATGTTTAAGACGTTGCTGAGCTCTCCCCTCAGAAAAGTACCTTGGCAAATGAAGGGGATACGTAAAAGTCTGCAAGGTGAACCGTTGGGTCAATAAAAGCAAAAATGTACTTGGCTGGAGCATTTGAGCTTCTTCAAATATACTAAGACTCTCTGAAAGGGCCAAAGTTACAGACACTTAATGAACAAGAGATATTTATATCCGACTGCCTCCAGAGGCTCATAAATATTTTATAACTCCTTGTGACTGGTTTTATTTCATTTCTGATTTGTTGTATATCCTTAGGCAGCATAATCTTCATACACTTCATATACTTGGGTGAAATGGTGGTCATGGCTGTACTGTGCTCTTAATTTTTGTACAGGCCAAAGTGTTTCTGTTCAATTGCTTTTGACACTATAGATTACATGATACATTTATAAGACATTTATATGATTTTTTGTCATATTCCTATGAGGCATATGTTGCTCAAGTCCCTCATCTTTTAATCGAAGTAAAAATCGATAATGGATTTTTACTTTGTCTTATGGTTTCATTCAGGACCACATACGCAGATTCATGAAATATTATTATTCTACATTAACTGCTTTGAAAGTAAGCTTGCCATATCAGAGGATCCCCCTTTGGAATAAAAGCTTTCTTTTTGAACGATTTATGCTGGTAACACCTGCAGTTGTGTTTGTATTGTTTGTGGTTCTTGTAGCTAAAACATCTGCCCACATTTGGTATACAGTAGCTACTGTGTGGATGAGTATTTTTCCAGATGCTGCCTGTTTCAGTATTTCTAAGACTTACTTCGGTGAAAGCTGCTCAGACTTATTAATGAACATTATACTTATGGTTCTGGAAATCTGTCTTCCTTTTCTTGCTATATGCATAAAAGAAAACTGTACTTGTTGCTACTGAACCAACTCCAGAGTGTACATATGGGGCTTGGACTAGAAGAGGGGGTTGGACTAGAAGATCTCCAAGGTCCCTTCCAACCCTATGATTCTATGATTCTGTATAGTTCACAGGTACCATTCCCTGTTTGGTTGAAAGAAGAAGAAAGCATTCCATCTTAGGAAAAACAGCAGGGCTTTTTTCACGCTATGGGAATTAGACTGGGGAAGGTCAAAAGCAAAGAGCCAAAGCCTAGACTGCTCCATTAACAATAATAGAAACCAGGTGGCAGCATCTCCTCTCTCCCATAAACAATAAAACCTCAGCCCATCACATTTCATAGATGCAAAAATGAGATTTAAAATTTGAACTTTGATTCTGCAATATATAGGGCTTATGCCTTACATTCTACAGTTGCTGGATTTCTTCATTAACAGCTTTTCTAGTTTTTGCAATAAGTCTGCCTTATCAAGAGGTATGTCCTTGAATTGCTGCCTGCAGTGCTTTTAGTTCCAGCATCAAGCAAGGACAAGGCTTACAACAACTTTTGCAGGGGAGGAATAAACTGTAAGCATTTCTTAGCTCTAGAAACGTTCAACAGTGGAATCCAACAGTAGTTTAACTAAAAATCTTTTCAGGAAAAAAATGCGTCATAATGTTTACAAACTTTCTTAGAGAAGTAAAAGGTAACTGCCCATCTTGTTAATTATTACTAGGGCTAGCAAGTAAGAAAAGAATTTATCTTTCTGATTTGCATAGTAATAAAGTTTAGCTTAGATGTTTTACAGAAATGAAGTTGCACTATACACATGCTCTAGCCACCTGGCAACTGGACTGTTGCAATGAGCTCTACATGAAGCTGCCCTTGAAGACCATCTGGAAGCTACAGCTGGTCCAAAAATAGTAACAGGCATTTCTCATTATGCCCATGTGTCATTGCTGCTATGCGAGTTGCATTGGCTACTAGTTGGCTTCCAGTTGCAATTCAAGGTGCTGGTCATCAACTATAAAGCCCTTCATGGCCTAGGGTCTGGTTATCTGCAGGACTGCCTGTCTCCAATTGTTTTAGCTTGGCCTGTACATTTAAGCAAGTGGGTCCTCTCAATTAAACATTATCATTTTGTGGGACCAAATAAGTGTGCCTTCTCCATTGCTGCCCCCGCCCTCTGGAACAGCATCCCTCCAGAGATACAGATGGCACCCTCTCTACTGGGGTTCCAGAAAGTCCTTAAGAACTGTCTCTGTTCCCAGATCAGGGATTAATTCTTCAATGGGCAAGATGATATAGCAAGATATACACTTGTTTCTATCCATAATTTATTGTGGTCTACATGATAAAAAAACCTTTGTATAATCAATACAGCAAAACAATTTTTTTAACTATTTATCAGTTGTTAGCAATGTGGTCTCAGGTGCCCCTGCTTCTTCTGAATCCACTTGGTACATCTGGCAGTTTTTGTTCCATGTATTGTTGAAGTGTGGATTGTGAAATTTTGTGTGTTATCTTATTAGCACGTGAGATATGTGGAATTATTTAGCAATTTGAGCATTCATCAGCACTGCCCTTTATATTGAAGTATATAGTGATCTTTTCCATTATTTCACAATATTTGCAGTGATTTCCATACCTGCTTACAATCCACAAACAACACTTTAACTGCATTGTCTTGCAAAGTTTTATATGATTTGGCTAGGATTTCGTAAAATCCTGTGCTACGTTGTTAGCAATATTTTCTAGAGCCCACTTAACTTCATTTTCCAGAATGTCTGCTGTAGTTTAGGAATCAAGATTTTTCATATCATTGATTTGATATCTCTTCTTCATATCTTCTTTCTCCAGCCAGTCTTTGCCTTCTTTGTCTTTTATTGTGCCTATCTTTGCATTAAGTCTTCCTTAATATCTGTAATTTTAAAATAACTCTCTTGTTCCTTCTATTCAATTGATAACCTCAATTTCTTTGCATTGCTTATTTAGATAGAAATTCTTGTCTTTTCTAACTTTTCTCCGAAAATCGGCATTTAATTAGCTATTTTCAATTGTCAGTAGACAGCCATTTCATCTTCTTTTGGTTTTTGTTTGTTTAATGATGTTATAAGGTTCAGACCAAAGTTCTTCAGGCATTCTATTGATCAAATCTAATCCATTAAATATATCCCATCTAATCATGTGGAATATTGTTATCTTGTTGGTCTGATTATTTGTTTTCTTGATATGAAGTCATGATTTTGTGATAAAGGTTTGTGAACTCAGCAGCAGTCAACACTAGATCATTTTTTCCTGAATGAACAGAGTTTCTCCATCTTTGCTTTCAGAGGATATACTGTAGTATATTTGATTATGGTGCTGTCTATCCATGAGTAAAGTAATCTTTTAGGTTGTCAGAAGAAGGTATTTTCTATAAATATTTAATATTTTTGGATGAGCATTATTAGTCTGTGTCTTGTTTCATTTAGTATATCAAGGGCAAAACTTTCTGTTGTTCCAGATGCTATTTTACTTTAGCATTCTACTTTACTGTAATTAGTATAATACCTCTGTCAGTGCTGTGTCAACAAGGTGTTGCAAGTTGCCATAGAACCTTGTCAACTTCCACTTCCTCTGGAACTGTGGTTGGAGCACACAGTTGTATCACTGTAAGACTGACTGGCTTGAACTGAGATCACATTCAATTTTTGAGGTTGTACCCAAGACTGACTTTATGTCAGGCTCTGCCTGCTACCCAGTAAAAACACAGACGCTAGGTAGGCTTAGGTTCTGGTTTTATTTGAGTAACAGTATGCGTGCCCTTTAAGAAAGCTGAGAGTGAGTGGAGCGCGCCGGAACAGGATTTAAATAGCCCGCACCGGTCAGCGCTCCACCCCTTCTTACTCTGGGTGCGCCCCGAGCCCCGTCGGTTCCGTCGTCGGTAGGTTAGGGGTCGTGGAGCCCCTCCTGTGCTCCGGGCGTTTCCTTGATTGCTTCCCTGGCCGGTGATGGTTCATTGCCGGGCGATCAGGTTCGTAATCTCTTTGACAGCTCGGGCGCGCCTCATGGTCTGGTCTTGTCAATTACCTTCTTTGCAACATTGTATCTCTTCCACGCCTCTGGCTAGAGTTGATACTTTGTTGCCAGCACCTGTTGCTCTCTTTTGTTAGCTAGTTGCCTTTTCCCTTAATCCGCCCGGGACCCATTTCCCTGCATTGTCATGCGAGCCGTTGCGATGTCACAAGCATCGCAACGGTGATCATGACACTTTAACACTCTTTTGTTAATAATGATAGAAGTCTATTTCTTCTATGATTTTATTGTCCACGTTTAAAAGATCTGATGTTCCTCTGATGTGAAATCAGCCATTATAGTTCATTCCCAGAAACCGGAATCCATAAATGTAAGTGGTCTTATAGCTTTTCAGCATTATACTATGGTTAATTTAGCCACTCTTAGTAAAATTAATATAAATTGCACTATACAGGTTCCATAATTTATTTAGGACTCTTGGCAAATGATGGCTTTGTTGTTGATTGAATTTATATAACACCCAATTTCAGAATAACATAATTTGCATCTGGCCAAAAAATATCAAGACAATCTGATTTAGAGGCTTAACATTTCCTTAACATCAGAACATCAAAATATATTTAATTCAAATACCACTGGCAAATCACTTTAAAGAATTGTTTTGAGTTTTCATTCAACAGATTAGCAGAAATATTGTAAGTCCCAGTGCTAATCTTGCTTATTTAGTTATATTCAAATCTTGCCTCATTTTTCTTAAACCTGGTATTTGTTTCATTTGACTATAATCCATTAATAAAGCATATTACTCATTATATTTTAATCACTGCCATTGAAATCATATTTCCTATTTAGTTATCGCAGCTATCCATAACGAGCTGAAAGATGGTTTATAATATTACAGACTTTAAATATTGAAACCAAAGATCCCACTCATGCATATGTCCAATTAGTTAATCATAAAAGTCATGATGTTATTAGCACTTAAAGTATAAATTGCTAATAAGCTATTTTAATGTCAGTGTGAAAAGTTCATTAATGTCTGGATTATATTGCTAATAAATTCAATATTTAGAAATTATGTCATTGGAGAAAAGTAGAACTTTTAAAAATGTATATCAAACTTTAAAAAAAAGTTTTAAGAGAAAACAATAAAGTTTTTTGTGTGAAAGTTAATGATGGAATCAAAGTCAGATTTTTCCCCCCGAATAAGTTTGTTCTGCTGTGTTTAACTAGTCATGGCAAACCAGTCATTTAGAAAAAGTTAATTTAACAGTTTAATAGTATTATAATATATCAGTAATAATTTCTCCTGCTTTGCATACCTCATCTTATTTGGAACCTGAGAATTTTGCCAAATAAGCTTTGCAATTAATTTTTTGCAATTTATTACTAACTGTAAAGGAATACTACTAAATAAAAAAGAAACCTTGGCAAAAAGTTAATTATTACTGGTGCTATTACTTCTAACCAAGAATAGATAAATAGATCAATGTACAGTATCCTTTCCTACGACAATGAATAGTTTTTAAAATTCACTGTATTGGGAGAGTTTGTGTTTAAATACATTCAAATATTTAAATATTTATCATGTTACTTTTTTATTATGATTAAGAGTAGATTGCTGGACTTAAATTTCATTAGTAATATTAATAGCCATCTATTCTGGTTTTGTGAAAGCCAATGTTACGTTATTATCAAAAACTGAACCGATATGGTGTGACGTACTGTACTGGTAAGTCCTCCCCACGTTGCAGTGGATTTGACAATGTCAATGCTACATCATCTGCATAAAAGAAGAATACAAATTCAAATTTCCCGAATTGATTCCAATACAAATAATGCTTCTATATAAAGTAAAAACTGACATTGGTAAAGATTTGGTCGCAATTCAACATAATTGAGTGTAATCCGGTCACAATTCTATGCACAATTAGTGCATAGAATTGTGTGAATAATTTCAGTTTAACTTGCTTAAGCCACTTTTAAATATAGCTTGACTGGATTTTGACACAAATCTGTGAATACGAAGATGAAAGATTTCACGTATTTATCAGTATCTATGATATTCATGCTGAATTAATTACTTTCAAACTTTAATCAATGCCATTTAAATAACATATCCAAATGTAAGACTATCAAATGTCTGGATTTTCTGAATTTATCCCACTTTTTGCTCCTCAAATGTCTTTTCAGATTGATTTTTAAAAAATGTCTAGACAGAATGACCCGCCTAGTGGCTTTGTGTAGACAAAACAAAAGTAGGGAAAGAGTGGAGCCCTGAGGCACCCTGCAAAGCAATGGTCTAGGGCAGACCTTTCTCCCACACCAACACTGGCTGGAACCAACTTTGGAGGATGGAGGAGAAGCACTGCAATACTGTGATTCCCACTCCCAACCCCCTGAGCTGGTCCAGAAGGGTACCAGGGTCAATGATACTGAAAGCTACTGAAAGGACAGGATGATGTATTTCCCCATCCCAAGCTTGCCATTGTTCGTCAAGTGTGACTGGCACTGTTTCAGTACTGTGTCGTGGTCTGAACTCAGGTTGAAAGAGGTTCAAATAATCTGTTTCCTCCAGGTGCCTTTGGAGATGCAAGCTGACCACTCTCTCAACAACCTTCCTTAAAAATTGTTCAACTCTGTTGGACGCAGCAATGACTTCTTAAGGAAGGGATGGACCACCTCCTCCTTAAGAGTCAATGGAACCTTCTCCTGTCTCAAGGATGCATTTATACTGCATGGATCCAAACATCCAACACCTCCTTGGAGTCCTTGACCAGCCAGGGAGGTCATGGATTTAAACATCGGTGACTGCACCAAAGGACCCCAAGGACTCTACCCACTTCCTCAAGACCATCAGGCTCAAACTCATTCCAGATAACCAGGCAAAATCATGCCTCAATCAACTCCAGAGGACCTGTATAGCTGGAATCCAACTCAGAATTTATTTATTCACCAGATGCCAAGAATAATCCTCATAGTGGCCCTGCAAATTCTTATCCAGGAAGGATTGGGTCTTCCTGAATAAGGCCCTGGCCAGCAGAGGGAAGGTTGCAGGTTCAAAACCAAGTAAGAACAGGATTTTTATTCATTTTTAAATTATGATCTTTTTGGAGTAAGTAGCTTTCCCCCTCTGCTTTTTTAAAATAACCCCTGATTATGTTTTTACTGTATTTTGTTCTAAACCAAACTTGAAAATTACATCTAGATATTTAATAAGCATTCTGGAGTTTTCTTCTTCCTGCATTGATTAGATATGTTGGTACTGTTCAGTTAAAATGTAGCTAGATCGTTAGCTAATGCAAACCAGTTGTTTACCAAGTTGCTACTTAGGTTTGCTGGAAGCTCCCCACTCCCCATGCTGCTGAATAATTTATGCCCTACTCCCACAGAGCAAAACAGGACTTCAACCCCGGTCAGCTCTTAATGTTGTCTGGATATTCTTTTCATTTGGAGTTTGGGAAACAATGCTCCCAACCTCGCAAATAACACTTTAGCCCCAGGTAGTAAAGACTTGTTCAGTTGGATCAATCTCTTTAGGGCACAAGAGACACAATGTGTGATGCAGCAGAATGGAAAAGAACAAGTAAATAAAATTTTCACAATACATGGAAAAAAAGAACCTACTCTCCCACTCAAATATAAACACTAGGACATTTATAATATCATTTGCTAAATAGAAATTCCTTATGTTCCTGTTTTTGGAGTGCAGTTCTCCCTTCACAAAGCACATATGCAACATTTTCTTAAGAGAGGAGTGTTAAGCATTGTTCCAACACCTGCTGTCCACATACTGTATTTTAAGTTCTTTGCAAAGCCTGTACCTCATCCAAACTGCAAAGAAAACAAAGTATGAGACCAAAACAATCACAGGCTTTTCCCACATCACATTGCACTGCTATTTTTAGAGGAAATCCTCACCGGATTTTAGTCTTAAAGTAATAAAAGAGAACATAGGGAGCTCTTTTGTAAAAACACCATCATCTTCCCTGAAATAAAAAAATAAAAACGCTAAAAAGGCCAAGTTTATTTAATATCTGATAATAAATACTATTTTTCAATTCCTAAAATCATTGCATTTGACCTCTGCACATAACTGTCTGTCTGTCTGTCCATCTATCTATCTATGCCTTTGAGTCAGTCTTGACTCTTGGCAACTGCCTGGACAAGTCTCCGCAGTTTTCTTGCCAAGATTTTGGAAGTGGTTTGCCATTGCCTGCTTCCTAGGGCTGAGAGAGAGTGACTGGCCCAAGGTAGTAAAGACCCAACTGGCTTTGTGCTTAAGGCGGGACCAGAACTCCAAGTCTCCCAGTTGCTAGCCTGGTGCCTTAACTACTGCACCAAACTGGCGCTCCCTCCCTCCTCCTCTCTTTGCTTATCCTATATTACACACAAACACACACACACACACACACACACAGAGTATGTATCTCCTTATACTTGCTAAGTTACTATATCTAATATAGTAAGCAGCATGTGCCATTTAGTGCTACTTGTAGTGTAACTACAATACATTTCAGTACTGCTACTTTATGGTATCTTGGAATGCTGCTGAACTTTGCTGGTCTATGGTGTCCACACCCAAGATAGTCCCTTGGTAACATCTCTAATCCAGGGTTTCAGGAACTCAGTATTATCAATAGTGAAACTGAACAATTTGTTTAGATTCAATTAGGTCTGATTCCCTTCCAGCATGTTAGAAGCCTCATACCTGTGGTCTTAGCAGAAGCTGATGGTTGAGGGTAGATATGTGTCCATGAAGTCCATTCCCACAAATACACACACAAGCACACATATATTTATTTCACAGTGTTTGTAACTCAGCCCAGTTTGTAGACTTACTTTTCTATTCTATAGTTTTACTTTACAACAAAGTAAAACTATAGAATAAAAACAAACAGAAAGATAAACAAACTACCCAGAAGCCCATTAGAAATACTTTATTCAGTCCTGATTGAAAGAATGGCAGACTAGTGCTGTTTTAACAGCTTTATGAAATGCCAGGAGGGAAAGGGTTGCTTGAACTTCTGAAGACAACGTACGAAGTACAATGGGTACAACAGAGAAAGCCTGACTGCTGGTCCATATCCCTGCACTTTACATATATAAACTGAGGACTCTAAGCAGTCTTTCTCATGATGTCCCTACTGAATGGGCAGATTCAAGTTGGCAAGGCAGTGCCTGATGTAGTCTGATGCTATATGGCTTCGTAGGTTATCACTGGCACTTTGAATTAAGCCTGGAAGCCTACTTGGTAACCAGTGGTGTTACTCTACTATGTTGGGGTTGTCCAGTTGGCAATCAAGCAGCCACAGTTTGGACCAACTGCAGCTTCTGGGCCATCTCCAAAGGCTGCCTGATGTAGAGGCTGTTACAGTAATCCAACCACATGGAGATCAAAGCATGGGTTATTGGTCCAGGTTGACATACAGTTGAAGCTGGGCAAAAGCCTCCCTAATTACCACTCTTTCCACCTGCAGCTTAAATAGTAGCCATAAGTCCAGAAGAACCCCCATATCACCACCAATTTCTTCAATAAATGTAAATATAAATATGCACACGTACCACAATATTCATATCACACACACATCTGTTTATCCTCACACATTCATTCCATTTATTCTCTTACTCATACACTCTGTTCACTGATACACCTTTCATTCATTTACTCTCTTCCCAGATACATACACTTCTTTCACTCCCACACTGCACTCATTCTTGCACAGGCAAACACCATTCACCCTCACATAAACATACACACATACAGGTAGATGATTGCCAGTAGCATCCCAAATAGTCACTTTACTTCAAGGGAAATGTTAAGTGATCAGTTATCTCCAGAATTCTTCGAGATTATTCAAAACTACAATGATAGAAGTTCATCTTAAATGTAAACCTCAGATCACAAAAGGTGCTGCTAGGCCCAAAGCACACCTTGATTTGCGGGGTCAAATAAGCTATTTGAGGCAAAAATAAAAAAGGAAGTCTCATCAAATAAGGTGAACAAAAAAGAACTGGAAAAAAATGGCAAAAGAACTGAAGAGAGCTATAAAAGAATCAATACACACACTGTGGAACATATGGAAAAGAATACAGTACAGCAACAAAAATTAATTAAATATATCTGAAACAAGAAAATGACCAAAGAGGACTCTGGAGCATTGGATGGCAAGCATTAAAGGTTGGCTAAAAGAGGAAAAGGAAATTGCAGAAAAACTCAATTAATTCTTCTCATCTGTCTTTACTGTGGTGGATGTAATGCAGATGCAGATGACTGAGCTGGCCTTAAAATGACAAATGTAGCTCAGTGGAAGCACAAACTAAGTTATGCATGCTGGTATAAAATTCCCTCCCCTACAACTTTACATGCACATTGATGGGTTCTAAGTTGGCAAAGCACATCATGTGGGTATGATAAACAGCTCACTGAAAATGTCAGTGCAGGGGGTGGTTGCTTTTAATAAAAAGGCAAATTCCATGTTAGGAATGGTTAGGAAGGAAACTGAAAATAAATCTCCAATATGCCCCTCTGTAAATTTATAGTGCAACGACACTTGAAATGCTGTGTGTACAAGCCTAATCACTGTACCTCGTAAAGGATAGTGCAACGCTGGAAATGGTGCAAAAGTGCAACTAAAGTAATTAAGGGGTCAGAATAGTTTCTCTCTGAAGAAACTGTATAGTATCTTTAGAGTGAATGTGAGTAAAGGGAAGTGCAAAAAAGGCATATAAAATCATGATGCAGAAAATCTATGGGTAATTTTTTCTCACTGGAATGTTTTCCTTCTTTTGAAATGGAGAAAAGTATTTGCTTTTTTTTTTTTTAAAAGAGGGATTTTTGGCACTTTCAATCCAGTCTTTTTCCAATGGTAAATCTGAATTATCAGAAAGATTGCCTTCCCTCAATGTCCATCTGGACCCCACAAGCCCCTTCAGTCTTTGCTCCACTTGCCCTTTTCAAGTGAAAAGATGTAAAAGCTTGCTTCTGACAGTGACTCAATGATCAGCTTTTTTTATTCCCCAGTACTTGCTTTTAAAAACATGTAAGAAAACTCTCACTGTCTAAAATAGAAATTTATTTTAAGCTTCATTTTGCTTTAGTGTTGTATTTTAAATATGGAATATTTCATTCTTCTTCTGCAGGGTTTCTCAGTAGGGTTCTGTGGAACCCTAGGGTTCCGTGAGAGGTCACTAGGGGCTCCCTGGCAGATCACGATTTATTTAAAAAATTATTTCAAATTTGGGCAACTTCACATTAAAGAGGTAAGTTTCATTCTTTATTTTTAGTTTAAGAACACTGCTAATGCTTACATACAGGCCTACCCATGAAACAAATATAATAATTTTGTAACTTCTGGCCTATATTTGAGCCTGAATGTGCAGGGGTTCCCTGAGGCCTGAAAAATATTTCAAGGGTTCCTCCAGGGTCAAAGGTTGAGAAAGGCAGTTCTTTTGTATTCTCAGATCTGGCAGCCATGTTGATGATGCCTGTTGATGACTACAAATACTTGATATTAAGAGCTTTTAATTCCAGTGGAGACATTTATGCAGAGAGCACCAACATAAAAGTTAAGTGGGGAATATTTTCATAACAGTTAACAGTTTGGGAGAATAATTGAACATTGTTTCAAAATGTTGTGAAAGAAAATCTGGTGTGATTTCTGAACAACTGCATGGGAAGCTTGCTGTATGTTTGAGGATCCCCTTCCCTCATAGCCACAATTCTCTAGGAGCCATGCAGAAAGACAGACTTCTACACAATCGTTCAACGTATTGTAAATATAACCCGCACCAAAGTGGTGACCATCCAGCAAATACCTGAAACTCTATCCCAGTGGAACAATAAACAATTACTGTACATTGAGAATGGTCCCAACAATGCTACCTGCTGCTATTCTGATTGATCCTTTTAATTGTCTAGCAGTAACAGTGTTGAATTAGGAAGGGGAGATCCAGGTTCAAGTCCACTCACAGCCATGATAGTTTATTGGGAGACTTCAGGCCAGTCTCACTCTCTCAGCCTAACCTTTCTCACATAGTTGTGGGGAGAAATTTCAGGACAGAATACTATGCACACCACCTTGAATTCCTGGAGGAAAGATCGGATATAAATACTGTAGTAAACAAAATAAATCAGAAAATGCTCTTAAGTGATTTATAAAGGTGTTCCAACAATCATGTTTCACAACAGCAAAACTAGACAAACTCTTGCCACCAATCAATACAGAGTATGTCCACTCAGTGAGACAAGGTGTAGCTATAGGGAGAGGGAACATTTTCCTCAGGGTATCAGTACCCCTAGATGAAAACATTAAGCAAATTGGAATAAAAGCACAAGAACAAGAGGGAGGGTTAAGGCAGCAGGGAAACTAGAACACAGGATGAGAGAAATGTTCATAGAAATGTTTGAAGTTCTTACTGAATGGTGGAGGGTAAATTAGGTCTCTGGCCACTTGAAGAGTCCCAATGTTACATCCCCTTTTAACTGTACTAGTTCAAACAAATGGAAAGCAGTATAAAGAAGCATCCAAATGCACCCATCAAAGGGCTATTGCCCATCTGTTCCATTCACAACCTCCCAGTAAATTACTAGCCTGTGGTTGCAGTAACAATATTGGATGATGATATGCAGAGCAAATCAGACTTCAGCAAGAGGTTCAACAGATCTGCTGGAGATGCTTCAGTTCATCTGGCCCTGCCTAAACGATTTGCAAATCAAAAATGGATAGATGTGGGAGATCTAATACAAAGGCCACCATTTGGGACCATGAACAGTTTACAACCAGAAAAGAGCTCAAATTCAAGAGGGGAAAGGAAAAACTCTTTGCCCAAAAATTCAAGCTAGGGTGGAGGAAGGTAAGGAATCCTCTCTGACACAGCCTGTCCTTGTGACAAAAAGACAAAAGTTAAAATTCACCTCAAGGAATTAACATCAAGCTTCTCTAGATAAATCTGCTGAAACCAACAAAGATCATCTTTGACAGAAATAGGGTACAAATCCATGAGAAGAACACAGTCCAAAATACCCTTGCCATGGTAACTGAAAAGGAGAATTCTGTGGCATTGAAAGCCACAAAAGTTGTGAAGGTGCAAACATGTTCTGTTTTGACAAATGTTGTACAGCATAAGAAACTAAGTGTCTGTCTGTGGGAATAGAGGGAGAAAAGTCCATGGTTTCTCTTCAAGAATGCTTCAGTATTTATTTCACAAAAGCTAAGGTTAGCCCCACTTCAAGTATCCCAGAACTGCTTGGGCCTAATTAGGGCAGTTGGCCAGACAGGGAAGTCAAAGGAGGCTTACAAGGCGGCTGTGGCAACCTCCTTTCACAACACTGCCAAGAACATTACATGAATTAGGGCAGTGCAGCACTTTGCAAATACAGGTAGTAAATACAGTTTAGTGACCACAATTGGGACCTGCAACTTGGTCATTGAGTGATGCAGTCACTAAGTGGGAAATCACGTGACCACAACTGTGCTTACAATTTTACTTCAGCTTTCCTTTCTGCCCACTCTCTATAGTGAGGTCTACCTGTAATCTAGAAAAAGAGTTTCACAACATGTTGGAGTAAAGACACAGCATCTGTGTTCTTTTTTCCATGATGGTACCCAAATGCAGTTTGATTGTGTAGCAGGTAATAGAGCTGTTGGACTATGGATGTTGTTGAAGGTTGGTAGAGGTTATGTTTGGCTTGTGCAAGAGTGGAGATTCCCCTTGTACTGTGGATGGTGAGATTTAGTGTTAGAGATCTGCAGTTCCATGATGGTAGCCAGTGCTCTTGGACTAGCTGCTTGAGAGCTGTGCAGCCAGCTACTTCACCATAGACCTGGCTGAGATCAGTGGAGAAGCATCAGAGCTCAGCAGTGGGGAGCCTTAGATATGGCAGAGACCAGGCTGCTTAAACATTCCACGTGATCAGCTATTTGGTGGCAACAACAGTGGGCCTGCAGATCAGCTGTAAAGAGTGCATGCTTGTTTCCATCATTCACCATCTGCTGAGAGGGGCTGGGCTGAAAGAGTTGGTTTGCTGACTGGCAGGAGAGGTGGCAGCAACATGGGCCTGATGGAAGAGTGGCAAGTGACTCCTCAGTGAGAGTTAGTTCTTTCTGTGAACTATTTGGCCATGTTGACAGTAATGGCCCAGTAATATACTTGGTGGGCCAGAGAGTGAGGGCATCTGGGGATCATGAGGAGGCAATGGCAGGAGTGGGATCAGCCCCGTGGTGAACACAACTGCCAGCCTGAGTCCTGCAACTGCTTCAGAGTGTACTATCCTGGGCAGTGGTCATCTTGTCTGGATGGAGGAAAATCCGTGCCCTGGGTTACCTGTCAGGGATTTTTTACTCCCTTTTGGCACTTGTTGCTTTTATCCAACTACTGGGGAATCCAGCTACTGGGGAACTGGATTTGGAGAAGTTAAAGACTTTTGATTGTGGAGTTAGATGGATGGAAGGATTTGTTTGTTTCTTTGTTTTGGACTTGGGAAAGCTAAGGGAGAGGGTGTTTGTTTCTCTTCTGTGTGAAAGGTAGAGGAGGGTAGGAGTGCTCATTCTTGGTCACTCCATCTGTAGGGACTTTGGATGGTTGACTTAAACCTAGTTTAACCTGATGAGAGCAGGCTGGATTCAGGGGATGTGATGGTTGTAGTGGAAGGATGGCTGCCCTGATTAGTAGTATTGGTCCACTGAGTACCTATGTAGAAGTGGGCCAGGATCTTGCCAGACAGCTTGACCTGCAATGATTGGTTATTATCTGAGTGAGAGATGGAGCCTATGTCTTGGGTGACTATTGGCAAGTTTTGGGATGGAGTGATTTGGGGGAGTGGGGGGAATAGGGCAGGCAGTAGCATTTCAGCAGTAACAGGCAGACAAAGATATGGTAGGAGACTAGGAGTGGGCTACTCTCAGGGAAGGTATTCTCAGTGTCTTCTACCAATTCTATCTTCTAGTCTCCTGCTCTCCACCCCAAGGCGTGATCATTGGACCTTTGGTGCCCCTGCTGCTGAGTAATGTCAGGTGGGTTTGTAATAAAGCTCTCTTCATACAAGATATTACTTTGAGGGCTGATTGGGCTTGTATTACCAAAACCTGGACAAGCATTCAGAAATATACAGTAGTTTCCTGGGTTTTGAGTATGACACTAGCCATGATCCCAGGGCAGGAGTGGGAGAGTGGCTGTTGTTAGCTGGAAAACTGTTGCAGCTTTCAGAGGTGCTGCCCTGTGGACATAAATCCCTATTTGTCAGATTGGACTGTAGGGATTACATGGGATTGCTGCTTCTGTGCAGGCCTTATGGTGTGATAACATCCCTGCTTGAGCTACTCAATTTGATTCCCATGCTGGCAATAGAGTTTCCCAGGCTTATGATTCTGGAAGACTTCATTCTGCCATCCTTTGGGTACTGAGTTTGGAATTCATGGCCACCATGACAACCATAGATCTGACCCAAGTCATTGAGGCCTGGCACACAATGGGTGTATGTGGATGTCACATTTTCAGTCTTGTTTTTGTCTTAGAGCAGTCAATGTGATCTGGAGTTCTGAGGTCTTTCTGTTTGTGCCTTCACATGGGTAGATCACTCTTTGATTGTTTTGGAGTTCTCCATACCCACTCCAACTACCTCCCAAGGGAAGTAGGAACTATTCATCTGGTCTTCCCCAGACACCAGATGTAGGGTTTATAGGGGTCTGGAAGGGAGAAAACTGGTTCATACTCATTCTCCATAAGACTGAGTGGCAGTGGATTGTGGAATCTCATTGGACCTGAGATTTTCCATCCTTGATTCTAGATGGGGTTGTACTGCCCCAAACAGAAGCAGTCATCTGGCAGGACCCAAGAGACATGCCTTCTCTTTACTGCCCTCACCCTTTGGAACAGCATCCCTCCTGAGATTCAGCAGGCCTTGACCCTGCCTACCTTTCAGAAAACATTAAAGACCTGGGTTTTTTGGACACGGAGAGTGGTATAGCCAGTTGGATGAGGGTTTTTTGATGCATTTACATGCTCCTGTTCGGGATTATATTTTTAATGCTTTGTTTCATTATGTGGTTTTTACTGAGTTATACTTGTTTATTAAAGATGTACAGTATCCTGAGTCAACTGCTAAGTGGGCAGCTATATAACTTGATAATATAAATATTGTACATAAAACTCTCTATAGCATCCTTTCCCAGAGTTGTACAGGTGTCCTCTGCAGTTTCCATACAATCCCAGAAAAAGACCCAACTGCTTTAAAGAGCTGCAGATGAACACTATATGGCCCTGGAGGCTCCAAACATCTTTTTGGGATTGAATCGGAACCCACACAGCCCTCACATAAATGGAGTCTCCAGGATAAGTTGACATCTTGCCTTTTGATCCCAAGCAAGAATTCTGTGAGGCCCTATTCCCCATGAGACAGGATCATCAAAATCCTAGCAAGGACTCAAAACTGCAAACTCTAGCTCTTTGGACACTAAAGCAGACAATAATAGGAAAAAGGAAAGCGAGCCATCAAGGAGCACCAGATGTGCCTGCCAACTCTGTTCTGAATTTGTTTGCAAACAAAACCACTTCTTCATCTTAGAGTTTCTAGCTGCAGGAATTTCTATCTGAAATATGAATTGAGGTTAACCTTTAACCTTATTATCCCTCAAACAGCACTGAGGATGTTCTGGTATGAAGATATATGTATCCTGTGTTTGAGGATGATCCTATTGTTAATCTTGCCTGTTTCCCTTCTACAAACTGCACAAAAGAAACAAGATGCCAGGCCCAGTTGTATCTCTGCACTGATGGTGTCTGTTTAATGTATTTTAATTCCCTGAGATTCTAAGGGAAAAGGAACCAAATGTAACCAGCTATCAGACAGAATGTTCAACTATGGAACTCCCCACCACTGCAGGAGAAGCAGCTGTATATTGACTGTTGATATTTCTGTAACTTGATTGTGCAGGAAGAGGAACCAGAAAGGAAGCAACTCAGCAGTTTTGCTCCCTATTTAAGCATAACTTTATGGAAAGAAGTTCTCATCTAGATTTTTTTACAGAATAAAGATCCAGGAACAAAAACTAGCTACCAAGAGTCTTGCAAATGGATTCTACTTTACCAACGATGGTAGCTGGGGTTGTGTGGCTTCTAGAAATGCCTGGGAGAAAACCTCCCTCAAGACATGCATGCCAGATATAGCAGATGCTTCCCTGTTGCCAGAATTAATTCTCCTGCCTTTTAATCCAAAGAGTGGATTGTGAAACCTACTGATTTATCCCTTTACTCATGTCTGGTTGGAACCCAGGGCTTCCCTGCTCTTTTGTACAATTGCACCAGTTTGTACTGAATTCTTTTTAGAGGCAGGGAGTGATGGAACAAGGAATCTCACCTCTATGTAAACCCCTAACTAGAAAACATAAGAAGCAATGGAGGAAAGGATTTGTTTGAGAGGAAGGGGAGACTGGACAGGATGCTCTCAGTAGGTTTTCTTTGCTGCCACCAATTCACTTACCTCTTCTATAACAGGAGAGAGAAAGAAAGGGCAAGATGCGCACCAGCTGTGTACATGTCTTTTTGTTGCTCTTATTTTGACTTACTTGTTTAGATACCCTCATCCATTCAGTGTCAAGTACTTGAGGCTTACTGTGAAAGAGAAAGAATCCTTAGCAAATCTTCTGAACAGAGACAGTTTACCTGGAGTCCTGAGCAGACTCTAAGAAAGATTTCTTTCTGCTTATACAAATGTCATTATGGAGGCCAAGCACAATCTTCTTTCTCACGAAAGAGCTCCTCAGAGAACGAAAGGATTGGACTAAGTATCCAGCTGTATTTTGTGTTCAGTATAAGGACATTCTGAAAATATTTAAGAAAGCTGAGGCTGCAGAGCAATTTCTCTCTGGCTTGGATCCAGTTCTATCTGAAAAATTAGGAGAGTGCAGAAATGTGTATTGCAGCACAGGGGAGATGTAGCGTTCAATTTTAATTAAAGAACTGGCAGGAGGCTTTGGAAAGAAGATAGCTCTGCCCATAGTTATCCAATTGGAACAAAAGCATTTTAATGAGGGGGATAAATTTTGGATTTCTTGATCTTTGCTTCACATACCCTGAGAGTTGTCAGTATACTGCATACAGTATACCTCTTAGTTGATGGGATATGGGCAACAATATGTTGGCTTGTAAAGTAGGCTCTAGAGTAGAGATCCTAGCTTCTAAAGAATCATGTGAAAATGCTTGAGGTAAAACCGGACTTTGGTTGAACTTGTGTACATCACAAAATATGCCAAAACTGAATGGTATCATCTTTGCCCTCAGCAGGAAATTCTGCCTGAGGCAAGTATGAGGACACCCATATTAATCTATGGTATCTCACAAAAGCTTATTTTCTTCTGTGTAACATGTAACATGTGTGGGTGCTTCTGCTTTCCCTCATGTTACACAGATTAAAAAATAAAATGAAAGAAAGAAAAAAATGTGTATTAGTGAATCTAAGAGAAAGAGGTATTAACAGATCTGAATGAAGGTGACCTGATTCTGTGGAGTGAAGCTGATCAATATATGCAGGAAAAGAAGGGTAGGTTTCATTATGAATGAAAGGGCTAAAATGGATGCTAGAACTGATGCATGAATTGATGTTACCTCGGTTGTTGTGGATATATATGAAAGATGGTATTCATGGTTATGTTATGCTCCAGTGAATGGTGATAATGGAAGAGCCAAAGATGTATTTTGGGAAGAATTGTGCAACTTTCCGAATGAATGTGATGCAGGGGGAAAATTATTCTGTTAGTTAACATGGATGGATCAGGACAAGACTGAAGAGTACAGACAAAGTGATTGGGTCATTTAGAGACCAAGAATGAATGAAAATAGTGACTGATGAGCAATTACAGAGAAAATGGTGTTTGTTTAGAATACATGGTTTAAGCATGAATCTATTCATACTTACATGTGTAATAAATAAAATTTAAAGAATAATCGATTTTGCAAGAGTTGAATGAAAAACAATGCCTCACTTACAACAGTGACTGTTATAACAGTATTATAAGTCACAAACGGATGACAGGACTGATGTGCTAGAAGCTCTGAGGTTTTCTTTAGCATCTGTTCTTTCACTTCAGTTGGTGGGAAGTTACTGTGAGAAAAGGCTATGTTGCTATTGTTCATGAAATGGAAGCCTGCAGTGAGTACTCATCGCTGTACTTTACGCAATCTCCCATGATTGAATTTGTGATTGTTGAAGGAGTCCCTCCACTTGAAATTCAGCACCAACTGCAGGTTATTTGTGTACTATACATTGCTGGGCCAAAAAAATATAAAGTTGGTGAACTGGAAAGAGCTGATTTACATGATTAAGAACAAAATGGATGACCTGTGACAGCAACCAATAAGTTTTACATGATAAAGTTTAGTGAATTGATAAGGATAAGTAGATCACTCAGAGAAATTGCTGTCAAGCTTAGCATTCCATAGGAACATGGAGATAGGATTATTGATGGTCTTCAGTATTGGAAGATTTGTGCAAGATGGCTTCCTCCCATGCTGACAGCAAAGATGAAAGCTTCATGAGTTGATATTTGCCAGCAATGGTTGTCATGCTATGAGAATGAAGGTGAATTTCCTTGCAACACTGTGACAGCCAATAAATCATGGGTTCATCATTACGACTCAAAAACAAATGGTCAGGCCATGGAATATCATCACAAAACTTTACACGTGGAAAAAAAATTCAAACCCCGACCAAAACCAAACTTACGGTTACAGTTTTTGGGGATGCAGATGGTGTTGTTCACATGGATTTCCCTGAACCTGGCATTAATATCAACTCAGAGCGATACATTGCAACACTCAAAATTTTGGAACAAGAATTAAGCAGAGTTTGGAAACAGAAGAAGGAAATTGTGTTGCAACATGACAATACTAGGCCTCACACCTCATGAGCTATGCAAGAGATAATTGCAAAGTTGAATATCACCATCCTACCCTATGCACCATACATGCATTCATGACTTGGTGCCATGTGACTTCCACCTTTCCCCAAAATTGAAGGAATACCTTCATGGGCATTTGTTTGATTCAGATGAAGAGGTGGTTAAAGAGACAAAATGTATAATTATTTCATGACAGTTTTAAGAAGCTTGTTCACCAGTGGCAGAAGTGTATGGCGAATGGTGGTGATTATGTGAAGAACTAAATATAGCTAAAAAAGAGCTCATTGGAAGGATTAGTTTCCTGTTTCATTTATTAAATATCCCTATTTAAAGTTATGAAGGTACATTACTCTTCATTCAACCTATAGTCCTATTCTTTATGAGGAAAGGCTGAGAGAATTTGTGAAGGGTACAAGGATGATGAATGATTCTGAATATGGGACAGATTTGGCATGGTCAAGAGTAGATGTTGCGGGGAACAAAAACAGGCCTGGAAGAAAAAGAAAGAAGTGAAAGTAAAATGATTTTGGGAAGAAAAAAACATGAATCCAATATGAAAAAGTAGAAAATAGATTAATCTTCCAACAGAATGGATGGAAAATGGTTGTAAAAAAGGAGGATGTGGAAGCTGCTTGGGAAAAAAAGTGAAAAGAATTATATTACAGAATGCCACTAAAATGTGTAGAATTAGACTAATGAGAAGCATGGAAAAGAATGCATGTGAACTGAGAGATACCGTGGAACCATGGATGAGAAACAATGCATATAAGAGAATGCTGCAAAAGATGAGAATGAGAGAAAAGAGATTGTATGTACACAGAAAGAAAAAGAAAGTTGCAAAGAATGTGGTTAAAGAGTAAGGAATGGTTAAGATTAAAAGAGGCAAAGAAAATGCAGAGTGATTTTGGAAGTGGGCAAAGAGGACTAAACAATCCAGCAGAACGAATGGAATTAAAAATAAATATGTTTTGGGATTAATATGATGTGAGAAAATGTTGGAAGGTGTGTATCCAGGAAAATGGTGAAAAGGGAGTTATAAATGCTTGAGAATGTTATGAAATTGTAAAGCTGCAGGTACAGATGGTATGAGAAATATTAAATTATGGATATGGTTTGCTTACGGAGTGGCTGCGTGACTTGTTCAATGTCTTGTTTAATGGCTTTGTGGGTTGTTTAATAACAGAGAGCTGTTATTGTTCCCCAGCATTAAGGGAAAGGAAGCAAGAATGAATGCAAAGACTACAGGGAGGTTACTTTGTTAAATATACTGGAAAGGTGTTTGGCAGAATTCTGACTGAAAGGGTACAAGAGATGTCAGTGGGCAAAATTTGGGAAGTGCTGTATGGCTTTATGCTGGGCAAGGGGTGTGGAGAACAGGCTTTTGCTCTTCAGTGGGTTTTGAGAAATGTATGAATGTGACAATGAAAGTTTATTATATCTTTCTGTGCATGATAAAGTAAACAGGTTTGAATTATGGAATGTTTTTCATGATTAGGAACATGAGGTTGAAGGTGATGGAGTTTTTAAAGGTTAATAAAAGAACTCCAAGCAGCTAACAACAATCTTGCAAAGTAGAAGCGTGAACCAAAACTTGCACATTAAGCTTAATTATGTTCAGAAAATAATTCAGTCTTCACACAGTAGTTAGATGAAGAGAAAAAAAAACTAGCTTACATTTATTCAGTAGATCTGGATACAAGTAGCTTCATAGTAGAAAGCACTAATTCATCACTGGTTCTTTGTAGACACTTTCTACGGAAATAGAAAGTCTGCGTGCAAGCAAGATGAGAGGCTGAGAGCTGCATTTTGCAGCACCTCCTGCTTGCAGGTGTGCCCGAGAGGTAATGGAGACTGTTAATCCCCAAACCCAAGGAGGAGGAGGAAGTGGAAATCAGGTGACCCATGTGACATCCCACAAGCACAATAGAGATGTGTTTACTAGAAAGACCCCCTTATGCCTATGAGACAGTGCTGAGTTGACCCCTGATAATTCCAACAGAAGGATGGTTGCTGAATGCAATGAGAGCATATATGATGGAAGTAAAGCATAAAGGAGAATAAGGAGAATAAATAGAATGCATAGCAAACGGTTTGATACTGAGCAGGGAATGAGATAAGGCTAGTTGTTTAATGTATTTATGAATAAAAGCATATATAATGTCTGTGGTCTTGGTTAGAGGTGTGAATGCATGTGTACTTTTGTACACAGATCTTGCTATCTGTGTTGTTGCCCGAACACTTGAATGATTTACAATGAATGTTAGGCTGTATAATGCAACAAGGAGTATGGATAGGAAAATTAATGTACTGAAATTGCCTGACAGGGAAAACGGAGTGCCAGATAGCAAGCTATACATTAATGCAGAGCGAGTAGATGAATTTGTCTACCTTGGTAGAATGTTTTGCTAAAGATAGGAAAAAGGATGAAGAAATTTTAAAATGTACAAATGCTGGTGAAAAGGTAGCAAGTAGCATGTATCTGCTGGAAGGAATGAATATTTGTTAAAGAAAACAAAAATGGCTGGGTATGAGACTATGCTTCTGCCCACTCTGTTTTATGGAAGTGAGAGTTGAACTGTCAGGAGAAACATAAAAGTCAGTTGTATGTAGTGGGAGTGAGCATCAAGAAGTATGTGTGATAAAACAAGAAGAGGTAGACAAGGAAGAATGTGTGCCAAATGAATGTGAATAAAAAGTGGAAAAAAACAGTAGGACATTGAGTTGAATTGATCATTTTAAGAGACTAAGCAAGGACTGAATATCAAACTTACTTATGAAGTGTGAATGGGTTGAGAGGATGGGGAAGACCCTGAAAATCATTACTGGATGAATTTGTCTAGGTCCTCAAAAAAGAGATGTTGAAAGAAAAGGCAATTTATGAAGCACTATGGATGTGGTGGATTGGAGCCAAAGATAGTCTGCAAGGGTAGAAAAGAACAGAGACAGAATGAATGATGTTGGTGTACATTCATGTTAGCTATGTTCCTTTTTCTGATCTCAGGTCTTCTATTTCTATTTCTATTAATTTCTTCTTATTTCTATTCCCCAGATGGAAATATAATTATGGGTATGGTATATTTGCAAGTATGTAAGTATGTAAGTAAATATGATATTTGCTCCTGCTCAATTCTGGTTTCTTTGCAACTGAGAAGTTCTTCTAGAATTAAGAACTCTTGGCGTTTGTATACTTTCTGGTATTTTAAAAAGTAAATGGTTTTTGAGCTTCAAAAATAATTTGATAAGCATCTTCATGTGTTTTGGAAAAATAAACATGTAAAGACAAATGATTCCCTATATTGGACTTGGGGGGAAAAAAGAGCATTATAAGAAGAAAAAAGGTCAAGCCTTTGTTCCTCACTTCATTGCTCATCCTTCTCCAGAATTTTACAGGAATTGCCAAGTGCCAAGTATGAAGTAAATAGATTAATCTCAGTGAAGGCTGACTTTGCATGAACTTGTTAGAGGTTTGGGAAATCTGGATAATGACTGGGTAAAGTTTTGACATACTGAATTAAAGCATCTTGGAGTTTTATTCCAGTGATTCAGTATGGTCTGTCTGTCTGTCATCTATCTATCTATTAATCAATCATACCTGAAGAATATTACAAATTCAAGAATTCAATTTAACCTTTACTGAAAAGGTAACTGTTTGGTGGAAAATAATTAGAATGTTTTCTTTTCAGCAAAATGTTCCATATTCGAATGGTCAATAAAATAAGCTAAGTTGTGCCTACTGGAAATGTCCCTTCATCTTCTATCTTGGAGTTGGATAATATTAGGGTCCCATGACCTTGGAAAACTATAGAACTTTCCCTCCTATATTAGCTGCTGAAGAGCCATGGCATATAATGAAATGTTAACTTCAGTTTGATCCATATGACCATGCTAATTTTTAGAGGAAATCCAGACTTGGAAACAGTTCGGCATTAGAGAAGTTTGGCAGGCTGTTGAATCCATAATACAGGTCAATGAATAGGATAGGTTAATAGGATAGGGTTGTTGTTGTTGCTGTTGTTATCTGAGGAATCACCCTCACTTGATTAAGGGAGATCATTTTCGATATTATTTTGTCATGGAAAAACTTTTGATAAAGTGTGTATTAAATTACAGATTATGAGACAATCCCATGTTTCCATATTTGTTGTTATTACTTCAGGGAATTGCCTTACTCATTTTAATTTTGGATTGTTAAGATTGCCTCCCCGTGTGTTTATTGATATGTAAGCATCTATGTGCATTACTGTTTTGTTGTAGCAAACACATTATGAAAGCTTTTTTCAGCTTTGTGATTTTTCATTTTTCATCCCTCTATCTCCAAAGGCAGCAAAGTGTTTTGTTGCCCTGAATGGCATCATAAATTTTGGTGGAACGGAATCCAGTTTATGAGATGCTTTACGAAGCCATCGTAAATAGGTTAATCTGTATATTTGAAAACTGAAAAAGCTTCAAGACTCCATCCTTTTTTATTTATTATAACATTTTAATCTCATCTCACCTTTCTTTAAGTTGTATGTGTTCCCTTAATTTAATTCTCATAGCAACCCTGTAGGTCTCAAAAACAGTGACATGCCCAAGTCTTTCACTGATGCTCAGTAAACTGGCAAAAACTATTTAGCTGGGTATATGTACAGTATATGTATATGTGTATGTACAGTTTATTTGGTCAATGACCAGCAAAAAAATTTTAAAAAGTAAAATCAAACAGATGAGATAAAATACTAGCATAACAAAGTAACACATAAAATAACACATAAAATTTTACATACACTGCTATAATGGTGCATTAATTACCTGTGCAAGTGTAAATCTAAAATATTACTATTTAATTACTAATTACTAATATTACTAATATTACTGTTGCTCCCACCCTGTGGAACATCATCCCCGCAGAGATAAGACTGGCCCCCACCTTAATACTCTTCCAAAAGGCCCTGAAGACGTCGTTTTGCCAGCAGGCCTGGGGATCCCAGGTTGATGTGGAGCCCATCAAATGGTTCGTTTGAATGTATTGTTGCCGCCAGAGGGGTGGGGGTGCAGCTGGTTTTGTATGTGGGGTTTTATTTTTGTAAGCCGCCTGGAGTCACCGTGAGTTGGGTGGCCATATAAATCTCTTTAATAAATTAATAAATAAATTACAGACTATGAAGTAAAATATATATCACCTAAAAACAAAATAGCTAGTATGTGTTAAGCCTAGAGCAATAAATAAAACAGAAGCGATTATTTCCGTAACCAGTTACTCCTTATTTTCATTGCGGCAACATGGAATTTGGCTACTGCACAGGTGATAAATGGTTTCCAATCATCTAGAAGATGGTTTACATAGAAATTGTCTGGTCTTCCTGGGAATTTACATATTAGGGGCAGAATATAAGCAGACTTGCTATCCCTGTAGAGTTTACAGTGTAGTAATATATGTGAAATGGTTTTGATCTCCTTGTCGCCACATGAGCAGGTATGCTCAGTTAACGGAGTATCTGCCTTGCAGCAGCATGGATGGTAAGATGTTATGCCTTGCTTTGAAAAATGCTATTCTCAGCTTGGGGAAAGTTAGATTTTGTGGATATCCTGCTGGTTCTCAAGTGCCCTTATTTATCCAATTTCTGCCATGTTGGGGCAGCCTATTAATTTCAGTCTGAAACTCCATATCCCTTAATCTTTGAGTGAGCAGTTGTTTGGCTTGGTCATATCCTAAAAAAAAATAGGAATGGTACAGAAAGCCCATATAATGCTGTCTTCTGCTCTGCAGTCTATTTCCAGGAAGAAGGAAAGTTGTCTATTAAAATGAAAGGGGTCAGTCCAACTGGGAAGAATTGGATTCTCAGCCAGGAGTTTATCCTCCTCCTCCTCCTCCTCCTCCTCCTCCTCCTCCTCCTCCTCCAAGTCCTTACCTGGATTGCAGGCATTCCTGCCTCCAGCCTTACCCAGGCATTTGCTGTTCCACTGAGTGTAGCAAGGATTGATCTCAAGAAGAGATCAGTTTGTTTGCCCTGTTTCCAGTGTATTCTTCTTCGCATAAATTCCTACTTATGCCCCATAAAGGATTTGGGCCAGTGGTTTGGCTTCAAGAAGTTTTAGTGCCTCAAGGATTAATTGTCCTCCACTTGTATAAAAGAAGTGTAGGGAAAGTAGTTGGTCCTCAGAAATAAAATATTTACTCTTTCTATACGCTGTATGATACGACCTTTTCAGCTGTGCACAGTCAGTCCTGATCAAATCATTTTTTAATGTTTTACTGTACACCCCAGTTACTGGAGTGTTGCTTTGTTTCTTTGACAAGAGCAGATTTCAGGTTAAAAATTAACAGATCATACAAGTCTATATATGGTTTTTGAGACTTGTCTAACAGGTGTGCACAAATTTCTAAGGTTTCTGGGACTGCCAGCCATTTAGTGACTGCTTTTGCACTACTTTCATTCAATTTAATTCGTATCTCTCTGTTGTAATTTTCCAGCATTGGGGTGTAGACTCTTTCTGTTCTTACTAATTCCCACAGGGGTGTCATAGTTAAAAAAGTCCCATGTTAAAGGAATGATGCTGCATTCCAGGTTTCCGTTAGTGAGGAATGGGCCTCAAATTATGGGATGAGGCATTGCATTACTGAATGGCAAGCAAGCTCTGATTGGCTGACAGTTCTCTGTGCTCAGCTCTTGGTCAGAAAGGGTTTGGGACAAAGAAAAGCTGGCCATGTGGAAGTATTCTCAGTGAGGTATTAATGATAACAGTATTATTCTCACATGCTATGCTAGGTGGGGTTCAAGAGGCTAGACTATAGATCTCCTCCTTCGACGTAGCTTGTCTGTCTGTATGAGTCATGTATTGAAACTGACATAAACTAACCACACAGGAAAAGTTACAGACAGCTCTGTACTCTTGAAATACAACTTTGATTTTTCTTAAGGATAAGAAATTTGAGCTAGAACAATAGCTTTTTTGTGGAGGACTAATGACTATGGACAAATAATTATAAGCTAACCATTAGATTTCAGATGGAACAATTAAGTAAATAAAGCAGTCATAACTAAATCTTAACTCTTCATATTAATCATCTCAGGTCAAACGAGGATATAATGTTCCAACAGATCCTCATTGCCAAACAGCAGAACTTTGCAATTGTATATGTCATTTTAGGGACTCTAGTAGATAGTGGATATAAAATTCATCCTGGTGACCTGGTCAGTTTTTAAAATAAGAGCTGAATTAATCTTATCCAAACATCAGACTAAAACTTACACCTTAAAAGGCCATGTTGAATTGTCTCAACTTCCCCACTTTACAAGGACATATTCTTTGAGGAGCTGGAGCATTATTATACCTACATTCTAAAACTGCTGAGGAAAGAACATTGAAACAAGCTGTGGTGAACGCCCAGGGAAATTTGGAATAAATGAGTGTAGGTAGTCTGTGAGTCTTCAGGGATTTCCTAAGGACCAGTAAATCCTTGTTGTTTGACTAAGATCATTTTGGATTTTCATATCCTCAATCCACTGCATCTTCCAGATGGCCTAGGATAGATATTTATAATTGGGTGGGGACCACATCATCATCAGCCATATCCCAGTCAACAGGATATATGCTTTTATTATCTATGTATATAAACAATAATGTCTGCCCTGGAGCCTACCAAATTACACTGGCCTTTAATCCCTCTGCCGGAATAAAATCATTACCAGATACCTTGTTTTAACTGGTCAATTTGCTTCACAGTGGCCTAGCAGTAACATAGTGATGCATCTGAGAGTAAAAATGTTTAGTAAAATTGATCAGAATCACCAGGAAATTTGCTTAAAAGTGGGGTTATCAACTCTGACCAGCCAGCATTATGTGCCAGCATAAAACAGGTAATATAATAAGAGGTATCTGTTTTCATAGCCCCTTTGGCACATGGGCAAAACCTTAGCTGAAGTAAGATACCTTTCTCTCTCCCTTGCAATAGGAAAAGAGCCAAAGAGAATGCCTTCCTGTATTTAGGGATTGTAATTTGACTTGGGTATCTAGCAGCTCTAAGGAGGGTGAACAAGCTGGTCAGGAGTATATCCTTGAGAAGAGGTGCCACAACTAATTAGATATCAGTATGTTTAATCTGTTGACTTGATATGACAGTTACATACTCGTAGCCAAGTACGCAAAGTTGGGTTAATGAAAATCCGAGGGGCTTCGCTTTGGGTATTGAGCTAGGATGACACAGAATTATCAGTGCCAGCCTCATGGCAAAGAACGTGATTTGACACTTTAAGCAGGGGACTTTAAATATTTTCCTGAGAAGATCGGTCTGAACTTTTTCTACAGGACGAAAAGAGTTATATCAGCCTAATTGGGCACCATGTAGCAACTGAAGGAAAATTGCTTCTTTTAAGACAAAACTATGAGAATATATTATAGGGACGTGGTGGCGCTGCGGGTTAAACTGCTGAGCTTGCCGATCGGAAGGTCGGCAGTTCGAATCCACGTGACGGGGTGAGCTCCCGTTGCTAGTCTCAGCTCCTGCCAACCTAGCAGTTCGAAAACATGCAAATGTGAGTAGATTAATAGGTACCGCTTCGGTGGGCAGGTAACGGCGTTCTGTGTAGTCATGCCGGCCACATGACCACGCAACTGTCTACGGACAAACGCCGGCGCTTCGGCTTTGAAACGGAGATGAGCACCGCCCCCTAGAGTTGGACACGACTGGACTTAATGTCAAGGGAAACCTTTACCTTTACTATGAGAATATATTAATATTTCATTATTTTTATTCAGAGATTTCAGGCTCATAAATTATTGGTAGGCACTTTCAAGTCCCTATTTATTTAAAGGATATCTCCTTTCCCAAATATGTAGTGCTACTATCATTTAAGACAGAATATTTGGTATGGTTAAAGTAAGAAAGGAAGGAGAGAATAGTATAATGGATACAGTTGTGAACTGCTTTGTGACCCCTGGCTCAGCCTACTCAATTTCCTTTCCACTTTTGAGAAACATTCTTGAGACATTTGAAAGTTTATCAACCTCTTGCATCCCACAAAAAGAAACTCTGCTGGCAGTAACTACACTACTGATTTCATTAGAGCACTGCAGCTCAAATATTTTGCAATCCTGGACCAATAAATTCAGAAAATGTAAGGACTACACAAGTAGACAGATACCCCTCCCTATGATTTCATCTTTAAGAGCATGGGAGTTGACCTTTTTTGATAAGTAAGATAATGATTTGTATATCCCTTCCAATCAACTCCACAGTTTACCTGCTGTTACAAAAGGGTTTCACCAGGGGTCACTGTGCCCCTTTGTTAGCCTACTTCCCAGAGACCAACAATCATTCGGCTCTGGGCTTCCTATGGACCCTGGCTGCTAGGGTTGGGTCGTGTCTGGCAGGCTCAGGAAACTGAGTGCCTCTTGCAGCTGTTCCTGGAATTGGACAGAGCATGAGGTGGATGCTACCACACAAACACCAGTCCTCAGGGTTTCATGTCATGGGGAAGGTATGTGTGGCTAGAGGGAGATCACACTGGAAGGAGTATTGCTTGGCTAGTCTATGTTCCCCCCATGGCCTGTTCTTGTAGGTATTTGTTGCTGTCCCAGTTTATACACTTTCTACCCTTTATGCTGCACCAGAGTAGTTGTGGTTACAGTACTTTCATTCACCATACAGAGGAGAAACACACTCTACTGCTGAGAGAGATTGTTGTTGAATGTGCCAACAAAGCCACTGTTTGCAGCAGCTATGGGATAAAGCCAGGTTTCTATGCAGGAGCAGATGTAGAACCTATGCACCACCACCCATAAAGCCATACAATTGGTCAAGAATCACCCATGGAACACAGCAGCAACCTGCTACCAGTGCTGCGTGCCACAGCTGCACCACTGTCACATTTCTACTGTTTCTACTGTTTCCATTTAAACTGTGCTGTTGCCTGTCGTGGCTTGGGGACAGAAGTAACAGGGCACACAAGAAGGCACAGGCTGGCATATTTAGGGCCCATACAAGGCTTGGCTGGCAGTAGTTTCTTCCCCTGGATGCAGGCATAATGTGAGCTGCATGCCATGGCTCACTGAAAGGCATTCACCTACCACTTTGTGAACTACACTGTCTCCAGCACTGTCTCCTTGTTGACCCAGCAGCACAACTGTCTTTGGTAAATGCCCCTTTTATAGGGGGACAATGATGATATTAGCGATTGGTAAAGCAGAAGTGGCCTGCCCACCATATTGAATGGTGCGCTCACCCCTTCCCTATGCTTGGTATGAGCCTCATGCAGACTGTCTGGCTCCTGATTGGTGTGGCACTCCTCAGGACCATCAAGTGACTGCTTTCTCATGTTGTGAAGTCTATGAAAATGCTTTCTTCTGAGTGGCAGAGAAGAGGAGAGTTGGAAGAGGAACTTGAAATAGCAGATCAGGCAGCACTGCAGCCATGCTGACAGGGGAACTGCTACAGAAGTAGTGGGACAAACAGGCAACCTCTAGGTGCATTGCACAAAAAAAGGGCAAGCAACCATGGAATCCACAGAGAGTGAAGTCTGCCTAGGGTGGGCCACCATCATGTGACAGTGGCCCTGGAAACATGGAGACACTTTCCTAATATATCTGCTCATGAAAAAGGTTTTTAATGTTGATCATCTCAAGGTTTGAGTGACCAACGACCACTGCCTCTTAATCTAGACACGGATTTGCAAGTTCCAATGCTCTTGCTGCCTCTAGCCAGGAAAAGCTGCACACCACCCACTTCAGTGCCACCTTGATCATGCAGAATCTGGTAGAACTGATGAAGGTAGGAGGACAAGGTGGGGTTGTTACTCAAGTGAGCTTCATGGGCAACAACTTATATTCAGGAAGAAAAGACTTTGTTTGGTCTAGCATGGTCATAACCCTTGGCCCTAAACTCTGCAAAGACATTGGTATTTCTATGACTGCAGTAAACCTCTTTCAGGACTTTCCTCCTATCCTATATTTCCAGGAGAGTGACTGTCTTGTCCCTCTTCCACCTATGGTCTATCATGGTTTGGAAGGCAGTGGAAGTGCCTCAACCATTCTTTAAAAGCCAGTGGGCAGAAGACTAAACCACAACAGGGAGAGATCCAGAACTGGGACCAGCTTCAGATTCACAATGGAAGCCGGAATGGGAAGGTTTCACACTGGACTGAGTACACAATCTTCCAGGGACAGCAAGCACAGACTGAAAAAGAAAGGAAAAGGAAAGCAAGAAGAGAGCTTGATTGCACATCCTTCCCAATCATATCACTTAGTGAAATAGCCATTTGCATGGAATTTCCTGTTTCAGATCACAGGTAGTTCAATTGGCTATCTAGGGTCACACTCCTGTGAGACTGAGAAGTGTCACTGGAAATGTTTGAGGAAAACCCCACTTTTGCCATGGAGGACAAGAACCATTCCCAAGGATGCCTCTATTGTAGGCTATCCCTGGGATGAATGGAGTTTTGCAGACCTGTGCTCTTGAAATTGAAGATAAATTATGCTTATGGCATGGTGAGGTAATTGTATGGATTTGGCTTCTCTCAAGTGAGATTACAGAAGCTTTGTGACTGTTGTACATCTAGTATTTTTCATCTGCCTCATTATTCAGCAAATATTACATTACACTCCACATTTCTGTGATCTCCCCTCACCTCATTCTTAGAAATTCCATTTCCTTTTCACCCCAAATCTCGACTATTGCTGATAGTGTCTAGAAATTAGGCTTTTATTATAGATCTACTTTCTGCAGTATGCAAAGGAATACTTTTTATAGGTAATTCCATATAGACAGTATATGCCAGCTTTCTTTCTAGCCAACTTTATTTATATATTTATTGGATTCATACCCTACACTAAGCTCTTTAACTTTTCTTTCTAGGATATATCAAGGCATATTTCACCTGAAGTTCACCAACATGAATGTACATTGACAGTACCTATTGGCAGGGCTAGAGGTTCAGGTGTCCCAAACATACTCAGTCCAGCAGCTTTAGATTGCAGAGGTTGCTATTCTGTTGATGGCAAACAAAAAACAAAACCCTGCCCATTCAGGAAATATTCTTGCTTAGCCTGAGGCTTTAGCCAGCCACCAAATCCATTTCTGCACTACAGCCGAATTTATCAAAAGGTGCACTCTTAGTGATATCAGAGGGGGAAAGGGGGGTGGGGGTGGGGAGAGAGAGCAGCTGCTAATGGGGAAATCCTTTGCTTTGCCTAACTTCTTGCGGTAGGGACAGGCCAAACCTTTAAAAAGTAAGCCTTTCTGCCTAAGGGAGGCCTTTTGGAATCAGGAAAATCCTGATGCTACTTTATTTAGGACCCATTTAAATCAAGGAGGGATTTGATTAAGTCGTGTAGATGAAAGGAGGCGGATGTGTAGCCCCCATCAGAGAACAGGTTTGGGAGCTTTGGACCGACAGAGACGGAGCAGAGCAGTGCTGGAAGAGCTTCCAGATTTCTACCTTACTTCTGTCATCTCAGCAGCGAGACTGAAAGGCAACCCCTTCTCCCAACATGAACTCAGGCTGTATTCCTGGCTCCCACCTCAGTTTCAGGTCATGCCACAAGTCAAGGTAACGCAGCAGCTTCTAACTAAGCGAAAGCCACTGGAGACGCCAGGACTTCCTGCGCTTAGGAGCCATGCTTCACTCCACTCTAGCTCCCTGCTTCCTGGGCCCGTTGCAGGGGTTATGAGCCCCCCCACCCGGCGTTGGGGAGGGGACGCGGCGCCGGCGGCCGCGTCCCAAGCAACGTCTAGCGCTTCGAGGGCGTATCCAGTCTCTGTGTGGATGGGGGAGGGCTATACCGAAGACCCACCACCACTTTTTCTTCAGGGCTGCCCCCTCCCTCCTTTGTTCTCTCGGCCCCGCCCCTCCCTCAATTTTGCTTGCCCATTGGCTCATGCAGCTTTCACTCGGGGTGGGGGACCCATTTGGTCCCGCTCCCCGACCCAGGGTGAGACTGCCGAGACAGGGCGCTTCCTTTATTCCATTTCGCCTTGTCCCGGGCTACGGCAGCGGCGCGAGGCGGGCGTCAGGTAAGGGCTTGCGCGCTCCAACCCCAGCGCGTCCGTTCCCTCTGGTCATGGCCGAGCAGGAAGGAGGGACCTGCTCCCCGGGCGCCTTCAAGCCCGGAGACAAAAGGCGGCCTCACACGACCACGGCCGGGTGCCTCTCTTCTGAATGCCTGATCAGACCCCGAGCTCGAAGGCTGCCCGCTTGTGGCGCTTAGTCTCTGGGTGGTGGGCTAGAAGCAAGACGGGTTCTGCCCAAATTTTGCCCTTCGGCCTGTGAGGCAGATTGCATCATGTAACAGTTCCAGACTGGGCGCGGAACGTTCTTAGCTAAATTCTCCAGGCCCGGGAAAGCCTCCCGCCTCTTGCCCTGGTAGGTTGGATTGGCTGGCAGGGGATTTGGAAGGCTGACCGACGTGGAAACGCGATGGGCTGCCGCAGGGATAGTCCTTCGAACGGAACTTCCTAGCGGACGGGAAGAGTGTGTGTTGCGGGGGCGGGGGGGGAGGTTTAGGGAGAAACCGTTTCCAAGCAGTGGTCTCCAGGCTTCAATAGTATTGTACCGATGCTCAGGCTTTGTGCTCAGTGTCCAAAAGGTTATGTTATGTTGCGCAAATCTGTGCGTTACACACTTGTACAGTACTGTAGCACAGGCAGATTCATAACTAAGCGCAAAACATAGCTCTCCTAGAATTGATTTGTTTACCTTCGATTTTTTTATTGCAAATGTTTAATAGAGAAGCAAAAGATAGTTGTTAATTAAACCTGTTAGAAGTGGAATGGGGTGTATTTTTGACTGACTAAAGTTATGCAGACTTGAATAAGTCAAACAGTCCTGTGTATGTTTGCAGGAAGTAAGTTCCGGAGAATTCAGCATACCAGAATAAGAAATACTGTAACTTCTTTTAAAACCTGGTTGAATAACCTTTACATTTATTTTCGTTATTTTACTTTTAAAGAACTCATAGTCTGCTAGCCTGTGCTAAAGAACACATGTATTATAGCTGTTGTAGTTATTTGACACGGCTGAGTTAGTTTTGCCAGGATATCTGATTTTTTTCTTAAACTGAATTATCAATATGCAACAAATTACTAGCATGTATATTATTAAGAAATATTTCAGAGGCTGTGATTTGCATGGTTACTGCCAGAGTAGCCACCTCTGTGAAAAAGGATATCTTAAAATGCAGAGTGTGGAAGATCAAATTTTTAAAGAAAATATATTGTTAGTGGATGGTTCTAAGCAAAAATCATAGCCTTCATAGCATAGTATAGTAAAATTAATGGAGAACAGATGTTAACATTTTCTGGGGGAAATTATTTTAATTTCTGGCTTTAGTAATATGATATGTTACATTAGCATTTTGTAAAAATTAGCTGAAGAACAAAGCACCTTTAGGGTAATGGATGAATATAACTTTTCTTACATAAAGATCACTTCATCAGGTGCGGAATGGACAGGAGCAAGGTGGGCAGGTATAGAGCAAACATTCCACATTCACAGCCTGAAAAACTAGAAAATGATGAGAAAGAGCATGTGCCTTTTTTGTGCGCACAGTACCTGTAATACCTGAGACTAATAGAATAAAATTTTAATAGGGGTTCTTGTTCTACTTTGTTACCTCAAATTCCATTCAGTTTACATTTATTCCCAACTAAAGTGAATAATTCCCAACTAAAGGGAACAAATGAATTTCCATTTCAAAAGGCAATAATAAACTGAGTTATTCAGATAACATTGCTAGTAAAAACAATTGTATAAAGATATTACAGTGAATAAAACTTCAAATGAAAGAAGAAGCCTAATAAGTAGAAAACCATTAAATGCTATAGTATCTGTGCTAAAAATTCAACTGTTGGTTCCAACTTTTGCATATGGTATCTTTGAAATTGAAGTTTATTATAGTCTTTGACCAGCATTACAAATAAGAAAAGGAAATTAAATTGCTATAGAAAACCCGTTACCCCAAAAATTATCATGCAACAATAGAACAACAAGCTAAGCCAAACTTTGCACATTTGTATGGCTCAGTAAAGGTATTTGGCAACCCAGAATGTGAGTGGAGGGTTAACATCCCTTAAAAAATAAAGAACAGAAAATGTATCTGTATGACCCTCAAATGTGGAAATAATTGGGGAGAGCAAATAGAAATAATTGTGAATCAGGTTATCATTTAAGGGTCACTGTAGGAATACATGGGCAAGAGTTTTTACCTCCCTAGAACACACCTAATTCTTCTCCTCTAAATATTGTTAGCATGCAATTTAATCAAAATTTTCTACTTTTAGCCAGACTTTGGTCAGATTAGATTTCTTTTTATTCAAGCAAATGTAAATCAGTAGTCAAGAAGACTCAACTTAATGTTCAAAAACATAATTTATTCATTAAACAGGAAGATCCTATAATCATTTGTAATTGTATTTACAATACAATGAATACAAGAGTATTCTTGCTGTTGTAACTTGAATACATACTGTATTCTTCACTATTCAGGTGGCAACAGATTTCTGGTAGAACCATAACATTTGGAAGAAGCATTTAGGTTATCAAATCCAATCCCTGCTCAGTGCAAAAATTCAAATTAAATCTTCCTAGACAGATACCTAGCCTGTGCTTGAAAACATAAACTAAGACATCATCTCTCTGGACAATTGGTTCCACCATGGTGGAACTGTTCTTAATGCTAGGGATTTTTCTAACGGTCAGTCAGAATCTGCTGTCCTGTAACTTAAATCCATTATTCTGTGTTCAGTACTCTGAAATGGAAGAAAACTGGTTTTGACTTTCTTCTGTATGACATCCTTTCAGATATTTGAGAATACTGTTGTACTCCTCCCACCCCAGTTGGTTGTTTTTCCCCCTCAAAATTAAACTTTCCCACTTCCTTCAGTCTCTTTTTATATGACTTGGGTTTTTTGTCCCTTGATCATCTTTGTTGTGATTCTGTGAATTGGTTTCAAAAATAACATAAGACTAATTTGGTAAAGATTTGATCTTGCTAACATTTGGTATTTATTTCATCGTTTTTAAGGGGCTTACCAATCATTATTTTTATGATCTGCTCTAGAATCTTCCCAGACAGTGATGTCAGACCGATTGGTCTGTAGTAGGATTTTCCTTTTCCCCATTTGAAGACAGGAAGAACATTGCCTTTCCTCCAATCATTTTGCCACTTCACCAAAATTTTTCAAGGATAGTACCTAATGATTCAACCAAATCATAAGCTACTTTCTTCAGTATGTTGTCCAGTATGCAGGTCATCTGGTCTCCAAGTATTAAACTCTAAGAGGTATTCTCCAGCCATATTTTAATAATGTCAACCTTCTTCCCTGCTTCATCATCTTGATCTTCACAGTTTCCTGATGGAATACATACTTTTTGTTAGGAAAGAGTGAATCAAATATGAGTAGGTTTATCTTTCCTTTGTTGTTACCAGTTTACCAACTTCATTGAACAGCTGGTATACCAATTCTTTTTACTTTTATTTTGAATAGAACTAAATAACTTTTTCTTATTTGTATCATCCCTCACTTCTCAGTTTATTCTGAGTTTTTCCTTTTTCTGACACGAGCTCTTCAGTGTCAAGATACCAGTCTATACTCTTCCTTTATTAACCTGGCAATCTTGATTGCTGTATCGTCTTACTTGAAGATAACTCAGAAACAGTAGGCACTGGTGATGATACTGTAGGTAGCTCAGGTAGACCAGCATCAGAATATTGTAAATAAAACATTCCAAAACAGTTAAGGTACCTACTACTTGACTGAGTTCATGCACTAATAAACGTGAAATAATTCAATGACTACCTGTTCTATTTAAGTGTATTAAACTGCCATAATGTAATGAGTAAAATTTTAACCTTAAGGAATTTGAAGTAACATATGCCATTTGCATAATTATGTGAAATGTGTAAATTACATCAGTTATCCAGACAGTTCTGGAAACAGTTAATTTTGTTATTTAGGGGTAAAGTCTCAACTACTGTTTTGATTGAAGGAGGTGGACTCTGTAAATTGGGCTTTTATCATACCAACTATATTTTTGTTCGTATATGGGAATACCCATAGTAACTTCAGAATCCCATTCAAACTCTATGACCAGAAAAGACACAGCCTTGAGGAGAAAAAAACAGCATGATGACCAAATATTATTTACTAACCTTCAGCATCTTCAAAGCAGAAGCAGTTCTTATAGTGATTCTTTGGGTAATCAGACCTTTATTTCTTTATCACACCATTTTCATGTTTAATCTTGGCTGTTTTACACACAAGTGTAGGAACTTCATTAAAATGTTCCTATATAGGATCTTTTTATGGTTGGCAGCCACTGTGAGGTTTTAGCCAATAGAAAAGAAAAGTACAGTCTTCCTGTGTGAGCCATGGCTGATTGAAGATGTGTCTGCAAATGAGTGGAGATGAAAACTGTGAAGAACAAAAGACTGGTGAGTAGGCTGGTCCTTCGAATCTCTCTGGAGAAGGAGAAATCAGGATATTGCTCATGAGTGCTCTGAATGGCGGCTTTTTGCAAGGAGACTGTAAAACAGCAGTCTCCCACCGGTTTGAGCACCAGGAGCCAAGGGAGACAATATCTTTGTTCTAAGCATCGGCGGAGCCTTTCATAAGGGCACTAAGCAAGCCAAACACACTTTGATCACATGCGGAAATGTTCAGTTTAGCCACTTTATGGGCATTAGAGACCTTCGAAACGGCAAGCTTAATTTGACACCTGGTGAGTTTTACCTTCTTCAAATTTAAGAAGTTTTAAACAAAGACTTAAGAATTTAAAATAATATACATTTGGTAAAAAGCAAAAAAAAAAAGAATTTTGATTTAAGAAAGTTTTAAAGGGATTGGGAGACCAGAGGGATTTGGAATATTGGTTATTTTTGCTGTAAGATTTGAAAAACAAGTATATAATTAAATAATATACTCGTGGGAAACAACTGAAATGGAACTAAACCCATATTAGGAACTGAGGCTTGCTGAAAGTTGCAAATGGATACTAGAGGGAACCAGGCAGAAAAGAGTTAAAATGGCTAAGTTGGCTAAAACTTTTTCTTACCGTAAAGATTTTTTTGAAATATGGACTGAAATTGTCCTAACTACCAGGAAACACACTGAGACAATGAACTGGTCTCTAATATTTATTACTAGTACTTAACAAGAATCCTAACAAACTGAAGAAGCGTGGGAAAAACCCAGACATATAACCCCCAAGGGTTAAGGCGGTCCCGATCTGTGTCTCTTTGAATGGCTGAACAGTTCCTCAGTGCTACGCATGCGCTTGACAGTCTGGATGGGAGCCCCCTGCTCGCCATCCTTACTCATGACAGAAATATTAATAACTAATATCTCAGAAAGAATACAGATTTCAATGGGTAAACTTTTAAAAGATAATGAGAAAAACTTTAAAAGTTTACCTGACACAGACATTATAGAGTTGGAAGGCATGAAGACAACAAAATTGAGATTACCAAAATGGGGATATAAAAGACATATCAAGAGAAGGATCCAGATATCGAACAACTGCAACAGAAATCCTAGACAATGCCTCTTTATGGGATTTACAAAGCAGGCTGGTGAAAGCTTTGAAGACTCCTCTTAAGAGTGATGAAAGATGAAATCGTGATGCCATAGGAATGATTTAAAGGTCAAGATTATGCAGAGCAAAAAGAAGGAATATAACGTTGGACTATTTGACCAGGAATAAACAATTTGTTTGGTATTTCTGGTAACTCCTAATGGACTTTTTGCTGAACTAGGATTGAAAAGATGATTTCTGGATTGTGTGTAGATAAAAGTTAGGCTATGGGGAGAAGAGTTTTTTTTAATTTGTAACTTTAAAAAAGGGTGAAAAGGTAGTATATTAGCTTATGCTTGGTGTGATGAAAGTTGGAAGCCTCTTCTTCTTCTCCTTTATTTTCAGGCAACTACATTTTCATTGAAGTGTGGACTGCTTCAAAAAAACTTTGCCAAAAAATTAATAGCAGAACCTATTTTTTGAATGGTATTAATATTCATTTGCTCAGCTGTAAGCTGGGTAAGTTATATGCTTGGTCTGTTGTAAGAGTAAGTTAAATCTGAAAAGGAATTGTAAACCGTTAGGAGAAGACACATTTTCAGCTGGGATCTGTAATTGAAATTTTAAAAGTGGGGGCAGTCCTTATTAGATCATTCACATTTATGAACAATACAGATAAAATCCCAAATGAATTGGCAGGAATATCCAATTTTGCTTGTAATTGGCAAGCATACTTATTCTGGCAAAAGCTCCTGCCTTTCTCTTGAGTCTGAAAAAGACAGGCTATTTCTCTGACCTCACACTTGGCTGTGGAAACAGTTGTTTAAACAATGGGACATCTTTCAGCTCTCCAAGGGACTCCAAAGTAAGCACAGGATCAGAGAGACATGCCCTTCTACGGGTTTCAAAAATGGCAAACACGTTTCTGCTGAATCTTTCTTTTAGTCTGCAGTGTGCTGCATTTTGAATGGAAAGTGTCATTTACAGAATACACATATTTAGCAAAATTATTTTCATCTATAAAATGGGCTCAAAATGCTTAAATTTTTAAATCTAGTAGCACTATCCCAAACCATGAAGAGGGATTTAACTAGGAATACAAAACCATCTGGCTGTATTTTATCAGAATATATATACCCATTATTTTTTTTATTCAAGATGAAGGATTGAGCAGTGGGCTGGCTGGCAAATGAGGGCTGCAATTGGTGGGGGCAAGCAGGGTATGTGCCCTGGACGCCGTGCTGGGGGGGCGCCAAAATGACAAAATAGTACTTGTATACTGAATGTTTTATTAATTTAATGTATAATAGAATAATAAAACTTGCTAACACCTCCCTCACCAACCCATGGGGGGAGCACGGAATCCATGTTTGCCCCGGGTGACACATACCCTAGTTGCGGGCCTGTGGCAAATTGTGGGGGGACAGAGAGCTTCTGAAGAGAAATGTCTAACAGTTTACTCTTCCTTTCTGTGCATGTGTAAATATATATACATATATGGCTGCATGACAGATTCTGTTCAACTTCACTCCCCTTCAGACTTCCTCACTCAACATAGAAAGGGATCCATAGAAGTACATTTGGGAGATGTGTGGAGCACTGCCAGGATACATGCTTTGTTGCCTATACATTTCAACTCTTACACATGCTTTGGAATACCTGAAGAAGCCCTGTCTAGTTTATCAGGAAGAACTTGATAAGACAGTAGATATTCTACTACTGCCTTTAATGAATTATTACAGTTTTTGGTAAAAGAACGTTCATACAGTGTCTGCCCAATAGACAGTGTCTGCCAAAAGTTCTACAGGTGTGAGCCTCAGGTCTGTGTACTGCAAGATGTGTTTGTGTCCCTTTTGGGATAGAAATTGCTGATATACTGTTTTTGGAGTGAACAGGAGAGACCAGTTTCCACTGGGCTTGATAGGTTAGAGGGCAGAATGGCCAAGAGTATGGCAGGTGAATCTAACTTATTTGATTTGGTCACCATACTTGAATGACCCTAAATAAACTAAGTATTATATTATAATTTCTTAACATTTGAATGAAGCTAAAAGTAGTTTTTTACTTTGATTCAGTAAGGGTCTGTGCCTTCATATTTAATGTTATCTTGGAAAGGCTTCCGATATGTAGAACTTTAGTTGCTTGGCACTGACAGATTACCATACTGGTTTCCCCTTCTGTGGTCCTTGAAGAACCCTGATTAGAGTCAGAGCCCTGGTAGGGAGGCCTTTCCCAAATTCAAAATTGGAAGGAGAAAAAAATAATTTAAGGTACAGAGAGGTACTATTTTAAGAAGGAAATTAAACTTAGTTTTAGAACAGCATGCTTAAAAATATATGCATTTTTTCCCTGAATTTCTGTGTCCATACTTTTTATAATTTCAAGACCAATTTACTTAATAAGTACACAACATTCATCTGTCCCTTCGTGAGTTTTTTATGCTGATGTTAAGTATGTGGTGACTGGATCTGATCAACACCTACATGTGTGGATGGGGGGACTTCAAACCTTTTCTCTCCAGATGTTTACTTTATGATATTTTCCCACTTTTTGGTGATATGAGTTGTTCAGAGGTAGTGATGCTCCATCAGAAATTTGCAAGAAGAGGCTGGATGGCCAGTTACCGAGAATGTTGTAATAGTCGTATAGGATTTCTTATAACTGCAGGGAATTAGACTAGATGATCTTCAGCAGACTGAAGAAGCTGCTTGGACAAGCAGCAAAACATTTCTACCAAAAAGAAAGAAAGCCAGTTGCCATGACTCAGCCTACAGACAATTCCATCTGGATGACTGAGAATCTTCATTGACATCTTTAGCACACATTCCCATTCTTTGATTTGATTGACAAACTTTATTTACTTAGTCAGATGAACAATCCTGATTGATTGATTGATTGATTGATTATGTGCAATCAAGTTGTCAACTCTTAGCAACCACATAGATTGTGGCAGGGGGGTGTTCCTGAGAGGGATGAGCAAAGAACATTGGCAGTGTATGCCCAGAGTATATATATATATACCTATCAGGGTCACCTAAGGCGTGAATGTCATCCCACTGCCTAACTAAAACAAGCAGGCTCCTACTGTATATTGGGTAGCAGCAATATAGGAAGATGCCAGAGGCAGATGATCACTTTAGTGACATCAAAGGAAAAGGCATCAATTCATACTACATAGGAGAAGGCAGTGGTAAGCCACTCTTGTATTTTTACCAAGAAAACCACATAGACTAATTCTAGCTCTCATAAATGAATTATAATCTATCCTATCTAGCCCACAATCCTGATATTCTCTAGTAGTCTCCTGTTCAAATACTAACCAGGTCTGATGCTGCTTAACACCTGAAGCCTGATGAGGTCAGGGAGGTGCTGCCACCTGCTGAATTAAGGCCCGTGAAGGCTATAACTAGGCATGGGAATTCAGTGAAACTGTTCTCCAAACTCAGTAAGATTTCCATCTGGCTAAAATAGCTATAACACATATTTGGCTAAATGGCCACACCTAGCACATTTTGGCTGATCTTAAAAAACTAAACAGAGTCAGATCTGGTTAGCCTGTGAATCCATGACCACTAGGTAAGCCCAAGGTTGTAGGCTAGCCTGGGAAGTAAAAAAAAAAAAAAATCACACAAAAGGACAGTAGCAAACAAGTTCTGTAATATTGCCAAGAGAACTTCATGGTTGTGTCACCAGGAGTTGAGCTTGACTCAGAGAAATCTTTACCTTAAGAGTAAAGGGAGCTTGGTAACAAAAGTAGACATGTAATGGTACATGGAATTTTACAAATATTTTTGTGATGGAAAAGAAAGGGGAGTTTGGTCTTGATTATGATGACTGATGTAATGTCTGTTCAGATTGTTCATATATAAACTACACCCATTTGCATTTGGCATACAGGCAATAGGTCAACTTTGTTCAGTTAGGTGTGGCTCTCATATCTGAAGTACTTTGCCAAAGAAACTCTTAGCATCTAATTTGTGTTATATGTTGCAAATTAATGCAGAAAAGGAACATTGAATAATAATAGTTTTTGATACTTCAAACTATTTTCAGAATTCTGAAGCCTATTTATTTTATGAAGTATTGAATAATTTGGTAGATATACATTCTTAGTTAAAAATCTTGAATATATCTGAAGAATAGTTCATGAATGTCATGTATATATTTGGTGAACAGAAAGTCTCAGTCTGAAAATTTATATTACAGTTTTTAAATAAAATAATTTCTTGTTTTTGCTGTGACAAACCAAGATACTTGTTTCTCTGGAAATTATTTCAATCTGTGTGTTGCATAACGTCTGATAAATGAACTTGGAGAGGAAGAGATTCTTGTTGAGTTGAATGATTAAGAATAACACATACTTCGAAAATCTGAGTTCATTCCAAGGAGCCATATTCAATCCAGAATTCTCGATGACTGGCAATCCATGGAAATATTTTCTATACTAACTCATAAAAAGGACAGATTCTGGATAAATTGATGTAGCTTCCTCCAGCTTTATCTGGAATAAAGATTAGAGCTAGCAACAACAGCTAATGATAAATTTCATTTTTCTCGTGCATTTATTTTAACATCTTATTTCCTCCTTTCCTAATTATTTATTTATTTAATTTCTTTGCCGCCCATCTCGTACATGATGACTCTGGGTGACTTACAGATAATAAAATAGCAGTTAGTAAAAACAGTACAATATAAAATCAATACAATATAAATATACATAAATGCCAATGAAAATATGAGATATAAAATGTAAAATTCAAGATGGCAATAGGGCTTTGTACTTGGCATGATCACAGCACCAGGCACCTGCAAGGATGGCTATCCCCCCTCCCATCCCAAAAGAGGTGGCATAGCCATGCTTTCACCACCTTCCGGAAGGCCGGGACAGTGGGGGCCTGTCTTACCTCCAGGGGTAAGCTGTTCCACAGGGCAGGTGCCACAGCAGAGAAGGTCCTCCTCCTGGACCCTGCCAATCGGCAATCCCTCATGGGCTGGGTCCATAGCATGCCTTCTCTGCCTGACCAGGTGGGACAGGTCGATGTGATGGGGGTGAGGCGGTCCCTCAGGTAACCTGGACCCATGCCATGTAGGGCTTTAAAGGTGATAACCAACACCTTGAATTGGACCAGAAAGCAAACTGGTATCCAGTGCAACTCACGCAGCAATGGTGTTATATGTGCCCTCCTTGGAGCTCCCAAGATTGCCCGCATGGCTGCATTCTGGACCAGCTGCAGCTTCTGGATACTTCTCAAGAGTAGCCCCATGTAGAGTGCATTACAATAGTCTATGCAAGAGGTGACCAGGGCATGAGTGACCGTTTGGAGGGACTCCTGATCCAGGAAGGGGCAGAGCTGGTGCACAACATGAAGTTGTGCAAAGGCTCCCCTGGCCACGGCTGCCACTTGCTCTTTGAGCAGGAGCCATGAGTCTAGGAGAACCCCCAGGTTCCGCACTGGGTCTGTCTGGGGCACTGCAACCCCATCCAGAACCAAAGATGGTAAGTTCCCGGATACCGTGGAGCCGCTGACCCACAGCCACTCCGTCTTGCCAGGGTTCAGCTGAAGCCTGTTGTTCCCCATCCAGAACCCTGCGGCACCCCACAAAGGAGTGGCTGCGGGCCAGATCTCTCGCTCCCTATCAACACCGATTGGGACTGGCCCCAGAGAAACGAGGTGAACCAGCGTAAAACCATGCCACCCACTCCCAGCTCTCTGAGCCAACCCAAAAGGTTACTGTGGTCAATGGTATCGAAAACCGCTGAGAGGTCAAGAAGAACCAGGATGGATGCACTGCCCCCATCCCACTCCTGCCAGAGATCATCCATAAGTGCGACCACGGCTGTTTCTGTCCCATATCCGGGCCTGAATCCCAACTGAAAGGGGTCCAGATAATCCGTTTCATCCAGGACCCTCTGCAGCTGCAATGCCAACACTTTCTCAACCACCTTCTCTAGAAAGGGAAGGTGGGAGACTGGATGAAAATTGTCCAGAATGGTAGGGTCCAGTGATGGTTTCTTGAGAGGGTGCACCAGCACCTCTTTAAAGACTTCCAGGAACACTCCCTCCCCCAAGGATGCATTCACTATTTCCTGGACCCACCCACACATCACCTCCCAAGCTGCTTTTACCAGCCAGGAGGGACATGGATCTAATTGGCAAGTGGTGGCATTTACAGATCTGAGAACCCTGTCCACTTCCTTGGGCCCAACAGGATCAACTGCTCCCAGATAACCAGGCAAGTCCACTTCCTAGCCATCTCCCCAGACCCTACTACACACTTGGCATCCAACTTAGAATGAATCTGAGTGATTTTATCCTCCAGATGTCCAGCAACCTCCTCAGCCTGGCCCTGTAAATGGGTTTCTAAACCCCCTTCCCAAAAGGGATCAGGTGATCTTACACTGGGCCATCGGGCAGCATTCTGCGGATGCAATAAGAGTGAAGAAATATTGACGTTTCGCTACTCTTATCGCCACAAGGGTCAGAATTAGTCCTTGTTGGAATTAGTCCTTGTCTTCCTCCAGCGGCGCTCTAGACATCTCTTAATCCTCTTCAGAACCCTCAACTCCTCCATAAACCATGGGGAGTGTCAGGTTTGATCGGACAAGAGAGGTTGCACAGGCGCGATCCTGTCCAAGGCCCTGGACACCTCCCTATTCCAGGCAGCAGCCAGGGCCTCCACTGGACCATGCAGCAAGTCCTCAGGTATAACCCCCAGCTCCCTGTGAAACCCTGTTGGGTCCATCAGTCGCCAGGGGCGAACAAGTCGAAAAGGTCCTACCTCCTTTTCCATTAAAATTAAATGATAATACAGAACTTGCACAGCATGAAAATAGATATAATGTATCTATTCAGCATTGAATGGGAAATGATGGGAGAGAAAATGGTCAGTTTATTTCTCCTCTTTCAGTTTTTAACATTAGCAACAAAAACGGGTAGAGATCATATACTTTGCAATGAGAGGTTGCCAGTTTCCATGTGTCACCAGGGCTGAAACCTAGCAGCTCTTCTCTGAAGAGTGGCTATGGGTAACATGGTGCTCTCCAGAAATGTAGGTAACATTCAACAACTTGAACCAGTGACCTAATCTTGTATAATGTTGTTTTCTATATGGCTTTATATCATTTTAATTCACCAAATACAGGGCTTTATCCTAATGAAAATTCTGCATATCCAAGAAATAATATTAGAAACATAATGACAGAATAACCTTGACAAATTGCTAGATTAAAAATACTGTTAACATTAAATTAAATAGTAAGGCATAATGTTTGGGATAACATTTCAGGTATCTTTTACAGAGAAAGCTTGAGTGCAGGCAGTGTGCAGGTGATCTGTACACAGAAGGTCATTGCATATGTGGAGTACCAAAATTGAAAGAAAATCATTCCTGATAGAAGGTAAAGGAACTTAGAGAAAGGATATATGTCAAATTGTCTCCCCTGTTATAGACTCAACTAACAGAGTGTCATTTTGCAATTGTCTGAGGTGGGCCTTCATGTGGTGGCCCCTGTGGTCTGGAGTGTTCACTCTCTCCTGAAATATGTGACGCACCCACTGTTCTGTTATTTGGATGAAGATCACCCAGTTCTTCCAGAACGTTTGTTTTTCCTTTTTTCCCTCCACCTTTTTACTAATTTTTGTTTTTATATTGCTTAAAGTTAGTTATATGTCATCACTATTACTTTATTTTTTATCCATAAATATTTTGAGATGTGACTACATGGAAAGCAGCATAGAAATGTATTAAATATGTAATAAATATTTGTTAATATTGGTAAGAAGGGGGCTCAGTTCCACATTGGAATTCTGAGAACAGGTCGCTGTTGGATGAGGTTTATTTGATCACAGAATCACTGTCATGTTGATGCCAGTTGCAACACTCTCTAGCCTGTCTCCAGTAGGATGTTCTTTACTGTCCCTGGTTACCGTCATCTATTTTTTGGAGGCGGACATACTTGCAAACAAGGCCTTGGGCCACCCGTCCTTTGTATTTTCAAAGAATACTTACGGAGTCTATCAGGTGATAGCACAGACTGGGACTCTGCTTTGCTTTGCAGTATGTTAGCGGATAGGTAGGTAGGTAGATACAAGAAAATAAAAGAAATTTTAATTGTAATAAAAGCACTGTTTATTAAAGAAAAACTTGTGAAACAGATTCCTTGCGCCTGTGGTACATTGCTACTGTGGACAACACATTGGGGGGACCCAGGTGACAGGGCACGACAAATCCTACTTTGACTATTTCCAGCCATATCCTGATAAAACCTTGATAATACTGATAGGAATGTGGAGACTTGTTTTCCTTCCTTATCTTTAGGGTCAGAAGAATTGGATAGATAACTTTTCGCTGTATACATACTGGCATATTTTATCTGTCACTAGATGTAAAAACACTTAAATATTTAACAGAGAAGTTAAGTATGTAGTCAGCTAAAAATAAAGCAAATTACTACTAAACATTTCAAACTGAAAACACATGACAGTTGAACTCCTTATTTATGAAGCATTCAGTTGGCATAAAACTGCCTCTGTGTTGCCAATATACCATGTGCTCTGAGATTATTAAATTTACATGATTTTGTCTTAAACAGATGGTAGCTTCTTAACTCTGACAGAAGCCTTTCTAATTTTCAAGTTAGTAAGGGGTTTACTGGCAGGATGAGTAAAGCATTCTCCGTTTTGCTTGTGGAGGACGAATGATGTTTATTGCTTGATCCAAAAGTTCAGCAGAGTAGAGCCCTCATGACAAACTCGTATGTGGAGGTGAAGTTTGCACTTAGAAGTAAGATACCAGAAGTATGAAAAGTTGCCCCCAGGATCTCATGAGTCTTTAGTGCGTGCTTCGTCATTTGTAAGCTTATAGAAATAATTCTCCTTACCAGCAAGTTGCCTTTTGAACATAGAGGTTTCATTTTGCTAAAGCCAGCCACTGTAAGTTTTTCCTCCGTTCATATTTTCAATTTCTTAAAAGCATCTGAGCTTGACTGAAAGTTGTCAGAATTCATACGCTTTCACTGAAGAATATATAAGCAGCATTTTGTTTCAATTGATAAAATACAACATATAAGTAACATGCAGGGCACGTGTGTCTCCCCAGCTCCGCATATGTGATTGCCAAGCATGGAGAAATTGTGCTTCTGAAATTGAGCAGCATCCATTTCTCCTGTGTTTAACTTACTTTGCTTACAAAACTTACTCTTTTTTGGCATCCTGCATAATTCCATGATGGATTTGTATGAATATTTATGTGTCCCAAGTGGACCCAAATATCAATAGGTTAGGCAGTTATTAATGATAATTTTAACAAGTTGCAATAGTAATTTTTGCTTATAGAGCTCCATCTTACAAATTTCTGTTTTAGATTCAGTTAAGAAGCCTTTATTTTATATTGTCTTTTTCAGCCATGGAAGAATTAATAGTTGAATTGCAGCTGTTTCTTCAACTTCTGGACCATGAGTACTTGACATCCACAGTCAGGGAGAAGAAAGCAGTTTTAAATAACATTCTTTTAAGGATACAGGCAACAAAAGGTCAGTGTCATACTGATACTGTTTACAGATAGGATGCTCTAAGGCAAAACACAGAGACAGAAAGAAAACAACTGAAATCCTCACCTCTGCGATCAGATATACCAATTCTGTATCTGTGCAAAACACTTTTGGAGTTTTTGGGTGCTGTTTTCCTGTTTGTGCTGTCTCCCTATGAGGAGGTTCTGTAGAATTTGCTCAAAGAATGGAGGGATGTCTTCATTTCCATTTCCTTCTCATCTGTTTAAGGAGCAGGGAGACCAAGGTTCTTGGGGCCACTTCCATTCTCTCTCAGGCCGACCTACCTCACAAGATTCTTGTGGGAAAAATGTGGAGGGGGAAAGGCTGTCTATGCTGCCTTAGAGTTCTGGAGGAAAGGCAAGATACATATCTAACAAACACCCAAAGAAATGTACTAGACCTGACACTAGCTGGGAATTTGGGGAGCTATATCTAGCAGTTCTGGAGGACATTAGATTGGGAAAGGCTGCCTTAAAATAATGGTTGTTTATTATAATACATATAGTGTATTATGGAACATTCCTTCTTTCCAGCTCTTCTTTTTCATTTAAAGCAATATTTTTGTTGTTTTGTCCCTTTTTTATTTCCTATAAGTATAAGCAGATATTGTGGAAAGTCATTCATTCCGTTAAGTATTTTCTATTCTACGTGCACTTTTCCCTTTCCATTAGACTTTGAGATAAAGGAAAATGTACAGAAACAAGAGATTGCTATCAATTTACCTGCGCCACCTCAGATGCCTTTGCCAGAAATCCCCCAGCAATGGCTGGTAAGTCTGATTTAAGAAATCTCTTTTCTCCTTTCCTCAGAATATAGTTTTTAAATTGAGCTACAAGTTTATCTGAATTTATAACTTGTTCCTTCTAAATTATTGTATAAAGAATGTTTTATTTATTTCAAGTTATTATTTAATTACAACCAAATATTATTCCATCACAAATTGACGTCTTACGCACATTCAAAATTCATGTAAGATCTCATATAAATATTTATTTAATATTTTGTTAATTTTATGAAAGATTTCAGCAAATAAGTAGTTTTCTTTGCAGATTACTTACATGGTTACTCATCTGGTCTCACTGTATTAGCTAGCTATCACTGAAATAAATTTGCATGCTAAATGTTCTTCAAATTATAACTGAATATTGGGTGATTATTTTATACCTGTAGTTGATATGATGTGGTTTTTTATCTGAGATTGATGCAGAGTAATCCATTATACTCTATTTCCATTATTAGTATGACTGTTGGTATTTTGCAGTATTTAACAGTTACTATGAAATTATAAAAACTAGTGATTTTCAGATCTTCTACTTTCCAGGAATAATGTGTCCATCGTATACCAAGAGACTTTTAGCTATCTTCCAATAAAACAAACAAGAAAAAAAGATGAATCAAATAAATAGGTCTGTGTACTAATTATTATAACTCAGTCTTCCACAAATCTCTGAACATTGCAGAGGATTCTGAAACATGCTTTCTGTCTTGTATTCAGTTCATACCTGACATTTCTGTGGCTGCACATTGCAGGCTAAGAGCAGGAGTCAAGGACAAGTTTAACTTACAATTGCTGTCCTTACTGAGAAATCTTTGAGGAGCTTCCAAAGAACATGAGATTGCCTGGAACAGTGCCAGCTAAAGGTGTAAGGTGCCCCAGGCCACATTGTTAGCGCCACCTCTTGCCAATGTGAAGATTTGCATTTTTAGAATGATCTGGAAAGAGGGGTAGTGTTGATACCCCCTAAGCTTTGGCACCCTAGGCCAGTGCCTATCGGCTTTAGTCTAAAGCTAGCCCTGTCCTAGGATATTGTGTGAAAACCATGTTATCTTAATTATTAAAATTATTATTTTTAATATTTTAATAATTATTATATACACAACAACGTGAAATTACAGCTGCCAGTTCTTTAGCTGGTGTTGGCGTTCATTTGCATTGAGTTCTTCCCAAGAACCTAGGATGTCGTAATGTATTGGCGTAGTGTATGTGTGGATCCAAGCAGTGTGGCCTTTTTGTAATTGACAGGTGGAAATTTTGTCAATGCACAGATTTTCTAAGTGCTGTCCAAGATGTTTTGGTATGGCACCCAGTGTGCCGATAACCACTGGGACCACCACAGCCAGTTTATGCCATAATCTTTCAGATTTCGGATCTTGATACTTTGTGATCGTCTCCAATTCTTTGTCTTCTATTTTACTATCCCCTGGTATTGCCACATCAATTATCCACACTTTCTTCTTTTCAACCGCCAATATTATTATTGTTATTGATATTAAAATCTGGCCATTAGATTGGGATAGGCAGCCTGTGACCCCTGGTTTAACTGCATGTGTGCCATGATACATTTTCAAAGCACTCTTTCCTTTCCATGCAACCTCTGGTTTGGAAGAAAGAGGAAAGAGAGTCCAAAAGAGGAGGAAAGAGAGGGAAAAAGGTGTGTGAGGGAAAAAAAGTGTCCAAGAGGGAATGGTGTTCGCACCCCCTTTTGAGTCTGGAGGCACCCAATTTTTATTTCATCCCTGCTTATTATATACCCTCCCAACAAATTACCTGAATGAATGTGGACCTTGATAGAAAAAAGGCAGTCTATGTTTGTACTAAACTATGGATTAAATCTGTTTTTTCTTTGTCTTTCTTGATTGCATATTATAATTTGTAATTTCATCTCAAGGCTTTATTGCAGGAACATCTGTTCTGCACACTATATACTCCTATTTTGAAATTGCAAGTTGTAGTTGTAAATATTTTTACATACATTTTCTTGGTCCCAGCCCTTTAAAAAATGTCATTTATACCCAAAAGAATGTACACATATACACACACACAAACACACAGAGACAAATACATGTGTATACACACAATATCAGCTATTGATATGCTAATCTTAATGTACAAAAGGGGGAGGAATGTGCTTTCTTTCCATTATAATGTAAATGTATGCAGCTTGCATTTCTTGAACCTGTATGTGAACAAGAATACAGTTTTCCATCAAATTTGTGATACAGTATACAACTCAAAAATGTTTATAGAAATGTATGCACATGTGTTTTCAAAACAACTACAATCAGAAGTTGATGTGACACAGAGTTGAATAAAAACTGAAAAGAATATAAATGAAGCAAACTTACTCTTGATAGATTTTTCCCATTCCTATCTCTACAAAGCCAGAATAACAATACAAGATTTGCAGAAGTAGAAAGAAACCATTAGGAGAAATGGTTGTAGGAACTCACAAATAGCTTAGTTAGGATCTTTGTACTCTAACATTTAATTGTATTTCTTGTTCCATTTCTCAATATGAACTTTCTTTCTTTCTACCCAAATTGTGATAGCTTTTAAAGCAATTGCATTGTTATTACTGTATGTAGGATCTCCTTTAATTTTTTAAATCAGTTTGGTGAAGTTTTATGATACTCAATTATCACTTAATGCAAGGGATTCTCAAACAGACTTGTGACTCCCTTGAGCAACCATGAACAATTTAGGGGTGATCAGGCTAAGAAGTGCTCTCACAACTCACTTCCACTTTGCTTGGGCAAGCATGCAATTGGCTTGCACCAGGAGTGTCAAGTAAAATCTGGAGTGAATTTTGATAGTATTCCTGCTTTGGTTGGGTCGGCCTGCAGCAGGTTTATGTAACTAAAGTAGGAAGCAAATCTGGAGTGAGTTTTGAGAGAGAGCAAAATTTATGAGCCTAAACATATGCCAATCATACTTTAAACCCTATTTATTTATTTATTTAATAAATAGAGGAAGGTCGCAAGAACAATTTATCATTTGGGTGGGAAATGGTATTGCATGTTTTGAGACCATCTGTTTTAATGTATCAGAAAACTCTTTGGATAATTGTCTTCCCAAATATTTAACATCTCCCTGTTTAGATTTACAAGTTTCGTCATGCTGATTTTAATGAAAGTGTTGTATTAATAGTCTCAAATACTGATTTTGTCTTATTGATATGAGTACATTACAACTCTATGCTCCTAGCTTTTTAAGAGGCCCTTTGATTTAAATATGTTTTCATTGCTTTTTGATTGGTTGGTTGATTATTTTATCTGTAGTTAATTTTGGGGGACAATTTATTGTTATGTACTTGTACTTCTAGATTGGAAAAAATCAACTTACATCCCCATACCAAAAAAGGGAAACACTAAAGAATGTTCAAACTATCGAACAGTGGCACTCATTTCATATGCCAGTAAGGTAATGCTCAAGGTCCTGCAAGGTAGACTTCAGCAATTCATGGAGCGAGAATTGCCAGATGTACAAGCTGGGTTTAGAAAAGGCAGAGGAACTAGGGACCAAATTGCCAATATCCGCTGGATAATGGAAAAAGCCAGGGAGTTTCAGAAAAACATCTATTTCTGTTTTATTGACTATTCTAAAGCCTTTGACTGTGTGGACCATAACAAATTGTGGCAAGTTCTTAGCGGTATGGGGATACCAAGTCATCTTGTCTGCCTCCTGAAGAATCTGTATAACGACCAAGTAGCAGCAGTAAGAACAGACCACGGAACAATGGACTGATTTAAGATTGGGAAAGGAGTACGGCAGGGCTGTATCCTCTCACCCTACCTATTCAACTTGTACGCAGAACACATCATGTGACATGCTGGGCTTGAGGAATCCAAGGCTGGAGTTAAAATCGCTGGAAGAAACATTAACAATCTCAGATATGCAGATGATACCACTTTGATGGCTGAAAGTGAAGAGGAACTGAGGAGCCTTATGATGAAGGTGAAAGAAGAAAGTGCAAAAGCTGACTTGCAACTAAACCTCAAAAAAACCAAGATTATGGCAACCAGCTTGATCGATAACTGGCAAATAGAGGGAGAAAATGTAGAAGCAGTGAAAGACTTTGTATTTCTAGGTGCGAAGATTACTGCAGATGCTGACTGCAGTCAGGAAATCAGAAGACACTTAATCCTTGTGAGAAGAGCAATGACAAATCTCGATAAAATAGTTAAGAGCAGAGACATCACACTGACAACAAAAGTCCGCATTGTTAAAGCAATGGTGTTCCCCGTAGTAACATATGGCTGTGAGAGCTGGACCATAAGGAAGGCTGAGCAAAGGAAGATTGATGCTTTTGAACTGTGGTGTTGGAGGAAAATTCTGAGAGTGCCTTGGACTGCCAGAAGATCAAACCAGTCCATCCTCCAGGAAATAAAGCCAGACTGCTCACTTGAGGGAATGATATTAAAGGCCAAACTGAAATACTTTGGCCACACAATGAGAAGACAGGACACCCTGGAGAAGATGCTGATGCTAGGGAGAGTGGAGGGCAAAAGGAAGAGGGGCCGACCAAGGGCAAGGTGGATGGATGATATTCTAGAGGTGACGGACTCGTCCCTGGGGGAGCTGGGGGTGTTGACGACCGACAGGAAGCTCTGGCGTGGGCTGGTCCATGAAGTCACGAAGAGTCGGAAGCGACTGAATGAATAAACAACAAAAACTTGTACTTCTATGGTGGATGTTTTATTGTTGAGACTGTAACTTTCCAAGAGTCACTCAGTTGCAGCAGCCCAAAAATTGATTGAATGAATTAATAAACTGAATGAATGAATGTATATAATAGAATGGTGGAACACTTTAAATGCATTTCAGCTTAATTGATGTTGCTACATTAAAAAATGAAAAAGATTATGTTTTTGGAATAAAGCCTGTTACGTTGTATAGAAGCTGCATTAAAGAATCAAGATTTTATAACAAATCAATAAGATTTGAATGAAAGATAAAACAAGCATTCTTCTTATTTATTTTTTCTTTGTTGAATTTGCCTAATAATTTTTTTCTCCTATTTAGCCACCAGATAATGGTCCTCCTCCATTGCCTTCCTCTTCTCTTCCTGAAGGTTACTATGAGGAGGCTGTGCCACTCAGCCCAGGGAAGGCTCCTGAATACATTACATCCAGTAAGTAAAATATACCTTTAAAGTAATGCAAGTATATTTTCTTGTTCAGTTATTTTTATTGCTTTAAGAATATAAAATTCAAGTGTAAATTTTAAAAAAAGACTGTTCCCAAGTTTATATCTAATTATAGTATACTTTATTAAAATGATATTCCTTTCCACCTGACCAGCTCATAATGAATTATTATTTAATGTTTCTAAATTAACATTAAGATGCTGCAGTACTTACCAGGAATAGTACTGTGTATTTGTTACATATTTCTTGTGTATTTAGTCTGCCTTGCTGTTATTAAATAATGCTCTTCTCCCGGATCTATTTGTAATATAGAACAGATCAGAGGATGCTGGTCTAAGACAGGGCACAAGGTGAAGGTCAAAGGGGTGCTTTGAATTTGAAGGAGAAATCAGTGAAGTGAAAGAAAGACTGAAATATTAGAGTCATGATTCCTGTTCAGGACTTCTTGCTGAACTCTTGCAAGCAAAAGTTCTGGAGTATCTTCGTGGCAATTCAATATACAATTCATTACAGAAATCTAAATAGAAGATGACTAAACCATAGATTACTATAGCTTCATGTTTAGATATATATCCCACCTTTCCTCCAGAAGCTCAAGGTTGCTTACTGGGGTCTCCCTTTATTTTTTCCTCATGCTGGTCTTTGGGGTAGGTTGGCCTGAGTAAGAGTGACTGATCCAAAGTCACCCAGTGAGTTTTCATGGATGAGGGCAGAGATGAACCTGGATCTTCCCATTCCAAGTCCAGCATGTTATTGCTACCCAACTGGTTCCAGGAGCCCCTCATGCCATGCACCTAAGACATTGGATCCCCTTCTCTGGGGAACTGGCCATCAGTTAGCTTTGGGGGAGTGATAACTGGGCTAATTCCCCAGGGCCCCAGAGTTTAGGGCCCTCTAAAATCTTGCATATTTCTTTATGGGCGAAGATTTAACAACCTCTAATGAAACATGTTTAAATGTTATTTCTTGCAACTTGTTTTGCATTCATAAAGTTTACTTTTCATTTCTGAAACAGAAGATCTTACTGTAGTCATACACAGAACATTGCTTAAATGTTTTTGTAACTTTCAGGAGAAAACGTGTTCCCACAACTACATGTCAGGCAGTCATGAGAGTTAGTTTATTTTTCAACTGCCAATTTCTAGGTTTATCTAGCTATTTTTTTTTGTATGAAGAAATTTTTGCCAGTTAAATATTTTCTCATTCACATTATAAGAATGTACATTGTTGAGCTTCTGGAGGAAAGGTAGGCTATATATCTTCTAAGGGAAGATTAGCCAAAGTTGCTTTGTTGCTTTATACTTTTTTAGTTTTGATATTATTTATGACTCCAAAGTTTGCTAATTTTGCTTGTAAAAACTAATGCATCCATAGAATTAAACCTGTGGATTATATAATTCATTGCCCTTAATTTAAGAAAATGTACTTTTGCCTTAGAAAATATGAGGTTTTCAGCACAAACTCATTAATTCTAGATGTGACTTTGTTGGTCTATGCTATATGGATGATTTTACTTTAACAGAACTTTTTTTGCCCCTTAAGATTATGATTCTGATGCAATGAGTAGTTCGTATGAATCTTATGATGAAGAAGATGAGGATGGAAAAGGGAAAAAAATGAGACATCAATGGCCTTCTGAGGAAGCGTCAATGGACCTTGTTAAGGATGCTAAAATCTGTGCCTTCCTTTTACGAAAAAAACGATTTGGGCAGTGGACCAAACTGTTGTGTGTGATCAAAGAAAACAAACTATTGGTAACTAAGCCATTATGGTTTTTATAGAAATGCTGGTTACAGTGTAATTAGGTCCAGCATTGTGCTGGAAAATTATCTGTAAGGCTAAGGTGTATTTGCTTAAGTATCATGATTAATTTGCCTTTTCATGGCTTGGCTAGTTTTGGCTTGGCTAGTTTCTTCCACAGAAAAGGAGGTAGTTATGAGTGGGGTCAGCAGTACCTAGCTTCTGCAGTATACCTTTGTGTTTATTTCTGAAGTGTGATTATCACTGGGAAAGCATGGGCAGCCAAGAGTGCAAACAGTATCAGAATTCTGACTGAATGGTAATGATAGAATTTTGCAGGAGATTTAGGCAGGTTGAAGAAGACAGCCAGAATGAGATACTGAAGAATATGTAGGAATACTGTGTAATGCTGGTACTTGGAAGGCATCTTGACATTCAAACAGGCAAGGCTTGATTCTAGCCCTTTCCCCAAAATCCAGCCCTGATTTAGAATCATTTAAACAATATGCTATAATAGAGTATAGTGCTGTGTTAGAAGAATAATACAACTATTTCAGCCTCAGTTTCATATATTGGCTGTTTTTGTCAATTGGTTGCCAAAAGCTGATCTTGAAGAAACTCTCTATATTTATCTTGAGAAACTCAATACTGTTGACTTGCTCTTTAAAAAAGTGTTGGAAAAGCATCACCCTTGAACATGTCAGGAATATTATTTATGTATTTACTACATTTACATAGCCGCCCATCTCACAAACGTGACTCTGGGAGGTGTACAATAAAACAAATAATTAAAAACAAATGTAAAATAACCATTAAAAACAATTCAACATAAATATAAATAAGACCACAGAAGAATGGACCAACCTCCTGTACACAATACAGCCATCTCACAGACTCCCTATTTCCATGGTATCCCCAAGCCTGCTGGAAAAGCCAGGTTTTGAGAGATTTCTGGAAGGCCAGTAGGGTTGGGGCTAAACATCAGGGGAGAAATGGTTTCAGAGGGTGGGTGCCATGGGAGAAAAGGCTCATCTCCTGGGTCCCATCAGATGAAACTCTAGTAGATGGGACCCATAACATGCCTCTCCTGCTGGACCTGATGGGATGGGGAGATGTAACTGGGAGGAGGCAGTCCCTCAAATAATCTGGTCCCATGCCACGTAGGGCTTTAAAGGTCAATCCGGAAGCAAACTGGCAACCAGTGCAGCTCATGGACCAGAGGTGTAACATGTGCTGTTGTAAGGGCACACATAACTGCCTGTACTACCATATTTTGCACCAGTTGAAGCTTCCAGATGCACTTCAAGGGGAGCCCCATGTAGAGCACATTATACTTGCCCATTCGTGAGGTGACCAGGTCATGAGTATCTGTGAGTGGAACTTCATGGGTGCAACTGGTGCACAATACAAAGTTGCACAAAGGCCCTCCTAGCCATGTCTGCCACTTGCTCCTTGAGCAGGAGTTGTGAGTCCAGAAGGACCCCCAGATTGCACACTGGGTCTCTTTGAGGCAGTACAACCCTATCTAGCACCAAAGATGGTAAAGTCCCAGATCCAGAAGGCCCTAAAACCCAAAGCCATTCAGTCGTGCCACAGTTCAGTTGAAGCCTGTTATTCTCCACCCAGACCCAAACAGCCTCTAGGCACAGAGACAGGATATCAAAAGCATAATTTAATTTGCCAGGGGCGGAGATGTATAATTGAGTATCATCAGCATACTGATGATACCTCGCCCTATGGTGCCTGATGACCTCACTCAGTGGTTTCATGTAGATGTTAAACAGGAGTGACAAGAGTACTGAACCCTGTGGAACTCCTATAGTAGGGGCCAAGGGCGGGATCTCTCAGCCCTGATCAACGCTGACTGGTATCGGCTTCATAGAAAGGAAGAAAACCTGCACAATACAGTGCTGCCCACTCCTGCTCCATGGAGCAGATCCAGAATAATAGCATGGTCAGTGGTACTGAAGGCTGCCGAGAGGTCAAGTAGAGCCAGGGTGGATGCACTACTCCTATCGTGCTCCTGCCAGAGATCATCCAAAAGCATGACCAATGCCATTTCCGTCCCATGCCCAGGCCAAATCCTGACTGAAAATGGTCCAGATGATGCACTTCATCCAGGGTCCACCGAAGCTGCTGCATGACCACATTCTCCACAGCCTTTCCTTTAAAAAGGGAGACTGGATACTGGATGAAAATTGTCCAGTATGGTGGGATCTAGCAACGGTTTCTTGAGGAGAGGCAAACCAACACCTCCTTAAGAGGCAGAGGTACAACCCCCTCTCTCAAGGAAGGATTCACCACTGCCAGCTGCATGGTGGCTTTCAGTGTAATTTTTTTTTAATTGAATGATGTGTCAGCTTTATCCAAAGTTGAACAGAGTTAAGAAAAATAATTTTTCACAGTAGTATATTTCAGCTTTCAGCTGAGGTTAATGCTATTGTGTTTTTAACAATTTTCATCATTTATTGTGACTACCATAATCTCCAAAGTTGTTTGCCATTGTTAATTTGTGAATAGTAGAACAATGATGTGAATGGGATTGCTCATTTAAACTGGAGCTGATTTTTGCTCACTGAAGTTTGATTTTCACATTCTTCTTTTTGCCTTTAGTGCTATAAAAGTTCCAAGGAGCAGCAGCCTCAGATGGAACTGTTATTGTGTGACTGCAGTATTACATATATTCCCAAAGACAGTAAAAAGAAGAAGCATGAGCTGAAAATTGCACACCAAGGGCAAGATGCTCTAGTTCTTGCTGTACAGAGCAAAGAGCAGGCAGATCAGTGGCTGAAGGTATGTCATGTCATAATCAATTCCATATCTCTCCCTTCTAATGATTAACTTAATGTCAAATGGTGATTGATAAAAATGTATTTAAAATGTGTGAAAACTTACCATAAAATTGAACATGTAAAGTATTAATTCCATCCCATCATTAAACTCATAGTGATACAGGAATTCAGCCAATCAGCATGCTTAAGTCATAAATTAGGGGTGGATGTTACACATTACTCCCTACTGACTATAGCATGATATCTGGCTATGGTTTACATTTTTATTTTATTTCCAGTAAACTAATAACGGTGTGGGAGTGAGAGACAGTTTCCCCTTTTCCAGGTTATTAATGTTTGGAAGCTGCAGTGGATTTGCCAACAATTGCAGGTCTAGATCTGGCTGGCATGCCCTTTCATTTCATAACCTAGACCAGTGGCCACTTGGAACGTACTTTTTCCCCCAAGGATGGGTATTCAGAGCAATCACTCTGCAGCTGATTTTTCTCTAGCAGGGGACTGAGGCCCAGCTGACCTTCCCTTTAACATTGTTGTCTTTTGGGAAATAGGAGCCTGTGACTAGTAGTCTTTTCCTCTCTTTTGTAAGGACAAAAAACCTTTGTGCCACACTGATAATGCCTGGATGGTTACTTGTCCTGTGTTTGCGTTTTTCTCTGCTCATCTTCAGGCCTTAGACCTGAGAATGAGAAGGGAGATGGGCAATATTTGCAGGAGTTGTATTTCCAAGATTTAATAGGGTTTTTTTTACATAAGACATATTTCATATGAGATATTGTGCAGATTTAACAAAGAAAAAACAAGATCGTACTTATCTATAACTGCCAGCGTTACAGGCATATGCCAAACTCACCTTCTGTGCAGTAAGATGCCTTGCAGAGGATAGGAAAGAGCACAGCAGGAGACATACATACATACAGGTATCAAAGATGTCTTCATAGAAAAAATTAATCCCCAGAACAAATCGGTCTCATTCCAACATACTATTTATTTCTTTTGACTGATTGCCATTCCAGATATTGGGGAAGGAAATAAATACACAGGAAAACACAGGAAAAGTACCCAGTACAGAATTAAATTACTCTGCCTTAATTCACCTTTTAGAAATCAGTCCAAATAAGGGTTATAGTTCACCTAGAAAATATTCTAGCCCAAACTTCTCCAGAACAAAGAAGACAATTTCACAACTGTGAGTGAAGCATCAATAGAGATTCTCTTTTTGTGCCTTTGGATCATGCAGCATACAAAAAGTATAATTTAAATTATACTTAAGGATAATAATGCAATACCCTGAAAAAGTAGCCACAAAGTTTTGTAGAATTCAAGCTCTTAGGCATTTGAAGCTCAAATCTGGGACTTGGGATTTGAATCCTGAAGGTAGGAAGATAGTGCTACTGTGTAGAGTTAAATTAATACTTCTTTTAGAATATTAATGTTTTTATTGTCTTTAGTTTGTCAGCTTGCAAACCTTTTAACCTTCCCTTTAGGGATTTAACAGAAGGGTAGACATTAATGGCAGCAGGCACATCTCTATCCTTGCTCTGTTAAAACATCACTAGTGCTTAATTATGTAGCAAACAGTTTGGGATGAAAACAGCTATTTTGATAACAACGAGGATCCTGTCTTGCTGGAATGATGAAATCTGTCTTTTGAAATAATGCATGATTTCATAGGCACAGCTCATGGCCAAATTATTCACTGTGTCCTCTCTCTGACTTCTATATCTTGTGTAGCCAAAACTAATTGCCTCTGTGGGATGAGCAGATGCTGAAAACATGAGCAATATCCTAAGGGTCATTGAAGAGGCAGGAGTGAAAATACAGAAATACTTGCACAAGTAAAATAGATTTTCAAACTGAAATACAAATCACACGGAGTTTTTAAAAAATCCATATAGATATGCTATTTGATGTTTTAAAGTAACTTTGTGTTTTCTTTAGTTTATCGTATAATTTCCCTCAAATGTGGTGTGGGGGGGAATGAACATGTTAGGTTAGGATGCCTTGATAAAGGAAAAACAGGAAGAAACAACTTAAATGTTTCGGTCAAATTCTGCAATAAAAGAAATATTTTGATATTATAGGAATTAAGTATTTTATCTTAGTCGAACAGCTGTGGTCTTGACCAAGAACTGTAGCTTAGAAATTAGGTGTAACCGTGTTCTTCTGCATAAGCAGTGGAACAGCATATTTTGTTCCACGCCTCAAACAAATCCCTTGGAACATGCATGCTTGTTCTACAGAATAAGTTTCAAATGTCTTGAAAGGGGCCTGGAAGAGGAAGCTTTTTGCTTACAGATTGCCCCAGAATTAGTAGTGCTTATAGAATTCCTACAGTGGGTATAGGATAGCAGTTTTCAAAAGAATTTGACCCAAATATTACAACTTTGGAGGCAACAGTAATAGGCACATACAGTACTGGGAGATTAACTGATCTCATGGTGCCTTTTGAGGGGAAGGGAAAAGGTTTTGCTTTGACCACTACCATCAGCTTTATTTGAAGGCGGATTCCACTGCATCTCTTATTCAGAGTTGTGCCGTCAGTGCAGGGGAGGTGGAGGTAATACTACCTATGTTATAATGTTTGTATTATAAATTGTCTTCTTGAGAATTTACTGGCTTTCAGTAAATGTCTCTGGCAGGCCCAGGGAATTTTGTGTTGAAGTTACTCCTTGCTGTTATTACCCATAAAGTATGCTCATTGTAGCTGAGCTTTGTTCTAAGATTTGCTATATTTGTTAAATAATGGTCACATCAAACTAAGTTACACTGCTTACATTTAAGTAAAAATGAATGTATTTTTTAAAATGTTGATCAATAATTGTAATAATAATGAACCGTTTTTAGATATAGGTAGTCTTTGCTTAATGACCATTTGTTCAGCGACCCTTTGAAGTTACAACGGTGCTGAACAAATGGTATTTACAACCAGTCCTCAAAGTTATGGCCATTGCAGTGCTCCCGCAGTCATGTGATCAAAATTCGGGTGCTTGGCAGTCTGCCTGCACTTAAAACCAGAGGGGCACTTCAATTCCCTCCACTTGCCTATTACCCCCCAATCTCTGTCCTTTTGGCTGCTCTGTACTCTACTGCCCCTCCCCACCACCGCCCTGCATCTGCCCTGCAATCCTGCTCCCCGCCACCCCTGCTTCCCCCAGCTGACCTTCACCATCTTCTTCCTCCTGCTGCTGACAAGGCACGCCCAGCCTGGCCCTTCATGAGGCAGCTGCTGGCCGTGAAGGGCCAGGCCAGGCATGGCTTACCAGCAGCGGGAAGAAGAAGGCGGCAAAGGTCAGTGGGGGGTGGCAGAATGCAGGGTGTTGGGGTGGCAGACTGCAGGGTGGCTGAAAGGTCAGAGATGGGGGGAGATGGGAGGTGGGGGGAGTTGAAGCAGAGGTGAGCATGGCAGGGCAGAAGAAGCATGAGGTCCTCCCTTAACGATGGCACAGTCCTGGCCTAATGACCACAGTCAGGACTACCAAAACTGCTGTCACTAAGGGGTACAGTCACATGATGTTGCACCCAATGACCTCATTGCTTAGTGACAGAAATTCTGGTCCCAATTAGTGTCATTAAGAGATCCAGTCCACCAATAAGAACAACTGCAAATATCAGGTAAAGTAACAGGAAATATATTAGCTGTTTCTTTCTTTTTTTAATACAGTGATATTTATGTAGTATAATTACATTCTTGATATTCTGTTATTTAGATACCTTAGGGTATTAGATGTAAAGAAAAAAGAAAAAAATATATTCTATCAATATTCATTACAATTTAGGATATCAATGTTACAAGCATAATTATTTGGGCTTTTTTTCAGTCAAATAATAACATTAGAAAGGAAGGGATGAAAGAAGAACACTCTGTGACATACATCAGTGTATTTGTTATATAATAAAGGTTTCGGTCTTAAGCTAAACTACTTGATATTGAAATCTCCACTGTATTGTTACTTGGTATATATGTGTGAGTGTGAATGTGTGTGTATGTATATATATATTTATACATGTTAATAAAAGGAAAAAATAAATGGACAAAGCAGGTTTAACAAAATTAAAATACTAAGAAGTAAATAAAGAAGAAGAAAAAGGGAAAAAAGGAAAAAATTAAAAAGCTATTTTAAAACAGCTATTTTAGCTGCTTTTTCATTTAAACTTGAGTTGAAAAGTTTAATTGAATTTAAGCTGTCTAGTATTCCTATTAACATATGGTAGTTTATACCAAAAAGAAAATGGGATATATGTATAAAAGGGGAAGAATTGGCGTAAGTAGGAGATGAAAAGAAGGAATGTTAAATCCTCAATGAATAACAGACAGAAAGAAGGACTGGGGTCATAGTATACAGTATAAGTATTCCTCTGTCCAGAATGAGAAGCCTCATATATGGAATTGAAACCTTTCATCTCTAGTTTTAATGGCTTCTCCAAGTCTTGCATCAAGATGCTAATAGAGTAAATGGAAAGTATCTTTAAGATACTTTCTGCTTTGCTACTCTTGCATTCTTCAACTATCAAGATAGTAACTGCTAATTTCTATTTTTAATACTCTTTTCTACTTAAGTATACTGACTTAAGTTTCAAGCAAGATACCAATGAGCATTTTTTCCCATTTATTTAAAGGTAATAAAGGAAGTTTGCAGCACTTACGTTGGCACTGTAGATTCAGATGGACCATCATCTAATTCTGTGCATAAGACTGATCTGGAAAAGGTAATTAAACTGCAAAAGACAAACCACAATATGGCTGTGTCAGATTGTTCAGAAATCACTTTGAGCCAGGAGTCCTGAGTTACTAAATCTCCAAGGAGATGAGCAACAGTGGCTGGTTCATGCAGGCCATTCATCTTTGCTTTATTCTTCTGTTCATGTGAGTTGGCAAACAAATTTGGCAGGGATGAAGTTGGGATTGTGGGTTGTTTTTTTTTTTACTGTCAAAGCAAGGCAAGATTGTAAACTAATTACAAACTAGAGTTTATGGTGTGGCCTAGAAATAGAGATTATACTCTGGTTTCTCTTCAGATTGTATATACACTGTGGCTTAATAAAGTATGATCCCTAGGTTCAAGTAATGTGCAAACATGGCCAATGTATCATATATCACTAACTTCTATGACATTTAAAGTAAAATGCTAAAATTCACTAAGATTATCACTATTAGAAATCAAGATTTATTCATTTTGCCAATTTCTGAGCCCTTGTATAATTTCCCTATATTGTAGAGATAGTAATAAATCCTTTTTCTCCAAGACAGGCTTTGTGCATTTGAACAATGGGAGAGAAGATTGGTGTCATGTAGCTTCTTTTAGTTCCCTTTCTAATATCTGTTTACATTTTTGGTTGCCTGATACATGTCCAAAAATTGACATATGATATGTTTGTTTATGAATTACACGTAAATAACGAATGTCCCTTATGCTATGTGTCAGAGCATAAAGTACAGGGCAGAGTGTTTGTGGTAGTGTGGAAGCATGGGAAGTAGAGTACTGCTGAAAATTAAAATTATATACTATGATGGATTGCAATGGAAAAAACGTTGCATATGCGACTGCTGTTTCTTGCAAAATAAAAGTAGGGATGAAGAAGTATTGGTTACAGGCTTTTGAGAATTATCCCGAATAGTAAGAATTGCAAAGATACTCTGAGGCTTGGATTGTCTCAGGGTTTTTTTAAATTTTATTTTTAAAAATTTTATTGGAATTCTACTCTCCCTTAGGAATACCTTAAATATTCACAGGGACTTACTATCAGCCATATAAGGTAGACCAAACTAAGAAACACGCAACACGTAAACCTAAAGCTATTTTTATTAGAACAGCTATAGTAACAGAATTTCACAAGTCGGAATGGGTTCCACTTCCTCTCCCTTTTAACTTAATGTAAATTGGGGAGGGGTGTGGCTGCCTGAGGCATTTCTGCAAACCACTTGCTTGGCCTGGGCTCAAGTCTCGCTTATCTGATTGTTGCCTTGGTAGCAGATCCTCCCTCTGTCTTTCAAGGCCACCCTCTATACCCACAGCACCTACATTTCAGAACCACTTGGAATGATGATGATGATGAAGATGATGGTGATGATTATGATGATGATCTTTGATTTCTAATCCATTCAATAACTACAGTTTTCTGGGTGGATTAAAAACAAAAGAACAAAATACAACTAATAAAATGTTTAAATCGGCATGTCTATTTCTCTTTTTTCTCTCTTATTCTTCCTTTCTTTTTTATATATGTTTATTTACAGGAGTGTCTTGTGGGGATGGTCAAAAAAATCATGATGGCAGCCACAACTATGCAATCAAAGCCCTGCCTCTTTTTATGTGCGTGGATGTGCAGTGCATGTTAAAGGGGCATGGTGCTTCAATTGTGCTGTCATAACCACCATCTTGGTCTTTTTGACACACACACACACACACACACACACTAAGATGCCTCTGTTGATTTAAATTGAAAACTTGTATTGACTTGCTTTTATGAGCTTCAGAAATTAAAAAATGGTATCAGTTGCGTTTGAACTGACTTTATCGCATGGTTATAGTTTACTCCAGCTTCAGTTATCCTCATTCTATTGAAATAAACATAATTCTTTATCATCATCATCATCATCATGGTAGTTTATTCTTTAATATCTGCAGTCATAGCTTGGAGTCCAGAGATTGTATCTGGTGACGTGTGGGAGAGTTGTTTGAGGTACCAGCTTCTGGTTTTACAGTTTTTTGGCTTTTATTATTGTTATCAGCCATCCAGAGTTGTAGCAGATGAGTGGCTGTATAAGTGATAGATAGATAGATAGTTCATCGATAATTATAATAATACCCATTAAGCAACTATATAACATTCCCCTTATATAGGCTGGCTAATCACAAAAAAATAATATATTTTTCGTATTACCACGACAGGAAGAAACATTTCTTCTAAAAAAAGACTTAAAAAAGAATAAAAGACATCTTCTTAACTGCTATTGTGAATGTTATTTCTGGCCTAATGTTTGCCAAAGGGATCTCTGCCTATTTGTGAGTGCAAGTATTTTAAGAACAGGCAGCTCTTAATCAATCAAACACTATTTGGAATGGAGTACAGTGAAGGAAAGCTTATATTTTCTTGAAAAAAGGAATCAAGAATTAAACAATTTTAAAACAGAAAAGGATGTATGCATTTCTACACAGTGGAATGAAAGAAAGAGACTACATTGGATGTTAGAGAAACAACTTTCTAGTTTCTTTGTAAATAAGCTTGCTACTGTTACATATAGTATCATAAATGCATAAAGTAAACCTGTCATTTTCTTTAGTGCACTTTGGATATTACAGGCAAATTGTACATATGCTGCATGGTCATGCACAAAATCCCATTTGCTATTTTACAAATGTTTAAAATTCAATTTGGATTTAACAGACATTCTTATTTAACAGACACTTCTTTAAATGGAGAGTTTACTTAGTGTAATAGTAAAAAGGGCCTTTAAATCTAGACAGCAGAATGTCAAGAAGTGATTACTCCCTTCACACATTATTCCCCCTGAACATTGTGGGTATCAGCATTGTGTTGAACATTGGTATAGGACTACGGTAGTAGTAAGTTATAACACTTGAATGGTAAAAAACATAATTCCTGAGGGGAAAAAAATCCTTGGGTATCTTGCATTTACCTCATTGTAGATGGTGTTTTGTCATTTGTTTCATGACAAATTATTTCCAGTGTAACTACATTAATACTTCTTCTTCCACCCAGAAACTGTCCTCAGAAAGACCAAGTTCTGATGGAGAAGGTGTGGTAGAAAATGGCATAACCACTGTTTGTAATGGGAAAGAACATGGTAAGATGCTGCTAACAGTGCTAACAGACCATAATATTCACAAACATTTTATGCTGAGAAAATAAAAAGCTTGATTAATACATTTTCATAGGCATAGTCTGGAAGGAAATGAAAGGTCAGTTCACGGAATGTAAAACCTCTTACTGTCAACAGGGATTGTAGTGGCTGTAACATCATAGTAGGCAGGCCTAAGTGACAGGTTGCTCAGAGAAGGTAAATAAAGGGTTCCACTTCCTGCTTACGGATAATTTTAAAAAATGAAGACCCAAGATGTCCTTTAATTTTCTAGACTTGGGCACAAATTCAGAAGGAGATGAAAAACATCAAGCTGCTTAGGCACTTCTTAGAACACTTTTGCCCCGAACAAGCTAATAGTTATATTCTTTACCTTTCAGTTGTGATGAGGATATGAATAATGAATAGAGGCGTAGCTGCTTTTTATGACATTGTTGCAAACAATTTAGTGCAAAGAAGTAGAACTTAAAAAGGATTGCTTAAAAGGGAGCAACTTCTTAGATGAAAGAAAATCACAAATATGAGGGGATAAGGAAATTTGGAAAAGGAAAGGAAAAGAAGACTAGCTACAAAGTTACTCCAAAGATTTAAAAGGAAACTTAAGTGGTTATATTGGCTTAAAGTATTTCATTAGCAGCTTTCTTTAAAACATTCAAAATCCCTGTCCATTTAGTCTAAAAACCAGCAATTCATGTATGAGAGAGAACTCCCTGCAAGTAATTAAAAGTGGAATTGGGGAGCTTGCAGGTTACTCTTTGCCACAAACAGAATCAAATTTGTGATTTAATCAATGCTTTACCAGAGGATAAGGCAGGAATGGGGCACGGTAGCCTTCCATTATCCCTAAAAACCTCAGCCAACATAGACAGTAGTGAGGAATGCTGGTAAATCAGCAAGATCAAGAGGCCCAGGGCTCAGTTCTGGGCAAATAAGGCTTATCACCAAGCAGTTTTTTCTAGGCAAAAAAGGCCATAAAGCTCTAGTGTTGGGATCAGTCTTCAGATCCTGCAGAACAAGGTTACTTTGTTGAATAATAGAAAAATAATGCTTTGGAATTCAAATAGATCCTGGTATGAAAAACAAAATATATCACAAAGATTGCTCAGATGGTGCTCTGAACAATTGCTCCATTTTGAGGATGTGATTGCTTTAGGTTGGTCAATTTGTAGGTGTCTTGTGAAGTAGTCAGTGGACAGCCAGGTAGATATATGCATCCAGTTCATTGTTTTTGTTCCTAATATACTGCTGAGCCTTTGGCTCTTTCATTTCTAGAACAAAATGGACTTTTAAGCCAAGATGTGAACTTGATGTAATTAAGAACATACATCTTTTTTTCTTTACATGTGTTTCTTGTAAGCATATCACATCACATTTCAATTTGTTCAAATAATGAAAAACTTCTTTTCTTTTTTGAGGGGCATTTGCCCCATTCATATTCCACGTAAGACAATTTAAAGCCATCTTTATAAATTTAACTCACCACAGTCTTTAGATGTAGCAGCAATCTCTTCATCTTGTAATGTAAAGTCCTTATGTTGTGATTCAGGTATTTCCTGATCTAACTTAGCTCTGTGTTTGGTCAAAAATTCCTTAGCCTTGAGGGTTGAAGTTAATCTAAACCTTTGTTGTTGGAAGGTAAAACTCACCCCGTCCAGTTTCTCCCATTGAAAAGGAATCTGTTAATAATTGTTAGGGCAAATGTTTGTACGTGAGAATTTTGCATTTACCTAAGTTAGTTTTCTTTCACATGTTTGAATATTTTAAACAGAGCAGTTTGTGGTAAATTCTTTCTGATTAAATTGACTATTTTTGTTTGGAGATTGACAGTCCATTTATGTGGAACAAGGTTATAGCCCCTTTAAATTGACAGCAGCACCCACAAAGAGGTATCAGAAAAGTCAAGCTGGTAGTTGCAGAGATGTGATTGAAACCCTTTGTATGTGAATGCAGCAGTGACCTGTACCAAAGAAGTGGGCTTCAATCACAGTCATGACCACTATCATAACATTTTTGAACATGCCCTTTCCCCTGGGACTTCACTGAGAAAGGCCCTTATCAGACTTTCCAAAAAAGAAGTTTATGAAGTTTATCAACAGTATCTTCAATTACTGTTAGACTCAGTGATTGCCTAGCACTATAAGCAATACCAGAAGCTAGATTAAGTGATTTTTTAAATTTCTCACAATTCCCAGACCTTGGGTTGTCTGGGGTGTGGCTGGAAGGCTTGAAAAGTGTCTTCCTCAAGCTATTTAACATTGCTTGGAAAATTGCAATCTCAGACAGTTGGACCTGACAGTACTGGCCCTCCCTGAGACACTTTGCCCAGAACTTCCTTAAAACTGGAGAGGCAGGTCCTGGCCTCCTATACTGAAAATGAAGCTGCAATAAACTCTTAAGCAATTTATGTACAGGTAGTCCTTGACTTATGACTGTTTGTTTAGCGACTGTTCGAAGTTACGAACACTCTAAAAAAAGTGACTTATGACCAGTGCCTGAAGTTACGGCTGTTGCAGTGCCCCTGTGGTCACGTGATCAAAATTCAGGCACTTGGCAGCCTGCCCACACCGCAGGGGCATTTCAACTCCCCCACCTGCCTATCTCCCTCCCATCTATGCCCTTTCGCCCCCCTGTCCCACTGTGCTCTACTGCCTCAGCTGACCTTTGTCATCTTCTTGCTCCCGTTGCTGACAAGGTGTGCCCAGCCTGGCTGCTGGGCTGGGCTTCGGCTGTAAGGGGGAAAAAAAGCCAAAAGCAGCCCCTGAGCAGCAGCATGCCAAAATGCCCCTCTGCACCGCGCTGCTGGGGTGGCCAGTACTTCCACGAGCGGCTATGGCTTCGCTCTGCACTGTGGCTCGGACGTCTTGCAGCCCCAGAGTCGTGGCGTGCGAAGAAGCCCCTGAGCTGCAGCATGGCAATCAGTCCCAGTGCTGTGCGGTTATGGGGCTGCTTGCCACCCCACAAGGCGGGGTGTATGGTGGCCAAAATGGCAGTGATGTGAGGGAGATAGGTGGATGGTGGGAATTGAAGAGGAAGTAGTCCCTTATCTTACCGAGATTTGGGGTTGGGAGGGACCAAGCCTGGAATGACTTGGCTTGGGGGGGTCCTCAGCTAATGACCAGTGGCATTCAGTTAATGATGGCAACGGGAAGTACTGGGATTGCTGTCACTGCCGCTTAGCGATAGAAATATCAGTCCCAGTTACTGTCATAACTCGATTACCTGTACTGTTTATGCCCTCCTTTAAAAAAAATTTCCATTTGACACAGTTTTTTATTGTTCCAGTAAACATGGGCGTGGGACATAAACTTATATTGCCAATTATTGGATTCTTTTCATTTTTTTAAATGATGAAATAACAAGTCGAATAAAATAAAATAAGCTTTATTAGAACCTTAGACCAGAATACAACCAGAGATACATCTAAATCCTGACTGTGCTTTTTTGCAAGGACCAAAATTGGTAAAAGGTTATAGTTGTGCCCCATATAGATGTTATGCAACTGTTTTGCAATGAATAATAGTGTCTGGGATAAAGTTCCTGCACTGATAGTGATGAACTCTTAAATGGCTTTTGTACTCCTTTAGGCTAAGGAAGAGGCACAGTTATCATGGGCTATTTGCCTTCTAGAGGGTTGGAAAAACACCCATATATTTTACATGTATTTTATATGTTTTATGGTTTGACTGCCTATGTAGCATCTGTGAAGTTCAGTGTTGTTGGAGAAGACCATCACTTTTGTATGTTAGTTATTTATAACCAGCTGCTTTTTCTTCACAGGGTAAAGAGTGAGGGTTTTAAAAGCTTTCCTGAGAACAACATGAGTTAGTGACAAAATGGAGGCATTGTTTCAGTAAAGCAGATTAGGTAGTTGTTTATGTGCCAGGCTTGGGGCATATACAGTATATCTAGCTCTTGCCAATGGTTAATTAACACATTTATAAAAAAAAAAAAAGGAAACAGTAATAGTGCCAGGATACAGCCTTGGTTCATTGTGAAAGAATATTTGGCATACAGACAGACAACACAGTCCTCCTCCATCTAACAACAAAATCTGACATATGAACAGTTAAAAGTCTGTTGTAAGGGCACATAGGAGGCTATATTCATACTTAATTCTTTAACCATGATCAACTGAGAGTAGATACGGTAATACACAAAGTTTTAAAGGTTCAGTTAAATTAAGCCCTTTAATTAGAGAACAAATTACAAACTTGGAAAATACACAATAGGAAAGCCTGCCAGATCACTTTTAATTAGTACTGGAAATATTGGCTGCTTGTGGATAAGTAAGTAGAGAAGAACCTTGTTCACAAGGAAGGACATTGCTATATTAATTATGTGTAGGGAACCTACCTTTAATTCTGTTTTCTGCAATTCTCCAGCATTGTCGAAGGACTGTAGTCTGTGAGTGAAACAAAACTGTCCTGTGTCTGCATTAACTCCACTTTAGTGAAGAACCAGCAGTGCACTGGCAAAAGCCATTTGGCCTCTTTACATTGCTTGTTGCTATTTAAAAACCAAATGTTAGGGTAATGTATGACCCACACCAGAATTCTGAGGGTGACATGCAAACAAAGAATTCAAGATTAAGTCAGACTTTTTAAAAAGTGACATGCCACCTCAGTGACTTGTCATGAATGAGACTACAGATCTCAGCTGGAATTCTACACTGATTCTCAGTAAAGGCAACTCAAATCAGTTGCTTGTGACATAAAATACTTTTTGTGCCACAGCTTCTGCTGTTTGATAATAGGTTGTTTTAAAATCTTAGAACTTAGGTATCTGTGTGTGTGTTTGGTTGATAGTGAAGAGGAAAAAGAGCTCAAAGACGGACTCCAAGGGCACTGTATCTAAAGTAACAGGAAAGAAGATAACAAAGATAATTGGGTTAGGGAAAAAAAAGCCATCTACTGATGAACAGACTTCATCTGCTGAAGAAGATATACCAACATGTGGTGAGTGACTTCTTATGATCTCTTATAGAAACAACTATTGATAGAAAATGTTACTTGATTTCATTTCTAAAAATACCACCCTTCAAAATCAGATTTTTCTTGTTCCCAATCTCCCATGCATACTACTTTGTCCTTCTAAAAGTTTTCACTGTACAAATATGTTCTCAGACTGCTTTGATTCTCCCCCTCCCATCTGTAGCCCACCACAGAATTCCATTCAGATTACCTGGTTTTCCGTTTTTTTAATCTGAACCACTTAAACTGTGCTTAATGGATCCAGTTACTGTCTGGAGGATATCTACCCACACACCAGTGTGTCAGTTATAAACAACTAGTCATCTCCTAGCAATTCCCACTCCTTCAGGTTAACATTGATCAATTTTTCCAGTTATTTGGCTTACTGATCTCACACTCCCTGTAACTCCCCCCCCTCCAAATTATCTGAACAGTTTTCTTATTCAGGATTACGCCATTTCATGTGTCTGTGCACACACCCCTTTTAAGCTCCTCTTGTTCTGATTCTTACCAGGTTGGCAACTAACTCCCATGGCTTTCAGTTGTCTCCATTTTTCTTTCCTTTGTCCCACCTGTCTCCTAGAGTAGAAACCTCCTATTCAGCATCTCTCCTCTCCTGTCTTCCTTCCTAGTTTTCTCTGGTGTTGCTATATTTGTCTCTGCTTTTTGGCAATAGCGAATGATCACTCATACAGTATCCCAAGATTTTGTGACTTTTGCCTTCCTACAAATTAGTTGTCTTGTAAATCCCTCCATTTTTTTTTTAAATTGTATGGCATAGCAGTTCGGTGTTCATGCTGCTTTTTCTTGCTGGGAAATCCTTGTGAGGTCCAGCAGCCAGATGTGTAGACTATTTAGCCGTGACAAGTCACGTTGCCCAGGGTGCATGAGGAGGCTAGTCTACATTGCACCGAGTTGGGCTGAGAGAAAGTGACTGGCCCAAGGTCACCCAGCCGGCTTTCATGCCTAAGGTGGGACTAGAGCTCACAGACTCCTGGTTTCTAGCCCAGAACCTTAACCACCAGACCAAACTGGCTCTCAATCCCTCCATAATTAGTGTCTTTTGGACTTGCAATGCAGAAACCAGTAGTGTTTCTTAATCTATTTTTTTTTAATTAAAGGGAAGAAAATTCTGAAAATTAAGAGATTTTCCACTGTGTGGTAGAGTGGTAATCCATCTTCTTCTCATGAAAATGTGTAAGACACTCATTGCCATGTATCTGGTTCTCTCAGTCTTTCAGAGAAGACCTAGCTTGGGGTGGGGATGGGGGATGAATCCAAACAACAAGAGTTGTTCAGGGCTATAAAGTTGCTGCCTGTAACCCCAGCACCTCAACTATAGCTACCAGAGAGGGAAAACCCATCCCCTCAGTGGAGATTTGGGCTGGATATGCAGCTGTGTGATAAAGACTTTTGCCTTATTTTGCTTCTCTCCCACAAGAATGGTGGCTTGCAAAAGGTTTGTTTAAGAAAAAGAACGCCTCCATTTTTATCTGAGTGGAGTTTTTCAGTTTCTGACACTTAATTTCATACGTTGTGAATATACATTAGAAAACTTTAAGAAACTTATTTTTGTGTTTTGCAGGATATCTTAATGTGCTCTCAAATAACCGTTGGCGTGAGCGCTGGTGCAGAGTGAAAGATAATAAGCTCATATTCCACAAAGACAGGACAGATCTAAAGACTCATATCGCTTCTATTCCTCTCCGTGGCTGTGAAGTTATTCCAGGATTGGATTCCAAACATCCCCTGACATTCCGTTTGCTTCGAAATGCTCAGGAGGTAGCAGTATTAGAGGTATATTGTAATGAGCCTATCCTTTGCAGAAATAACATGAGCAGAATTTAGGAATCCTGCTTCTGGAATAAGAACTCTATCCTTTAGTTAATGAAATATCTCATTCTGTTTTGAATGCATAACATTTCCTTGTTCTTGTCCATAGCAGGAGCCCTTAGTAAGATAGTTAATAATATAAAACATACTAACTTGCTAATTACAGTACTTTGAAAAACTGTTTCTTCTTTTCAGCTCTGTTTCCAGAGGTCTCAAACTCAAGACATTTAAGGAGGCAGTAAACTATAGTATTGAATGGAACATCAGTATCAGGCCCATGAGTTAGGACTTCCCAGTTCTCAGTGCTAATATTAAACTTTTAAAAATTAGCTTTGAGAACGTCTTTGAATCTGTTTTGCTGTCCACCAATATTCCATTTCCCGTTCTTAAGTTGGGAGTAAAGTAGCTGCTTTGGAAGACGATGATCAGGCATTCGAACAACATGGCTGGTCCAGGCAAGTTGACGTTGGATGATCATTGTTTCAACATAGGTGGTTTTCGCTTCTTCCAATAGTTAGTAAGTCCTAACTCATGAGCGTTTAAACTGGAAGTCAGCCCTTATTAAAGGTGCTACGGACTTTGAAGAAGCACAAGTACAGGGTGAAAGGAAGAAGCGAGCTAAGAGGAAGGCACATCAAGCAAATCCTCATTGTGACCGTCTTCCACCTGGAAATTTACGCCCTCATCATGGGAGGTTGTGTGGATCCAGAATTGGCCTTTACAGCCACTTACGGATCCACCATTAAGATTTTAATCCTGGAAAACAATCTTACTCGGCTACGAGTGATCACCAACACACACACACAACAGGCCCAGCTTCAATGAATATTCATTCTTAATCTTTCTCATTCTGTCTCTCTCTCACACATGCACACACACACAAACATGTATTTTTAATTTGTACATATTGAAGTCCATGGAAAAGAGACATTTGGGATGCAAGGCAAAGGCTTTACAGGCTGGGAATAGATTCCAGCACATCTGGAGGGTATCAGGTTGGAGCAGGCTCTAATCTTGCCAACATGAGTCTGCCCATGCCATTAGGGCAGATTTGGAGGTACCATCTATCTAAGGCAGGGGTGCAAAATTTATATCTCCTTAAGGATCACACCAGGCTTGGCATAATGTATGAAGGGCCATACTCCAAAAGTGTGTCTGGACAGAGTGCAATTTGAAAAAGGAAAGAGGTGCTTTAAGCATCTGCAAAACTTATGGCACCCATGTTGTCTCTTAAATTACCCCAAATGCAAAAAAAGAGAGTGTGCCCAAATGTTGGGCTTCAGAATGCAGGTTGGGGTGGGGACCTCCGGGCACTACAAAAAGAAATCTGGAATGGCCATCTGTAGGAACGTCCTGTATTCATCAGAATGTTAAAAGCAGTGTTGTGGTGTCATTCCACAAGTTCCATCCCTTTCAAACACATGTGAAACACGTGCAGAGTCATTGCCACAATGCCGCTTTTGTCATTCTGCCTCTGCCCCCTGCCCCCACATAGGAATTGCTGAAAGCTGATCTTTGCTGTGTTTGCATCCTGAGGATTAGGTTTATCTGTTTAGCAAGATTTTTGACAGCCTTCATGGAAATGTTGTAAAAGTAAAATGCAAGTACTTCACTATATAAGTGAATGTATACTTGAACTAAAAGTAGATATTTTAGTGGAAGTCTCAGTGCTTAGCTATGCTTTTCTTCTCTTTATGTAGGCTTCATCTTCAGAAGATATGGGCAGGTGGATTGGGATTTTGCTGGCTGAGAGTGGTTCATCTGCAGATCCTGGCACTCTACACTATGACTACATAGATGTGGATGTGACAGCCAGTGTCATTCAAGCTGCAAAGCAAACATTCTGGTAGGAGGAGTTAATTGGTTGAGAGTATTTTCAAGAAGTCTGGGTTTTTCAGTGTTTTTGTTTTGGAGTTGAGAAATCCAAACTTATTTATTATTAGGCATTGGACCAGAAACCTGTGAGCTGGTTAGAGGCATCATGGAATATGCTTCCTAAATTATATAGTACCATGTGCCCCAAGTATGGCTATGCATGCTTGAAGCTGAGAGGCAAAATACATCAATACATACCCCTAATTACAAATATATCCATTTGCAATTCATCAAGCAATTATATTAGACATGCTTGAATAGGGAATCGGACGAATCTGTGGTGCAACACTGGATTGTCATCGGCTCCAGCCTTCATGATCAGTCGTTGGGCATAATCAAATTTAAAGTCTAGCAACATCTGGAGGACAAGCTTCTTTACCAGTCCTTCTTTACTATTGCAGTAAAAAATAAGTTCTGTTAAAGCCTGTGAGATTTACATCTGAGTAAACACGTTAAGAGTCATAATATTGTTTATTTAAACATTAATGTTAAAGTAAAAAAAATGTTTAGTTTAAAATAACTTCACAAAAGGTTAGCATCAAGTAAAGTTGTAACCCAATTAAAGAAACATTAATTGACTAATCAATGTCATTTTATCATTTAAATTTGCATATGGATAAAAATAATAGCTCTAATGCCAGAACTACTTTGTTTTTTGATTAGGCAAAACAATCTTAGAAATAGGGGCATGTAACAAATAGGTGAGATACTTAGTTTTTAACCTGCAGCAAACAATAGCATTCTGGAAGACCTGATGGACCATTTTACATCAGCCACAGTTCTACAGAAGTGAAACCTGGAATGCTTCGACTGTTCTGTGGTTTAGATGGCACAAAATTTGGACAAGGGCAAAACTGGAGCATGTTGCATCTCTTCCAACCATGCTATAGCAAGTCCCAGCATGACATATCCCATTGGAGCCCTTGCCTCCCATTGACTTCCTTCCCCTGAACCACCAACTTTGCCACTGCCAATGTCCCAGCCTAGCATACCCACCATAATCCTAATCCCCTTCCCAGTGCCTTCCCTTCCTTGCCTCCTTGTGTCCCCTCGGCCTCCACCGGCTTCCACTTTTTCCCTGCTTCTCCCCCACCCCACTCCATTCTGAGCCACTTCTGCACAGATCAAAAGATCCCCATTTCATTCCAAGCACAGATCAAACCAGCAGCAATATGTATGTTAAAGTCCAGGCACAGACCATTTGAAACCAGTATGAACCATTTTGCGCATGGAACATTTTGCACATCCTCTCTATGTGAGAAAGGATGCTATCATTTCTAAGGTTGAGCTTGCTACCCATACTTTTTCTTCATTGTTAGTCTACTAAAGGGAAAACATCATTTAGGCTGCTAAACAGAATAGCTGTACTTAACTTAAAAGGTCTACAGCAAAACACCCAGAGCACATAAAACACTGGCAACTCACAGCAACTAAGATGCAGTAAGTATTATTGGTATTTTGTTGTGCTCTTTTTTTTTTTTTTTTACAGATAGTCCTTGGTATACAGTGGCAGTTGGGACCAGAATTGAGCTTTATAATGATTTTGTCTAACCAGTTAATTCAAATTCAGCTTAACCCTTCAATTAACTTATGGCCCATTTAAATGCCCTTTACATTTTTTTCAATTTGTTAAGAGAGATTGAGTTACAAACAGTAGGGGGTAATAATCTTTCAGTGGTAGTTTTTCAAGCAATATATTGGTGTACAATACAATGTATTGTTGTGTTTAGTAACTCTCAGCAAAACTAAGAATATATGCAAGAACAACCCTTGCATTTCTCTTAGGATTGTGCTACTTAAATAATTGGATTTGGTTATTGTTGCCAGAATAACATTTTGGAAATGTGTCTACAAAATGTAATGCTCCTGAAAGTTTACTTTTCAAGTCATTACATAGATATTTGTTGGAGCAATTCATAATAGTTCATAATAGTTGTTTATCATGTTCAGCCTGTATTTCTCATAAAGGTTTTTTGAATTATGTGACTTGCCCAAGGCAGCACTAAATGAGAATTTAAAATATGGATACTAAGGGAAGGGCAGTCTCCCTAAAAGAAAATACAAGTGGATTTAAACTTGTTTATCCTTCTTACCATAGATAGAAACAGGCAATGCCAGTCCCAAAACAGTACAAAGTCCCCCAAGAATAAGGAAAACATTTAAAGTCTCCTTTGCCAGACTTCTCTTTTTTCTTCTGCCAAATTCAAACTATGTATCTTTTTTTCTTCTCAGCAAAAAGCTAAAACCTGACTCTTATGCTGTCTCAGACTAGTCACACAATGATGACTCTTGTCCCCAGGGAAAGATTGGCTTGTAAAATCAAAGAGAGCCTGTGCATTGCAGTGCTTTCTACTGAGACTGTCCCGTCTCATATTCTGGGTAGTTTGTCTCTTTGCAGTTGTACCTTGTGGTTAGAAAACCTAAAGCCACTTGCTGATGGCACTTGAAAGAACAGATTCATTTCCATAACTACACATCCCTTCCTGAGAAGTTTTTCCAATGAGCAAACCTAAATCTTCAACTTTGCCCTTTAAATCTGTTGCCTGTTTTTTGATGTAATAATTTGTGCCCCTCCCCACACACGAGTAAGTAAAGATTGAAGCTTTCTGATGAAACTTCAGCCTGCAGTGCCATGCAGACCGTGTTCTATAACATGAAATCCCTTAGAAGAGGAGACACATGAAACGATTTATAGAAAAGTGTGTTTACTTTATAAAAAGACAAGTACTTTCAAAGTGAACTAATTATTGGTAATCCTGTTTTGTTTTTGTGTTTCAGTTTTATGAACAGACGGGTTCTTTCTACTAATCCCTATAGAGGAAGTGCTGCTAATGGCTATGCGTGTCCCAGTGGGATGGCACTTCATTATGATGATGTTCCTTGCATAAATGGATCAGTAAGAATTGATTTTTGTGTAGGTCAAATAATTTATGCCTGTTGAGCCTCCAAAAACATATGAAGCTACTTAACTAAATGTCACTGGATATTATCGCAGAGTTTTGCTTTGTCTCATCTACAGATGTGGGGGACATTGTTTCAGTAGTACCTGCACATGTAAGCCAATACAAATATGTCTATCCCTGTATTCCTTGACTCATTTAGTTTAAGCCAAAGCATTAATACAACTCTCCGGAGAAAAATCAAAGCAAGGGTTTGATTAAGCATGTACCATGGCTAAAATGTAATGGAAAAATGGTGCCATTTGCCTTCATGTACTTTTTATTCTATATCCCCGAGCCATGTACAGGTAGACCTTACTTAACAACTGCCCTGTTTAGCGACCATGCAAAGTTACAACTGCATTGAAAAAGTAACTTTACAACCAGTCTTCACATTTACAACCGTCACAGTGTCATGTGATTGCCATTTGTGCGACCAGCTTCCAACAAGCAGAGGCAATGGGGAAGCTGGCAGTAAAATTGCAAGTCACAGTCATGTGATGTCTCACTTAATGACCCACAGTGATTTGCTTAACAACTGCAGCAGAAGTAAGGATGTAAGCCCATCACAGTCATATGATGTTTTGTATAGCAACTGGATCGTTAAGCAATGGTGTTGCTGGTCCCAATTGTGGTCACTAAATGAGGACTACCTGTAACCACAAATATTCGAAAAATTGGAATGACTGGGATAGATTCTTATGCATATTTGCCCGAGACCTTGTCTTACTGAATTCAGTAATTCTTCTGTTGCAGAACTGTGTTGTAGATTTATCATTTCTCTCTGCTGCACCTGAAAGCTATCAATATATGGTTAGAAGAAATTATCTTGATATATCTATGCATCAAGTAATTTAAATATGTATAGTTGACAATCAGTGTTTGAATCTGTGAGGAGTCTGCATGAATCACTGGAGTTTTAAAGAGAAGTTGCATTATCCTTAATAAAAGTACGGGAATTCATGGTTGATATCTCAATACTGTCTATATTTTCTTGGAAGTGAGTCTCACTGATTTCAGTGGAACCTACTATGAAGTAAATGAGTGCAGTAAACATGTCACATTTTCATTCTACTCATTCTCTGAGGAACCTAGGGATTTCTCTGTTTTAGCCTTACAATAATTTATTTGTGCAGTCTTCCCCAGCTGAATGCCTTTCAAATGTGCTGAACTGTGTCTCAAGACTATCCAGTGATCATTCCTATATAGGAATTCTGAATATTATGGTTCACCATATCTAGAGTGCATCAGTTTGGGAAAGGCTGGTATAAAAGTTTGGGAAGAAAAGTTATGAGTTTTCCCAGCCAATCCCTGATATTGATTGACCCTGTGATTGTCCAAGATTATCTTCCAAGTGCCCATATGATAGTTCCCTCTTTTCAATAAATAATTACATTTCTTATAGTAGTTATCCATCCATTTTAAAAAGTTCATCTTAAAATAGAGAGAGCCGGTTTGGTCTAGTGGTTAAGGTGCTGGGCTAGAAACCAAGAGACTGTGAGTTCTAGTCCCACCTTACTGTAGGCATGAAAGTCGGCTGGGTGACCTTGGGCCGGTCACTCTCTCTCAGCCCAACCCACCTCACAGGGTTGCTGTTGTGGGGAAAATAGGAGGAGGAAGGAGTATTAGGTATGTTCGCCGTCTTGAGTTATTTATAAAAATAATAAAGGTGGGATTAAAAAATAAAATAAATAAATAAAATATCAAGTGTTATCTGTAAATATACAGTAAATATAAATATACTGTTATCTGTAGTTACAATAAATCCTGGCTGAAATTGCTTCTGATTGCTTTCTAACATACAATTCACTCTGTAATTTATCTTTCACTGAATGTATTAGATCCTCAAAGAAAATTATTAGAAGCTACATCCATTCTCCCGTAATACTTGACAAAGAAATTAATATACTAACACATTAACCATTCCAATACATTGACCTAAGAATAAGAGGTGTTTGAACAATATGACTTGTTGGACCTTATGCATTTACCTCTTGACCTCTTTGCTTCCATCTTCCTGTCAGGCATTCACCTGAAGAGATGGTTTCTTGGTTTCTAAATCTCTGTTTCTTTTGATAGCCAAATGAGGATCCTGTGATTTAAAACTGGTTATGAATCAGTATAAGAACCTAGTTTGAAACTAATTTGTAGGAACTTCTTAAATCAAAATGATAAAAATTGGTGTATGAAATCAAAAGTCTGCTTTGCACCAAAGTATGGGAAAGGCCAAAATTTGCCTCTTGTTAATTTGTGGTTTCAACTCAATAGTCAGATGTTTTGCATATCTTATTGAAACTTACCTTATAAGTTCAATAAGGCAGGCAACATGGATACTGAATGGCATTATTCCTTACTATCCTTTTCAGCAGTACGTTTAGAAATCTTAACCTTGGGATTTACAAGATTTCCATTTTGATATAGTCACTGTAAAATAAAAACAAATTTTCATGTTCTCTTTTAGAAGATAAATATAGAACCACTAGAGAAGGAAATTCTGCTGAGGGTTGGAGGGGGGTTCTTAATTGCTCAGTTAACCTAATTATTTCATTTTTTTCAGTGCATTAAATTATGCTAATTTACTAAGTATGTGTATTGCAGTGGGAACCAGAAGATGGCTTTCCTACTTCTTGTAGCAGAAACACAGGAGAAGATGGGCTTTATGATAACATGGGCCTATATGATAATTTGCCGTCTCCGAAAATTTTTGCACGTTGTCCACCAGCAGAGCGAAAAACCAATAGGTTATCTACTGACAAACTGTCATCTAACCACTATAAATATCCTATCTCATCCAATCTGTCTTCCACTCAGTCTATCACTAATACCTCTACTGTGGGGAGGGGATCTGTTGCACAGGTACTGGAATGCTTAATTCTTTTAATCAGACTTCCTTTTCTTGCTTTTGTGTACTGATCATTAAATGCTTGCCGTTAAATAAAGCTAAATAATACAATGTCACATACATTGTTATGTTTAATTTAGAAATATTGAATATGAGCATAACATCTTAGAAGCCTATTCATTTTTCTTTTACAAATTCTTAGCCTAACTTAGCCTACTCCAACCTGGTGCCAGAATAGGATCACAGCTCAGGACTCCCAGCTGTCCTTGAGGTTCTGGGAATTCCACCTGTAACATTTCTGAAGGGCATCAAGTTAGATAAGATTAGCTTGGATTTTACATGGAGAAAATTTAGGAGTATTTTTTGGTGGCCTAGCAGTATGATTGCCTCAACAGCTGAAATTAAGTTGCTGGTAATGGTCAACTTCAAAGCTGAGCTAGCCCACAAACATTTCTGTACTTACGTGTGTGCAGTTACACGTGTACAGAGTAATAGAATATGCTGTACAGCAGCTAGTGCACTGAGTATGTCATTATTGTGGCCTGGGTAATCCCTACTGTTCTGTGTTATGCAGATGGTGTCCTTTCATTCTAACAGAAGTAATCAACTTACCTGAATACAAAATAACTTCAAATGAATATGCTTCATTCAGTTTTGTGTTCACTTTCAAATCTTTGAGGATTTGATCTTTCCAAGGCTTAAAACATTCTGCAAATTTGGAAGTATAAGAGAGATGATGCGGTTCCCATAAGTAATGGAAGATGGGAGAAGCTATTGACTTTGTGACCTGTTATAGTCTCAGCTTTATAGCTTTTCCATTTTGGGAGTGAAACAGTCATTCTTCTGCAGTGAATGACCATTGTACCATTTGTTTGTATATTTCTTTAGAAGCAAATTTGAAATTTGCCCAAAAGGTTTGTCCTAAGGTTAGAAAGAACTGCTTAAATTTAAAATAATAATGAAATGAATTGCTGGAGGAATTGCTTTTTTTCACCAGTTAATTGTATTGCATGCACTGCAAAATAATGATTTTTGCTTGTCTCAAAAGAATATTATGTGAAGTTCTTTCAAGAATGTCTGGTATTGTAATGAGTAACTGAAGATTCGGAAAAATCAGATGAACACAGATATTGTCTCTTTAAGTCATTTTAATGACTCACAAGAGCCAATGTAGCTCTGAGGCAAAACAATATAAAATATAAATTAACGTCCCTTCACATTTCAACTTGTCATATTTGAACCATAAGCAGACAACTTGTAAATGCAGAAAACGTAAGGCTAAATGTTGGAGTTCTGCTCTTGTCAAATTAAAAACAGATTTCCTTTGCAAAATGTCCCATTATCCCAATCATTGCAACTTTGTTCTGAACATTGTGCAGTTCTAATGAAGGCTGACGTTAATTTAAGATTTTATTGCCAGTTCATTTCCTGCCTCAAGAGATCCATCCAAGTTTTCTGAAGCTTCAGGGTTAGTACATCTTTCTGTGATTATTTTGTGATGTGACCCTTTGTTAAACAACTATTGCTTTAAATTTTATGTGGTCTCATCTCTTATATATTTTCAGAAAGTATAATAGATGCTTTTTTGTGGTTTCAGAAGCATGTTTTTCTAACTATCTTGATTTTAAACTTTAACCAAAATTTACTTCCTTTCATTTCAACTTTTGTAAGAAAACTGCATCTAATATTTAGCAATAAATACATATTTGATTTTCCTAACAGTTTAAAGGAAAGAAGATGCCAGTAGCTGCAAATGGAATTTCAGGAAAAGGAAGAACATTAAGTAATTCACCAAAAAAATCAGAATTTGCTTCAAATGTGAAACGTAGCAACTCTAGTGAGTATTCCTTATTTCTTTCTTCTTCAAAAGTGTCTTACGCTTTTAAACTATCTAAAGTTACCAGGTAAAATAGTTCTGAATGGATTGCATTCATTGTGCATGTAGAAGTGCTATCTGCAGTTCCTTTTCAGAAGGGAATCTATGATTTGCAGCAGTAGGGTCTAAACAACCAGTGTTTTAAAATTAGATTTATTTTTAAACGATGACTCCTTTTTGAAAATTCTATGTTAAACTATATAATTTAGGACTAAATAAATTCTTTATTAAGTGATGCTATTTTCTTGTGCTTCTCTTGAATGGGTAAGCATTTTTCATTCAAGCTTTGACTGCAGTTTCTACATACTTTGTACATGCAGAACAAGAAAGAAGAGTTGTAATCTTTGATCAATAAGGTCATATATGAGTGAGCATTTTCCTTCATAAATTGATGTCCAGAGTGACTTCTATATACTAACAGTGATTTTTCAGATCCTGTCTGTCTATCTTATCTGTTGTCTTCTCTTTCTACTTTGCTCAATGCTGCCAGGCATCGTCACTTTTTCCTACTCCATTATTATAATTTATTTTATAAATAAATACTTAGATCACACTTGCATCATATGCCCAAAGTGTGTGCGTTTCTCCATGCAAATCATAATCTTAAGCAACCAGTCAGTGTTTAGTTTGTACAAGACCAAATGATTGGTTCTTCTTGCAGTCCATGGTACTCACAATAACTCTCCAAATCTGTAATTCAACAGTGTCTATCTTCTTTCACTATTTCTCAATGTCCAGTTTTCACAGTTGTACATTGTCAGTGGAAAATCATTGTGTTAACTGTTCTGCTTTGAGTTGTCATAAATATGTCCTTATCCTTCATGATCTTTTCATGATCAAGTTTTTTATTACCTTCCTCTCTTATTTACTTTTCCAGCACAATTTGGGAGGAACAAATAGAAAATTTGAGTTAAGTGCTTCCTTCTTTTTCAATATTACTATTTAAAGCTTTGGAATTTTTGGACACTTTCTGTGTAATTTGGCTGGTATGGTTGCTATTATCTGGATGATTGCTCAGTGTATCAGGTGTTTATAAGGCATATTTTTAGTTACTTGAAGAAGGTTTTGTTTGGACTAAAGCTGGAAAGATTGAAGATGTAATAGCAACCGTGGAGGTAAAGGTATGTTGTCAAATAGAGAATAATAGTAAAACAAATCTTTATCTTGAAATATTTGATTCCAGATAGACAGACAGATGGACAGATAAGTAATTGGGGTGCCCAGATTTGGCTTAGTCTTTCATTCTCATAAGATTCCTAGTTCAAATATCTCATAATTAAACTTTTGTGTAGATGCAGATCAGTACAAGTATGGAAAGAATCGCGTTGAAGCAGATGCAAAGAGATTACAAACGAAAGAAGAGGAGCTGTTAAAAAAAAAAGAAATCCTGAGGAATCACCTGGCTCAGCTACGAAAGGAAAGGAAAGACCTCCGGGCAGCCCTTGATATGAATCCTGGTATGTCAAGCACTTCATTCTGTTTATAATCAAAGTATCTGGAAATAGTGCCTCCTGCATCAAAAGTAGTTTTCTTGCTCTTTTTTTTCATATGAAAAGATACAGGCTTAGAAACAGAGTAGTTATTACAGAGGAAGTCACCTCCTGTTTATAACTTACAACTTTTTTTACAACTTTGCATTACAAAGATGAGACCAATACATAAGCCGCTGCTCCATGCCAATTTTCTGCTCCTTTATAATATCCAATTAAATTTGAGTACACTGTTGAAGTAATTAGACATTGTGTTTCCGTATTCTTTTCCGTGACAGCTAATGTTATGGAGAGGAGGGTAGAGATCCTTATTTGATTGTTTATTTTACAGTATTTGTGTTGTATATATGATGTTACAGAAGAGGAGGGAACTGTCTAGCATGGGGCTGCCGCTTTCAAGGTAGTCCTGAGTTATAGATAACTTTATTTTTATACCATTTTATTTGCCAGACTGGATCATTTTAATGGAGTTAAATGCTTAAGGGCTAGTTTATACTGATGAATAGCCATAGCACTAGATATAACCTATTTTGGCAATAATTTGCTGGTGCAGTTTTAACTCTTGTAGTTTAATTATTGAATATTTTACCCACCCAGAATGATGCTGAGGTGGGCGGCTGTAAAAATTGAAATCATAAATAAATAAGCAAGCAAACAAACTTGGGTACATTGGCTGATCAGATTATAGTAACTTTTATTTTATGCATGATGACTCAGTTCTGAAGCTGCCTGCTGTGAAGTGGTAGTGATAGCTTCACTCTCCAACTTCTCAGCCCTTGGTCTAAGAACAGCGTGTACAATTTTATCCCTGCCTCAAAGATCACTTCTCGCCTCTGGATTTCAGGCAGGAAATCCCTAATAATTCTTGAAGATAAATTAAAGAGGTTGGAAGAAGAGTGTAAGTTGAAAGAGTCTGAGCGTGTGTCTCTGGAACTAGAGTTGACAGAGGTGAAAGAGAATTTGAAAAAGGCCTTGGCTGGAGGCATCACACTAGGATTGGCAATTGAGCCTAAATCACGGAGCTTAGCTGCACAGGTATTTTAATTTAAATGCTGTTTCTGATCTTGTTATCAAAATTACTGTTAAGAAACAATTTTTGTATCATTATCCATTCAGTTCTGTTACTTTAATCAGTTTTTCCATTTTGTTTTTAAAAGAGGTCCATTTCCTATTTTACTCTTCATTTGATTGGATCTGGAAAAATGCTTTATCTTCAGCATCAAATCATATGAATTATTTAGAATACTGCATAGATTCTACTATAAAATGTATTTTTATAACTCATTTAAGTAATTACTGCCTATCATGTTCCATATATGAGGTTCAGAACTCACCCCCGTCATTTGTTTGTACACTTTTGCTAACTTTGATCTGTTACTACATGGGGAATTTTTATGTGATCTGAGAGCTGCCTTGGCCTTAAGTAGCATATGGAGGGCCACAGTTGAAAAGGTTGTATGAAAATATGGGTGGAGACAAGACAAAATATATTTTAAATATTAAACACATCTGAAATTGTGAGCCTTCTAACTAAAATATGCAACCTGTCTCTATCCTTGGCCTCCGTAGTTGAGGACTGGAAGGTGGCCAACGTAACTCTAAATTTTTAAGAAGATCTCACAAGAGGTTCAGCAAATGATTGGTCTGTCAGCTTAACATCTGTTCCAGGGAAGATAGTGGAAACTGATACTAAAGATAAAATTAGCAATTGTTTGGAGTCAGAGGCCTGGCAACATAGCTTTACTAAGGGAAGGTCCTGTCTTAACTAATGTACCAGAGTTTTTGAGGGGGTTAATAAAGATGTGGATAAGGGCAAGCCAGTAGAGATCTTCTACTTAGCTTTTCAAAAAATGTTTGATAAAGTCCATGATCAAAGACTTCACAGTAAGCTTAACAGCCATGAGATAAAAGGGCAGGTCCTCTTATGGGTAAGCAGTTAGGAATAGCAAGCAAAGAATAGCAAACAAAGAGTAGGAATAAATGGACATTGCTCACAATGGAGGGATGTACCTAGTGGGGTCCTCCTAGGACCAGTGCTTTTTATAAATGATCTGGAATTGGGCATAACTAATGGAATAGCCAAGTTTGCTGATGACACTAAATTGTTCAGAATGGTAAAAGGAATTAGAGACTGTGCAGAGCTCCAAAGGGATCTCTGCACATTAGGGGAATGAGATCTCAAAATGGCAGATGTCATTCAACATGAGCAAGTGTAAAGTGTGGCACAGTGGTGCCAAAAATCCTGACTACTCATACAGACAAATGGGATCAGCAGAAGTCAGGAAGTAGCAAGCTGTGGTAGCAGTTACGTAAATAGTATATTTATATATATGTATGTATATTTGAGGGGCACAGGCTAAAAAGTATTATGAAAATAGTGGGTAGGGACAAGACAAAGTATATTTACAACATTAAACGCATCTCATTAAATAAACTAACACTATTCATTAACAAAATCTAGCACATTTATAGTTTCCCACATTCCTTGGCCTCATTGTTACATACTTGGCTACAGGACTGTCAGACAAAGCAGTGTTAGGGATAGGAGGAAAGAAAAAGAGCAGGAGAAAAAGGGAGTGGCAGTGGCATTATTGGTAGACCCATTGATCTTTCTCTCTAGCCCTCTATGGGCAAGCTGTCTTTATCATCCTTGCCTTCTCCAAGGATACAGTGCTGTGCTGGTAGCAGTACCAACCATTGCCATATAATCAACACCAAGGCATTGTACAGGACAGCCGTGGGTATGCTCGAGGGGGCTGGGTAGATGGTCTGGACGCTGTCCATGTGTCCATTGTGCTGCGAAGGAATGCAAAAGAGATGTTTACCACAAATTTGCAGTAAACCAGTCTCTTCAGCTCCTTTTGGAGTCCTGTATGTGATTGACTGGTTATGCATAAACTACAGTTTAGCTTTAGGGTTTGGGGAGTACTTACATTCTTCTCCTGTAGCATGACCATGAGGCAGTTACAAATTTTCACTTCCATTTTCAGTTAACCTCTTATCTGTTAGGGCAGAACTTGGGGATACTGTGGGTGGTCTTAAATAGGCTAAAAGGAGAAAAAAAACCCATTGTGAACCATGACTTAGTATATCCTCCTAGCAGAGTAAGAAAGGGAACTTCATGATAAGTCCAGTGTTCCATTCTCCAAGGTAATGGCTAGAGGCTCTGACAGATATAAGTAAGCTCCTTCACAATCCCTAGGATTCAAGTTATAGGGCCCTGAAGGTATTAACTCATTGAAGGTATGCAGATATTCCTGACAGTGTGTCTGCCAATCTTAAACTGCTCCCTTGCTCCTTGCTAAAGTCCTGTAGCCGAGTATATAAAGATTGGTTTGATCTTCACATTTGCCCGGTAGGATTATATCCTCTTCTTGGAGAGCCAGGATAGTAGCTGAATTGTTAATACAACTATTGACACCTTTTGATAGCTGTGATTTCAGGTTGCTTTCTATTTATTATTCAGTCCCCAGTTCTAAAGCATCAGACACTGGAGAATTCACCCATCTCCAGTTGTGATACAAGTGACACAGAATGTTCTATGCCTGTGAACAGTGCAATTGTCCTGAAAAGGCATTCTTCCTCAAGCACCTCTCCATGCCGAGGCCACGTGCTTCAGAAGGCAAAGGTGAGATTCACACGGGTGTTACATACTACTATTACTAAGCAGCTTGGTTTATTTATCCTTTCTCCACAGTAGAGAAGCCAGTTTGCTCTCTTGCTTTGCTTTGAAATGAGATACTATTGCTCAAAAACAAAATCTTGGAAGCCATCTTACCCTTTAAGACTCTGTTCTTTTAGCTTCAAGTGAGGGAAAGAATGGCAGAAAAATAGTCCTCCAGTTGCAATATGATTCTGTAAAAAATACTTGGATTTTCTGTATGTTTGTCCATCTTTGCCATGTATGTTATCAAAGCTTTGGATGGGTCCTCCAGTATAAAGAAAGACTGCTGGAACAAATGACACTAATGTTTGGTTCTTGTTTCATTATTTTATAAACAGAGTCATCCTACATATAGTATGTGAGAATAAAAAAGTAAGCATCCCCCTATTTCAGTCAATTTGATTAAAGAGATAACTAGGGCTATTAATTCAACAATAAGGACTGATTTGGGCCAGCCCTGCTAGATAAACTTCAAACTTTGATTTTCCTCATTACAGTGAAATTCTTCCCACATAAATTCTAGAGGCGGTCAAAAGAAATTTCTTAAGACTTCTATGAAAAGAAAAGGTGTCAAAACAGTTTAGAAAATGGAGAAGGTCTGGGACAATCATGTGCCTTACAAAGTGTGGACTGTCCTGTCAAAATCAATACAAGAGTGCAGTGTAAAATTGTTCTGGCAGTCACAAAGAACTCCACAATATCCAATATCCAGAGTTTGCACCTCACCTTAGCTAAAGTCGGTATTCATGATTCAATCATGGCTTGCAGCTGAATTCAGCATAATTTCAGTACCAAACTAACACTGCTGATTTCTGGAGGGAAATGAGGAAGGGGGCTCCACAAACCCAAAAACCTTGGAGTAGGGACATATATTGGCCACAAATTGCCTTCCCTTGGTTCATATTAGGTCTGTTATGAAGAAGAACAAGCAAGCTCTAGCAGTTGGATCTGTGATAGATTTACATCTACTTTTCAACTACCAATTTGTTTTTGTCTGAAGCCAAGTCCCAAAGGAAGCTCTAAGCTTCTCAGATCCCCAAATACAGAACCACATTGTGCTAGATTACAGGTAGTCCTTGCTTACTGACTGCCTCATTCAGCAACGGTCAAAGTTACGATGGTGCTGAAAAAATGGCTTTAGAACCAATTCCTGCATTTACAATTTTCACAGCGTCCCTCAGTCACGTGATCACCCTTCAGTTAGTACATGTTGTCCTGTGCCTGACTTGTTTTTCCTTTTTCCCTTCTTGCAGAGTGGAGATTGGAGAAGAAGGGATTATGAGAGAGTAAGCAGCACACAATGGGGAATACACATCGAAAGAAATGCAGTAGCACCAGCAGCCCTGTGCGCGCTATGCAAACAGCCTGGTGTATTCCCCATTGTGTTCCTGCTTACTCTCTGGTAATCCCTTCCTCTCCGCTTGGGGAGGGGGAACGGATCAGGCACTGGAGAGATTGCCTACAGAAATCACTTTTTTTCTTCTTTTTTTTCCCCCCTTACAGAGCACAAGCAATTTCTGTAGGCAATCTGTCCTTTGTCTGACCTGTCCCCCACCCCTGCCCTCACAGAGCAGAGAGATTGAGAGAAAGGGATTACAAGAGAGTAAACAGGTGCACAATACCAGGCTGTTTGCGTAGCCCACAACCCAGTTGAAGTTGCTAAGTGGGAACTACCTGTGTAGCAGTTCCCTTTTCTGTCCATGTTTACCTTCTTCCTGTTCAGGCCTCTAGTTGCAAGATTTTATTGAAATCATACATTATACAAGTTCTGATTTCATTATGTGTTCGAGTCAGTAAGATTCTCAGGCTCTAGAACAGGACACCCCAAGCTTGGTGGATGGCCATGCTGGCTGGCGAATTCCGGGAGTTGAAGTCCACACATTTGGAAGTTGCCATGGTTGGGAAATGCTGGTATGGGATTTCTTTCTGGAATTGTCTTTTTTGTTTCATCGAACTGTGAACAATAAAATTGCAGAGCAGCTCTCATGTGTTAATCTCATTTATACATCATGAAACTGATGGTTCTTGCCTATACATTTTAATTTATCTCTTTTTCTTTCAGATTTTGGTGGTTTGGTATATAATACTTGACTCAGCTGATATGAGTATGTGTATATTTATATTTACATGCTGTTTCTTTCTTTCTTTTTTTTCTAGGAATGGGAGATGAAAAATGGAACATAAAGAAGTATAGTTTTCACTAGAATTCTGCTTTGGGACTCTGACTCAAGATGGACTAAGGAAGATTAATCTGCACAGTGGTATTAATGGGTTGTCAGTTCTGTTTAGTGAATGGTCAGTATGCTTAATACAGCTAAAAGAAGGATCTTCTTGAATGTGTCATGTTACTATAGTGATTAATCACTTAAAATATGAAAGGAACAGTTTAAATGATTGTGTAGATGGATCAGGTAAAACTAGCACTAGCAATTGTGTTGGATGGAAATGGAGATTGGCATGTTTCAGTACCCATTTGGAATAGTTTTAGATACATTTTAATCACTAGATATGAAATCCAATCTTGACTCTCTAAAACCCTGCTGTATAAATGTGGAGATTCACAGGCTTGTGATATTAATTCAGCTCGTATGAATTTTATACAAGAGAAGAATGGAAAACTGTAGTCACTGCAGAAATTACACATCTGCTGTTTTCCATGGTGACTAGGGACCAGAGAAAGACTAAATTCTCAACTAGGAAGTGATATTAGAACAAATAGAAAGACATCTTCAAACCCCAAGTAAAAATACCTATCTCTTTTTAATCTCCTTTTTTAAAAGATTGTATTTATTTGCTTGTTTGTTTTGAAATGTTTTCATGGATTTTTTAAATTAAATAGCAAATGGGTGCCACTTCACACACACAAAAAAAGCTCCCCTCCATAAAAGCAGATGCTTTGAAGCAAATTTATGAAAGAGCCAAAAGAACAAATAAGCCATCATTGTATTCAAAAACAGTTTCAAGAGAAAAGACAAATTCTGATTAAGAAACCCAAAATGCCACCCAACTTCAAAAATGTTTAAATTCCTTATTTTTTTTATTAAAAATCCTTAAAATTGCTACTTTCTTTCTCTGATAAAAGCAGCAATGAATGTCTCCCAAAAAATGAAATGGCGGTGTTATTTCTAACACCTGTTATCTGTTAAAAAGATTATGTATGCGTCTGGGGGGGTGTATTCTAAGGCAACAATGTAAAGTTCATTTTTAAAAGACATTCTTTTCCTGCTGTAACTGGTTTAGGGCATGAACCTGAGCTGTGAGTCAGAAAGTGCCCAGCTGGGAATCATTAAGGAACTCACGGTGGCTCTGTGTCAACCGATCCGTCTTAGTTTCCAAACACCATTTTCAGTACAGGGATAAGAGTAACACCACCTTTGCAGACTTACTGAGATAGTATCTGTGAAGTACTCTGAGTGCTTGAGAAGGCCTATATACCTTTTCATTGTCGTCTTTCCATCTTCAAAGAAACATAAAATGTCTCCTCAGGTAGATTTCTACTCTCCCCTTCTGTGCACATGGGCTGCTCCAATATCTTCTGGCATAGGATGCAAGACAGCTGGACAGAGGAATCCTCCACTGGACAGTAAACAGATCTGCAATGCTTTTGCATTCCTTTCACTCCTCCACAGTTCTGTTTCTTACCCAAGAGCTGTGACAAAAACTGTGGCTGGAGAGGCTCAGTGTTACCTTCTTTGGTCCCCTCCCTGTCATATAAAAGTGGAAAGTCCTTGTAGGAACCTGCCGCTGATAGGAAGCTCAGAGTAAGTGACAAGATGGCCAGAGCCATCTATGTCCTCTGCTTCTCCAACCATCTGCCTTGTGATCTGGGAATGCTGAAAATGAGTTAGAGTAGGTAGGAGCTCTCAAAATGGCAGGATCTCCAGCTAATATTGCTTCTGTGAACAGAGACCAAGGCACTCTAGAATAGTCACCCTTTTCTTATGCATCGGTACCTCTCACTTCATAACACAAGTGACAACTTGAGGAGTCAAAGTATAAGTCATCATCATCATACATTTTATTGCAACCATTGGTTTTAGCAAAAAAAGTTTAAGTCTAAAATGCATGTATTTTTAAAGCACCTAATTTGTTGCTAACTAGAAAGGTAGGAAGAGAGAATTGTGGTGGGAGGGGACTGCTTGGGCAAGGCAGAATGCTTTGGGCATCGATCCTTTTTTATAATGTAATCCCCAACTGTGCATTGGATATGGCATTTATTCTTTGTATGGGCTGTGCTCTCCATGCCCACAAACTGCAAGCCATAATAGAACTAAAGATTTTCAGCTGGCTGGGTCCAGCCATGCTTCAGAATGGAGGTAACTTGTTTTATCCTGGAATTGTCTTGCTCAGTCTCTCATAAGTTGTTTATTGCTTTGATTCTGAGATGCCTGTTCTCTAGAATGCTCCCTAATATCTATAAGATGCCTAGTATTGGATTTATTAAGCCTTTGCTGAAGACTTAAAAATGCACTCAGGCCTTCCCTGTATGAATACAATTGTTCTTTGGATGATTGTTTTTAATTCATTATAATTTTATGTGGAGAGCCACTTTGGTGTAGTGGTTAAAGCATCAAGCTAGAAACCGGGAGACTGACTTCTAGTCCTGTCTCAGGCACAAAGCCATCTGGGTGACCTTGGGCCAGTCACACTCTCTCAGCCCTAGGAAGGAGGCAATGGCAAACCACTTCCAAAAAGCCTTGCCAATAAAACTGCAGGGACTAGTCCGAGCAGTTGCCGGGAGTCAAAAACTGACTCCAAGTGACATTCAAATAATGTTTGTTTTTAAGCTGTTTTGAGAAAATTGCATGGGAAAGCAGCATACAGTTAAAATAAACAAATACTGGGCTGCCATGGATGAAAAGGCCTTTCTCCTGATCATCACCTGCCTGAATTTAGGAAATGGGCATATTAAAAGACCCTTGGATGATAACCACCATATCTGAGAAGACTGATCTTGCCTCTGGTGACTTTTTATTAAGGATTAATGTCTGCATTTAACTTCCAGGTATTAGACATATCCATAAAATATTCTAGCCTCCATAATACTTTTAGGGTATTTGTAAGGTGACTTGTAAGAATTCTACAGGTCATTACACATCTTGATGATAGATTGGCTTTTTCATCTATAAGACAGGCTGTGGCGGAAAGATAAATTAGCAACTGATGGTTAGGAGTCCAGTTCTGGGCATAGTTAAAGGTAAACAATTTCCCACAGTTGTAGGGACAGTTGATTTCACGTGTGTCAGTTGTCTTAAACTGTTTGCTGACAGGGAGAAAGAGATCAGCCTGGGACCACAAAGTGGTGCCACTAGGCACAGTGTGCTTGTACATAACTTCCTTGGTATTAACATTTCCTTGAAGATTTAATTTATAAAGATCCTTTAATTTTGGGCATGCCTCCAGCTTCATCATTATTTCCAAGAATGTCTCTGGGCCTCATATGCTCTGCATCTGATTGAAAAGGCCATCCAAAATGTAGTCCAGAGTCTTCCTGCTGACCAGCTGTCTTGAATCTTCTGAGCAGGCTGGGATAATTCCCAGTGAACCCACATTTCTTGTCAGGAAACTGAGGAGAGCAGCACTGTGCTTGGGAAGGAATTGGCATAGAAAACAGCCGGTATTTGTGTGTGCAGGTGAGGAGCTCTGTAGACGGTTGTAGCAAATTAGCTGCATCATTACCTTCTTGTTTATGTCAGAAAGATGAAGGAGGATAAAGCACTCCATAAATGGAGTATACTTTTGAGGCCCTGAAGTTACATGCTTGATAATGCAATTTTTCCACCGATGATGATTCTTCAAATAGTTGTCTGGATTTTTTGCCTATTTGACAGGGTTGGCAAAGTGCAGTGTGCTGAAATACCTTCAATAGCCCATTGATCTTTACTGAAAGGAAGTTTTAAACAAAAGTTATTTTGTTTAGGCAAATTATTTTAAACTAATTTATTTATATGTTTGATTAAATGTTTAATTTATGAATGTACATATTTATGATACTAGATCTAGATCTCTAATCAACAAATGTTCAGTAAGGAAGTGATTTCTTTTATGCTGTCTATCACATACAGCATAACAAAGAGAATAATTAGAATTATTTTATCAGATATGTGCAATTTTATCTTTCCTTTATGAAAATTATTTTGAGCAAAGGGTGTATTTTAAATGCTAGTTGCTATCATTTCATCCTTTTTTAAGCTGGCAAAGCCATGGCTGGGGAACCTGTGACCCTCCAGATGTTACCGACCTACAGCGTCCAGCAGCCCTAGCCAGCCTTGCGGTTAGTGAGACTTCCTGGGCATTCTAGTTCAGCAACATCAGAAGACAGCAGGTTCCCTAGCAGCACTAAATTTTACCCCAAGGCTGGCAGACACAGCATAAAAGATAAGCCTGTGCGTTGCTCCAGTTGCCTTACTTAGGACAGTTGTATACGTTTTAAAAAATACCATACCTTTCACTTGTTGGACCTGTATTTAATGCTGTTGCTTGCCTAAGCTTTTTCAGGAGACATTTGAAATTGAATTACATTTGCAATCCATTTTGTCTTTTCTTTGCTGTATTGCTTGTTTGGTTTTAGTTTTATGTGTGTTTATACTTTCCTGTTCTAAGAAATTTATGTAAGCCAAAATGCTTTATTGATCAAGGACTGGCACAGAACATTTTAACGCTGAGCTACTGAGGCCACAGGAGCAATACAGCCTTTTCTAGGGGTGAAGGTGTGGTGTGGTAGGTATGTAAAGTAGAATTACATTTACTTCAGGAAAGCATAGAAAAGCGTCACGGGTCCACTCTCTTTTCCCATCATGTATTTCAGCATCCTTTTGCAGGCTTTTGTTCATAGATAGGAAAGCTTTATGAAATAATTCATCAGGCTGCCTTGACAACAGTGCTCCCAATAACTTTTAAAAAGTTTTATATACATTGTATTTCTATACTACTGTACAGGGATATTTTACAGATCTAAGTTGCAAAAGTATTGTTTAAATTTTTGTTAGGAAATCATATTTGATGTCATAGGGTTGGGATATGGGTATAATTTCAACATATTTGGGGACCAGGGGCAGTTTTTTTAAACAAAACAGTATATTTGCAACATTTTAATACTAATTTTATATCAATCTTCCAATATTACTACACCTACCAATTAATCTGAGTTGTCTAATCTAAAATATTCCTGTATTAAAACTGTAATTTCCTACTGTATTTTAAGACAAAAACCTATTCAGTTCTCCAAGCAGGCAAAACAAATCAGCAAGAAGATGCCTTTTATCTATATTTATTTTGTGTCTCCTATATTTTATAATACTGCTTCATGTTTTTCCTGTGTTTTTCAATGTATGGCTGTTAGGAATTAAATGCTGTATTAATTAGACCTGCAGTTTAACTTTGGAGAAAATACACCTTTATAAACAAATTCCAAATGGAAAAAAATCCCCACAAGAAACCTAGGCCTCGTTAGCTGATTAATTATTTTTACCTTTCTGCCCCCCAGATGTTATGACAGGCACCTTTGTGGTGTAACACTTTAGTTCTTACTAATAAAGATAAGTTGTGAAAAATCAACATTTATTTTTTAGAAATTTTTTTCTGATGTTTTGCACAGCAGCTTCTTAGCATTTCACATACTGAGGAAGTATGTGTCTGGGTTACCTATGCATATTCCTCTTTCCCTTTCTCCTTCACTGATATATCTGGTTTGTACTTTTCTTTGGTCTTAATTTGGTATGATCTCTGTAATGGTGCTATTACGCATGGGAGGGAAATGGAAGTTTTTTTATGAACCTGGATAGTTTACTTTTCTGCCTATGTCTATGAGAGAGAAAGATGTTGCACTGGCTAACTTAAAGCCAGTGTAGGATCTCTGTCCCTAGTTGGCACATCAACCACAGAATACAACAGAATGTGGTTGAACAACAGTTGGATAGTTTATTATAATTCAGAGTTTCAGTACAGTTGCCTCTTTAGTACACTTTTGAGTTCCAGCACAAACTCGACAGTGATACTGACAGACAGTGGTATTAAATGTTGTATTAGTTAGACCTGCAGTTTAACTTTGGAGAAAATGCATCTTTATAAACAAATTCCAAATAGAAAAACATGGGAAATGGGTTGTGTCCTAACTGAGGCTATTAGGAATGTGTCCTGTTGCCCTCCCATTCTTGAGAGGTTGCGTTAGTATAGTTTAGTGCAGGAGAGAGTAGGCACTGATGTGGAACAGAATTATTTAATCTAACACACCAGTCTTCATTCATCTCTTCCCCCCATGGTGTTCCTATCCTCTGCTGTTTGGGTAAGCATAATTTGCCACTTGAGAGATGAACCAGAAGATTACTTCTACTCTTGGATCATTATTCTGCAGATCGAGGGTGGGTAAGCTATCTCTGATACCTGAGCAGAACTGTTATAGATCTCTGGCATGAGGCACATCTTCCCCAATTCATTTTATCATAAATCTGTTTTATCGGTTTGGATCCTAATGTCCAGAGTTTATGTCTATCTCTAGCTCATTTTACTTTTATGTAAACTTTAGTTCATTCTCCCTTTCCCAGCTCTCACTCATGCAACAGATACATCATTCACACCAGGAAGACAAAACTTGTAATAGTTCCTTGGTTTACTTGAATATTATTCTGTTACAATTTATACACATATGGGAAAATCAGATTTGTCATCCTGAAATTCCTGCTTGGCTGTTTCTACTAAAAAATGATTAAAATAGAAGTTAATGTTGTAATTTATTCTTTGATGCAACTTTAAGAAGAGCTGATGGTCAGTTACATTAGGAACTAGTTTATGTTATTGGAGGCAAAGTTGAATAAAGAGCTAAATGAGGAACTCAGTCAAATAGCTCTTTCCTCCTCATATGCTAAGCAGAATAATGTGCTGAACTCTTGACCAGTAACACTTAATGTGGATAAACGATCATTACAAATATATTCAAAGGTTATATTTTCCTGCATGTGATCTCAGGTTTAGTCAGGTTGTATGTGTTCTTCCATATTTTGTCTTACAGTAATCCAGGTACTGTTCCAATAGGCATGGGCCAACCTCACAGATTACAGGAATATGTAATCTATGGGATGGGATTGGGTGAGCGTAGGGGAATGCCTAAGATGGAGGGTTGAGCCAATGAATTGCATGCATGCAGTGAAGGGAATAGGAAGGAAACTTCCCTGGCTGGCATGTCAGCTGAGTTACTGTTTAGACAGGGAATGGCTGCTCCCACAGCAACTGGGCCTGGAACTGAGAGCGGGTTGCAAAAATACAAACATTTAATAAATAAGAAACTATCATAGTCCCAAGCAGGCAAAGTTCAGACTCAGACCTGAGTCTAAAAAAATAGTTTTTGTCTATTAAAGGTTTCCAACCAAAGCACTCTTCTCTTGCACATGGCTGCTGGGCATAGTCAGGAACCAGTTTTCACAGATAAGGAAACTCATGCGGCCATTAAATTGGATCCTAGTTTTACTTGCACAAGTTGATAGATAAGTTCTTGCAGAGCTAATCAAGTTTCCAGGCTCTCTGGGGGAAAAAAAAAAAGGAATGGTGAAGGCTCTCCCTCAAGTGGTCAGCAGGAAGTATGCAGATCACAGCCTCTACTGCAGTGCTTCTCAACCTTGGCAACTTTAAGATGTGTGGACTTCAGCTCCCAGAATTCAGAAGCATGCTGGCTGAGGAATTCTGGGAGTTGAAGTCCACACATCTTAAAGTTGCCAAGGTTGAGAAATACTGCTTGACTCCATCATCAACCACATCATTGGCCAAGCATCCTAAGTAGTGTTCATAGCAAAAAATTGTGACAAGAGAAGATGGGTGGCAGTACTTTTAAAACTGGAACAGCTAAAGCCATTTTAAGCTGCCTCCACTGTGGGCTGGAAACAACTGGATAAAAGGAGTATGACAAAGCCATGTTATTTAAAAATGGTTAGCAAGATACATTTCTGCCATAGCTAGAGGGCAATGAGCCCTTAGATGGCATCACCCCACTACATTATATGATGTAAATGGAGACATATTTAAAGAGCAGCTTGAGAATTGGGGTGAGATGGTTTAATTGTGCAGAGGAAACGGTTACAAATGGCCAGTTAAGTATACTGAAAGAGATGCTTTGGAACAGGGCTTTAGCTTCTGTCTACACAAAAAGCCACAAAATGTCAAATAAGAGTGTCAAACCATTTTAATGAAGAAAACGCAATACAGTTTCTTGGAACAAGTGCATTCCTTTGGACACACTAATTGACCTGCTACATATTTCAAAGCAGAACAGTCTTAAGCTGAATTCCATAGCTTATAAATATGTTATCAACTCTGTAGCAAGTTCTAATTCAGCTATATAGATTGTGCAGTTGAACTATAGTTAAGTGTTAACATGTATATTTCAACATTTGCTTCTGCTTTTCAATGCGATCACATCACTACAAATTTGACATTTTATCTGTTACATATATACAAAAATATACAGACTCCTGCATCTCACCCACCTTACATCTCCTTTTTGACAATTACGAATCTTTTATTTTCCCTTGTATAGAAACAAGATTTGGATAATCTTATCTAAAATAGTAATAGGAAAGTGTGTCCTGTATTACCACAAAACTAGGTGAAGCAAAAGCAAAAATAAATAAAAGTATTATAGTGATTGAAATACTATATTTAGTAAACTATATTTACTATATTTAGTAAACTCTAGTTTACTAAAAGTATTACAGTGATTGAAACCTTTTCATAATTTATGTACGAGTATTGAGATTGTTTTCCTTTCATGTTCCATCAAATGTAGGAAATTCAGCAGGTGACTTAACACTTCATATCCTAAATAAATAACATCTAAGCCAGACTTGCATGTTTTAGGGCTATAACATTTTTAGACAGATTAATTCCCTTTCACTGAAGTTTTTTGCTATGGAAAATAAGTAAAACATGATGTGCATCTCTCAGGAGTGTGTGGTATTCACTAGGGTGCTGAGATGGTCAAGGCTGTCTCATGCTCAGTGTTTGCTTTCTAAGCATACACATTTTAGCAATCAGTATGTACATAAACACAAATACTATGTAAAGTGCAATCTGGTTCTTCTAAGTGACAAATTTACACTGAACACTTTAAGATGGCTAAAGTGGTGGGTAATGAGGACATAGATCACATCACTGCATTTTAAAAAAGATGGGAATCTCAAGGCCAAGTAACAAATATTCCTACCTCTTGAAAAAAGTAGAGTAGGAATTCTCAACTATTAGATGAATATGTCTTGAGAAAGTAAGGGGAAAATAAATCTTCCTTTATCTTAGAAGGATCAACATGGTCTATTTAACAGAAGGCAATTCTCCTGCAAAGAAAAGGGAGCTACAAAAGGAACAAGACTGCTTGGAGCCTAAACATACTATAGGCCATGGAGTGAAAGGACATGCCAGCAGAAAAAGAAATATAAGAAAACATAATGCCACTGTTTGCATTTGGTGGATGGGATAACACTCAGATCCTGGGTCAGTCATAAAAGGCTGGGAAACATTAAGCCCAGCACACATGTGTTATGCAAATCTCTGAGATAAAGGCAAGTTGTCCAAGACAGGGCCAAAACATTTATGGGGCAGGAGAGAGCCAGTGAACAGGAAGGCCATGTAACAGACCTCAAACTTGCAATTCTTGAGCTACACATTCCGTCATTTTCTGCAGCCTGCGACAATACTTCGTAGGCTCTAAATAGTGCATAGATAGGCAAGCTGGGCCATGGGAAACTTCAGAAGAGGAATAGCCTGGAGGCCACAGCCTCACCACTTACTTCAGCCTAACCCAGCAGATCTCGTGGCAAGAGTAGTGCCTGGTCAGCTGAGCCATGTAGTCAGCATGCTAAGTGCAGCACCTGCTGGAAGCCCCATGTACCCTTGTGGGCACTGAGCACTGCTTTTCTAGGGCAATGCCCAACTCTGCAAGCAGCAGCAGAGAGGAGAAACTTGGCCTGGGCAGGCAAGCTGGCAGGTTGGGGCTGCCTGAGGAAGGGGAGGAGACAACATAGATGGAAGGCCAGGTCTGCTTAATCTGCTATGAGGGTCTTTTGTGAGGCAGGAGTGGGAAAAACCTGTGAGCAAGATCTCTGCTAGAAATGGTTCAGGCAGGCAAGGAAAGACAGGAAAGCAAATGAGAAAAAGACCAAAGGGAAGTTCTCAGCAAGGAGCGAGGAGAAAGACATGATTTCACCAGTTCTTAATGGGATGGTTTCCTAGAGCATATCATCTTAGGTATGAACTTGAAAAAATTTCAGAGATCAATATCATACTGATAATTTTATTAATGAAATAATGTTCCAGCTAAGTGGCAGACTAGCTTTTGTAGCTGTAGCTTGCAAGCAGCTGTGTTTTGCAGTAAAGTTTTCATTATTAAATTCATTTCTGTCAAATAGCATCTTGTGATATTCTTCATTTATGACTCACTGGGGACCTTACATCAATGCATGAAAATGCTTGTGTTGCAATCCTAACCAGCACTCATGACGATTTACATTTGAGATCCCTGCCATACATCAATGGCTGTGCATATTGAAAAGATTGCTTGCAAAATATTATTTTAGTGTAGTTTAGGAAACAAACTAACTGCAGTCTGGAGGAAATCAAAATTCAAATTATGCTGAACAATCTTGGTTAAAAACCCAACAACTTCGGATAGACATTTTCAAAGATACTTCCAAAAGTAGAATTCTGAAAACGCTACTTCAGTGGAGCTGGGGATTTTAGAGGAAAATTTGTTTATATAGTTGCCTCTCCTTCTTTTATGCACATAGTTAAAGTCTACAAGGTGGACATGCATAAGATCTTGGTCAGGGGTGGGGGGGAAGGTCTCTTGGCACAGAAATCTTTTAAGTGCTACTCACTGGGGCAAACTCATATCTCCCCCCTCTCACCTGCCAGATTTCTGAGAGCCTTCACACACACAAAATCTGAGCCCAGCATATGAAATATTAGACTGGAGAGAAGGTACAAAGGATTAGGACAGAGAATCAATTATATGCCTGGCAGAAAAAAGGAGCGAGAGGTTACAGTTCCCAGAATCCTTAACCACAGATTAGTATTACTTAATGCAAAGCTGGGCAACTTCTTTGCAAACAAGGTCTGCAGAGTGTGGTGTAGTATGTAAAGTGTTGAACTAGTACTGGGGAGATACAAATTCTACCCTCTCCTTAGCCGTGGAAGTTCACTGAATGGCTTTGGGCCAGTCACACTCTCTCAGCCTAGCTTACCTGTTTGAGGAAAAATTAGGAAGAGTGCAGTGTAGGCTGCCGTGTGCTCCTAAGGAAAGATGGGATATAAATCTAATAAATATATTAGTGACATCAAATTTTAAACCTTTTGTTTTGGTGGGAGGAGTTAAGGGTTGGGGCGTCTGTTTGGCCCCTTAAATATCAAAAGAAAAATTTGGCCTGATTTCTTGTGAGTATTCAGGGCTATTTTAGGACTGAAATGGCCTCTGCAAGGCACACGAGTCATCTCATAAATTCCCACCAAGATGCAAAAAGTACTAAACATTTGGCTCCAAACCAATCCAAGGGTTGGTTTGTGGTGCATGAGAGGCCACAAAATAGGTGCTGGTCCATACACTGCAGGGTTCCCATCCCTAAAGGAATGGACTATTGATACTGGACATGATCACTGGCCATACATGTATTACACAGACATGGTTAAGTGTTGCGGCTGTTCCTGTCAGTATTGGACCACATTGGAGAATGAGAAGTCAGAAGAGAAAATGGCAGAAACCTCTAAAGGTACTTTTTATGTGAGATCCAATATTGTCACTTCTTGATAGATCTTTGGATACAAACTGGCTGGTATGGGAAGAAGTGTTTTCCTGCAGGCATTTGAGTCCAAAAAGGCCTTTTGCGTTACTTTTAAGGCAGTTCTAAAATCAGACCTTGAACTGGGCCTGGAGTAATGAAACATCCAGCACAACCCCCTCCAGAGTGATCTCATGTAGTCCAATCTGGCTGTACTTCCTGACAGTCTAGCAGGTCCATTCTGTTCTAGCCAAAACTCTTGGCTCATCTTCAATATGAAACGCAATACAGTAAGGGTGGAGTACCTGTTTACTTCCAGAGGTTAAGGACAACTTCCAGCATTCATCACCATTGGCTATGTTGGGAATTGCAGTTCAGCAAAACTGGACAGCAAGGCATCTCACTCTGTGTTTTAATAAAGCACTGGGAGATTGCCCAATTAGAGACCAGTGTGGCTGGATGATTTCATTTTATCAACAGCTGTAGCTGGTAAACATGGAGGCCAGCAAAACCTTCAGTGACAAAGCTGGATCAAGTAAAACTCCCAAGCTATTCACCTGCTCTTTCAAAGAAAATTAAACTCTATACATGCAGTGCCCCCTTAATCAACTATAACCATAGGGCTTCTAGGCACAGATTCACCATCACTTAACTTCTGCCTATCCAGCTCTTTATTAAGTCTGGTCTCTAGGAGAGCTCAGTGTTTATAAAATGGGAATTGGAAGAAGGCAGAGGAAATCAAAGGGCTGTTGCCATACCTTCATCCTTCTATTCCATCTCACAAGGGAGGAATGCACCTTTAAAAAAAACAGATGGGAATCTGGCAACCATCTTTCAGAAGTCTGAGACTAGATTACTACAATATGCTTTACATGTTTGTGACCATATCCTCTAGTGCAGAATGCACTAATGGGGCAAGTTATTACATGGAGCACATTGAGAGCATTTGCCCTGCATCCTTATTTTCAGGTTAAAAAAAGAAAACAAGTTTTGAATGTATAAACAGTTCAAACTCAACATATATTTAAGATTGCTTCATTCTGATGATCAACAGAGAAAGTCTCAAGCTCCACATTCTAGCAGCATGGAAAAGCACAACCATGTTCCAAGGTAGGGGATTCCCACTCCTACAGACCAACAGAAGTCCAGACCTCAGAACTTTTGGATGAACCAAAAAGTGGTCTAGATAGAATGGATAGAATTATGGCCTTTTTATGTATTGCCAACCCAAATCTTCAGAATAAGGAAGGCTTATAAGACAGACAGACTAACAATAGCACTAATACTGGCAGGACTTACAAGTGCCAAAACCAAAATTAGAACATCAACTTGAGCTTTCTCTGGAAATTTTCCCACTGGGAGTCAAGGATAAGCCATAAGAATTGTTGTTTCAGGAAACACAAAACCCACAGAAAAAAATCTCTCAGAGCACCAACAAAAACCAGCAGAATGGAATGGTGCCTGGCCGTTCCAGTTACAATCTTTTTGTATATTTAACTTTTGGAGACATCTATCTGACTCATCTCACAAAGATAATTTATCTTGCATAGCTTTCCAAGGCTCAGGGGAGTAACTCTTAACAAATAAAACATAAAAATACACCCATCTCACTCCTGACTGCCAAGGCCCAAAGTATGCATATAGAGTACATACAATCCTCTGCAGAACAGGCGTGCCTCAGTCCCACAGAAATTAATAGAATAAAATTGCACAACAAGATGCCTAAGTCCTCACCTAAGCACACCCAATGTGTTAGATTGCTCCGTTTTCATAACTTTGCTCAAGCCAGATCTCTGGTAAATCTCTGATTTATCGGAGAACGACCAAGGCTTTCTTACATGCTTGTTTCTAGGTGGTTAAAAAGATAGAATCCACAACAGAGACTTCTCAAACTGATATTGGAAGTTATAGCAGCACCAAAGGAGAACTTTAGTAATGAAAGAGGCAGGACTGTGTAGGCCTTCGCTGGCCCAGAATGCATTAAACCTCCACTCAGCTCTTCTCTCCTTCACTTTCTTAGGCTTCTACAATTGGGAAAGGAAGCACTGCAAAAGGAAATGTCCCTGACATTCATCTGCCAAGCAAAAAGAACAACTCCTAACAGATGTTCAAATATTCTATTAATGCCATTCAAGTTACAAATCCCCCACAGCAGGATAGGGGCAGGAGAATCTGCAGGTGTGTGGGTAGGCACCAAAAAAGTCATGACCATGCAATTGAAGCCTTCCCCTTTTGTGTGTGTGTTAACACCATCTATACACAAATTCGTGGGGCTTTTATCATGAAGTTGTGGCTGCCATCTTGGCTTTTTTGATACCACCACCACCCCCTTGCAGGGCACCAAAAGTAGTGGGCATATCAGGTATTTCATAACGTACTGAAATACAAGACATTTAATCTGTGAAATTTCAAAAAATGTAAGCAATTGTCAGTTTTCTCAGGTTGACCAGACAGGAAACACGATCAGTTAATTCTACTTTATTATAAGGCTACATTAACAGAATCTTGCAGGTCTGAAAGTACAAATCTCCTGCTGTCTCTTTTTACCTCCTGATAAATTAACGGAGGTTCCTGTCTGAGTTTCTTTCTCTGCCCCTTCTGCAGCTGTGGACTATGCCCTCTCTTATCTGATCGTTCCCCAGGCAGCATCTCTCCCCCCACCCCCACAAAACAAGGTCATTTTACATCTCATTACAGCAATAAAGATGGATGCAATGCAAGAGCCTAGAATTTCCAGCTTCCTTTTCCTGAGGCCAGGGCAGGGCTCTTCCTTTCTTTAAGGGAAGCCTGGGAACTGGGGCCTGAGGCTCTTCAGAGGCTGGCCAATTTCATGCCAATGTAGTTTTCTGTGGCTCAAAGATTCTTGAACTCAGTGTGAGGAACTGCTCTTAAAAGCAACATTTTCTAATGTTGAAATTACATTACACATACTTGGTCTTAAGTGTCCAGCTACAGCACTGAAGTCTTTTAATCTAAAATAATCTAATTATCTTGTGTGTCAAATGTGACCTACTGGATTCCAGTGATGTAATTCAGGTTTTGCAAGACAAGAAAGTACAAATGTCCATTTGTGTTTTAGTTATATGAAGTATTACTTGTCTGTACTCTAAGCAGTAGGCATTTTATAGGTTACTTGTGACACGCAGAACATTTCGGTTCTCCTATCTACCCTGATTCATGTAGTTCATATATTTGCTTCTCAGGAAGTATGTAAATCTGATTGGTTTCACTTTAGATGTATGGTTTATATACACATGGTTTTGGTTGTAGATTATTATATTTGTGTGCATTACTTTTGTTATATTTATAATATTCTTCTGATTTTTTTTATCCGTTCAATTGTGTCTAATTCTTGGAGACTGCCTAGACAAGTTTTCCTGGAAAGATTTTTTGGAAGTGGTTTACCACTGCCTGCTTCCTACAGCTGAGTGTGTGTGACTGGTCCAAGGTCACCCAGCTGGCTTCGTGCCTGAGGCAGGACTAGAACTCAGTCTCCCGGTTTCTAGCCTGATATCCTAACCACTATAGCAAACCGGCTCTTATTCTTCTGATGAAAGCATGTAAATCCACTGTGTGTTTAAATATAGTAAAATAAAACTGCTTTCTTAGCTACAGTGATATATGAAAAAATTAAGCGTGTCTGTGTTTTGTATACTATATATTGAATTTCTTTATTTTCTAGGATTTTAAACTTACAGCACTAATGCACTAGAATCTTCAATGTACAGTCCACTCTTGCTGCATATGCCCCCTTTGACCAACTGATCAGGCAATCATGGGCTTACATTTAATACGGTATAATCTAGCTGAAGTGGTTTTAAGTGCCATTAGTGTCTCCTCATAAGATTGAAGTATACACTTACATCTCCCACTATAATCAATGGCACTTAAAAGCCTATTCACCTGGACCTGTTCCAATTAACACTTTATCAGTCTTCCCAAATGATCTATTCTTTGTCCTCTTATCCCTAGTTTTTAACCAATTAATGTTCAATTCCTACCTTCCATTCAAAACACCATTTTTCATCAAAACTATCCATTTAAATCTATCCCTCTCATTTCCAAAATGAAAAGGTGACTTATTCATCCATTTAAACTACAGCTAACCCTGAATTTATCAGACTGTATATTGTTTATATACCTGCAAACTCTTACATGGTATTTTCTCCCTAGAAGGCCTTCATAAAACCATAGTATCATGACCCAGGACAAAATGATTGGCCAGAGCATGCAGTGCCCATATCTGATCCTGGCAAACTGAAGATAGAGAGGGGCAAGAGCAGCAACCTTTGCCTTCATTTTATTTAAGGCGTGTGCCTTGTAAGCCCAGAGCCACCATTTAAAATGGGGGGGGGGGACTCATGTGCCCCCAGCACCACTCCAAGATCCTGCCACTAAAATTCAACCAAAAGATGGCTGAATTCTTTGGTGTAATTTTCACCTACTTTTTGGATGGCCTCCTGCGACCCTTCTGAAATTTCAAAGGCTCCTGTCCCAATAAGTATGTCCCACCTCAAAAATCTGTCCAGCATGCACACAGAAGAGACCCAGGCTTCCTTGTGGCCTCTATGCCTTCCTCTTAATTTGTTTAGGGTAGCTGGCAAGGAAGAAAATGCTTCAGTGCCAGAAATTTCACTGTCCTGCTGAAGAGTTGAAAGCCGGGGAAAGCCAAGGCACGTGCACCTGCTGTGGGAATCTGGATTCCATCTAGTCCATTCCCTGACATAAGCTTAATTTACTTTTTTTTTTTTACTGCAACAACCCATATTTAAGTTTCTCTCCTCAATTCTAAGAGTGTTTTAACTCCCATTACTGAAGGAAATTTGGTGTCTAAGGTACAGCCCAGTGTTACTTTCATGCACATGTCTGGAATCTCTCTCCATTGGATGGGTAGATAAAATATACTGCTACTATCCCTGGAAATGTAATGTCTGTCTGTCTGTCCATCCAGTATAGTGTGGTGTAGTGTATTTTCATTATGTGGCATTAGTAATGTAATCCTTCTGCAGACTTGGAAAAAAAAAAGAAAAAACTGATTTTGTCTTGTAGTATGCAGCTTGCTATTTGTAGATCTGTATTGGCTCTTACTAAGGGGCAAACTAGATGTTAATACACTGAAGTATAAAGGATTTATGGTTTGGAATATCTGCTTTTTTAATGGAAAGCATCCTTGACAGAAGGAAATATACACCTGAATATTTAGACAGGAAGAGAATTGCATTAGAAAACAGCCAGCAGGAAAGAAAAGTTTCTCTCCATTCCAGTTCTTTGTTTCTCCACATTTAAACATGCTGGCATTCAGTGAAATGTATTGCTTCTGAAGACAAGTCCAGTTTTGACTCACAACTGTCGGTGTCACAAAAATATCCAACTCTTGCAACCAAATCTACTTCTTTTGTATCAAGTCTATTTCAGTTATAAAAATGCCATACAAAGCGATTTTCTTACAAATGATGCAACAAACATTTATCTCAAGAACTAATCTGCCAGTATAAGAGATACCTATATCTAAGGCTAGAAAATATCAAAGAATCCAGTCTTTTTATTCTACAAAAATTCCTACGGTCAGTATTGCTTCTATTCACTCTCAGGAATAGAGATGCAATTACCAATACTTGTTGGTTGGCTCAATCACAGTGGTAACCCAGAAACCAGCTGCTCTTCAAATGATAAGCAAAGCAAGTTGCCTTCAAAATTCTGCCCTTGCATTTTACAGAGTAAAGCAGTGTTATATCAAAAGATCTGGACTGAAGTTTCTTTGCAGAGGTTCGATCCTAACCTGCTCTTTTCATTTGCAGACACAAAAATTGCTTTATTGGGGGAAGGAGAGGAGGAAAACCAATAGAGAAACATTAAACCTAGGGGCCTTTTAATGAACTTAGATGGTGGGAGTAAATACATGCAATAAGGTCCGGAAGGTATTGAAGTGAGTGCCCCCCATTCTGATAAGGATTGGCAATATGAAAACAGTAATCTGTGCAGATGGAACTGCTCCCTCCACTAAAGCTAATAGGAAGTTGTAGCTCAGTCTACCATAACCACAAATAGACAGAACTGTATGCCCCCACCTTAAAATGGACACTGTCTTCTACAAGTAAACAGAAAGTGTGAGTTTTGGGATATTCTAACATTACGTTTGCTGAACAGCAATAAAGTAAAATCACATCTCAAACAAGCACACCCTTCATTTAACTCTTTCTATTTTTAGTAGTGGAAAAGCAGAGCTAGAAACACGGTTTTCACTTTAGGAAAACAACAAAATCAGATGTTCATTCTGTGATAGTAAATGGACACTTTTCACTGCTGATCACTTACAGATTTGTAAAACACGGAGTCTAGATTTGCAATCCACCCTTCCTGCTGCATTGCTAGGGTTACTTTTTAAACATGTGTCCCAATTATTGTGGACCAGTTCTTTTTCACCACCTAAACCATGGAGATTTGTTTCTTTTCAGTGCCAGCAAAACCATGAGTAGTAGAATGAAGAGCTCAGTCCCTTAATGCAACATTCCAAAATACCAAAGCATAGAAATGCTTTATGAGGAGCCTCCTCTTTCCTTTAAGCATTTCCATATCTTTTCAACTGCTACTATTCTCTGTACAGGTAAGGCAGTGGGGAGATGTTGCTCTTCTATAAGAAAATATGCAGGCCACTAGGAGCTCTGCTGCATAGACAGACAGAGAGATCCTGAGCAGGTGGCAAATAAATGTTGCCATTCGTTTCCAGCAGCATTATATCCACTGGAGTGATCTGTTCCTGAATGCATTGTGCTTGACACAGTACTGCAGTATTTGCTTTCGTGCATGCACGAGAACAAAATATATCAACACAAAATGGAATGTGCTTTTAGTGGAAAGAATTCATTGGCGCCTTGGAGTCATCTAATACATACAATAAGTGCAGCACAACCGATTCATATGGATCGTTCACGGCTATTCAGAAACCCTCTCTAAATGTGCACTTACATGTGTACTATTTCTAGACTACTTTGTGGTTAGTTTTCTACATGTGACTTCTCTGAGCAAGTATCACCAGTTTGGGCGCACCTTTTGCTCCATGAAATTACTGTGGTAAGACAAGCATATACATATTTAAACTTGCACGTCTTCTAAATAACAACAGAAATAAGTTCCTGCCTATGAAAGTAAGACTTTGCTTAACTCCAGTCTGAAAAATGATGCGTGACATTTAGGGATGAAATTGAAAAAGTGCAATTATTTAAATGGAATTAATCCTTAGGTTTGATTCACCAGATTGTCAAACACATCCAAGGCAGTGATATTTTTAGTTCGTTCAGCCCCGAAGTAGAAATAGGAGAAAGAATAAAATAGCAAATTTGAAATATGCTGCTTTGACAGCATTATCCTGAGATAAGAATGCCTTTATAGCTATAAAAATAGAAAGTGTAAAAAGATACAAAAAAGGGTTACTGAAATTTTAAAAAGTAATTACACTTGCTGTTCTGGAAACAAAAGAAAATGTAAGGCAGCCCAAGCTGTTTAATGTCTAATTACGTGGGTTGCAAACCAACAGGCAGTCTAGTGGGACACTGACAGAAAGGTGGGAGTGTCAGAATAGGACAAACCTGACCTGGGGGCAAAACAAAGTAGAGAGCTTCTTTTGGTGATATATATACAAATACAAAAGGCTTCAACTCATTTTCTAACATCAGAATCAGCTTTTATATTCTGAAACAGAAGATGTTAGCTAGATATCCAGTGGGCCCAAAGAGGTATGCCAGTGAGTAATCACCCTATCTCTTCAATGCATCCCCTCTGAATTGTGCCATATCAGATCCAAGTTGCTGTTTTACTTGGAAAAAAATCCCAAATATTCACCCATTTCTGCTTCAACTATTTTAAAACTAGCTTTCATGCCTTAAGAATGGCAGCCTGATGCCACCACAGTGAACAAAGTCTGAAATGAGTTTGACTAAGTGGACATAAATAACCCAAGGGACCCAGAGACAGACACAGTGGTTGCAAACATGCCTAGGGCTACAGATCTGCTATCTTAGTCTGAGGTCAGCAGCCATGAACACAAAGCATATTATCTCGTTTTCCAAGTAATGCATGGCTGTTTGTATCTTCGAGACAGTCTCCTTCCCACTAGTAGTGAATTCTTCAGAGAGGAAAGGAGGGACCCCCAGTAGAAGATTCTTGTATATAGGTTCAGTTGTATCAGCTAACCAGGTAACTCTGCATTTCCCTGGAACTAATGCTCAGAACCATGCCTGAGAGATTGCCTAAGGAACAAACAAACAAAGCACTAAGATTAGCAAATTGCAGGACATTGAAAATAACCCCCCTTTTATTCAAGGAACAATTCCACCAGAATGAGATGGTGGTGCAGCAGGTCTGAGGTGCAATGCTGGAAATGGCCATTGTTGAATCCTCATGAATTCCTACAGCTCTGAGCCAAAAGACAGCCTCCAGATTCAAGGAGAGTTAGGTGAGAAAGGAGAATGGACCCACAGGCTTCCTCCAACATACACTGACCTGGGACTGGACACTGACTGCCATCAGCAGTAAGGGAACTCTGTAGCTGTTCAAGTTTCCACCTCTCCCAGAAGGAGTCACTGCAAGGTAATGGTGTGGAGGAGGAGTCCCAAGGTGGGGATGGCGATAAAGTAGGCAACATAAAATATACAAAAACAACAGAAATGGATGGGTGAGCCGGGGAATATGCCATTTAATTTTTTTTTCAAAATTATGAAAACAGAAAAATTCCATTTGCTTTGTCATATTAAGTTACGAACAGAGAATAATCTGCCTTAACAATCTCATCAGCGAAACAGGGATGACAAAAGGGCCTTCTGAATTTAAGTGACCTTCTCACAAACATTTAAAATTCTAGTAAGAAAAGGCAGAAAATTATTCTTCATTGTTAGAAAATCCTAAAATAAAAAGTTCATTTGCATGCAGCCAAGGCATTTTATCCTCACAATATCCTGTGCATTAGACCAGACTTCCTCAATCAGGATCCTCTCCTGAACTGGGGACTAATTTCCAGAATTTTCCAAGTAGCATGGCCATTGCTGACAATTCTGGGGGTTAAAGCCCACACATCTGGAAAGTGCCCTGGATGAGGGGAGGCGAGGTTGTGCTGGGCTAAGAGTAACTGGACCAAATCAGCCCTTGAGCTTTAGAGATGATTAGTGGGAATCTGAACCTGGGTTTTCCTGGCTCTAATCTGAAATGCAGTCAGGCATAGCGACAGTTTGTCATCCAGTTAGGGATGCTCCATTTATGCTTGACTGTTCCTAAGCCGAATCAGAGCATATCACAGGAATCAGTGCGAAAGCAATAGCGTATCAGTAGGTTTGGATAAAGAGAATGCATGTCAAACTTCTAGTAGGTTCCAGTTAGCAAAATGAAGAGATGATAGAAATGAAGAGGCAAAAAGAAAAAGATATTCTGGAATGGCTCTTTTTTATCAGAAAAATGTGATTTATCTGGCAATACAAACATAATGAATTTTGTCTTCACAATTATTTTTACCCTGAGCAAAACAGGAGCAATACATGACAATTAGGAAATTATTCCATCCTTTTCAGTACATTCTAGACCCAAGCATTTTCTGTATCTGCTACTGACCTCAGCAATTTTCTTCAATATTTTGTAAAAATAAAGTATCTGTTATTAAAAGATCAAAATATATGACATTGATCCAGCAATGAGGTGCTGCTATCCCATGGCTACTTTATGTAATTTAACTTCCTCATATGGTTAGAATATTTTTATTAGATTGGACTGTAGTTTTCCATTTTATTTCTAGAAACCTATTCTGGGATATTATTACATTTCTCTTCAATCTAGTTGGTAATACCCCAGAATACCTTCTTTTTCAACTGGCATTCCAACAGCAAGATATGCAAATACATAAAGCCATTTTACATTTTCTTAACTATACAGTAGGTATTACATTTCTTTAGATACTATTATCCTTCTTTCTTCTCCCTTCTACCCACTCCTGCTTCTCAGCATGGAATTGTTATCAGAGCCCAACTGAATATCTTAGCTAGCAACCCAGCTTTATCCTATCAGTGAACCAGGTAAGATGAGCAGCAACCTGGGAGGGCTGGGAGTATCCAGAAAAATCAAGGTGGCAGCAGCAACTGCATCAACACATGTGCATAGGAGTTGGGGCTTCACTTATGTGGTTGAGGATGCCATCTTGATTTTTGTGAACAAACAGGATAGGCTTGTTTTTCATTCTATGCCTTTCCTTCCCATTGCTACTTCAACTCTTTGCTTCAAACTCATATGTGGTACAAAGCCAAAAAAGTATAGAATATAATTGGCCAGGCATCAGCAACCTTTTCAGGTACTGGACAGATGACCTTAAAAACAAAAAGAAGGGGGGAAATGCAGAATTTTTACAGTCTCACTCCCAAATCTTTTGAGAGGTTAGTATTTTTTTCATCAATATTGTTCAATTCAAATTTCAAGAACCAGGAACACTGTAACAAACCATGGCTGTGGAACTGGCTGTGGAAGTATTTTACAGCAGTTAACTTTTATGAAATAGCTAGGAAAGGCTACTTTATGGGGGACATTGGGAATATAAGGGAATTGCCCTATCATTTAAAACAGAATGGTGAACCTGTGTGCCTCAGAAATGCTGCTGAATTACACTACTGGCAATCCAACCAGCACATCCAATGGTAAGGGATGTTCCCTCCACCCCCCATTTATTCATTATGTTGCCAGTTCATTCTTTTTAAAGTGTGCCTGCTTCCATGAGTTAATGTATATATTTAAAACATTTAATACAAACAAATTTGAATTCAGTCTTGAATATTCTTTTAGTTCTGTAAATTATTTCTGCCTAGGTACAATTTTTTTTTAAAAAACTCCAATAACAGACACACATGGCACCATGCTTTACAGTAATCATTACAATCATTCCAATTTTCCTTATTTTTTTCACCCAGCACTTGGATCTTAAACATATTGCCAATGATCTGACATGGCTGGAACACGTTTTGTGGAAGCTGAAATAAGATAGAAGTCAATATTATTATTTGGCATGGGATCATCTTAAATACCAAATAGAAACACACTTAATTTTCATAAAGGGAATCTGTATTTACCTCTTGCATTTCCTAATGTTTGACAATCAAGGTCATCATCAATGAATTCTTCCCCCTGGGTATTTTGGGTATCCTCTCTGTGGTTTACAGGGCTGATCATCTCTTGTTCTTTTTCATTTTGCATCTGAGCATAGACATTTCTCCCTGGTAATTTCCTTAAGAACATAAGATAGCTTTTTAATATGGTAGTGCATTGCCTTGATCCACCAAGCGTGATCCATAGGTGGAAGCATCCATTGCAAATATAGTTGCATATGCGTTCATTCAGACTCCACTGAGCTACTGTTAAGTACTTTCTGATGGTGATGAAAATGTCCCAACCAAATTTATTGTAAGGACTGCAGTGGGATCGGACTCAAATCATTATCTCACAGTTCTTGCTATATGTTGCTCAGTTCTCTGCATTTACCTTATTACAGAGGAACTTACGGTTTTCAAGCACACAAACCAGCATCTTTGGGGCATGATGAATTAAGTTCAGCAAGCACTCCCAATTCCTTTGGATTCCATGGTTTTCTATACTAAAAAGTAAGAGTCTGTCTTATCCAGTACAAAATTATGAACCTTTTCATGAGTCTCAGGTGAAAAAATATTGCTAAGTTGCAATAACAACTTTTGGTCTTCCAAGTGATCATCTATGCATTCACATGTATTGGTTTCTGTGTTGTTATGGAGGCTCAACTAAAATTCTCTGGAATTGAGATATTTTGGTGTGAATAGCAGTCTCCTCCAACAACGTCCCTAATCAATTGTTGCAGCCTCTCTGTCCTCCCAATTCTATGACCATAGGAATACCACCTATAGTATAGTACTAAGTATAGAGCCCCTGATGAAGGAAAGAGAGCAGCCTTAAAGAAGAGATCTGGTAAAACGTGAATCTGATCTGCTTCTGCAAATCCAGGTGGAAACATCACACAAATGAACATGGTTGCAACAAGGTGACTATTCTTTGGAAGCCAGAAGACATGCCTAACAGCAGCCACATTTGCCAAATAACTTCTCACAAAGGGAGGCAAGTTAGTGAATTAATGTCAGACATGCCTCTGTCATACCTTTCAGATGATGCTGGACATGTGCAGCCTGGGCCTTCATAACAGACAAAGAAGCTCTGTATCTTCTAAAAAAAAATAACATGTTCTGCATGTAAAATGCCAAGGAGCACTCACTTCCAGAGTCTGAAACAGCTCCTCCATAAAACAAGATGGCAACGGAAAGAAGTATAATTGGCCTAACAACCATAATGGACTATTTTAAGGGATAGAATGACCTCTTATTTATTCAACCTCTATATAGCTAACTTCAGCAAAGGATCGTTACCTTGTCGTGGTGCTGGAGCTTGAGCACCTCAATGATGCCATGAGCTAAACCATGAAGAGTCACCCAAGACGGGAAGGTCATGACAGAGAGGTCAGACTAAATGCGATCCCTGGGGAAGGTAATGGCAACCCACCCCAGTATTCTTGCCATGAAAACTAAATGGATCAGTACAATCAGAGATATGTCGGTATACCATCGGAAGGTGAGACCCCCAGGTCGGAAGATGGTCAAAATGCTACTGGGGAGGAACAGAGGATGAGCTCAACTAGCCCCAGACGTGATGACGCAGCTAGCTCAAAGCCGAAAGGAAGGCTAGCAGCTGACGGTGCTGGTGGTGAACGTCGAATCCGATGTTCTAAGGATCAACACACCATTGGAACCTGGAATGTAAGATCTATGAGCCAGGACAAATTGGATGTGGTTATTGGTGAGATGTCAAGATTAAAGATAGACATTTTGGGCGTCAGTGAACTGAAATGGACTGGAATGGGCCACTTCACATCAAATGACCACCAGATCTACTACTGTGGACAAGAGGACCACAGAAGAAATGGAGTAGCCTTCATAATTAATAGTAAAATGGCTAAAGCAGTGCTTGGATACAGTCCAAAAAACGATAGAATGATCTCAGTTCGAATTCAGGGCAGGCCATCTAACATCACAGTGATCCAAATATACGCCCCAACCACAGATGCTGAAGAAGCTGAAGTACAGCAGTTCTATGAGGATCTGCAGCACCTACTGGACAACACACCTAAAAGAGATGTTATTTTCATCACGGGAGACTGGAATGCTAAGGTGGGCAGTCAAATGACACCTGGAATTACAGGTAGGCATGGCCTGGGAGAACAAAACGAAGCAGGACATAGGCTGATAGAATTTTGCCAAGACAATTCACTCTGCATAACAAACACTCTCTTCCAACAACCTAAGAGACGGCTTTATACATGGACTTCACCAGATGGACAACACCGAAATCAGATTGACTACATCCTTTGCAGCCAAAGGTGGCGGACATCTATACAGTCGGTACAAACAAGACCTGGAGCTGACTGTAGTTCAGATCACGAACTTCTTCTTGCACAATTTAGGATCAGACTAAAGAGATTAGGGAAGACCCACAGATTAGCTAGATATGAGCTCACTAATATTCCTAAGGAATATGCAGTGGAGGTGAAGAATAGATTTAAGGGACTGGATTTAGTACATAGGGTCCCGGAAGAACTATGGACAGAAGTTTGCAACATTGTTCAGGAGGCGACAACAAAATACATCCCAAAGAAAGAGAAAACCAAGAAGGCAAAATGGCTGTCTGCTGAGACACTAGAAGTAGCCCAAGAAAGAAGGAAAGCAAAAGGCAACAGTGATTGGGGGAGATATGCCCAATTAAATGCAAAATTCCAGAGGTTAGCCAGAAGAGATAAGGAATTATTTTTAAACAAGCAATGCACGGAAGTGGAAGAAGACAATAGAATAGGAAGGACAAGAGACCTCTTCCAGAAAATTAGAAACATTGGAGGTAAATTCCAGGCAAACATGGGTATGATCAAAAACAAAGATGGCAAGGACCTAACAGAAGAAGAAGAGATCAAGAAAAGGTGGCAAGAATATACAGAAGACCTGTATAGGAAGGATAACAATATGGGGGATAGCTTTGACGGTGTGGTCAGTGAGCTAGAGCCAGACATCCTGAAGAGTGAGGTTGAATGGGCCTTAAGAAGCATTGCTAATAACAAGGCAGCAGGAGACGACGGCATCCCAACTGAACTGCTCAAAATCTTGCAAGATGATGCTGTCAAGGTAATGCATGCTATATGTCAGCAAATTTGGAAAACACAAGAATGGCCATCAGATTGGAAAAAATCAACTTATATCCCCATACCAAAAAAGGGAAACACAAAAGAATGTTCAAATTATCGAACAGTGGCACTCATTTCACATGCCAGTAAGGTAATGCTCAAGATCCTGCAAGGTAGACTTCAGCAATTCATGGAGCGAGAATTGCCAGATGTACAAGCTGGGTTTAGAAAAGGCAGAGGAACTAGAGACCAAATTGCCAATATCCGCTGGATAATGGAAAAAGCCAGGGGGTTTCAGAAAAACATCTATTTCTGTTTTATTGACTATTCTAAAGCCTTTGACTGTGTGGACCATAACAAATTGTGGCAAGTTCTTCATGGTATGGGGATACCAAGTCATCTTGTCTGCCTCCTGAAGAATCTGTATAACGACCAAGTAGCAACAGTAAGAACAGACCACGGAACAACAGACTGGTTTAAGATTGGGAAACGAGTACGGCAGGGCTGTATACTCTCACCCTACCTATTCAACTTGTATGTGAACTAACTACATCAGTAGAGACAGCAACATGTAATCAAAATCACAGTATCAAATCAGCAATAAAACTGTGAAATATTTAAAAATTGTAAAAAGTAAAAACTCCTTTATTTGATACCCAAAGGACCGTATGGGAACAGCAGGCAAGACTTTTGGGGGACAGCATCCCCCTGACAGGGCTCTGTCACTGAAGATCTTTTTCTTTTTGCCAGCTGCCTTATCTTAAATGCAAGCACACTTGGAAAATGGCTTTTATTAACTATCTTCGGGTAGAGGAAATGCTCCGTCTGGTAGTCAGTTTCCAAGTCATTTAGGGCTTTACAGATTAAAGCCAACATTGTTTATTGCTGATGGGCTAGTAAAGCAGCCACCAATCGTTCAGTTGTTAAAAGGACCAGAAAAGAATAAACATAATACATCTGATGGTTCTCCTTTTCCTAATCCTCTAGACTACATGCCCACCTACATTAGATGATACAAAAGGGTACAGCCCCCTACATTAGGCGATAAAGCCTCCACAGCAACATACAGTGGAACTGTTACATACGGTGACTTGGAAGTTATACTTCTATTGATGCAGCCTTGGTTTTTGCTTTACAACCACATCACACCAATAGCTCATATTCAGTCTGGAGACAATGTGCTATTACCAAACCACGTATACCTCCACAATTGGTCTTTTTTATTTCTTAAGAGCAACATGTTGCACTTGTCTCTGTTACATGTCATTTTGTTACTTTCAGCCCCCTTCCCAACACATCAAGACAATTTTGAGCTTTATCTCTGACTTCTAGGATATTATTATTATTATTATTATATTATTATTATTATTATTATTTTGTAATATTCTTTCTCTATTGGTAAGCTGCCATGTTTCACCTGGCAGGAGATGGAATTACTTCTTGGGGGTTGGGCTTACGTAGCCTATTCATGATCTTGCTGGCCTTGATTTGTTCAACTGATAGTGGGAGGTCTCAAGAAACTGGAGTATTGCACAGAAAGCCTTCCTCAATCTCTAGTTGTTTTGGCTATTGAACCTTATTGTTGATTCTTATCTACAATGCTTCTGTAACAAGAATTCCTTGCTCAGAAGTAAGCTGCAAAGTTCAACCTCAGCTCTGTACGTACCAACGGCCAGTTTTGCAACAAAGGTTGTGAGGCTGAAGTTTAGGAACTCTTTTAAGAGTTGCTTGATAAGACTATGAGAAAAATAGCGAAGAACCATCTAAGGTGGTTTGTGGGCACCAAAAGGATCTTGAAAATCTCTGAACTCCCAAATAATTTTGAAATCATAGATTTATTCATAGCTAATAACATTTAATATGGGAAAGGAACAATGACATTTCTGAAACTCTCCATGTGCTGAACACAGAGTAAAGACTTAAAGATAGAATATTAGCCTGAATAAGTTAGATTCCAATGGCTCAGCAAATGGATATACTTGACCAAGTAGAACAGTATTGGACAATATAGCTGACATGGCCACTTGGAGTAACTAAGATGCAATCTGGCTGATCCAGCCAGAGTTTTACCACCGTTTGGTGTAAACAGCAGCAACAACAGACTGCAAAAACTCTCCAACAACCATGAAACATGCCCCCCAAGAAAGTCTGCCCCACTGCAGTATAACAATGCTTACTACATAACTTGATTAAAAATTCTATCTTCACGTGACCATTTCCACTGGTGACCAAACCACAGATATACAGAGATTGCACCATGTTTCCCAGCCTATCTTGGAGGAGTTTGTGGTGACAGTTTTGGAAGTGTGAAGACAAACTGTGCCATCCAACGTACCGAGGAAGAAATGGCTCAACTGAAGGAGGAAAAAGCATTCAACAAGCCCCGATTTTTCTCCATATAGTAGCAAACGCTTGAGCAATGTAACAAACTGGACCACCACAATAGTTGCTGCTGCTAACTAAACAGCTCCTGAATGTAATCCACTGTGATGACAATGCACTTAAATGCACAGTAGTTAGTTGAGAGGAGTTCTTCACACCAAAACGCCAAGAGCAGGCATCTATATTAGTGTTGCGCAGAGACCCAGCAGTAGAACCCTGGAATATTTAAGCTAGTTTGTTCTGATGAGGCATTATGTACAACAAACAGTCCCTTTTCATATAAACTTCCTGAAGACAGAGTGAAACTTCTGCTTCTTTGAAACCTTATTCATTTATGGGAAAAGATTGAAGAAATGACTCTGGTTTGACAAGGAGCTTGAGAATCTTCCTTCTGATAAGCTTTTCATCATTGATTTGGGTTTATGAGCTTTGTCTCATATATGTTCACCAGTGGGCATGTGCCTCTCTTAATTGGTCTCTCCACAACGTTCTCTGTTTTGCATTTAAAGTGCATGCACATGTAACACTTTTTGGAGGCTGTGTGCCCTGACCACTGTGCACTGGAGAACACGTGACTTTTGTTTTTCAACAAAGTCCTCTCATTTCTTTGTGTGGCAGAGGAGGAGTACGGGGAAACTTAGGCTTAGCTTTGGGACCTTTTCCAGAGCAGGAATGGTGATCTCTTTATCACAGCAGCATGCAAAGCAATGGCATGAACAGACTAACTTTGCTCTGGAAAGTAAACTGAGAACTGTAAGACTTAAGTTTGCTACAGATGATAAAATAATCAAGTAAAGGTAAACAGAGGGACGCGGTGGCACTGCGGGTTAAACCGCTGAGCTGTCGATCGGAAGGTCGGCGGTTCGAAACCGCGCGGCGGGGTGAGCTCCCGTTGTTAATCCCAGCTCCTGCTCACCTAGCAGTTCGAAAACATGCAAATGTGAGTAGATCAATAGGTACCGCTTCGGCGGGAAGGTAACGGCGTTCCATGTCGTCATGCTGGCCACATGACCCGGAAGTGTCCTATGGACAACGCCGGCTCTTCGGCTTTGAAACGGAGATGAACACCGCCCCCTAGAGTTGGACACGACTGGACTTTACGTCAAGGGAAACCTTTACCTTTACCTAAAGGTAAACAATTCTTTCCTTTCTCTGATGGAGTTTATCATTCATACAAGCAGTTTAAATGAGCTCTCACAACTCTAAAATTGAAAGGATGCATTTTATGTTAGGATATGTTGCACCCTGTACAAAACCACTGGATCATGTCAGCATCATTTTTTTTTACCTGAAGGCTGTTTCAGCAAGCAAACTTTAAAAGCATTCCCACAGTAATCGGCGAACAATGTAAGTCACCAAATGGGAAGTAAAATACTCTAAGAATTGTTAAATTTAGCGAAGTATATGTCCAGCTTCAAAACACTTTCCTATATTGATCTGGCTGTTGCTCATTACTCACAGACACAGGATGCTTGAAGATCAACGTCTCTTGTTACTACAAAAAAACTGTGCAGCTATTCCACCTTTCCCTATTTTCTTTTCTTTTTGTTGTAACATGGGAACCCACGGCAACATGAAAATATTACCTGCTTAAATTAAATGAATTCAGTGAAAACATTATAACTTCTATTCCTCCATGTAGAATGGATTTAGTCATAATTATTCATATCATCTGACCAATTATGCCAGGCCCTCATACCATATTTACCCAAAAGGAAGATGGCCCTGAATTTAAAATCGCAGAATAGATAAAGAAACCACCTTCCCCATTTGTCATCTCAGGGTGGCCAACTCCAGTTGAAGCTTATTCTATTCAGCTTTGATGTCCAAATCAGTGTTCAAATGCTTTTGAAGATGAGCTGAGGATTAGAAGTTTTGGGGAGGGTCTGTTTGCTTAAATGATTTTTAACCCTTTTTAAATGACCACAGAGCTTCTGTTTCTTTTCCTTTCTTCTCTGACCAGTTCTGCTTTCTCTCATCCAATCCCTGTTTTTTTTCCCTTTTTTTTGCTGTTTCTGCTAAAAGGAAGAGGTGAGTATGGAAATGTGTGTGTATACTTACATAATTCTAAGTGCAAGAAACAACAGTTGGCATATGAAGTTGTGGATCAATTAATTTTATAGACAGAGTACCTTAAAGTACAAGAGCCAGTTTGGTGTACTAGTTAAAGGCACCAGGCTAGAAACTGGGAGACTGAGAGTTCCAGTCCGATGAAGCCAGTTGGGTGACTTTGGGCCAGTCACTCTCTCTCAGCCTAGGAAAAAGGCAAGGACAAACCACTCCCAAAAATGTTGGCAAGAAAACTGCATTTAATCACTAGTTATTAATCTATTATTTTTTTGTCCTGGGTATGCCATTTTGGCAGACATAGTTACATACATAAATACACACACAGGGAGAGGCTGGTCACATGCATACTTATGGAGAGATGGAAATATCCAGGACTTGTTTCAGTTGGAGTTGACAGGGCAGAAAAGCTGAGAAAAGCAGGAAAAAACATAATTTTTATCTACATTTACATGTATATATTTTTACTCTTTCTTTTGGTGGAGGATAGTCTCAAATTCAGGGTTGTTTTCCTTTTGGGTGAATAAGGTGAATCTAACAAATAATAAATAAAAGTCTTCAGCCTGTAGATATATAAGATCACTTGCCTTTTAAACTTGTAGAGGATGATAGCTCCTATTACCACAAGTGAAATGACAAAGAGAACCATTATCACCCAATACCCATTGCCTCCTCTGATGCTCTGAGAATCTGAAATTAAAGATAAATCCTAGTAAATTGAATCCTTAGCAGAATCATCTTCTAAACCATTGCAAAACATTTATCTGCTCAAACTGTAACTTGCACTGGAGTATACTTTTTCTCACAGCAATGCAGCAATGGAATCAGCCTTCCCCAACAGGTACTCTCCAAATGTGTTGGACTTCACAATATTTTGCCTTAAGATTCTGGGAATTTAAAACCAACACATTTGGAGGGCATCAACCTGAGTTTTGCTTTCAGGTATGTCTTCTACTTCCTTCCAATTCCTGGACTTTTCTAAAACAAATCTTAAATTTAATTACATGTGGACCTGTCATAATCTACCCTTTCAGTTCTCAACTTTAATAAAAAACTAATGCAGGTCAGACAATACCTGCAAGCTTCATTTGGCATGATTCCATATAAAGCTGCCTCCTGAATTATCTAACATCAATATTAGTGCTTAAATATTAGAAAAATATTTTCCCTGGAAAAAACTCTACTAATTGTCCAAAAAAAATAAAAAGGAGAAGAGAAGAGAAAAAAAGAAAAGAGTTTACCTGAATCAGAACTCCCTAACATCACAAGAACCCATTTTCCTCCTCTCATGAAGAAACTGATGTTTTGGGCATTCAGAGATTGCTTAATAGCTGCTAATCGCTGGAAATAAAAGAAAAATGTCAGCTATGTTCTACTTCAGGAATTGCCAGAATAGCAAATCAGCACATTCCTAATGCTGTTAAGTTTCAAGAACTTCAGAACAAGGAAGAAATGATGAAAGATAGCATTGGCCTCATACATCCTAAAAAAACAGAGAAAAGGATAAAGAAGATGCAACTTATGCAGACAAAGAAATGGAAGCTTTGCTTCTAAACTGTTAAAAAAAGGTAATGTTTTAATTACCGTCCATCTCTTTTGGGGGAGATGGGTGGTAATTAAGTTTGAATAAAAAATAAAATAAATAAACATTTTAAGATTTCTTAATATTCCCATTCAGGCAAAAATATTAAACAAATCTGAAAGTTTTTCCTATGGCAAAATATCCATCCATTCCATTTCCAGGGAATTCTTTTATGCCAGGGAAAGGCACAAAGGTCTTTCTGAATTTGGTTGTTGCTTTCCAGACCATCAGCCACACCTGCAAGCTTATTAGCTCCCAGGGCAAGTCCAAGAAAAATGCTACTGGAAGAGTGACATTTTCATTCTTATCTGCCCCACCCTTATTTCAAATCCTTCTATGAGGATTCCAGACAATAAATTCTGATACTTCAAAAATTAACATATGCCTGAATTAACCAAAAACAGAGGATCATGTTTTTGCACACAAATCTAGCCACTTTGGGTAATCCCTGCTTCACCTGTCTAAAAATAAGACGAAATAAATCCTACAGCAAGTTGGGATGCCATTTGTACCAATGCAGAATGTCTATAGGCATATAATTTTCCCCTGTTTCATTATACCTTTTCAAAGACTAGATTTGTAAGAAACCAGAAAATAGCCCAGTGGCCATGTGAATCCAGGGCCAATTCTTACTGCATCATTACAGCCTGCTCAAGCAGCATTCTGCACCCATAAGCTGTCTACAGCATAGGGTGCCCAAAGGAACTAATTACTTTGTATGCCAGTATTGCAGCCCACCGTGATGAAGTGCATGGAACTATTTCTTATGTGCATTTCACCACACAGACTCATAGAAAGAGCCCTCATGCTATGGTGATGAGCATGAACTGGCTCCATGTAACGGTAGAGTCACCTTCCAAAGCACTTTGACTAAAGCAAGGGCCAGGAATCTCCACAGGATAGCTGAGGTGGTTCTCAAGATTTCTGCGTTCTGTCCCTTGAGGCCTGGGAAAAGGCCACTTCCCATTGGCAAATCGTACTCCCTCCCCAGTTCATTATTTTTCTTAGTTAAAGTAAGTAAGCTATCACTTGTATCCTTCTTCTTCTGAGTGAATGAAGGAATGCTTTTCTTGGCTCAGAGGAAGGCTAGAAACAAAGGTTCTCTGCCTTCTCTTGGGTGGAAAAAAGCAGCCCATTCTCTCTACGGAAAAAGAACCAAGTATGTAGAGAATGGGACATTGTCCTCTGAGCAGACAGCTACCTGTTCCCATTCAGCATGAAGAAAGTAGCACTGCTCCTAGCCATCTTTTGAACAGAGAAAGAGCAACTGGAGAGAGGCTTCCCCTCCCAAATCCTGCCTGCTGGGATTTGGGGAAGAAAATGTTGGCACTCTAGTCAGATTAAGATCCACCACCACCCTACAATTAGAGAAAGATTTCCCATCTCCCATTAATTTGGTTAAGAAGGAGATGCAGGCAGGGCCGACTCTTCTGCAAACTAATACGCATTAGTTGAGTACCTTATCACTGAATACAGTTTTCTTTCCTTGAGGGTGGTTTGTAGACAGAAGCATATAAAAGTCAGCCGTGGTGGGTAGCCCAGGTTTTATCACTGTCACAAGGCTTTCTTCGGGTAAGCCTGTTTCCTACAGGGAGAAAAAACATTAGATCTCCATGACTACCTTCTACTAGAGCTTCTTTAATATGCTTTGAATTCGTTCTATTTTGTTTTGGGAAAATTTTAGCCAGATATAAGTACAGAAACTGCATCCTGCCTCACATTACTTAGTCACAATAAGAAACACTCATTCAGGAGGAGGAAGAGATGTTAATAAAAATAACTGAAAATCTGAGGTACTGAAAAAAATACTTTTCCAAAAATTTACACATTCGATCCAACTATTTTGCAGTTTCCCCAAAGCTTAGACTGATGATGCCAGATTTTAGGGTACTGCTATTAGGACAAGGAAAATCTTTCAAAAGAGGTTCTTTGCCAACACAGAGGAGAATATACAAAGGCCTCTCTTTGACTTATTAAAACAGCCATTATCTTTTTCCAGGCACATGCAGCTGCTTCCAGCTGTTTTCCCTTGTGCATACTTCAATTCACTTGCTTCCCAGCTGCTTTAATGACTCAAAGAGGGTCCTTCATACACTTTCCAGCATGTTACAAGGCACTTTTTTGGAAGAATTTCTTCAGCCCTCTGTGCTGCCTAATAAATCCCACCCCAAATGTTAATGTCCAACAACCACCTGAATTATGCATACTTGGATGTTCAAGTGTGCATAGGGTCGCAACTATAATTTAAAATATGATTACAGACCTATGCATATTAAATATAGGTATTATTTATTTAAAGCATTGCTATCCTGCTTTTCAGCCCAAGAGTTTCCAAGAGTGGCTTACAAAAGAAACAGTGCATTTTGTGCTCTCAGGCTTATAACCTAGAAGATATGATACGATAAGAGAAGGGGACAGAAGGAAAAAGGAAAATAGAAAAGTCAATCACCAGTTCTTAATGCTTTGTGATTTTTATAATGGCTATGTATTAAAGTACTATAAAAGATATTTTTACATTACCACACACATTTAAAAATTAAATATAGATATAAAAATACAGAAAATGTTATAGGTGTACCCTTTATCATATTTTAATATAAAGGCTAAGGGCAGGGATTATATTGTTCTTCATATTTTCAAGATGCTTTAAATCCCTTTTGGCAGAAGAAAGAGGTTAGAAGTACTTTAAATAAATTCTTTTAAGATGATGCTATCTGATGCCTTAATGTATGCGGATGCATGCAAAATATGGGGATGTGCAGCAGACCGCAGTTAAGAGATGGTACATAAATAAAAAAGCCACTGCCATATATTCGGTGAAGTATCCCACTGAGTTTTGTTTTGTTTTTTAACAATTAGCATCCTCATCTGACCAATGAGAAATATTTAGGAAAATCAATGCATTCTTATCAAGAGAAAGTGGTTATCGTTTGGTCTATATACTTTTTAAAAACTTCCTTTGTTACTTGAATCCCAATTCATATGTCACAGTTTCAGATCTAGCATACATGACAGCCCAAATTATGCAGCTTCACTGAAAACAGATCTAGCATGTAAAAGGTTGATGTGAGAAACAAGCCAATATGGGCAAACTCCCAGCTTCTTCCAGCTGTCAGGAATTCATGGTAAATGTATGCATAATTAAAATCTAACCACTATTCAGATCACAACAATTCTTGCACTGAACCCAGCTGAATACTCTCAGAACAGTAAAAGCAGTCCAATATGCAAGTTGATATTGTCTGGAAATATTTGAAAATACTGCTTCCAATGCTTTTATGATTAGATAGTACTGCTAAAACATTGTGGACAAAACTGCTGTGGGAGAAAGAAGTACGAAGCATTAAATTTTCCATTTAGTCACTATAGTCAAAGGTCATACTGATCAACAGAAATAATTGACAAAAGTGAATTACAGTGCTAGTTTACAGTTATTGTTGAAATATCAACAAAGTAAAAAGCCCTCTCACAATTTAAAAATAAGAAAGCAAAAATGTAAACTTAATGTGTGTGAAAGGTGAAAGGTCCCCTGTGCAAGCACCGAGTCATGCCTGACCCTTTGGGGGGACGCCGCTTTCGCGACGTTTTCTTGGCAGACCATAGAGAGGGGTGGTTTGCCATTGCCTTCCCCAGTCGTCACCTTCCCCAGAAAGCTGGGTACTCATTTCACCGACCTCGGAAGGATGGAAAGCTGAGTTGACCTGAGCCAGCTACCCGTGAATCCAGCTTCCGCTGGGATCGAACTCGGGTCGTGGGGAGAGTTTCGGTTGCAGTACTGCCGCCTACCACTCTACGCCACACGAGGCTCACTAAACTTAATGTAGGCATATAATATACACAAAACCCAGATTAAAAACATCAATTTTAATACGAACGTTCTTGCTCTTTATAAAGTTAAGAGCAAAAGCATGCATCCTATGGGTTACCTTTCTAGATCTAAAGCTGATTGCCTTTTTCTCTAAATGTTCTACAATTTAGGGAACAATGTTTTGATTTTTTAAAAATAAAGTAGTAGTAAGAAATATTCTATTGCGCCATCTATACTTATCTAAACTAACCCCCTAAAGCACAATCAACCTCTGCCGTAATGATAACTTTAATGACTTTAACTTTTCTAGTTTGCAATCTGAGAAGGAGGTATCCATAACCAAAAGAATACCTGGGCAATCCGTTGTGTTACCACATGACCAACATCCTCCCGCCAGGCAGGTATGTTTGGGTTGTATAAATCTAGATGTTCAGAAAACCTTAATGGAAGTACTTGAAAATGATCTGGAAATATGAAGAAATAATGCAACTAAATATTAAATCAAAAAATAAGCTTTCTAAAAATTCTAAAATGATTCAAAGGATTCTATAAGGGTAACCCTGCATCTATACCAAACATGTATCCTGAAATCATAACTTATTGGTTATATTGCAACTACATCAATATAGTTAGAAGCCACTGGAAGAACAGAATTAACCAGACATTAGCAAGTGCCGTGACTTGCATTTTCACACAGATGCTGTCACAGAACTGTGGAAATTCTTCACTCTAAACTCACAGTACCTGCAACAGGATGGTGACAATATATAATATACTAAATATCATTAAAAGGAGGGTGCCTCACCCAAAACTTGGATAATCTTGGAATCTTGGAGCATGGAATTTCCACAAGAAGCTTGAAGTGTAACTCTGACTTTGCCTGCTTCAGCAAAACTGGTTGCCAAGAAATTTTCCAGTGAAAGAACTGGCTAAAGAAATGGGAGTAAGTGATAGAAAATAAACATGAGCCAAAAAGTTCCTAACTGATAATATTCATATTCAAATTTCAAATGATTAAAAGGTTTGACAACAGCAATGTCTTTTCCCCATAACTGGAACATTCACTAAAATATCACAGTGAAAATCAGGGAACATACGTGAACTTTGTCCTCAGAATATCTATTCTGTGAAGCAAAAATATGGTCACCAGCAGGCCACCACCATGAATTGTTCTGCTGCCTGTATTGACTGCTAGTATTGAGAAAAAAAACAGCCCTTTCCAAGTATGTGAAAAGTCAACTATTATACATTATCATCATCATCATCATCAAGTAAAAAGTAAAATACTGAACTATAATACAATTCGTTATTTCATTTAGATGAAAATAATGTGTTTTCATAATCCTCATTTACATTTACCAGCTTCTACCAGTCAATTTTTCAAAACTAGAAAAAAACATAGCAACAACTCTTTCCTTGAACAACTCTCCTCTCTTTTTCGTCTAACTGATGACCGGATGCTTTGCCTGGCAGAGTCCCAAACCTACTTGGTTTCATGAATCCCTTTGGTTTCAACATTTCTAAGAGTTCTGAAGAGGGGGAGATGGCTGGTTGCCATGGCTCCCAAGCACATGTAGTTTTAAAACAAAGAAGCAAGTAGAAGCAGGAAGCTTACAGTATATCATGATGGGAACCAATTCCAACTGGAAGAAAGTCTCTGAATCTGCCAAGAGATTCCTACCTGAATGTCTACAGTTTTTCTTGGTTGTAGATGAAGGGAATGTGAATGTCTGATAATGACACAGGTGTTCCAATACTGATTTCTCCTTGAGCCACAGAATTGTACACAAGACATTAAGAAACTCCTATATTAATCTAGTTGTCTTAGACTGCGGACTGGAAATCTTGAGCTGAAGTTAGTCACTATCAGAAACCAATTTCTCTCACTGGCTCTAAATCACCCTATCAAATGTTATATTCCTCACATAAATATGTACCATTAAGATCTATTTTTCACAATGCAGTACACTTCTTGCACTGAGATTTTTTTTTACACAAAGGAGCCCCAGTCCAGGGTTAGGTGCCTAGGTGGTCTTATCAAGTTACCAGAGTTTCTTTTCAATTTCTGTATGGTAGCAGCTCAGGAATATTTTCCTTTAAACATTCTCAAATTATCTAGACACCTACAGTGCCATTATGCTTGGAGTCATTACTGAGAGCCTTAGCCTTGTTGGTGTGATTTTGCTAAACAAGCTTGCCATAATCATAGTTCACAGTGGAGCATTGCTGGAACAAGTGGTTAAACCATCTGATAGCCATGCTTTCATGAGTTAAAATGCTTCCATTAGCTCCATTAAATGGAACTGAGTATTGGGACTAATGCTATCAGTACCAGGACAGCCTTCAGTACTGACTACTGTTAGCTCCCTACATCAACAGGGCTGAAATACTCAAAGGAAAGGTCACATGCACTCAGGGGTACAGCCTGAACTGCTTAAAAACCACCACCCAGGCTTCCAACACATGTGCTGTTTCTGCATTAGAGAGCTGGTATGGGTCCTTGCCAGACCTACCACGATCCACGTCAAAGTCACCTGCACAATCCAAATCTCCCTCCTTTATTCCACCAGCTCATCCCTATCAGTTCCCAGCTTTGTTTTACAGATGGGTTCCATTTCTGAGGTTTAAATACATGAAAGAAGGAAAAGGTCTACAGACGTTGTGGCAGAGACCCATGTAGACAGAGAAGTGGGGAGCTGGCTAAAGAGTAACAGAAGACAATCACCAGATTCTCCAACAGCATAGAGAACTTACTTAAGTTTATTCTCCCCATTCCCTTGAGCATTCAGGGGCAGGGTTTGAGAACAAAAATGAAGTCTTTGGCGCCTCAGTAGTCCAAACCAAAAACTCCAAGTAACATTCAAAATAAAATGTTTAACCAAGGAAGTAAACTGTTCTGGCAGTGACATTTTGAGTCTTGTTCTCTTGCTCTTACTCCAACAGCCTCAATCAATATGCCTGCCAGCCTCAGCTCTGGGTGTATATAAGCAGCTCGCTTGTGTAGTCTCTGCCCCCTTTCCTTCTTTCTGAAGATGGCTTTCCAGCTTGAGGAACCATCTCTATTCTCTGCCAGGACAATAAGTTGCATCAAGGCCAGGCAGTGCAGAAGGGTGGACGGGTTTGTTTATTCAGGCCTGACAAGGGTAATCCCACAGGGTAACCCCCTTTCTCTGCAGGCTTCTCAGCTCCGACTGAGACTGCAGTTGTGGTTTATTACCAACCATGTCTTTTCCCAGCATCCCACTCCAGTTACCAAGGTCAGGCACACTCATATTTGCAAACGTGAGCACCCCATGTGCTCCAAAGCACTTTTTCTCCTCCGTGTCCAATACATTTCATATTCTGACTTACTCATTTATTGTTCATATCTGAAGTCATCAATGTAGTAAGCCCGTGTAGAAAAACTGACAGCCAAGGGTGGTTGTAAAGTAATTGGTAATGAGTAATGTTATAAACTAGTGTTGTAAACTATTAATTCAAGAAATCCATTTTTTAAAGTATTTTTTAAAATGATCCTTGTATAATTCTCTTTTGATACATTAACCTGAAAACACTATCTGCTGAACCTTTATAACCTCTCAACATGGAAAGCTATTCTTACTTTTTATCAACAGATTATCCCACTGAGTTGCATGAAACAGATACAGAAACACTACCTTGTGTGGGATAGGGTTGCTGATTTATCAGAGATGGATAAGAGAGAGAACCAAAAATTAAGTACTTCCCATCTCATTCTTAGTTCTTCTTATGGGGTTCCCTTCTAATAGGCAGACATCTGATTCTGTAAATATCTTTAGATAGCTACTGATTAAATAATTTTAACTCTGCATCCTGATTTCTCCTTTCTTCAGAAGATGATGTCCAGCTTCTGCATTAGTCAGACCCATCTTTTTTCCATTCCCCAAGACACTTCTGAACTTCATACTACACAGCCAAGAATTTTGTCCATCTATTTTTACAGAATAGATAGAACCACCAAATATAACCTAAATAACACCACAAGCACCCTCCCAATTATTGCTACCATTTCATTTGTTTATGAATTCACCTATGAACCTAAGGCCCATTCTGTAAAAGAGGTGGTATCCTCAATAACAGTCCAAAAGTGTTTGTTTGCCAGGCATCTTCAGAACGGCCACGTAATCGCAGACATTTTTTTTTCATATGGCACTACTCATGATACAATCTAGCCACAACTGATGCCATTTTCAGATGAACAGTGCTATATTTCTATAACTTCTTGCCCTACTATCAGCAAATAAAACTTGCTGATCATCAGTATGTCTGATGCACAGAGATAATGAAGAAGGCAAGACTCCATGCCTATAAGTGTGGCTCTTTTTTAAATAGCCTATAATGGGACACCCAAGGTAGTTTGGGGGGGTCTACCTTGAACCTGCTTAATAAACTCACCACTAAATTATGTCAAATGATGTTCTGCATAGATGCAGAAACTGTATGTGTGAGTGCACTGATGGACACTCAAAGAACCTCAGTTACAGCTAAGGAATTTGTTCTTCTCACCGAGATTGCAGTACTAAAGTGAGTATCGAGGAGGTATACCAAACCTTCAAAAATATTTAGCAGTAAAAGTATAGTTTAAGATCATAAAACCGATTGTTTTAAGATACTGAAATGGCATGTAAAAATGTTCAAATACTGGAAAAATCATAGGTAATAACTATTCAATACCTGAAGATTGTTTCCAATCCACCAGTAAAAAAGGGTAAAGTTAGAGTTCCTTGGCAGGATGATGGCTGTCAGATTTACCTTCTGGTTTCTGCCAATAACAGGAACTACTTCAAGATGTAAAGCCTGCAGTGGAGCTGGAAAGAGTCCCAACTGTTAATTAAAAAGCCATTAATTTATCAAACATCTTGTGCTTTCAAATACTTCTTCTAAAGAAGCACTAGAGTGCTCAGGGACATCTCTTAACTTTTCAAGCAAATTCAAGAGAACACCACCTTCTCAAGGGATTGAATTAAAGCGATCACTTCCTTATATCACTTTTTACTGCTCAATAGAAGATTAATGATAGTAATTCTCATTGCAAATTAAATTGTCTTGAATACTTAAGAACTGTTGAAATTTTAATTAAGATACGTTTTTTAAAAGTTGCATTTATTTTATTTCGAAGGCTTAAGTGAATATTTATATTCCTTCTAAATCAGGAAGGGGAAACCTGAAGCCAATGAGTTGTGTATACATACTAGAGAAAAGCAAATAGCACCATTATCTAGGGTTCTGGTGCAAAGTAAATACTTTTAAGATTACAGGGAAGAGTGAGCTCTTCAGTTAGGGAACAGAAAAGCTTCCAAACACTGGGAGCAAGGAACTGTGAAACCTCTGAACTTGTCTGACCAAGTATATGGAAAGCACTATATTTGCATTATTAACATTGAGGGCAATGCTGCCTTCTTGGGGGCAGACCTTATTAACTACAAGCTGCATGAGCTGCAGGGACTACTTTTTCCAATAAGTATTGTTGCAGGCTGCATGTGGCCCGTGGACCATGAGTTTGAGACACTGATCCTACAGTCTATGGGGAGATTCCCTGTACACTAAAGTCCCTTTCATGTGTGAAGCCTGCTACTGTATATCACTATTTTTCCCAAATCCAATTGTTACTCAGTGTTGGCAATACATTTATTATGAAAACTATACCACATATGTTGACACATAGTCCTGTTAAGTGCAGGATAAGCAGGAAGTGTTAGAACAATTACAAATGCTTTCTACCTATAGCTTTGCAAGTCTCAGGCTTTAGATGCTGCCATTTTCAAGTAACTTTCCCCCCTGGAATTCCACCAACTACATGTGAACCATCACATATGCCTAGGACTGCACAGAGATCAACATAATCAATAAATAAATGGCTTCCTACCAACTTTCCTTTGGTGGGACTGATCTTACTGGGTGTCTTACCTTTTCCTTTTCTCCCTTTCTCAGCACCTTTGTGCTCTTCCTCTAAAACAAGAAGCTGACAGTTTTTATCCTTCCATCTATTCACAGAAGGTGAATCCATTCTTATTGATCATAGTTGCATATAGCACAAGATTAAATCACCAATATTCAATTGTGCATCAAAATTTTAATTATCTTAAACCACAATAAAAGCAGTACTAGCAATCTTGAGAGAAAATAGTGTTGGCTGTATGTCATGAGAGCAAGTCGGATGTCATCTATACTGCCTTCAAAACTAAATTTAGGCAGAACCCTTGAATATATCCCCGATAAGTCAGTATATGAAAAGGAACTGTGAACAAACTTCAGTTTAGTGGAGGTAGGAAAGTTTTCCCAACTTGGTCAGAAAAATTCATGGATCTGTAAGCTGCACAATTCACTCACTGAAAGAAAAAGCTTACCTTCGGGAGATTTTATGCACTTTTTAATTTGTTTACCTCTGATGATTCAGCTGTACCAAAAAGGGTGAGGGCAAAGTTTCTGCTCTACTTGTTTCGTGTACTGGCACAAAATGTGATATGCAAAAGGCAGTGAATGGAAAAAGCAATGATGCATCACAGGGACTGGTGTTCCATTTTTCATCCTGAAGGCTACCCACATCTCCTTCTTTACAACTAGGGTGAGCATCTATCTGAGCAATATACTATATCAACTTTCCATGTTCTACTACACTGTTGATATACCAGATAGAAACAGAATCCATTTTTGGACATTTCTTAAATATATTTTACCATTTTGATTATTGCCAAGATGCATTCAAAATGCATCCCTCTTGTTTCTCAGAGAGAATTGTTTTGTGTTGATAACAATAGCAACCAGATGAATAAAATGAGATCAGAAAGTCATTTCCACTCCAGAGGGACAAAATCCAACACTCTGCTGACTGTTAAGAAGCTCCAAGAGTAAAATATGTATTCTACTGTAAATTGCTAGCCATTTTATTATTATGGTATATATAAATATAACAAATAAATAAATGAGCACCATACTAACACTGCTGTAATAATGAGAATGAGAAAAATGAAGTCAAACTTACAATGAACCTGAATAAATATAACTGCTTCATCTTGGCCAGCAGCATTCTCTGCCAACACAGAGACACGGTAAACCCCAGGATTTTCATAACGGTGTTGAAAAGTTTCACCTATCAAAGTCAGGTTCATATAATTTGCCTTAATGCCATCTCCAAAGTTCACTTGGTATTTGGTGTTTAAAGTATCTCCCTATGAAAACCAAGAATAGAGAGAAAAAATCAGGTGTACCACAAAAAATAGACCAAAACCACCCATCAAGCTACTGATACTGCCAGCTCTGAAGATTATTGCTTAGCACCAACAATCCAGTGAACTGATGGGGGTCTCTGTTACATCAGGAGCAGACGTCTTTCACAAGCTATTTTAGAAGTATTTTAAAATCCATGGTAGCTCGTATGGGATTGAATTATTCAAAACAGGGAGGGTGGGTGTGGAAAAAGAAAACTAACATGGACAGATTGTCTAAATGAAACCTGTATTTGTGATGCTGCTCTAGGATTAACCCTCTCTTTTTGTTTGCACAACAAGAACTGGTCAATTTAAGGCAAGGAACCCTAGAATTTGACCAGGGTACTTCGAGTGTTTGTGGGATGTTATATAAATGTTAACAAGAATGATGTATTTGTTTTGAACAATCCATGCTTGGACCATATAAATTTAATAATAAACTCTGAATCAGTAGAAAATATTAAAGAGCAACCTTCCTCTGATACTTACTCTTCCACCGTTCGGAAATTCTACCAATTAAAATTCTTACACCACTCGCATGTTTAGAGCTGCCACTTGCATCTGCGGAGTGGTCATGTACTCTTCAAACTAGATCTAAAGTGGTTTATGCCATGCTAACAAAGATACACCTCCTCTTCTAATGACATAAAACTCCAAATTGGCTTCTTGTATGCCTAGTTTGCATCATGCTGTATCGTTCCCTCTATCTACTCTTTCTGGCTTAATACCTGCCCTGTCAAGCACTACCAGGCTCACCAAGAGATTTCACCTTGGTACCAACCCTGGCAGTGATTTTGGCATCTCCTGAGGAAGAAAATTGGTCTCAACACCTGTATCAACTCAGTCTGCTGATTGAGACTGACTCGGTTGCACACATTTTGGCAAAATGTTTTTTGCCAGAGCATTTATTACACACAGTGCCAAACACTGAGCAATGTCTTGGGGCATGAGCTTTTCCACAACATCTGCACATAAACCTATCACCAGTCACTCCTACTAGAAGCTTACTAGCTGTTGACTTAGCCAGAGATCTGAGGATTTCTGCTTTTGAAGGCACCCCAAATTTGCATTTGAGTTTTCAAAGCTTCTTTTGCCCTGGCCACATCTACTACTTTATTCAAGATGACGTAAACTCTCAACATTCTCAATGATCTCTACATGTGCTTGCACTGCACACAATCCTGTCCTTTATAAGCAACTCCAGATTCACCATAACAAAGAAATCAACAGTCTCCTCGACTCCTTAAGTACTGGCAAAAAAAAATCATACATACCTCAAAAATAATGCATTTCCTAGAGACAAAATATGTGGCAAATGTTTTTATTATTATGTGCAGTTTTTGCTTATCTGTCTCTGTGTAAACTGAAACTTACTGTAAACCTCCCATGCCTCTTTGCTGGCAAAATGGAAAAACAAAGAACACTGAAGCCATTCTTCTTTTCACTCAGACCTGCTGGCAATCAGATACCACTGAAATGCTTAAAGCTGTTGACACCAATTCTGCAGTGTTTCCCACTATTCCCAGGCTGCCAAGGGCTGGATACGAGGCCACTTAGGGTTCACTCACTTCTGATACCATGTAGCATTTGGAGGCCCAGCCCCACCCTGTGGCTCTACTTGGAATCTGGGGTCCACAGTTAAGTCACCTCAAGTAGTACATGAGTCCTTTTATTCACAGGAAGACAGCCATAAAACAACAGTAGCACCACACAAAAGGGATGCAGTATTGTGTGTGTGTGTCCCTGTGTGTGACAAGTTAGGCTTTGGGGGCAGGCCTAACAGGCATCTTGTCAACTAATGACTCCCCTTAAAGTCATAATACCTTATGCCACAATAACTTTAGTGGAGTCCTTGGTGCTCTCTGAGCCTTGTTGCTTTCTTGCAGATGTTTCATTGCCAGACTAGGCAACATCTTCAACCTAGTCTGGCAATGAAATGTCTGCAAGAAAACAACAAGGCTCAGAGAGCACCAAGGACTCCACAGTCCAACCCTGAGCTACAAATATTTGCTTCGATTGGTACCACAATAATTCTAGCCTGGAAGTTCTTATCAACATTCAGGTATGGATGCAGCAGCGTATTTCCTATGGCATTCCAAGGAAGATATACTCTGCTTTCTGGGGAAAGGAAAGGATTAAAATCTTCACTAATAATAATTTAAATTTAGGTACACACTAACTGTCCTGTGGTTTGTCTATTTCCTGTTAGAGGAAGTTCCTCATTACTGGCACTACTTTCTGCTATCCCTGGATTATTTCATTCCTAGGGAAGGAAGGAAGCCCTCAGTGACTCATATACCATCTCAAGCTGCCAAGCCAGCCACTATACTTATAGGAACTTAGCTTTGGAAAAAAAAAAGACTATGAAGTAAGAGAAGGAAACTAATGGGGCTGTCTGAGGAAGACTGAGGGGAGTATTTCAAGTCTCCAAACGAACAAAAGCCCAGTTTCTACCTAGCACAAATAAAGAGGGGACAGAGAAAAGTCAGGAGAGAAAGAGAATGGGAAAAAAATCAGTTGCAAGACAAAGTTCTAGTGCAACCCTGCTTTCAGGTTAAAAGGCCAGTTACACTTTTCCTGACTTCTATGCCATTGCATAGATGGGACATTCCAATAATACCTGATTTTGTTTGACAACAAAGGTGACATATTCTCCTGGCTTAATGGCAAGGCTTTCCCCTTTAATGCTGATCTGCAATCCTTTGGGAGCAGTCAGTGGACACATGTGCTGAGAAGAATTTTTCTGTAAATCCACACCTCCTTTACATACATTAGATATAACTTTACGGTATCTGTAGGAAGAAGTAAATAGAGAGCATATCCAAGTGAGGGACACAACTGAACAACAGATACAGAAGAGGATAAATTCATGCCTCAGAGCAAAGACTTAGTTTGGATTCAACCCTCTATGTTCACACAACATGCTTAGTCAGGAGAAAAGCAGAGGCACCATGTACTGAGTATGTGTCAGCATACTGCATACAGCTACTAGCTGCTAGGATGCAAGCTACGTGTTGGATTGCAAGGCAATCTCTAAAACAGAGATTCTAGCTTCCATAAAAGAACATGAACATGAGTGAATGGAATTAGAAAGGAACTGAAATTAATGCTATAAATGTTTGCATCCAGAAAAAAACATTTTAAAAAGTCATGAATGCTGTGAGAATACTGAAAAAAGGTAAGGTTAGAGGTATACATGGTATAACTGGAGAAATGTATGTGGTTGTTTATGCAGTAGCCATGTGACTTGTTTACTGTGTGTGTGAAGATCAACACTGGAGGAGTATCATTATTGTTTCCCCTCTAAAATGAGAGAGGTAGCAGGGAAACAGTAATGATACTCCTCCAGTGTTGATCAAAACAAAACAGTACCAGGGCAATTGTAAGTGAAACTACTCTTTCCCAACCAACCGTGTTTTGGTGTATTATTTAATCATAATAGTTGGTATACTGCCCACTACCAAACTCTCTCAGTGATTTACAACCATTGGGCAGTATTCAAATTCTGCTCGGTTAGTCCTTCGAAGAAAAAAGATGGAGGTGTGCACTAGTTAAAAATACAAGGCACTGTATTAAAAAATTCACTGTGAAGGCCTGGCAGGGTCAGAACTTGTCACCCAAACTGGCTGTACTGCCAACTACAATTCCAGTGTTGACTGTCTGGGTAATGGAGAAAGAGGCACTCACGTACTGCAGCCTTGCCACTACTCTCCTAGTGCAGTAATTCAGGGTGTGTAGAAAGCAGACTGAAACCCTGCATTTCTCAAAATAGCAGCCCTTGACCTGCTTAGTATGATTGTATGCTGCAAGATCCACCAGTAAGGAAATAGAGCTGCATCCTTGCTGGCAATGTGAACAATCTTTCACAAAAGCAGCTTCAGTACTGTATCACCAACCTGGTGGCTAACAGATATCTCTAGAGGTAATGTATCTCTAACAGAGAAAATGGTATGCAGACACTCTTCACATTAAACATGTTTCAGAAAGCAAAATACTTTATTAAATTTGAAATAGATAATAGGTTTTTGTCCTTGAGTAACATATTAGCAATTTAGAAAGGAGATTGATACAAGGCAGAAAGGAAGATAGAGAGCTATTTTTCACAGCAAAATATTATTCAGTTACTTACCCTGTGCTACTTCTGTAGGACTGCCCTGTGATACAGTCTTCAGGAGGGGCTTTAGGGTTAAACCAAAAGTCAGCAAAGCACGTGCTGGGCTCTGATTTTGGCAGTGAACGTTCAAATCCATAATCACTACAGAATAATAATAACAAGTAGGTATTTGATAGATATATCTTTAGTAGGAATTTTTCAGGAGTTGCAATAATGTTTAAAAAGTATTAATATTAAAAATATTAAAAACAGTATTTTTACTGTATGTGATTACAGCTGAAACAGTTTGCACCCCTTTGGGAAGGAATATTGTACCAGCCATCTTTGGGTTCCATTGGTCTCTTGGAAAGCCAAAATAGTATAAAATTGTCCAGCACCATAAGCCTAGCAGACTCCAATATAATCTCCAAACCAACTCTGTCACCTCAGCCAGGAACTCTATAGTCTATCCTGAAGACTAAGGAATAAATGTGTGGGTGTCTGTGTGTGTGTATTAGCACTCCACCTATCAGCAGCTTTCAATAAGTCTCCATTACAAAAACCATGACAACAAAGGCCCGCATAGTTAAAGCAATGGTGTTCCCTGTAGTAACATATGGCTGCGAGAGCTGGACCATAAGGAAGGCTGAGCGAAGGAAGATCGATGCTTTTGAACTGTGGTGTTGGAGGAAAATTCTGAGAGTGCCTTGGACTGCAAGAAGATCAAACCAGTCCATCCTCCAGGAAATAAAGCCAGACTGCTCACTTGAGGGAATGATATTAAAGGCAAAACTGAAATACTTTGGCCACATAATGAGAAGACAAGACACCCTGGAGAAGATGCTGATGCTAGGGAGAGTGGAAGGCAAAAGGAAGAGGGGCCGACCAAGGGCAAGATGGATGGATGATATTCTAGAGGTGACGGACTCGTCCCTGGGGGAGCTGGGGATGTTGACGACCGACAGGAAGCTCTGGCGTGGGCTGGTCCATGAAGTCACGAAGAGTCGGAAGCGACTAAACGAATAAACAACAACAACAACAAAAACCAAGTTTCTTCTCTTCTGCATGGCAGATGATGAATAATTGTACAGCAGTTTAGTCAATTTCATTTACAAAGGAACACAACCTCTCTGGGAGGCTAGAACATTCCACAAGATAGAAGACCATAAGGACATTTGGAAGGGAAATGGGTCTTGAATTTCTGACGCTCTTTCTTTTGTTAAGGACTGCTATGATGTCCAGCTTACGTTCAGAGGAAGGAAAAAAGGTCTAATACAGAGAGAAAATCCCTTTTGAAACATAAAGTTCCTCAGGCCATCTCCAAAGAGCAAACTCAAGGGGGGGCGGGCAGATGCTTCTGGCAAACAGCCTTGGTGGCCGCCTGTAATAAACCTGCTACCAGCAGCTGTGCTGGCAGCCACACAGCTCTCTGATGGCCCACAAGGTCCTACTCCCAGCCAAGACAGAGTCTTAATAAAGAGATACTGGCATATATAGTATCTCAAGCTATGTGGGATCTTTTTCTCTAAATATTGGCCACCTTTGAACACTGAATACAGGTAGTCCTCACTTAATGACCACAATTGGGACTGGAATTTTGGTTGCTAAGCAATGCAGTCATTAAGCAAATCTGATCTGATTTTATGACCATTTGGCAGTGGTCATTAAGTGAGTCACCATGGTCCTTAAGTGAACCATGTGGTCAAGCAAATCACACAGTTCCCCATTGATCTTGCTTGCCAGAAGCTGTCTGGGAAGGTCGAAAATGGCAATCATGTGATCATGGGACACTGTGACAATCATAAATGTGAGGACTGGTCATAAGTCAGGTTTAGCGCCACTGTAAGTCCAAACTATCACTAAACAAATGGTCATTAAGTGAGGACTACCTGTATATGTTTAACTGAGTAGGATTTTTATCAGTTTATGCATTAGGTTTAATAAAATGCAATATGCAGGAGGTGAAAATAATGCTTTATTGCTGAAATGGAAGAGAAGGTACCATGTGCACAGAGTATACTCCAAGAGAATTCTATCTGTATCGCTTAAAAGTTCATCTCCAGGTGCAATTCTAACTGACAGATTTGATACTTCACAGACAGAAACACAGTGCAATTCCTGGGCTGTCCACCTTCCACTGAGAAACAGATCTAAAATGTTTTTTACCTATGAAGTCCTCAAACTTGAGCTGATATGACTTTTGGGGTAGCTCATCCCACACATTTGTGCAGATTAATATCTTCAAGCCTGTTTTCTACTTTTGCCACCTTTGAGTGAGCAGGGCAGGCACACAAAGTCATCATTTTCAATAATGACTTCACAATGACATCCTTCTGAAAACGACTCCCCTCACTCAACCTGGTCATTTTTTGGTGGAACAAGTTACTCTTCATTGCTTTTGGATGAAAAAAAAATTCACTGTTATTCTACTGAAGTTTTTTTCAACTGTTCTGTATAAAGTTTAAGATCTATTTGTGAACTGTCATAGGGATTGTTTTGGGACTAAGAGGTGGCGCATGAAGTGTCATAAAATAAACAATGAAACGTTGGCTATATTCTCTCTTTCCCTTTCGCAGAGATAACTGTTCTCTTTCAAACAAATAAAAACCACCATTTTTGTTAAGAAATACGGATTTTTCAATATGTCTATGCATAACGCTATCAACTCAGCCACTTCAAGAGAGAGGGAGGGAGGGAGAAAAACTTACCATAAGAAATCAGAAGAACTACATTCACAAACTTTAGAAGAAAGTGCCGACATAAAGTTTCTCCCTTTAAGGCACCACGATGAATTCTTCCTCTTCCGGAAGGTTCTCTGCTGGCCCATGATGCAATGGTCGCCCTGAATATTAAAGGTTAACTCTCTTAACTATTGGATACAGGTGTTGACACTGAATCCTACTCTTCACATGTGTAGATTAAGGCTCTGTGTTATTGGACCAGTTCTCAGAATTCAGTCAGAATTGTCAGCTGAGTTTTAGGTATAAGATCTAACAAGTGTTTCCCATGCAGATTGCGCGAACTGATCTTTCCAACCACAGATTGGCTTCTTCCTTTTTTTCCCACTTCCTGTATCAATTACAATACAAGTGTGTGTTTCGTGAGACTGAAACACACAATGTCTATTGTGAGCAAGCTTAGTAACACATCTTAGTATTTGGTATAGAAAATATAGCAGTGTTTATAGACCTATGCCTGAAGGTAAGGGAGAAACAAATTAAGAGGCTAAACCAAATGACTGATCTTATACTCTGGAAACAGAAGGCCACAAACTCAGTGCCTGGGCTGTGCAACTTCTCCTGAGAAACGTTCTGGCCTGAATCTTTTTTTTTTTAATCCATTCAACCGTGTCCGATTCTCGGAGACTGCCGGGACAAGTCCCTGCAGTTTTCTTGGCCAGGTTTTTCGGATGTGGTTGCCATTGCCTCCTTCCTAGGGCTAAAGGAAAGGTCACTCAGCATGAGAAACATTCTGGTCTGAATCTACACAGAGCTATTTCCATTGTAAGCCGTACTGAGCTAAACTTGATACAGGGCATCTTTCCTTCACTTTCAATTAATCTGAAGTACTATTTGATTCTACTAAGCAAGTCTAAATACGATTGTGCCTGCTGCTCAACCCATCCCTCTATTCATCTGTCTGCTATATCAAAAAGAAATTCTCCATGAGTTTTGTATCTTAAAAATATCTTGCTCCATTAATCTTAACTGGTCTGACATTGATTACAGGATAAGAGATTGATTGCTGAAACCTGAGTTTATCCATGAAAGGTGGAAGTGACAGGTCCCCTGTGCAAGCACCAAGTCATGTCTGACCCTTTGGGGGGACGCTGCTTTTGCGACCTTTTCTTGGCAGACCATAATAAATACTTTATCTCCAGAGCAATCAAATCTTGGCCAGTCCAGTCTACAACATGTTTAATATGTATTCATGTTTATTGCTTTTAATAAAATAGACACTGAAACATGTGTACTCATACTTACCCAGCTAAAAGTTGAATCAAGGAACACATGCTAACATACTTTTAAATATTTGCGCTAGAAAACATCCTTTGTTGTAGAATTTAAGGGGTGATACACCAATCTGAAATAACCACCTCTTGAGGGTTGTTCTTTTCATACTTTCACACTATTCATTTTGCAGTGTCATTCATTAAAAGTAAATCATACCCCTACTGTTTTGATTTTATGTTCACTTAACTGGAAACATTGTACTCTACAATATACTGTGAAACATCTTTTTTCCTGCTTTTTTGCTTTGCATCACCTCACTTCTTATCTTTTTCTTACTTCTTCTCTCTATACTCAGGATACCACTTCATGTATCTAACAAAATGCTGTCTGATAGCTCATGCCATATTATCTTTCTTAAATAAATCTGAGCTGTAAGTTCAGATTGGAAGTTAGTCCTCTAGTATAGGTAACTTTTGGTTTTAATTAATCAAAGATGATGATTTGTAATCGCCTCTGTGGATATGAATTTCCTGGAATAAACAGGACATAGTCCTAGAAACCAAGCTACTTTTCAGAGTAGTCTGTTTCAGGTATAATTGGTAAACCATGGATGTATTCTATGCCTGGCCACTTAGAAATCAAGCTAAATTGAGTGGGACAAAAGTTGAAATTGCATCTTTGTGATACATACATAAGCTGTGGTGACCTGCATTCTCTCCCTTCTTCTTTCTCTCTGTCTCTTCTTCATGATGGAATGAAACCACACTACAAATTTCCAGATCGTTCAAATATGTGAAATTCAGATCTGTCCAAATCATTCAGAATGTAGATATTAAATCAAAATTAAATTTTAGTTTGATGTGCTGGTTTGTTAACCAGTTCTGTTAAAGACAAACTACAGTTATCTTTAACTGAACCACAGACTTAGTACAGTTAGTGCCTGTAACACTAAACATGTTTTAGTATTACACAAGCAAATGTCACCAAATATGACAGTGATTTCTTTCTATGAAGTTGTACCTGCAGACTTGTCAGGTCCCATGATTCATAGTCTTCATCAGTGCATTCTCGGGAAAAAGATGGACGGAAATCTACCTTCACTAGCTCCCAGTCTGACTGGTAGCTGATGTGTCCAAACACTCTACAGAGAAAAAATCTGAATGAGGTCCCAGTTAAAAAACTGGGAGTGAAACACAATAATATAACAATAAGGAATAGCTTCTATTATGGCTGTCTGGGGTAAATACAGGTAGTCCTCACTTACTGACTGCAATTAGGACAGGCAACTCAATCACTATGTGACATGGTCACAAAGTGAACCACGCTAACTTACAACATCAGTTCCAGCAGCAGTCATTAAGCATGACATCACATGACCGTGACTTGAAACTTTCTGCTGGCTTCCCCATTGATTTTGCTTGTCAGAAGCCAGCTGAGAAGGTCTCAAGTGACAATCACATGACCACGGGACGCTGCGCCCATTGTAAAAGTGCACCGGTTACCAAGTACCCAAATTGTGATCATGTGACTGCAGAGATGCTGTGACAGCCGCAACTTCGAGGACCACTCATAAATTCTCCTTTTTCAGTACTGTTGTAACTTGGAACGGTCACTGAATGAGCGGTCGGTAAGCAAGGACTACCTGTATGTTATATTTTCAAACGATTTTCATAATCACGCTGTTCTGTACCATAGTTTATATATTAGCAGTTAACGGATCCTGCACATCTACATCTCAATACTTAAGGATAACAGAACTAAAGAAGAGACTATAGTAATCAACCATGGAGAATAGATGGTGGCCAAGGATTTTGCTTTCTTGAACATTTATAATCATTCACCTATCTTTGGGGGAACTTCTGACTTCACAGCAGAAAGTTTGGCTTACACATGTTTAGCTTTGAAGTAATGTATGTTTAGCCAGGTATTTATCTATTATCTATATATCGAAGGCATTCTTTCTACTCCTCTACTGAATGCTGAAGCCTTCACATTATCACAAAAGCTTCTTGCCATAATTACTCTCCAATTTAATTGTCATCAATTAAATTGGATTTCATTTCATTTAAACATGCCCAACAAAAAGTGATAAGCTTGGATATGTTCCTAAAACACGGATAATTGTTTAACTTAATGTAATGAAACATTTTAAATTATTCACATTAAAGCTTTTTCCATGTAGCTGGTGGGTTGGTACAATAAATAGTACTTACGTCATGACTAAAGTCTCATCCCCAGGTTCGCTAAGTAGGCCATCCACATACACTGAGATACTTGTGAAATTATGAGTGCTCCAAGTTTGACCTTCATCTACACTGAATCTGTAAAGGAAGCAATAAAATAATCATTACCATTTATTTAAATAATTTAATTATCTTATAGGATTCACAAAGTCCAAAGTAGTTAAACTGCAAATATTTTAAAGCTAACTACTATAGGTAGTCCTCAACCCACGACCATTCATTCAGTGACCAACTGAAGTTACAATGGTGGATACAACCGGTCCTCAGGGTTCAAGCCATCCCAGCACCCCTGCAGTCACGTGATTGTGATCTGGATGCTGGCAACCCGTTCACACTTACAACCGATTGCCAAGTGTCCCGTGATTATGTGATTGCCATTTGCAACCTTCTCAGTCATTGGGGTTAGTCTCCCCCAACCACACACCCTCCTCCAGACCCTCTGCACTCAGACTGTGCTGGCCACTCACGCACCCCCTTGCACCCTCCCCAACCCCTGCCACACCCTCATGCACCCTCCTTGACCCATGCGGCTCCTCTCACACATCCCCTCACGCCCTCCCCAACCTGCACTGCCCCTCTCCTGCACTCCCTCACTTGCACTCTCATGCATCCTCCCCGGCCCATGCAGTGCCTCTTGTGCACCCCCTCGCACCCTCCCCACCCCCTCCAAACCATGCCACACCTGTTGCATACCCCCTCGCACCCATGAAGCCCCTCTCATGACCCCCTTGCACCCTCCCTGACACGTCTCTTGTGCACACCCTCACACCCTTGCACACCCTCCCTGATTCGCACCATGCCTCTCATGCACCCCACCGGTACTCTGTGCAGCCTCAACCCACGCAGCACTTCACACACCCTCCTCGACCTGCACCGCACCCTTGCGGTGCCTCTTGCACAACCCCTCACACATCCTCCCCAACCCTCCCTCACACCCTCCCCATGCCACACCTCTCACACATCCTCTCTGACCCTCCCCTGCACCCCCTCGCTCCTTCTCCCACCCAGCAGCATCCACCGGCCTGCCTGCAGGCCTGGGATGTGCAACTTCCTGCCAGCTTCCCCACTGACTTTGGTTGTGGGAAGCCAGCAGAAAGTTGCCTTGCCTAATGACTGTGGGATTCAGTTAGTGACAGCAGCCAGGACTGCAGGGATTGCCATCACTAAGTGATGCAGTAATGCTTTATGACTACATCGTTTAGCAATGGGAATTCTGGTTCCAATTGCCATCATAAGTCGAGGACTACCTGTTTAATATTTTGAGTTCTTCCCTATGAAAAATCTTTTCTCCTACTAAAGGTGTTATCCCAAAACAGCTATCTCAAACTCTGAATAAGTGCCAGGAGTCTTAGCAGCTTGCCAGCACAATGCACCAAAAAAATCTGTGTGAGTTAATCATACAAAAAAAAAAAAAGCACACAGAGGAAAATGACAAAATCTGCTTGAGGGGGCCATCTGGCACCAAGTTTCTGGAATAAGCAAGTCACTCATATTCATAAAATTTGATCATGAGATCAGTATAGTGTTCCCTCTGACAGCCAAAGGGGAAGATCACAATGCAAGTAACATCTGAAAGTCAGAATCAAAATAATTATCAAATCCATAAAGACCTCAGAATAGCTGTCCTGGATGAAATCAGTTTATTATCTGGTGCTGTATGCAGCTTGCATAGCAGCCAACCAGATGCCAATGCCAATGGGAAACTCTCTTCTAAACATTTTAGAAGAGTAGTATACTGAATGTTTCCAGGTAGTTTATGAATAGTAGCACCAGCAGATATCCTATTCTTTTCTATTCAATGGATCTCATGTAGAAGACCAAAGTAGTGGAAAACCCTGATGATTATAAATGGAAAACATCACTGTCAGAAACACTAAGAAGATTCTGTGAATAGGCTAGAAAATAATAGCTTCACCAGACATCATCGTAACGATTTAAGGAGGTAGCATAAAACTTAATGATTAACAGCTACAGAGAGCTTTATATGCCACTAATTTATTTAATCCCCTTTTAAAGACATCCAAGTCTTTAAAGACATCTGAGTCCCTCTTTTGCGGGAGATGGGCGGTAGCAAAATTCGAAAAATAAATAAATAAATAAAGACAGAAAGACAGAAAAACAGAAAGAAAGAAAGAAAGAAAGTAGAAGGCTATTCATAGGTGTCTGCAGGGGGGAGAATGACCTCCTTACCTATATTTTGTATCCTGATTTCCATGGACAAGTGTGTTTATCACCCATATGAATATAACTAGCAAATATGGAGCAAATGTTAAATCAGTAAAGAAATCCCTTAGAGGAAAAAAAAACTCATTCAGTTGGAATATTCTTAGTACTGAAAACATAGTAGACTAATGAAAGTTTACTACTGAATTACTTGAGTATTTTCAGAGGAATAGATGTATCTTTGATGGCCACAATCACACCACCATGATCCAGGTACAAGATATGATGCTCTTCTTCAAAAACCTAAAAGCCAGGAAAAGAAAAACAACAACAAAGTAATTAGGTTTTCAAGAAAAACATACTACCATATTGTTGGTCCAAGGCTAATATTTGGAGGGCAGTTTCACTGGAACAGAGGGGCAAAGCACCGAAGTCTGGGAAAAACTGAAGGATGGATTGACAATAGAATCTTAGGAGTGGGGGGAAAATAACAACAGAATTACAAAATTATATTCTCTTCACAAAAATTGCAACATAAAATATTTCAGCTCACAAAAACAGTATTAGACAAAGCATAGATGATGGGAAAGTACTTAAAGCTGAAAGAGATGTCTCTTATAGGAATCCCAAGTGAGAACGTGAGGGTACAGAGAGAACAGTACATTCATTTAAAACATCATTCAAGGAAGAAATAAGTAGTACCATAATCAAAAAATAATGGATTGCTATGCTTTTCCAAGGCTATAGCCCCCCGCATATTTACTGAATGTGAAAGGAATTAATTTTGTGTAAATATGCTTAGAGCAACATTGCAATGGACTAAATGTTTACGAAATGATTGTGTCATCATGCCTTCAAGACAGAATCCCAGTACTAACGGCTGTAAAATACAAATGATAAAAAATATCATGTCCTTAATCTAGTTGTTCATGTATACAAAAGCAAATTTGGTTGGGCACAGAGTTGTGGCAAGATAATTGCTAATACACAATAATCCACTCATTCTTCCTTCCTTTCAGAGTTGATCTGGGCTATCATTAAGAAGCAAGGTATTCATAACAAATAGCAAACTGCTGGGCCATGTTAGGATTCACACATGAGGCCCTTCATTCAGCCTGGACTATTTGTTGACAAGTTTGTTTCTCTCCATTCTTTTCACTGAATCAGAGCATGCTTATGGGTTGTGAGATTTCATTATTTAATTACATTTATATATATAAAAATTTATATATATAAAAAGATGTAGATGAATCAAATACATCACATTGGGTTCATATATAAATTATTTTCTTCAGTCCCATACCTGTCTCCATGTTTTGCCACAGTCAGATGTTATATACATTTCTTCCTTATATTCCACAAGTTGGGCACCCAGATTTCCTGAGAATAAAAGTATAATGAGCAGGGTTTATTAAACTATTGCAAATGGTTACTGTGGTTAGTTCTATAACAGCCTCCTATTCTCCACCCCACCCTTTTTCCCTTCTACATGCAAGGAAGAAGAGAGTCCCTAAGGCAGCTTATCCTTTAGACCTATCATCCAACAGCTTCCAGAATTATGGACATTAAAGCTCCACACACCTTGAGGCCACCAAGTTGGAGAAGACTATCCTAAAGCCACAATCAGCCCAAGTATATCCACCACCAAAGAATGATGCGGGACTTGTTCCCTTCTCAGTGGCACAGATGACAGGTAGCCCTACTAGCAGAGTTACATAGCAATGTTTTTATTTTATGGTGTTTATCTATTAGCCTTGTCTCTCATTTTTATCCAAAAGCTTATAATGAGGGTACATAAAGATATTTCACTTTATCCTAGCAGCAGTACAATCATACTACATAAATTAAATTGAGAGATGGCTACTTGCCCAATACAGTATGTAAACTTCATGGCTGGGTAGTGATGTAACCCAAGTTCAGGGGTGTATCTGCAACACTTCATTGGCTTAGGGGATTTTCATATCACATTCTCTCACAGCATCTCAAATTGCCCACTTCAATTTGAAGTAAGAAAGTATCTCCATCACATACTATGTGAATTTTTTTTACTGCATTTGCAACTTGCTACTTCAAAGGCTTTTTTAAAGAAAATTTTTAATTGACACCATGCACAGTGCAGAATTCCAGAAATGCAGTAGAGGGGGCTTCCAGAATTAGCCATATTAAATTAAAACACTCCATCATCTAAATAATTGTATAGCAATCATTTATTTCCTAATAAAAATATAATGCTATTGGAAAGACACCTAGCCCAGATGAGAAGGAAAAATCAGTTCCAGAGGAGCAGAGGTGGTATCCATTTGTTCCATGAATATTTTGGGGGGCCGATTATAGCATTTCTGTCATCCTACAAAAACTATAGTAGATCTCTTTCCCTTTCCCCATCTCAGCTTCTAAACAAGAGCTTAAATATTATTTCCAAAGGGACAGCTGTGTTTTGCAAAATAAAGAGTTTATTTAAGTACTGACAAATCCATTATCACATATTATTTTGCAAATCAGAGAGCCCGCTTCATTATATCCAGTCCCTCAAGCACCAAAAGGTTGTGTTTTGTTTTATCACTCTTCTCCCAAACTTGTAGTAACTATGTTGTTTTAAATATCATCCCTTTAGAGAATTTGATAACCAAAGGCACAGTAGGAATGCTACCTTAAAATATCTCTGGATGATTATAGAGTTCTTTCAATGGAGGATTATGCAGAGACACACATCGCAACTCAAATGTAAGCCCTGTCAAGTTCAATGAGACTAAACTCCCAGGTAAATATATATCAGACTTCTGCGTTAAAAATCTAAAAAGTCAAATATAACACTCATAATTAGCCCCATGGGTAGTTGAGCTTTTAACAGGCTCTTTCTTCTAGACTGAGCTGTAAACAGTGGCTGAAAATAGCCTGAAGAACTCAGTCTAGCAAATGCTTAAAAGAAGAAACTGCATAGAGCGTAAGGCTTCCTATTTTGTGTATCTGTGGGTCTGCACATGCCTCTCTCTGACATTTGCTAAACTGAAGAATGGAGTTCACTGGCTAATTACATTGATTTGCCTGTAACTGTACAGTCTTTTCTGCTGCATTCTCCATTATGGCTGTGTGTGGTTTGAACATGATTTGATGTAAGTTATTTAGGCCTCACATAAACACAGCACTTTTCTGCTTTCATTAAAGCAGCTGAAGCTTTTTTCAAGCTTAGGTCTCAACAGCTTTAATGAACAGCAAAGAGATGCTGCACTTGTGTGAAGTCCAAAGCACTCCTGAAGAATTTTTGGAGCATGCCCAGTCTACTCTCCATAGTAACTTGGCTTTACTGTTGTTTCTGCTAATGCTGCCTGTCTTTTGAATTTTTCTTCCTTTTCAATCTCCATGGCCCTTTCTTAATTCAAGCAGGAACTGTTTCATCAAGACTTTTCCTCTTGGTTTATAGCCTTGAGGTTCATTTCACAGAGGTGTAGAAACAGGGATAAAATTTCAGTTCCTACAAATGATGTGCGAATTGCATGCTAGAGACAGAATGCAGATTGTATGCTAGTGTTTTACTTTGTGGGCCTTTGATTACAGTCTTGCATACGTTGCTGGAACTTTATCCTCTAGGCATACAATGGTCATTTATCCAAACTCTAGGCCTTACTTTGAGAACAGAAACATCAAGCTACTACACTATATTATGACCTCAGACTTTGAATCAGCCCTGTAAAGACCCTTATTCGGCTTCCACTCCAGTCATTTCCTTACTGCAGCTAACAAGGATTCAATCTATTGCACAAGCAATCTACGTACCAGCCCCTCCTCACCTGGTAGCTACATCACTCTTATTCAGGGCTGAGTATTCTACTATCTCTTGTAAGTTCTGATTCCAAGCTACCACTGACACAGAGAAATCTGTTCTAAATGGGCCTAACCTCAATAAGTACTCTGTTACCATAACCACATTTCCAGGATAAGTTCCAAAATTCTATGCTTTAAATTTGGTCTGCCATATTAGGAGTATCCAAGAAAATAGGCATCACTAATGCCTTCACCAGACTCATCACTGTGCTGTGGCACATACCAGGAGCACTGCTTGCAGATGATGGCATGTATCACATGGCTGCCCTTGAACAGCATTCAGAAGCTTCAGCTGGTACAGAATGCAGCTGTACGGGTTGTAAATAGTGGGTTACTTGGCACACATAACACTACTGCTTTGGTGGCTGCATTGGTTGCCAGCATATTTCTAGGTGCAATTGAAGGTGCTGGTTGTCACCTTTAAAGCCCTGGGACCGGGTTAACTGAGGGACTGTCTTTTCCCAGGTGTCTCTACCTGTTCAATCTGGTCTGGCAGAATAGGCATGCTCCGGGTCCTGTCAGCCAAGGGATGTCAGCTGGTGGGGACCAGGAGATGCACCTTTTCTACTGTAGCACCTGCCCTGTGGAACATCCTCCCTCCTGAGATTAGGATGGCCCCGACCCTGCTGGCCTTTCAGAAGGCCTTGAAGACCTGGCTGTGTGTCCGGGCTGGGGTCCCGAGTGTGTAAAGGGTCCCATTTCCTAGTTGTGCTGACACCAACAGATTGTAATATCTCTTGGCTGCTATTTGTATATAATTTCTTTTTGTACTGTACTTTATTGTTTGTTTTTATGACTGTTTGCTCCCCAGAGTCACTGGTTTGAGATGAGTGCCTTTACAAATTGAATGAATGAATGAGTGAGTTCATGCGAAGGCACCTCTAATCTTGTGTTTGTACTTGTTGGGGCCTGGGATGATGATGCTGGTGTAGATGTGAGGGCAAAGTAGACATTTGAGTTTGTTGAAGGGTCTGGTTCCAATGTTGGCATCACTATTCTGTTGTTTCTTGTTGCTTGTGAGAATATGCTTCAGGTTGGGTGGTTGTCTGTATGTAAGTACAGGTCTGCCACCCAGTGCTTGAGAAAGTATAGTATCATTGTCCAGTATGGGCTGTAGCTTATTAATAATGTGGGGCTTGAGCTGTGAGCTGTAGGTGACAGTCAGCTGTCTGTTTCTGTGGTCTATCTTTTAATACATGGGAATTAATCTAGCTCTATTGATTTGTCTATTGATGTTCTTGGGTGGGAAGTTCAGTCTCCTGAATGCTGGCTTAATTCCTTCAGATGAGCATCTCTCTCAACTGAGCCAGAACAAATGGAATTGTACTGTATAGCCTGGCTGTAGATGATACATTTGGTACTGTGTTCTGGGTGGAAGCATGTAGGTATGGATGGCAATTTGTACATTTCTTGTATACTGTAGCATTTATATGTCAATTGTTTAGTTTTATGGTGCATCAAGGAAGTGGACTTGTTCTGGAGATAGGTCTAGCCTATGGCAACTTTGATTTGTGCTGATTGACAGATGATGTTCCACTACGTTTTTTATTCAGCTCTAAAATATCAAGCACCTTTTCCCCGTACCCCTGGTCATCCACACTTTTTTCATTCTTATTCAAGGCCTATGTGAAATAATGTGGACTTGGAAGTGTTGTTAGGGCTGCACATAGTGAACTTCTGTGTCAGATGCAAGGTGAAGTAACTGGTTTCAATGTCTCTTCTGTAGAACCAGTAATATATCTAAGGTCACATGAAGTCAGAAACAATACAGTGTTCTACAGTGAGAAAATGTGTGTATCTAATATGAAGGCCTAAATGCTAGAATTAATTTGTTAGTTTAAAATGCAACCTGCAGCTTACAAACCGCACATATCCTTGTGCTGAGCCTGCATTTAACAATAGCTTCTCTCTAGCCCTTCCTATTACTATGCTCCCATGCAGACACTCAAACAAGAGTTTAAACCTGCTTTTCTGACAAGGAGCTGAGAACAGTGATTAGTTCAGATACTCATAGTGCTCATAGAAGGAGGAGAGTGCAGATATTTAGTAAAAATAAATAAATAAATACCCAAGAGGATTCTGAGAGGAATAAGCTTGGAAAGGGAGGTGGTGGCTGGCAACTTAAATGCTTAATACGTTCCTAGTTCTAGTGGCTGCTGAAGATACACTGTTGGTTTCATTCCAGAGAAAGGATAGCTAGTGAGCCTAAATGGGTTGGGCAGTGGTTGTACAGTTCTGAAAAATATTCTCACTTGTGCTTTTGAAACACCGTCTTAGCAGGAGAGAAAGGACCTTTTGCATTGGTATGCAGAGCAATTAGAAGCAAAGCTTAGCTGGAAGGAAAATTACTTCTGCTATATGTTTTATCAATAGAAAACCGGAATGCTGTTTTGCACCATTTCTTTCAATCAAGTACTGTGAACTCTTAAACACACCTTGTGATAATTCCCCAAGGCTTTCTGTGATGCCCCTCAGCTGCTATGGAATTTTGCTAAGCAAATTAAAATTGGGCTTAGTTCTTGAAAGACTGGACAAGATGGGAGCAAAGAACTAGAAGAAATCAACCAATGAAAAAGGCTGGATGGGATTCCAGAAAAAAATTGCTTTTATTCTGGATAGTCCACTTTTTGCTTTAACTATGCCCATTTCTGTGTTTCCTATCTACATATGGTTCTGGCACATTCTAGTACATTCACATGTAGCTCCTAACAACCCCTCCCCACAAAAAGGTGCACCTGCATGATTTCAATGGAATTTAATCACCTTACATCAAGATAATTCAGCAAAATGTACAGTATTGTTGATTAAATTGAAAAGCACCGACAAGTATTCACAAAACTCACTATACTCTAGAATACCTTGAGGTATCTTCAATTTGTTCATACAGGTAGTTCTCAACTTACGACTGCAATTGGGACCAGAATTTCCATCACTAAGCGATACGGTAGTTTGGCAAAACCTCACAAGACCCCACCTCTTAGCAAGTTCCATAGTCCCAGTTGTAGTTGTTAGGCCAGGACAGCACTCTCATTAGGCAAGGACCTCAAGCTTCTCCTGCCCTGCTGCGCCAGTTCTCCAGAGGCACTTCCGGCACATGCTCTCCAGTTCCCATTGGAAGCTGCTGGCCGCTTGTGAGGCTTTGCAGGAGGAAGGCTGGGCTGAGAGCAAGCAGAGGGCCTTCATGTACGCTCTGCCAGCACTGGGCTCACCTCCACCCCTCGCTGAAGCCCGCAGGCCAGTTTTCCAGAAGCACTTCCAACACAAGCTACAGAGTGTGTGCTGCACCTCTGAGAAGCCCATGTCCCTCCATTTCCTCCGGTTCTGCCGCCACCCCAAACAGCACCTCCCACACAGCCTCCACCTTTGCCTGGGGTGCCACCGCCAGCTCTCCTGCCTTGCCTTGCAACAGAAAATGCTGTGCCTCACTGTCCTGCTGCCTCCTCCCTGGCCACACCTGGCAAGCTTCCTTCAGCAGATGAGGCTCTGCCCCTCTGCTGCACTCTCCATACTTATCCCAGGGCTGCACCCTCACCCAGCACCTAGATCCCGGGACAGCAGCAGGAAGAAGACGACAGTGAAGGTCAGCTGGGGGGAGCAGTGGCAGGGGGCAGCAGGGGTATGTGGCAGAGTGCAGGCACCCAAAAGGGCGGAGATGGGGGTAAAGATAGGCAGGTATGGGCAGTTGAAGCATCCCTTGTGGTCGTGTGGGTGGGCTGCCAAAGTGCCCGAATTTTGATCATGTGATTGCACGGGTGCTGCAACTTCAAGGACTGGTTGTAAGTCCTTTTGTTCAGTGCCGCCATAACTTTGAACGGTCACTGAATGAACGGTCATAAGTTGAGGACTCTCTGTACTACAGCTATACAGGTAGTCCTCAGTTAATGATGGTAATTGGGACCAGAATTTTTTTTTTATATAATATTTTTTATTAAAGTTTACAGATACAAAGATAAAGAACCAATACAAACTAAGAAAAATATAAAAAGTAAAAATAAAAAGTACAGAGAAAAAAATTAAAAAGGAAAAAAGGAAAGAAAAAATAGTAAAGAAAAAAGAAAAGATGTACGAAGAATTGACTTCCTCTTTATCATGACAAGTAGAAACAATTTCAGTAACTTATCACCTTCTCTGAGACTACATCAAAATAACTCTTCTTCCCATATCTTATCTCTTATCTATAAACAAATCTTTAAAGCCTTATCATTCGATCCTGGTAAAAAAAAATCCATTAAGAGCTACAAGAAACAACAACGTATATATTTTAACCTTGATCAAATAAACCAACTTTATATTTATATTTATATTCTCTTTGTCTCTTCTCAGAAACTCCTTAACACGTCTCTTTTGTATATCCAAAATAAAGTTATCCAAGTCACTCTTCTGGTTTGTTATTTGTATGTCCCTTTTAATTATTAAGACATCAGCCAGTTTCTTGTGTAATTCCAGTATAACATCTTTTTCCATATAATTCTTGTAACGTGTCATTTTTAATTCCACATTCGAAACAGCCTCAGTTTTAGTCTTGTCCTCTTCTATCACCTGTTTAAAATCCATTTTTATGATAGCAGACAATCTTAAAAATAACTTCTGAGTGCATTGTTCCCAAATATCCTTGAATTCTTCCAAAGTTACAATATTTTACTCTGTTCTGTATTAGAGGGTCTCTTCTCCTTTCTTTATAATCTTTAGTCCTTTCAGGTTGCCCCTAGCGTCCAATCTTCAAAGTCCCATCTTACATTTTTTTCTAATCAACATTTTCTCATGGGAAGATGTTTTACACTTAGTTTCAAAATCTTCATATATTTTTATAGACTTTTAAACAACCCACAGGAAGGATTCTTGTGATTAATTTCAAAATACAATTTCAAACCCATCTGGCCCTTAATCCATTTATAACTTTCCAAAATCAATGTTCGAATCATCCTCTTGCTGTTTATTCCAAAATCAGAATTTTTTAAGTCCTTGAACTTGCATAAAATGTCTTTCACCAAGGATTGAAGGAAATTCACCTGGTGTAATGAAACTTGCCTTTCCGAAGGTTCTTAATATCCAAAAAGCTGTTAACATGCCATTTCCTTTCCATTAAGAAAGGAAGTATGTGAATCCAGTGTCCTTTTGAAGGTGCCAAACTGCCGCTTTCCCTCAGCTCCCAGAGCTCTAAAATCCACTGGAGACCACTGTCTTATGGTCTTCTTGTGGGGGGGGGCACTGTATGGAGCACTTATGGGCAATCCCAGGTCCTCTCCTTATCCCAAGAGGAATTCGACTTGCTTGACTTTCCCAAATGTTCCCACCTTCCATCTGCTACATATAGCTCTCCCTGCCAGTTCTTTTCCTTGCTAGGTAAACAAAGTTTAGACCTTTTCCCCACAGGTCAGAAATAACATTATGGTGAAAACATCTGGCATAGCAATGCCTATAGAAAGAGATAAAGGCAAAACAAGAGAGGGAAAATTCTGTTCCTGGTCAGCTTTGGTTTCTTATTTCCCTCTGTGGATCAGTCTTTCACATACAACAGAAATAAGTAGGTAAGATGGAACTGAAACCACCAGCTATTAGAAAAGGTAATTTGTGGCATAATAAATGTATTATTATGTACCTTTTTGACTGAAGGACACCAAAAACAAAGGGTTAAGTTGTCTCTCTTTTTTTACCTGCCCCCATTATGAGTCCTGGTGCTGTATCCTTAGTATGAACCATCCCTGACACATATGGATTGTCTGGCCAGCGCAGATGAAGATGAAGGTGGCAATCAGGCTATAAAGTTAACAAAGAAAAAATGTGGTTTTATAGGAGGAATACCTTTAATTTCTGAAACAGCCACACCAGGAGTAAACAATACATTATGACAATATATTGTTACTATTACTGTAATAATGTTATTTGTCCTATCTTTGAGCGAAGAACCATGCTGAGACGGTTGGTTAAGTCTCTAGTGTTTATTGTTCTACTCTACTAGACAGAAAATCCTACTAAACTGAAAGGCCGAGGGAAAACCCTCAGAGATTAAACCCAGAAATCAAGGCGGGTCTGCTCTGAGTTTCTTTGAAGGGAGATTCAAAGCTTCTAAACAACACATGTGTTTCTCCCCCTGGATAGGGGCCCCCTCCTGTTCACCCTCAGTACTCATGACAACATTATATTGAAATTTTTGCAGCACAAAATATTGTGAAAATACTATACAACTTCTTAATACAATACATACAGGTAGTCCTTGTTTAGCAACTGTTCAAAGTTACGATAGTATATAAAAAACAGTTTTGCAACCAGTCCTTGCGTTTACAACCATCGCAGTGTCCCATGGTCAGGTGATTGCCATTCAGGTGCTTCACAACTGGTGTGCATTTCACGTTTCAGCATTTGCATGCTTCCCAATTGGCTTATAACAAGAATAGTTAATGGAGAATGAGGAAGTAAAATTGTTGCAGTCATGTGATGTTTCACTTAATGACTGTGATTTGCTTAATGACTGTGATTTGCTTAATGACTGAAGCAGAAGTGAGGTTGTAAGCCTGTTGCAGTCACATGGTATTTAGCTTAGCAACTATGGCGCTTGGCAAGAGAATTGCTGGTCCCATTTGTGGTTGCCAAGCGAGGACTACCTGTAAACGTATTCTTTAAAATTATACACAAACACATATTTTGTGGGCTTGTATATTCCAGAAAACTATTTTTGCCATTTTTAAAATACATCAGCTATGAATGCCAAAAGAATAACCATTCCAAACTCTCACAATCAAACGACACAATTTCTGTGCTTAGTTCCAAGACTTTATAAATGTATTAATTACCTTGATCATTTAATTGCACCTCATCAAGACCACAGTGTTTCTGATAAAATTGCTTTCAGGTATTTGGGGCTTTAACTGTATTAACAAAAACCAGGTATTTGGGGCTTTAATTGTACCTTTTCCCAAAGAGATGTAAAGGGAAAATACAGACAAGATTAAGCTGAATTAAAGAGAGCCTGTCACATTTGAAATGAGCATTCTGTATAATACCAAAGAGACTCCTATGATTTTAAATAAAGTGGTTATGTATCACTTTTCCAATATTGTTAACGGTTATAATTGATCAGATCCAATAAGCTTAAAAATACATTTTTCACTTTCCTTGAAATAAATTACAATGATTTTTTTTACTTAATTTTTATGAAATGTGTGAATCGGATCAAGCTAGATATCTCCCAAGTCTAAGACATACAGTTTAACCAACTACTGGAATTCCAGAATTGGAAGTGTGAGGCTTGGCCCAGCTCTTTCCAGTGTTCCATATCAGCTATTCTTTCATTAACCATTTTCATGGCATCCTCATGTCTCAGTTGGCTTATAGATTCAGGTGTGAAACTAGGTAATGAGCTTTTGCTCACAAACCAATTGCCAATTGTCTTTATAGTTATCCATTAACAACAGTGGAGGTAATCCTCTGAGGTTTGAAATTGCTGTGAATGTTCTGGACCATGCCTGAGTTTTAATGCTTGGCAAGCCTGCTTCCAGCTTCAGGATTACATCAGACACACATCTGGGAGCACCTATTATAGCCCTAAGGAAAGCTGGTTAAGTTAATTCATCTGTGACTGAATATTTTTGTTTATACTGAAGTTGCCCACAGAAAAGTAGTTCTTCTTCCTTTTCCTCCCCCTCCTCCTCCTCCTCTTCTCCTCCCCCACCACAAGTGAAACCTTTATTTAATTGATCAATTATTCCCAACTGCCCATTAAATTGGAGCATTCTCTCATCTATCGCATTATTATTGCAAATAATGTCACCTTATGTCATCTGTATAATTACACAAAAATGTTGCACAAAGACATTATACAAATGACATGTTTTAAGTGTCATAAATACAAGAATTTCGTCCATTGATCTGAAATTCATTGCACTGAGGTCTGCTAAACTAAGGTTTCATTGTATTACTGTATTTCCCACCTTTTTCCAGGCTATGTAGATGTTCATCCTTCAATTTATCAACCACTCTCTTGATTTAGCTTGGGCTGGAAGAGTATAGCTATCTAAAGTCATCTGTGAGCTCCAGGGTTAAGTGTAAAGCTAAGTTTCCATTACCCTAAATCAATACTTTGGGTTGCAGCATCTCTACACGCTCTCCATCCAAAATCTGTCAAGGTCAATTGTCCCTCTTTGTCAGAACCCACAATCAAAGAGTTGTTAGATCTGTTGATTGTCTTCTCTGCCATTGAAGCAACGCGTGTCAAGCTCTGGATGGGAGGGGAAAAACTGCTGAGAGTGAGAAGAAATCCAAGGTCATACCAGCCAGCCAGGAGTGGAATGCTGGACTGGTAAGGGAAAAAGCGGGGAGTGTGGAGGAGGTTTTGACATGCCTGTGTGTCTTTTATCAGGTAGCTGTGTGAGAACTTTTCTAGTCATGGCTTTTTGCTTAAATCTGTACACTCTTTTCCTCAGTTTCTCTCTTGCAAATGCTAGAAAACTAACGATTCCATCTTTATCTTTCATTATCTTGAACACAGATTGCTTAAATTGCACTAACTATTGTAGCCTCAGTTAATGACTTGAACTTAGAGACTGTGAAAGACAATTGCATACAACGTGCAATATCCCATCTAGTAAAGGCTTCCCATAGCTCTTTACACTATTGTTGTGTTTGATATCACATTTATGTCCCTTCTTCCCTCAGGGAATTAAACAACACATTTTATCATAATCAAAATCCTGTGATGTAAATTCGACTGAGGCATAGCAACTGGCTTTCATTTATCTAAGGGACTCCAAGATCAAGTGTGGATTTGAACCAACACTATAATTCACTGCCATTTATCTCAGTATTGATCATGATGAAGTTTTGAGTCATTTATGGATATAATACATGCTCTCTATTCGACTGTACCCAACCCTCCTTATGTTGGTCTTCGACCATAATAAAGATTTGATTGATTGATATGTTCTCTGTTAATCAAGGCATGTAAGTGAGGATGGAATCCAAAAGTTAATCAACCCCAGAATAATACTCAAGTGCAAAAAGTTTTCACATCTAAGAAAATGTAGATGTCCTGGAAAATAGCTGAACACTGAGCTCCTACTGGTTGCTATATGTGGTGTGGAATGAATTGTTTCATGGGATAGCATACATATGATGTATATCATCTACATCTGAAATAGTAGAAAACCTGAATTTGCTAAATGTTTACTTTGACTAATGCATAAAAATGTACATTTATTCTATACCCATTATCCCCAAATCCACAGAAGATACAGCCATACAAAACTACTGCAAACATTAGAGTTACTATGAAGTCTATAAAAGGCAAGTGGGTTAAAAAGAAGGGGAAAAAATAGGGTGATAATGTAGATCTTATTTTAACAAATACAGTTTTAGACTTCAACAAAGATTTACCCAAAGCTTGCAGGAAGATGAAGCAAACAAATATTTGTAAATCTTCCAATTTGGAAATATAAATTCCAGCTGTTGAAGTCTAAAGTGTTTCCATCTTATTGTGAGGTACAGATTCTTTTGTTGGTGGAAAACAGAAAATAGCATAGCATATTAACAGCTCAAATTATATTCAGCTGAGTTGATACAAGCACTGCATATTTAATCTCTGGTTTTCTCATGGTCAACAGAGTTACCTTTTATGTCTTCATTAAATAAAGTTTTTTTGTTGCCATTTTAAGAGCAGGGAGGAAATACTCACTGGTTTGCAGTCAGTTGGTTTACCATTCATATCAGTAGCTGGAGGCATTAGATAATCCCAGTTACGGCCTTTATTGAACGTTATAAGAGTGGTAACTTTTCCATTTATTTTCTGATTGGCCAAAAACACTCCCTTGACACCTTTAACCTAGGTTATAAATATAAAATGTGGCCAAGTGAATAAACAACCTTCAAATATCTATTCAACATACCAATTAAGTCTCCTTTGCTACTAATAGTAAAGTGAGTATGTCAATAGCCTGAAACTATTTACTTGGCACTTATCTAGAAGATCTAAACCTTTTGTATTTTAACCACTCTGTCAAAAACTTGGATCTGGCCAAGACAGAAACAGAAAGCCCTCCCACAATTCCCTTCCACCCCCACAAAAAGGGCACCTTTCCAACAGAATGCCTGTCAACAATTGTATAAGTTATGGGAAGCTTTAAGGGCATAATGAAGCTTTAAGCAACATTGCAAGAATTCTGTTGATGTCATTATAAAACAACAAGAGCTAACTGGAGTTGAAGCAGCATTGGCTGTTGTGGGAGCAGTTGCCCCAAATTCCACCCTCTCTCCAAAATACACCCAAAGAGAGTGATTGTTCCTTTAATTGTGTTTTGACTTCTAAGCCCTAGGCTTTCAGGGGCTGCTCTAATTCCATACTCAAAAAATTCTCTGCCTCAGTACCCTTATCAAGAACTGGCAGCTCCGCCCACCTTCTCTTTTATAGGCTCTTTCCCATTTAATGATATGTGTACTGCAGATTGAGGGAACACTGATCTAGATAAAACCTTCTGAAATTCATTTGCATGTGCTTGTCCATGCAGTCACAGCTCTTCCCAACCAGAATAAAAAACCCACCTTTCTAAACTAGAAATCTGTTTTCCTTGTATGGGTAAATTACTCCGAAGTTATGCTGAACATATACTGTACCAAATTTTAGATTGTAAACTGCTACATAAGTAAATTGTGTTGTGGTATGTAGCAGACGACCACTAAGGGGCTAAAATTTTCTCTTCCCAACAGAAAGATAAGGAACAATTCTGAAAAAGACATCAGTTGGAGGTATTCAACTCTTGGTTGTTGAAAAGAGAATGATATGTTCTAGTTAGACATAGTAATTAGGTAGTTGGTTAGGTTAATATTTTTGGTCATACATGTGTAGGTGAGCTTCTTGGTTTTCGGTCTGTGCACTATTAAACACTTATCCTATAAAAATTATTGAGATTTCATGTTGAGAGCTAATCCCTTTAAGATTCATGAATGTACCGGGCTAGTCATCTGATTGGTCAAATACATTGTCCAATCACCAAATTAACTCCCTGTAGAGGTGAAACATCTTCTCATTCCAACAGCTTATCTAAGAAGGAAAAGTCTATTTTTTTCAGACAGATATTTGTGTTACTCTGAGGTGGCACATGGCTGAGAAAGGGCAGAGGGTGCTTGGGAATTAAAAGCAAGGGATAGGGATGTCACTTCAAGGGTTTTCTACCTGTGTGTCAAACTCTACTTTGCTGGAGGCCCCTTCAAATGTGAAGGTATACTTCACACCCTTCTCTTTGAAAGGGAGATAGACAGACATTTCAATTATTTGCAGTACTTAATGGGCTACATATGTCTAGATTGAGAGTGTGTAGATTATGTATCTGACATGCATGTTGCCCTGTAAGTGTGGCTGAACTTTGTATTTAGACAGATATGTGTACACTGACTAATAACATTTGGAGACTGAACAATTTTCTTCTTAACAGATTATAATATTACGTCTCAGGGAGTTAATGGCAACACAGCCTCAGTTGTCAAAAATATACATAAAACAAAGAGGAATACTTTACCTTTTATTTATTTTTATAATTTATACCCCACTATTCTATCTATAGTACTCAAATAAGATGTAGTTATACTGAAAGGAATATTCCATTTTAGGAAAACAGGAAAAATGTTTCCAATTCAAAACCTTTAAACCAAAAGTCAAAGAGGCTGAAGAAATGTTACTCTAATTAGCAAAATTGTGGTTTAAAAAACAAAAGGCATTTACCTCCAAAATATCTATTAATACATTCTCCTCAGGTTGCTTGGTACTCCTGACATTCTCTAATGCAATGGAATAGGAGATGCCCTGTGGGTCGGACTGATAGAGGTTATATGTGTCAATTTGATACCATTCCTGGATAGCTATAAACACCTGGCTCTCATCAGTGCTGATAATCTGTAAATCCTGAAGTGAGAAAAGAAAAAGAAATTACCAGATTTACAACCTAGAGCTGCCTACTGCCAATAAAAATATACTATGATTCCCATCTCCCAAAAGCAACCCAGTATTATTTGGGACAGAAAAAGAGAATAGTAATAGAACTTTCTTCAATCACTTTTTCAAGTGTAAGCGTGCAAAAAAACAAAAAAAATGCTGCTGTACTTAAAGAGTTGCTTTAATCAGTTGACTCCTTAAAGCCACAGCAACTTTATGCAGAAGCTTGAAAAAGAAGTCAGCTGCTTTAATCAGTAGCAGAGAGGTGATTTTATACAAGCTCTTAAATACTTCTTTTGAATCATACTCAGACTATGAACAGTTCAATATGGAAGTGCAACTTTTCATAAACAGTGCCTGCATATGACTTTGCCAGTACTGATGCCTGCTCCTTAGGCACTACTTTAAATATAATAAATCTTAAGTACTATTTGTTGCTTATATAAACAGGAGAGGATTGTGTATGTGTGGCTGGAATGCAAAAATTCAGGTAGATTTTTGAAATTCTATTTTGCTTCAGATTGCAGGTTTGCTCAGAGAAACGTCTCCAAATATTACTTTTAAAATATGGATAACTCAAATGAAGCTCACAGAGAATGTATTACTCCTCAAAACGAATAATGCATAGAATATATTCCACACAAGGTCAGCCAGATGCAGGCATCTATTTGCTCTTAAGTAGGATTAGAGTGGGATGGGACATAAGCAGTACACAAGTTCTACCCTTAAGCAACCCATATACCTGATTGCTTGTATATGTTTTTGCAAGTTTAGCATCTTAATGGAAATTTAAGTAGATTCAGCTGAATGCAGTTACCACTCTATCCATGGTTTGGAGTTACCACAGACAGTTATAAATTATTACAGTCCAAGGTGTTTATAGTCCTAATTATAGATCCATATGTTACATGTACAATGATTACCTTGGGCTTCTTTACACAACAAGCTAAGATAATAATGGTTTACTGCAGAGGTATCAAACACGTGGCCCGCAGGTTGCACACAGCCTACAACGCTCCCATGTGTGGCCTGAACCAGATTAAAATACAACTGGGTAATATTTAAGAAAATAAAATAAAAATACAACAAAACATAGATAATACTATATTTTAAAACTAAATAATAATACACTTAGTCACCAATCACCAAAACTCTGGGTTCATGACTCGCAAGGACTTCTATACCAGCTCACTGCCTGAGCTTCATTGCAGCAGCCAAGATTGCTTGGCGCTGCCCTGGTGTGGGCTGAGCAGGAGCACCACGTAACCGAAGCTCCCTCTCAGTCTGAGCTGCAGCAGCACCAAGCAACCTGGCTGCTGCAATGAAGGTCAGGCAGCAAGCTGGTGCCTTTCCCTGGACAGCAGGAAGCCAGCCAGCCAGCCAGCCAGCCAGCAAGCCTTGCACTGGTAGCCAACCTGCTCCGGAGCCCAGAGCCTCAAGACTTCTGAGATGCCAAAAGCAGCAGGACTCTGCAAATGGGACTTCCATGGGTACCTGCATCTTCCTTCTCCATCTTCAGTCCTATCTATGTGCAGGCAAATACCTGCATACAGTAAGAGTTAGCAGATACGGACGTTCCACCATAGGTTATACGTGAATGTTTAAATGCAAAAAAACTAAAATGCAGGTATGGAAGCTATAGAACCTCTTGAAGAATGAAGTGCAAATACAAATATATTATCCAATAAGCAGTTTGAATAAATCTCTTCTAGTCTAGCAAAGAAGGAAGAATAATGGATGTTGTGAGTAATTACCTTGGCCAATGCATACTTTGGCAATTTCATCTGTATAAATTCATTCCGATGGTAAGAAACATAGTATTTTGTTTGGTTTCCTGAAGATACCTGTGGAAAAAGGGGAGTACAATTTTAAAGAAGGGGAGTGCAAAAAAAGAAATGGTAAAAAATGTATACAGTGATGATTTATTTAATTAGAAGCATGGAATATAGAGAACGCGCGCACACAAGGGGTGCTACCACAAGCATGGTCATCTGTAGAAATTCTCCTTGAGTGAGGGTGGGAAAAGAATGCCTATCAGGCCATGGGTAGATAACCTTTTAAGGGCTTGGGTGGCTGCACTTTTAAACATTATTTGGGGAGTGGGAGGACAGCCAGGGCTGCACAGAAACAGACAAGTCAAGGTTTGTGAATTTGGGGGACTCTATGGATGCAAAACTGAAGTATTTGGACAGAAAGTTACCAAACCTGTGCTAGACAGTCTTGAAAGTAATTATCTAGTTAATCAACTGTCTGATATAATCTAAACTATTTGTCTTTTGGTATGAAATATAACATGAATTATCTACCTTCAAAGTAATGATAATGCCAATTATGCAACAGCAGAGACAGTTTACTGTTGAAGTTATTTATTTATAATTTATTTATAATATATTGCTTTTTAATTAATAACAAAAAAAGAAATAGTAAAAAAACAATGATAATACTGATGGAGATACATACATTGTCATAAAGAAGGAAAAAACATAAAAAGTACTTTACAAAAAAAAAGTGTAACAAAAAAAATACGGTATAATATGACATTATAGCAGGAACCAGTTACAATTCTATAAATACTTATCTAACAGAAATACATACATCCTTCAATAATATTTCTAGTACATTTGTGTGACTATCGTTTTTTTTAACCTAGTGTCATTTACATAAAAGAGTCCCATATTTCGTTACACTTGTCCATACAAAATCTACATCTACAGGCAATCCACTCCTAAGTGGCAAGTGCAGTCAGGTCCTCAATCCATTGAGTAAATGGGCAGTTTACTGTTGAAGTTCTCAGCTTCATTTTTAGCAGCCCCATGGAAAAATGAAACCACCAACATGAACAATTAGCTTTTAAATAGCAACTCGGGCTAGAAAATAACTTGTCATTTGGAGGTTAAGGGAAACTCCAACATTTGATTATAATAATTTTTGTGCTACATCCTTGAGGCCGCATTTACTTCCTTGTTAATAAGCTTCCTAAGTTAGCACAGATTTGTGCTGAAAGTTTGTAATCACTAACAAAATAAAGTTAATGATCTTACCTGAAGGAATATGTAGTCATCCTGTACTGTCAAGGAATTCTTGTCAATCCTATCATTGAAGGGAAATCTCACTGACTTTTCAGAACAGTTCTGAAAGTGACAGGTCATGTAGTTAGAACCTAATGAAAACCAAAAAGAAGAGATAAATGCAAATAAAGAAATACTAACATTGTTTGCCAGAATAAAAGCTGAATGATTCAGAAAGCTCACTCTCATCACCTAGTGTTGATCTGCTTTTCTTGACAGAGGCTTTTACTCTCTTAAAAACAGGAATTCCATGTTTGTTCCTGCTAAGCCGAAATGAGCCTCTCCTGGAAGAAGGGATGAGGTTTAAAATGTTTGTCCCACATGGCTCATTGGGATTCCAGTTGCAAAGGAAAGAGCGGGAGAAGTGAAGGAATGGTTGGGGGCGGGGGGGGGCAGGGCTACCGAGTTTAAACTGATTTAGTATTTCAGGTGGGTCTGCCTTGCCGTAAATCTTCTCAAGATGTTGGTGGTGGATGTTGTAATGACACAAAGGTTAAATTAGGTTTTCAGTGTGTCAATTGAATTCTAAGACCTTTATGTTTTGATTCATGCAATCTTTTAGATTCTTCCTCATTATCGATTAAAATGTTTAAATGTTTAACTTTTAGTTTTTACATACACAACCACTCCCCAATATAAACACGCTTTTTTTTCTTCTTACCAATTTTTCTCTTATCTAAATCAAAGGTTCTCATGCGTGGGAACGGCCTCAATGGGACCGCCTCTGTCCACCCATTCCATTGTCTGCCAAATATTTTACCTTCCTGCTTCTGAACCCCATACTGGGATTTAGGAATACTGATGACCTGGTTAAAAACCTACTGGGGAATCCCTGTCACAGACTTACCCAGCATGGGGGAAAGGGCTGGGTCTGTCAGAAGCAAACCTGGATTATCTTTTTTTGCTGGCTTACCTGTACTTCCTCCCTACCAGCTTTGACTGGAGATGGATGAGGAAGAAATGAGGGAAAGGGATGAGGACAAAATCACCCATGGGCACCCTGTTCCTGTTTATTCAATATTCACTGAATGTCTGTTTCCATCCCGCTGCTCACACCAATGCTGTGGAAAAATGTATTCCTTTACCCCATTAAAGTACACCACTAAGTAAAGTGAAAGGTTTCTTCATTAGATTCTTTAATAGTGATCACTGGATCTGTCGCACAGGAATAGATGCCAAGGCCTCAGTGAACAGTCTTTTATTAATGTTTATACATGCACAACCCAAGTAACCTTGTGGTACACAGTGATTGGCTAAGGCACTCACGTTACACACAATGCAGCCATCTAAAAAATTACAAATAAAAAGTTACATGTGCACTGATTTAGTTTATTTCCCCTTTGTTCTTTGTTTTGTACAAAACCTTTTGTTTGCCCCTTGTGTCTATATTATTAGCTCACTTAACTATAATGGTGCTGGGCTCATTTTCTAATAATAGTTATATTTTCTACCACACACTCATAATTTTTTTGAGAAATTATGGAAATTATGAGCACACTTACTTCCTTTATTAAAAAATCAACTTGTTTTCAATCTTAAAAAGCAGAATAAAAATGGGAGTTGAATTTTTCTAGGTTGGACTATATCTTACTGTTTAATAATTTGTGATACTAATTAACTTGACCAATATTATATATTGATTAAACAATAAATTATTGTGTAAACATCATCAGACTAGCCTTCCTTTTCTCTCCTCTGTAACTGAGATAGTGCCTCAGAAAGTCAAGGAAGGCCTGAACCTAGAACTCTGACCCTCACACCAATTTGTTACATAAGGAATCATGATTTAGACTACAACAAACATGGAAGACTTTTTACCCTGACAATAGTACACCACACTTAAAAATGAGAAAAGAAGATGAGAGAGAGTTGCTGAGTGCACGGGAATGAGATAGCTTATGGCACATAGAAAATGAGTTTCCCAATTTTTGTGAAGTTAACCAGAAATTGTTGGTTAAATTTTCTATGAATTTAACCAGAAATGATCAAAACAGGAAACAACTGCAATATCCTAATGAGTACCTCCATTTGGATCCTGGACTTCCATATGAACCAAATTAGGGTCTTCATCAACTCCATCAACAGCCCTGCAAGAATAATAAATTACCATCATCACAGGAAAACTGCAGTTTTTGGGTCAATGAACTTAATAATCTATATTTAACTACTCCCAATTCTGTAATATTTATAGAAAACAGGCTTTATTTTCCTTGCTTTATTATTAGAATCTCTCAAAAAAAGGAGTGCAGAAATAGTTTCAGAAAAACTAATATTATGTAGGAACATTTTTTACTTACACCCTTTGTCCTCAAAAGATTTATTTCCTGATTTATTTCTCAAAATCCATGTAAAATTATCCTATTTTAATTTTACAATGATCTCTGAAGCCAAAATCAACTTCATGGCTGAGCAAGGTTTTGAACTCCTGATATTTTAAGTCCAATATCCTATCCACTCATCAAACTTTTTAAAACTATAACATGATGTAAATATAACATAAAAGTGTTAATACATAATAAATACCAAAGTCAATTCAAGCTGCTGTTTATTATCTCTAAAGCACTATCTTTCCTTGCAGGCAGATCTTAGAGAAGATGAATTTCAAGTTTATACTCCCTTTGCCATGTTAGGTAAAGACAGTTCATTAAAAACAGCTTTATTTGAGAAAACTACTGCATATCACCATTGTCACCAATACTACACACCACTATGAGCACTGTTCATTAAAATACAGTTAATTGCATTTCAAATTAATTCATGTTCCTACCTACCCCAGCAAAACTGAAGTGTTGAGAAAATAAACACTAATCTTTAGTACTATTTCCTATCAAGGTCTGCCATAGACAGACGGACAGACAGACGGACAGACAGACAGACAGATGCTTTGAGAACATTTGCTCCTATCTCATACAGCAAATGGTATTGTAAGACTGAAGACTGTATGATCACCAGAAGTGTTTCCAACTACAGCACTGAGACTGTACTATACCTAAAAGAACACAAAAAGCTAATTTCAATATCTATAAATTCAGATCTTAAACACTCTGATATACTGTACATAATATTCAACTTTCTAGCTAAATCATTTTTTCTAACTGCTGCCCCTAACAAAACATTCATTTTTATATCTCTGTCAAGAGAGTTCATCAATCTGCCTCATGAGCAAAATAAACTGTCGTGTTAACTGCTGAAAAACATTGGAAATCTCCCTTTGGATAAGAGGTATTGAAAAGTGTGGTAAATAAAGTAACATTTTAGTTATATTAACAAAGTAATTTGTAATAAATTATGTTTACATAAATTTCTTTCTGGAAATACTGAATATGGATGTTTAAATGTTATTTCTCTCCTTAAGTTCCTTAAGATTACAAGTACTTATACAGTATATATCTCCAAATTTATGCCTTTTCTTTTTTGCTCCTATGTAGCTTTTCTGTTTTGTTGATTTATTTGTTCTTTATGCTGTTTTATTTTCTAGATTTTATTGATGCACTGTATTTTTTAAAAAGAAAATCACTGTATCCTCAATACAACTCAAATTCATATGCACTTAAAAAGGCCCTCATGAATTATCTCGTATCTGTCTTCTTTCATTATACTTAGGAAATTGCTAAAAAGTTTACCCAAACATACTAATGGAGTCAAGATCTCAAATTCACAGTACTGGCTTATGAATGAATTACCCTTTAATCAAGCAGCATTATTCATGACTACAGTGAGCAGCTAATTCAAAACATGATGTTGGTACTGTTTCTACAGTGGATTTTTTTTTTTAGTCTACTGAATAAACAGTCTGCTCTAATTAGCATGAAAGTAATGTTTTCTGGCACTTTTAGTTACTTGTAGAGACAGAAAATAACTTACTCAACACAACACAACACAACATGTTTAATTTATTATTGTATTTTTAACCAGACTTTTTCTTCTGATATTTCTGTCTCAAGTGTCACAGTTTACACTGTAACCACTCTGCTCTTTTGATACTGAACACAGTACCAAAACTGAATTCTTTATTCAGTAGTTATCTGTTCAGTACTTCAGTGGTTCAGGTTACTTTTTCTCACACAAAATCATAAATGTGCTAATCACATAGAAAAACAAAGATCTGTACTTACAGATTACGGAATCAAGAAGCTGCCTGAAATAAAATTATTGCTTAATGTTACTTGAGTTTCTCTATTCACTTCAACAGATGGACTAGACTGACAGTTGTTAAACTTTCCCTTCTATTTTCAGTGAACAGAGAAAATCTAAGAAATGTGGAATTCTTCAACCATTATCTATGCTGCCAAAGAATCAGTAGATAGAAATTAAATCCCTTTTACTAAGTAACTGAAGAAGCAAAAATGTACAACTGCAGAAATGCTTGATTATTTCAGTATGTTTGGGATAAATTTTGCACCAACTATCTTGATATTATAAGCAGCTCAACAATGTAATATTCATCTTTGCTTCTATTCAATCATACTTTTATACAAATTATACTACTGAGCTAACAAAATACCTGTCTTAATTTTAACATCTTCACAGCTTTTCTCTTTAGGAATCTTCAATTATCTTTGTCACTTGCAAAATGCTCCATAAAAATATATTAAAAATCACTCTTTATTAGAAACTTGGATGTGTATTTTACTAGTGATGGTACACTCATTACCACAAAAATTTCCACAGATTAACAAATGTTTATATGATAATCCATTCATCTCAAGGTGCTACAACTCTGTTATATTTGCTGCAAGAGGCTAACGTGACTATCTTCTGAAAGTCATTGCCATGGATCAGTTATAAAATTAATGGACTGTATTTCTAATTTCAACCTCATGTTCTGTTTCATATTCAGCACAAAGTAAGCTGTACAGTGTGGGTTGTTAGTGACTGGACTTCTTTGAATGCCATCTGTGAATTCATGGACATGAGTTATGCATCTGTGCAGAGCTGGTACAGAAACTTCTAAAGCTTACAGATTTCCTTGGCAAAAGTTCCGCCCTCTATGGGTACCACATCTGCTTAGGTACAGTTCCTGATGATACCCCCCAGATCCTGAGAAGAATGCTAGGGTGACCTAACACCAGACTGGGCTGCAGAACTGGTTGTCTGAATTCACTTGAAGAACCCTAGGTATGATAACATGCCATCAGTTGTTGCCTTTTAGCAACCACATAGATTTTTCCATGATGGCCTGTCCCTCACCTGGTCCTTCGACTCTTCCAACGGTGAACCCTCCCTGCCGTAATTGAGTCTAACCACCTTGCTGCTGGTCATCCTCTTCTGCTCTTTTCTTCCATCTTTACCAACATTAGAGCCTTCTCCAGGGAGCTGGGTCTTGGTCTTGGTATAATGTGTCCAAAGCAGGATAATCTGTGCCTGGAGTGAGAACTCTGGGTTGATTTATTCAATGATCCATTAGTCTGTTTTCTTAGCAGTATTCTCAGGAGTCTTTTTCAACACCAAAATTCAAGAGCGTCAATACTCTTCCTATCTTGCTGTCCATATTGTGGCTTCCTGACCTGATTTGAATATAGGGTTCACATGATGACAATAAGATATTCTGAGATTCCCATTTTTAATATATTCTTTGGCTTTCTCAATTATCCAGCGTGCATCAGCAATAATGGCTCATGTTCCTCAGCCTTTTCTAAAGCCAGCATGAACATCTGGCATCTCTGTAGGGCTCTAATCTGCATTGGATTATTTTAAGCATTATTTCCCTGTAGGGCTCTAATCTGCATTGGATTATTTTAAGCATTATTTTCCTAGAATGTGAAATTAAGGATATTGTACAATAGTTTGCACACTCTCCTTTTTTGGTATTGGATTGTAGATTGACCTCTTCCATCTCTTGGCCACTGTGTAGTTCTCCAGATTTTCTGACATACTTGGTTAGAACCTTTACTGTTTCTTCTTCTCTTGCTTGCCGTATTTCAGTGGGTATTCCAACAGTTCCTATAGCCTTCTGACTCGGTAATGACTGGAGTGCTGATCTAATACTGGTATCTTCTAGTATTAGAGATTCTTGTAAGTAGGGAATACCTTCTAAGGTATCTTGGATGTTGTATGGTATTTCAGTATACTCCTTCCATTTTTGTTCAATCTCCTTTGAATCAATTATTACCTATCAGTTAGAGTCCTTTGGCATACTAATGCAAGGTTGGAACCTCCTCCTGACTTCAGACATATTTCTAAATACTTTCCTCATTTTTCCATGTCTGTTTCCCTCTTCATTGTCTTTACAGGTTGTAATACTTCTTGTCTGTTCTAACAAAGAGTTCTCTCTGAAACTCTTTGTTAAATTCCATTCTGAGATTTTTGTCTTTCTTAGCTTTGGCTTCTCTTCTTGGCAATTTGTTCTGACATTCAATTTGCTTTCTTTTCTTTCTTCATTTCTGGCAGTCTCTTTTCACACTCCTCCTTCATAACTTCTTTAAGATCATTCCATAATTCCTCTGGTTTTCTATCAATGAGGTTTAGGAATTCAAAGCAATTCCTGATTTTCTCCTTTAAAATGGCAGGTATATGTTCAAGATCATATCGTGGAAACTAACTGACCTTCTTTAGCTTAACTTGGAGCTTGCACATGAGCAATTTGTGATCTATTCCACACTCAACACCTGGCCATGTCTTTGATGCTATAATTGAGCTTCTCCACCTCCTTTTAGCAATAATATAGTCAATGAACTCTAATATAGATAAATAGTAAATAACTGGGTTCCTTTCCACTGTGGTCTGATTCACATAGATGGGGTGATTAATGAACTTATTGCCAGGGGAAGGGACTGATGTTCATAAGGACTGCTCTTCCAAAGGCTGCATCTCTCTGAAAAAAGAAGACCAATGATAAATGTTGGGTAAAAGTAGAAGATTGGGCCCAATTCCCCAACATAATTCCACTAGGAAAATCCCATATAGATAATAGGTGTTGTTGTGGTTCTTTTAGAGTTACCTTAAATCCCAGAGGGCACTGTTGCTTCACAAGCTCACAACAAAGCTTGATAGTTGCAACAGCCCACTTAGAAATCAAGCCTTTGGATGGGCCTAGCAATGCTAGTTTCTAAATGCAAAGAGAAAGAATGCATTATTGGAACTTCAAAGGAATGGAGTGCTCTTTCCATCAGCATCAAAGGACTGGGAAAAAAGATAAGCAATAAGCCTTCACCCAAATGGAATGCAAACATGTATTTCAGAAGAAAGGAAATAAAGAATACCCATTTTATCCCTCTTAAGAATAAGGAAGGGTAGGCCCTACGTAAAGCAAGTAATTCTACTGCTTGGCGAGCCAGTCATGGTGTGAAGAGAAAGACAGATGTCTTTGACAGAGATATGCAGAAACTGTTCCCTAGGCAAAAGGGTCCGAAGCATTTTTTTAAGTCCAGAACTACAAGAAAACATTCAGAAGCTGCTCAGGTAGATACCTCCTCAAATCACTGAATGAAAAGGAGGAAGAAGAGGTACAGCACAATCAGACATGCAAGATTCTGTTATTACTGCCAATCTCAATAAAAGTTGTTTCTGTGAAGTTCATTTCCTGGTCTTGTCTACTGAGTGGTGCTGAACCATGACTATTAAAAGTCCTGTCTTCCATGAGATGAACTGAATAGGATCAGTAGCTATAAATTGAAAAGGCTTCACCATCAGCATGGAGAGAACCTGTCATGTTCTCATTCCAATGTCTGGTTAACATTGTAACGTTTCACATGTCTTTTTCTGTTCCGTGTTCCTTCACCCGAGGTTTTTCCATTCCTTCGCCCTCCATTGTTTTGAGGGCTTGGAATGCATGTTTGGGTTTGCGCTCCTGTTCAAGGTTACTTTCCCAGGCGCGTCTAAACGGCTTCTAGCACCTGGGAGGGGGAGCGTCCTGACGGGCGATGGGGCGGGACCTGCTTCCAAGCAAGGCTTTTAAGTTTGTATTTGGCGCGCTTTTGCTCATTCTCAGCTTTCTCTGTATTTGCATACTATTCCTTTAATAAATCAGTTATCTTTAAGCCCGAGCTTGTGAGACTGAGTATTTGGGTTTAGGCAATCGTTACAGAACCCAAGAAAGAGACAAAGCAGGGATTGGTAGAGTACAAACAAATAAAGGCACATCAAACTCTTAATTAAACATTTCACCAGTGGACTGGAAAGGAGGGCAACAGCTTCCATCAAAGGGAAAAGGAAGAAAAGGTTGCAAGGTAAGGTTTCATGGGAGAAAACATCAAGTCACATTCTGTCAAATGTTAGAAGGAATGCCAAAATATGATGAACCTGATATTGAAAGGCTTCAAAGTACTCCTTTTATATGTGATCCACAAAGGATCTCCACTTAGCTGCATTAGAAGTTCTTTGTGAACTTCCAAGAAGCTAGGAACATCTGATCTACCCTAGTTCTACAAGAAACCAGAATTAAATCCTCCAAACTGTGATGCAGAGGGAATCAAGAACTGGGAGGTATACCTGTTCTGGATGGATGGATGGATGGATGGATGGTCATATATAATTTCAGCAAACCACTTGTACTAGTGGAATTGCTGGCTGAGGCCTCCACAAGGTAACAGAGATGCAGTTGGAGAGAACCCTTTAAACTTTGCAAGAACCTTAGTCAGGAGAGGAATTGGTATTAAAAGATACAGGAAAGGTCTGCTCCACAAGAACAAGAAGGTATTGCCTCATCACTGGGAATCTCATCACCAGAGATATCTCCTAACTCCACTACAGAAACATAGGCATTATTGTTGTCTCGATATTGATTTATTTATTCTGAAGCCTGCCTAACTCCATTGCAACTCTGGACAGCATATAATATTAAAAGAGTTCAAAAGCACAATCTAAAGAACAGGCATCCAGAAAAAATAAAACTACAAGCTCTAAAAAGAGCAATATAATGCAAAAGGGGCCCACACACTGTAGCCTGGGGGAAGACCCAAATTTTAAGAGCTCTTTTAAAACAGGTCATGGTAGGGAAAAAACAAAACCTCTGGGAGGATGTTGTTCCAGAGAGCTGACTCTGTGGCAGAGAAAGTATGCTTCCTAGATCCCATCAGATGGTAGTTTAACAGATAGGACCTGGAGCATACAAACTATCTCATTATATAAGATGGGCTGAAACTACAGAAGACAAATAGTCTCTTAGATAACCAGGCCCTATGCAGACAGTAGGGAAGATGACCTTGATGGAGATATGCAAGAACTGTTACCCAGACAAAGGGGGCTGAAACTTTTTATAATCCCTAGGAAACAAGATCGTATTTGGAGGCAACTCAGATGCCTCCCTGATTCACTGAGGTATAAGGGGGCAGAGGTTTTGATATAGTACAATCAGACTGGCAAGATTGATGTCAGCCCCACTAGGTAGACCAGACCACGAAATCAACTCCACAGAATTACTATAACTACCTTTATTGAGATTGGCTCAATAACAGCCAATCTCAATAATAATAATAATAACAACAACAGCAACAATCCTCAACCCACTCCCATCATCCCAGCTTCTTCCTGTTGCACTTTAGTTAGCTGCTTCCTGAAGCCACATCAGCAAGTTTGTATGTCTTGGATATTGAGTTTGCCAGCTTATATCCAGCAAGACCATTCACTCGTGTGGGTATAAGGAAAAAAATTCCAGCCACACTTCCTTTCTGCAATCACAATACATGCATGTGAGGGCTGGATGCATGCTGAGTCAGCCAAGGAACCAGCAGAGCCAAATGAAAGCACAGCAGAGCCACAAGTACAGCACCTTCCACAGCCAGCACTACTAGCCATCAGACCTTTGCTGCGTTAATCTCCATTTTGGCCTCCCCAGTTGGAACCTACTTCCAGCTGTTGTTCTTTCAACCACTGCCAGCAGGACTGTCTCCAGGAAGAGGTAAAATGTTTAAACTTATTTGGTGGATGCCCATTTTTCCTCCATGTTGTCATTTAATCAAACAAAGTTGATGAGTCAGATACACAAAAAACCTCTCAAACTCCATGCCAAGTAACTCCATTTATAGACTTCCCCAAATGCAATAACTCTTCTGGATTTCATCATTTCCTCCTAGTATCTTGCCCCCTACCATGCAATATGTATGCCTCAGTGGGAGTTGATTCAGGCTATTTCCATGGCATCTAACTGCCCTTTATGAGTGGGTGACTGGATAAGGCTGACCAGGTAGGCCATCTCCCAGCATTGTGGACTGTAACAATAAAAATGGAATGCGAGATTTTATTCTGATTGATTAATGGCTGTATTTATGATTTTATGGAATTTTTAATTGTTTTTATTGTGAACCACCCAGGGTCCCCTGTCTGGGGGAGATGGGCAGTGATAAAAATTTGATAAATAAATAAATAAATAAAACAGATGATCTGGACCAGCACTGAGGGTGATTTCCCCTATGCTATGTTAATATTGCAGAGTCATGAGAATTCTCAGTGGGAGATGAAATCTTAAACATGATTGATATATGGCACAAGAGGCCCCACTCAACTTCTCAGACATATCCAATCTATAGATATAGCCAAAGGTGCACAGAGTCCACTTGCTCCCAAAGTGGTGTTCCCAAACAGGATAAATGAATACATTGAGCTGGTTTAGGAAAGCCTACTGCACTGCCTTCCCCAGAGAACAAAAAACAAAGATTATGTTCCATCTGAAGGAGTATCTTTGCTACAACAACACTGGCATTTGGAAAATGGTGTCTTTAAGATCATGAGATGGAGCCAAAAGGAAGAAAGGATGGTGACCTAGATCCTTGAACCCTTCATGTACAAGAAAAATAAGTAAAATAAGTAATACAAAATAAAGTAAGCAAAGTGGAAAAATTCCAGAACTGACAAGCTATGAGAAAGAATGTCCTATTGCTGTGGCAATCAAATACCCACAGAAGGAGATCAGTGGCAGTTATGCCTAGACTTGCAAGGTATGCACAGAAGGCTAGGCTCCTGTTAAGGCCACCTGGAATTTTTTAGAAGATTCTGAATAGATGGCTGAGGTACATAACCCTGGATAGCAAAAGGTTTCCCACACCATTCTACTTCCTTTAATATTATTAGTTTCATTGGAAACCTACAGGCTTGCAAACCTCTTCCCTAAGAAATCATAGTCAGTTCATATGTGAAACCACTGCACCTTTCTTAGTATCTATCATTTTACATCTCTCTGATATTTCACTGCCTGGTTATACAAGGAGGGATTCTTTAGGAGATCTTTCCAATCTACTACAGAGTTCATCTGCTGAATATTTGAATGGCATTTACAAATACTATTATCTTACAAACTCAGATGACTTAAATCAAAGAATTAGATAAGTTTACAGAAGATGCTAGTTTATGATTACAGCTAAATTCATTATTTAATTTCATTTTTATGTTGTCCGTCTTCAAGAAGTTTAGGGCAACTTGTTATACATACAAGAATCCTGTGAGGTATGTTAAAGAGGGTGACTGCTTCAGGATTACCTATTGAACTGCAAATCTGCATCAAGATTTGTACTCAGGCCTCCCTTGTCTTAGTCCCCTATTTTAATGCTTTTAGTCCACTAGTCCACTATTTTTATGATCCAGTAGCCTGGATCAATCATCATGATTAATGAAATCAAAACGCTTCTTCTGAGAGGTGGATGATGCTGGGTGGGAGGAAGGAGGACAGCAGGGGTTCCACCAATCCCTGCCCTGAAACTAGCCCACATTATAGAGAACACAGGATCACACTGCCCAGCCCCACTGCAGAGATGCAGTAAGGGTAGGCTGTGAGAACAGTACCTTTAGTAGCAACATACTTTCCTCACAACTCAAGGACAGGAGGAAAAGTAATTTTCAGACATGAGGAAAAGCCTATAGACAAACATGCAAGTCACTGTATCACGTACATTAAAAAAAAACTTTCTCATACATATAAACATACAGGGTTTTTTTCACTAGGTGGAAAGGCAACATACCCACGTTTGGTTTTTCCCAAGAAAGAACCCCCCGAAGCATGCCAGTTGTCTAGAGAAACTTTGTTTTCCTCCCAATGAAAGGATGTGGGGTGGGGCAAAACTCCTGCATTCTCACTGCTATTGCAAGAGGAACACAGTATTTTTAAAAAGTTTCTCTGGGAAGAAAGGAAAAACCACAGGCTGCTGCATTCCTTCCAGTGAAAGTAATCCTCTGCAACTTGCTATCATGTGACTGACTGGCAGACTGGTTGGGACTCTGCAGATGGGGACACAGATTTGCAGTATTGGTGAATTGGAAGTTCCAACTTATTTAGCTGTTCACTATACTGGTTAGGCCTACTGGGAATTGTAGTCCAGCAACATCTGGAGAGGCACAGGCTTCCAGCTATAATTTAAGATTACTAAAATATGGGCTCTGAACAACCAAAGGTAACAAAACACATGTTCAGTAAGGCATCAGCAGGAGATTAATCATGGTGCTGAGAGAACTCCCAACAAACTGTGCAGGATTCAGTTTCAGAGATAATTTAACCATTTAAACAGTTATGCTATAAAATCTACTTGAAAAACAAGCTACAAAAACATTTGTATGTAACTAAGAGTTGACAATATTTTATTAAAAAAAATACAGTCCAATGTGAATTCCCAGTGTGGACCAGGGCACACTTTGCAAAAAAGAAGGTAAAAGCTCTGGAGAATATGTACAATGTCTTGTGCAATGGTATTTGATTTAATAATTGGCATATGGATAATCAACAAATTCTTGGCAGAAAAATCTTCAATGCCAAAAGAATGACATTCTAAAACTTAGTCCTATTTCACAGTTCAGATACTTTGAAGCAAAGAATGTGACTTTCTGAGGGAGATTAAGTGTAAATTAAAGCAGAAAGAATGGAAGATATTTTCCCTATCGTGGTAAGTCTGTCTTTTAAGCTTTCTAACCTGCTATGAATATTAGTGAGGTGGTTATAAATATTATCTGTTAGTGTTTGGTAGAGTATTCTCAAAGACTGAACAAGATCACTTCTCTCTATAAATGTTCTTTTCATGTCATTCTGGCTAGCAAGAATATGCCTCTTACCAATAAATATGATCCTTTGACACGTGATCTTGTACGTGAGTCCATTTTATTCCCAAATCAAGAGATGCATAGAGCTAAAAATGAAAAGGAAGAACAAAACATATTATTATTTCTTCCAAGAGTGCAAGGACTCCTCCAACTTTTCCCTTCAACAACTTGTGAGGTGGTATGGAAAGACAAATGTTCATGGCTAGAGTCTAACACCTTAGCCATTACCCACCTGGCTCTTCCATATTTTAAAATATTTAAAACGTATTTAAAACTTACTTTACATATTCTTATGCATAATCGCTTTTGCCAAGGAATAAAGTGTAGACAAATTAGTACTGAGAGCCGAAGTAATACTAGGGAGCCAAAAGGGTCAATAGCTCATGTGTCTGTTACAGATTTTTAATACAGAATCATTTCAATTATTAAGAAAACATGATTGAGAATGAAACAGTATTTGGATTCCTATAAATGATTACAGAGCATAGAAACTAGTTCACATACACAAATCTATCACTCATTAAATGCAGGATCAACTAATGACGTACATGCGCAAATAAATCATTGTCTCTAAATGTTAAGTTTAATGTCATTTAAAATATGATTTAACTCTGTATGTGACAATTCATCTGTGACAGTTGAAAAGATGTGATATAACTTATTTTTGAAAGCTTTTCTATATTGGTTATATTCTTTTCCATTGTAAAATCATTTAATATTTACTTCATACTGTTCCTCCAAATTGTCCAGAACCCATTTCAGAAATATCAAAAGCAAAGCCACGCAACATATTTTAGTTATTTACCTGTCCCTCCTTGGTGTAGGCAAGCACCTTATCTTCCTGCTTTGGATGAAATATCAGTGTGTCCACAAAAAAATCAATGGCCTGCTTTTGAAAAGTAGCACCTTCATCTGTACTAATAAAAAGACTCTGGTCCAGGTCATTGTGGGAAGAACTTACAAGAATTATCTATAAAGGAAAAAAACAAAACAAACAAATCAGCCAATTTCTAATTCTATCTGCACATATTTTTATCTAATTAAAAAGGAAAAAATATAGGAACTAAATAAGCAATGCCTCAGGAGCAATTGATCCCAAATAGATTAAAAGAAGTACTCTGCCAAGTATTTTGATAATCTTCTCAACTCTCATGGCTTATCTAAAGACTCCTAAAAACTGAAGCCTAGCAAAACTGCAGAGGATTTTCTAGCTAATCCCTAGAAGTTTTCACATAACTACAGGTCTCAGGATTTTGTGAAGAGAAGCAGCAAGTTTTGTAACACAAACTTAGGCATGCTCCCTGTGTTATAGTAAGTGGAAGTTTAGTTTAGGTCTACTTTGTGTCAGAATCAGCAAAGAAGTCGGGAGGAGGAAGCAACATAGAAAGTATAATGAAGTTGGAATTATATGTCTATTATATATTCAACTTACCTTCCTAATACAGTCATGCATGCTAGGAAAATGAATATAACAAAACTCTATTATTTGTTATAAAACTTGTGGAAGACTTGTATGATGATGAGGAACTGAAGGGGCCAGTGAATTAATTGACCCAGGTCCCAACATCAAGTAGAGAAGAAAAGGACTCTGTAATCACAGGACCTGCTGTCCTAGATTCTGCTCTGGATCCCTCAATGTAACTTGTAAGCTTGAAGGAATGACTGTGATGGGTGCCCATGGAGGGGACAAGCTGCAGACAATGTCAAACACGTATCGTGATACAAATTCTGCCCCTTTCATACTTGCACTACGATACTGTGCACAAGTTTGTAAAGGATGGAACTTGCACTGTGACATCATGATGCATGTTTTTTCATTTTGAAAAAAAATTCAGCTTGCTGCAGACATCCTGGCAGCTGGTAGAGACTGGTAGCCAGGAAGAGAGTCAAAGGACTCTCACACAGAAGTGTGAAAAGGTAAGAAAAAATTCCTTGGAACTAACGATCTCACTGTTACTCCCAGCTTTCTGTCATGAGTACTGATGGTGAGCAGGAGGGGGCCCCTATCCAGGGGGGAGAACACATGCGTAGTACAGAGGAGTTAAGCAGCCATTCAAAGAGACACAGATCAGACCCGCCTTGACTTCGGGGGTTTATCTGTCTGGGTTTTTCCCACGCTTCTTCAGTTTGTTAGGATTTCTGTCTAATGTAGCAGTAATAAACACTAGAGACCTATTCCTTGTCTCAGCATGGTTCCTGGCTGTTAGGACATCAGTCCTAACAAAGTCTACTACTCCCACTGAAAGAGGGAGGAACAAAAAAAAAAAGGAAGAGACATTTGGGAAAATGTCTTCGGAAAACCAGGAAATTCAGCAAGCCATCCAACAACTGGCAGCAGCATTGCAACAACATCAACAACAAGTAGATCTCCAGATCAACACATTACAAGCAGCCATGATACAGCAGTTACAACAACCAGCTCCGATTAACCCACAACCGGTGCCAGCAGCAGCAGCAGCTCCTCCAGTAGTCTTGAGATCCCAGGGCAGTCTACCAGAGAAGTTTGGAGGAGAAGCAGGACAGTGGAGAACCTTTCTCACACAGTGCACAATGTTTTTCGACAGCAGACCGGCAGAGTTTCCCACAGACAGAACCAGAGTCACCTTCATTCTAAGTCTGCTAAAGGGCCCAGCAACCAAATGGGCTATTCCCATGGTGGAGAACAACGACCCGATTCTCAATGACTACCAGAATTTTCTGGCAGGGTTCCGAGCACACTTTGACGACCCGATAGGAGAGGTCACTGCCAGCTGGGAAATTCAGAAGCTCAAGCAAGGCAACAAGCGTGGGAATTTACATTGCTGATTTCAAGCTGTTAGCAGGAGATCTGGACTGGAATGAGAGTGCCTTGAAAGACCAATTCAAACAGGGGCTGGATGAAGAAATTAAAAATGAACTAGTGCGCCAGCTACCCTAGAAGGTTTATATCAACTGTCTGTGGTCGTAGATGCCAGGCTAGAAGAGCTCAGACAGATGCAGCCGGGGAGAAACAGGGGCCTCAGAACGCTTCCAGGATTTCCAGCTCTCTCCGCAGCATCTCTCTACTCAGGACCAGAGGAGCCGATGCAGATCGGGGTGAGCAGGAGGCTTATTTCTGAGGCTGAGAGACAGAGAAGGAGAGAGAGAGCCCTCTGTTTCCACTGCAGAGTCCAGGGGCACATGGTGAGAGCTTGCCCAGCGAGAAGCCAAGCAAATTCCGTAAGTGTAAGGGTTGCCTATTCTGACAGACTCAGTCTCACAAGCAGGTGCTTAGGGAAAACTGGTTTATTGAAAGAATAGTGTGCAAATACAAAGAAAGCTGAGAATGAGCAAAAGCACGCCAAATACAAACTAAAAACCCTCGCTTCAAACCCGATCCCGCCCTAACTCCCCCTTAGCAACCACCCCCTCCCAGGTGTTGGCAACCATCACACATCGGCCTGAGAAAGTAACCTTGAACACATGCAATAACCCAAACATACATTCCTCAGTTACAGTAAGGAGATTACAGCCTGGTATGGCTGAAAATCTCCTCCCAGCAAACGTGAGACACGAATCAGAAAATTGACATGCGAAACGTTATGATGTATTCAGTACATTGGAACGATGAACATGACATACCGCCCTCCTTAAAGAAAACTAAACTAAGGAGCAGGCTTGGTAGGGTAGGCAGCATGAAAATGGGCCACCAAAATAGGGGAGTGAACATTGCATGCAGCAACCCACTCAGGATGAGGGAAATGTTTCCACCGGACAAGGTGGAATGAAGGCGTCGAGAATCAAGAATCTCCTGGACTTCGAAGTGTTGTTGGCCATCAATCATAATGGGAGCAGGCAGTGATGGTTGTGGGTGCCAGCGATCTGATTGGTGAAAAGGTTTGAGCAAGCTGCAATTTAAAACGGGATGCAAACGTTTAAGATTATGAGGCAAATCTAACTTAAAAGTAACAGGATTAATTTGGGCCACAATAGGGAAGGGGCCCACGAACTGGGGTGCCAATTTCTTAGAGAGTTGCGGATATTTAATAAACTCTGTGGAGAGATAAACTTTATCTTCAACTTTGAAAGGTGGCTGAGGTGCACGTTTGGTGTCAGCATGGCGTTTGTAAGCAGCTTGGGCATCAGCAAGAGCTTGTTGGATTTTAGGCCAGGAGTCAGCCAGATGTGCTGCCCAGTCTGTACGGGACGAAGGAGGAGAGGTTGGTTGAGGCAGTTCAGGAATGGGCACAAAATCCCAACCAAAGACAGTACGAAACGGCACCTGCCCAGTGCTCTGATGCACTGCATTGTTGTAGGCGACTTCAGCAAATGGCAGTAGATCGACCCAATTATCTTGCTGATAGTTAACAAAAGCACGCAAATATTGCTCCAGTGTGGAATCAAGCACCTCTGTAGATCCGTCAGTCTGAGGATGCGACGCAGTGGACAGCACTTGTTTAGTGCCCACCAATTTCATAAAAGCCTGCCAAAATTGGGAAGTAAATTGTGTGCCTCTGTCAGTCACCAAACGGGAGGGGCTCCCGTGGAGTCTGTACACGTGTACAAAGAAGAGGCGGGCTAGTTGCTGTGCTGAGGGAATGGAAGCGCATGGAATGAAATGGGCTTGTTTTGAGAAAAAGTCTTTTACAACCCAAATTACAGTCTTTCTCTGGCTTGGAGGTAAATCCACGATGAAATCCATAGAGATCTCCTCCCAGGGGTGAGAGGGACTGGCCACTGGTTGGAGCAACCCTTGGGGCTTACCAACCTTCTGTTTGGAGCCAGCGCACACAGGGCAGGATGCAACATAGTCTTTAACATCATGCCTAAGTGTTGGCCACCAGAATTGGCGTCTCACCAAATGGAGTGTTTTCACAAACCCAAAATGCCCAGCCAGTTTGTCATCATGGGAATGGAGCAAAATGTCTTTGCACAAAGCATCAGGCACATAGAGACGATCGTGCTTCCAAGCAAAATCGTGGTCAAAAGTAACATTGTGTAAATTTGCTTGCAACCAAGTGTCAGATTTCAATTGGGAAAGAAACTGTTGTTGCAAGTCTGAGGGAATTGGCAAGCGTCCCGGACGGGGTGAAAGTGAAGCGTCGGTTTGCTGTGCGCGAGTCTGGCTGCGAGTCACAGCTGCCAGACTCAATTGCGGCTCCGTCCACAGTGTACCTACTACATCAGGCACAGTGCTGGAATCTTGGGATCTGCGGGACAGTGCATCAGCCAGAAAGTTTTTCTTTCCCGGAATAAATTTTAACTTGAAATCAAAATGGCTGAAGAATTGAGCCCATCTGATTTGCTTTGGGTTGAGCTTACGAGGTGCACTGAGCGCTTCGAGGTTCTTGTGATCAGTCCAAACCTCGAAAGGGTGGGTAGCCCCCTCCAACAAGTGGCGCCAAGTGTCTAAAGCAGCTTTAACAGCAAAAGCCTCTTTCTCCCAAACATGCCGCCACCTTTCTGTTTCAGAGAATTTGCAGGATAGGTAAGCACAAGGCTTCAAGCATCCTGACTCATCTGCTTGTAGCAGGAGCTCTCCAATGGAGAAATCAGAGGCATCCACTTGCACCACAAATGGTTTGTTAGGATCGGGATGCTGTAGAATAGGTTCAGCCGTGAATAGCTGTTTGAGCTTCTCAAAAGCCACCTGGCATGTGGGTGTCCATTTTAGTAACTTTTAGTTACTAAATGTTTTAGTAACATTTCTTTGTCCTCCGTGTGTCCCCCTGCCCTTTCGTTTTGAGTAATTCAGTGAGGGGCAACGCTATCTCCGCGAACCCCTGGATGAACTGCCGATAGTAGTTCGCGAATCTGAGGAAACTTTGGAGCTGCCTATGCATGCGTGGCGGCTCCCATGCCAGAATGGCTTCAATCTTAGCTGGATCCATTTCAATACCCTTGTCTGAAATTCTATAGCCCAAATAGTCAATTTGAGATTTATGAAAAGCACATTTGAACAATTTAGCATACAGTTCAGCCTTTCTCAGCTTGCTGAGCACTTGTCTGACCAGTTCTATATGTTCCTCCATGGTTTCAGTATAGATTAACACATCATCCAAATACACCAAGACCCCCTTGAATAAATGGTCATGCAAGACCTCATTGATTAATTGCATAAGACCCCAGGCGCTCCTGCCAACCCAAAAGGTAATACTTTATACTGGAAAGACCCCAGAGGGCAATTGAACGCAGTTTTCCATTCATCCCCCTCCCTAATGCAAATGCGGAAATATGCCTCTCTCAGGTCTAACTTGGAGAATATTTTCCCCCTCGCCAGATGTGCTAACATGTCTTTGATTAATGGTACCGGATATTTATTTAATATTGATACTGCATTCAGTCCACGGAAATCTGTACAGAGTCTCAAAGTTCCATCCTTCTTTGGTCTAAAGAGCACAGGAGCCCCTACTGGGGAGCTGGCTGGTTCAATGAAACCTCTAGCTAGATTTTTGTCAACAAACTCCCGTAGCGTTACCAGCTCCTTTTGGGTCATAGCATAGATTTTTGGCTTCGGCAGTTTCACATCAGGAATAAACTCTATGGCACAGTCAGTTTTTTGGTGCGGCGGCAGCCGATCAGCCTCCTTTTCGCCAAACACATCTGCAAAATCCTGGTATTGTACCGGTAGCCCGTCTAGAGGACCGTTGAGGAAATGTGGAGTTGCCGCTGCCGCCCTCCCCACTGTCCCATCATCCGTATCATCCCACTCAGGGGCTTTGTAGAACCCATCTGCAAATGTCACAGTTCTGTGCACCCAATTTATATGGGGGTTTTGTTGGACAAACCAAGGCATTCCCAAAATGACAAACGGACCCCCCACAGGCACCACCACAAAAGGCAGTTTCTCCCAGTGACTGCCCATCTGCAATGCCACCAACCCTGTGGAAAGAGTCGCAGGCGACCCTCCCGCTGTAGATCCATCCAATTGCGTGAAGATCATAGGACGTTTCAAAGGGAACGTGGGTAACTCTAACGCAGCCACCATGTCAGGGTACATTAAACACCTAGAACACCCCAAATCAATCATTGCCCACAATTCCACCGTTCGAGTGCGGGACCCCAATTTCACCTTCACTGTCAGTGTAGGGAAGTTTCCACTCACCGAAGCGTGATCGCGCCCTTCCTCTTCCACCTGCCCAGCGGCGCCCTTTAAAGCAGGTGGCTGGCGTTTCCCACTGGTTGATTAAGAACAGCCTCCTCCTCATCCCCAAAGAAAGGGACTTCTTCAGGTTCGGCCTCCGCCAGCGCCGCCTTCATCTTTCTTGGTAGAGAAGGAGATTTTCCGGACGACTTTCCCGGCTGGTCCTCGGTCTTTCCCTTCGGGCACGCCGCTGCTCGGTGCCCCTCCTTTCCGCACCGCAGACACTGGCCTTTCGCATAGCGTCACTCCTTCTCTTCCTCCCAGGTCCGTTGGCTGGATCTCCCTGGAGGAGCCGGGGTGCGGGACCCTTTACTGAATCTCCCATACCTCGCCGATCGTTGGTGGGCAAACGTCTCTAGGGCATGCTCAGCGCTGCCCGCCAGCTGAATCCAGTCATACAGGGTTTTTGGGTCCTCTCGCCCCAGGGACCACTTCAGAACCTCAGTTTCCAGTCCATCCTTGAACATCTCCACCAACGTGGATTGGGACCAATCCTCCACTTTCCCAGCCAGTGCTTTAAATTCCAGCGCATAATCCGCCACGGATTGTGACCCTTGGTACAGTCCCTTTAATGCCCGCTTCGCTCTTTCCTGAGCTAACGGGTCTTCAAAATGTTGCCATAACGCCCACAGGAACTCCTCGAAGTCTTCTAACTCCGGAGCATCTGACTGGCACAGCTGTACATACCAATCAGCCGCCCTCCCCTTGAGCTTGGTGGCAATGGCGTTTATTTTGCCCCGCTCTGACCGGAACCCCTGTTCCCAATCCTCCATATAACTGTTAGCATTCGTTATGAAGAAGGACAATTTGGTAGGGTCCCCATCAAACTTTACCGTGAAGGGTGGGGGTCTCGCCGCTTCTGGTCGCTCAGCCCTTTGCACGGCCCCTAGCGAGCGCCTCTCCGCCAGAGGGGACCTCGAAATTGTCGCCATCGGGCCCCTCTCCTCTCCTCGACGCCGGGCCCTGATTCTCCCTCTGGGGGATGGTAGGGGTGACGGTGGGGTGGAATGCCTGCGATGGGACCTTTCCCTTCCTCTTTCAGGCGAACCCCAGCCCATTGACAATTTTTTCAGCATGAATTCGACCAAGTCTAATTTTGCCTCCAACGCCTTTATACGGTCAGGGGTGGGTGACCCCTCAGGCGCCTCTTTTCTGACCACATTAGGTGACAGCGGGTACCGCCACTTCCAGGAGGCTTGAGTCGCCCCAGTGACCGAGTCCTCGTCCCAAGTGAGGTAGTCACCGGCCGAAGTAATGGTTGTTTCTGGTGCTTTTTGACGTCCCTCCTTCTCCTTCGGGTTGGGGTTGGGTTCTGCCCGACCCTCCGGCGCGTCGCTGCAGGGTACCTTCTCCGCTCTCACCACTGTGGAGTCCGGTTCCCCTTCGCTTGATGCCTCGCTCTCCATCTCTTGCAATCTCGGTTCGTTCATCGCTAGCGCTCCCCTTCACAGACGAATCTGGATAGGGGCTAGCGGAATAAGTTTTTGGGATTCTCAGCTTTATGTAAGGGTTGCCTATTCTGACAGACTCAGTCTCACAAGCAGGTGCTTAGGGAAAACTGGTTTATTGAAAGAATAGTGTGCAAATACAAAGAAAGCTGGGAATGAGCAAAAGCACGCCAAATACAAACTAAAAACCCTCGCTTCAAACCCAATCCCGCCCTAACTCCCCCTTAGCAACCACCCCCTCCCAGGTGTTGGCAACCATCACACATCGGCCTGAGAAAGTAACCTTGAACACATGCAATAACCCAAACATACATTCCTCAGTTACAGTAAGGAGATTACAGCCTGGTACTGCTGAAAATCTCCTCCCAGCAAACCTGAGACACGAATCAGAAAATTGACATGCGAAACATTACGATGTATTCAGTACATTGGAACGATGAACATGACAGTAAGAGCCCCAGGGCAAGCAGCAGAACCAAGAGCCACCTCCACCTCGACTTCCAACCAGGGAAACTCCGTCGGTCTCCCTCCACAGAGCTCAGCAGGGAGACCATCAATCAATTAAGAAGGGCTCATTCCGAGGATTCCAGGCAATCCTTTTACTACTTACCAGTCATAATGCACATAAACCCAGAGCACCAGTTCAAGCTAGAGGCCCTCATGGATTCCAGAGCTTCCACCAATTTTATTGATGTACAGACTGTACAAGACCTCAACATCCCGACCACAGAATTGCCACGTCCCATAGAAGTTGAGACCATTGACGGCCAGCCCCTCAAGGCAGGGCCGATTAGAAGTTTCACAGAACCTTTGCAACTAACAACGGGAGACCACAGTGAGTGGATCCAACTTTATGTTACTGCATCACTTAATGTGCCTATAGTCCTGGGCACACCTTGGCTGAAGACCCACAACCCATTGTTGAACTGGACTATGGGAGCAATCTCCTTCCCAGCTAAGGAATGCCAGCACCACAAGATTCAAGCCGCTCTTCTCTCTCCAGCAACCAACGCAGTCATGGAAGCAGGGGGGGTCCAGTTGCCAGCCAAGTATGCAGATTTCGCAGACGTTTTCAGCGAACAAGAGGCCACAGCGCTACCACCCCATAGGGACTGTGATTGCACCATTGAGTTGATACCAGGAGCCAAGATTCCAGCAAGGAAACAATATCCCATGTCCCCCAAGGAACTAGCCACCTTAAAGGATTACTTGGATTCTAATCTCCAAAAGGGTTTCATCTGACCATCTACTTCCCCAGCGTCTGCTCCTACCTTCTTTGTACCAAAGAAGCCTGACCCATTGGCACCGGCAAACCAGGAGGCACCGATGAGAGTGGTGCAGGATTTCAGTTCCCTCAATAAAGTCACGGTCAAGGAAAATTACCCACTCCCCCTAATATCTGATCTGCTGGATCACTTACGGAAAGCACGCATTTTTACTAGGTTGGACCTCAGGAATGCGTACAATCTGATCCGGATGAAAGAGGGGCATGAATATCTGACTGCCTTCGATACCAGGTTTGGTAAATTTGAGTACCTTGTTATGCCCTTTGGCTTGTCTAATGCAGGAGCCATATTTTCCAGATTTATGAATCACGTTTTTGCTGATTTATTAGATAAGTATCTGGTCGTTTATCTAGATGACATATTAATATTCTCTGAGGGTGCTACAACTCATGTAACCCATGTATGTAATGTCTTACAAAGACTGAGAGAGAACAAGCTGTTCGCCAAGCTAGAGAAGTGTGCCTCCGATTTAACTGAATTACATTTCCTGGGCTATAAAATATCAACAGAAGGCATATCCATGGATCCTTCTAAGGTCCAGGCAATTCTCTCGTGGCACCCCCCGCCCAAAATGTGAAAGAGGTACAAAAATTTCTAGGGTTCTGCAATTTTTACAGGAGATTCATAAATAAATTTAGTGACAGGGCTAAACCCCTCACACAGCTTTTGAAGAAAGGATCAAAATTCATTTGGGGGGAGAGGGAGCAAGCAGCCTTCCAAGAATTTAAGCAGCTCTTTGCATCCCAGCCGCTTTTAAAGCACCCTGATCCCGTGAAGCAATTCATAATGCATTCAGATGCTTCAGATTTTGCTATCGCAGCTGTCTTATTGCAATATACAAACAAAACAGAGAATACCTTGCTCCCTTGTGCATTTTTCTCCCGCACGCTCTCACCAGCAGAGAGAAACTATGATGTTTTTAACAAGGAGTTGCTGGCAATTAAAGCAGCATTTTAAGAGTGGAGGCACTGGCTAGAAGGTGCAAACTTTCACAGGAAAGGTTGCACCGTGAAAGTTTGCACCGATCACAAGAATTTACAGCTTCTACAAAACACCAGATCCCTCATCCCACGCCAAATCAGATGGAGCCAGTTTTTCTCCCGTTTCAATTTTGTTATTTCTTATGTTCCCGGGGTGCAGAACCGTTTGGCAGATGCCCTGTCTCGATCCATTCAGGCAACCCCCGCTGCTCACCAGGAGGTCCAGGCTACTATATTACAACCTCACAACTTCCAGCAGTCTATGAGGGGGAACCATACAGAGATTTTAGCAGCAGGCAGACAAGCAGAGGACCTATTTACAAGAGTCAGAGCTCAGCAGCAAAAGGACCCATATACCAGGGCGAGGATGGATGACCTCCAGAGGGGCCCACAAGACACTGCCTCTCCATTTAATGTGGAGGCAGGAATCCTCTGGCATAGCGGGCGATTATACATTCCCCTCTCATTGAGGGAAGAAGTACAAAGACTTTGCCATGACCATCTAACAGCAGGCCACGGAGGTGTTTTCAAAACTCTCCATAGAGCTCTGAGAGACTACTGGTGGCCTAAGATGACTGCAGACATAAAGGGTTACATTGCTTCTTGTCATACCTGTAGACAAGCCAAGCCTCTCCCAGGGAAGCCCACAGGACTCTTGCAACCCCTGCCCAACCCCAGTAGGCCTTGGGATACAATCTCCATGGATTTCATCACTGATTTACCCCCGGTCCAGGGGCTGACTTCCATACTAGTGGTGGTGGACCTTTTCACTAAAATGGCACATTTTATTCCTTGCAAGGGCCTCCCATCTGCGCAAGCCACAGCGCAGTTGTTTATGGACCATGTTTTTAGGTATAGAGGCATGATAAATCACTTGGTGAGTGACGGAGGCTCTCAGTTCACTTCCAGGTTCTGGAGGGCCCTTTTCCAGTCATTAGGGGTCCAGATCCACCTATCATCATCACATCATCCGGCTAGTAATGGGCAAGCTGAGAAAATTAACCAATAGTTACAGCAGTATCTCAGGTGTTACACCACTTATCAGCAAGACAATTGGCCAGCCCTGCTCCCCATGGCAGAATTTACTTATAACAACTCTGTGCAATCTTCTACCAAGATGTCTCCTTTCCAAGCACTCTACAGGGTTAACCCTCGGGCGTTGCCCACCTCCTCCCAGCAGGGAACTGTCCCAGCCATGGCTGACTTTCTTAAAGAGCAACAAGCTGCACAGGAGTTGTTAAAGGAGCAGCTGAACAGGGCAAAGAGTGCTTACAAGAGAGGTGCAGATGCTCACAGACAAGAGGGGCCAGCGATTGCGGTAGGAGACAAAGTGTGGCTCTCTACCAAGTTTTTGACCTCTACCAGGCCTTCCAAGAAGTTGGACTCTAAGTTTGTGGCCCTTTCACTGTGGTACAGCAGATAAATCCAGTGGCTTATCGCTTAAAGCTGCCAGCATCCATGAAAATCCATCCAGTGTTTCACAGAGCCTTGCTAGCCAAAGACCCTCCCCCAAGTACCTTATGATCGCAAATGCCCCCCCCTCCAGTAATTGTGGAGGAGGAGGAGGAATACGAAGTCGAGGAAATTCTGGACTCTAGGAAGAGGGGAAGGGGCATCCAATATTTAATACACTGGAAAGGGTACCCTGAGGAAGAGCGCACGTGGGAAAATGCCAGAGATGTGCATGCACCAGTGCTGGTTCAACGATTCCATCAGCTTTTCCCTCACAAACCCAAGCCTCACACTCTACCGGAGGTTCCTCACTTGACTGAGCAAGCAGAGGAATCCCAAGCAGAGGAGTTTGTAAGTTGGCAACCTCCACCCCCGCCAGAGGCTCTGAGGCCAGAGAGAGAGGAGGAGGGGGAGCCGCAGCCCTCCAACCCGGGCTTTAATTTCCCAAGGGGGAGGGGGGAAGAATCTTCTAATTATCTAGCTATTTTCCAGCAGCAGCCACCTGGGCCAGAAGTGTTATCAGACCTGGAGAGCAGCACTGATTCGTCCTTGGAGGACTTTTCCTTTGAAGAATTTCCATCGTTGCCCAGTTCCCATGGGAGCTTGGAGGGGGAGATGGACTCCCATGAGACCCTGGAGGGAGGGAGGAACTCTGGAGAGGAGGGGGCTGAAATGGAATGTGAATCTGGAACGGAGGGTGATGTCATGAGCACTGATGGTGAGCAGGAGGGGGCCCCTATCCAGGCGGGAAAACACATGCGTAGTACAGAGGAGTTAAGCAGCCATTCAAAGAGACACAGATCAGACCCGCCTTAACTTTTGGGGTTTATCTGTCTGGGTTTTCTCACGCTTCTTCAGTTTGTTAGGATTTTCTGTCTAATGTAGCAGTAATAAACACTAGAGACCTATTCCTTGTCTCAGCGTGGTTCCTGGCTGTTAGGACACTTTCTGAATGAAATATATACCTACCAAGTGAATTGAGATGAAAGCTAGAAGCCTTTTATATACTCTCTGCTTGCACTGGAAACAACATGCATACTTTACAGGTTCCTATAGCCAGTTGCCTTGAACCCAGCCCTGAACATTCAAACCGATTTCTTGGATGCTGATTCAGTTTGTTTGTTTGATTTATATAGCTGCCCCTTCTCACATACGTGACTATAGGCATCTTACAATAAAAATAAATAAAATACATACAGTACAAAAAATAAAAACACATAGCAGCTGGGTGTTGTAAAACAAACATTAACATAACCAGGAGATGGGCTCTGTCTCACACTCAGGCCCTCAGGCTCAGGCACAAAACCAAGTTTTCAAGGCCTTGCAGAAGGCCAACAGGCCCCTACAGCCTCCAAACACCGACAGAGAACCTCGATGGCATCACTCAGACCACCTAAAGCGGACGTAGATGTTAACAGGAGGGGAGTGTCCGGCCTAGCCCAAGAATGACAAGGAAGCAATCCAGCCAAATTTCAGTTCATTATTTGCTTATACTGTATAGACAGAATCTTGCTAGACTAAACCTATACTACTCTAATCTAAAGGATATAACCTGGGAGACTCTAGGGCGTTACTATGCTGAATCTCTTTGTCTTCCCATGGTCCAGCTATGGACTGTGTTGTCTCTTGTGTTGGCCCCCTCCTTGGAATCTGCTCTCTCCTTCCTGAGAACCAGCTGTGTTTCTGTAGTCCATCACATTGAGAAAGTACTCGACCATGTGGTACCTCACAAAGGAAGGGCCATGGGCAAGACCTCTCCCCTCCATCAACACCGACTGAACCAACCCAGAGGAAGGAAGAGAACTAGCACAATACAGTGCTGCCCATTCCCAACTCCTGAAGCCAGTCCAGAAGGATACCAAGATTGATGGGACTGAAAGCTGCTGAGACATCAAGAAGAGCAAGGATGGATATGCCAAGAAGTCATCGAAGAGTGTGACCAATGCCACCTCAGTCCCATACCCAGGCCTGAACCTTTACTTAACAGGGTCCAGCTAATGCACTTCTTCAAGAGTCCTTTATACTGCAGTGCAGCCACTATCTCTGCAACCTTCCCTAAAAAAGGGAAGAATGGGGGCTGGACAAAAATTGTCCAGAATAGTAGGGTCTAGTGATAGCCTCTTGAGGAGGGGACACACCACTACCTCCTTAAGGGATAGCGGGACCACCCCTCTCTCAAAGAGGAATTAAGCACTGCCTGGACCCAGCCATACATCCCGCTCTTGGGCAGACTTAACTAACCAGGAGGGATAGGGGTCCAACACAGAGGTGGCTGAACTAACAGCCATGAGAACCCTGTCTACTTCCTCTAGCCCAACAGGAGCAACCCTCCCTTCCGCCAGATAACTCAGCCAGTCACAGCCCTTGCAGCTTCCACAGGAGGCGCTCCAAGTCCAGTCCAACTTAGAACAGATCCAATTGACTTTATCCATCAGTTGCTTTGCAGATGGATCCCAGGACCATGCTCTCCCAGGAGGGATCAAGTCACCCTAAACAAGGCCACTGGACAGCTAGCCGCAAATGCAATACAGGAAGAGAAATACCTATGTTTCATCACCCTCACCACCACAAGGTAGGCTCTGATAGTGGTGCCAGCCCGTGTTCTGTTGAGTTTGCTCCCCATCATCCTCCATCCATGCTCTAGGTGTCTCTACTCTCACTTACTTTCCCTTAGTTCCTCTGTGAACCAGAGGCTAAATCATCTGTTGAATACTGATTGTAGGTGTTGACTGCTGCCTCAAAAGCATCTTGGGTTTAGTGAACCCCTTGGAGAGGTTGGCTGGTTTTGTTAGTAGGGTTGAGGGGCCCATGAGCTTGGGAGGGGACCAACATGAGCAGGGGAGAGGGGAGGTCTCTGGAGGGTTGGGGGCAGCTATAAAATCTTGGTGATGACAGGTAGGAGGAGATTCTGTATGACGGGAGACAGGAGACTGGCTGCTCTGGGGATGGTGCCACAGGTATATTGTTCCAGTGGGGCATTCCAGGCACACCCCCCCCCATCTTGGCTCTCACCCACAGGTGAGGTTGCATACAGAAGTTTTTTTTATATTTGGACTTTCTGTTTTCCTGTACCTATTATCTGGACTCTTAGAGTGTTTCTAGACAATATTTTCTGCCCAGCCCTCTGACCTCATCTTCACCTACATTTAGTGACCACTGAAATCAAGAGGAACTTCTGAAGGGGAAATATCGTGTGAATTCACACTAAAAAAGTCTGTTACTGTGATGGAATATGAGGGTGACCCTGGAAGACAAGGGGAAGAGATGCCACCCAGGGAATGATCAGATGAAAGAGAAAGGAGCCTGCAACAGAGTAACGGCCAGAGAAAGAAACTTAGGAAGGGCCCGCCTTAAGATTTGTACTTTCAGACTTGCTAGATTGATGTCAGCCCTCCCAGGTAAACCAGACAGGAAACTTGACTAGATGAGCTAATTCTAGTTTATTGTAAGGCTACTTTAATAGAATCTAGCAAGTTTGAAAGTACAAACCTCCCGCACTCCCTATTTACTGCCTGAGAAGTTAGGGCAGGCCCTTCCTAAGTTCCTTTCTCTGGCCATTATTCTGTTGCGGGCTCCTTTCTATTTTATCTGATCTTTCCCTGGGCAACATCTCTTCCCTCTGTCTTCCAAGGTCACCCTCACATTCCATCACAATTACATGTAGGTCACCAGTTCTTCACTATGGCCTCTGTAATGAATGTGGGTAAACAGCAAGCTGATTCACCTAGAGGTGAGCACCAAGGATGCTAGACATCCAAATATGTTGTCCTGTTGGGATTGAAATCAAGCTGACAGCACTTGAAGCAGGTAGAAGGGTTAGTCCCTGCAGCTCCCACACACGTGGGAAAGAAATATTCCTCAGAAACATGGATGAAATGTAGATGGCTCTAGTATAAAGAGAACCAGTTGGTGTAGTGGTTAAGGCACCATGAATTCTAGTCCCGTCTTAGGCACAAAGCCAGCTGGGTGACCTTGGGCCAGTCACTCTCTCTCTGCCCCAGGAAGGAGACAATGGCAAACCACTTCTAAAAAAAACAACCTTGCCAGGAAAACTGCAGGGACTTGTCCAGGCAGTGACCAGGAGTCAAAAACTGAGTCAAAGGAACCAAAAAAAAGAAAAGAAAGAGAGAGAGAGAGAGAGAGAGAGAGAGAAAAGCAAAAAAGTAATTGTTTGGTTTTAATAAACTGAGCACACAGGAAAATACTGATCAATCTTTCCTCTATGTCAGTGTGGAATCAGTTCATAGCTGGAAAGTGAATACATATCATCAGACCAAAATTTAAAATCTGGTCTAGCAGAGTGAAGAAAAGCCATGAGTTTAGCTATAGTGTATGCTTGGTAAATCCACAGTTCTCGTTTCTCTTCCTAGTTCCATATTGTCAAACTTAACAATATTAAACCAAACCAGGACAATCCTCAAAAGGACTAAAGCGCATGCATCTGTGTCCCCTCCATTATTTTACGTTCCCACCATACTGAAGTTCACCTCCAGTCCTTTTTAAACATTCTGAGATGTCCAATACATTTGAAAGGGTATCCTTTGTCAAATTAAACAATCATAAGATCAAAAGATACATATTTAGCCTTCTTTAAAACCTATGTATTACTTTATTATGCCCACATGCCACTCCAATCAGGCCTAACCCTGACCAGCTTATAAACCTCCTCCAAAACAGTAATATATTTAAAACTAGGATACAACAAGGTGACCTGTGTCAAGGAACAATCAATACACAATCAGTCCCCAGGAGAAATAAGAACAACCCTTTTGTGCTGGTTAATGGCAGCAATAAAGACTGCTACGAACAACCCTTCGGGCCCCAAAACCTGCTGAAACAGCCAAGTCTTAAGAGCCATAAATATGTGTTTGTGTGTGAGAGTGTGTGTGTATTAATAGGAACTAGGAGGCCGTGAGCTCTAGTCCCACTTTAGGCACAAAGCCAGCTGGGTGACCTTGGGCCAGTCACTCTCTCAGCTCCAAGAAAGAGGCAATGGCAAACTACTTCTGAAAAACCTTGCCAAGAAAACTGCAGGGATTTGTCCAGGCAGTCTCCAAGAATTGGAAATTGGGGGAGTTTTGGTTAGAGAGGTTGCCTGTCCCTGTTATTTGGCAGTTCCTAAATGGCTTTTTTTCTTTTTAATCTGCAGACCTCCTTTTAAATGCCTTATGCCTGCTTCCCAACCACAAAGAATTTTCTGGAATGTGATACATAACACCTCTTTCATCTGTGGGAAAAGCAGTCAAGGTGAGCGGAGGAGGGGAGTTTGTGGAGTGGCTAATTAAATCTTGCTGTTCGGAAGCCAGAGCTAAAAGTGGCAATTTGGATGGTGTGAAATTAAGGACTGTATAAATCTTTCATCAAAAGCTTTGTATGCTTTCCTCAAGTTTCCATTATAAGCAAGCTCTCAGATGGAACTAGATGGGGAGTGCAGGGAAGCCTGTGGTGGATTTAAAATTAAAATTAAAGCTTGCAGGTAATATTCAGAATGGAAACAGCCTGAACACACATGGGAATAATAATTTTTTCAGTTTGTTTGCTTAAGTGAGGACTTCACAAATTATATAAAAATTACCGTTTTTACTATCACAACATGGAGGTCTACATCTACAGTCCAAACTTGCATCCTCACTGCATATTCAGTTTGTTATGCCTATATATTTGGATTTTTATTTTAGTTGCCATAAATATCTATAAGGCAGAAGAGTAGTAAAATATTCCAGGTGCTTCCAAAAAAGTGATTTGGGCCATCCCTGCAACCCCCCTCCCCAAATTTTTGGGTACCTATGGATTAACAAATCTATTATCAGATAAGGATTTGTCAATTTCAGTGTTCTAGGACCTTCTGTCACAAATGTGAACGAGAGTCTGGTTTTCTTTTCTGGACCCTATGATCTGCCCCGGCAACGAGTTTATAGTCTGAAAGTCAAGACGAGACTACTAAGTGCTTGGGGAAAGACCTCTGTCATCACTGGGGTAGCTCAAAGGGTTTGAGCATGCTATGTTACATGTGACTGATCTTAGTCTGACAATTTCCTCTTCATTTTCTTCACTTCTTTGTAACTTCCTTAATTGCGGCGTGGTATTTAACAAATTTGAAATCGTCTGGGATCCTTTTTATTGGACGATCTCCACAAGTTGGCTCCTACTCAGGCTTGGCTTCCTGAGCAGACTGTTTTACTGCTGCCCAACAACTCTGGCTCTCTGACATTTTCCCACACTCCCCATAATGATAATATAAAACCTATCTTTTTAGTTACAGTTTTCCTCACCACAAAGCATATTCATACAATTTCCACATTTTTTCCATTTAATAATTCATAATTTAGTTCTTTTCAATAACCGTTGCTTTTTCTCCTGTTTCCCTGCTTAATAATGGGGAAAGTAAAGCTTAGTAACGTTATTGTAGTAAATCTACATTACTATAAATAAATGAAAATTTTCTTTAATTTTATGTTTCCCAATCTCTGATTGCATACAATCCTGTTGCAGTGTGTTTGTTTGTTTGTTTATTCAATTTAAATGATTGTAAAAAGTGACTCTGGGCAACTTACAATTTTAGGTGCATTAAAACAAGAAATTAGATAAGAAAATAAGCATCTGGATTAGAAAAGAGAACAACAGAGTAACAGAATAAAAGAAATAATACAAATAACAATTTAATAAGATATCATGTTTTTTTTAAAGCTAAAAAGCAGACAGGGAGTAGAAGAAGAAATTCCTTACCCCATACTTCCCAGTTAAGCTCTTAGCAGCTTGTGGGGATGTGAAGAATTTTAATTAGGAAATTAATACAGAGGAGGCAAACACATGCTCTTTTCCTAACATCGCTCTCTGAAGCTAATCTGTCTGAACAGTTTTTAAATGTTAAAAGAGGCATTGGGAAAGTTATTTTGCAATCCCATTTAATCCAACAAACTCTGCACCCAAGTACATATGAGAATGTCAGCTTTAGTGTCAGATGTCTCATAACTTGTCTATGGTACTATTTTTTTTTCTTTCCAAACATACTAGTTGTGATGCATCCAGGGGTGCCAATGCAGACTTGAAATTCTGAGTTTTTTCTGACTGGGCAACCTCAGCATGGTCACTGCAAAACGCCAGGACAAGAACCTTAGAGTAATCCTACATCATGCCAGAGACTGCTCAACTGTCACACAAAGTACACCAACCAAATGTTATCCCAACAACACACAAATATATCAGTCAACCATCTACTATACATTATCCCAGCAGCCTAAGATCAACAGAGGCACTCAAAACAGTATTGTGTTTGAAGATATCAAACATAATCAGTGAGACGGAATTCCATATATTACACACTCACCTCTTCTCCTCCCACTACAGACTTAGCTTGCTACATCTTGGAGTAACCCTAGTTAGGAGGAATTAATCCCCTCCTTTTCCCAAAGCAGGTTAATTGCTGGCAAAACATCTAACAGTCCTGGATGAAAGTGCTGAACTTTATCACTGACCTGACTTTAAAAAGAAGATCTTTAAGCTGAAGGATCTTTACTGTCATTAGGACTTCCTTGGTTACACTGCAACCTTATACTTTCTTGACTATTTCTGTGATAAGTACTATAGTTCTGTACCTCTTTACTAATGATCAAGCTCCAAAGGCACTAACAATTCTTTTGTCTTGAGACAACCCATAATTGATGGCATGTCATGAGAATTAAGAAGCATTTATTACGTTCCAAACTCCAGCTTCAGACATCTTTGGCTCCAACTGGCCTTCAAATGTCATCTGAAACAACTGATTGACAAATAAGCCAAACTACCAGGCATTATCAATATGTTTTCAGCTTTGGTCACTTCACTTAACAGCAGTCTATAATTTACCCCATTCCTTCAAGTGTGCCTGATGGTCTCATCCTAACAAGACTTCAATTATTGTCTGACTTGGGCACTAAAACAAGGGTGACACATAAAGAAAGCCAGGAAGTCTTGCAATCTTAGAAATGCCCCATTCCATCCTAACAAAGAGGCCAGCGTACTCAGAACAGGAAATGGAAACAAGAGTTTTTCAAAAACTCCAAGTGAAGAATGAAGAATTCAGAGGTTTTGTTAGATTCAACATTTACAAAAATGACTTAATCTATAGTTCATTACAGGGCCAACCACCTATGTCTTCCAGCAGCCAAGAAGGGAAGTATTTCACATCAGTAAGAACAAAAATACAATATGTCATGTGCTGGAATTAGCCCAAGGACAAGAAGCCAGGTTCAATGCATGAACAAGGAGACTGCAGCCTACCCCATATATACTGCTTCATCACACTGCAACCTGACATAGGGGTGGTGGAAGGCATGTGTGAAGGAAGCAACTATAAAACTGAGGTCAATGGCATAAAATGTTCATCTAGTTATCTGTTGGCAGGAAAGGAGAAGGAGAAACCAACATGTGAAAAAAACATGCAGGCAACCAGCCACAGTTGGCTACTTCATTTGCATATATTCCTGATTGCCACACAGAACTAGCTTCCATAGCATTATAGAGGGGTGGGTATGGAATTGATATTTGGATGTCTTTTCTGTCAAAAGCTTTTCCAGTTATTCATAATTATTTCTATCTTACGCTATGTTACAATATTTGTGTTGAGGTCTCTTTGTTCTGTTGCTTGTTTTTACAGTATATTTTGAAGTGTTCTTCCTTTCCTTGTAATGAGTAAAACATGTTATGGTTTTAAGTGAAAACATTTTAATTTTTAAAAAGATATCTCACAGGGTGTTGAATAATTAATAGTTGTTTTACAGCACATCTGCTGAGATTGTCACAATTAAGCTACAGAATTCCTCTACAATAATTTTTTTTTAACTGTTCAGTCGTGTCTGATTCTCGAAGACTGCCTGGACAAGTCCCTGCAGTTTTCTTGATAACATTTTTCAGAAGTAGTTTGCCATTGCCTTCTTCCTAGGACTGAGAGAAAGTGACTGGCCCAAGGTCACCAGGCTGGCTTTGTGCCCAAGGCAGGACTAGAACTCACGGTCTCCTGGTTTCTAGCCTGGTGCCTTAACCACTACACCAAATTGGCTCATTCTACAATAATAGATACCATTTAAATAAGTTTTAGAAATGTACACTGGACAAAATAAGAGAGGTGCTTGTGACAGGTAAGCTGGGAATTAAATCTGATATTTGTCCCTGATACAAAGTTTGGGAAAAGACTTCAGTTTTGTCAATTCTCAAATAAATTCCATTTCACAGAATGATACCCAAGACTGCGTTAGCATACCTGAATGCATACAGTGGACTTTTCTTTCCTCCCCCTGCATTTTTAAAATCTGCTCCAGGAGGTTCCCCAATTTTCTAGGACAGGTTGAGAAGCATGGAGGACTTCACTTCAATGACAGGTGCAGTCCATTTGGTGGACAGACACAACAGGAATATATTTGTATAGCAAAATAACCAATTTTGATTTTCTAGTTGCAAGATTAAACAGATATATCCTCTGCTTCAGGAGAATATCTAATAGGCAAGTGAAAAAAAATTCTTTAAATGCAATGCTACACAGAACTCAAAGACAGAGAATCAACCCTATATACATAGCCTTTTATGCACACAATCCTACTCTGCATTATGATATATGTTCTAAGGCCACACTATGTTCTAAACAAAATGTTACATGTGTATTCATCAAGAGAAATACACATACTATAGAGCAGGGCTTCTCAACCAGGGTTCCGTGAGAGGTCACTAGGGGTTCCCTGGGAGATCACGATTTATTTAAAACATTATTTCAAATTCGGGCAACTTCACATTAAAGAGGTAAGTTTCATTCTTTATTTTTAGTTTAAAAACCCTGTTAATGCATACAGTACATACAGGCCTACACATGAAACAAATATAATAATTTTGTAACTTCTGGCCTATATTTGAGCCTGAATGTGCAGGGGTTCCCCAAGGCCTGAAAAATATTTCAAGGGTTCCTCCAGGGTCAAAACGTTGAGGAAGGCTGCTATAGAGAGTTATAAGGAGGATGGAGAGGTTGAATACAAATTGTTTGAGGGTGAATTACTATCAGAGGGAAGGAACAACTTATTTTCACCCTATTCCCCTCTCCCAAAAAAGCTACTCAGGTAGACTGGAAGATCTGATGCCAGAGTAGCAATGCTAAAACAGCTATCTGTGCAACAAATAATCAAAGGATTTCAGAAAACAAGACCCTAACCTTAACCCTCCCTTGTGCTATGAAATGCTCTCAAATAAATTATGGTTTTCTCCTGCTCTTGTAGCAGATATCCTCAGGTTTTTGGGGGGGGGGTTGCAGTATATGTGTATGTGTGTATATTATTTATGTGCCAGTTAACAGTATTGTCTGGTTTTACCTTTTCATGCATATTATTGTCATTTTCTCATGCAAGATAGCAGAAGAAGCTTGAATGAAACTACCTATGGTTAGCATAATTATGACTTGATTATAGTTAGATAATTTCTAACCAAGTTTTAATTTTGTATGATTAGTACTTCTAATGGTTTGTCTTCCATGAGCTACATGTGACTGACATGCTCTGCTAGAATTTTTATTCTGCTAAACACAAATAAATAATTTTTTCTGGGCTGCCCTATTGAAATAAACAATTATCCCCATACCTTCTTCTTGTTAGCAGGACAGATGTAGAAATTTTCAATGACTGTAACAATTCCAGGCTGTAGGTTTAATTTAGTATATAATGTTCCAAAATCTGAGGACCTGGGAGACAAGAAAAAAACAATAGTGGTATTCTGATGATCTGCATGTATTTCCAACTTTAAAAGATAACTAGGAAGTATGCAGTTCATGAATTATACGTTTGAAAATTGAAATACAGTAAATACCAAATTTCATGCAAGTAGGAAACCTAAATGACTTTGTAATATTTTTATAAAATATCCGCTTCTGAAAAGCAAAAACATTGAATCTATCAGAAGAAAAGATAAGTTCTGCAACAAAGAATAAAATTTGTCAAGCACAAGTATAAAAGAGAAAACCCTAAAAAGACTTTAAATCTAGCTACCACACAAAACATTTTAATTTAAATCCTACCTTCAAAATGAACAGTTAAAGGGACTGATAATTTAAAACATACAAAGAAACAAAAAATACAACTCTACAAAGAGTACAACAAAAAATAAAATAGTTGATCGTTAGAGAGTTGGTTAGAAAGATGTGCTTTGCAGATTTCCTAAAAGCAGAGAGAATGGGAGCCAAATGCAACTTGTGATTACATTTCTCCTCTTCTTTTTAACAGCTTTCAGTTTGCAGAATACATTTTCACTAATCCTAAAGTAATACTGAAATATACTCTTTAATTCACTGTTTTAATTCACACAGGGTTTAGAGAATTTTAATTATTTTTTCTTTGACAATATAGATACAATTAATCAAGAAATATATTTGTAACAACACTGTACAGCAAAAGGCAATTTGTAATAGCAGTTGAAATGCTTTCATGAAAGCTTAGAGCAGAAGTTTATTATGTTATTCTTTTCACAACCTTATAAACAGAAAAGAGAATTACTGAGAAATCTGAGGGGACTAAGAATCATTCTTCTGATATATGAGGTACCCTTCAAACTGTATCTGCTCTACCACTGTGTTTTCAAAATAAAATGGATTGCAACACAATGGAAACACACATTATGATAAGTCCTGCTCTCAGCAAAGCAATGGAGAGGAAAAGACAGATTGGGTTAAACAGGAAATCTTGTTTGCATACCCTTACACATCACAACACCTATTAGGTAGCTGAACAGGTGCCATATATTTGATGCAGATCTGAATGTGGTACTATAGCATTTTAGGGGAGACACACGTGCATTTTGGCTCGAAGGCTCCTTGAAAAGTACTTCTTAGAAAATTCTCCATGCCAATTCCCGTGATAGTAAATGGCCAAAAGATTGGGGATCAGGTAGAAAGACTAATCACATCCATTCAAAACTCAGCCAGTTTAAAAAAACAACATATAATATTGCTGCATTTCCTAACAGACTCCTACAAATGTATTAGACTACAACTCACATAACTTCCAGACAGCATGTTTTGTTTGAGTGCTGGCTGGTTGCTGTAGGCCTTATAGCCGAGCACATATGGAGACTACCAACTTGGAGAAGACTACAATATGACAGCTGTTTATTTAAAGCAACTCACACCAGCATGGGTAAATGCATGAAAAGACACTTTTAATTGCAAAGTTGTGAAAATCTATAATGTATCAATTTCATGACCTTTGTTGTTTTAAAAATGTCAAACCTAGCTCAACTATAAACAGTCAGTCAAGCCCTTGAGAAAGGCAATTTCTTTAAAACACATCATCTTCAGGATCATTTTTAGGAATTTTTAAACCAGCAGGAAGAAGAAAAAAAATTGAACAAAATGTATTTATAACATACCTTATATAATTGCCTCTCAAAACACCTACAGATTCCTAATATATTCCCAAACACTAAAATCATTGATTGTTGTTATGCACAGCTGAATGTAACTGAAAGAAACTAAGGGGCATTCTAACTGATATAATTAGCCAGTTCACCTGTCTGCCTGCACCCTCCTTGAATTCTTTTAGGACTTTTGGAAACAGGAAGCAGGAAAAATTCCAGACCATAAAAGGTACAATGCCCATACAATATATTCAATGGGGATCTTAGTACATGTAGACAGATGTGAGAGTCAGTGCAGCACATAGTGACCATTTACATAATGCTAAAAGACAAAAAATCTCACCAAAACAAGTTGGCAAAAGGTGGTACAAATCTGCATGGAAGCTGAGAGTTAATATAGATGTATAGTGCAAATTTGGAATGACAATATAGCACACCTCACCACCACGAGAAAGAACGTGTCCAGGTGGCCTGTTTTATCTACTCAGTTTGCTGTCCAGAAATTAGCTATTGATTGTAATCTTACAGTCCCTGCAATCCTTCTTTTAGGATTTTTTATCTTTATACCAACTTGAATTAATCATCCTTTAAAAGTAGCGCACTCTTCTATGGCCATTCTAGGCCAGTGCTGATAAAGAACAGGGCACATCAAGAAAGGGTTTTCTCATTTCAGTTCCAGTCCTCTGATTTGCACAAGAAAGACTGGTTCTGTTTCACTTTCTTGAAATTTAGTTTCTATATATTCTTTTTATTCTGAGTAACAAGATTCGTAAGGTGGATTTTATTCCTCAATGATATGAGAAGAAATCATAATAGAGTTTCCTCAATTTGTCTGCATTTAGATTTTGATACAATTGTGCAAAGGATTTATAATGCAATTGAATCCTGAATCCATTCGGTTAAAAGCAAGGACGTCAAGAAGCAAAAGGACCACATTTGTTTATGGGGATGGTTGCTGGTATCCTTAACCTCTCTCTGGAGGGAAAAGGGAGCACCAGGAAAGGAACTTGCACTACCTCTATTAAAGGCAGACACTGAGGATATCTGATTTTTAGTCAGTGATGGAGAGGCTATCGTAATTGTTCCTGAAATTGATCATATAAAATTTTAAAAGCCAATTAAATTATCCCATCTGAAAACCCAATAAAAATAGGTCCAGGTAAACAATATAAGCCACATGTATCTGTGTTGCAAGGTCATCATTATCTTTATAGCCTTAGCCAAGAATGGAAATTTGAGACTAGTCAGTAGCTTCTAATCTCTTCTTGGTCAAGGGAAGGTTTCTTTAATAATGGTCATCACTGTCTCCTTTAGGGATGGAAGGACAGACCAAAAGCACTAATTTACTTCTTACTGTGGGTTCAGTCCTCTTCCAACCAATTTAACTAGCCAGGAGAAGCAAGAATTAAACAAGCAAGTGGCAGCCCATATCATTCCGGACAGGCTTGTCTGAATCCTTGAGATCCATAAGCTGAGAAGAATTCAAAACAACAGCTCAAACAGTTGCCATTGTTAAATCATTATACTCTGCTTCAACATTGGAAACCAAGTTGAGCTGGATCCAAGCAATTCTGTATGTAAAGAATACTCAGACTGATCACAATGAGCTACACAGCAAGAAAAGATGCAGAGCTTATTCTCAGCAGATGCTATGAAGAAAGAATTCTTTGCTGCACCCATCTCCATGGAATATTGCCACAAATGAGCTTTAGTCTATGTGAGATGGATACACATCTATCATTCTTCTCAAGAGCACTGATGATGTTACCTAGTCAGGTAATGAAACATCTGAAAGCAAACAGCCAAGCTCAGAGAGCACCAACCTCAGAAAGCACTCCACAGTTCAACCCTGAGCTACATATATTCTCTTCTATTATTTCCATAGTCCATAAATCAGCCAGTGTTTTGACAGTATCACTAAGAAGGCAGGAAAATCCTCAAGGAAACTATTTGGATCCATAAGGAAACATAGGGTACATAACTGTAACTGTCCACTACCAGTGGATAAGCACCAGTGGACTGCCTAAAATATGATTAACAGAGTTACCAAGAGCTCGTCCAGCTTAATGGAGTTCCAGATCTAGAGTACACTCTTCTGCATTCATGGGGTAGAGACCGCTTGGAACAGGTCCATGGCTGCCACAGAGGGCCTGGTCTCCTGAGGTGCTCCTGCTTGAACAGCTACAGGTGGACACTGGCACCTGAAGTCGATCAGTGATCTGCCATTGTTTCCCTACAAAGGCTAGATTGAAATCTCTCACCATATCTAGTGTTGCCAGTAATCATCCCAATACTAGACCTCAGTGGGAGAAATTATATGCCTTTATCCAACAAAAGGGAGGCCTCTCTGCAGGCATGCACACACACTTCCATACAAACATACATAAACAAACCAGAATGGAGAAACCCTGGATTTCAAGCCTTGTTCGAGGCCTCCCAAACACTGTTTGGTATTACCCAGAGTTTCATAGGCCCTGGGCCAACACTAAGCCCACTGAGGTCAAGCAGATGGAAAAAAAACTAACCCAAGCTCCTCTGGTATTAATAACAAGTAGCCAAGGACCCCAGCAATCTAATGCAAAGGAAGGACCTTCAGACACAGACTCAAGAAGGAAAGCAGCAAGATCACTCATCTACTAGTTCTCCTTCAAGTACTGTAGCTGCCAACCTCTCTTTCTTTCTGAGATTGCTACAATAGCTCCTGCTTCTTTGAATTTACATCCAAGAACTCTGAGTTTTCTGAAATTCTTAAGGTTCAAATCTGAATTTAATTTCCTATTACATGCTGTTCATTTCTTTTTCCATAATGAAGTTTTATATTTCTTTGACACAGTGTTTTCCTGAGTTCACAACAGCAGCAGCAGCAGTTGGGGTAGCTGCTGAGTCAGCCTTGAAAAGTAAAAGGAAGCTGCTGCTACTGAGGAACCATCGTTTTCCAAATCAGGAGTCTCAACGGCTGTATTGTCAACTGCCCTATCATTGCTCCAACATCACCTCCTGGCCTCACCAAGCCAAAGGGGATCATGCACCTCCTAACGTGGCCAGAACATTTTGTAAAATCACAAGGAAAGCATTACAATCCCTTTTTTCCTGTATCTTCCAATGTATCATCTGGATGTGTGAATTGGGGACTATGAGAAGACTGGCAGGAAGCATTGTTTTAAAATTCAAAAGACATGCTATTTTTTCATGCAAAGTCAACTAGGTAATGATAAAGTCGGGGCAAATCAGGCACAGGCAAGTATCAGTATGCTGAAATCACCAGAACGACTAAACACTTGCAACCACAACTGTGGCTGAAGGAGCTTAATTTATTTTATTTTTATTTTTTATTTTCTATCTCGCCTTTATTATTTTTATAAGTAACTCAAGGCAGGGAACATACCTAAGACTCCTTCCTCCTCCTATTTTTCCCACAACAACAACCCTTTGAGGTGGGTTGGATTGAGAGAGAGTGACCAGCCCAAGGTCACCCAGCAGGCTTTTGTGCCTACGGCGGGACTAGAGTCTCCTGGTTTCTAGCCTGGTGCCTTAACCACTAGACCAAACTGGCCCAGGTAAAATGCCCGTTTCCGATATACCACCTCACCTATTGCAACTTAGTTGCTTCCCTCTGTAGCACACACTGTGCAGTTCAAATAAGTGGGCATGGTCAGGTCAAGTCCCTTCTTGAAGCCCAAGACAGGTGAGATCAGGGTCAAAACAATTTTAAGCAGCAGAGAAGAGAATTCAGCACCATGGACAGTATCCAAGAGTACAGTGCTGCTTGGACTTCTGTTCCATATTTCAGGATGTTGCCTTGGCATAAGACTGACATGAACTGGAATCCAATGTAAGATGAAAAGATTTGTGTGATAGATGGTTCTCCATTCTGGAAAGAGCTAGCTGTGGCCTTTAATGGGCTGTTGTCTGATTTTGTACTTGTTAACTTCTGCAGGATCAGGGAGATAGAGATACCATTTTAAAAAATGACAGTAGAGAGGACAAAAGATATTCCTAAAGTATTGCCATTGATTTATATGAATTTTCTCTACAATGAGATGCTTATTTTCTCCATCCTTTTTCCAACCCACATATTTTTTATCTCATGAATGATCAAATTACACTTTTTACATGAAGTTCATGTACTATATTTTTGTAATTAAGCCAGAAAGTATTTCTGGCTCAGCAAGTGAAGACAGCAAACAGATTAATATCACAGTAATTAAAATATTTATCTACTTTTTCCCTTGTGTCTCGATTCTTGTGACTCACTTTTTGTGTACATGTTTCAGGTCCAAAAGAGTTCCTCTTCAGTCAATCTGCTCTGCTGAACTGGCTGTGTTCATTCCACATGCTTATCTACAATGACCTAGCCCCTGATCTTGTGATATGCATGAAACCTCCCTCAGAGTGTGCAGAAGAAGACATTCTCAGGTAACCCACACCAAGCTGCTCCGGCTTGTAATATACCAAGTGCAGTGTTTTCAGCACACACGAAGTATGGTCTCTGAATCACAGAGACCAACCAACTTGGTTCCATAATTCTATCCTAACTGAACTTTCTGCACTAAAGGCAGTCCTACATATTGTAGTAGTTAACTCTGGAGGTTATCAATGCGTATACTATTATTTTCAGTTTCTTCCAAGGGATGCCTGAATGCAGTCAACCATGACAACCATTACGTAGAGATATTATTGAGAAATGGATTTGGTTGTCATCAGCCTACTGATAGGACCCAGCTCCAAATCTCCTCTTGCTCTCCCCTAGTGGCTTCATGTTGAGATCAAAAAGCACTGGTGACTAAGTGGAGCCACGTGAGAGATCATATCATAACTACTTTTTCCTCCAAAAACATCTGTCTCCAACAGCACCATCTGAATTCTGTCAAGACACTGCAATTTCCAAATGTTTCAGGCAGTCCAGAAAGGTAATATTATAAATGGTATTGAAACCGCTGCAACAGTGAGAAAAACCAATAGGGTCACACTCCCTCAGTTGATCCCTAAATACAGATCACTCATCAGGCTGATCAGAGCATTCAGAATCCTATAACCCTCTCTGAAGCCAGTTTCACAATAATGATTCATAATAATCTGCTTTCCTCAGGGCTGTCACCAAGATTGCCTGAGGATGCTGCAAGCTCCTCTGTCCATGACGCAGGACCAAACCTTCTCGATAGTTGCCCATGGGCTCTCAAACGTTCTCCCTGCAGAAGTGAAGACCTGCCCTCCTTCTTAGGATTCATGAAGGCTTTATACATACATTTTTTTTCAAACTGACTTTAAATGGTTAATTTCAATTTATTTTGAAATTGTTGTTTTCATATGTTTTCTTCGGCTTTATATTTAAAATAAACTACTGTGCAATTTCAGTACCCATTTGGTGTAAAGATTCAATACATTCTCTCACAACTAATTTTTAGAGTTGAAGTAGACATAGCCAAGGCAAAAACTGTGTTGGATAACACAGCACCCACATACATATCTGCACACGATATACACACATTCATGCACTCATTCACAATCTCACATATAATGGACACATACTTTGGTTAATTCTCACACAATAATGCAGACACTTCATTTGTTCATTTTTTCAGACACCCATCCATACTACAATGGAAGAAATATCTTTGCGACAATTAGACATGGACAAAAATTTTACCATTAATTAAAAAAAAGACTTTTATCAAGCCTAACTGTTATGTGACAAGCAAAGAGAGAAGACTGTAGGCTGGCTGGGGAACACTACGCAAGCCAAAGATTTGCTGTCTCTGCTCTAAGCCCACTAACAATGCAAATTTCCCAAATACTTTCTCTGTTAAAAGCAGATTCGACTATTATAATTCTTTTGCACCACTCTCGAGGATGATTTTATCCAACCATGTCTTTTTCCTTCCCTTTTAGGCTTTCCTCTAAAATGTAATGAATGTTACTTTTCATTAAAAAAAATTATCACCATGTCTGGATCAGTTTATTTATATTAGCTTAATCTCTATGCTTACCTTTCTTTTCTGACCTCTTTTTTTTACAGCTGCACTTTGTTTTTGTGTTCTCCGAGGAGTTTGGAGTGCCATTTTTAGTTTGCCTGAATTCTGTAAAAGATATTGTATTTGTTTAATTTTTATTTCTTTCTAAAGTGGCATCAGACTCACTTTTGACTGTTTTGCTTACCAAAGTTATTCACTGATCCAAATATTCCTGAAGTGTGTGCTAAATTTTAGCTGTGCTCTTTTGAGAATTCATAGAAATGATATTAGTAGTGGGAAATGTGAACTACATTTGCAAGCTATAAGGAAAATGCTTAATTTGGAAATGTAAATTACAAGAGAAATTTTATCCTATTTTCTTCAAACTCCTGACTGCTGTTTCACCTACTGTTAGCTCTCGTCTAGGCCACTTCTGATACTTTATGCCATTTACAGAACTTTGCTTCCTCTTAAATGCTATTTACACCCTGATCTCTTTTTAAAAAATCCAAATTTCTAAAATATGATTTTGTAAGAGAAAAATACACTATCTACATACTGCTAGAATTTGCCTCTTTGCATAATAATGGGTGGATAGTTTTCCTGAAAGTGGGTCAAGACACTGTGGTTTTTAATTAACTAGAGGGAGGGAGGCTACTGAAATTGTCTTATGTTTTAGGCTGCGTGGAGGTCCAAAAGCAATTAGAAATTCTAGATTTGAATGTTGAACAATAACTGGCCCTGCAATTTTCCACGAATTGCTCTAATAACGTATCTTAAGAAATATCTTCCAGGGGCCTGTTTTAAACATTCATGTAACAATATGTTTATCAGATTTCTGTGAACCATTGGAAAAATGCTTCAAGGGCTTCCCCATATTTCTGGACAAAATTATATAGTATTAAGAGATAAAGAAAATGGTTGCTTCCCCCAGCCCTAAAAATATGAAAAGCCATTAGAACCCCTATGTTTCTCTTGCCATGAATCTAGCATCTATCTATCTGTCATCTATCATCTCATCAACCTCAATTGTCCAAGCAACTCTAGGTGATTTGGAACATATTAAAACAATAAATTAGAAAACAACAACAACAAAAATATATTACTAAGAACCAAAGAACAAAGTCCCAGTATCAGTGAGAATTCACAACACTCGTATCCCAAGGCATGATGGAAAAACCATGTTTTACAGTCTTTCCTAAACAACAGGGTCAGGGCTGGGTGGATTTGGGTAAGGATATTATCCCACAGGGCAGGTGCAGCCATCAAAAAGAGGTATTTCCAATGTCCTACAAGATGGTATAATGTTAACAATGGGACCCTGAGTATGCCCACTCTATTATAGCTATAGGATGAGCAGACATAACTGCAGAAAGGCATACACACAGGCCCTGAGTTGTGAAGACCTTTATAGATCATGACCAGCACCTTGAATTCCTCCCAGAAGCCTAATGGCAACTAGTGCAACTCATGGAGCAGAGGTGTTTCCTGAGTGAATGGAAGTGTGCCCATTGCTACTTATGCGACTGCATTCTTGATCAGCTATAGCTTCCAAGTGATCTTCAAGGGCAGACCCAGATAGGTGTGTTGCAATAAGTCAACCACAAAATGACTAAGGTATGAGTGACCATGAGTAAGGCCTCCTGATCCAGGAAAGTATGTAATTGTCACACAGGATGGAGCTATACAAATGCCCTCCTGGCCACAGCTCACCAGCTGCATGTTACTTCCCAAGCAACTTTAATCAACCAGGCAGACATTGTTCTAATACACAGACAACCACACTAACAGCCCCAGGAATCCTGTTCAATTTATTGAGGCTCAAACTCTGCTCAAATTACAGGGCAAGACCCTGCCCCAGCCAACTCAGTGTAATGATTGCCTATCCTGATATACTCAGACTCACAAGCAGATACTTAATGATATCTGATTTATTGGAAGAATAGTATGCAAATACAGAGAAAGCTGAGAATAACAAAAAGCGCGCCAAATACAAACTAAAAACCCTCGGCTCCCAACGTAATCCCTCCCCTCGCCCAGCCATAGCAACCACCCCCCTCCCAGGTGCTGTTCACCGTTTTCCACACATCCTGGGAAAGCAACCTTGAACACATGAGATAACCCAAACACATTCCAACCCAGCAGCCAAGAGATAACAACTCCCCGAAGAGGAGTCCTCCTCCCTCCTGAGATCACACACGTATCAGGCAAATGACATGCAAAACGTTACGATGTACCAGGAACATTGGAACGGTGAACATGACACTCAGTAGGACCTGACTAGTCAAAGTCCATCTCAGAATGGATCTAAGTGTTGATGCCTGGAATACCATCACAGTGGTCCTTAAGATGTTCTTCATGCCCCTTTTTCCCTAAAAAGGTCCAAGTAAGTCTAAAAGCACCACCAGTCAGCAATATCTGGATTTGAGAGGAGGTTAAAAAAAAAAGCGTGTTTTGCTACTGTTATCATACACTGTAGGTCTTAGCATAGGCTTGAACATGTATTTGGTCAGACTCACACTTTACCTTCTTCCAACAGCACTGAAAAGGTTTATTCTGCCACCATCTCCCACAGCTCCTCAGAGAACCAGGGAGCCTCCAGGATTGGCAAACAGAGAGAGGCTGTTCAAGTACAATTCTATCAAAGGGTACTGTCATTTCAGAGCCTTAGGGAACTCCCCAAGCACTATCTGAAAACCACCTGGATCCATCAACCCTCTAAGGCACATCTATTGATTAGTCTATTCTCCTTATGGTGCATGTGTGCATGTGTGTCTAAGCAGCACTAGAAAGCTCCAAAGAAATCAGAACATGACCTGACTACAACACAGGATAGATATTAAAGTCCTCCATCACCAGATCACACTGCAGCTGCCCTGAGACAAAACCCAGATCTAACATGTGACTAGCAACAAGTGTTGGGCCCTCAATAACCCGGGTCAGGTCCATGACCGCCTGAGGGCCATGAACATTAGATTCTGCACTGAATGGAGGCAAAATTAAGTCTCCCAAAACCAATATCATAGTAAAGTCCACCGCCAGCCCAGCAACAGCTTAAGTGGCTTTGCAGGGAAGTTGCTGTGCAACAGGGAGGCTGGTAAAACAAGCAATCCCCACTGAACCTTAAAACCCAACCTAACACGGTCTCACCTCCTGTTATGGATGGGCCAGTGCCTCTGAAAGCTATCAGAGCCCCGCACATAACAACAGCCACTCCAGCCTCCCTGTTTTCAGGTCGCGGCATCATTACCTATACATTCAATCCACAGCTTCCATTTTCCTATTCTGAACTACAGATCTCATCACTGAAACATCCATTTTTCTCCCAGCTTTTGTTTTTCCATCTTCCATGATGAAGAGTTCAGGAGAATTCAAAAACTTGAATATTCTTTTGTAACCTTTGGTTGGCTGCAGTAAAGGGTTTGCCCAAAAATAGGAATGAATGTGACAGTAACAATAGGTTTCAACTCTTCAATTTTCCCTCTGAACCTATCTTTCAATTAATTTATTAGTTTCCTAGCAACCCATCTCAATTTTCTATTCTTACAAGTAATGCCTCTTTCATTTCCTGCCGAGAAGCATCCATCTTTCAAAGCAGCTGAGATTTAATTTCTTCCTGTGCAGTTTGAATCACATTATGCTTTCCTCCTTTGCTCTTCTTGCTCAACTCTGTTTTATTTTTGAATACAGAAAATAGCAAAGGCGCTTGAAACTCCCAACTGCAAAATAGGAAACATGGGATGGCAAGGCATACACAACAAAGCACTGTTACTATTACACATCTGAACCCACTAGTATACAGAATGAAATCTGAAACAACCCCAGATGTACTTCATGAATTAATTTCCACTTTCATCTTACCACATAGTGCAAAGGATATAAGATTCTCTACAAATAATTTTAAAACATATATTAAAATAATAACAGAACTAGGGTTTAATTATTCAGAACAAATAAAGCCAAACTAAGCAAGATCTTCAGTAATTAACTTCCTAAAACATCATGTCTAAAAAGTATATAGCAGACCTCTCTGACACGTGAATAGGAGCTGTCATGAAAAAGCTTTCCCAACTCACTTTCAGAAGATAGGAAGGCTTCCATGAAAAATGTTATTCTATATGAAAGGCAACAGAAGAGAAGAATCTGGCCCAACTAACTTTGGTCTTGGAGGTCGAAACCAAAAGTTTGCTCCAGATACAGTAGAACACTGCAAGGTGGCACAGCTTCACAATGGGTATTACATATTTTCTGAGATCAGTTCCAGATAACAATTGCCAAATTTTATTTGTATTCACATAACATATTTTGTTTAACAATGGTTTCTTGAATAAACGTTTGACCAAGTAAATATGACACAGTAAAGTGTAAACAATGATTGCAAATCACTGGCTGTGCTCACACAATACACTAAAGAAGAAATTAACATTTTATCTTATTGTCTTGTTAGTCTATATTTTGTGATAGTATATTGTGTGAATCTAGCCTTCTGAATTTACTGTAGTATTGGAAGGATCTTCAAAGACAGCAGCAGTATTCCACAGGACTAAATTTTCCATTGAGAAAGAGAACTATGATAAATACAAACCAAATGTTGGATATTACATCTCCATTAAAAAAAGATAACAAATCAACAGAAAACAGAAAAAAGGTAAATACTCAGTCAAGTCTTTATGTTTTCATGTTTCATTTATTTCAATATTTCTGCAATTGGTCTAAACTTTCAAAAAGCTAAGATAATGGAACTGGAATTTCAATAGCATATGGATAAATGTCATCATTCAACATCATCAAAAAGAGAATCACCTGGATCTCAAGGTAGACAGACAAGCTACAAATGTAAAGTTTCATGAAAATTTGAAGGGTTTTTATTTTAAAGGAGGGAAGAAAATGGTGGGGGGGAGGTAACTTTAAAGTCCCATTACAGGGCTGGATCTAGTTAGTACTTGGAGATGACCTGGAAAGTTCAGGGCTCGAGGCTAGAATGGGAAGTCAAACATTCAAGAAGAAGGCAATGTCAAACCTCTTCCAGCTTCTTGGTAAGAAAACTATATGGAAATATCTATACAATCCCCAGAAATTTTAATTAACTGATTAATTTAAATTTATGGGTCACCCAACTCCAGTAGACTCTGGGCAGTACACAAAACTGAAAAAGACATGAAAATAGCTAAAGATATTAAATCAACAGGCAGCCCAAACTAAAATGTTCTCATAATAAAATCCACAAAACAAAACAGAGGCCATTAAACAAATAACAAACATCAATCCCAGGCCTGGGATCAAAGCCAGATTTTCAAAGCTTTCCAGAACCCCAGGAGAGACGAAGCCGTCCTTATCTCTGGGGGGCAGGACAAATTGAGCAGGACATGAAGAAATCTCCCCAGTCACTTTGGAACATCAGTGTTGTGATCTGTAACTTGGTTTCCTAATAAAATTACCGTGTTTGGGTTATAAATTTAGAAATATGATTAGATGGATAATTTTGCACAAAATAACAGATTACTAAGAATTCAACTGAAATATACAAAGCTTATTAAAATGTACTATTTTAGTAACTAAAGTTGAGTTTAAAAATGGAATATAGAGCTTACATATTTCACTAAAGTATAATGCTTGCTTTCCACTTCACTGTTATTTGTAATTCTGCAAAATCAAATCTGCCGAGTCCTCATGAGCAACTAGACAATCAGCTTCTAATCTAATTTCTGCAGGAATGAATGAACTGTTACCCACTATTATTCTCCCAGTCCTTTGAGACCTAGTCAGGCTAAGCAAGAGCACAGCAATATTTATCAATATTGACAAAAGTAAATAAGGGCACCCACAAGCACAGGACACACTGAATCCTCTTTCTTCTCTTGTGCCAAAGAGATGTTGCAAAAATTGCTTTTGTCCTCAGCTTAAATGTTGTCATTATCCTTTCTACTGCATTGTTTTAGGGACAAAGCTTAGGTTGAATAAAGAGTTCCAATATAAGAATACCTTGTCTGAAACATTTATTTATTTTCTAAAACAAAATATTTTACATTTTTCATTTTTCCAATTTAAAAAAAGGAAGGCAAAAAAAATGAAGAAATAAAACTTTTTGCTGTTGTTTATTTTTCTCAGCCCTTCCAAGGTCTGCAATGTTCTTTCAGCTGTGCAAAAATGTTAGAGCAAATAAGATATAAGTAATGCATTCCATATGTTGGTTGGTTGGTTGGTTATTTATTTCTGATGTCTTCAAGTCAGTCTTGACTCCTGGTAATTGCTTGGACTACTCCCTGCAGTTTTCTTGGCAAGGTTTTTGGAAGTGGTTTGCCATTGCCTGCTTCCTAGGGCTGAGAGAGAGTGACTGGCCCAAGGTCACCCAGCTGGCTTTGTGCCTAAAGCGGGACTAGAACTCACGGTCTCCTGGGTTTTAGCCTGATGCCTTAAACCACTACACCAAACTGGCTCTTTGTTATTTTAGTTACCCACTAAAACTGACTGACTCAATTTTTGTTTGACAGTTTTCCTTATGAGATATAGCTCATTAAGAAGATTCTGTATGTCGGAATTATTGCATTACTATCTTTCTTATTTTATATATAACTGCTCTTGGATATAGGCTACCACCTACACAAGTACATATGTTGCTGAAAAAGAAGCCTATACATATTGCTTTAACTGAAGACCTACAGGTGAAGGCTGTTTTCTACTCAACAACATATATCCGAATAATTCTTTGCTGAGAAAATCTAATAGCAAGTCACAATAGAAAGTTAATTTCTACCCATTTATACTCCATCCCAAGATTTGCCCACTGTAATGAAAAATTCTAAGGAAGGGCTCTGTGTGCTCCATAGGAAACAATATGATCAGGGTGAAAAAGATAGTATAAAATTCCAAGATATGGAGAATGCTTTCTGGAGAGATGATAGGGCCAGAGAAAAAAGGGGACAAAACAATGCTATGTTCAATGGAATTCAGATATTACAAGTTTAATCAATGGGTAGAAGAAATCTGGACAATAAGCCAGCTGGTTTGTGAAAAGGGGAAAAAGTCACCAGATAAACCTGTAGCAATGGTCACACTAAACTTTGTAACTTTAGTGAGAGAAGAAACAGTTTCTCCCATCTGCAATGGGCAGGCAATGTATGCAAGCAAGTTATTTGTCTGCCTTTATTGCATCCACTGATAGCTGCCTTGCAGCCCTCTTAAGGGCTACCCATTCCTTGCTGCAGAGGGATGAGTCCCAGGAACACCTACAGGGTTGCAGTGAGGAGTATTCATGCTACCTGGCAGATAAAGTCACTCAGATTTGCTCAGAGTTGGACTCGAGTTTGTTTGTTTGTTTGTTTTTAATTGAGCACATTTTTCCACCACCCATCTCAAACACAACTCTGGGTGGCTTACAATACATGAGAGTTGTCTGGGGTATAGTCTCACAATGTTATCTGGAACCAGTTTGATTCTGTGACTCCTGCTACAGTGGACAAGGTCCTTCGAGCTATAAATTCAGCCACTTGTTTGTTAGATCCAACAACCTTCTGGGTTGTTGAGGTGGCCAGGGAGGCGACTTGTGGGTGAGTGCGTGTGATGCTAACAACCTCTTTGAGGGAGAGAGTGGTCCCCTCGGCCTTTAAGGAAGCAGTGATGTTTCCATGCTGGACAACTACTGTCCAGTTTCCAACCCTCTATTTGTGGGGAAGGTTGTTGAGAAGGTGGTTGGACAGTAGTTGCAGAGGGTTTTGGTGGAAGTGGACTATCCGGACTATCCATTTCAGTCAGGCTTCAAGCCAGGGTACAATACAGAGACAGCACTGGCCATGCTTGATTATTTTATTTGTCAAATTTCTCTGCCGCCTATCTCATACACAACGGTTACAGGGGTGGAGAATCCATATTTGTGTTCTCTGATCTCTCAGTATCTTTTGATATCATCAGCTGTGGGAGTTGGAATGGGGGGGAACTGTGCTGCAGTGGGTTTGCCCCCTTCCTCAGCAGTTGGTCCCACTTGGTGTTGACAGGAGGAGAGAGAGTGAGCCTGCAGTCCCTTACTTGTGGAGTGACTGAGGCATAGATGTTCTTACCCCCTTGTTTAACATCTACATGACACCTCTGGGTGAGGTCATTCCTCAGTTTGGGGTCCAGTATCATCAGTATGTGATGATACCCAACTGTATATCTCATCCTTAGGCTCTGCACATGAAGCTATCAACATACTGACCTGCTATCTGGAGTGTCAGGGTCTGGAAGGGGAAGAAGACTCAGGCTCAATCCTGACAAGCCTGGGAATCTTCCATCTTTGTTCTTGGATAAGGTTGGACTTGGATAAGGTTGCACCACTCAAGACTGGTGCTCAACTTGGTGGTCATATTGGACTCACAGCTCCTGCTGAAAGAGCAGGTGGCAGCTGTGGCCAAGATGGACTTTGCACAAGTACACCTAGTGCACCAGTTGTACCTGTACCAGTTTGTTGACCAAGAGGCCCTTTAGATAGTTATTCATGCTTTAGTCATCTCACAAATGGATTAATGTAATGTGCACTACATGGGGTTGCCCTTGAAGACTACTTGGAAGCTATTGCTGGTTAAGAATGCAGCAGTGTGGGCAGTGTTGATATGCCTTGTTATGTCCGTGTGACCCCACTGCTCCATGAGCTGCATAGATTATCAGTTGGCTTCTGGGTGCAATTCAAGGTGCTGATTATCACCTATAAACCCTTCATAGCATATGACCTGGTTATTTGAGGGACTGCCTGTCTCTGCTTATTTCTGCTGTCAGGGCCAGCCTCGCTTCGCAATAAGACACAGACTCACTTAATGGGTATTAAGGATTTCTGGTTTATTGGAATGATAGCTGACAGAACGAAAAACGGGAACGGGGTAGGTAGTGTGAGGGTGCCCCTTTTATACCCTCCTGTATTGCCCCGGGCTTCCCCACCCCTCAATGCCTTGATCCCTCTTGATGGGACCCTTGATGGCTGCCTGGGCGTTTTCCCCGGTGTCTTCTTTGTCTCCCTGCGATGATTGTGTCCTCCGGGGCACCATGTGCTTCTTATCTTCCTTCCTCTGACGTCTCTCCTTTCAGTTGCTTATGGGTCCATGGGTGTGGGTGCCTTTGGGTGCTTGTGTTAATCCCTGGTTTGATTATCTCCTTCCCCTTTTCCTTAATGATCATGATCCACGTTGTGAGGCTCTTTGTGCCTTGCAACGAGGTCATGACATGCTGCCCCCCCAAAGATGTTCTTATGGTGCTGGTTTCTCCGGGTATGCCTCATGGTACTGTCTTGTTAGTTGTCTAGCCATGACGTGTCGTGCCTGAACCCACTCTGGGTGTGAGAAATGTTTCCATTTCACGAGGTATTGTAGTGTTCCTCTTTGTTTTCTGGAGTCCAGTATTTCTTTTACTTCAAAATGTTGTTGGTTGTCTATCATTATGGGTGGGGGTGGAGGTTCTTCCGTATGCCATTTGGATGTGCTCATTGGCTTCAGTAGTGCACAGTGAAACACTGGGTGGACCCGTCTCAAATTGTAAGGCAGTTCCAGTTTGAAAGTAACTGGGTTGATTACCTGTATGATTTTAAAAGGTCCAATGAATTTCGGTGCCAATTTCTTTGAGGGTTGCGAGGTCTTTATGAACTTAGTGGAGAGGTAGACCCTATCTCCCACTTTGTAGTTCAGTGCCTCCGCCCTGTGGTTGTCTGCATATTTTTTGTACGTTGTTTGTGCGTCTGCTAGGGCCGTTTGGATGATTGGCCAGGTTGTTGCCAGCTGTGCCGCCCAATCGTCTGGTGAGCAGGGCAGGGTTTCAGGTTGCGGTAATTCTGGTATCGGTACAAAGTCCCTTCCGTAGACCACCTTAAATGGGGTGTGGCCAGTGCTCTGGTGTACCGCGTTATTATAAGCCACCTCTGCAAAAGGTAGTAGGTCTACCCAGTTGTCCTGTTGATAATTTATGAATGCCCTCAGAAACTGCTCAAGTGTTGAGTTTAGGATCTCTGTGGATCCGTCCGTGTGTGGATGCCACGCAGTAGACAATGCTTGTTTGGTTCCGATTAGTTTTAAAAATTCCCGCCAAAACTTTGATGTGAATTGTGTTCCTCTGTCGGTCACCAACCTGTAGGGGGCGCCGTGGATCCTGTATATGTGTGTTAGGAACAAACGTGCCAGCTGTTGTGCGGAGGGGATAGTTGCGCACGGGATGAAGTGTGCCTGTTTCGAGAAATAGTCTTTTACCACCCATATCACAGTTTTTCTTTGACTGGGTGGGAGGTCCACAATGAAATCCATGGAGATTTCTTCCCATGGACGGGAGGGGCTGGCTACCGGCTGTAGCAGCCCGTGGGGTTTCCCTCCTTTCCGTTTGGTGGTGGCACATATGGGGCAGTTGGCCACGTAGTCTTTTACGTCCTTTCTGAGGTTTGGCCACCAAAATTGCCTCCTCATTAGGTGGAGGGTTTTTACAAACCCAAAATGCCCTGCAGATTTGTCATCGTGCGCTCTATGTAAGATCTCCCCCCGCAGTGATTCGGGCACGTACAAGGCTTTCTCTTTCCAGGCGATGTTGTCTTTGAAAGATACATGTTGTTGGTTATTTTGCAACCATGTATCTTGCTGTAGTGCTTGTGTGAGTCTTTGTTGCCAGTTCGGTGAAATTGAGCGCCGGCTCCGATCGCTCCCCGCCGTTCGTGCTGGCGTGCGCTGATTCTTTGACTGGCTACGTGTGACAGCTGGGCAGCCGAGCTGTTTCTCGGTCCATACTGTCCCTACGATGTCGGAGGCTTGCGTGTCGTCCTGTGGTCGTCGGGAAAGGGCGTCTGCCAAGAAGTTTTTCTTGCCCGGTATGAATTTCAGCGTGAAATTGAACCGGCTGAAAAACTGAGCCCATCGCACCTGCTTCGGGCTGAGCCGTTTTGGCGTGCTGAGTGCCTCCAGGTTCTTGTGGTCCGTCCAGACCTCGAAGGGGCAGGAGGCCCCCTCCAGCAGGTGCCGCCATGTTTCCAAGGCTGTCTTTACTGCAAACGCCTCCTTTTCCCATACGTGCCATCTCCGCTCCGTTTCGGAGAATTTGCGGGAAAGGTAGGCGCAGGGCTTTAGGTGGTTGTCGGAGTCCTTTTGGAGCAGGATGGCTCCGATGGAAAAGTCGGAGGCATCTGCCTGCACCACAAAAGGCTTGGTGGGGTCGGGGTGTTGTAGCACTGGCTCAGCTGTGAAGAGGGTTTTCAGTCTCTCGAATGCCGTTTGACAGTCAGCTGTCCAATTCAGTAGCGCCGCCAGGTTTCTCGATTTGCGTGTGTCCCCCAAGCCCTTAGTCTTTAGCAGGTTAGTTAGGGGCAAAATAGTCTCTGCCAGCCTGGGCGTGAACCCCCTGTAGAAATTAGTGAATCCAAGGAGGCTTTGCAGTTGTCTCCTCGTGCGTGGGCGTTCCCACGCCAGGATGGCTTGGACCTTGCTGGGGTCCATTTCTATCCCTTTAGCTGAAATCCTATACCCTAGGTAGTCAATTTTTTTGTGAAACTCGCACTTGGAGAGCTTAACGAACAGCTCTGCCTTGCGAAGTTTCTTGAGCACGTCTTTTACCAAGCGTTCGTGCTCACGTTCTGTTTCTGTGTAGATCAATACATCATCCAGGTAAACCAAAACCCCCTTAAAAAGGTGGTCACGCAGGACCTCATTAATTAACTGCATGAATACCCCCGGTGCTCCTGCCAGTCCGAATGGGAGTACTTTATATTGAAACGCCCCCAATGGGCAGTTGAAAGCAGTCTTCCACTCATCCCCCTCCTGTATCCGTATGCAGTAGTAGGCTTCCCTTATGTCCAGTTTGGAGAATACCTTACCCTTTACCAGGTGGGACAAAATGTCCTTTATTAAGGGTAAGGGGTATTTATTTGAAATGCTTGCTGCGTTTAATCCGCGGTAGTCTGTACAGAGCCGCAATGACCCGTCCTTTTTCTCGCGAAAGAGGACTGGCGCTCCCACTGGAGAGTTTGCTGGCTCGATAAAACCTCTCGCCAAGTTTTTATCTATGAAGTCCCTTAATGCTGCTAGCTCTCGCTGGGTCATAGCATATATTTTTGGTTTGGGTAGGGGTACCCCCGGGACCAGTTCAATGGTGCAGTCCGTCTTTCTGTGGGGGGGGAGTTTGTCCACCTCTTTCTCACCGAAAACGTCGACGAAATCCCCGTATTTGGTTGGCAGTCCCTCTGGCAGTGCTGTCTCTCTGTGTTCCGCAGTCGTCGTCACCCCCCTCATGGCTGCTCGGGGAACCCTGTTCCCTGAAGGTGCTTGGTAACGCCCGTCAGCAAACTTAATCTCTCTGGTTCTCCAGCTGATGACTGGGTTTTGCTGCACGAGCCATGGGATCCCCAGTATGAGTCGGGGTTGCCCCACCGGTGCCACGATGAAAGCCAATTTTTCCTCGTGGCTGCCGAGCCGTAGCGTGGTTTCTCCGGTGTATTGGGTGACCGGGCCCCCTCCCGCTGCAGATCCATCGAGCTGCAAGAACACCAGGTGGTGCTGAAATGGATAGCAGCGGAGGTTGAGTGCGGCTGCCAGGTCAGGGTGCATCAGGCTTTTGGAGCAACCCGAATCAATGAGTGCCCAGACCTTTTCGGTTTTATTTCGATGGGTGAGGGTAACGCGGACGTAGAGGGTGGGGCATTCCTCACTCACCCCTTTGTCGTAGTGCCTGTCAGTGTCCTCCACCTGTCCTTTGGTGCCCCTTAAGCCAGGTGGTTGTCGTTTTCCGTCGGCTCATCGGGGTTGCTTTCCTCCTCCTCTGAACTGTAGGGGACGTGTCTGCATCGGTACTCCCCCTTCGCCGCTGGTCGCTTTCTTGGCGCTGGGGTTGGTGCTGTTTGTGCCTTCCTCGGGCTCTCTCTGGGTGTCGTTTTGGGGCATGCGGCTGCTTTGTGATCTTCCCTGCCGCACATGAAGCATTGACCTTTTGCGAAGCGTCTGTCCCGTTCCTCCTTCCAGGGTTGGGGTCTCGCCCTCACCTGCCTTGCGCTGGTGCGTGGGGATCTCGCTGTCTCCATCTGCTGCGTTTCCCTCCTTGCGTGGCGGAACATGTCGTGAGCGTTCTCCGCTTCTGCTGCCAGCTGGATCCAACCCGTGAGGGAGCTGGGGTTGTCGCAGCCGAGTGCCCACCGGAGGATGTTTAAGTTGAGGCCGTGTTTGAACTTCTCAATCAGCGTCGATTGAGACCAAGTGTCCACTTTCCCGGCTAGGGCTTGGAACTCCATGGCATACTCTGCCACGGAGCGCGGGCTTTGTCTGAGTGTCTCTAGCGCCCTTTTCGCCTTTTCTTGCTCCAGGGGGTCCCTGAAGTGCCGTTCCAGCGCCTGCAGGAATTCTGTGCTGTCCTGCAGCGCCCGGGCACCTGATTGGCACAATTGGACGTACCAATCGGCAGCCCGCCCTTTTAGTTTTATGGCCAGGGCATTGATTTTGCCCCGTTCAGTTCTGAAGCAGGGACCCCATTCTTCGAGGTAGTACCTCGCATTGGTCAGAAAAAAGGAGAGTTTAGAGGGGTCCCCGTCAAACTTTATGCCAAAGTCCTTGGCAGGTGTCCTGGTCTGGCTCCTGGCGCCCTCTACTTCGTGCCTCGGGCTCTGCGGGAGCTGCTGCGGGTCGGGTTGTCTCCAGTTCTCTTGCGGCATTGGTGCCTCTCTCTGGGTCTCCTCGCAAGGTCGTCGTCCCGTCGCTTGGGGGGGAGGGCGGGGTGTCCTCCCTCGGTCGGGCTCCTGGATCCAGGCTCCGCCGTCGCCGCCTGCCGGGTCGTCCCTCCGCCTCTCAGCCTGGCGCGTCTCCCGTCGTGGGGTGGGTTCCTGGGACCGGGCGCCGCCGCCACCGAGGTTGTCCCGCCGTCTCACGTCCGGGCGCGCCTCTGATCGGTGGGTGGCCTCCTGGGGTCAGGTTCCGCTGTAGTCGCCGCCGTCCGCTGGGTCTCCGCCCCGTCTCTCGTCCCGGTGTGCCTCCGATCGTCGGGTGGGCTCCTTGGGCCGGGTTCCGCTGTCACCGCCACCCCTCGTCCTGGGGTGCCTCTGCGCCGCCTCCGCTGCGGAGTCCCTGCGCCGCCATCAGCTGTTGGAGCATCAGCCGCACCGCCTGCATCCCTTCCTCCAGCGCGTTGAGCCTCTGCGCCGTCCCCGGCTTCCTGCTGAGGTGTTCGCCGCTCCGCTCGCCCTCGCCGTTGGTCGTGGTGGAGGACGGGTCGTTCCTCGTTCCCTCCGTGGTGCCAGGCGCGCCCTCGCCTTCGGGCGCCCAGGGTGGCGGTTCGCCTCGCGCTTCCTCCAGGGTTGTCTGCGGGCCTGGAGAGGGTCCCCTCGTCTCGCCCCCGGTGCCTCGCGGGCTCTGGGGCGCCGGGGTGGGTCCCTCCCCCGCCGCTTCCCCCCAGCTGGGTCCCATACTTACCGGGGTGTTGCATCGCCCGGACCTCAGCTGCATCCCGCCCTGCGAGAGCGGGGCTTCGTCACCGGGCGCCGAAGGGTTGCGCCTCCTCGGTTCCTGGTTCTCCATGGGTCCCTCACAAGCTTGTTGGGTAGGTACCAGGTGGAAAAAAAATTTTTGGGGTTCCCGTTTTTATGTCAGGGCCAGCCTCGCTTCGCAATAAGACACAGACTCACTTAATGGGTATTAAGGATTTCTGGTTTATTGGAATGATAGCTGACAGAACGAAAAACGGGAACGGGGTAGGTAGTGTGAGGGTGCCCCTTTTATACCCTCCTGTATTGCCCCGGGCTTCCCCACCCCTCAATGCCTTGATCCCTCTTGATGGGACCCTTGATGGCTGCCTGGGCGTTTTCCCCGGTGTCTTCTTTGTCTCCCTGCGATGGTTGTGTCCTCCGGGGCACCATGTGCTTCTTATCTTCCTTCCTCTGACGTCTCTCCTTTCAGTTGCTTATGGGTCCATGGGTGTGGGTGCCTTTGGGTGCTTGTGTTAATCCCTGGTTTGATTATCTCCTTCCCCTTTTCCTTAATGATCATGATCCACGTTGTGAGGCTCTTTGTGCCTTGCAACGAGGTCATGACATCTGCCTATCTGGTGTATCATCTTGTGGGATCCAGGAAGCATGCCTTCTTTGTCATGGCACCTGCCCTTTCAAATGATAAACCTTACGATCTCTAAGGCTTCTATCCTGTTGATATTCAGGAAGCTATTAAAGACCTGTCTGTTGTCCCAGGCTCTGGGGCAGAGTGAAGGTTGATCCCTGTTGGATGGATTATCTTTAGTTATACATTGTTTCTGGCCCAATTCATGATTCCTTCTTTGTGTTTTTTAATTTTTTATTCTTAATTGTAAGCCTCTCTGAATTGTTGAGAGTTGGGCAGCCAATAAATTGTATACGTAACTAAATAAAAATAAAATAAATAAGATAAATAAAAATAAATAAGAGGAAATAAATAAATGTCAAGGAAATGTTCAGAGACTAAGAATCTTTGGAGATTCTCCAGAAACCATTTTGGAGAGTATAAAAATCTAGTATGCTGATGATACTCAGCTTTATTTTCTACCCTAGGTCATCTGAGTGATGCCATGGAGGTTCTGTCTCGGTGCCTGGAGGCTGTGGGGGTCTGGATGGATCACAACATGCTTCAGCTCAACTCTAGTAAGACCAAGTGACTGGGTTTTTTTGTGCCCCTTGATTCTGAGAACCTTCCATCTTTGGTTCTGGATGGGGTTGCCCAATCTCCTAAACTCACAGCTTCTGCTCGAGGAGCAGATGGCAGCCATGGCTAGGTGGGCCTTTGCACAGCCATGGGTTGTGTGTGAGCTGTGCCCATTCCTGGACTGGGAGGCCCTGCTCATAGACACTCACGCCCTAGTGACCTCCTGATTGGACTACTGCAATGAGCTATACATAGGGCTGCCCCTGATGAGCATTTGGAAGCTTCAGCTGGTGCAGAATGCGGTGGTGCAGGCAGTTAAATGGGTCTGCTATTTCGCACATGTGACACCTCTGCTCTACAAGCTGCATTGGCTACCAGTATGCTTCCAGGTGCAATTCAAGATGCTGATAGTCATCTTTAAAGCCGTTCATGGCTTGAGTCCAGGTTATTAGGACCGTCTCTCCCCAGTTGTTTCTACCTGCCCCATCCGGTCCAGCAGGCAGGGCATGCTCCAGGTCCTATCTGCTATGGAGGGTTGTTTGTCAGGGCCCAGGAACAAAGCCCTTCTGTCAGAGCCATGGCACCAGTCCTCTGGAATATCATCCTTCCAGAGATTAAACTGGTCCCAACCTTGCTGGTCTTCTGCACGGCCTCAAAAACTTGGTTCTATGCTCAAGCCTAGGGCTCCAGGTGTGTGATGGAGCCCATTTTCTGGTTGTGTTGACTGTATGATGTTTTTGTAATTTTTTCTCAGCTGCTATACATTTTATATTTTTATGTGGTTTTATTATTCTTAATATTGTTAGCTGCCTAGAGTCATGTATTTGAGATGGGCAGCCATAATAAACAATAAACCCTTCAAAATCTCCAAAAAAGACCAAAATTTGCCCCCACGCATTTGGGGAACTCTTGGGAGGAATGCTGGCAAGCTGCATGTGGCCTTCGTGTTCTTTCATCCTCTACTTCATTAGCACAAAATCACATACAAGCTTAGGAGTAAATAAAGACACATATGCTACAGGTACTTAGAGGTACATAATCACACAGTACCTGCCCATCTAGTTTTCCAGTCCCACTTTCCACTGATGTTAGTAACAGGGCCTCTGAGTTAATAGGCAGTATTATTATTATTTCTTAGTGACACCAGATTTAGTGTTGTTTCTCAAGTATTAGTACTGCTAACTGGGAAGCTAATTAGCTATATGCAGCTCCCTTTAATGCATGTTTTAATGTTAAATTTCCTGATCTAAGTAATCATCAAGGTATGGACTTATATTTTTGTAAGAAGGTTTGCAGAGGTAGACAATTCCATCCTGTGCTGTCGTTCTGTGGTTAGTTTTATACCATTAACTCCATGGAAAAAGAGTGGGATAAAAATGAAATAGATTTAAGCCACCAGTCCTGCAGATAACAATGCTCTTATTTGCTCACACCTTTATTTTAAACATCTAGTATCCTTTTCTACAATGAAGTGGTGCTTATTCCTTGGTGAACATTTTCAGCATCAAGGCAGCATAAGCAAACCCTATTCTAATTCTGTACTCAATGATGCCATGATTAAAATTAGAAACTCAGCATATGGGCAAAGCTTTTTTTATTCATTACAGTATCATCATAGATATAGAACGTGGGAGAACACCGTCCTGACTTTATAGGTTTGCTTCCCCATAATTTCTAATACCCTGTATATTTTCATTGTGAAAGTTGGGGTTTTTTTTGGCTAAAACCTTTATGCTCACACTATTTGACAGCAATCTGGATTAAGAGCAGTGGGACTCAGAGTACATGAATTGCGGATTTAGAATGCTTTTTTAAATCTCTACAGTTCCAAAGATGTTCATTTGAACTAAAACAATTGACACTGGAGCTAATGTGAATCAAGCTAATCATACAGTAGATTAATTTTATGACCAAGAGTGGGCAGTCTGCAAATTCCAGATCCCCTTTCTTGCAGCTCCCAGAGCTTCTACTGTCACATTGCTGAGTGCAACTACTAAAATCAGTGTGGCAATTTCCCATAACTTTGAAGTAAATATGAAGTAAAATACACTTAACATAATTTAAGAAAAAAATAGAAGACATTGGCCTTGCCCACTTTGTGTCCTTGCCCCACTCACAGTAGCAAAAAAAAGCCCCTCAAGCATGAAATAGTTCCTCTTTGATTTATAGAAAAGCTAAGAATATAAGTTTATAGCAACAAACATACCTCCACAAAGAACTCTCCAACACTTTGCCCATATCAGTGTGGTAATACTTGGTAAGGATCAGAATGACCTAAAGGAAAACATGCAAAAAGAAAACTAAGCTATATGTGCTAGGCTACTTAAATTATCCATAATAGCATGAAGTAAAACAAATGAACTGACAAGGCTTAAATTCTAAGCATTATTAAGTTATCCATTGTTACCACTGTTTTTTAAAGAGCTAAGCATTGCTTCTTTGACTTTCTGTGGTAAGAGATAAGAAGTATCAAAAGGGCTTACCTCCAAACAGACCAATCCAGGTTTGCATTGTAAATTAAGATTGTCTCAGAAAACCAATAGAACAAATGGATGCAGATATTACTCAGAATTATGAAATTAAAAGGGACTTATTCCTAGGAAAGTGTATATAGGTTTACAGTTTAAATGAACACATACAATTCCAGAAAGGTTTTCTATTAACTATTATAGGTAAACTATTTTTACTATAATTAAGCTTTATTAAAACGCATTCTCACATAATGCTAAGCCATCTTGTTGTTTGCCTGTTTCTTATACCTGAAGTCATCCCATGAATGAAACTTGGGGGGGGCAGTTTTCTGGCAACAAAACTTCCTTTGAAACCATGGCTTAGATAATGTGGTGTGTTCTTATGATAGCTGAAGCAGAACCGATGGTTTATCTCTGAATTGTTTGTGTTCCTTACTCAAGCCACCTACCAAGAAACAGAGGTGGGAGGGAAGGCGAGCTGCTCCTACAGCTCACTTGCTTTCAATGAAGCTTTTCCCAAATTAGCTCTTTGGCTACGTTCTGCTTGGTAACAAATGTTGCTTAATGCCCTCACCCTGTCTTTTAAGACTGGCTGCCTACCCTCTCAGCTGTAGATCCAGCAGAATGAACGGGATGTCAAAAGCAAGGGAAAGTGGAGATCTAGCATAATCTGAGCTTCACAATACCTGAAGAGTTGATAGATATTGATCTTTCAATGTACAGAGAAAAGGCTTTATTTTCCATTGCTCTTTTCCTCCAAGACATTCTAGAGATCTTCTGGAAACCCCATTAATTGTGTGCTGAAATCAGCTATCACCTTGTTGAAAAAACTGGGACTTCAGCAGGGTCATGCCACTCAATTTATTATTCTCTAACATAACTTTAAGGATGAATATCTAGCTCTGGACTGGAAGGCAATTATCATCTTGTTGGTTTGTCACTGAACCAGAGCAGTATTTATATTTTCTCTAAATATAGCTTTGTTGTATTAATTATTGTTGTTCATTATTGTTTGATTCCAGGTGAACTGAGGAGATACATATTCCTTTTCCAAAATTAGCCCTATTCTTTCTAAGGGATTAAAGACAGACACAACTATTTTCTGTCGTGCCTTATCAGAGGCTCGTGTATCAGAGGTTCAGGTATCTCAGTGAGGATTTGGTTCTGCAGCATGCACCCATAGTTTCTGTTCTGTGCTGGCCAAATCTGGTGTTTGATAAGCACTTTTTCCTCCCAAGACTAAGATGTGGCTTATGAAACTTTGCAGGAATTCCACAACTCTGTCTCACAACTGCCCATCACTCAGGACAGCCAGCATTTGGGAGACTGCATATGAACTATCAGGCAGATGATTTTTTTAAATAGCACCCTAGTTAGATGTTTAATTTAGTCAGCTTAATCACTGTTGGTGTTATTAATTATGTTACTGCAGGGTAATGAGAGGTGAGGAGAGGAGAGTGAGGAAACTGAGGATGTGATAGATGATTGGAGATTGCCAGGCCCGCAACTAGGGTCTGTGTCACCTGGGGCAAACATGGATTCCGTGCCCATTTTGGGACCCCCCCAGCACTCATTTTGGCACCCCCCAGCACAGTGCCTGGGGCACATACCCTGCTTGCCCACCCCCCAGTTGTGGTCCTGGAGATTGCAAGTACTCTTAAATGAGTCCCAGAGGGAAGGAAGAGATTGGTGAAGTAGGGCGGATGAAAGAAAAGATCATCCAGGTTGATGAAACCAGTCCCTGCTCCATACCCACAAGAGAGCTGGAGAGGGCTGAGCTCTCAGGCTGCAGTAGAAATATCAACAAGGAGTAATGCAAACCCCTACATGGAAACAGCTGCAGAAGACAACAGAGAGTTGCCATTAATGACTGGAAGGCAACAAAGGTCAATGCAAGAGGGTAGAACCTCACACATTTTTTGCAGGAAATCAAGGAGAGAAAGGACAGCAGAGGTGGAGATTTTAGACTGGCTATTTCAGAAAGGAACTCATGGAGACAAGTGACATGGAGAAAGAGACAGAAGGAATACCACGGCTGCAGTTTTCAATCTCTGGAACCAGAATGGGAGTGACCTAGAAGCCACAGAAGAGCTAGGGTAATCAAACCTGGGCCTGGACTTTTCGGATCACACACTGTGGATGCAGCTGAGGGGTGCTGAAAGAGAAAAGGTGTGAGTGTGTGTGTGTGTGTGTGTGTGTGTGTGTGTGTGTGTGTGAGAGAGAGAGAGAGAGAGAGAGAGAGAGAGAGAGAGAGAGAGAGAGAGAGAGAGAGAGAGACTTCACTCCTGGGAAGGTTTGGAGGAGGTTGGTTATGTGGCTGAAGACAATGGAAAGTAGGATAAGTAACAGGGTGGACTCCAGGTAGACTTGGAGTAGCAGCGGTGATATATGTAGTTAGTGCAGTATGTTTGCTTGTACACACCAGGGCACGCCCAAGTGCAAGGGTGGGGATGAGTGGGGCATGTGAAGATAGATGGGAGAAAGAGGTTATTGTCTGCCTCTGGGGCTAAGGCAATGGGGCCCAAATTGGCAGAGGAAGCTACAGCACAGCACCCTGAGTAGGCTGCTACAGGAGAAAGGGGATGTCCCAGTTCTAGGCCCAGGTGCCTTGGTCTCCAGCTGACAGCTGCTGTTTGTAAAGGCCAGGTCAGGACACAATCAGGTTGCATCCAGCTCTGATACGATGGTGGATGAGGGTGCTGACCTGGTATGTGTTACTGACACTTGACTGGGCAGTGATGAGAATGTAGACCTGTCAGAAAATTGTCCACCTGAGTTTCAGTTCTGTAGCAATTGCAATGACAGTGCTGGGGAGGGACAGTTACCATGGTGGTACATAAGACGTCCTTTTTTCCTCCTCCCTGCTGAAGGTAGAGACAGCTAATTAGCCTCTTTAAGAATTTGGTGGAAGAAGAAATATATATATATATATATATAGAGAGAGAGAGAGAGAGAGTGTGCACTGACGTATTTCATTCCTCACAGAGCACATATTTCCTTTCAAGCTGACAGCCACATTTGAGAGCCAATGAACGGGGCTACACTTCCAAAATGCTGGTAGACCCAGGATGAAATGTGACTGAATTAAAACATAATGACAATGAAACTAGATACAGTTAATATGATTACTCTCCATGCAGTTAATAATCTCCCCCTTAAACAACACTATCTGACCTGTTTTAATTCTCCATTCAGTGAGGGTAACAAAGCTGCTTTGGTACGAAAAGATCAGCATCTTCTCAGCATCAAATCAAATGGGGACAGCTGTCGCTTGGAACCTGCTGCTGAACCAGTGTTGCCTAAACCGGTGTATGCAGAATATGGTTCCATCACCGAAATATCTACTAACTTAAATTCTGGCGTATAATATAAAAACAATTTCTTGCAATGGACTGTTTATGTGTATATATTTTTAAAAATGTATGAATGTATGCTTTTTTTAAACTTTAGACAGAAATTCAAATATTGAGTTTTTTAATCTCTTTTGCGTATATATTTTTAAAAATGTATGAATGTATGCTTTTTTTAAACTTTAGACAGAAATTCAAATATTGAGTTTTTTATCTCTTTTTTTGACAGGTTAACTGTTTCTACTGTTTTTTCAACATCATTAAATCAGAAATTGTACAAGAACCAGAATTTTCTTTGTATAATTTAAAATGGTGGTTTAGAGAATTCCAAGCTTCACAACATTCATGGTCAAACCAGTAATATACCCTAAAATAGTGTTTTAAAATAATTAAAAATGATAGCCACTGCCATTAATCACATTGTCAACATAAAACACAGATCATATACTGTATATGTATTTCCCTATATATTCTATAACATATATTTCTATTTTCAATAAATTAACAAAATTTGGGAGGATTATTTGGAGAAAAAGTCTCCACAGTTTTTCCTCCAGGAAGCTTCAATTGTTAACTAAAGAAGAAGGTCTTAAATTTAAACTTCTAGTATGTATCTTCTTTCTCAAGTTAATTAATGGCAAGTTTTGTTTCCTGGAAACTTCCCATCATGGCCACCTTGGAGTCTGCACATTTGACCCCCCACTTCCCTGCCTTGGGAAGTATGGAATTTCCCTTGTACTACAGTAGTTGCTATTGAGACGTGGCATGAAACAGCACATCAATTCTGGTTTGATCCTTAAGCTCAAGTTAAATGAGCAGTAACTTCAGTTAAAATTCCTTTTCACTTCTGAATATGGATCAACTGTCCTAACTACTTTAGAATCCCTTTAGTATTACAGCATTTAGCAAATCTTTAACTATAACAAGCCATTATTAACTATACATGATTCCTGTAGTATAAGTGTATAAGCACAGAATAAATAATACATGAACGTTGGTGGAAGACCATCTTGCCAGCTATTACATCATATTTCAATAAACCTAAAATTATAAATAATTAAGGAAAATATTATTTCAGCTAATTGTTAGAGTTGTGGAGCTCAAATACAACACTGATTGTCATGGGATTCTTTTCTAAGTGAAAATTATTTGACCTATTAATTTTGTTTTAGAAGAATCACCGGTTTTTGCAGATGCTTATGTTCTTTTGAATTATATAGCAGTGGTGTGGGGGGAAATCCCAGGAGGTTAATGGAAAAGGCTAATGCATACTTTTATCACCACAAAAAAACTTGAAGATCATCCATTCTCCATTAATTACGCAACGGTCTAAATCAGGGTTTCTCAACCAGGCTTTTGTGGAACCCTAGGGTTCCGTGAGAAGTCACTAGGGGTTCCCTGGGAGATCATGATTTATTTAAAAATTATTTCAAATTCCGGCAACTTTACATTAAAGAGGTAAGTTTCATTCTTTATTTTTGGTTTAAGAACACTGCTAATGCTTATATACAGGCCTACACATGAAACAAATATAATAATTTTGTAATTTCTGGCCTATATTTGAGCCTGAATGTGCAGGGCTTCCCCGAGGCCTGAAAAATATTTCAAGCGTTCCTCCAGGGTCAAAAAGTTGAGAAAGGCTGGTCTAAATAATGTTCTTCTTTTTCTATATTTGCATAAATATTTAATTGTTAGGAGTCTCAGCTCTAGGACTACTTAGAAATCTCTCGTTGGAATGATCAGAACTCCTCATTGGTTCCGATATCTTCAAATAAGTAATATACTTCAAAAGGAATTACAAAAAGAAGTAGAACAGTCACACTTTACTGAAGTTGAAAAGCTTATAACACAAAATTCAGAAACCCTGTTTATAAGTCGTTTTTGAAATATGATCCAGAAACTGAACAAGTCAAAGAATGTATGATTACATGGATGCAGACTAACTTGTAAATCTATTTCTTTTTTGTTCCTTTATTTTCCCCCCTTTTTTCTTTGTTACACTTTCAAACATATGATAAAATAAAATATTTTTAAAAAGAAAACAAAGACATTTGAAAATCTGGACTAGCATAAAAGTGGTTAATATGATTAATTTCCTCATTTCTCACTGTTAAGAAAACTGATTTAAAAGTTATTAATTAAATTGTACACTGTGACATCTTACACATATGTAAGACTGGTTTTGATTAATAGATAATAAAGATCTGTTTTTATGGGAGAATGTCTTGCTTTTTCTTACTTTTTTCTTTCTATATAATTTCTTTTAAATTTAAAACCACTTTATTTAAACATTTCTTTTTAAATAGCCAGAAAAGTGTTTCCTTGCTATTTTAAAAATCAAGGAATAAAATCAACCAGAGATAAAAGCCACTCCTTTTGCAAAGGTTATACTGAATTTATGTTTGTGCTTTGGAATTTGAGCTGCTCTATGAATCACTGACCACATTCAACCTCTTTCTGAAAAAGCAGAATGCCAATGCTCAATATATCTGCAGCTGTGGGGAGTGTATTATCATTTCATCTTTCTATAAAAAATGGACAACAGTCTTCAATTTTTTTTTTTTTAAAAAGCAGCTGCTCTCTGGAGAAAGAACAAGTGTTTACCAACATGATAATGTGCAGAGATTCCACAAAATTTGAATGAATTGGTTACGATAGTTGCCCAATAAAATCTTGTCTAAAAGTGTCACTAATCTTAAAAAGCACAAAAAATAATGGCATGAAATAACCAACACAGATTCGGAATGCCTCCAAATTATTAAATACCTGCCTTGATTTCAAGATACGGAGTTTTTGGTCAAATGGTTGTTAAATGGTATTGGTGTTTCTGAAGATCTTAAAAATACCTACCTTGTGGGTTTAAAGACCATTACTTTAGCCTCTGAAATCATGTTCTTCAAAAACTGTCATGAAATGGGATAGGATGGGAACTAGGTTCTAATTTTCATGAGTATCAGAACACCACTCATCTAAATGGGATGTCCCAGAGGATCTCAAACTGCAGGTCCATTCTTACATTTCCAAGAGAAAGCTAGTGTCTCTTTGTGTGCAAGCCTGCAAACACAAGACCATTTGTAACCATCAAGGTGGTGGTGGGGACTGCAGGAGTTCCAATGTACAACAAGGCAATCTGGGAAGAGCAGGCATTTCTAAGATGTAGAGGGGGAAGATTCTCCTACTACCACAATCCCAGAGAGGGCAAAAAATGTGTTCCTACAGTTACACTGGGGATGAAAAATATCTTAAATTTAAATAGCCAAATTTATTTCCAGTGACATCTGGGAGAGCAAGAAATTGCTATGAAAAATGGGGTTCTTGTCACCAACAGTGGGGGAAGAAGCAAGGGGAGATCTCATTGTTTCTCTGAAACCCGTGTTCAGAGAAGGCCCCGTTAGAGATACTAACTTATTCCAACCAATTCAGAAGCAAACGGCATTTGTATGGCTCAATATGCCGAAGCATGAAAACCCAAGAAGAGTTGAGTCCCATTCGCTCATTTACGTGTCAAGCTTTCTTTCCCCCGGGTCGGATGCCTGCGGTCTGTCTGGCCAGTTGAGGATGGGGACAGCTTTCCAAGACCGCTGGAAAAGCCTTCGCTAAGCTTCCGAAAGGCATCCATGCGATCCCATGTTGCTCCTTAGAGGAGGACCGAAGAGGGTCTTCCCTTCCCCACCCAAACGTGGCACGTCACTACCCCTCCCCCTCCGCGCTGCCGGCGAGGGCGCCATGAGGACCCAACTCTACCGGCAGGAAACCCCGCAGCTCGAGGGGGATCCCAGACCGAAAGGCGAGCGGCACCGACCGAGCACTTACGCTGCTATTGTCGCCTGTCCAATGCACCATCGCTTGGTTGTGAGCCGCGTCACCTTTCAGGACGAAAGAGGTGCTAAGCAAGGAAGCCGCCTCCGGAGCTCCCGCGGCGCGATCCCGCAGGCCCTCCCCCTCCTCCTCCCGCGGGCTGCTCCGTCTCTGGCGGTTCAGCCAGTCGTGGGGACGCGCTGCCCGGGAGGCATCCAGCGCAAGCAGCAGCGGCAGCAGCAGCGGCAGCGGCAGCAGCAGCGGCATCCCGAAGGTCGGCGCTCCACTTTCCCGGAGAGCTGCTGGCGCCACGCTCGGCCTCCGCTGCACTGCCGCCGGGCAAAGACAGGAGTCTGGCAGATGAGCGAGAGAGAGGGGGGCTGAGCCCGAGATGGAGGGAGCGTCGCGATGTTGCGCTGCGTGGGAAACAACGTGTCTGAGCCTCCACGCCCAGTCAAGGAGCAGCGCTGCCCTCTGCCGGCGCTCCTTGGTGGGTTTGCTGGACGCCCAAGAGCAGACCAGTCGGTTTGCTAATTCTCCCGTAGCAGGCGAGACTGCGCAACTCTGCTGCTGTGAAGAAAACGTGTCGGAGCAACGGTCAGCCCATGGCTAACAACATCTCGTTCCCACCACGGGTTTGAAGTGCCACCTTCTGAGCAAGCTCCTAGGTTATTCCAAATCGCAGATCCCTTTCTAAGGGGTAGTCTTTGGAATGGATTCTATTCTAGAAAACAGAATAGCAAGGAATATCAAACAATATTCCTCTGAGAATATGAACAAATATTGGTTCACCTTGAGGGATAATACGGGCGTTGAGAGTTCTTGGAAAGATCCAGACTTGGACCCATTTCATTTGTACTTTACTCTTCCTCAGAGCAGCATAAATGGCTCCCATATGTGATTTCATCCTCACAACAACCTTTTAAGGTAGGGTATACTGAGAACAGCAGGATTTAGCATTTCACTTTATGGTGTCAAACCTGAAAACAGCAACAGCTCTGCAAGATAAGGCTTTGATCATTTAGCATCTTGCTGTAGCAAGAGGCAGCCCTGGATACTCCCAACAGAAGAGCAAGTAGGAAGCATGATGAGACCAAGCTACCAATCAGGAAGCAAGTAATCAGTTAGTGACAGCCTCTGTCTATATTATGGCTATTATACACTTCTTTGAATACTGAACTCAAGAGCTAGATGGCAATGAGGATTCATGAAATGACTCTTCCTTTCTCTTCCAGCAGCCTACTACAATCGTCATCAACTGTAAATTGACAACTTTGCGTTCACCTTAAAACTCTAGGTAAGAATTGTGCACCATGAATGATAGGTTCCTATGCAAGAAAAACTGAAGAAGCAGGAGAAATGGAGGACACAGGCATCTTTCATAATACAAGTGTAATCTACTTTATTTGCAAGGCTTTTAGATGTTCCAACCAGAACCAATTCTGAGAGCATACAAGTCCTGCTCTGCACATCAAAATAAAAATATAACAATGTACTATCATATAACATAATCAATAATAATGCCTAATATGAGATTCAGGAATGAAACACAATCAGCAAACACAAGTAACAATTTCCAATTGCTTGAGGGGGAAAAAAAGCAATCATTCAGACCCCAGGCCTGTTTAAATGGCTGGATCTTAACAGATTTCCAAAATGTTAAAAGGGAAGTCTAAGGCAGTGTTCTTCCACAAGATGGGGGCACAAACAGAGAAGGCCTGCTATCGTGGAACTTACAGGTGGCACTCCTTGAGCAAGGAGATGCAGAGTGAGCCCGCCCTACTTGATCTTATCAGATGGGCAGATGTTATTGGGAGAAGACAATCCTGCAGATCTCTAGGCCTTGAGCCATAAAGGGCTTTAAAGGTAACAACCAGTACCTTGAACTGTACCCAGAAACCAGTGGGTAATCAGTACAGTTCTGGCAGCAATGGTAATACATGAGTGCAATAAGAAGGCCCCATGACTATTGGGCCATTATATTCTAAATCAGCTATAGCTTCTGAAGACTGTTCAAGGGTAGCCCAATGCAGAGTACATTGCAGTAGTCCAACTGCAAAGGCCCTCCCTCTGAGTCCAGAAGGATTCCCAAACTGTAGGAACAGAGGGAAACATGGCCCTGTCCAGAACTAAAGTTGGACTTCTCTGGAATTAGATAGTCATGCTGGAATTAAGCCTCAACCTCTTCCACCCCATCCAGTCCCAAAGAACCTCCAGACATCTGGGCAGTACTTCAGCACCGATAACTGACATGAGCAGTCTCTTGAAGATAAACTTAAAGCCATTATTTCTTTCCAAGCAATTCAAAATCATTAGCTGGATCTTTGTATTATTTATGGTTTCCTGAATAAACCATAGTTGCCTGAGTCTACACAGTAAGGCAAAACCAGGCAAACTTCATTATGGCTTAGTGTGATTTGTGTACCAGGTTACTGTATATCACATCATTTCAGATTACTGTGCATAGTACAAGAGTACTATATAGTTATGGTTAAGGCACTGAAACAAGGCAGATTGCAAAGCAATAAGATTAGTTTCATAAAAAGCTAAGACCATCAGGAAATGCACACACACACCCTCCATCCCTATTGAGGCTACATCTTTATTGAACCATGTCTTAACTACAATTTATCATTTCCCCAGATCAGTGGTCTAATAATCCTCATGTATCAGTTGTTGTTTTCCTTTCTACAACATGATGTCATTGTCTTCTGAGTTATTTTGCTGTCTATATTCTTAATAGCTTTTTTCTTTATCCTACACAACCATGGTTTCTCCTAGAACTGCAATATCCACTCATATCAATAGAATTAAAACGGCTGTTCATAAACACATTGTACTTAACCACAATTACTTTCTGGGTTTGCTTAACATACCAAACCATTTATCACCATATAGGCCAGGGTTATACAGCATGCTAAGCTAAAATGTGTTTCTTCCTGCTCTGGTTTCTAGTCATTCTCTTTTATTATTTTCCTACTTCCTTAAATGGTTTTGTTCCCAATTTTTGTTTTTAATGCAAATGTGCCTTCCCCAAACTTGATTATTCTTTCCTTTTATTTCTGGATTATACTATTTTGGATGCATGAGGATAGATTTAGGGAACAAAATCACTATTAGTATATATAAACAGAGCTCTGTAACATGTGAAGCTTATATATTCCTAGTATGCATATACTGTTTTGTCCTGTGGATGAGGTTAAAAAACCAAACATTAGCATTGCAAAATGGTTGTTTTTTTAAAACAGCAACCATTCTGCATGCAAGAAAGCATAATTTGTCATGAGGAAGAGGTTAATTTAACTAGGGAGAAGGAAGTCTTATCTGTAGTTAATGGAACCACATTTTACTAAATCTAATTTTCTGAATTTGCAATACACTCTGAACCATATATTAATCACAAAGACTCATATAACATGCTAAGCTAAATGTGGCTTGAGATTCATTGTGCTGTGCAAACTCAGGTAATTGAATTACTTAGTAAGCTCTGACCTGGAAATGACCAGTTTATATGGTTCAGCATGTTAACAGCCCTCAGGCCTTGCAAGCTCAGTAGGTTGGGTCAGGATCATGGTCAAATTAATTCAGAAGCCCTCAAGAATAAGTTAAATAGAGCTACAAGATCTAGGCTGCAAAAATCAGAATAACCATTAAATGGTTGCAACATTTTCAGTATTTGCTTGCTGTCATTCAGATTTATGCATGACTTCTTATATCAAAATATGAAAGAAAACTTTGGTCTCTAGACAGAGGAATAGAAAGAGGAGAAGCTAGCACAGCTTTGTAAAATGAGGTTCTGCCAGCAGCATTGTAGGAAGAGGTATTTTCATCCCTCCCTTCTAGCTGGTTGGGAGATGTGAAATTGGAGCAAAAGGGGTGCCAGAAGGCTAAACCTTTCACTAATCTGTCTTGTTTTGCTAAATGTTAAAAAAATCAGGAAAGCCTAGATAGCTATCTCAAGGGTAATTAGGATGCTGTATAAAATGACTGCTCTCATACAATCAGAAAAGATATTCTGACATGGGATCAGTGGGTAAGTTAGGTGCCCAAAGTTCAGACCAGATGTAGCTACGGTTAATGTGTGTCATGGAAATTCAACTATAATGTGGCTTGGTTTAGCAGCTGTGAATTACAGGTTGTTGTTGTTCATTCGTTCAGTCGCTTCCGACTCTTTGTGACTTCATGGACCAGCCCACGCCAGAGCTTCCTGTCGGTCAACACCCCCCAGCTCCCCCAGGGACGAGTCCATCACCTCTAGAATATCATCCATCCACCTTGCCCTTGGTCGGCCCCTCTTCCTTTTGCCCTCCACTCTCCCTAGCATCAAGATCTTCTCCAGGGTGTCCTGTCTTCTCATTATGTGGCCAAAGTATTTCAGTTTTGCCTTGAATATCATTCCCTCAAGTGAGCAGCCTGGCTTTATTTCCTGGAGGATGGACTGGTTTGATCTTCTTGCAGTCCAAGGCACTCTCAGAATTTTCCTCCAACACCACAGTTCAAAAGCATTGATCTTCCTTCGCTCAGCCTTCCTTATGGTCCAGCTCTCGCAGCCATATGTTACTACGGGGAACACCATTGCTTTAACTATGCGGGCCTTTGTTGTCAGTGTGATGTCTCTGCTCTTAATTATTTTATCGAGATTGGTCATTGCTCTTCTCCCAAGGATTACAGGTAGTCCTCCCTTAACAATGGTAACTGGGACCGGAATTTCCGTCACTAAGCCATGAGGTCACAAAGTGAGATGTCACGTGACTGCATCACTTAGCGATGGCAACCCTGGCAATTCCCCTTGCCATTGTTAAGCAAATTTTACTGATTGTTAGCTGAGCACCCACCAGCCTTCCAGGCTTGGTCCCTCCCAACCCCGAGCCTCAGTAAGGTAAGGGACCGCCTCCAACTCCTTACCCACCCACCCATCTTCCCCCCATCTCTGCCCTTTTGGCTGTCCTACACCATGCCTTGCAGCTGGGTCAGCTTTGGCTTCAGAAAAAGAAAAAAATGCTAAAGGCAGCCCCTCAATGGCAGTGTGCCAAAATGCCCCTTTTCACCACGCTCCTGGGCAGAGCTGGAGCTGGCTTTGGCTGCGGAAAAAGGTGATAACAGCAGCCCCTTTGGAAAGAGCTGCTGGGCGGGGCTGAGCTGGCTTTGATAAAAAAAACTAGCTCAGCCCCGCCCAGCAGCTCTTTCCAAAGGGGCTGCTTTGGGCCTTTTTTTTCCCCAGCCAAAGCTACTTTGGGCTTTTTTCCCCAGCCCAGCCCAGCCGCCAGGCCAGGCATGCCTCATCAGCAGCAGAACCAAGAAGCTGGTGAAGAGTGGCAGAACGCAGGGTGGCAGGGGGCCAAAAAGGCATTGAGGGGGGAGATAGGCAGGTGGGGGCGTTGCAGCACCCCTGTCGTAAGTGTAGGTGGGTTGCCAAGCGCCCGAATTTTGATCATGTGATGATGGGGGCGCTGCAATGGCCGTATCTTCGGGCACTGGTCGTAAGTCCATTTTTTCAGCAGTCATAATTTCAGGCTGAGCAAGGACTACCTGTACAGCTTTTTTAGTACCCCAGTTTGGTCTAGTGGTTAAGGTTCTGGGCTAGAAACCAAGAGTCTGTGAGTTCTAGTCCCGCCTTAGGCATGAAAGCTGGCTGGGTGACCTTGGGCCAGTCACTTTCTCTCAGCCCAACTCCATGCAATGTAGACTAGCCTCCTTGTGGTGCACCCCAGGTGACTTGTCATGGCTAAATAGTCTACACATCTGGCTGCTGGACCTCACAAGGATTTCCCAGCAAGAAAAATCAGCATGAACACTGAACTGCTATGCCATATTATTATTATTTTTTAAAAGTACCCCATGATTTAGAAAATCATTGCTAAATGCATTGTGGCCCCTGGGATTGGCCAGGTTCACAGCACAATTGATTAGTGTTTAGCTCAGCATGTTGTGGGTGTTGTGATTTAAGTTAGAGTAGAAACCCAGGCAGAGAAGCAGTTTGGCCCAAGAGAGTCCATTTGGTTTAGTAGTTAAGGCACCAGGCTAGAAACTAGGAGACCGGGAGTTCTAGTCCTGCTTTAGATGCAAAGCCAGCTGGGTGACCTTGGGCCAGTCACTCTCTCTCAACCCTAAGAAGCAGGCAAGGGCAAACCACTTCTGAAAACTGCAAGGATTAGACCAGGCAGTCGCCAGGAGTCAACACTGACTCGAAGGCACAAAAAATTAAAAACAACAGGCACCTAAAGTACAATTCAGTTAAATTTGACTTTGTGCGTCGCAACAACTCAAGACATTTTCTTCTTAGTTCCTGAGGAAACGGAGCTGCTACGCAACTAATGACTCTGCCGATGAACCATCACTTTACCTCCACGAAAACAGAGACCGATCCTTCCCCTTAAACGCTCTCGACGTTAGCCTTGTCTTCATGCATGTGGTATCAAGGGCGTTCCTGATTGGCTAAGTGTACCGCCAAGTACGACAGATGTTTCATCTGATTGGACGGAGTCAGTTTCCGTTGGAAGTTAAGCGGAAGGGATTCAGGTGGCAGCATGGCGGCGGTTGTCGTGCTCGGTGCGCGGCGGCTAGCGGGACGAGCGACTTTTCTCTTCTTAGGGGCTTCGCGGCGGTAAGATGGCGAAGATGGAAGCGGCGCTTCTCTCTTTCGGGGAGAGGTGCGCGGCTGGGAAAGGCCGAAGGAAAGATACGTGGCGTCTGTTTGGGGCAGGGCCTCTCCCTCTTTAAGGAGGCGACCTATCTCAGCCTTCCCAGAATGGCGTGTAGTGTAGCGACAGCTTGCAACCAATAAGACATTTGGAGGAGTTGGAGTTGGGAATGCGCTGCGAGATCCGGGAGGAACGGCGGGGGAGGGGGTGCCCGAGCAGGCAGGCAAGCCTGTCCGGTAACTGGTGAAACGTGGGTCTAGAGCTGGGCCACCTTGCTCTTGCGAAAGTGGGAGGGATGATCTGACCTTCCCTGTTTTTGCTCTTCGGACTTTCTCGGCGATGCTTCGAGGGAGTATCTTTAAGTTTTTGAAAAGCTTGTGTGTGTCTGGGAATGCTGCTTTCTAAATCTCTTCAAAACTAAAAGCTCCCAAAAGCAAGCAAAAGTTAATATTTTAGTCCAGCAGGCAAGCGACTCCCTTGGATTAAAAAGTCGTTCACTGCTTCAGGGCGCAGCAGGCTGTTTCTTTCCACCCAGCCACCCCTTTCTTTTCAATTTTACCTCATGATGATCAACTGATTTTATTGCCCAAAATAGAAAATCTAGATTTTTAAAATCCCGGACAGTATTTCTACTCCCTGTTTGTAAAGATGCAGAAAATTAAATTGGAGTTTGCTGGTCATACTGAAAGAAAAGACATGAATGTCCATAGCATGTAATGGTAGCTCAGAGTGACTGTTGACATCTGGGCATTACTGAAATGTAGCAGAGTGCAAATAAAATATAGAATTGATTGTGAAAGAAGATGGAATGGGCCAAGAATTGGAGTGAAATCAAATGTTGCCTGATTTATATTAAGCGTTAACTCCCTATTTGTTTTAACATTATATTAAAATATTCTACCTGAAGCTAAAAACATTATTCTTTCTGTTTTCTTATTTTTAAAAGCCTCATAAAGTAGGTCATAGTCACATAGGAAAAGGAGGAAAGATAGATAGTACAAATGAGAGGCTGTAGGTGGGCTACAGTAATGTCCACTTTGGCTAAGATAGGCATGGGATTTTAGTAACAGAACAGTTAAGGTCCCTGGGATGGGATAGGTCTAGAATAACCTCTTGAAATAGAATGATGGGTGTTGGACTAGAATGAAAGTGCTTTTATAGATGACATGAAAATACGTTTAATGTCAGAGTATTTTTTTTTACTTTATTTTAATGGCTGGGGAGGTAACTGAGAATTAAGTTGTTATGAAATGTCAAATAAAGGACAACTAAATATGCTTAGCTTAAAAGTACTTATTTTATTTTAATACAAGGATAAGTGACCATCCAGAGAGGCTTAGTTTGTATGAAGTTGGCAAAAGACACACTAGTTACAGCAGTTTGGGGTCAGAGTGTGTTAAGCACCATGTTAACTGTTTTTCTAATATGAAGGAATACTCCTTTTTTTTTGCTCTAAAATACTTGGGACTTGTGTGCACTCATAATTTGTTAGAGTGTTATTGATTATAGTCTTGTTTCAGGTCTTCTCAACTGCTTTGCACAATGACGCAGGAGAAAAGCACTGGACCAAATTTTGAGGAAGAACAAAACCAGAGCCATGGTGAACAAAAACCTGATTCTTGCTCTGATACAAACATATTAACAGAGGAAAAGACCAAACTGGAAGAGCAGTTAAAGGAAATAACTGTAAGGATCTTTATGGGTTGTATATTCTTTATTTATTGCAGGGGAAACCACTATTGTAGTCTAGTGGCACTTGGGATTGAGCCACATGTCACAGGGAGTGTTTATTTTTATAAAGCTAACAGTGGACATAGCCAACCAGCCACAGAACACTTGTTTAACAAAAGGTAAATTGGTGACTTTACTCTCTACCTCCATTCCTTTCAATACCATCTTGGTCTGTTTGGGGGTAGATTAACACATTTCCAAACAAAATGTCAGTCTGCAGTCACACAGTTTTATTATCTAGGATTGCCTGTGGGGACTAGAATCATCCTTGGAAATAAGGTTGACACTGAGGTCATGCTAACTTTTTTACTTGTTTTTAAGAGAAAATATTAAAAATAAAATCAGGTGTGGCTGAGATGTGTATGGTCAGCCTACATCCTGGTCCTAACTTTAACTTTACTGAATTATAGGAATGCAAACTTACTTTTCTCTCATCAGTGTACTGAATTTCATCTTCAAAAAGGCAATCATTAGGTTTTATTATGGATACAGTTAATTAAAGAGCTAATTGGTGTCCTGGGAGACAGGTTAATGCTGTACCATGCTTAAAAACACATAATTCCAATGCCACAGAAAGATGGGTCCCATTCCTTCTAATTTTAAACAAAGGAGGACATGTAGGAGTACTTGTATAATCTGCTAAGCAACTCTGGACAACAGGATCACATAGACACCATTGTCTTTGTCTTTTGGGAACAAGTAGGATTTCTATGTGAATAAGAATTTGAATTAATGGTTGGTCACAGCACAAACTAAAAATTATGGTTATTCCAGGTTTGGATGACATGCTCAGCCTTAAGAAAATCAAACAATTGGTGTAAGGTTATTAGTTAATGAATCATTGGCTGTATTCCCATAATCAATGGGTAAACCTATGGCCATTCGTTCAGCAACTGTTCAAAGCTATGACAGTGCTGAACAAATGGTAGTTACAACTGGTCCTCAAGAGTTCTGATCGTCCCAGCATCCCCGTGACTGCAATCTGAGTGCTTGGCAACTAGCTCACATGACCAGTTGCAGTGCCCCACAATCACATGATGGCCATTTGAAGTCTTCCTTGCCGGCTCTGCCAGAAAGGCAGTGGGGAAGCTGGCAGGGAAGGTCGCAAGTCGCTGGGTAAGTCTCCCACACCTGCACATCCTCCCCCAGCTCCTCTGCCCTTGCACCATGCTGGCCATGTGCACATCCCTGTGTACCCATCCCAAGCCTCGCTGCACCTCCCCCTCCACTCATACACCCCCATGTACCCTTGCACACCTGTCCCAACCCTTGCTGTGCCTCGTGCACCCCCTTGACCCACGCCACACCTCCCTCACACCCTTGCACTTTCCCCAGCCCTCGTTGCACCCTCCCTGACCCACTCAATACCTCCCTCATACCATTGCACAACTTCACACATTTTCCCTGACCCGTTGTAAGGAATGCCTAAGACTAAATAAAAGACTCAGACTCTAAATCAAGTTTAAGCTCTGGCTTTTATTTAGAATAGAATGCACACCAGTAAAAAGCTGAGAGTGAGGGAAGCGCGCCAAAAGTTGAATTAAATAGTCTCGCGCCAAACAGCGCTCCACCCCCACACTCCCTGGGTGTGCCCCATGAGTTCCATGGAGTGACAAGCCATCAAGACTTGATAGGTGAGAGGTCGTCCAGCCCCATTCGCCCCGGGCATCGCCCCGTTTATCTTACTGCAAAGTAATGGTCCATTCCTCGAAAGCCCGGATGCGCCCTTCCGAACCTCGCCCTGATCATTTCTTTGACAATGGTGTCAATGGTCGATTACCGGGCGATGAGACCTTGTAGATCTCCCAAACCCATTACCTTCTTTGTCCGGTTTATCGCCCGCACCTCTCCAGTCATTGACACGCCTTCGCGCTTTGTCATGCAAGCCGTTACGATGTCGCAAACATCGCAACGGTGATCATGACATACCGCCCCCCTGAAGAAAATCAAGCCGAGGGCTTGGAGGGATATGCAACATGGAAGTTGCGGATTAGCTCGGGGGCCTGAATGTCGCAGGCAGCGACCCACTCAGGGTGGGGAAAGTGTTTCCAGCGCACTAAGTATTGGAGAGAGCCACGAAGCTTGCGGGAGTCAACCTCCTTGACTTCGAAGTGCTGCTGTCTGTCGATCATGATGGGTGGAGGAGGGGGAGTGCGTGGATGCCACCAGGAGGGGTCACTGGCCGGCTTGAGTAAGCTACAGTGGAACACAGGGTGCAGCCACTTCAAATTATGAGGTAGATCCAAACGCACCGTGACCGGGTTCACAATTTGTGTCACCTGAAAGGGGCCAATAAATTTGGGGGCCAGTTTCCTGGAAGGCTGAGGTGACTTGATAAATTTAGTGGAGAGGTAAACCAGGTCCCCTACTTGAAAAGGCGGCTGTTGGCGCCTGTGCTTGTCAGCCTGAAGTTTGTATGCGGTCTGTGCCTCCTTGAGAGCATCCTTAATGACGGGCCAGGAGTCTGCAAGTTTAGAACCCCAATCACAGGCCGCCACTACTGGGGACAGGGGCTGTGGGAGCTCGGGAATGGGGACGAAGTCCCGACACCACCCCGAAGGGGGTTTGTCCTGTGCGTTGATGCACAGCGTTATTGTATGCAACCTCCGCGAAAGGAAGCAAATCCACCCAGTCGTCCTGGTGGTAGTTGATGTAGGAGCGGAGGAATTGTTCAAGGGTGGCATTGAGGATCTCAGTAGATCCGTCAGTCTGGGGGTGCCAGCAGGTTGACAATGCTTGCTCGGTGCCAATTAATTTCAAAAAAGCCTGCCAAAACCGTGAGGTAAATTGTGTGCCCCTATCGGTCACCAAGTGAGAGGGGCAGCCGTGAAGGCGGTACACATGCACCAAAAAGAGCTTCGCCAGCTGTTGCGCCGACGGGATAGAGGCACAGGGGACAAAATGAGCTTGTTTGGAAAAGTAGTCTTTGACTACCCAAATGACTGTTTTCTTTTGACTGAGCGGTAAATCCACGATGAAATCCATAGAGATTTCGTCCCAAGGGCGTGAAGGGTTAGCCATGGGCTGCAGCAGCCTCTGGGGTTTACCGGACGGTCGCTTAGACATTGCGCAAACAGGGCAGGATGCCGCATACGTTTTGACATCCTTCCTCAGTGAGGGCCACCAAAATTGGCGTCGGGTCAAGTGGAGGGATTTGAGGAACCTGAAATGACCAGCCTGTTTGCTGTCATGAGACTGGCTGAGGATAGTTGATCGTTGCGAGTCAGGGATGTATAAATGACCCTCCACCCAGGCAAGGTCTTGTTCCATGGAGACCTTGTCAGGGTTAGCAAGGAGCCAGGGATCAGATTTTAATGCGAGGGCAAAATCTGCACGCAACCCACCCGGTATCTGTGGTTGCCCGCGGCCCGGGGCGGGCTGCGCCGGAGTCGTTCGCAGGGGGGGTGCTGTTCCCGAGCGCGGCTCCGGGTGACAGCGGCCAAACCCAATTGAGACTCAGAGAGCACAGTCCCCATGACGTCAGAGACAGGCTCCACGTCCTGGGGCAGTCGGGAAGGTGCATCTGCCAAAAAACTCTTCTTCCCTGGAATAAACTTCAGCTGAAAGTTAAAACGGCTGAAAAATTGAGCCCAGCGAATCTGCTTAGGGCTGAGGCGCCTGGGCGTGCGAAGCACCTCGAGGTTGCGGTGGTCTGTCCAGACCTCAAAAGGGCAAGTCGCCCCTTCTAAAAGGTGACGCCAAGCCTCCAGTGCCGCTTTTACTGCAAATGCCTCTTTTTCCCAGACATGCCAGCATCTTTCCGTCTCCGAAAATTTCCGGGAGAGATAGGCACAGGGCTTCAAGAGTCCGGCAGAATCCTTTTGTAATAGGATAGCCCCAATTGAAAAATCAGAGGCATCAGCCTGAACGACAAAAGGCCGTTCGGGGTCGGGATGGGATAAAATTGGCTCCGCTGTAAAGAGAGCTTTCAACCGGTCGAAAGCAGCCTGACAGGCGGGAGTCCAATTGAGCACGGCCCCTGGGTTTTTTACCTTGCGCGTCTCCCCGACGCCTTTGGTCCACAACAGATCAGTCAAGGGCAGGGCAATTTCTGCAAACCCTTTTGCGAAGGATCTGTAGAAATTTGCGAATCCCAGGAAACTTTGGAGCTGGCGCCGGGTGCGCAGGTGCTCCCAGCTCAAAACAGCCTGAACCTTAGCAGGATCCATTTCGATGCCCTTATCTGAAATCCTGTAGCCTAAGTAATCCAGGTGCGACTTATGGAATTCGCACTTGGAAAGCTTAGCATAAAGTTTAGTGTGCTGGAGCTTGTTGAGAACCTGTCTCACCAATCTTTCGTGTTCTCTCTCAGTTTTGGAGTATATCAGGACATCGTCCAGATAAACCAGTACCCCTTTAAACAAATGGTCATGCAGAACCTCATTAATTAGTTGCATGAAAACCCCCGGGGCCCCTGCAAGACCAAAAGGCAGTACCTTATACTGGAAGGAGCCCAAGGGACAGTTAAAAGCTGTTTTCCATTCATCCCCCTCCCTGATGCGAATGCGGTAATACGCCTCGCGGGGGTCAAGTTTGGAAAAAAACTTTCCAGTCGACAAGTGTGCCAACCTGTCTTTCACAAGGGGGAGGGGGTACTTGTCTGACAAGGAAGCTGAATTTAACCCGCGATAGTCTTAGGGTACCGTCCTTCTATTCGCGGAACAGAACGGGCGCTCCAACCAGCGAGTTTGCTGGTTCGATGAAGCCCCGAGCGAGGTTTTTATCAAGGAAGTCCCGCAATGCCGCCAATTCCTTTTGTGTCATTGGGTAAATCTTTGGCTTAGGCAATGGGACATGAGGGAGCAGTTCGATGGCACAGTCCGTCTTGCGATGGAGGGGGTAACTGGTCTGCCTCCTCCTCCCCGAAGACATCCGCGAAGTCCATGTATTGTTCCCGCAACCCCTCCATGGGGGAAGCGTGAACTTGAGGGTCAGCAATCTCCGCCCTCCCTACAGCCAAAGTGAGGGATTTCCCCTTGGCAGGTGCTTGGTAGAACCCATCCTCAAACGTTATCGTACGGGTCCTCCAGTTAATGTAGGGATTGTGGCGAGTTAGCCAGGGGATTCCCAGAACCACTATAGGCTTGCCCACCGGGGTGACCACGAATTCTATGGTTTCCTGTGTGTGAGTAGGGGTGACCCCCACTGGGATAAAACCACGGGGCCCTGGGAGAAAGTCCCATGCCTGGCCCCTTCCTCTCGGGGTCGGCGATAGGGTGGGTGGGATGCCGAGACCCCTCCCTGTGCCCTGCGCGGCAGCACTCTTCGTGAGCTCACCACAGTTGACAGGAATTGCAGCAGGTGTTCTAATGATTGCACCTTGGATTCCAGAGCCCTGATCCTGTCCGGTGTGACGGGATCGTCCATCCTCAGTGCTGCCGGTTGTTGCCCGATCGGCAGTCCTGCGAATTCCCTCTCGGGCGTCTGGGGGTATTGGAGTCTCCAAGTGGTGTGGGATGTCCCCGGCCGGGGGTCCGCGACGCCGTCCCACCTGAAGTGTTGTTGACTCACGACTCCCTCTTCCATCAGGGCCCTCCAGTCCGGGCTGGGGCTTCAGGCTCCAAACTGGGGTGCAGTGTGGGTAGGGAGGGGGCTCGTGTCCCATCTCGGGAGCGCTGATTCCAGAAGCTGTCTGGTCGCCTCCCCCCCCTCGCGTTGAGTCCTTCGCATCTCCGCTCTGAAGCACTGACTCCAAGATCGTCCCTGGTTCAGTCATCGCCAGCTGCTTCTCTCACAAGAAAAATTTTCTGGTAGAGACTGGCGAGGTTCGTTCTTGAAAGACTCTCAGCTTTATGTAAGGAATGCCTAAGACTAAATAAAAGACTCAGACTCTAAATCAAGTTTAAGCTCTGGCTTTTATTTAGAATAGAATGCACACCAGTAAAAAGCTGAGAGTGAGGGAAGCGCGCCAAAAGTTGAATTAAATAGTCTTGCGCCAAACAGCGCTCCACCCCCACACTCCCTGGGTGTGCCCCACAAGTTCTACGGAGTGACAGGCCATCAAGACTTGATAGGTGAGAGGTCGTCCAGCCCCATTCGCCCTGGGCATTGCCCCGTTTATCTTCCTGCGAAGTAATGGTCCATTACCGGGCGATTAGACTTCGAGATTCCTCGAAAGCCCGGACGCGCCCTTCCAAACCTCGCCCTGATCATTTCTTTGACAATGGTGTCAATGGTCGACTACCTTGTAGATCTCCCAAACCCATTACCTTCTTTGTCCGGTTTATCGCCCGCACCTCTCCAGTCATTGACATGCCTCCGTGCTTTGTCATGCGAGCTGTTACGATGTTGCAAACATCGCAACGGCAATCATGACACCCGTGCTGCACCTCCCTCGTGCAACCCTGCACACCCTCCCTGACCCGTGCTGCACCTCCCTCACGCACTGCCTTGCGCCATCCCTGACCCTCACCCTGCATTCTTGCATGCCCTCCCCAACCCTCACTGCACCTCCCCTGCACCCTTGTGCACCCTCCCTGCCCCGTGCCTCCCTCTTGCCCCCTTCCTGGGCCTCTCTGCACTTCCTTCATGCCCTCTTGCGCCCTCGCTGCACCTCCCCATACCCCCGTGCACCCTCGCCATACCTTCCGTGCACTGTTGTGCACCCACCTGCACCCTCCCTGACCTCGCCATGCCTCCCCCGTGCATCATCTCGACCCTCCCTGACCCTTGCTGCACCTCCCTGCACCCCCCACACCCTTGCACACTCTCCCCGATCCTTGCTCTGCCTCTCCTGCATTCCCTTGCACCCTCCCTCATCCAGCAATAGCTATTTACCTGCGTGCTGGCCTGCTTGTGAGCCACCTGGGACCTGCAACTTCACTGATTTGGTTGTGGGAAGCTGGCAGGAAGTTGCCTTGCCTAACGACTGTGGGATTCAGTTAATGACGGCAAGCGGGACTGCAGGGATTGCTGTTGCTATGTGATGTGGTCATGCTTTAAGAGTGCATCAGTTAGTGATGGAAATTCAGGTCCCGATTGCACTTGTAAGCCAAGGACTACCTATATTATGCTAAGCCATGTTTAATGGTTTGTAATCCAATGTTAAAATTAACCATAAACACATATAGCTTAGTGTGTGCAAAACAAGCAACAGATTGCTCTGTGCATATAAGAAGGGATTCGTTAGGTCTGCCCCATCATTCTATTCAACAGACAAATTGCTGCAGTAGTAGTTTGCTTTATATTTTATCCAGATTTGACTGGTAGCCTTCACTGGCAGTGTTCACACATCTTACGTCACAAGAAAGGATTAATGGGAATGCATGCATTCATTGCTTGTGATTCATTAACTAGAGTTGAAAGTTTAGCATGTCATCTGAACTTGTAGTAATGCCTATTTGGGACTTACAAAAAAGATCAGAATAAAGTACTATTAAAGATCTCACTCTGTAAAGTTAAATGGATCAAAGGGGATGGTGTGAGAGTACTGCTGTAATCTGTCTGTCCCTTGAGTTTCATCTTGCATCACCACACTTCTTTCTTTCAGGATAAATATAAACGTGCCCTGGCAGATGCAGAAAATCTGCGGCAGAGAACTCAGAAATTGGTAGAAGAAGCAAAGTTATATGGTACATACACATTTTGCTTATTGAGACTAGAATGCTGGTGCAGTCATGAACATACGTTTTGAATCTTACACATTTTGACTGGGTTTGTGCATCACACGAAGTCATAATATGGCTTGTTTGGTCTTGGTTCAGTATGTGAACTCAACTATTGTAATTTGTTAACCATGTTTTATGGTTTTGTACATTGTACAAGCCAACCAATTATAGTTTATATAGTACATCATGATTACTAGTGGTTTTTTAAATTCATGCAGTGATCATTGATTGAATCTAAAACCACCTATTAGTTTTCTGCTGAGAATGTTACCAATGCTTGATTTTCTTTTGTTTGGGCTTTGTAAGAATGGGAGACAAAAAGGATGTGAGGGCTGGATTCTTTATTTGAAGAAACTGTAGGAAATAATTTCAGAAGATTTTGTCATCTGAAAATGACGAACTATATTTGGCAAATAACCCTTAGAAAACCACTCAACAGGAGGGTGATCTTCAGCACCTGGTAATTCTACAGAAGAAAAAATAGAACACAATTATTTTACCATATAGAAGCTCTTTTATTATAAATTGGAGCTAACAGTGGGTCTGAAAAGATTTAAATTATTGGTAATATTCTCATAAATATGCTGTAGTTTTTAAAAAGCCATTGATTGGATATATATTTAAAACATGCTATAGTCCCACTGAAATTAATGGTACTTAAATTAGTTATAATAAACTTGTTCTGTTGATTTTGGTGAAACTGCAGCATGATCAATTCAGTCTGGATGTAGCTGATTCTCAGCTTCAACATGTTATAGCAAAATCATGTAGTGAAAATGCATTGTTTTCAAATACCATTTTACATGTAGTTGAAACATTAACCTATCTTTAAGGATTGAGTATAATTTTACTACGGTTTTGTACTTTAGGATTTCAGAGTTTCTGCAAGGACTTACTGGAAGTTGCTGATGTTCTGGAAAAAGCAACTGAGTCTGTTCCCAAAGAAGAACTAAAGGATGAAAACCCCCATTTGAAAAATCTTTATGAAGGTCTTGCCATGACTGAAGTTCAAATACAGAAATTGTTCAAAAAACATGGATTGGTGAAATTGAATCCTCTTGGAGCCAAATTTGATCCTTATGAACATGAAGCATTATTTCATGTCCCCATGGAAGGGAAAGAACCTGGCACTGTTGCTTTAGTATCAAAGGTTGGCTATAAATTGCATAGCCGTACTTTAAGGCCTGCATTGGTAGGTGTTGTGAAAGAACCATAGCAGTCTAATCTGAAAGAATTAATAAGCATCACATAAATATTAGTGAAATTTCTTAATAATGCCCCACTAACATAGGGGTGATTCACCAATTGAGGTGGGATACAGAGGAAAATGATGGGTAATAATGCATATAAAGCAATGCTGAAAATGGTTTTTAAATGAATGCATATAACGAGATAATACAAACTAATAACATAAATTACAATCTCAAATTATATATGGTACCTTTTCATTAATGTGATTCCTCAGGGGTAACCTGCATAATAGCTGGGCAACAAGAATGCCGTATAGGTTATTTCCAAATGGAAATCTTTTGAACTGTTGGTGTCACATTGTTTATGCTTTTACGCAACCAAGCCCTATCCTTAAGCTGAGATGGAGCTATGGTGGAGCAAAGAAGGTGGCAAGATGTATGTGCACAGCCAGCAATGACATCAGCCTATGTATGCAGTGAGGTCACTGGAATCCATTCCTTGTTGATGCCACTTAGCATCTAATAACTGCTTTAATTCATATGAAGGTGTCTTAGAAAGTATAACACTAAAGTAATATGTAATTAGCATAAATATTGATAATTGTTTTCTGTTCACCTTTGGATTGAGGCTTGTCTTACATCACTTAGAGGGCACTATTGGAAACAACACAACCAAAATGAGATATAGATGACTGTGGCATGCAGCTAAACATGAATGTCCTTGAAGATCAGTTCATGCTTGGGAGGGTCTGCTTTCCTCCTGGATTTCAGTCCTTCCTGTAACAGCACAGCAGCTTCTCTCTCTTCTTTCCGCCTTTATCCAGTTTTCTCTTTCCTTCACCTCATCTCACTTCAGTCTTGTTCCCCAGTTTTCTTCCCAATGCAGTTACTATTTCCAATGAAGTTACTATGTCCCATCTCTCCCTCGCTGTTTTTCCTGGAGGGTGGGAAATAGGGGTATCATACACATTTTTTTGTACGAGTGGTCTGTGTGTTAGCAGTAGTTGGTATATGAAGAGGGGGATCAATAATTTTTAACTATAGTGCCTTATCTTACAGGCAATTAATTTTGATTAATGATTCAATTAACATTTTATCTTGAATGTGCCCTTTTGGGGTGAAGGGGTAAAGTTTATATTGTTTATATAAATTAGTGTGATGAGAAATCACTTGTGATAAAAGTCACACAAAATGAGGTTTCATCAGGCTGAAGAAGGGTACTGCTTCAGGAACAGTGGTCTTTGTACTTCTGTTACTTCATTAGTAAGAAAGTGCTAAATAGAACAGTAATAGATTGGTGACTTTTGTATACACTGGTGTATGCAATTTTTCCCTGGCCATTAGGCACAATCATACAGTGAAGGCACCAGAAAATGACAACATATGAACTTTAATTTAAAAAACATTTCACTATATTGTTCCATGATATCTCCTATCTTGGGAGATTTTTGTTACCTTTTTAGATTAAATTGTATCTGCATGCATTACGTTGCCGGCCCCATGTGTGCAATAATAGGCTACTTGTGGCAGGTAAATAAGGTCTGCAGAATGATATAGTCAGATCTATTTCTATTGACTGCAAGTATATCTTAATATTATCCTTGTCCTGTGTAGTAAATCAGCATGTATTAGTACGAAAACTGTTCCATCACCTAAGCAGAAATTACTGTCATGCAGCATGTACAGTTGCACGTAAAAGTTTATGCATGCCTAATCAAATTGTATATTGCAAGGAAATATAAGTGAATTGAAGTTGAAGTTTGAATGCATACTTACTATGCATAATGTTGGATACCCTTTCAGATGTCAGGTATTTCAGCCAGACTGTCCAAAACATAGGCCCAAATCAACCATAAAGTCCTTGCAGGAAAGGAAGATAATAGTTTTGGAATGGCCTCCACTGTCCCCAGATTTGGGGAGATAAACATGCTGTGCAAGCAGGTGGGCTTAAGAATATTTCTGAGGTTAAAGACTTGCAAGGAAGAGTGAGAAAAAAAAATCCGGGAAGCTGTTACTTCTAGCAAAGGTGCTAGAAATTCTGACTGAAGGGATATCCAAAGTTGTGCATCTGCCATATTCACATTTTCAAAAATGTTGAATCTAAAGAACTCTGTATGTGTAGTATGCATTCAGATTTGCAGAAAGATGCTGTGTTTACTTTGTGCCATGTGGTGGTTTTGTTGGCTTCTGTTCGTTAGGGATTCACAGAAGCATACAATTTGTTCTGAACTTTTGCATGCAACTGCATAGTGATTCCAATTTCTAAGTTTGAGAACACAAGAAACTTTAAGGTTGCAATTCAAAGTACATTTACTAGTAACTAAGTTGCACTGACAAATGAAACATTTATTCTGCTGCACATGTAGTAAATTAAACTATGCATTCAAGGGCCCAAAAGATCGTTTATGAATAAGCTCAACAAAAAGCCATCAAGACTCATTCTCCAGCAAAGTGAGTGGACCAGAAGTACTGTTTCAGTAGTGGACATTTTACCAGAATCTTGCCTATATATAGCTGGGATTGTTCATACCCAATAATACAAGAAAAGTGTCCCCCTTTCCCTTTTAAGCAGCAGCTTGCAGGGCGCTATGAGAAGCACAGCTATTATAAAGGCCATTAAGAAAGTAAAAAACGTGTGGCTTCAGTGGTGATAAAAGTAACAGGTAAGCAAATACATTCCTTTCAGGACAACAGTCCATGCCTTGTGTCAACTGCTATGTTGTTAAAACATCTGAAGTACACACAGCATCATATACTAATCACACTTGTACTGTCTGCTCACCTGTTATATCCATGTGTAGCCTGGCAGTATGTACTTTCCCATTTTGGGATTCTTGCCAGAGACTGGGAAAGTGTGTGTTTAAACTCTACATACAGTATAAACCTGAAGAACAGTTTGGGTTGGTTAATCGCAAGCAGTGCATAGTTGTTTAAGCAAATATGTCAGTATATTCCAATTATATTCTCATAAACTCTATATTTCTCATTTTCTCAGATGATTATACTTAAATGAAACCACATGCAGATTCCTTTCATTTTTCAAATTGTACAGAAGTGGAACATTAGTACGTATACCAAAGCAGTTAGCTAGCCATCACTATGTTTACAACTGGAATGCCTGTTATTTGCCAAAGGTTTCCAATGATTCTATGCAAGCTAGATAGTGGAGCTACTTGACTCATTTTAATCATATGATGTGTTGTGCTAAACCATTTTATATTAGTGTTGCATTCTCTGTGCTCTTGTGGCAATATAGCAGAATGCACTGGCATGTGAAAAAATGTAAAAAACTTGTAGTATGCATATGCAATATGAAATCGCGATTTGTGTTCAAGTTCATTGCCCAGGATTTAGAAGGATACATAAGTAGCCCAATCGGATACGGTCTTACGTGACAGTAAATACCACTGAATGTAGTGGGGCATACTTCCAAGTAAATGTGTGGAGAATAGCAACCTTAGCCAGCATCATGTCTAAAATACAAGCTTGTGCAGCAGAGGTAGAGTTCAACAAGTATTGTCAGAGTTTTACATCTCACTTCTGATACACTGGTAAACAGGTAAAATGAGCCACTTCACCCACAGTGTGTTCTTTTAAGGTGATGTGTAAAGTGGTTCACAAAATAAGATCTAACATTTACATGATCCATTACAGAAAACCCAGTTGTTCAGGAGTGAGCTTTTTACAAGATCTTAGATGTTTAAAAAGGCTGGTAAAAGATCAATGGCCAATGATGGTTCCTCTGTTCATAATGATGCTATTTCAAAGTAGTCAAGATTTAAGAAGCATCCCTGGATATCCAACCACTTTCTGTCAAAAAATTCAAAATCCTTTTCTTTAGTATCTTATCCAAGTAACTAGGAAGGCGACTTTTTGAGGGGATGCCCTGCCTTTTTTGGAGATGATCTTTAATAATTATAGTTTTAACAGTCACATAGCGTGCTGGACTCAGATTAATAGAGTTACAAAGTACTTTCTCTCGGTCAGATAACAGTTCAAAGCCAGGAAGATTTTCAATTGCAGAGAATTCTCCATCTTTACCATCCTCCTTTCCTCTTTTAGAAGTACCAATGTTTTTATTTTCTTTCCTTTTCTCTCGTTTGTGTCTAGCTGCTTCATATTCTGCAGACTCTTCCATTTTTGTTATGCCATTTCGGCGATACCGTTGGAGTTCTCTTATTTTTGTTCGAAGTACCTTTTCCTTGTGCAGGTTTTCAAAGAAATCATCAAATTCTTTGCAAGACATAAACTGGTAAAGAGACCTCAGTTTTAACCTCAGTTCCTTTTCTTCTTTTGTAGTTTTGCGTTTTGAAGGTTTTTCTTTATCTCTCCTATCCTTCCCTAAAAAAGCAGGAACCAAGTTGTAGTCACGGGCAATGTTCTTTCGCCGCTGCCTCTCCTTCAGTTTTCTTACATACATATCCACATGAGCTCTTTTTAATTCTATTTCCACATCATCATCATCATAATTAACTGAAAGGCCACTAATTAGAGTCTCAGCATCTTGATCATACTCAATCTCATAGTCATCTCGAAGTGGCATATAACCAAGCTGCTGCTGTTCAGCCACTGATATATCTAAAGGTGGCAGAGGCATGGTAAGGCTAGGAGAAAGTGGACCACCACTTGGGCAAGTATGATCAGTCACTCTATTTGGAATGATGTCAGGAATGCAGGCTTTTCCAAGATTGCCATGTATATACATGCTTACGTAGTGTTCCATAACTTCTTGAGGAGTTCGCGATGCTCCAACATGAGTAGCCATATCTTCCTACAATAAAGAAGAAAAACAATTTTTTGAATAATCTGTCTCAAGAACATACATGTACTAGAAACAGATACAACTGTAATGTTTGTCACAACCCAACATTTCACATTCTTTTAAATACAGCCAATGAATACAAACTTCAAAGTATTCGTGCTTATTCATATCATGGCGACCCTAAAGTAGCTATTCTAGTTTACTGAATTCAAACAGAGAAAGTTCTAAACAAGGAAATTTATTTAAAGCTTTCCCCATAAATTCATGTTTTGCTAATCATACAACCCAAAGAAGATGTGGTTTTAAGGAAATGCTGGCAAGTACTATGCAAATGCTCCTTTAGTTCTGAAGCATTAAAAAAACCTATTAAAAATTTCCAAATGAATTGAACTATTCTCAGAAAAGCCAATCTTAAACTATTAAGGTTTAATTTCATGTTTGTTTAAGATGTAAATATATTAAGTAACTCAGGAGAAATGACCCACAAACACATTATTTAAATTCATATAAGGAAAAAAAAAGACCTTCCTTCCTGTCCCTGCAGCCTCTAAATCTAACTAAGTTTGCTCTGGAACATCCATTAACCACCATAGCACTTCTTGGGAGGAAGAAGGAACTGTTTTCTCTGTTCTATTAACGGAGATGATGATGATAAATTAAATTTATATGCTGGGTGGATAAGGCCGTAAGACAAGACAATAATATAATAATGCCATAAGAGAACTTAATTATATTCTACCCTACATATATTTTGTTAACATGATAGGTATTCCTTCCTACCATCTACATACTATAAAAATACACTTCAATATAAAGTATTTATAACCAACAAAGTATGTTTTGTGTGATGTTCTAAATTCAATTTTTTGCATTCTTGGAAAAAAATCCCTTACCATAAATTTAATTTTAGAACGGAATCTAATTTTTTAAAAAGTATAAAAAACAAGCTTGATTGGCACACAGGAATACTAGCAATTTTATTTATTTATTTATCAGTTCATTCATTCCTCACATTTCTTCACCACCAATCTCACCAAAGCAACTCTGGCCAGTTTACAATCAAATTAAAATAATAAAAGATTAAAATACTATAAAAACAGATTCATCATATATAAATATAAAATCCAAGATGGAGAAACAACAGTCTCAATAAAATTTCTCATGGCCTCATCAAGGTGCCAACCACCCCCATGATTGACTATCCCCCCTCCTGCTTCAAGTGAGGTGGCAAAGCCAAGTCTTCACTCCCGGAAGGCCGGGAGAGTGGGGGCCTGCCTCACCTCTGGGGGTAACTTATTCCACAGGGCGGGGACCACAGCATAGAAGGCCGTCTTCCTGGACCCCCCCAACTGACAATCTCTCATGGACGGGGTCCATAACATGTCCTCTCTGCCTGACCAGGTGGGACGAGTCGATGTAATTGGGGGTGAGGCGGTCCCTCAGGTAGCCTGGACTCATGCCATGTAAGGCTTTAAAGGTAATAACCAACATCTTGAATTGAACCCAGAAGCAAACCGGCACCCAACGCAGCTCGCGCAGCAAAGGTGTTATATGCGCCATCCTTGGGGCCCCCAAAACTCTTCACGCGGCCGCATTCTGAACCAGCTGTAGCTTCCAGATACTCTTCAAGGGTAGCCCCATGTAGAGCGCGTTGCAATAGTTATACAGGAGATGCCTAGGGCATGAATGACTGAACAGAGGGCTTCCTGAACAGATCCAGGAAGGGGCATAACTGGTGCACAACACAAAGTTGGGCGAATGCTCCCCTGGCCACGGCTGCCATCTGTTCTTTGAGCAGGAGTCCTAAGTCCAGGAGAACCCCAGGTTCCACACCTGGGCTGTCTGGGGCAGTTCCACCCCATCCAGAACTAAGGATAAGTTCCCAGATGCCGAGGGGCCCCCAACCCACAGCCACTCCGTCTTACCAGGGTTCAGCTGAAGCCTGTTGTTCCCTATCCAGACCCCTACAGCCTCCAGGCACCAAGAAACAGTGGACACAGCATCATTTAGGTCACTCAGGATGGAGATGTATAGTTGGGTATCATCAGCATACTGATGATACTTTATCCAATGGTGACAAATGATCTCACCCAGCAGTTTCATGTTAAAAAGGAGCAGAGAGAGTACCGAACCCTGTGGCACCCCACAAAGGATAGGCCGCGGGCTGGATCTCTCGCTCCCTATCAACACCGATTGGGACCAGCCCTGGAGGAAGGTGAACCAGCACAAACTGCGCCACCCACCCCCAACTCCCTAAGCCAACCCAAAAGGATACCATGGTCGATGGTATCAAAAACTGCTGAGAGGTCAAGAAGAGCCAGGATGGATGCACTGCCCCCATCCCACTCCCGCCAGGTATCATCCAAAAGTGCAACCAATGCTGTTTCCATCACATATCTGGGCCTGAAACCCAACTGAAAAGGGTCCAGATAATCTGTTTCATCCAGGATCCTCTGGAGCTGCAAAGCCACCACTTTCTCAACCACCTTCCCTAAAAAGGGGAAGTGGGAGACTGGACAAAAATTGTCCAATATGGTGGGATCCAGTGACGGTTTCTGAGGAGGGAGTGCACCAAAGGTTGTCAGAAACGTTGTCAGAAACACCCCCTTCCTCAAGAATGAATTCACCATTGTCTGGACCCACCCACTGGTCACCTCCCAACCTGCCTTCACCAGCCAGGAGGGGCATGGATCTAATTGGCAAGTGGTGGCATGGAGGACCTTGTCTACTTGGAGGACCCTGTCTACTTCCTCAGGCCCAACAGGCTCAAACTGTTCCCAGACAACTGGGTAAGTACATTCCACAGGTCATGCCCCACACTTGGCATCCAGCTTGGCATAGATCTGAGTGATTTTATCCTCCAGATGCCTGGAAAACTCCTCTGTGCGGCCCTGTAGGTGGGTTACTGGGCCCACCTTCCCCAATAGAGATCAGGTGAGCTTGAACAGGGCCGCTGGGTGGCGTTCTGCGGATGCAATAAGAGCAGAGAAATATTGACCATATTTATCGATCAATTCTATTAGGATTAGTTATAATGAGAACCTGTTTATGAATCCAGCAAAGGTCCTTCAGACAAAGCAAACCTACAATTCACAATCAAATTACAGTATCAACAGTGTATTCAAAGTATAAAATCCTAAACATAAACCAAGCTAACCTTCAAGAAATCATATTAAAATTAGTTTTATTATACTGGTAATACTGTCATAAAACCATCATTATTTGGATTTTAAAAAAAATGTATACTGTCCGTCAGAAACCAGATTACTATAGCCTTTATAGGAGTACCATTAATCTTGAATGATACAACAGAGAAAGTGCTATATTGTATGGTCACTATAAAAAATCAGGGTGCAAAAGTTACCTGAGGACCTCATAGAGTCAACTGGATGTTATGGGACCAGATTTTTTAAACACCTCAGTCCCAGTTCACTTAAGCTTAAATTTATGGTTCATGATGTCATGCAGATTCATAAAATTGGATTAATAAAGTAAACCTGGATTAAGATAACCAAGAAGCAGCATCTGATATGATGCCAGGTCAAGAAACAGTCACAGTAGAGTTTCCAGAAATGCTATTTTATTGTTGTAAACTAAAAATCTTGAAAGCCTGTCAAAAACCTTAACTGCACCTTTTTTAAGGACGGCAAGGATGGACTTTTCTGAGTCCCTTTCTCACATTTTTTACTTTCCCTGGGCTAAGCAACCATTTTACCTTTTCCACTTCCTTCTCAAGGCCAGAACTAAGTTCTGGTATGTGTGAACACACCCAAAATGTCATTTGATAATTATATTTAAAAAGTAACCCAGCCACAGCATTCCACACCGGCTGGTTTCTGAGGGCACATATTATAATAGTCCACTTAGAAGTAATTTAAATTTAGAAGTTTAATTTAGTATAATAACCAATGCATTTTATCAGATTTTATTTAGAAGATAGTAAATAGGTGCAAGTGAACAATTCCTGCTTACAGCTGCCACCTGATAGTCTGGAAAGCACTAAGTATTTTTTCAACATTTTACTGGCAAACTCTCGTTACAATTTATTTTCAACAACAGAGTTAAAACACGAGAGAAAAGAAACAGCTGACATTTAGAATGGGTGAGATTCCAACTAATATTATGAAGCAAGTTGATTAATCTCAGTTCCTTATTTGCACAAAATTTCAAAAGACGCTCAATCAGAAAAGCAAATATAAACCTAGAGTTTGTATAAATGTTGGACCTAAAATTAAGCAGAAAACAAACTGTATGTTATACCTCCAACAGTATACACTACCTTTCCATTAGCTTTGGGTCATCCCAAGTCATACACCCATGTTAGCTCATTGTCATGAATGTGATAGGAATGTACCTTGTTCAGACCAAACCTTTCTTTACATGCATAGCATCATTATCTATGGTACCATAAACCTATCTTGCTCAAAATAGTTAATAATAATAATAAAGCATCTGTACCCAAACCATTTTAGGCCACCTGAAATCATACAACCACAGTTCCAGATGACCTATGATGTAATCCCACCTGAGCAGTCTAAAGACTCACAGATGCAATGAAAGACTGAAATTCTGTCAAACATCCATTACATGATTGGTGATAGAACACTCTATTTTTGTTAACAATGTTCAGGTTTACATGGTTCAGTTTCTGAAGTTATCTCATCTATTCAGTATATTTATATAGCCCTGAAACAGTTTAGAAACATTCTGACAGTCAAGGTTTCCTTCATTTCAAATTTGTCAAGCTATATACATTTTCATTTTGTTACAACTTCCAGCTATACATATCTTAACACAATTTTGATCTTTAAGTGTTTCTTCACTTAACATTTTTCCACTTTTTTTCTAACTTTATTCCTTCTTGGAGATATGTCTTACTTGAACAGTAGGTCATCTGATTTCATCCTTTATACTAATCACGGTAACAGTAATCTTGTTTTTGATTATCCGTAACACTTCTGCACAGTACAGTGACCAAGTTATTTCTTTTTTTCCAATCTATTTGTGTCAAGAAAAGCCTATAGCAACACTATTGGTGCACACATCAATTTATTATTTCTGTTGTTCCCCTATACTTTGGGGTGCAGCATCCTGGTTATTTAAGTCATTTCTATCTATTTTATTCAAAATTGGAATGGTGTGCCTCTATTGACAGTACCATGCACAACCAGGTAAAGTTTGGACAAAATACATTCCCATTACGTCAAGGACTCTCTTGGGCATGTGGCTGTATGATTTGGGTGACTATGTATGTGTTTGGATGTAGATGTCCGATTACTTATTAATTTCTGCTTACTTTGAGCAAGACAGGTGTCGTGCACACAGCCTAGGCCAGACAAGATACATTCCCATCACTTTTCATGGCAGTTGGCTAAACACGACTGTATGATTTTGGGTTGCCCAAATGTGAGATGCAGCATTTTGGATATATAGACTATTCACCATGTTTTTATTATATTGAATTACTGGGTAACTTGAAAGGCAATGTGTCTGATTACAGAGATATGATACAGATAAACTTAGGTTAATTTTAAGTCCCACAATATATAAAGTTTGGGTTTGTATTCATTCTATTGCTTGATCTGTGTTTTAAATATAGACCAGAATACGGAACAGGGAATAAGTAACCACCTTCAGCTTTGCCCAATATTTCCAGCCATTCTTTTCCCCTTAGCTGAACAAGGGCCCAGCTGCATGAACAAGAGTCATGCTATTGAAAATGAGAATTGAGGAACCGCTACAGGAACAGGAGAATTTCCCCGCCCCGGAAGGAGAGGGCCGGCTGACAAACCAGCATGGAACTTCTCACCCAGTTGCCGAAGCCGAACTGCTCGATAGCATCCAGTAAGAGCTGCTCCTCGCGGCTGCTCCAGCCACCCTCGGCCTCGGCACCCCAGAGCGTGAAGCGCCCACCATCTACCAGCTGGTAGCCGTGCCAGCGCCTATGCGGGCCAATCTCGGCGCCCGCTGAAAAGCACTCGGGGCAAAGCTCGATGTCGGTACATTCGGTGCAGCGAAAACGGAGCGAGCTAACCTCGGCCAAGCAGTACACGCAATACTTTTTCCCTAGTTCCGCCATCTTGCTTTCCCCCCTCAAAGGCAAAAAGAGCAGCGCAGCTTTGACGTCCAAGTTTGCGACAGGGAGCAACTCCCGCCCACTAACCAAGGCAGAACTTTGTGGCTGTTTCCCAAGAAGAAACAGCCAATCAGCTTCGAAATTTATTTTGCTGTTCCACGCGCAACTTCCAATCAAGCCTCGCTTCTCTTACTTTCTAACCATTGGTTGACCAAGGGAACTTTTGTTGCCTAGCGACGCAGCAAAACGGTTCGTTTACGGAGAGAGAAGCGTGGATCAGCAGCTGGGATGCCATGGAGGAGATTGAGGAGGAGGAGGCCGCTAGTCCGATACCCCAAGATCCTGAGGATACTGTTGTTCCGATTCCCCCAGAACCACAGAAGGCGCCCGAGGATGCGGAGACAGCAGAGATGGTGAAGAGTCCCCCCTCTGAACAGCCGCCGACACCGGCGAAGGAAGGAGCAGGAGAGGAAGCGACCATAGGAGAGGAGCCAGAAAGAACGGCTAAACAGCTGCCAGCGTTAGAAGAAGCGGACAATGAGTCTCTGGCGGAGGAGCAGTCGGAGCACGCAGCCTCGAGCGAAGGTGTAGGAGAAGCAGAGGCAGCGAAGGATGAGGAAGAGGGCAAGAGGACTCCGTCGGCAACTCCTTCTCTGGAGAAACTGGCAAAAGAGGGCGAGGCGCACGAGGTTCCCTCCCAGTTAGCGTTCTACGGCGATTTGCCCACCAGTGCCTCCTTCGCGGAGGGCGAGCTGGTGGAGCCATCTCCGTTGCAGGTGGGCGTGGAACTGGGCCGCAGGATCAGCCGCAGCCTCTGGGAGCTGGAGCAGAGGCGCTTAAGCAGCCGGTCCTTAATCGTCGGCGGCAGCCTGGAGAGCGACGAGGACGAGGTGGAGAAAGAGACGGCGGAGCAGATAAAGCAGCGCGCGGCCGAGGAACAGCGGCGGCGAATTGAACTCACGGAGCAGTATCGGCAGCTTCTGGCCGAGCGAGGCCGCCTCCGCCAGTACAACACGAAGCTGCAGGCCAAACTGGCCGACCTCTTGAACAAAGCCAAGGGCAAGGAGCACGTCCGAGAAGAACTAGAGCAGCACATCTCGGACCGGGAGCAGCGCTACAGCCGCTACCTGGCCGTGCTAGAAGAGTTGCGGAACCAGCAGGAGGAGGAGATGGCTTGGTACCAGAGAGAGATCGATACTCTCCAGCGGTCCTGCGATCAGAAACTGGCCAAGGTGGACAGTGAATGGAAGACCTACCAGGCAGTCAAGAAGGAGGTAGCTGTATATACCATGGGGCGGCGGCTGGGAGGCAAACAAGCTGCCATCAAGGAAGTGGACAAGATCCAAGCTAAAGAACAAAGCAAGGAAAAGGAGATGACAGAGGTGAGCCCTGCATAGAGGAGAGATGTTAAATGCCCTGTCTAAGCAGCCTGCAGTTGGGATAATGGCCTTCATTAATTTTAAGATGTGGCAGTTTCTTTTTCTACATCTTTCAGTGGAGGGAGTCTTTGAGACTTACACTGAACAGTTATATTACCTCATAACTGTAAGGCCTGTTAAGGGCACCAACAATTTCATGACTAGGAGGAATGGAAACACATTGAAATGTCATTCTTAGAAAAAACAAAGTTAATCCAAACCAAAAGCGTTTCCTGGATCTTGCATTGTTATGCCCAGCCTTGCAAATAAGTCCTGTAAAATTCTTAACTTGCAAAGTAAGTAAACCTTTATTATGGCAGAAACTGTAATCTTCAAGTGCAGATACATAGCCTAGATCAGTACTTGTGCTACAGCAACAGGGTGATGAGGAATAATTCATTCTCTTTTAATTTATAAAGCTTTTTATCAGGATTAATATGAACTATTTTGTAAAACAATTGCTTGTCTAGATAAGTTTCAGTTTATTCTATATTCAATCTTTCACTGGTTTACCTCATGAAAGAGCAGTAAGGGGAGGATAAACACTCCAAACTTAAGAGTTATACTAGCTGATAACGAAGTCTACTATTCTGTTCTCATGGTGGCCAGGAATACGATGGTCTAGATTGTATCACAAAACTTTTGAAAGTCCAATTAAATAGTACCTGTTGGATCATGCTAGTCTTCATACTTGTCTGCACAGTGTCTGCTTGTATTTCAGTAGGAAATCATTAGGCAACCAGAGGTCATCCTTTGGGAATAGGGCCACAGTAGGCCGAAGGAAAATGCCAAGTGGACATGGATGTGTTTCTTCATTCTTTTTATTTTGTATTCCTTTCCCGAAAATATCAGCTTAAGCTATTGTTTCTGCTCTGTGTTTTCTGTAGTAAACTTTAGAAATTATTTAGCTTCTCTGCAATTTTCTTATACTTCTTTATTCTACAGTTGTCTCCCAGAGTTGGTGAGTAGTGTCTCTTGAAGGTGTGACATCACTGCTTTGCTGAAACAGGTGTATTAGTTATCAATTCCTTTTTGAGTAGGCTGACCATATTTCCTTGAGACAAAAACGGGACATTGGGATGGCAAAACGGGGCAGGGCTGGGCGATGGGCGGGATTGACAGGCAGGAACTTCTCTGGTTTTCTTGGGCTGGGAATCTTTGGATTCCTTCATTTGCGAGAGGCAAGTCTGGGCTGGAGAGTCTAGTGAACGGTTGTCCCCAGCAAGCTGTTCCTCCCCTGGCTGTGCTCTTATGTTCTTTTCTTCCCACCATTTCAAGGCAGGAGCCAATTGGCTCACCCTTTGATCACCGCCTATCAGCTGATCCTGTTTTTTTCTTTTTAGGTTTCCTGCCAGGTTGAGCTCTGTCACTTTTTTCCCATTTCTGCTGAGCTCCCCCTCCTTCCAGTCAAAGTTAGACTGCATTCTGACAGGTTCGCAGGAACTTTCAAATTTTTAAGTAAGGTTTTTAAGAAAACAGGACAAAATGGACATTTATATTAAAATGATGGGACGGTCTGGCAATGTTAAAAAAACAGGACTGTCCAGTTCAAAACGGGACGTATGGTCAGCCTATTTTTGAATCCATTTTAATGTGCTTTCTACAGTGTTCAGTTTTTTCATAGACTACTATGACCACCTACTCACATGAAGTCCACTGTATTCTAGTTGTAAGTCATCAGAGTCTTCGGTATAGATGTCAAATATGTTTGCTAAAAAGAAGCAGTCACAGAATATAATAGCTGAATGATCCATTAAAGCACTCACTTACTAAATCAGGAAGAACGATTCATAAAGTTCATGCCCTTAACTCGGCACTTTATATTCTAAAATTCAAAGAATAGGAAATAACCAAGATGAGCTTAAATATTTTAGTAGTTGTGAGACTTGATGTGATTATTCACATATTTAATGGTGCTCCAGATGGTTAACAATATCATTCAAAGGTGCCATAGTATGCAGCATGCCATCCAGCACCATCAGCAATAACTCACTCACATGACAGAGGCCTGCCTTGATGTCCAAAGACTGAAGCAGCCATAAAGAAAGCCCTCTTTCTATTCTCATAAAATGTACCTCTGATAGTGGCAGGTTGCAAGTAAGGCCCTGGGCACCCAGATGTAAAGCTAAGTCCAGGAGCACACCCAAACTAAAAATATACAGTGTGATGAAAGTGTGATTCCTCTTTTGGAAATACAGTTTTATTGGCTATCATATCAGGACTGTGTTTCACAACTGGTCATAGGGGAAAAGTTAGCAAGGCCAGTTCTGTTCAACTCATTTGGACTTATTTTGAAATACAGTTGGGATGCAAGGCTAAAATCTGGGGCAAATTCTATTAAAATCAAAATATAGACGATTCATCTGTGATTGTGTTAATGAAAGCTAAACCTCAAATCCCATGCTCTTTTAGGATTAGGTCAGTGGGGCTTATCTGAAAGTGTGGACAGAATTGCCCTGTACCTTTTCAGAGATCAGAAAGAGATTTTCTCTTTAATTGACTGCAGAGGTCTTTGCAAACCACTCCTAAAGACTTCAGAGCTATTATCCAGATCTCTAAGCTAGAAAATAGCTAAGGAATGGCTGTTTCCCCATGGCATGCCAAACCAGTATTTCAAATTAGTATTGCTCCAATATAAAACAATTATTTGGTGGTATTATCATTAGCCCTGTTTCTATCATTTTAGGTTCGTCTTGAAAATATAAAATTGAAACACAGGATCCAAAAACTTGATGCAAGTCTAAAAGCTCAAGAAGAACTGGCAGAAGGCCTACACTTAATAGACTTTGAGCAGCTGAAGATAGAAAACCAGACCTACAATGAGAAGATTGAAGAGCGTAATGAGGAAATTCTGAAGCTCCGGAGAAAGGTCACCAATACAGTGCAAGTCCTGTCTCAAGTAAAAGAAAAACTGCAATTTGTGGAAGCAGAGAATCAAGGCCAGAAGGCTCAGCTAATGGCAGTGGAAGGTCTAGTAGCCCAAAACAGAGATATATTAACAAGGACAAAGCAGGCTCGTGATAAATTGCGAATAGACAATCAGAGGCTTCAGCAGAAATGTGGTTTACTTGGAAATACATTGTTATTGAGGGACTTTGAGGAGAAAGTTGATGCTGCTGAGATACTGAAAGAGAGGTTGGAAACACTGAAGCGTCATCATGCTGGACTCTGCCTTACGTGCAATGGAATCAAGAAGAAAATCAAAGGGGCAAAGTCTTTTCTGCCATTCTAAATGTCATTAATGGTAAACAGGACAAAGTGATGTGTGGAAAAAGATCAAATAGAACATACCTGTTTGTGCCTTTATATTCTCAATGTGTGTATTGTCAGGGGACAATTGAGCCTCAAAACTAAATAGCCACCTTGAGTGCTTATATAAGCAGAAAGATGTGGTATTACTTTAATAATAATAAATTCATAAATACTATATTAGTTTATAACTGACAGTAAAAGTATACAAAGCTAAACTGATAATTGAATCTTGAGTGTATTGTTTTTAATGTAAAAAGTAGACTATAAGGAAGTGTTGGCAACTATTAACGAATAAGCATAATAAAATCTTAAAAGTGCTTAGCCTCCATTTGGGACATTTGCCTTCTTTATGTAATTAGGCATAGTAATAGATCATCTGTCTTCATTTTTTCCTTCCCCTTTAATAATGTCAAAATTGTCCTACTAAATTAAAAAATGTTGTATATCAACATCTTTTGAAACGAAGTACAAGCTCATTTATTATTTAGTTATTTGGTTCTTTCAATAAAGATGGCTTTCCACACTCTTTAAAAAAAAATGTCTCTAAATGTGTATGTGTGGGAAGAGGAAGATGACAGAAGTGCCCAGAAAATTGTGATAGGGCAAAAGGCTTTGAAGTTTTTGGAGTGTATGTGGTGGTTTCTCTTGGAGAAACAATTCTGAATAGCTTAGTGTTTTTCCCGGTATATGAGAAGGGTATATCTTTAAACAATGATAAAATTTGTCATCTTGTCTGCTTTGAGTTTTAGGTAATCTGGTGCTTTGCAACTGGACTTGGTTGAGTATTTCTTACTGATTTTAGTGGAATTATGTGTATGTTTTTAAAGAAAGTTGTAACTTTATGTAGCTTTTCCCACCAAATATACTACATAGTTTTTAACTGACCCATTTAGTCTCAGTCTTTCAACATAATTAGAATCGAAGAACCCTATAGGACTGGTTTCAATATTCACAGTGTGGTTAAATGTTAAAGAACTACTGTAAGTCTGAAACAAAAAGCAAGAGCTTCACTTATCTATGGCTTTTACGTGTCGGGCTTAACAAGAGTGTATGTGTGGCAGCTGGAAGATATGACTGAATGCAAGTAAGGGATAATATGTCAGATATTGAGATATTCAAACCATGTTGCTTAATATGATAGTTAAGTACTATTAGCTCCGTTAACAAACCCCAGAATATGGTGGTTACTCTATACTTTTTTAAAAAGGGGGCTTTGTCTTATTAACCTATTTAGTCAGTTTTTTAATTAATGACTCCTGACCTATTTTTGTTTTGTGTGCCACAAATCCTCAGATCTCTCAAAGTATGCAGTAACATACCTGAAGTGTCTGGTTACACCAAAACAAACTTGGTCATATCTTCTCAAAATCTATACCATAGTTTTGTGGGATTTTTTTCCTGTGTCTTAATTTGTTCTTTTGTTCTACTCCATATTAAACCTCTTTTAGGCATACACAACTCTTCTGTATCTTCTTTCTCAAAATGGTGGGAAATTGTTGCTAATTTTCTGTGCTGTGTTTAAGGAGAATAGTGCATTTACACACACACACACACAAAGATTCAAGAGCTGTAAATTGCCAGCTTCTTATGTAAACAATCCACTAATCTTGAAGAAAAGATTTCATGGAGTAGCAAAAAAGAAAAAAGCTCAGAATGCAAGAAATGATCCAATAAAGCATGTCTTAAAATGTTTCTTATTGCATTTAGGTAGATAAAATATCATGTTACTTGATGATCAGGAATCTAGTCACATGTTTTACTGCTAATAGCAGATGATTAGATTCTTGCTCATCAAATATTATCAGTGCTATTAGTGCTTTCTGTGCAACAAGATGGAAAATTCTGAAGAAAATTTGCATGCTTGAGGCTTCATAGCCATTGTAGATGTAATTTGCAAGATACCATCTAAAGGTATCATGCAAAGTATAGCATATGATGAATGTGAGATACCACACATTAGCAGAGCTACCTTGTTCACTGTTAATATTGCAAGACAGTGGAGATTCCAAGTATTAGCACAGATGCAGCAGGATTGTTCACAAAGACAGGCATGAAATCTGAACATACCTTTCTTTACAGTGCTGCTGTTCCCAAACCCAAGACTAAAAAAATGCATCTAATATGGCTTGGCACCAGGTCACCTCCAGGATAACTTTCCCCAGCTGGAACTGGCCCAACTTGTACAGACTTCCTGTACAGACTTCCAGGAGAAGGAGTGTTTGGTTCCCACTTTCAGGACATGAGGGAGGCCAAGGCCGCTTCTCAGTGGTAGCACTGCCACCTCAGAACAGCCTCCTGGCTCCTTTCCAATCAGAGCTGTTTTGTAAAGCATTTGGGGACTGATTATGTTTATTGTTGTTTTATTGTTTTTCTACTAGGTTTTATCTTTACATTTAACTTTTTACTGTGGACATTTTGTGTAGTCTCTCTGTAAACTCCTGAGTGTCCTTAATTATTTTTCACATAACTGTAATATATCCTTCATAAAATGGGAAAGATACAATGCCACTTCCAAAAATTGCCTGGTATAGTTGAAAAAATGTTAGGGGCAACTATATCAGTAAATGTTTTGTACCATTACACAGGAGATCCATCAATCCAGCTGCTTGTTTGATTATGTGCCATCAAGTCATCACTGCTGACTCTTAGCAACCACATAGATTTTCTTCATGATCAAGAAGGTCTTCCAATGGTAGATCGCCGCTTCTGCTGCTTTACCGGAATCTAATTGCAGAAGGTGAGTTTTAGCTTAAGAAGCTTCTGTATCTCCATAGAAGATACCTCCATAGAAGGTAGGCTCTCAGGTTAACAGTATTATTTATCTCACAGTAAAATTAAATTTTTCTGTCTTTAGAACTGTATAATTCTCAGTTTTGAGATCTGTAACTATTAGTTTTGTCAACAACTTCAAAAATTATTTCTTTAGTGTCAAGAATAGTCACTGGGCTTTATCAAAACTAGAAATGGATATTTAGCCAGTAGTGGATCTGGCTGAACAAAGAAAGGACAAAACTGCAATTCTATTACTTGATGAAGAAAAAGCTTTTGATATACAATATATGTATATTTCCCTTTCCCTAAGGATTCATAAAATGGCTCCGAATTCTCTGTGTCCCAAACTCTAAGGCGAAGACTCAATCTTTTTTCATCTATTTTTTCACACTATAAAGGTAATAGTCAAAGATGTGCACTTTCCCTTTTACTTTTGTTTAGCACTCTACCTTGTGCTATTAAAGATTATCAATTGTTTTTGCTTAATTAAAATATAAATTGGTATGATGATGGAAATAATGACATTTTTTTTGTACTTCTCAACCCCTATTTCAGTTCCAGCTCTGATGCACTTGATAAATACATTTGGGTGAACTGCGGTGATCTATTAACTGGTTTAAGTCAGAATTCTTGCCAATCGGCAAAGATATGTTTGTTTATGTACTGTGATTGTCATTTGCACAGGATTTGTTAACTATTTAGATTTATCTAATATTTTTCAAATAATTACATTACAAATGAAAGATATATAAAGAGGTTTTCTTGGATATTGATAGATACCCTTAGCCCTTGGGGTAGAGTAAGCATTCTCAGAACGAATATATTCCCCAGGATACTTTGTACTTTGCAATTGTCAGTTAAAGATAGAGGAGCTTTAGTTTCCCAAATCTTGAATTATACTATTATGCATACCTTTTGATTAGTACCAAGTTTTGGAGGCCTTCACTTAGTATAATTATCTTCTTGGATCCTTCTGAAATTTTCCTATGTACCATTTTTAATTAAATGGATTGTTTAGGCTTCAAAGTATAATAGCTCAGATGTTTCCCCTGTCTTTTTATCATATCAAATTGAAATTTGTGGTATCCTATTTGTGGAAAATTGACTTTGATCCTTTTTCTCATGGCAAATTGATGCTATGGCATAATTCAGACTTTAAATTTGATTTTAAAATTGCATGTAAGTTTTGGATGGATCCCAGGATTTTTACTTTAGCTCAACTACTTGATGACAAGGATGGGATTTCATCATTTCTTTGTTAGAAAATCAATACCATTTGTCCATTGCTATCCACCAGCAGTATTTACAGTTACAATATTTATTGGCATCTCAGACATTTTCAGTTTCAAAGATACCTAAGTTATTAACAGTGATCACTAAATCTTATGACCTTGGCATTGATAAGTCAATGTGATACGAATATTTTACAGACTGAATAAGGAATTGGAGATCTTCATTTTATCTGAACACTGGGAAACTTTTAACCTCAGTATCAAAAATTTCAGTAGATCATAGTTTATAAAGCTTATTCAATTAAAAAAAACACCTACTTTGGATTTAACTTACCCTTTTTTTGCATAGAAATGAATAAACTATCATGTTGTTCAAGATATGAGTTGTTGAAGTGTTAGCTTATAGGAATGGGGATTCTCAGGCTATATTTCAAAGGGGAGGCCATTTAGTTGTATCCTCTTTGTACTCCCTTTAACCTAATCTTTCTCTGTCGTTATGAATACGCATTGGAATGCTTCATAACAAAAGGTCATGTTTGAAATGCCCTACCTTCATTTTTAGAAGTTGTATCGTCTACAACTGAACTGTTCAAAATCTTGCAAGATGATGCTGTCAAGGTAATGCATGCTATATGCCAGCAAATTTGGAAAACACAAGAATGGCCATCAGACTGGAAACAATCAACCTATATCCCCATACCAAAAAAGGGAAACACTAAAGAATGTTCAAAATATCGAACAGTGGCACTCATTTCACATGCCAGTAAGGTAATGCTCAAGATCCTGCAAGGTAGACTTCAGCAATTCATGGAGCGAGAATTGCCAGATGTACAAGCTGGGTTTAGAAAAGGCAGAGGAACTAGGGACCAAATTGCCAATATCCACTGGATAATGGAAAAAGCCAAGGAGTTTCAGAAAAACATCTATTTCTGTTTTATTGACTATTCGACTGTGTGGACCATAACAAATTGTGGCAAGTTCTTAGCGGTATGGGGATACCAAGTCATCTTGTATGCCTCCTGAAGAATCTGTATAACGACCAAGTAGCAACAGTAAGAACAGACCACGGAGCAACGGACTGGTTTAAGATTGGGAAAGGAGTACGGCAGGGCTGTATAGTCTCACCCTACCTATTCAACTTGTACGCAGAACACATCATGCGATATGCTGGGCTTGAGGAATCCAAGGCTGGAGTTAAAATCGCTGGAAGAAACATTAACCATCTCAGATATGCAGATGATACCACTTTGATGGCTGAAAGCGAAGAGGAACTGAGGAGCCTTATGATGAAGGTGAAAGAAGAAAGTGCAAAAGCTGGCTTGCAGCTAAACCTCAAAAAAACCAAGATTATGGCAACCAGCTTGATTGATAACTGGCAAATAGAGGGAGAAAATGTAGAAGCAGTGAAAGACTTTGTATTTCTAGGTGCAAAGATTACTGGCAGATGCTGACTGCAGTCAGGAAATCAGAAGACGCCTAATCCTTGGAAGAAGAGCAATGACCAATCTTGATAAAATAGTTAAGAGCAGAGACATCACACTGACAACAAAGGTCCGCATAGTTAAAGCAATGGTGTTCCCCGGCTGCGAGAGCTGGACCATAACGAAGGCTGAGAGAAGGAAGATCGATGCTTTTGAACTGTGGTGTTGGAGGAAAATTCTGAGAGTGCCTTGGACTGCAAGAAGATCAAACCAGGAAATAAAGCCAGACTGCTCACTTGAGGGAATGATATTCAAGACAAAACTGAAATACTTTGGCCACATAATGAGAAGACAGGACACCCTGGAGAAGATCTTGATGCTAGGGAGAGTGGAAGGCAAAAGGAAGAGAGGCCGACCAAGGGCAAGATGGATGGATGATATTCTAGAGGTGATGGATTCGTCCCTGGGGGAGCTGGGGGTGTTGACGACCGACAGGAAGCTCTGGTGTGGGCTGGTCCATGAAGTCACAAAGAGTCGGAAGCGACTAAACGAATAAACAACAACAATCTTATTACTTACACTCTTAGGCTAGGTGAGGAAAAAGAGAAAAGGTAGAAAGAATAAAACAAGAGATTAGAGTAAGTAGTTGCAGAAAGAATAAACAGTGGCCCCATAGTCTACAACTATACATTGTAGCTTTATCTCCTTTATTTATACAGAGGTCCAAGATTATGGTTCACTAAGAAGACAGCACTTTTTTTTCAACAGCAAAGAGACTGTTCTATTCCCCTCCTTCCTCATTGCAGAAGCAAGCATTCCTAGCTGTTAATTGCCAAGAATCTGACAGAACAGCAATTTTCCTCTGGGACTGTTCCAGAGAGTTCAACCCAGTGGATTACAAATCTTCAGGAGACATACATCTATCTCCAAATAGCCACTGCAGAGTTGATGAGAGATACCCAGAGTGAACTTTCAGATTTTAATTTAGTTTCTTCCTATTTATCTATCTCTTCTGAACTGTTTCTTTCTGAACCTTTGAAACTTTTCTGATTGGTATTTATGACTCTTTTTTCCACATTTGGACAGTTTATTAAACTAATTAATTTTCTAGACTGACTTTTGAATGTATTCTTTTTTACTGCTCAATGATTCAAGATTCACAGCATAATAATCACGTATAAGGAGGAAATGATATGTGATACTACCTGAATAAAAAGTCCAGGATGCAAACCAGAAAATTAACTGCTGTGACCATTCAGTTTGCCTAGAGGCTTTGAACGTTTTACCGCTTCGGTGGGAAGGTAACGGCATTCCGTGTCGTCATGCTGGCCACATGACCCAGAAGTGTCCACGGACAATGCCGGCTCTAAGGCTTAGAAACGGAGATGAGCACCGCCCCCTAGAGTCGGACACGACTGGACTCTACGTCAAGGGAAACCTTTACCTTTACCTAAGCCACTGTACATACTTCCTGCCTAAAGGTGTATCAGCTTCTCCTCAGCCTGGGGAAACAAAACCAAACTCCCTGTAACATTACCAAACAGCACCTAACCACACAGTTAACACTTACGGCATCTGCACTAGTTAGTGTACTTCACGTACCACCTGCCAAGTCAGCACTTACAGCTATTTCTCTTTTGTGCCTGAAGATGAGAGTTAAGAGAATTGCCTTGAGACATGCAAGCATAGTTGTTCATATTATTCAGGGATAGAAGCTGATCATCACACGATTTTGTTTTAAGCTGCTCAATTTACTGTGAGAAGAGATGGCATGACATTAGCAAGCAACATTTTAATGCTAATTTTGCACTGCTTTCTAATAGATATATATAAATTGTTTTATGATTCAGTATGAGACAATAAAGGCCTTTGACTATATGCTATATACCAGGGTTTCTCAACCAGGGTTCCATGGGATTTATTTAAAAAAAATTATTTCAAATTCGGGCAACTTCACATTAAAGAGGTAAGTTTCATTCTGTTAATGCATATATACAGGCCTACACATGAAACGCACATAATAATTTTTTAACTTCTGGCCTATATTTGAGCCTGAATGTGCAGGGGTTCCCTGAGGCCTGAAAAATATTTCAAGGGTTCCTCCAGCATCAAAAGGTTGAGGAAGGCTGCTATATACTATAGCAAAACTTTGATTTTACGGACCAGTTTGGGAGAAAGGATGCCTGCTAAAGATGAATTTAACTGATGTGATTTATATCATTTGCATCAATTTACACAATCAGCATAATTAACTGATACAATTGATGTTATTTTTGTCATTATGCAAGTGACTTAAATGGACACAAATTACACAATTATGCAAATGACAAATTGTGTTAATTGGCTGGACCGCTTTGGTAACAACAGACTTGACATGCTATTTGGGGAGGGGGGGAGAGGCCAAGAACAAACATTTTATCTGTTGCATCAGAAGGCAACTAAATTGGGGTCCATAAAATTGAGGTTTCACTGTACTGTATAAAGTTCCCAGATTTGTACAGTGCTATTTAAGGAGGAATTTTGCATATTGAACAAAGACAACACAATTTAATTATCCTTTTATTTTTTATTTGGTGTTAAGTAACTCCACAAAAAAACAAATTCAGTTACTCTGATGTATGTGAAATCAGAACAATACAACCACTTGAAGCAAAAAGGTAGAAACAAGTTCAGCCCAGGAATGAAAAACTGATACTTCAGTGCTATGGATATGCAATGCGCCTCATACCACAGTGCATTTCAGCATCTCCACTTTTAAATTATCCTTGCAGAAAAACAGAAACACGAACTCACACATCCACTTTCTCACTGGAAAGCTTCAGAATTTTATCCATTCAGTTATGAAACAAATAAATATTATTTGTTACTGCCCACACATGTAACATACACGTTTCCAAAGATGTTAGAGAATTGAATCATAATGAAATGAACCAGCCTTTCAGTGAGATCTCTATCCAAATAAGCTGAATTTTCAAAGTGTGGGTTGTTCCCTCTCCAAATATTCCCATTTGGCTTTTCATAATTCTAACAATGATTCTTTACATTAATCACTAGGATTTATCAGTTTTGTTCTTTTTTGCTTTCATACTGACGACAATATCCTTAGTGCATGTGCTATACAACGGTTTAAAGGAAGCTCCAGAAGAAAGTAAATATTTAAACACGTATCCAAAATTTCAAATAAGGAAAAAAAAAACACTGTCAAGATTTGTAGTATGGATGCTAAAATAAAGTAGCTTAAAAGCCATTATTAATGTTATTAATAACATTTCCCTGGAAGGTACAAACCAAGCCAATGGAATTGAAGTTTCAACTGAAAGGATAATATACAACCCGTACAAGGAGTTGATACCCTAGATCTTAAATCATGTACTATCAATTAAGAAAAGGCAAAAAACTTCATTCAATTCAATTAAGCTTACTAGCACAGAATAAAATTTTAAAGCCAGTTCAGCTTACCATTTCAAACAACTATAATTGTTAAAATGTTTCTCGCCTATTAAAATTAATAGCTTAGCATTTTCAAGTCAACAGTAAGCTTTCTGTTCTTTCTGATGTCTTAAACATGCTGCTATTGTATAGTTTTTAAAACTATGAAATGGTATAAACCAATATTGCTCCTCCTGACTTACGATTTGCATAATACATTAGTAGCACAGGGAGTTGATAGTCTTGCACAGTTACATTTTGACAGATGCATTGACTATGTTAAAATAAAAGTTAAGAGCAGGTCACATTAAAGCAACAATCACTACTGCAATCACACATGTAAATCATGTTCCCACTCCCACCCACAACACACAACTTACTCCTAACATTCTCTCAGGACACAAAGTTAGCTACAAATTTTACTAAATTACAGCCATAATAGTAGCTAACTGCAGGAGCCACTGGATTTATTTTGAGTGATATACTAATCCTCTGCATATAAAATATTGAACATTGACTCTTAAGATTCCTTTAGTTGTCCAGGCCAACTATATGAAGCTTCTTACAAAGATCACTATTCATTAATTTCCCCACAATGCAATCCTAAGTACACTTACAAATATGTATCACTGAAGTAAGTGTGCTTGGTTCAGGCTGTAGTGTCATTTGTTGGATCATCTACTTTTCAACACTGAGTCCTGAAAAAGAAGAAATACTAAGCCCTGAAAACAAGAGGGGAAAAGGGGGAATAATCATTTTTCTTCCTCCCCATCCCTGCAAAAATCCATAGCTTTTTCAGTTAGCAAGGAGGTAACAAACAGTTGTTCCAACTCTGTTTGTTTCTATGCATGTTAGGAGAAGAGATCCTAGAATAGAAAGTACAGTTTCTGAAAGTCTCTAAAGCACAGCCCTAGTATTTCTACTCCCAAGTTATAAGATCTTAAAAGACAGGACAAGCCATACATGCTTTCCTCTCACATTCAGAAAGGCACTGATAGATTACAGTGTTAAGTATTTATCTCCCAAATCTTAAAAGCCTAAATGTGCTAAAAGATAAAATCTCTGAATAGTCGTAGACACTGCAATGCTAGTAGGATAGTAATACTGATAGAGCTGCAGTTGAAAATAAAAATAACTGCAGCTAGGATGCAAAAGAGCAGTGATACTACCAAGACAATCACATGCACATCCATTCTTGATTTGACAACACAATCTACTCTAGGTCCAAATAGCCAAGGAGCTAATAGTTTGGAGAAAAGGGGGAAAAAAGCTTCTAGTGGGGCCATACCCCACTATTAAAAATAAAATACGAAGAAGAGAAAGATAAATACACTTCTGAATCCATTATATGAAGGAAGAACTCAATTTGTTGCTGAGTTACAAGCCTTCTGGAAGAATTTACCATCCCATGTTATTCTTCAAACCATCCTTTTATTCTACAGCTTTATAGGTGAGTTCGAGAAAAAAGCTCCTCTTCACAAGGATCTGTCCACCCATTTCCACCTTCTGATGCTGCACCTTCAGAACTGGAGCTGTCACTGGAGTACAACTTCTTTCTAAAGCCATTTGATTTTATTTCAGAATCTCTAGGATCTGCACACCTTGCTTCATGCATGGAAGAAACCTACGGGATTGCATTTAAAAACATAGGTTATGTTGTACAAGGAGAAAATATTAACTTTTTTTCCAGAAGAAAAAGGAGTAAAAATCAAAATCCTTCATGCTTTCATACAGCAATTTTAAAAAAATGACTGGATCCAAATGTATACTAGGTAAAGTTCTGCTGGCACTAGAGAAAAGGGAGCAGGGTGGCATTCCTGATGGCTCTTTCCCCTGCAGCCCTTAGCACCAGTTTGAAGTTCTGGGGAACCCTCTGGGATAATGTCGTGACTGGTGCTGTGGGAAAGGCTGAATATGAGAGAAATGCCTCCTTCATCTGCTGGAACTCAGCTCATCCGCCCCTGGAAAAAGGCCTTCCTCGTCAGAGGATCAAGGCTGGGTCCACCAATTTTTAAACCATGGGAGTTTTGATTTATCAGTATCAGTCCTGAAATGTATACAGTGAGGCCTTCTACCTTAGCTTGCTTTTCACTAAAACTCCTTTGACTCCCCAAATCTATAGCAAAATTTGGTATGTAAAGGGCTATGGTTTGAAAAGAACTATCAGCAACATCTTTCCTTTTAGTCTGGATTTCTTTTTGTTTGGTTTTGTCACATGGAATTATTTGATTCTATGCCTTTAAAACAGAGGTAGTCCTTGATTAGCAACTGCCTTGTTTAGTGACCATTCGCATTATGATGGTGATGAAACAGTAACTTTGTGACCAATCTTTGCATTTACAACCTTTTCAGGTCTGTAAAGCAAAGGAAAGCTGAAATAAGATTGTAAGCACAGCTGTGGTTTCACTTGGCTACCACTTTGCTTAACCACTGAGTTGCCGGTCCCAGTTGTGGTCGCTAAACAGGGACTACCTATATACCTCTATCAGAAGATTTAAAATTAAAAGCTGTTCCCCAACTCAGCTTTAAATTTATTACAAACTTAACAAGGAATCATAACATGTCTTCAGTTCTTTAGGAGACATTTACATATTTTAGATGAATTTATCATATCCAATTTTTTTTTACTTACCATATTAAAATCTTGAAGATGTTCTTCATTGTCTAGTAATTCTTTCATATCCGTGAATTCTTCAACACTGTTTTCCCTCTTGACATTTGTACAGCATTCTTTGAAAGTTTGGTTTCAAAGAATCAAGGTAATGATGGGGGAGAGAAAAAAGGAGTTTAAAAATTAAATTTACAAGATCTAAGTAAAAAACCTCTAATCATAATAATTGATAAGCTAAAGTCAGCAGAATCGCAGCACAAGCTAGTGAAGAAAACCGGTTTCAGAAGTCAGGTTCCTTCATTTCAGACAGGACTTAGACATATTATTTTTATGTATCTTATAAATTTTCCTCTCCACAATTTTTTTAAGTGGATCAAGAGACTCTTTGGCAAGCCAGACTGAATGACACTGGTTTTAATTTCCTCCTACCCACTTCATCCATTCATAGAATGCACAATCAACATTTGATACCATAATGGTCTGACAGAACCCATTTACATCTACGAACAACCCTGCTGCCCCCAGACAGCTTCACACATATCTCTGTGGACAAGAAGATAGCAGCTAGTACTCTCACCCAAAGCTCCATAGACAGGAGCCCAAGTCCACTGGCAACTCAAATGCAGCAGCAGCTTGCAAGCCATTGTTTGTAAGGTTAATAGCCAAGACTGAACAAGCAAGCAAGGACTGTCACTCTAATTTTAACTCTAATTGGTTAGAGAAGCACAAAGGATCAACAGACAGCAGTTCTCCAACAGGTATGTTTTAGTCTTGTAAAACTAAGGCAGCCTTCCCTAGTGCAACACCCTCTGATGATTAATTATAAATTCACATTACCTTCATATTGCTGACAAAAGCCACTATGTTGGGAGATTATGCTACATAATTTAAATAATTGGCCTGTACAATATTTTTGATTTGATTCTGAAAAAGTTGTTTTGGAGCACAGAGGAACATGAATGCAACCCGTTGGTGACTTAATAAAGCAAGTGTGCTTACTTCAAACAGTGCAGCTTATTCTGTATCTCACTCACATTCCATGTGTTCCAAAGAAACTTTTTGAAACTGAATTTAAAATGTTGTACAGCCTAGTAGACCATGTATACATTACGTTGGTATCTTTATGACCTTCTCCTTGAGAGGTGTTTAATACCCCCAGAAATTGCTCCACGGCAAAGACCAATGCAGTGGTTAATAGGAAATACAATTTTAATTTCATGTCTGAAGAAGGAGCAAGTATGGAAGCTACAATGCAAAGCCAAATGCAGACAATAAATATTTTGGATGTATCTTAATTCTGTAGCCACAGGATTAGACAAAAAAGCTATTCATTATCAAATAAAAGAACTGACCTATAGGGTTAACAAAACAGAGATTCCCTTTCCAGCTCTGTGCATGAAACCGAGAAATCCCAGCACCACAGCCCAATAGAGAAGACCTCCTTAACAGAGCTGTCCCTAAGTCAGGATTCCCCAAACTCTTGACCCCTTCATGAAGTTTCAGATTGTTCATCGACCCCCAAACATTTATTTTATGAAAATAATTTAATAAATACTTTAACTAATAGTACTACAAACAACAACATTGACTGCTTGGATAATCCCATCAACCCTTGGGGGCCGATACTGACCACTTTGGGGAACCCTGCTGTAAGTAGAACAGCACTCTCAGGACATATATAAGAGGTCTCAGTGCTATCTTGAGATGACAGGCGCCTACTTCTTCACTCCCTGTCACCCAACTTAACACAGCCATTTACAGAGTAGCAGACATTGATTCATAGCCATATTCAAGTAATTGCCTAACTCATTCATGCCTAGGCCACAAATAGTCATGATCATCTCCCACATTCATTTGATTGCAACTTATTTTCTTCTTCAAATCACTGCATTAATTCTGCTTAGTTTATTATCTTAGCAGTAACTGAGGGAAGGGGACTAAATCAGGAAGACATGACATTGCTGGGATCATCTCCTTCACTCCAACAACAATGCTCTGAGAAAAAAATGCATTCACTTGGCTCTGGTCAGTCATGATGAATAATGTGGAAGAGTCACCACATTTATTGAGCGGTTTCAATTGTGGAGCAAGTTTAGACACCGTTACAGAGTAAAAATGGCTCCTATTTGTTCAAAGGGATGATTGTCCTTCTGAAAGCTGCACAACAAAGGAGCAAATGGATGCAGCTTTCCCCAACACTACATTTGTACAGTATGCCAAGTACAGCGGCACCTATTGCCCCCTATGTATTGTATCTTATAGCTTTTAAAGAGACAAAAACCCTCTTGGAACAAAATGGTGACCACCCCATATAGGAATAGTTGCCTTCTACAGGCACCTGCTGAAGCTGTAGATCTTCCTTGTTGTCTACATGACAAGGTGTGAGAAGAATATCCTTGCTTCTGTGTATGTTGAATGGCTGCCTGGTTACCTGTGGAAAAACAAAAAGACATGGGGAAATATTGCGCAAGGTCTGCTACATATGAAACATTTCTCCGTAACTCAGTGAACAGCAAGAAGAAAGAAAAGCAGCCCTCACTTAAGAAGCTGCCACTCCACATTCTTCTGCCATTATCCCCATTATCCCAGCAAGTTTGCATTCTGTGGTTTGGAAGAATGCCTTGTGGGAGAGGTATTGTTACTCTGGACAGAATACTCACTCATCAAATGTAGGGAATCGCACCGGAGCTCTTTGTCCAGCAGCTGTTCTGTTGCAATGTCACCCATCTCTGATTCTGAAAGAAAGAATACATCACAAAGTTTGGCAAACATTACAAGCATTACTGTTACATTCTAATAAGCAGCGGGTTGTTACTTAGCTAAGAGAGAGTTTCTGAAATCTTCAGAAGTAACGGGGCAAAACGGTCTGACTACCAACAGGAGTACACTGCTCATTTTGATAGAAAGGATAGAAAATGTTCAGGAGTTTCAGGTATGAACACTCTTCCCTGGTGAATACTTCCCCATTTGATTACCTATGTGAGGTGCCTTGTCTTTTAATCCCCAGTTACAGCAATGGGGTTCGTGGTGCACATGCATGCCCGGAGTCCAGAAGCAGAGTACCTGTAAGGGGTCTAAGAATACAAAAGTTATTCATCTGCTATTCCAGTATTGACTGTTAGCCTTGGCTATCTGTGATTTGCACAAAGTCCTCCTCTGATAAAATGTGCCAAATGCTCACAGCTTAATGAACATATGGTATAGTTGTATGGAGCACTATTGTCTCCAAACAGAAAATTTTGTGACCACACATTTATGCCATGCTTTTAAGCTGATTTTTCATAGGTGTAATTAGCCTAAGGGGAAAGGACGATATTTGAGAAAAAATCCAACTAAGTCCCATTTCTCTCCTTCTACCCTCTCAATTCCAGATGGTGGCATCGTGTTGCAGATGCAAGACTATTCTGCCATCCTTTTCTATTGGTTAGAGTGACAAATTCAGTCAGTCCAAATATTTATAGAAATTGTACTTTCAAATTTATCCTGAACTAAAACTTTTGCATATCCAATGCCTTTTAGAATTGTGCAGTGTAATTTTTACAGCTCAAAAATTGCTTGTATTGGGGGCAAATTGCAAGAATGTACAAACTAGAAAAAGTGCATACAAAAGTATCTACGAAATTCTAGATCAACTTTTATTTTTCAAGTTCAAAACTGATGCAGAAATACACTTAGACAGGTATACAACTGGGAAAATGAGAATGAATAAAATAGCATGTGAGGTTTTTCCATCACTAGTGATTTTCTTCCACTCAAAAAAAGGAATGCAAGCATCCAATTGATCAATACGTTATGCTGCCAACCTTAGTTCTACTAACACTGCAACACAGAATTATCGTAATCATTTTACAGACAGAGGACAGAAAATGCTTACTGTCGTATCTTGGTATGAACATAGTCTCAACACGTCTTAATTCCAAACATCAACTGCTCCTCAAAATACTGACTATTCTGAGAGGATGTCAGAGAATGTGGTTACGTTCCAGTAAGCATTCATGGATTACTGGAACTTACCTACACTCTCACATTCCTCCCAAACATTCTGTCCCATTCTCGCTGCTGTCCTTTTCCTACTGAAATGAGACTTTCTCATTGTATCCCACAAAGACAACTAAGCACAGATCGTATCTCAGATGTGTACCTCAGATTCTCTTAATAAATGATAAAATCACAGGTGTGATTATCTCTTGATGAAAGTGACTTGGCTGAACTGAAACATACTGCGCCTTAAAAAATCGTTGCAAGCACCTTTTGAAGTTGCATTTTTCTTTGCTCCTACAGCCACATCCTCAAAAAGGTTAAAAGTTCACAACACATGATAAGACAGAAAGAGGTAGGTTTATAAATTTATATTAATATAAATTTAAGATCAAAGCAAAATTGAAATAGCAGGTGTAATTAGAGAGTAATTTTTTGTTCTGTTAGAACGCACGTAAATTTGAACAGGCTATGTTCTTACAATGACAGCAGGTGCAAAGCAGAGAACTTGGAGCAACAGGCTATGAGAAGGGGAAGGCAGCCATCAGTTGGACAGGAAAAAGAAAAGGCAATAATCACCACATTACAACAAAAGAAAAGGGGTCTGGTAACTCCTTATGACAGGCTAAACCATTATTTCACAATTAAGTACAGAGTAGTAGTTTTGTTGGTATACCTGTTTGAAAAGAAATAACATATTTGGGCTGTGCAAAGCATTTTAAATAGGTGGTGCGGAAGGTGCGTTAGCAGAAAGCACCTCTTCCAGGCCCTCCTCTGCAAGGCTCGCTCAAGTGCTCGGAAGGCTGTCTCCTCATCTGCCGGCATGCACGGCCACCACACGCCACTGGTGGTCCCAGGGTCATGCATGCTTTCAAATTCTAATTGCAGACAGTCGATTTTAGCTAAAAAAGACCTCTGTATCTTCATCAGATAAAGTTTTCAGTTTACTATATAAGTCCAAGTAATATTTTAAAAATGGAAAATGTATATCTTCAGGAGAACTATATATCTTATCATCCCCATCTTTTTCATCTTTTTTTTTTTTCACTTCAAGCGGTTTGCCAAGATCCTACCAGGTCTGGATGGATTTCCTGTGGAATGGCATAAAACATTTATTGATATACTTGCTCCTAAATTCTATCAACCATACAAAAATGGTGTTTTATCTTTAGTTAGTGAAGCATATATTACAATTATATCAAAACCTGGAAAAGATCATACATTATATGTTAACTACAATCCTATTTCACTGATTGATTAGATATTTTGTTTTAGCTAATAGATTTCAACAAGTAATTTTTTTCAGTGGTTAAGAATGATCAAGTGGGCTTTATTAAGCTATACAGGGATCACATAATGCTTGGCAGGTAGTAGATTTGATTGATTTGAACAAGAACAGAAAAGATAAAGCTGCAATTCTGTTACTTGATGTAAAAAAAAACTTTTGATAAAATGTATAAATGATATATGTATGTTACTTTTGCTAAAACTGGATTTCTCAAAGGATTTATAAAATGGGTCCAAATACTTTATGCAACCCCCAAACCTAAAGTGAAGATTTTTTAAAATTTACTTTCCAATACTGAGTGGAACAACACTTGGTGATTAATTATCAAAAAACCCCAAAGTAATGGTATTTGCCAACAGACCCAAAGTCCATAGATAGGGTATGAAAAACCACCATTTGAACAGGTTAAAAATTGTAAGTGCCTTGGCACTGTATTTAAAAACAATAGGAGGGTCATACTGCAATGCCACTAATTGTGTGCAAAAGCATTACAAATACAACCACCGAAATCACTCCTAAGCATGTTGCCAATACTCTTTTCAGTATCTGCCAGAGTTGAAACCAGAGCTTGGATTGTAGTTGTTAATTATTGACACAAACTTAACCATAATCCATCTTGGTTGGCTCACCTCATCTTTAATTATACATTTCAATCAGCTTGTAAGAAAGCCCTAATTCCGGAAATGGTTTATCTATTCAGAGTTATGTATTTTACATTGGGATTGTATTTTATAATTATAGACACAGTATAGTTTAATTTTACCCACTTATCTAGGTTTTGTCAGCTTCCTAATTTTTTCAAGGGAGAGTTATAGCCTTCTATATATGACCCAACCTAATTATCTTTGTGCTTTGATGAGGATATGTACTAACATCTCCTATCCATGTTTCTGCAGGGTAGATCTCAAATTCTTATAATACACAGATTGTGCCCATAGAGCATGGAAAAAGTTGGATAAAATATATAAAGAGGTTTTCTTGTATACTGATAGATGGAAGTCTTTAAGCCCTACCCTTTGAGTACATAGTCTCAACATGAACGTAATTCTGGGTTACTTTATATTTTGCAGTTTCAGTTTCCTGAATCTTGAATTATACTATTATGCATTCCTTTGAACTAGTACCAAATTTTGGATGTGTTCACTTCAGGATAAATTTTCCCTCCTGGGCCCTTTTGGAATATTCATATGTTAGCACCTTTCATTATTTTGACTATTTTGGCTTCAAAATATCAGATACGTATCTCCTGTCATTGCCATATCAAACTGAAAATTGTGATATCCTTTTTGAAAACCACCACCACCACACTTTGATCTTTTTTCTCATGCAAACTGATGTTATGGTATATCCAGATCTTAAAACTGAGAGAGATGTTATATAGAAAATCTGGATGGATCCTAACATTTTTACTTTAGATCTACTATTTTATGACGGGTTTTATCATTTTCTTTGTTAAAAGAACAATACCATTTGTCCATCGCCATCCACTGGCAGTATTTATAACTACAATACTTAGTGACATCTTAATTTGGACCAGAGACATTTTCAGCCTAAATTATTAACAGTGATTAATCAATCCTACAATCCTGGTACTGATAAATGAGTAAGATATAAAAATTTTAAAGATGGAATGGAATAAGGAATTGGAGATCCTCATTTTGTCTAACAAAGAGAAACTGTTTTAATCTCAGTATCAAAAATTTCAGTAGATTTTATATTGGATAGCCTATTCAACAGAAAATATTTTGGAATTAATGGACTCCACTGTATTTACATAGAAAACATGCAATATGAATAAATCCTCATACTGTTGGAAATGCTATGACATAAAATCATGTTTCTGTGATGTCCTAATGTTATTAAATTCTAGGAAGAAGTAATTGCATATATTAATTTGACTTTCAGACAAAGTTTAATATTTTCAGACATCCATATTTTTTTTTTGAACTACTATTACAATAATGGTTGGACAATGGTGAATCTACAGTATTATCCTTACTCCCAAGAGACTCAGTCCTTCAGCACTGGAAAGGTACATTTATGACCCCAAACACTCAGTGGATTTAACACCTCATGTTACTTGTGACTTACGAATGAGTTGTTTATAGAGATAGATTATGGATGGGCAATTGCAATGAAATATGGCCATCCTTTAGCAAAACTATTGGGTAAAACTTCATTCATCTGTTTGTGTGTGTGTAAAAGAGAGAGAGCCCCTTATAATTTTTGATTTTGCTGTGTTGCTTTCTTTTTTCCCTCTTTTTTGGTTTTATTAAATAAAAAAATGCATGCTTTCAAATTCTTTGCACAGCCCCATAATATATCATATTACATAGTATATGATATGCACTATTTATTCATACAAAAGAAGGTAAGTAGCAAGACACAGACTGAGCTCTGCTGTAACTACTATCTTTATTCGGAATGGCTTTTATTTATATCATCTTACTATTTAAATGATATATTTACAACTTGTGCTGTCCTTGGAACTGATAAGAAAGCAACAGGAGGCACCAGAGATGGGAAACAAAAATAAATCTAAAAAACAAGGCAGGATAAGGTCTGAGCAACCATTGAACATAATGTAAAAAAAGCTGAAAATTGACAACTTTTGCTGACATCCAAAGCCTTGGTAAATACTTGGAATAATTTAAATTTAGTAACACTGAACAATCAATGTGAGGTATTAGCTTTATTAAAAAAGCAGGCTGAACATAGATACAGCTACAGCAACATCTATAGAACAAATCAGTCTCTGATGCAACCCAGAGAAACTGTGAGTGATTATAAATTAACAACTGAATTCATACCTAAACAATGCCTTTTACCTATGCAAACTGTGCTTTCTATTTTTGAACACGTAGATAAAGTCTACAACAAGGCGGAAGTAGTAAAGCAACTTTTTGATTTGTTTATACATAAACATTCAGACAAGGATACAAAAGGTACAGAAATGTTGAAATTACCTAAATAGCCAGAATTAGAATATGTCTGGCCACACAGACAGTAAAATCCTGAATGACATTAAAGAGGAAAGCCAGAATAGAAGGAAGAGCAGAACAAAATCAGCTCAAGGGAGCAATGAAGCCTCAGAGAACTTTACTGGCCCAATTACAATGCTTCTTTCTTTAAGTGACAAAAGCAATTCAGAACCAGCCTGGTAGCACCTTTTAATCAGTGATCAAGTGAGCTGCAGCTCACAAAAGTTTATGCTTTTAATAAAATTTGTTAGTCAGAAAAGGTGCTACCAGACTCCTCTGATTTTTCGCTACCGCAAATTAACATGGCTCTCCTTCTACAATGTCAAGAACAATTTGGGTATCAGATGAGTTCTCCAATAAACCGAGTGCTCCTACAAATGAGATGGATCAATATTAACGGAAGAAAATGGAGCTCAGGTAGATTCTAAACTGAGACAGTTGGTGCAAAATAAATCTATCCTGTTGATTTGGGGATTACAGAATGGTTACCATTTCACTATGATGGTGTCAAAATTATAATTGAATTTAAGAAGGCCATCTTTCCTTCAATGCTGTTTTACATTAAAGAATTTTTGAGAGCATTCCAAATACACCAATTAGGATCTGTTCAAACTGGATCACTTTCTTCTTATAAAAGGAGAGGATCCAGAAATAAAGGGTAGCACAATGCTGAAGTTAAATCAGAAAGAGGGACAGGAACTTGCTCAATGTCATGAAATCCCCTTATCTTGGCTAAGGCCATTTCAAGCCAAGCAAACATCCTCTGAGGAGGAGGAGAACAGAATATCAGAGCTTTGATGAGCACCACAAGCTTCTTAACTCTTTTGTTGCCATCTCATTAAATGAGCAAGAAGAAACAATATACAAATCAGAAACAATAAAAAAACTCCACTGTCAGTCTTTTCTACCACCAAAGCTCTTACATCATTAACCTCACTGATGAGCATAAGCCCAAAGAAGCCAGGTCTGGCACAAACAAGAGCCTGACAGTCCCTTACCCAAAGGTATTGGATAATTTGGTAGAGCTAGAATCACCATCTGAAAAGCAAGCATTGCAGGAATGGAGACACTCACCTACACCTTCCTCTTACAAACCTTCTCAGCAAATTACTTCATATCACTGGATCTTGTTTTGGAATTTGTGAGGAAGAACAACACATTAGAAGGGAATCTGGAATCAAAACAGCTCCCTCCCTTTTCAGAGGTAACAGAACTGGCAGGTCCTTTGGGGGAAGAGACTGATTCTCCTACCTTATCAATCCTATGCAAGCACTGAGGCTATCCAGACTGGAACTGACCATTAAAGTGTACTGGGGTGTCCAGAGGAGACCTGGCTGGAGCTGGAAAATAAGGCTGTCAGAGGAGGAGGACCAACAAAGCATGTCATTTCCAAAGACATGTTTTGCAATTAGAAGGGTGTCCCCTTGCAGACAATTCACTGGATATAGCCACTATGAAATCAAACAAAATACACAAACTACTCCAGAAGAACGTAATAGAACAAAGGCCAGCTGACCCCAAGATGGAAAAGTCATTATCAGGAAAAGAGATGGCTGATCCCCAGATTATAGGAAATCAACAGTTACTTTCATCTCACTATCTTTCCTTGCTTTTCTGGAGTGCTGCAGGATGGAGAGCTAAATTAAGAGATCCAGATTTTATCAGTTTTATAATTAATTCTATCTTTTTACTAAAAACATGGATGAAAAACACCTAAACAGTTTCACTGACTGCAGCAGGGTCTCTGTTGGGAAAGCAGCCAAATAAGAGGTTGACTATGTTCAACCAAACTTAAAATAAACCATATTAACCATAATAGTGCCACTAACCATAATAGTGCCATTCAAGACAATGGCAATGATAGTTAAGCTCAAATCTCATTCTCTTCAGCTGATGTTTACCTATCCCACTAAGTATAAAGTCTCAGAACAACAACAAAGTACGGCAAAGCCTAGAAAATTATGCATCCGAGCTGACAGCTAATCACCCTCAAGCTCAAGCTGTGCTAGGTAGTGATCTTAATGCAACACCAAGTCCAAGTGATCTGGCCCTCTATATAAGTACCCCTACTACCCTCCGGAAAGTGATTTGTCTCCACCATTAGAGCTACATCAGCTTAGGGATGGAAAATGCAATTATGCTGAATCTTGCTTGGCAGCGTACTACTAAAATAGATTTTCACATCTTAAATGGAACAACCCAGAGAGACAGACCAAGGGAATTTACTTTCTAGGCAGATTCCAAAGTTAGTACAAATGACTACATAGCCCTTTCATGAAGTTTCCTAAAGCATCTGAAAAGCTTTACAATTATTAGTTCCCCAAGTAGTAACCCTCTACCTTTGACTCTATACCTGCAGTTAGGTGAAAAACCTAAGCTAACAGAAATCCCCTGCTTAACAATAGAAGATGTGAATCTTTGTTCTGGTTACATAGGTTGGTCAACAGAACGGTGCGTGACTCTGGAAGGTCTTTCGAATTCTACCCAACTAAGAACAGGTCCGAATGGAGATTCTCTCTCTCATACCCACACCTGTGAAACAACGCTCAGGCTTTATATGATTTCTTATAAAAAGGCAACTCTCCCCCCCAGACATAACAAACCTTTTGGCACAAACTTAAATCCTCCACAATGGATAGACAGCCCAGAAAAGCTCAGCAGCAATTCTCCACGCCACCCCCTAGCCCAGATGCACTTTATTCTTGCTGCACTGCATTTATTTATGGCCACACCAGTGGCCCAGTTCTTGTACAAGCCTCAGTTGAATCCAGGTATTAATTACACTAAACTTGAGAGTGCAAACTAACTTATGAATGTTGTTCCAGGTAACAGGATATATCCCTAAGGAGCCTCCAAAGCTAAAGGTAGGGTTGCTGAGGGATGAGATAAAGGTGTAGCTAGTAAATATTTTCAAGTACTGGCTAAAGATTAATCTACAGCCCTAAGGTTTCACACCTCTTGTTAGACAAATTCAAATCCATCTGGAAATAGACAGAAACTGGATTTTCCACCAGAGGCACTGCTGACACTGGGACAAGATCAGGCTATGGTAGTTCTTAGACAAAGGATCCTGGATTTAAAACTGCAAACTGTATACAGCAAAATACCACTGGAGTACAACTGGGACACAGTAAGTTCCTCTTCAAACTGGCCCACTATCTTAACCAGCTTATGATTAATGAATTCCACAGGGCCTTTACTCAGCTGCATGTTGATATCTTGCCATCAGCTGTACTAGAGGGCAAATTCTTAAAAACATTATGGAGAAGGGGCTTGTTCCTGTCAGTCTGGGAACACTGAATCACTGGCCCATGTGTTGCATTAGCAAAACTACTGGAGAGATAGATATATGAATTGAATCTCTCCTGGCAGATATAGATACTAAAATAATGTAAATCATTGTTAAGCTTGCATTTGCAGTCTGAAGAACTTGTGTTTTACCAATTTTGGGTTGTGTTTGGTATTATAATATGTAGACTATTGCATAGACCTCTAGAGTATTGTATCTTTCTTACCTTATTTTATTGTACCTTATTTCTGCCTTCAAATTTATTTTCTTATTTAACTGTATTCTATTTTTCTGCTTTTGATATGCTTGGTGGGTCTGTGACTTGTAATAAAGTGTTCCAATTCTGATTCCTCTATACAATGCTATTACTAAATTTGTCCTCTTAGTGAATGGGAGAAAAAAAATCATTCCATGCACATCTAGATAAGGAAAAAAGAAGGTAAGAAAGCACAATATAAATATAGAACTATATATGAAGTTTAGCATCATTTTGGGATATGAGTTCTGAAAGGATATTTATTGTTAAATTAATTTGAAATAGATGCCAGATTTATTCAAAAAATCAGAAAAGAAAACTGAAAAAAAAAGTTTGATATAATTTTACTATAGAACCAGCTCAGTCCTATCTTATATTTTGGTTGTTGTATTTCACTGACTTTTTTTTCTAATAAACTCCAGTTTCAACTATAATTAATACCATAATAAAACCTTTAACAATCTGGGTACCTCTTATTTTCCTAAGTATTCTACATAGCTACAGGTCAATTACAAATTATTTGTGACATTCAGCTTTTTGTAACTAGGTTCCCTGCAGAAAATTCATTGCAAAGGAGTAGCAAATGCTTAATCCTTCCCTTGCCAACCTGTTTTCTTCATAACTCCTCTTCCCAATAACCCAGGTTTCACTCCAACCAGGGTCCTAGATCTTTTTTTATCTTACATACAGTATATGAAGTTAGACTCATCTGCAAATGGGAAAAGCATGTTGGGTACCAAGAAATTAAGGAGACAACAGGACAACACTAAGAACTGAATGCAAATATTTTCCTACCACTTCAGAATTGCCTTTTACGATAAACAAAAAAGTGAATTCAGATGTTTTGCAATGAATGGGAAAAGGGTGGCTAACACGAGAGAATGGTGGCTAACAAATTCTATATACTCCTGGGTAAAGCTGATCATATAGTTTCATTTTAATTGAGTTTCAGCCTGGTTTTGGGAGGGAATCTGTCAAGAAGGAAGATGGAGCTAATCTAACCTTGTTGTTTAACTTGGACCTCTCAGTCACATCCAGTAACATCAGCCAGATTACAACAAATAATCTGGTCCCTGTAAACACTAATGGGCCCACAGATATTTCCCTTAATGTCCAAAAAGATCTCTGGCTATCCAGAGTTTTATTAGATTCCTATAAAATACAACAACAACATTTAAATTCTTATACAATGATAAAGGATAAAGTAGCCCACTAGCCTCTAGCTTAATTTGCCAAGAATGTTTCTGGGCCCCACATAGATTTTATTTATATTGATAAATATAAATGAAAATGAAAATGAAAATAAACAAATGGTTGGTATTTGCAGTCTGGTTTTTTTATCTAAAAGTTGCCTATCAGCCCAAATAAAATATCAGGGTCTAGATAGCTACATGACTGCCTCTCTCCAATTATTCCTGCGATTTTATAAGCTCTTATAGGATTGGCATGCTTCCAGTCTCATTGATAAAACAATGCCATTAAATGTGCCCATTCCCCTGGAACTACATCCCCACCGAAGATCACACGGACCCAACCTCTCTCTCTTTTATGAAAGCCTTTAAAAACTTGGCTCTTCAGCAGACTCTGGGGCAGGGCTCTTTGTGATCTTGTAGTTGAGATTGGATATTCTAATTTGTGGGGGAGGTCCCCAACTTGTTATTTAATGATGCTGACATTATTGGTTTTCTCTTGTTTTTAAAAGGTGGCTGTTTATTGTATATTGCCAAGAGTTGCTTCGGTGATTAAGGTGACTTATAAACTGATTTTAAAATTGATTTTTAATTGATTTTTATTTAAAATAAAATAAAAATACAAATAGTGGGGCCTGAAGATATTCTGGATAAGCAAGAAGGTATGATGGGCATATTTGCCTTCTGGTAAATGAGTGTTCTGGGATGACTATGCTCACCACAGCAAATAATTAATAGGGAAGCTCACCTCCATGGCAGCCATTCCAAGAGATTACTCATTATATACTTTTACAAATTTGACTTAATACACGTAAGACATAACCATTACAGTTTAGATCACCTCCTTATGGTTCCAACCATGACTCTATGCAATCCCTAGAATCTCTTCAAACCCTACCAAATTGTAATGTTTAACATTACAGAAAGAGACAGATATTGTAGCATATCAGATATAATGCAGAAAGTACACTTGACTGTATAAGACTGCACAGTTATGAACATAGATTACTATTTGATCACGTTGTGCCTGTGCTTTGTCAGCTGCATTGGTGCAGCCTGCTTCTCCTCATTTAGAATAATTTTAACCTTAAAGGCTGAACAACATGAAAAATATCAGAGGTTTTATTCCACATGCCTTTGCCTAGAAAGAATTTTTTTCAGCAGCGGGGCCCATGATCATACAGTGTATTTTGAAAAAGAAGTCTTCAGGGACTTTTGGCAACCTGAGAAAGTAATCTCAAAAATAGGGCTTTAAATTTCAAGTTACTAAAAGTCCATGAACAACATCTTAATCAGTGCAGGGACTTCCTTGGTCATTTGCTGTATTCTGTGTACTTGCTGTAGACAATTTATTTATATACCACTAAAACTCTAGTGTCTGTTTGATACTTGTAACCTTTAACTGGGTGAAACAGTGTGTCATAGGCCAATTTTTGAACCAAGAAATCTCAAATGGGCTAATCTACAGAATGCATCCAAAATCCGGGACCCATGACTCCCGTGGAATAGAAATTTGGCAAATTTTATAAAACAGTTTATGACATAAAAATTATCATAAAACATTTTATGACATAATACAAAATGTCATAAAACATTTCCTGTGGTCAACCTCCTGATGTTTAACTGTGCTGTACAGTTCAGCATGTGCCACTTTCAAGGCAGATACATCTCTGAATGTCTCCCTGAATTTTTAAGAACTTTTCCAGGACAATAGAAGCTCTGCCATTGTTGAAGGCATTGAGGAATCTGGTAAGGAAATATCTCTGAAACAATGACCCAGCGGGTCATGGGTTGTCAAGTTTGTATTAAATACTCCTCTCTTGTGTTCTTTATTTTGTCAGGGTTAGGTTCAGCTGGCACCATCCTTACGTTGTTCTCTGGAAAGATAAGAAGCCTTCTTACTCATGCAGCGCTTTAAAAAGTTATGGTTTTAAATCTATTTAAAAGTTCATGTTCTAGTTTTACTGATGTTTGTGACTTATCCTTAGAATTTCTGTGACAATTATGAAAGCTAGTAAATAAAAAACAAAAACAAAGAAGCAAAACAAGAGGCCATACTGGTTAATCTACAATCTAAAAGAACTCATGGGAACCAGGGCCCTATTTTCTGTTGCGCACACGCGCACACACGCACACGCACACACACACACACACAGGATTTCAACACTGATCATTCATGAAGACTGGGGATGGAGGAAATTCCACAAAAAAGATTAGGAAGACCTATACCTCCATCTTATAATGGTGCCATATGATTCTACATATGCCTAAAAAATCTGGGATTCTAGTCTTAGACTGTAAACCTAAGGACCAGCATCCATTATTATTCTTTGTAGGCTATTCTAGTAAGGTAGAAGCATTTTAAATGAAAAGTTCTTGTTTCGGTAGGCATCTTACTATTGGCTAGCACCTTAAATGAAAACCTTTTCAATCAAACTGTATTTCTAGTTAAAACCTACAGATTTAATGTCAGCTGGATAAAAAAACGTAGTTTTCTAAGCTCAGTGGGTGGGTTCCAAACTTTAGACCTACTTTAAGTATCTTTGAATCCATCAATTTTCTTTCAAAAATTGAGTCCCTACATTCTAAAACAAGACACCGCTTTCAGTGGAGCATATTCCCATATAAGTAGGCAAAATACACCACAGAAAGCACTACACAATCTTTTTTTTAAGTTCCTTTTAGGTAAGAAAATTGTTAGAAGAAAAATTAAAATATCAATTTTATGAGCCCAAACCACATTTTATGGTTTGACCCTATATGACCTTAAATGCTGTTTTCACATTTGAGCTGGGAGAAGAGAGATGGGAAAGGAAGAACAACTGAAAGAGAAGATAGCTGTTTAAATCTGTAGAATGCATCACATGTTAAATGTTTAAAGCCTACTAGAGCCAAGAGGTAACTGAACAATACTGTATTTGTACTGATTTATTCATGTAATGTTGGAGTACCCACGCAGGACTAGACTTCACAGCTGGCTAGCAGAAACTAATGCAGTTAACTATAGCTCATTCCCTGCCTGCAAAGCCCAGAATTCCCCCATATATTAATATTGCCACTCTTATTTCTCAATAGTTTCATTTCTTGGCACTAGTTTGGTAGCAGGGAGAACAATGACTACTTGTTTGATGATAGTCAAGAACTAGTTTATCATGGTGTACCCATAACCACTTGATAAACTAATCAGCAACATCCTGCCACGTGGAGAAGTTTCATCAAACAATGGCACTGATGAGAACACAATGGAAGCACATGAATGGAACAATTTTCCAGAAGATGATTAAGTGGCTTCGATTTGGAACATAATCATCTGCATTCATCTTTTATCTAACTCAGCTGTCAAGTTTCAGTCCATTACAAAGAGGTCAAAGATGCTGCTACCTTCATACTGCGATGTAGGAAAGAGTGGAGTATAAAGAGCTTTCTCCCACCAGCATTGTTTTGCTTGATTGTAGCTTATTTTCTGGAGGTCATTATTCAACACAGGAAACTGTTTTGAGAAGAATTTTGTTTTAGTTTAGAGGCAATAGAAAGTAACTCTACACTATGCTACTTATTCTAGAGAACATACATCCCAATAAAATGAGCTACTGTTTAAAGAAATCACTAAATGTTTCCGTGTAAACAGCTGGTCTCCGTAAGTTCCGCACAGCATAATCCTATTCACTGACTTTAAGTCAACTGAAGTTTACTATAAGATTAAGTGTGCATGAGGCTAGTGCTGCAGTGTAAAAGTTCAGTGTTAGAAATTCTACTTATGCTATTTCCCCTTAAAAATTAAATCTTACATAGGTATTATATCTTCTTGCAGATTTTTATATTCAATAGTATCTTTTTCTCACTTTTCCTCAGAAAGCTAAGAGTTAATGTCTCTTTTAACCAGGTAGTAATTGCACAAAAGCATATGAATGCATACTATTTTATTAGCAAGAAAAGGGGCAGGACTTAATGTTCAGCCCCTACCAGCTGAAAAATGTGTCCTCCAGAGAAATTCTCTATTATCAGTTTCTCTTTTCCCTCCTACGTTCATTTTCAGAACAGAGTAATATCACTTCTCCCAGGCAGCTGAGAAGGTGGGCAGATGCTCAGCCAGAACACTATTTTGCTTCAAACATCAGTTTTTGTGGGAAAGAAAAAAAAATTAAGATTGCACAGTAGCACCTTGGATTGGAAAAAGTTACTAATCTTGTGAATTCCGTTAATCGCAATCTCCCTGATGTATTTTAAAGGCATTTAAAATCCATTAAATTGCTTATCATTCTACTGAAACCTGTTACCTATCTATACAATGTACACCTCTCAAAGGCATACCTCTTTCAGCTGCACTGATGAGCTTTCTTTACAACTGCAAGGCTTGTCTTCCTCTTCCTGTGGCTCCACAACATTGCAGCTAGCTTCAGAACTTTTCGCAGCCACTGTGTCTTGTACATCTTTCATACTGCATTCTAAGCAAGAACTCTTATTTTCTACCAGCAATATTCCAGATGATTCTTCCTGGGAATCCAGAGATGTCTGTGCACTCTTTTCCATCCCACACTTTTTTAATGTAGGAAAGAACTTCCCAGACTCAAGTTCCAATTTGCCATAATAATGCCCTTCTTTTTCTGCATCCTCTTCCAGTGGTTTGAGATCTGCTTGTGGATCATCAAATGCTTCAGCCTGAGAAGAGACAAGAATATTCCCCTCATCTTTCTCTGATTCAAAGTCAGATTCACTTCCACCACATGGAGAAAGTTCAGATGCAGAAATGGGGCGAAAATGAGTTCTAGGAGAAATCCGTATTGCTCTGTACTGCGTCCTCCCAGCACCACATATCCTAGGGCGAAAAACTTCTCTGTCAGAATCAGAGCAAAGGATTGATTTGGGTTTAAAGCAAGGGCTGAAGGAAGTAATTCCTTCTGGTTCAAATGTACATTCGACATGAAGAACTTGTGAAAATGGATTATTTAAGTCAAAGGAAGAGAAAGAATACTCAAGACCAGACTCTTCACCTTGAAAATTACAAGCTTCTAACAAGTCTTCATGGAAGATAAATGAAAAACCTCTATTTAATCCACGATCACCACATTTCAAATGCTCATTCTGTTCAAATGATACAAAAGGTCTCCATAATTGTCTGTGACCAGGAGCAAAGCTATTTCCTGGTGTCATGAAGACATCTGTACCAGCTATTGTGACTACATCAGAAGCTGCACACTGTAGTAAGTTTCCTTTTGGGTGACTGGGGGGCACTACTGCCCACTCGCCATCACTGTTGAATGTTTTCAGTTCCCCGTACACACCACCAAGAATAAATGAACTTTCTTTATCTTGGTTAACATCCCATGACTTAGAGGGCGTAGTATAATCTCCACAATCCACTTCTGATAAATTGGTTGAAGCAAAGCCTCTTTTCTCTAAATTTTCTTTCTGACCTTCCCAAAGATGGTATTCTGATCTTTGCACTGCTTTGTTAGGACCTTGAAGAATTTCTACCTTTGCATCATTTAAGCAGCAACAATAATGATTTACATCAGCTGGAAACAGTTCCTCTTCTATTCCTTCTATTTCTACAATTGCTGCAGAGTTTTCATCTGTCATATTTGTCCAGATGTCTTTCATAACTCCTGAGCCATAGTCATCTTCATGCGGACTACTGTCACTACACACTTGTGGAGTCTCATATTCTTTATCTTCTGTTTTTTGTTCTAGCTGAATACCACAGACAGATTCTAGTTTTGACTTTTTTGTGAAAATTAAAGTAGGTATTTCTCCTAAAGATCTTGTCTGTTCCTGGCAGGTTTCCTCCTGCAAAAAATCTACAATTTCTTCATCTACATAACTTGAAGATACTCTGGGAACTACATAATTAATATCATCAGAGTTAAATTGAGGGGATTCTTCAAATGGAATATTTAAAGTCTCATTGTCTGAACGTGTTTCTTCAGAATATGACCATGGACTACAAGTTCTTGTTGACAGATTAGAACAGTGTTCATTTTCATCAAAGGCACTATTTTTGGTCCATATTAACAATCTAGACTGTGTTTTCCCAAACATACCAACATTGCTACTAGAATCTGTATTTTCATTTCCCAAATTTAGTTTTTCAAAAGGAAATGGTAAGACAGAATTACTGCATTGCACTTCAAACACTGAAAAAGAATTTAAACCAGACCCTTCATTAGTATCTGAAAACAGCTCTTGATTGCCTGCAAGCATGTACGAATTAAGCATTGTGCTGTCTAAGGTAGGGGAAAGTCTAATTGGAGAATCTCCTCCAAAACTTTCCCCATCTGCATCACCAGAGCTAGAAGATGAACAGCACTCCCAAAATTGAGCTAAATTACTAAGATCTTGCAAGAACCACCCTTCAGCACCAGAAGTGGCTGAATCTGCCCATATTGCACTTTCCCCTGTCAATTCCATTCCATCAAACACTATGCAACATTCTGCCTCAAAATCAGTTCCTTCTCTACTTTTCTGCCGAATCATATTCAAAATCCGACTTTCTCCTTGCATCTTGCCTGAGGCACCAGAATCCAACATGGATTGATCAATATCCACTTCATAGAAGTGTGTTAGTTCTGACAGATGAACACCATCTGAATGTATATCGTCCTCTGGTGGAGAACATATTGAGGTCCTAGTGAGGCCAATATCCTCATTTAAAACTGCAGGCATTTCCACAAAATGACCATCAATGAAAGTACCTGCTGCGAGGTATGTTTTATTAACATTATTGTTGTTACTAATGCAAAGACCTTGCACTGATTCAGCTAATTCTTCTACAGCCTCTGATGTTCCATCACATGCATCTTGCTTGTTGCGGTATGTCGTCTCAAGCTTACTTTTTCTACTCAGGGGAACAAAATATTCTGTAATTGGCTCAGTATACCATAAAGGCTCCTCCTTATACTCAGTTTCATTCCTGCTATCAAAATATAGCTCTTTTCTCTCATGGTTTCCACCTTCTTTTCGTCTAATTTCTTTTAATGGCCGTTTACCCCTTTTACATAGTTGCTTGATGGATCCATTGCTGCTGCCAGGAATTTTCCTTTCAGTTTTTTCACCAGCTTTTGGCAAATACCTACTTTGTCCATTCCGTCCTTTTTTGCTCCGAGCCTCCCTTGTTTTATGCCTTATTTTTACATATTTTGTAGCTGCTTTTAATTCACCATGATTGCCACTAGAATTTGAACCTTCTTCACTGGAGCCAGAAGACCAGGATCGAAGACGTATCTTTCCCTCAGATTTATGCCGGACTTGCTTTTTGTATGAAACAGATTTTTCTTCAATACGATTTCCAAACTTATTCTCTTTTTCATCTTTGTCATTCTTTTGTGTGGCTCTCTCCTGTACAGTTACAGATGCTTTGTTACTATTTCTCTCTTTGGATGCTTCATTTTCACTAATGCAGTCCTTTGGAGATGATGTATCTGTGCTAGTTGCTGGGACAGTGGAAGATGAGGAGGTACTGGAGTAACAACACATTTTGGATTTATTCCATACAGTCATGATTTCTTGCAGGCAAACCGGTTTCTGGGAAAGAGGTGGAAAAGCCTCATAATACCTGAGAGAGCGAAAAAGACAAAAATGGAGTGTCATTTTTTATAGAACCAGACCAAACGGCAGTTTCAACACCAACTAAGCATTCACGTTTTTCCTATCAACATTTATTTTCATTAGCTCTTTATGACCTGTAATATTTTAACACATGAATCATACTAATCAATATATTGTTTAGCTCATTTCTGGGGAAAAAGAAACTTATTACTGTACTTCAAAAACTGTAAGTAGCTAACAAGTTAAATATTGTCACTGTAGTTAAAATAAAACAAAATACTGTTACACACTTTTTCCAGTAAATGTTAATACACAGTTGAAATATTCTGTTTTTGTTTGTCTGCTATCTGGGGATGGATAATTCAACATTTCTGTTGGACATCAAGTTGGGAAAGACAATTTTTCCCATTTCATACAAGAATTAGCTTGGTGGTTGTTAAACAGATAAATTGTATAACTCAAAATAACAATTATTTTCAAATAGACTGAAAGGCCCTCATGGGCAGGACCATGCTGGGCCTTGACAGGGACCTGAGAGGGACCGTAAGATGCACTTATAAAAAGGACAATAGTGCTGTTCTGCAGTTTGCGAAGTTTGTTTAAACAGATTCATAATAGCTATTTTGGTGGAGGGGTAAATAGCTTGTTTCCTCTTGCTTTGGTGTTTTGTATTGGGATCCTGCCATTGAGAGGACTGAATTGTTGGCCTGGGACCAGAGGTGCGTATCATGAATTGTTGCATTCCCCCACAAACTGAATTGATGGCCTCGTTTTCCAGAGCTGGCTCACTCTGAAGTGATATTTCTTGCTTTGGCTCCACTTCACTGCTTGCCAGGTCAAAATTCTTCAGTTGTTCTCAAGATTCCCAAAGGCTGTAGTAACATTATAAGTTTCCCTTGTTAAGACTTCCGAGGGCTGATTTGATTATGTGCCTGAAACATCTACTGGCTTTGGCATGGTCAAGTCCATGGCAACAAGCTCATCATTAAAGCTGTGTACCCCCAGTTCTTATCAATCTTAGCAGGGGGTCAGTAAAATTAATAATGCTAGTAAAATCATCTCTCACAGAAGGCCTTCTTTCCAGACTCAGTACTGAGTGGTCAGCTACATTTTGTGTTTCTTCTTGTTCAGGGTTTTCAGCTGCCATTGATTGTGTCAAAAATGTCCTTCTCAGATCATGCTGATACTGAAATTATTCTGCACTGGAAATTGGACATGTCAAATGCACTAATGTTACTGCCATGGCAAAAATGCTAGCAATACTATCTTAACTGACCATACAAACTTGTGTATTGTTTCTGTTGTATACTCTAAAGCAATTCCACTGTATTTACTGTGTCTTCTTCATTCGTGCACAAAGTAATAGAGCCTTAAACTATGAATGTTAACTAAAGTTTGTAATCAACAACTAATACTGCCATAATTCTGCCCTGAAAAAAGCATGTAAAAGACACAAAAACCTCTTTTTCCAAGAGCATTTGTATTACTTGCATTTTGTATATTTTATCTTTGCTTTATAGGATGATAGTGTTTTCATGTAGAACTATAAGGGAAGGTACATTCTGTAATGTGCATGAAAGTCAAATACCACACTCCACACCTCACCCTCAACACATGCCTCAGGATGGTGAGGGATGTAAATAGGCTATTGACCTCTCCCCTTCCCTCTGATATATTTCTAGGTTTCTCCATAGAGATGACAAGTATGTCAGGACACAGTATCCTCTGATGTTTCTAGGTTGTGACACACCTGTCTACTCCCCCAGATTATGAATCAAACTCATTTTTTTTCAGAAAGGACTGTCTCAATCATATCATAATGGACTTGGGGTGAGATTCCAAGGAAGCCCTGCTTGGTCAGTGACATCAGGCACACAAAAAGGCACAGAAACCAGCCTCATTTGTAATCAAGCTAGGGAAAATTCTGAGTGGGATTTATTTATTTAACCAAGTAAAACTCATAACAATACTGCGCAAAGGATGAAAGAAGTTTCTTTTATTATATTATTTCAGAGCTTCTCCAGCATGAAGAGCTTTGGGTTCTACAAATAATAAAGTGTCTATGCCAAATTCTCAGTTTCAGTATCTGTTTTAAGTGCTCTGGCAAAACTATTTCAGAGTCAAAATCTGAAGATGTACATGGTAGTGCTTGAGGATGAAAATCAATGCTATCCTTCACTAAAAGGAAAAGAAGCTATGTTGCAATGAAAACCTTTCATCCAAACTAAAATTAAATTTTAAAAAGTTTAACAATCAGATAAAAACATCTTAATACAATATGATAACTTAAAATCATTACTTCATAGCTGAGGCCATTCCAGAAAATATGTGTGCTTTTCTAATTTAGAAGAATAAAATACTTAAGAGGGTGGGGGTTTTTTAAGTAATGAAACATACATTTCTACTTGATCTTTTGCTGCAGGAGATAAATCTATTTCAGGAGGCAAAGAGTCCTCAAGTCTTTTTGAAATCTTCTCCTCCGCTATTAAAAAAAAAGGCAGTACAAAAATCTAATCAGACTCAATTTCAAATCAATACAAATATACATCACATTAATTTTATTTAGAATAATCAGTTCCATTATTCTGGTCCACACGCTTATGCAAGAACTTATACACTGAATTTACAAATAAATTATTTACATCACCCACATTCTTTTAACAGTAAACTCATCTGTCTGGGGATTAGTAGGGCAGTTATTAAATTAGTGGCTAAGCTTACACAGTATTAAATCATGGGTTGCAATAATTACAGTTTGTAAAACAAGATTACTACAGTATAGACTTAAAATAGCCACAACTAACTTTCTCAAAGATTTCAATTGGACCAAACAAAATATTGTTCCATTACGATTACTCTAAAAAAATTCTGAATATAATTAAGTTCTGATGTTAGAACTTGTTAGAAGGCAATTAGCTACACATTTCTCTTTTTAATATTATAGTTTTATTATGTTTGTTGTTTGATATTTTATACAGAATTCTGGACTTTGACTGTAAATATATTTTGATTAATTGATGGGATCAAAGCATAACTAACCTAGGTAACCTATTGTCACCATAATTCTTCCTTCATAAAGCAAAGTAACTGTAGCACAAATAACTTGTGGGTTATGCATGTCAACTTAAAATATGACAGTTCTACTATAATCTTCCTGTTGAAATATTCAGAATGAGTTGCGTTCTGATGGAACAACCCCCTTTTTTTCTCCCAAGAGGGCAAGGCTGATGAAGTTCTTTTGCTTCTCTAAACATATAAATATGGAAGACTGGAGATTAAAACCTTATGACTATAAATTATGACCAGAAGATTTTAAATGGCTCATCTCTTGCGAATTTAGAAGGTGTGTTCGCCTTCTGGAGCCCATGGTTACCATACCACTGATTACACACAGATATCCAACATGTTTCCTTCCACCTTGAAGGAATTCCATACCCTGATAATGACCACTTCCCTTTATTGAAATTATTTAATTTTAACATTTCATCTAGCACCTGGGTTCAAACAATCTAACTCAGAACATGAAGATGCACAGTCCTTCAGTTAAGTGGCCAACTGCAAGCGCTGCACTAGCCCCCCAGTTTTCAGCTTCCTCCGAAGTTACTATTTAAACAAACAATATCAGTGATTGATGCCCCCAAAGCATTAAATACTTACTATCAACTGATCAAGCTCCTTCAAGATCAACTTGTCTAGTTCTATTCCCGCATGTAGTAATCAAAGCAACACATTTCAGTCAATAAATCAAATCATTCCCAAGGTTGGGACAACTACTTCTGTGACATGTTCAGCTTATGACATCTAATGTCCAAGCATTTCATCTCCCACTGAGTGATCCTCTCACTGACTGCCGGGGGGGGAGGGCATTACTACCTCAGAAATCCACAATTTTATCTCCCAAAACTAGTAAAGCGGCTGGAAAGGACTTGATACCAGAATGATGGTGCCCTGTATTGGCATCTTTTTTTTACACACATAAGTCATTCTATGCAGATGCCCAAGGAATGGAACCACTCCATAAACATCCCTATTTTTAAAAAGGCAAACAAGCTTAATCCAGCAAAGCATTGCCCAATCATCCTATTAAATAAAATACGCAAATTATATTCCAAGCATCTCTATGTAAATCTAACAGATTTGGTGATTCAAGAAAAAATCCTAACCATAAAACAAACTGGCTACAGGCCAGGATTTTTAATTTCTGACCAAGGCACCACACTCCAACATCTGGTCAAAAGATATTCTAGCTGTCCTTGTAGAATTCTCTATGCTACTTTTACCTATTTGAAGGCTGCTTTTAATTCAATCCCCTGTGAGTAGCTATGGCAGAAATTAGCCACCACTTCTACTGATTGATATTCACTGAGATTAATTATAATGCTTCAAGAGGACGCTTCCAAGCAAGGAAAAGCATTCACTCTAGCAAGGCTTAATTCCTTATGACCTGTACTGTCAGAGGGAAAGTTTAACAGCCTCCCCAATTCAGAGCACTTTTATATTTGCTCAGGGTCAGCCACTGAGTTGGTTACCCATATTTTACTTCACTACCTCTTAAGATAATTGGTTTGTAGCCCTTATATATTTACTTCTTACTAGCTGCACTAGTTGGCCAGAAATTGGTTTACTTACTACTTTTAAACTTTTAATTGAAGATCTCCATGATTGTTATCAGGTTCTGCTCAATCACTATTGCAATTCCAAGGTTTTAGGCTTCATTTTTACTTTAGATGATTATATGGATAATCTCAACTGCACTAGATCATTTTCTCCAATCTCCTTTCATTTTATTACTTCTTTTACTCTGCACTACATTATGTTTTTGTTTTGATTATTACAATTACTATGTTATTATTGTAACTGAGTCTACCCAAATCTTTTGCTCTCCAGATACTGTATACTACAATTCCCAGAACTCACAGTAAAAGTTCTAGTCCCAACAAATCTGATTGACAGCAGGAAGAAGATCCTATCATGCTACTATCATAGCAGCATTAATAGGAAACAGCAGCTCCAAGAAATCTCATCCCAAAATGGAATCTCACCTTGTTCACTCTGGAGATCTTTTAGCCTGCAACAAAGTTCCTCCACTAATGTCTCGATCCCAGAACTCTGCCAAAAAAAAAAAAAAAACTAAACTGAATTTAATTATAGCTGAACATTCATAAAATGCATGTCTAATGATCATTTATATTATCAGAGAAATCTTTGCAACAGTCTTTTTCTCTGTATGCCGTTGCATTAAAATTAAAATATACATTTCCCCAATTCCTTATCACTGATTTTATGTGAACAGATAGACAAAATTATTGATCTCTAAATAATGGGAAGATCGGTCTTAAGGATAGGATAACTTATTTTTATTGGTTTTTATCTCTGGTCTTTTAGGGTAACAGATTTTCCTTAAGAGTCCATAGCTCAACATTACAAGATTCTACATATTGTGTTCAGTTTACACATATGTAATGCACATTTTTAAAAATCTGTTCAATCATGTCTGATTCTCAGAGACTGCCTGGACAAGTCCCTGATGTTTTCTTGGCAAGGTTTTTCAGAAGTGGCCACTGGGACTTCTGGTGGGAACGTGGCCAACTGAGCAGCTGTGTCCGTGGGCTCTGCGGGCAGAGCTGGCAACGTGTGCTTTTTTGGGAGCTTGACAGGCTTTTTCCTGGAGCCCAGAGCCTTTTCATGTGAAGAAAAAGCTCGGAATCACCCTATATGCTCACCAAAACACTGTCTTGTAACCAGAGAATCACAGTGTTCGCAATGATCCAGTAAGAGACAATGGGAGGCGGGGGATGCCATCATTTCCACGCCGCGTTTGTAGCCTTAAAGGGACAGTAGGTTGAGCCATCCCATTTCTAAATCACCCAGTTTATATATTTTTTAAGTTCATGTACCCCAAGAGAGGCTTTCTACATCAAGGAAAAGCGGACTCTCTTGGTGCTTATTGTTATTTTTGGATTACATTTTTAAAATTTTTTAAAGTTTTGGCTTGTTTTCCTGTTAAAGATTAAGGAAGACTGAGGATATATAATTGCTTCCTGTTATTATTTTTGTACTGATTTTGAAGGATTGAATATTTCCCTACATGCTGGATTCGCCATTTTGAATCTTCAGCTTTCTGTTTACTTTTTCTGGGACTTGTTAGAGCACTTACTCTTGCCAATTTCATTCTGACCTCTTTCATTAACCCATTAACTCTATCTGAGCTAGTCAAGTATCTAGGGGGCACCATAATCTACTGCCTGAAGAATGGAGGATTTCAAGGAGATTTTCTCAGAGCTTTGCTATGAGCTTAAGCAAAGTTTTGAAGAGATTCTCTCAGAGTGCCGTCAAGCTATTCTGCAGAATATTCAGGACATTGGGGAAGATATCATTTCTAGAGTGCGTCATCTGGCTGAAGATGGTATGGAGGAAGATGGAGAGTTTGGTAAAGATGGTGTTTTTACTGACAGAGAGATTGAAGTAATGCCAGGCAAAGACTACATTTTGATGCTGAAGGGGTTAAAACGACAATCTGAACTGCAGACTACACAGAAAGTTGTTTTTCTGGGGGATTGTTATGACTTTCTGGGGAAATGTTATGGGAGATAAGAGAACTTGTTTTGTGGGAGTTTTTTTGCTGAGAAGGCTGAGTTTTTGGGGGGAGCAGTTGGACTGTTTGATTCCTGTATGAAAAATGCCTTGTATATAAAATGGAGATACGTAAATGTTTCGACATATTTCAAAGTGGGGTAAAAATTTAAGAATACTTAATTGGATTGATAATGGTTTTTATGATTTTATGTCTTTCTAATGATTTGGATTAAGATTCACTGGTTTCTTTATAAGGTTTGTTTGATTTTTAAGAATATTTAAGAATGCTTAATTGGACTGATAATGAGGTTTTTATGATTTTATGTCTTTCTAATGATTTGGATTAAGATTTACTGGTTTCTTTATAAGGTTTATTTGATTTTTAAGATTTATAAGGTATCTATAAGGTATAATAATAATTGTTTGGTTTTTAGGTTTAATAAGGTCAAGATTGTTGTAGTATTAATTAGGAAAAAAACTAATGTTTCATTGGATTGACAATGAGGTTTTTTATGATTTTATATTTTTGTAATGATTTGTGTCCTGATTACCAGGAAACACACTGAGACAATGACTTGGTCTCTAATATTTATTAGTAGTACTTAACAAGAATCCTAACAAACTGAGGAAGCGTGGGAAAACCCAGCCATATAACCCCCAAAGGTTAAGGCGGTCCCGATCTGTGTCTCTTTGAATGGCTGAACAGTTCCTCAGTGCTACGCATGCGCTTGACAGTCTGGGTGGGAGCCCCCTGCTCGCCATCCTTACTCATGACAATTTGGATTAAGATATATTGGTTTCTTTTTAAGGTCTGATTTTTAAGATTTATAAGGTATCTATAATGTATAATAATAATTGCTTGGTTTTAGGCTTAATAGGGTCAAGATGGTTGTAGTATTATTATTTATCAAATGTGTCCCCGCCCATCTCCCCCCACTGGAGGGACTCTGGGCAGTTATATATTTATAAAAGTAGACAACTTATATGTTTTTATAATTTGATTTTTACTAAGTAGACAGAAATATATAGAATAGTGTTAGGAAGAAAATAATTGAATAAAGGCTGTGTTTAGGGGGCAGAAGCTGGTTTAGACATTTATACATCTTTTTTTTTAATATAAGGAGAAGGAGCAAGTACTTAGTGATTTTTATGTGTGCTGATGGATTGATTATGGAAATTGCTATATATTCTTGTTGAAAGTCAGAAGTCACTTCTTGTGTAATCTTAAAAAAAAAATTCTTGTGGTTCTCACTTTTTTAGTTTTTTTCTTTTTGTAGTTTTTTTTTCTTTTTGTAGTTTTTATCTTTGCTTTAAACTTAATAAAATTCTTATATATATAAAAAAAGAAGTGGTTTGCCATTGCCTAGGGCTGACGGAAAGTGACTGGCCCAAGGCTGCTCAGCTGGCTTTGTACCTAAAGCAGGACTAGAACTCATGGTCTCCCAGTTTCTAGCCTGATGCCTTAGCAAACTGGCTCTCCTCCTTACAAATAAATTTAAAATTTAAAATAAATAAAAAATTACTCCTCTGTTATTATTATTTTGCTTTTCTTAATTGAATACAAGAAACAAACAGAAAAAATATAGAAATTTATAATAAAAAGAAATGAAAGAAAATTGAAAAAGGGACAAAACTATATAGTGCATATTTTCAGATACACATATAGTGTATTTATAAAAGTTCCACATAAAATGTATAAACATCCACAGCTAGTTTACATCAATAAGTGATTTATTTGTAAGTTGCTTTTAACTTCAACTCTGCAGACCACTGACTAGTTGTGCCCATGTTTTTATCCTTCCAGCCCTGAAGAATGTCTTTTAGTTATAAGTGTCCTTAGAGAATCTAGTTTCTTTTCCAGATATCAGTTAGGAATAGGAATATAATCCAAAAAATAAATCCTTAAAATTAGTGAGACACATTATTCTGAGCAGTAGTTAAATTGTATCTTTCTTACTTTTCCTTTCCTTTTGTTAAGTTTAATTCATCTGATGCTTTTTAGATGAATTTTATCACCAAAGCACTAATGTGAAAAACTGAAGCTTAAGGGAAAAGGCCAAGCAGCGGTAGGATGGAAGAGTTCTCTCCTGTGCCATCCTGAAAAGAGCATAGAGCATTTATACTGGTCTAATGGATTGCGCTGTGCTGAGAAATTCAACAGCACACTGGTATTGCCATCAGAATTGACTATTGACCTATGAGCAGCAAAAGCAGCTAGCTTCTTAAGGACAGTTGAGGGATTACATGTGGTCAGCCTATTATAATCCTGTTATAAATGATTATGGACTCAAGTTTAATAAATGGCAAATGCAGAGCTTAACATGTTCAATTAAATACAGATTTCATTTGAAATTTAGTTATTTTGAAAAAGGTACCCCCAAATAGCAATTTTGACTAGATTTTTTTTAAATGAACAAAAGAATTGTTATGCTACTTTACATCACAATTAAGAATCAGAATTTAAACATAACTGAACTATACAGCTAGTTCTTACTTCATCAGAAGCAGAGCGAAGACATTGAACAGCAGCCTGTTTCTTCATTTCTTCTAGTGTAAGATCAGAGCACTTTTTCTTACTTTTCCCCCATTTCTTGTAAGCTCCCTTTTCCCAGCCCAGGAAGATGTCATTCTCCTAAAATAAATTGAAAATCATAATAACTGCAATATTTTCTTGTATATTGTCTCTGCAACTCTTAATGACTTTTAAGAAAGACACTTTGGGGGAGGATGACTCTGGAGAGATTAACTACAGATATATTTACTACAATTCTTGGTTTTACTTATATAATAGACATTCTGTACCCCATCCTTCCAAGAGATAATTTCCAGGCAGCTTTACTATTAAAATTCAATGGAACAGTAGTAATATTTATTCCAATTAGTAGCAGCAACATCTTAAAATAGCAGATGGTAAAGATAGGTAAAGACCAATTTACTGACTAGGAAAATTAAACTGTCTTTATGCCAAGGTGACACTAAAGCATAAACTATACAAACTGTAATCCCACTAACAAGAATATTAAAAGCCAAATAAAGAAATGAATGAAACCAGCAACTAGGGCTTCAGTGTTCAAGTTAAATGTACAAGAAGAACTGGAGAAAAAATGATACAAGACAACTAAAGGCGAAAGCGGGGGAGCGGGGAGACACTTAAGAAGTTGTCCTTAGAGTCTCTGGATAAGCAGATTCTGCCTGAAATGGAAAGGTTGTGGCATGATATAATCCCAAGCCAATATTACACTTATCCTGAGCAGAGCTGAACTAAAGAACTCCCCCACCCATAAACAGAAAATATCAGCAATTTCCAGCTGATTATGTCACAGTCCATAAGCTGCCATTTGGTGACTGACTCTGCTTCTGCTTGGCAATTCTAAGACCATGGACCTTTTTTCCCCAGTAGTCTCAAGTTGATAATTTTCCTCAATAAATAAATGAACACATATAATGTTTTTGACTCATTTGCTTAATTGGGTTCTCTTTACCTAGTTTTAGGACTTGTGTGGAGAACAGATCACGTTTTAGGTCATATTTATGCAGAAATATTGAAAATTCAAAAGTATTCACAAACTTTTAAGCACCATTGTAGACTACCCTTACTAGTCAATGTGAACAGTATAGTAACAAAGACACACAATTCAAGCGAAAAATCTCATCTATGCTCCTAGTGATGCAGGCTACTAGCTCTCATTACTTTGGATTATTTCTTCTACGCTTCAGTCTGTAATGTGTTTCTCTTTGAGAACACTACTCTTTTAATTCTATTTTGTATACAACTGTATATTAAGTCCTCTCTTCTTTCTTCCCCTTTTCCCTTGAACTATATTAGAGCAAGGTTCCCATTTCTTGAATGTGCTTTAGCTGAATAAAAGTCATCACATATCAGATGCTTGGGCCATAAATTACAACAGAAATAGTGCTTCAACACAAGCCAGGAGCTAGTAGTAGTCAATCTAAATTAAATTATATTGTTTAAGATAATTAAAATAAGAAAATAAATAATATATTAGAAAAGGGTTAAACAAAGCTATATTAATACAGCAGTAAGACATACAGAGACAGAAAGGTAAAACAGAGTTCTTTGGCATTTGATTTTCAAGTTTCAAGCTTTCAGAATTATTTGTGTTTCCTCTGATTTTTTTTTTCCGTTTTATTCTGTGTGCAGGTAAACTGATCTAGGAAGAGAAGTAACAACGGATTCTCAGCACCTGATTTCTCATAGACAACTTTACGTAAGGAATAAACAGGTCAAATTACATCTCTGTATAACAATAAGCATCTCTATATTTACTAGGAAGCCTATATTTATATATTAATTTCTGCAAGGTATGAATGCAGTTGAGGAGGTGGTTCCTATGAGGAATAAAAGTTGAGATTTCCAGAAAGAGGCAGCAGGGTCAAAACTAACCACTTATGTCTCAATACCTGCAAATTAAGCAATGAGCCATATCTACTGAAATCCTGGAACACAGGATATGCATATGCACATACCCCAAATAAAGGAGAAGCACATTTTGCAATTTGCATTGGTTGGCAAGGTAGCCTATTTCTTCAGCACCAAGCTATGCCAAGGAACACACTTTCCTGGAGTCAAAAATAGGGCTATGAGATGAAAGTAACTGCATCACCGCTCAATGTCCAACAAAAAGCCCAACCAAAAACTTTCTGCAACACTCCCTTACCACTGCAGAACTCTTCCTCAGGAAGACTGCAGAACAGAAAGCAGAAATGAATGGGGAGGGGGGCAGAAAAAATGTAGCAGACAAGTGACATGTCATACAATGTCTAAGCAAATATTTGCAAGACTGTTTAGAAAATATTCTGTGCTTATATCTGGAATCAAAACATGAACATTACAATAAACCAACATTTAATTTTTTTGTACAAATTATGATGAACTGTAAGTAGGGTAAGAAAAGTAATTAATGTGCTGTTCTGTTAGGATCAGAATCTAGGCCTTAAGAATGGTGACTGCAACACAGTACAATGCTGAATACATGGGTCCAGTTTTTAAATACATTTCCCAGCCATGATCCTCTTTGTACCCCTGATGGAAGAGCAATAAGGGCTGGGGTTTTAGGCCAATGCAGGGCTTCACAACTTAGGTACTCACAAACTATTATCTGGATAGTAACACATAAAGGATGTTGTGGCAAACATTCCTAACATCAGCCAATACAGTTACAACAGCATTCTTGCTACCTAGTTTTAAAAAATATTTTAAGGAAGAGAGATTCCTCTCATAATGGCCGTAACTTTTCTAGACCAAGTCAAAGGTTTCTTATTATATGAGTGGTCTGACTAATAACTGAAGTTATCTGAGTGGTTACAAAGTTCGTACACACATTAAAAAAACAGAAAATGAACAATGAAAATAATGCAAGGCAATTAATATATAGCACAGTAAGGATAGAAAGCATAAATCTACCATCCCAATGCAGAGCAGGCACTTCAAATAACCACAAAACTATAACAATGCTTGGGACAAGAGAAGTGTCTTAGCCTCCCAATTAAAAAAAAAATCTGGACATTTCATTAGCAAGGTCCCCCAGCTGAAAAGCCGCCAACCTCATTTCCCTTGAGCATAGCTTTCAGTTCTCCCAATAACTAGTTTTCTATAGCAAAGGTGTGCAATCTTTGGTTTAACTTTAGAAGTTCTCTGCAATTAACGATTCAAGACTTCTACCAAGTGGAGAGGAAGAAACCCATCCAGCTCTGAATTCAGCCATGCCCACTGGTGGGCAGCCCCCAACAGAAAAAGGTTTCCCAACTGTGTTTCACAATATAGAACAAAGTACTTAAACTTTGCTTCAGGAATATACTATTCATTTAATATTTGAGCAGAAATGCACACTGTAGAGCTTTTAAAGTGAACAGCTTGAATGAAAAATATAAAATACAAAACCAAGCACAGTGGTTTTCAAAACCAGGTTTATAGTTTGTGTGTTTAACACAAGTCTGTTGAGTACTCTACCTAAGTGTAACTTCCAGCAGGCTAACAACCGCACATATTTTGAGAGGCAGGATAGGCGGCACAGCCCCAAAGTAGTTGGGAACTGCTGGGGGTATCCATTCAGATTAAAAGTAAAAACAACTAAGTTGGATATGCATACACAAATACACTCTAATATTTATGCCCATATACCCTGATACATGCACACAATAATGCAAACTCAAGCTTAGATGGGGTGGGGAACAAGGGAACCCACTTAACAGTTGTATGAAAGCTGCATGTTATATAATTGAAGTGGAATTGAAGCATTTGCATTAAATGAATAAGTAACCAGAAAACATCTTGGGAAAGCAAAGTACAGCAGGAAGTAAAAGACCACTAGGAAAGTTGTGGAGAGCTCAATGAGAGCGGCAGGATGAGGTGGAGAGTGAAGGAAAAGCAGTAGAGAATGAAAAAAGTTGGGAAGAAAGAAGGAGATATCAGCATCCTGCAGAGTACAGCAGATAGGGTGGAGTGCAAAGAGAGGGGATAGGGATGGTGATGGAAACATGGCAGGGAAGGGAGGAAAGAGAAGTCAAGGAGGGAGGGAGGGTGCACCAGGGAACAGAAGGAGAATTCAAGGAAATGGGGAGCCTGGGAGGGCAATGGGGCATTGGAGCATAGGGGATAGGACAGAGAGCAAAGTTCAGGGACAGTAGGACAGAGGTGTAGTGTAGTGGAATGGGGCAAAGGGAAAGAGAGGCACACCAGTGGGAATGTGGCAGGGCAATGGATGATGCCAGTTTAAGCCTGCAGTTTCTATACTCTTATAGTTAAAGCATGATTTAAAACCACAGCTTAGTACAGTGAAGATAGACTTTTCCGCTCTTTAAAGTTTTTTTTTTAGAAGGAACTAAAAGGATCTAGCAAAGTTCATTGCAAGCTTTTAAAACTTTTAAAATACAATGTTCTACTTCTAACACAATATAGTACTAATCACTAGACTTATTAATCATGTTTCTTAAAAGGTATGTAACATCTTCCAAACTGTATCACAAATTATTTTTGAAACTCAGTTTTCCAAAGACCATATACGATATGTCATGATGGTTACTTTATCAGTCAAACATACTCCTGAGTATAGCTAAACGTTGGGACGTGCTTTAAGTCCCATATTTCCTGCTCTAACAATATGAAACTAAGATGTATTATTTACCATAACAGCATACACAGATAATTTAAAACATGTTACAAATACTCATTTTTCAGTCAAGCACATCTAAAATATGTAAATACCTGTTCCTGCAGATCGTAGTCATAATTATCATGCAGCAGAAGACTGAGGACATAGCGAGTATAAATCATGGCATCAATGCCACATTTTTCTAGCTCTTGTCCCAGCCAGGTCTGCACAGGGCCCAAAGCCTGAAGCAGAGACATTTCAGAAACAGATACAGGACCCAGACAGGAACTTGAGGAGCTTTCAGATGGCAAACCATCCACAACAACTGTATAGACTAGGTGCATGAATCTAGGTGGCTTTCATCCTTAGAACATGAAGCATTTTCTGTAGATGATATTCCGTGGGAACCTGGAGGTGGATATTTTCACTCCAGTACGGAGGAGACACGCTTGACATCTAGGACAATCATTTATATTTGCTGGCAGTTATCAGTCTAAAGACAAGACCCACTCTTCAGGCATAACCAGAGTACACTAAATCTTAACAGGAAACACATGTTTATGTGCATTTTTCTACCTTAATTTCACATTGAAGCCAGATGTAAATCCCCAGCAGGACCTATAAAAAGGGGAAAAAAGAAATTGTGACTTGTATTAAGAAAACAGATAGCAATTAAGAAAACACACACACACACACACACACACACTGATGCACTGCAGTAATCAGACTTGGCTTCCTACAAATGGACACATACAATAGAAGTCAAGCCTCACAGAAAGAATTAGACATGCACCTGCTTGGAATGCTGAGAAGTTAGAATTTTAAAAGAGCTTTGGGGAGCCTGTTACAAAACACTTATCTTAATTTTTCAACACTTGGAAATACAGACTATCTATGGATGCATTCACCATTTTGGGATTCACTAACTCAATTTTCATGCACTACTTTACCACCCCATGTTACATTAGCAGCAGTGAACATGCTTATAACAGATGGAATGCGAATAAAATTTCAGTAAGATGGCAGTACCCTGTTACTCAGAGGAACTACAACTATAGCATGAGAAAGTACCCCAGAAAGAAAAAAATGCCAAAAGGAAAAAAAAATCTAGCCCAAATCTGCTGGGCTTTACTTGTAAATTAAAACATACAATTTTAGAAACATCTATTCTATACGAAAAAAACACATGAAAAGTTAATTAATGATTGAGAGTACGGAATTATGCAGCTATGATTCCCTGAGAGAATATGTGGAGTGTTAACTATGTTGCAGTACTGCATGCTCCAGGTGTTCTAGACAATAATCTCATAACCCTAGTTATCATAGACATAGTACTAGGAACTGTAATACAACTCATCCAGAAAGCACATTGAGGGTAGCTGCTTTAGAGAAATTCCAAGGCTCTGCAACATATACCAATCAGGTTACGCAAAAGCTCCCATTTGGGTAATGGACCATTTTGGGAGAACTCTAGAATGTTCAATTCCTCCTTTATACTATGTCTGGCACACCAAAACCTGTTCCAGTTTGGAGGATTAGTTTCTATAGAACCACTGAGCCATCCTGGAATGGTCAGACTGGCATGGTCCGGAGGAGGAAAGGAGTGCTTTGCGGTATTTTGGAACTTCCTGTGCATAACTTTTTAAATGACTGATTTTCTAATGTCTGAAAACTAGCAACCAATGAGAGAAAGCAATTCCATTGTTAATGGTTATAATCTAATGCATTAAAAAATGCAGCTTCCTTTAACAAACTTCAGTTGAAGAACTATTTATGTACTGAATCTGTATTCTGTAAACTATTAGAGCAGTTTACAGAATTAAAATACAAAATAAAGATGACTAAACTCTACATCGGTTGTTGGCAAATACATCAAAAGAAACCAAATGCTTACATAAAAAAGGACTACTTTAACTGTGAAAGTGCCTCCAGAATTGGGAACTAAGCTAGCAGAAGATAGAGGAGCAATATGGTTTTCAGATTATATTTTGTTTCTCTACATTTTAAAATGTATCGATAAAATGCTAATAATTAAATTTCAGCTTAAAACTTTAAGATTACATGTGAAACAAAATATAAAATTTGCTCACATAATTTAAGGAAAACCAGCCACTCATTAAGAATGCACAGCTTGCCGAGAATCAAAAGTAGAACCTGGACAGAAAAAATAACAACTCCTAGCTGAGAGCCTGTCATCCATCTGGAATAGCTGCTGCTGCAGAACCATCCCAGTGGGAATACTGCTGATGACCTAGCAAGGAACGTCTTCAGTACTGGGGAACGTTAATCAGTGGTCCACTATTTCATTTCCCCTGTGCTACCATCTCTGGGGTTTGATAGGAACATTAACTATGGCAACAGGCTGGACACCCACTAAAAGGATGACACCAAAGGGGATCACTCTCTTGTGAAAGACCAAGGGGAATGGCCACTCAAACATTTCCATCTCCAGCAGAGGGGGAGGCTGGGGTATCTGATTCTGTACATCATAGAGCATCTCTCAATCATACGAGTGTGAACTGACTTCTGACATGACAGCTATTCCCCTCATGGTGATGTGAATTGACAGTCTGGCATGAGGGCTGGCAGGCGGGCTACATTTACATCATTTGGATTCAGCATAAATGATTAAAAGAAGAGTAACAGCAATACTTAATGGCGTTAAGACTACTTGTATGCAAGTAACTAACTGCTCAACTAACACCTTCAAGTTTGAACATTACTAGACACTGTCTGTATGGATTATTTTCAAACTATTTCCCAGTTCCAGAACTGTGGGTATCTACCGATGCCAAAGAAATTTTCTGAAGCTTTATTAACTTAGGGCTGGGGAAGCATTGTCAGACAAAGAAGGGTAGTTAATCTTTTCCAACCCTCGTGCTGCAACTCACAATCTTCCCATATTGACATTAAGTTTAAGAAAGAAAAATTGAATTAGCATCAGTAAAAGCTATTTCTTTAAGCTTAACTGCCATACGTTTGTAGAGAGGAGGAGAGCTTCAGGGCATATCCATATAGGAGTGATGTGCTAAATGTCCTCTCGTGCACCATCATCCCCCCTGGATACTGTCTCTCCTTATTTCCAAGGGAAGGAGGGAGAAAGCTATCATTGTATGATGCAGCAACAAACCAACATTCTTAGTACATAGTAATTTGGCCTCAGCCTTATATAGAGAATGATTTCACTGTGAGTCTCCAACACACTTCACAGATGTTCACAATAAAAACTTGTGAATCCTGGAAAAAAGCAGGAAGGATGTTGCTGAGAGAGTGAATCCTTTATTAAACTAAAAACAGCCCAGTTTAAAGGTGAACTGATTTACTACTGTATTAAATAGAGTATTTTCAGGCTCATGCAAAAACCTGAAAGAAGTCAGGCTGATTCAATGAATAACAGAGAGATGATGCATTTGTGTGAAAACACTTCTTCCATATCATTTTCAAAGCAAATACAGCCATACTAGTATTACATATGGTTTCTGTAAGCAAGCTGTTACTTAAGAGGCATGAACTGTGCAACTACAACCCAAAAGGAAGACAAACCTCAAACCCCCCAAAACAAAACAAAAAAACCATCCCCCCAAAACCTCCCATCTGCCTCCATTACTATATTCTCAGAGAATCTAAGGCAACCTTCCATTTTAAAAGTAAATTATACAGGAGAAAAACCCAAATTTTTCTTCCAAGTAAATACAGCATATGCACAGATTTATGCTAACACACATAGCACCATTTAATTTTTACGTAGCAATTTTCAAGCAAAGAAAAGCCCAGAAAACAGTCTGAAAGTTGAAGTGGAGGGATGGGGAACGTAATCGCCAACTTGGTATGAAGGGTTGAACCCCTCTACAGGCCCAAATTTGCAATCCTAGGGATACCCCGAGTCGTTTATTAGTGTCATGTTCATCGTTTCAATGTTCTGTATACATCGTAACGTTTCGCATGTCACTTTTCTAACCCGTGTTTGCGGGTTGGAAATTTCCAGCCGTGCCAGGCTGTAATCTTCTTACTGCAACTGTGGAATGTATGTTTGGGTTAGTGACTCTGTTCAAGGTTACTTTCTCAGGCCGATGTGGGTAACGGTTGCTAACACCTGGGAGGGGGTGGTTGCTAGGAGGGAGGAAGGGCGGGACTGGTTTGAAAGCAAGGGTTTTTAGTTTGTATTTCGCGCGCTTTTGCTCATTCTCAGCTTTCTCTGTATCTGCACACTATTCCTATAATAAATCAGTTATCTTTAAGCTCTGGCTTGTGAGACTGAGTATTTTGGAGTAGGCAACCATTACATAAAGCTGAGAATCATAATTCAATTTTCCGCTAGCCCCATCCAAGTCTTTGGTGAAGGGGAGCGCTAGCGATGTCAGAACCCAGGCTGCAAGAGAGCGAAGGGGGCGAAGAACCAGACACCACAAGGGCGCTTGTGGTCCCGAGCTCCCGAGCTCAGAGGGCAGCCCGCCGGGATAAGCGGGGTACCCAGCTGGAAGGCCGGGGTTTACCGTCTGAAGTGAGCGGCGCTACAGGGGATGACTATCGAACCGGGGAGGAAGGAGACTCCGAGGTCGAATCGCCGCAAGCGTCCTGGGAACCGGAGATCCCGTTGTCGCCTACGGTGGTGGTGACCACGGGGCCATTGGAAGAACCTGTTACCCCCGCACGCATAAAAGTACTAGAGGAAAAAATCGAATCTCTAGTTGCCCTGCTAAAGGAAAACCCCAGAGGGTCGGGGTCCCTGCGAGAGGGTCCGGAGGAAATTCCAACCCGACAGCCCAATCCGGTGGCGAGGTCCCCATCGCCCAGGGGAAGAAGTAGGATGCGGGTTTTCCGGCAATCGAAGGGAAAAGAGTCGGGAGTGACCAGGGAAGGGTCGCAGACGGTGGGCAGGCATTCGTTGGCATTCGCGGAACCACTTGAGCCGAAAGAGTCGACAAGAACCCCTCCGCCTTTCATGGTAAAGTTTGATGGTGATCCCACAAAGTTGTCCTTCTTTGTTACCAATGCCAGGAACTATATGGAGGACTGGGGGCGAAGTTTTCGCTCAGAACATGGCAAAATTAATGCCATCGCCAACAAACTAAAGGGGAGGGCAGCGGATTGGTATGTACAGTTATGCCAAGCCGAAGCCATGGAATTAGAAGAATTTGAGGAGTTCCTGTGGGCGTTAAAACAACACTTCGAAGACCCCTTGGCCCAGGAACGAGCGAAACGGGCGCTGAGGAAACTTGCCCAGGGATCTCTCTCTGTCGCGGACTACGCCTTGGAGTTTAAAGCCCTGGCTGGAAAGGTGGAGGATTGGTCCCAGTCAACTCTAGTAGAAATGTTCAAACAAGGACTGGAGATGGAGGTCCTCCGATGGGCTTTGGGACGTGACGATCTGAAAACGTTGTATGGGTGGATTCAGCTGGCAGGCAGTGCTGAAAACGCCCTAGAGACTTTCGCACATAACAAGGAACTGAAGCAAGGGAAGTCAAGTAGAAGTGTCCGTGCCCCGGGATTCCCAAGCCGCCCCAAACCGAAAAGTTGGGAGGAAGAAAGAGAACGGCGTTTTGCGAAGGGGCAGTGCTTGAGATGCGAGAAAGAAGGACATCGCGCAGCTGCGTGCCCAAGAAAGAGATCCGAGGAGCAGCCAGGGAAGTCATCCGGCAAGTCTCCGTCGGTACCAAGAAAGATGAGGGCTGCCCACGCGGAGGTCGATCCTAACGACAACCAATTCGGGGGAAAGGAGGAGGAACTGGACTTCGAACAGCCGGCGGGAAAAGGCAACCACCTGCTCTGAAGGGCGCCATAGGGCAGGTGGAAGGAGATGGGCGCGACCATGATTTGGTGAGTGGGAATTTTCCTACCCTGACGGTCAAGGTGAAATTGGGATCCAGTATCCGAACTGTGGAGGTGTGGGCTATGCTTGACTCAGGCTGCTCGGGTTCATTGATGCACCCCGATCTCGTAGCCGCCTTAGACCTCCCTAGGTTCCCTTTGAAGCGGCCAATGATCTTTACGCAATTGGACGGGACTATGGCTGGGGGGAAACCAGTCACCCACTCCACAGGACTGGTGGCACTACAAATGGGTAGTCATTGGGAGAAATTACCCTTTGTCATAGTGCCGGTGGGGGGCCCATTGGTGATTTTGGGGATGCCCTGGTTTGTCAAGCAAAATCCTCTTATCAACTGGCTGCATAGGACGGTGACATTTGCTGATGGATTTTATAAAGTGCCAGAAAAGGATTTACTGGGAGACAATGAGGGTGGACGGGCAGCCACAACGACTGTACAAACGCTTGAGCCGCTAGAAGGGCTGCCGGAGCAATATCAAGACTTCGCAGATGTGTTTGGAGAAAAGGAGGCGGATCGCTTGCCGCCTCACCGAAAGACGGACTGTGCTATTGAATTTCTGCCCAATGTAAAATTGCCTAACCCAAAAATCTATGCTATGTCCCCGAAAGAGTTGGCCACATTGAGGGAGTTCATTGACAAGAACCTGGCCAGGGGTTTTATTGAGCCAGCTAACTCTCCGGTGGGGGCACCTGTCCTTTTTAGACCGAAAAAAGATGGTTCTTTGAGGCTATGTACAGATTTCCGTGGGCTCAATGCAGTTTCAATTTTAAACAAATATCCTCTGCCCCTCATCAAAGATATGTTATCACATCTGGCCAGAGGTAAAATTTTCTCAAAACTGGATCTAAGGGAAGCCTATTTTCGTATTCGCATAAGGGAAGGGGATGAGTGGAAAACAGCGTTTAACTGTCCTCTGGGGGCTTTCCAATACAAAGTGTTACCTTTTGGTTTATCGGGGGCGCCTGGGGTTTTTATGCAGCTCATTAATGAGGTCTTGCATGACCACCTGTTCAAAGGAGTGTTGGTATATTTGGATGATGTATTGATTTATACTGAAACAATGGCAGAACATATTCGCTTGGTGCGTCAAGTGCTCGCTAAACTGAGAAAGGCTGAGTTGTATGCTAAACTGTCAAAATGTGCTTTTCATCAGTCGGAAATTGATTATCTGGGCTACAGGATTTCAGAAGGGGGCATTGAAATGGACCCTGCTAAAATTGAAGCCATTGTCGCATGGGAACCCCCACACACGCAATGCCAATTACAAAGTTTCCTTGGCTTCACCAATTTCTATCGGGCATTTGCCCAAAATTTTGCAGAAATTGCTCTCCCCCTCACTGACTTACTAAAAACTAAAGCTCAGGGGGATACGTGGCATTCAAAAAATCCAGGCACGCTACTTAAGTGGACCCCAGCCTGCCAACAGGCGTTTGACGCGCTCAAACAGCTATTTACAACTGAACCCATCCTAAAGCATCCCGACCCGACTAAACCATTTGTGGTGCAGGTCGATGCCTCCAACTTCTCTATCGGAGCCCTTCTGCTCCAAGCCGACCACTCGGGCAGTTTGAAACCCTGTGCATATTTATCTCGCAAGTTCACGGAAACAGAGAGAAGGTGGCATGTTTGGGAAAAAGAGGCGTTTGCTGTAAAAGCAGCCTTGGAAACATGGTGCCACTTATTAGAGGGAGCTTCTCACCCTTTTGAAGTTTGGACTGACCATAAAAACCTTGAGGCATTAAGTACTAGTCGAAAACTCAGCCCTAAACAACTCAGATGGGCTGAATTTTTTAGCCGCTTTGATTTCTCAAATTCATTCCGGGGAGGAAAAACTTTTTGGCAGATGCCTTATCCCGCAGACCCCAAGATGCTGGCCCTGTGCCAATCGTTCAGGGTACTGTGTGGACTGAAAAGCAATTGGGCTTTGCGGCAGTGACACGCAGTCAGACGCGCACCCAACCAGCTCAACGGCCAGCCACTCCTCCTTCTTCCCGTCTGGGACGTTTGCCAATTCCGTCAGATTTGCAACAACAGTTTCTTCTCCACCTGAAATCTGATACTTGGTTGCAGGCAAACTTAAACACTGTTACTTTTGATGGGGATTTTGCCTGGAAGAATGATCGTCTTTATGTACCTGAGGCTTTACGAAAAACGATCCTGGTGCGCTGTCATGATGATAAACTGGCTGGCCATTTTGGGTACCTTAAGACCCTCCATCTCATCAGACGTCAGTTTTGGTGGCCAGCTCTCCCGAGGGATATTAAAGCTTATGTAGCTGCTTGTCCTGTTTGCGCGGCGACTAAGCGCAAGGCTGGAAAACCCCAAGGCTTTCTGCAACCTGTGGCTAACCCTTCCTATCCTTGGCAAGAAATCTCCATGGACTTTATAGTTGACCTACCCCCCAGTCAACGTAAAACGGTGATTTGGGTAGTCAAAGACTTCTTCTCCAAACAAGCACATTTCATCCCCTGCGCTTCCATTCCCACCGCGCAACAGCTGGCCCACCTATTTCTCGTACACGTGTACCGCCTTCACGGGAGCCCCTCCCGTTTGGTGAGTGATGGGCTCACAATTTACGTCACGATTTTGGCGGGCATTTATGAAACTGGTTGGTACCAAACAAGCCCTCTCTACGGCGTGGCATCCTGAGACAGATGGATCTACTGAGGCTGTTAATTCCACATTGGAACAATATCTACGTGCGTTTGTTAATTATCAACAAGACAAATGGGTGGATCTTCTTCCCTTTGCTGAAGTTGCTTATAACAACGCCGTACATCAAAGCACTGGCCAAGTTCCTTTTAAAACTGTGTTCGGCTGTGATTTCGTCCCGATACCGGAACTCCCGCACCCGCAATCTCTGCCTTCATCTCTAACCGATTGGGCACAGACTCTGACAGACTCTTGGCAGAAAATCCAACAAGCACTGCAACATGCCCAATCCTCTTATAAAAAACATGCGGATGCAAAGCGCTCCCCGCAGCCTACATTTAAAGTGGGGGATAAAGTCTATCTTTCCACAAAGTTCATCAAATCACCACAACCGTCCAAGAAACTTGGTCCTAAATTTGTGGGTCCTTTTCCTATTGTTGCACAAATAAACCCTGTGACCTTTAAATTGGATCTGCCACATAATCTTAAACGTTTGCATCCTGTTTTTCATTGCAGCTTACTCAAGCCGTTTCTCCTGTCCGACCGATGGCATCCCCAACCATCGCCTCCCCCACCCATTATGACTGATAGCCAACAACACTTTGAGGTCAAGGAGGTACTTGATTCTCGTCGCCAGCGGTCTACCTTACAATATCTCATTCGTTGGAAACATTTTCCACATCCTGAGTGGGTTGCCGCTCACGATGTCCGCTCTCCGGACCTGATTGCTAGATTTCATGCTGCCTATCCGGCCAAGCCGGCTCCTTAGCATTTTTTTTTAGGGGGGCAATATGTCATGTTCATCGTTTCAATGTTCTGTATACATCGTAACGTTTCACATGTCACTTTTCTAACCCGTGTTTGCGGGTTGGAAATTTCCAGCCGTGCCAGGCTGTAATCTTCTTACTGCAACTGTGGAATGTATGTTTGGGTTAGTGACTCTGTTCAAGGTTACTTTCTCAGGCGATGTGGATAACAGTTGCTAACACCTGGGAGGGGGTGGTTGCTAGGAGGGAGGAAGGGTGGGACTGGTTTGAAAGCAAGGGTTTTTAGTTTGTATTTCGCGTGCTTTTGCTCATTCTCAGCTTTCTCTGTATCTGCACACTATTCCTATAATAAATCAGTTATCTTTAAGCTCTGGCTTGTGAGACTGAGTATTTTGGAGTAGGCAACTATTACAATTAGGGCAGATAGAAATATTACTCGCAGAATGGAGCACCTTTCAATTATTGAGGCTGTAATGTCAGCTATAGTACCTTCTGGATAAATATCCATTCTTATAACCTATAGAAATGAGATGTACATAGGCTGCTTTTGAAGACTATTCAGCAACGCTGATCTACCCAAGAGATGGACTGATGAAAAATGCTCTGGTGAAAAATTGAAAGGAAAAATGGATTATGTCCATGGGGCCCAACCATTCTTCAGCTTCCTGCTACTTGCAGCTGCTAGGTTAGCTTGCTTTGGTGCAGCATAACTGCCACTGCTGGAAGCCACCTTTTGAAAAAAAAAAGGATAGCTGTTCTTAGTTGACTGTGGAGAAACTGTTGGACACTCCTAGAATGAAGAGCAGCAATTTTAATCCAACAGAAAAAAAATATTTACAATCCAGTCATATTCTAGTATGTCAAAAGCTTTTTCTGCATCCAGTGACGCTACTACTGACATTCATATGCATCAGTTGACAAGGCTATTTATCAACCAAAAATCTTATATTACACACAAACAGGTAATTACTAGTCATCTGGAGGTTATCGGCAACTGGGAATTGAGACAAGTCAACAAAGAAATTCAAGGTAATAGCAGAGAGGTAAAACCACACGAAGACAATCAATGCTTGTTTTCTGGCAGTGGATTTGGATGGGATAAATTAGTGAGTGCTGCTGGACACCATTACCAGAGGTTGTCTGGGTGTCTGACATATGGTCATACCCTGCCATTTCCAACTATGCCTCCTGAACAAGACTGAGTCTGAGCATGCACAGCTACTCTGCAAGTCCTTTAAGGGGCTGGCAACATGTACAGTAATACATAGGATCTAAAGCATCTTTATCTGCTTTGACTCTCAATGCTGCACAATCCTAAAGCAGCAGCTGAGATAGGATTGAGCTGTCAGGGATATTCAACACTATAACCTCAAGAGGAGAGGGTAAAGGTAAAGGTTTCCCTTGACATTAAGTCCAGTTGTGTCCAACTCTAGGGGGCGGTGCTCATCTCCGTTTCAAAGCCGAAGAGCCGGCATTTGTCCGTAGACCCTTCCGTGGTCATGTGGCCGGCATGACTACACGGAACGCCGTTACTAGGAGAGGGCACCTTGTAGTAAAGAAACTCATTATACCAGTCCCTATGTCCTCAGGGAAGGGAGGGTTCTTTGGAGTGCCAGTTTTTCTGTTATTATTTTCCTATCTGTTCTTAGTCCAGTTCTTTGTCACCTTTGTTGTGCCAATGCTAGAAGTGACAGTGACTGCCTAAGAGTTAAGAGTCTAGACCAGTGTTTCTCAACCTTGGCAGCTTGAAGATGTGTGGACTTCAACTCCTAGAATTGAATGCTGGCTGGGGAATACTGGGAGTTGAAGTCCACACATCTTCAAGCTGCCAAGGTTGAGAAACACTGGTCTAGAAGCTGCTTCAGAGATTTGAGACTGTAGTTTCAAAAAATAGAGCTGGCTTTGAAACTGGTGGTTTTGGCATCATACACAGCACTAGGGAGTTGTCAGAGCATTCATGGCTGAATGAAAGTCATAACTTTAATATTGGAACTCTACACAGTCTTGAAGAGGGATAGCTCAAATCTCATTTCATCTTCAGAGCCTGCACCCACAGAGGCATGCAAAAATGAAATTATTTCAATGCGTGGATGCACAAGTCAATCACCTATCCAGTACGAAATTGTACACCCAATTGACATGTGCTGATGGGGATAGAATCTTCTAGAGCTAAGTCATTTCCTAAAAAATGACCAATGGCTGAATGAGGAGATTTAGGTTTGCCTGACTTGAAATTGTATTTTGTTGCCCGCTGTTTGCTTTGGATGAAGGATTGAGTGACTCTGAACAACAACCAATTATTGGAACTAGAAGGACATGATCTCTGATTTGGGTGGCACACCTGCCTGTGGTATGATAAAGCTAAAGTTAATAAAGTTTTTAAAAATCATTTTGTTAGGCGTGCCATACTGAGGGTTTGGATAAATATAAACCAATATTGTTTCCTAATGTCCCTATGTGGTTGTCTCCTCGAAGCTTTTTTTTAGAAGAGAGATGGCAGGCAAACCAAGCTGGTTGAGACACGAAGGTGTACCTAAACTTAAAACAAGGGAACAACTAGAATTAGAAGGTCATATTTGCCACTGGTTTAATTTTGCACAACTGTCAGAAGAGTTTAATTTGGATAAGAAGGAATATAATTTTGTTAATGAAAAAACACAATTTGAAATGGAACTTTGTACAATGAGCATCTCATTAAGAAAATGTATAAAATGTTGTTGCAATTGAATTTAGAAGATGAATATGTTAAAGACTATGATTAAATGGCCAAGAATTTTAGGTATATTATGCTTGAACAATGGAAAAATATGTGGAACAAAAAGTTTGAAATTTACTTTGAAGTATAATTTGATAGAGAATTTTTATAAAATGATGTACCATTGGTATCTAACTCCTGATAAGCTGTCAAAAATGTACAGTGGGATATCAAATGTTTGTTGGAAACGTTTACAGGGTGAAGGAACTTTATCATTTATGGTGGACTTGTGGAAAAGCTAAGAAATTCTGGAATCAAATATGTACTATAATTCAAAAGATTCTTAAAGTGGACTTACAACTGAAACTGGAGCTGTTTCCCCTGGGTTTGACGGATCAACAGTTTGAGAAGCAGCATGGGACTCTGTTCTTATATATGATAACAGCAGCAAGACTCCTTTCCATCAAAGATGGAAAGATGCACAAATTCCCTCAATGGAGGATTGGATGATTAAGTTAATGGAACTGGCGCAAATGGCTAAACTGACAGCATTGATAAAAGAAAATACTGCAACTGGATTTGTTTCTATTTGGAAGCCGCTTTTGGACTATTTGCTTGTAACGGAAAAAAATGAAGTTCTGATTTTGGGTTTTGATGATTTTGGTTTGACTTTAGAGAAATAATGTTACTAAAAGTTTAATTAATAGCAAGAGATTAACTTTTGTATGCTTTATTTGTGTTGGAGAAGGTTGGAAGTCACCTGTCTTTTATGTATTTCTATCTATTTTTGCACTGTTTTAGTTGTTTCTTTTTAGACTTGTATTCTATCTGTTCTATATCATGTATTTTGTATTTTAATTATACTTTGAAAAATTAATAAAGCTTTATTTAAAGAAGACCAATGGCCATAGACCTTGAGACATGGGGGTGAAATAGAAAATACTTTATTTTCAGAGGGTTTGGTTCAGAAAGGAAGGAAGTTAGCTAGCAGTGAGAAAACCACAAAGAAAAACTTCTCATGGAGTCAACACCATGACTGAAAAAAGGTACTGAGGGAATTTGATGGAAAGATGCATATTGGGAATTAGTAGCATGGGACTTTTTTTTTTTTTAATACTAAGCTAGAAGTGTTCCAAATTGCCTATCTGATATAAACTAGGATTGTGCAAAATTCACTGATTCTGGAACAGTACATTCTGGAGAACTCTGGAACATTCTGTCTCCAGCCCCCAGTCCATGCTGAACCTCCACTAGGAACCATGCTATTTCAGGAGCTATTTGACAGTTTACAGAAGTAAATACTCCAAACTAGAAGAGACTTAGATCACCTGGACATAGCATTCAATATATAACAGGCCTCTTTTGAGGCCAGAGCATTCCCAGAACACCCATCATTAGAGCTTTGCCTCCTGATCAGCAGTTCTGCAACTTTTTAAAAAAAACCTAACAAGTTCCATCCTACTGATCACCAGGATTGAATGTGAATAGTATGTCTTGTGCCAATGGAGCATGTCCTTTAGAAGCACTTACCCCAAAAGCTGTTAGAGAAGCTGTCCTGAGGGTCTGCAAAGCACAGCAAAGCAATAATGCTGGTTTCCACTGTTGGTTTTTTATTCTTGCTAATATAATTTTTTTTATTATTTTAATGTATCGTTAGCTGCCCAGATCACATTTGCAAGATGGGCAGCCATATAAATTGATTTAATAAATAAAAATAAACAGTACTCTTCACTCTCCACAGCACTGGTTTCACTCTTAGAAGGGGCCATGAGAGATCTTTCACTGTGTGTTTCACTGAAGCATAGCACCCTTTCGAAGACTGGTACAACCCTCTTCACTACTACTTAGCGCCATAAATATGAGCTATAATGAGCTGGATCACATGAGAGGACACAGTTTTTTTAGCTACTTCTACAGGATCAGGATATTAAAATGTTACTGCAGTATCTATTATGATCAGGCAAAAAAGGAAAATAGAATAAGTTAGACAGTGGTTCTAAAATAGGGCCCTAATTTTCTCATGGTTAGGTTGAAATGGTTCCACATTTCACTGACATGGATTATTCACTTTGATCAGTATATAGTCTACCCCAGGAGATGCTGCATGGAAATTGTTGGATAGAGGAAACTGAGATGTGTGCAAATCTAAAAGGAAAAAAAAATTACCCTAAATCTTTTGTATATGAGAAGAGAAATAAAGATCGGTTTCCGATCTTGACATCAGTTACAAGTACATTTATATTTTACCCTCTCTAAGGTTACATAATTTCTTTCTTTTCATAGTCTACCCTTTCTAATCATCAAACCCATAAACTGCAAGTTTTTTTTTTTCCCAGCAAAAAGTCCATAAGGGTAGCTATTGTCCTTTCTCTAATCAGACAAGTTAATTTTGTCATCTCTGCTAATTCTGTCATCTTCAGCAGCCATTCCTCCATTGTGGGAAAAAAAATTACCCTGAATCTGGATGGGTAGAGCACTATCCATAATTGTTCCATTATAGGTGCTGCTACGTCAACAAAAGAGAAGTATATCTTCCTTAATGAAATAAGTGATGTAATTGTGCTAAATCTTTTCAAGAAGTACCATAAAAGCTATAGCAAACCTTTAAAGGAATTTCAACTGCTTAGTTTAAAGCTTTGCCATAGACAATGCTGCTAAGGTATCTATGATTAGAAGTTGTCAAAATAATAGCATAAGCTGTACAGGTAGTCCTTGGTTAATGACCACTCATTCAGTGACCATTCAAAGTTATGACAGTGTGGAACGAGTGGTAGTTATGACCTGTCCTCAAAGTTCTGGCCATCCCAGCACCCCCACAGTCATGTGATTGCCATTTACAACCTTCCCTGCTAGCTCCCTACGAGCAAAGTTAATGGGGGAAGCCGGCAAGGAAGGTTGCAAGTCACTTCTGTAAGTTGCTTGCACTCCCACAGCTTTGCTCCTGAGGACTCTAGCTATGGAGTATGAGATCCTATACTCTCACGCCCACAGCACCCCCGACCACCCCCCCTCACCTGGCAGCAGCCCCCCCGGCCCAGCCGCAGTAGCCACTTACCTGCCCACCTGCCTGTTTGTAAGCCACCTGGGACTTGTGACTTTCTGCCAGCTTTCCCACTGGTTTTGCTTGTCGGAAGACAGCAGGAAGGTGCGAGGAGGTGCTCGCTTAACAACCCGTGATCCTTGCTTAATGACAGCAACTTGGACTGCCATCGTTAAGCAATGCAGTCATGTGACATTGCACTTTATGACCTCATCACTTAGCGATGGAAATTCTGGTCCCAATTATTGTGGTCAAGTAAGGGCTACCTGTAGTATTTCTTTAATAGCTCTGCAGGCAAAAGACTTCAGTGCCCCAGAAAAAAAGGCTAATGCAGCAGACATTGCAAAATATTTTTGAAACAACCACATTGCAACAGGTGTTCTGAAGAAAGGTAGGGAAGTCTATCCTCAGTCATGGAAGTTCACTGAGTGATTGCGGTAGTCATTATCTCTCTCTTCCCAACTTTCCCCATATGATTAATGCTGTAGGAAAAAATGGAGGGGAATATACTAAATATGCTCTTTTGAGTTCCTTGGGGAAGGGCAGGAAATTTTAAAAAAAATATTTATTTAATCAATTTATATAGCCTCTCATCTCAACAAATGACTCTGGGTGGCGAACAATATTAAATAAAAACAATTACTTCTACAAAAATTAAAATCCACAGTGGCCAAGAAAAACACAACAATAATTAGCACAGCCAGGAGAGATCCCTTCACACATTTGAGGCCCCAGGCCCAAATCTAATCTAGAAATCATCCTACCATAACACTAATTATAATAAATTTCAGGACAAAGTGTAATCCATTCAAGAAATGTTTCCTCACAATGTTTTACTTTTTTTCTATTTTTTAAAATTATTTTTCATTGTACACTTTAAAGAAAATATATAGACAAGTAAATAGGGAACATGGAAAAAAAAGAAAATACAGATAAATGAATCAGGGATTTAAAAACATGTAGGTTATAGTTTTCTAATACATCATTAATTAGTTATAATTAAACATATTGTACAGTTGTAACTGAAATTATTCAACCCCCATTGCAAATCAGGTTGATTGTCAAAATGTACAGACTTTCAGCTGTCTGCAATGAACAAATCAAACAAAAGCAATTGAAATAGCTAACACAACAAATGCTTCAAGTGGTGTCCCCCAAACTGACTTTCGTTGTGTTGAGCTATTTCAATTGCTTTTGATTTGCTCATTGCAAACAGCTGAAAGTCTGCACATTTTGACAATCAACCTGATTTGCAATAGGGGTTGAATAATTTAAATTACAACTGTATATATTACATCAGTTTAAAGGATTAAGAATTGCTATTTAACTTGAGCTACAGGTATCAAGCACTATGGTCAACACAATATAAATCATCAAATGGAGTTATATATAATAGGTTCAGTCCGTATTATTAAAATTTATTCTGATTTAGGTATCTCATAAAATCGGAATATAGATTCTATGCATAGATAAAGCCAAATTTTGGATGTGGTACCAATATCTATATTAAATTATATTCTAAGAATGTTTTCCAATTTGAGTTGAAATCTGTGCCAGATCTGCTTTTAAGGTATGAGGTTATTCTAGACATAGTAGTATACTCCCATTACTTGGTTCGCCATTGTTCCACTGAAAGGATCAGATGACCTTTCCAGTAAGAAGCATACAGTATCCTTGCATCAGGTATCATATATAAAGGACATTTGGTATACTATGGCTTGGCAAACTTTAATGAGTATATAATTAAGTTAAATGGGAATTCAGCTTTTCATATTTATTTCATTATAATATGAATCATTTCCCACAATTGTTGAGTCTTACAATACTGCCACCAAATAGGAAAAAAATATCTTACTTTCTCATTACGTTTCCAGCAATGTTTTGAAAATATATTATCCATTTTATCAATCAAAACTGGAGTGATATACCACCAATAAAACACACCAATTTTCTCTAACATTCAGAGTAAATGTAATTGCTTAACAATTTAGTTAAGCAAACCAAAGCTGGCTAGCTTGAAGGAAGCTAGCTGAATGAATATTATGGCCAATGAAAGACAAAGTGAACTCCAGAGGTCCAGCCAACAGAGTAGGAGCTGGTAAGCTAGATGACATCAAGTGCTGAAGCAAACTGAGTCAAAGTCCACAGGCTCTTTGGCACTGATTTATTTAAAAGGTCTGTTACTATACTGCAAACTAATTTAAAGCTGCATTATTAGCCTTTCTTTAAAGCAAGTAGGTACTTTAGGCAAAAGAGCACTGCAAAAAGCCTCATGCCCACATACACTTTAGCTGCATTTGCACCATAAATCACCTGTTTCAAAATTCCCAAAACAGTACCATGATGTTCTTTCAGTTTGTGGTAGCTTTTCATTTTCTAAAATCCAGTATCAAACATGAAAGTGATAGTTTAGAAGCAAAGATCTACAGACACCAAATCTAATAAAGCTGAGTTAAATTGCACCCATTTCCACAGCAAAACAGCATACCAGTCCAAGACAGCTAACTTTCCATCTGATCCTATGTATGTGTCTCATTAAAACAGTATTATAACGTATAATGATTTTCTGTTCACTAAGCATTTACAGGACTTTAGCTTAACTCTAGCCAAGGGAAAGATTAATAGTGAAGCTTCTTCTTAACAGATTAATTGCGGGGGAGAGGATGTCCATTTTTATACTTAATGCCCATTAAGTATAAAAAGATGTCATCATGACGATTCACAGCACCTGCATGGTGATATCATTATGTATTACACAAATGTCATGGAAATTTGATCTATTGCATTGTATTGTGGTCTGGTAAATTAATGTTTCAATATTCTCCAGTGTTTTAAGTGATCACAGAACTGTATTACTCTTCAGTAACACTGAGTAATATACAGTAACATTTTTTCATTAATAGAAACAAATAGAGGCATCTGGTAGGCAATTTTTTAATCACCCCAGTGCTCTCCTCCCACCCCATGTATCCTCAAAATCTCCAGATAGCTGAATGAAATCTTCAGAACAAGTTAAGGGATGCCGATAGCAAGATGGGATATGAGGAGGGAAAAACCCATCTGTATTAACAGTCCTCCATTCGTGCAAAATTGAATTTGGTCCTTTAAAAATGCTTTCAAGTAACAGATTTCCATAACACATGCTATAATTAATGCAATAATTTTACTAATGCAGTAACATACAGTAACAAAAGAAGAAAGTTACAACAAAATAGAAAAATGTAATATTATATAAAATATATTACGCATTTTACATATCATACGAAGCTATCTTAATTTTTTCTTCTAATTTTGCATGATATTGCCAAGTTCTACATTTGTGAATAACAAAACTCTTAACAATTAGCTAAACAGACAGTCTGTTGAAATGAGTTTCATTGTATTGGATAATGGTTAGACTGTACTTTACAATAGTATTTTAAACTTAAATAAGAGAGGTTACTTTTCAAAAGAAAATTTCAAAAGGGGATGTATATGTCTAATGTCCAGTTAATAAAATTTGAGACACAAAATCCATAAAACAACCACCGATCTATTCACATTGCCACCCATAAGCAGCTGGATTAGATTTTCATGAATTAAAAGCCTGTGGGAAAGTTCCAATAGATTTGTTTCCAAAATGCAGTTGTACAGAGCACCACCTGAATCTCCAGAGGTAGACAATTTCATAGTAATGGGACATACACAGAGAAGCATCAGGGCCTTGCTCCCCCTCACACGAAAGGCAAGTCTTGGCATCGCCATACAGAATGAACAAACTGGATGGGTGGATTCTATCTGAAACAGGTAGGATGGGATCTGAGCAACGTAGAATAAAGTGAAATGTTTACTTATGATTTTATAACTATGCTTCTATTGGTACAAACTAAGGTTGCATTGTATACCACATTTTTATAGTTTCATCGCTCTGTTGACTCGTGCAGTTTGCAATCAACTACTGCTGCAAGATCTTTTTCACAAGTACTTTTATCAAAGTCAAGTATCCTCCATCCTAAATCTGTGCATTTGATTTGCTTCCAAAGCAAAGTATCTGTTAGATTTCATTTTTATTAATCAAGTTTGTCTTTCAATTATGTCTTCTAACACATTAGATATAATTTCGTGTCATATGCAGAGATGAACAATCCTTCCACCTCTTCATTCAAGTCATATTGTAGAATGGAAGGACTAGCACTGATCCTTGTGGCATCTATACAGTGCACATCACTAGTGTGATCATGGGCTCTCTGAATACAATTTGAAGTACTTAGGAATTCACTTAACTCATGCTAAGTAGAATTAGTATGTTAATTAGAATATTCTGTGGCATTTTGTGAAATGTTTTGCTGGAATCAAGATGTATTATGCCTATAACTTTCCTAAAATCTATTAAGTTACCTGATCAAGTAATTAGACTGTCAGTCTAGTAAGACTTGTTTCTGACAAATGCATGCTGAATTATTCTAAACACCCTTGTTTTCACTGAGCTCACTTTATTATCTGTTCTAGAATCTACCCTGATATGGAGGTCAGACTGTCTATCTCTCTGTGTCCACCCATCACTACCATTTCCTATCTCTCTGAAAGAACTGCAATTTGTTTCTGGACTATCATCCATGTCTCTCTGGCTGATTGGGAAAAATACTGTTTATTCATTCCTTCATTTACTTCAGTCTACATGCTGTCTCATAGGGATGCAGTGGCGCTGCGGGTTAAACCACTGAGTTGCTGAGCTTGCCGATCGGAAGGTCGGCAGTTCGAATCCACGTGATGGGGTGAACTCCCGTTGCTAGTCCCAGCTCCTGCCTACCTAGCAGTTTGAAAACATGCAAATGTGAGTAGATTAATAGGTACCGCTTCGGCGGGCAGGTAACGGCATTCCGTGTAGTCATGCTGGCCACATGACCACAGAACTGTCTACGGACAAACGCCGGCTCTTCGGCTTTGAAACGGAGATGAGCACCGCCCCCTAGAGTCGGACACGACTGGACTTAACGTCAAGGGAAACCTTTACCTTTACCTACATGCTGTCTACAACTATCACCAGTTTATTTACTTGGATTCCTGAGCATGTGTGGATATGTGTAACCTACAGTACAACTCTCACCTCCATTTCTATTACTTCTATCTCCTTTGAACAAACTGTATTCTTTGCTACATTCCATCATGGGAATACTGGTCTCTGCTATACATATTAAATCACATTCACATTTCTGTACTAGGAATTCAAGCTCAGGTTTTACCAGTATCAGTATCAGTGTACAAACTGATATATTTCTCAGTATAGTGTATAAACAACGAAACCAAACCTGTGTAAACTGGGTCCAAGTTTTCTGAATTTTTACTGAATGATTCAGTATGCCCCATTACACCAATACTCCCACTTCCTTCCCTTGTATTTAAGCTTTATCTGAACTCTTTTCTTCAGGGTTTTCATCTCCAGCCACCACAGGAGTAAGTTTAAAGCTTTCCTAAACAAGCTCAACATGCTTCAGACAATTTTTCTTTTATGAAGTACAATCTATTTCTTGCCAACAGACCTTTCTTTAAATAGCCAGACCTTGGTCCTAAAACTAAACGTCCCTAACTGACACAATTTGTGAACCCTATATATTCTTCTCTTTCCATTTTCCTTTCATGGGCCAGAAATATAATGAGAACACTAGGTGACATGGCTACAACTGTTTTTAATTTTTTTCCTGGTTATCATTCCATTCCCCCCCTCCCCCTTGATTCTCCTTCTTACGGAGAGTAGCTTCCTTTGCTGATCTGAAAACTCTTCATCCTTGGTTATGGGCTGGACATTTGCTGTTCCAATCCTGATTACTTCTTCAATCACCAGGATAAGTTTGCATTTGCTGAAAACATATTTCAGGAATGCAAACATGTGCAAGTCATATCAGGCTCTGCCCATTCTTCAGGCACTATCAGTAGAAAAGTGTTTATATCTTTGTTTCATTCTCAGGCTCCCATGTTAGCCAGGTATACACTACAGGTAGCCCTTGTTTCGTGACTACAATTGGGACTGGCAACTCAGTTGTTAAGCAAAGCGGGCACTGAGTGAAAAATCACCTAACCGTGACTGTGCTTACGACTTTACTTCAGCTTTCCTTTGGGCTAATATCTGACACTTTAAAGCAAACAGCTGGGAAGGTTTCCTGAATTCAACTCACAAGGAAGCAGGTAAAAGGGGAAATCTAATAGCCCTTTTCCCCCATCCTTTGGAATGCTCACCCTGGTGCTGGGATAATTAGCAAGAAAGAAGAGAATTGATGTTTATATTTACATTCATTGGAGAGGAAGGGATTACAAGAGAGTAAGTTGGCACAATGGGGAATAGGCATGGAAAGGAGCCGGTTGGCTTGTGAGTCAGGTTTAACAGGCACACAAAAGCCCTTAGTGTGAAACTGATTTGGCTGTGGTCAATTTCAGGCAGAAGCTGCAAGAGTTCTAATCAACTAATTAAGGTCACAGAGCTGTGCTTGTTAACTTGCTGTTAGCATTTTTTAGGGAAGAGTTGCACTGTGCTGGGGAGAAAAGCAGTTTAGAAAGAGATTGCTTAAACAAGCTATCTCCCCACTCTGCGAAGGGGGAAAAAAGAAAAAAAAAAAGAGGGTCAGGCACTGGACATGTACTAATGGCAAACATATGACTGACAGACACTGTGAAGGACATAAATGCAGGCATTGGTCACAGTTACTTTTTCATCACCATTGTAACTGGAAAGTCACTGTCCAAAGTAGTCCCTAAACAAGGACCACCTGTACTGACTTAGTAGAGAAAAATGGTTAGTTTCAGCTGCCAAAGTCTTGCTAGCTCTCCTAGTCCACGCAAACCATGGATATATTCACAAATGTGAAAGATTTATTTCACTCTAGGCTTTCCCTACATAAAGCTACCAATCACTGCTGACAAGCAATGGCTGAGCTCACATATTATTCTGTACCATAAACCATATAAACCATATAAACCAGTGACCAGGTTCATACAACAAAGTCAGATCAAAATATATATATTGGGATTTAGCACAATCTATTTAGCTTAGAAATAATAAACTACAACTAACATAAAAAATATACTTTATGTGAAAGATTGTTTAAAGTAATGCTTTTGTCTAGTACTATATGCAAAGTTAGTCTGGTGAAGTACACATAATGCTCCTACCTATTTTCCTTGCAACAACAAACTTGTGAGGTGGGTTGGGCTGAGAGACAATGACTGGCCCAAAGTCACCCAGCCAGCTTTCATGCCTAAGGGAGGACTACAACTCACAGTTGCCTAGTTTCTAGTCCAGCACCTTAACCACTATACCAAACTGGCTCTGTAACTAAATAATTATACCACTGGTGTTATTATGAAAGTCCTCTGCCTTCACCATTTATATATAAACACCATTTATATCACCACTCCCTATCTCTGGTCTCTTATGACATCAACAAGGATAGAAATAGACAAAAGGTGACAGTTCCTCACCTGCACTTCAGAATATGTGGGTACAATGGGGGGGGGTGTCAACAAAAGCCATTCCACCAAACAGAAGGGATATGAACAGAAGTAACTATAGGAGGTGCCTTCTAGCACAGCAAAAATAGGATCTGGGTAAATGAGTATGTTCAACCTATAACTTTGACTCTAAAGGAAATTAGATATTAAAATATGGGCAGCATTATTAAACATATAGAGAGAATCACTGGTGAAAACTCACTGAAAGACATATATATATATACACAGAAACAGAGTAGAAAAGAACTGCCTGAATACAAGTCCCATCTCCGATTCTCTGATGAACATCTTCCTATGTTCAGAGACTAATGTTTATTTCTTGAAAGTGTAGTGATAGAAATACTGTAGTTCCAGGACACAGGTCTTCATGAAACAAGTATTCTTACCTGATATTAGTTGCTTACTCTTTTTAAAAAAGGTCTGTCATATACTCAGAGAAACTTTGCTTTACTATTCTTCATAATCTCCAGGACTGAAAACTACTGGTATACAACCTTAGAATAAATTACTCAAGCGCCTTGTTAATTAAGATTACAACATATGTATGTCCTGGGTAGGAATGAAGATCTGTGTTTTACAACCTATGTACACAATCCACATAAGTATTTCTCAATTGGATGAGTAACTCATTTTAAAGAGCTAGTTGAAACTTCTTCTTTGAACATTTAAAATAGGTATCAAATGCTACTTCCTATGTCTTTTATTTTTAATCCAGGCTAACATCAAAACCCTTAAACTCTAAGGTTCAGGAGTTGAACAGTCTGAAGAAAAGCTGTTTCTTTCAGCCTAGTCTCTGATTTCAAGTCACATATTAAACTCAGTCTATTAGGAATTTATAGTACCACCTTAAGACTTATAATACCCCAGTCACTAATTGCTTTCAAGTACAGCAACAGCTGCTAGGAAACATTGAAGGCAATAGCATCACCGATGCAATGAACATGAATTTGAGTAAACTCCAGTGGAGGACAGGAAGGCCTGGAGTGCTATGGCCCATGAGGTCACGAAGAGTCTGGCACAACTGAACAACAACACAGCAATAGCATGAGCATTCAAGTTGCAATTTAGCAGGTACTTAACTTCATCAGAATACTGATATGCCACAAATAACTAATCATAGGCCTTTGTGAGCAGGAAAGCTAATAAAATGTTCCTTGGGCTTGATTCAGATATTCAGCATTATCTTTATAATCATGTAAAAACCAATGTATCAACACTTGCTTAAGCCACAGTTTGTGGCCAAAGCTCAACAGCTGGCTATTTTCTACTCATCTCCTAATGGAGCTCAATAGATAAAGTTCAAGGCTCCTTCATATCCCTGTAGTGATCTGGCAACAGTCCAAGAGTGGTTTTTTGGGGATTTATTTTTCACTTTCAGTCTAGCCCACACACTTTGGGTTTCCCAGTGGTCTCCCATCCAAATAGTAACCAAGTCTAACCCAGCTGAGGTTTTCAAGATCAACCAAGGTCACCTATCTATTACTGGCAATGCATATCTGAAGCAAAAAAAATTAAGAATATTTGGTCCCTGCATACCTCCAGCACTATTTATACCTACATTATATACCTAAACCATCTTGCATACACTTAGCACAAGAATAGTGAATAAATGCAGGAAATACCAAAGCCAACAAAACTTGATCACTACGTATTGAGCCTCACGGTGCAACCATACTATTCAGCAAACCCATAGAGTCCAAGCCAGCAAAACCTGCAGCAGTCAAACGAGGTGCGAACCTGCAGCAGCCAAGAAAGGTGCCCACTCAAAAGGAGCGCTTCTCACAGCAAAGTCTTTGGATCTTCTCCACCCTCTTCCAGTTCAGCACCGCAGTGCCGAACCATCCAAGGACGAAGAAACGGATCTGAACAAAACCACAGGGGTATTGTTAAGAAGCACGCCTGTTATTTGAGAAACCAAGCAGTTTCGATAACTGCCTGCCTTCAGAGCCGAGTTCGCGAAAGGCCGCTGGCCGAAAGATCTTTCACGAAGGCCGTAGGAGCCACCCATCCCGGCCGGCGCGATCGAGTCCCGGGGCGGCAAGGCCCGCGGCGCAGTTGCCTGTCTTACTGCCCCTCCTGCAGGAGGCAGGCGGAGGCGGACGGGCCGAGGGAACGCAAGCATTCTTTCCTTGAGGGGGCGCCCCGCTGCCCCTGCGCCGAGTCAGCCGTGCCTCCGGATCACTCGGCGGCCGAGGCCGCCAGGCCAGGCCTGCCTATCCAGTCCGTCCTCGCTTTACAGCGCCACAGGCCTCAGCAGGCCGGGCTGGAGGGGAGGGGAGGGGAGGGGAGGGCGGGGGAGCGGAGGGATGCGGAGCAGCGCTGTCCGAGACTGAGGGCAGTGGCTTCCCTCAAGGTCGCCCTTACCTGCCGGGGCCTCTGGCGACCCGACCCAAGTCAGGCGACGGGACCAAGGCGGAATTCGCCCGAAGAGGCGTTACGTAAACCGGCACCGGCCCCGCCGAGGGGAGGAACGGAGGGGCGGGGCGTCCTCGCTGGCCACTGCGCAAGCGGTTTGCTGTCCCTTCGCCCCGCCCCGCTCCTTCCGTCCGGTGTTGACGAGGCGAGGCTTTGGCGCCTCCGTCGTCTGAGCGGTGACGCGAAAGGGCGGGGCGAGGGGCCTCTCGTCGGCTTTCGAAGGGCGTGGGAGGGGTTCAAGCTGCTGGGCGGGAGTCGGGCTTTAAACCCTATAATGAAGGGGCCTACTTCACCGGTTTTGCCGGCTTGAACTGAAATGTGATAAAAGTGGCGGTTTAGCATTATTGAAATCGAACGTGTTTATTTCTAGCAAGCGCTTTACGCTTGTTGTCTTTGTTTAGTCCTTTCTGTTCACTACAGTCATTACCTTCCTGTCACTTTGAATAGGGTTTTTTTTTGCTGATTAATGCCCAATTTAAAATTCGGCTGAGAAGAATATTTGCATGGATCAATTTATTGTTCAAGCCTTCTATTGAGATAGGAATGCTTTAGATAAACCCATGGATATAGACCAATCCTAATATGCTTATCAAAGCGTATCAGACTTAAGGATAAATTCCCAATGGCTGAATTCAGACATAATGTGAAACCATCAACAAATTAAGCATACTATGGTTTACTATAGTGTGGGAAGTGAGCTATGGTGGCTTGGTTTACATATTACACAATAAACCATGTCATAAACCATGATTTATACAGCACCACGACTGGCTTTACCTACTGCCCTAAATGCAAACCAACAGGATTCCTACAGTACTATATGCTAACCATAGGCAACTGTTCTTAAAGACAACAATGGCACAATGACAAAATGGGTGTTGCGGTGTCACAACGTAAGATCCACCCTTTAGTTTTTGAATCATGATGTCACATGTAAGTATGTAAGGAATGGAACTTGTCATATGGCGTGGCACATTATATCCCTTGTCCTCCCCCCCCAGCTGTTGATGCCCATTATGCTGGGTTACAGTGTAGCTTGTGCTATTTTGATTTTATATAATGTATGGACCTAACCAGTTTTGTCCCCCGATTAAGCAACCCAAGGTTTAGTGCAATCTGAAACAACATATTCCTCTTTCACATGCATGTTCTTATTCTTCTCAATCTTACCTTTATTCTGAGCAAGTTCTAACAGTTATCACATTAATTTTTAATGGTTTGCTTTTGTCTTAACATGTTATAATGATGGTTTATGTGTAACTGAGTGTAAATCCAGCCATTATGACTCATTCAACAAACTGAGTTAGCTGTGTTCATGCAGCGTACTTACTCATGCTTTATTAAATTAACTCAATTTTCTGGGTTGTCATAAACTAACCACTTGGACTGCATTTGCACAAGACAGGTTAGATTTTTACTTGATAATTTGTCACCTAACAAAAGAATGGAGAGTTGCCCACCTATTGTTGTAGTGATAAAATGTTTGTTGGATTACAATAACCAAAGTGATTATGAAACTAATGAATTGGCAATCAAATGACAAATGCTGATCAATTTCACTAACTGTAAAATGATGAACACTGGGGCAAACACTCAACTTCACTTCCACACTAATGAAGTTTGAGCTGATTGTAAGTAATCAGGAAAATAATCCTGAGACTCAGTGGATAACAGGGTGCAGCAGCTGTGAAAAAAGCAAGTTTCATACTAGGGATTATTAGGAACGAAACAGGATAAAACTTCCAACGCTGCAGTGCCCTTAAAGAAATGTATATATGCATCTGGAATATTATGTACAGCTCTGCTTGTCCCATTTGAAAATGGATGTAACGGAGATATAAAAAGTGCAGAAAAGGGTAGCTAAAATGATCAGAGGAGGCTTGAAGGCTTCTGTATAAGAAATGGCTAGAATATTGGAAACATTTTAGCTTGAAAAAAGTTGACAGAGACATTACTGTGGTATTATGCATGGCAGAAGTAAACAAGTTTTTCTCTCTCAAAACACTAGGATCAGATAAAGAACTTTTTCCTGTGGCATATAATTAGCCCATGGAATTCATTACCACAGGATGTGGTGGTAACCAACTTACTTGGCTTTAAAGGGTTTAGATATGAGGACAGTCTATCAAGGGCTCTTAGTCCTTAAGACTCTGTGGTGTTTCTGGCTTAGGGTAGCATGTCTCCAGATAACAACCATATTGTTATGGTTAATGTGATGTATTAATGTGATGTATACTCAAAGTCATTATCTGAAGATTCATTTGTTTAAAATCTTTCAAGGCACATTGAGAGCAAGGTTTTGAGAGCTGTAAGAATCCAGCTCAAGCAAAATCAAGAATTTTGTCTCTTCTGCAAGTGTGAGGAAGCATGTTAAAGTTCTTTATTTCACATGTGAATTTCGTACAGTATCTTCTCTCTGATCAAACTATTTTTTAACTTTCAGGTTGAGTAGATAGTACCCTGCTCATTTATGTTCTTGGTAATTACCATGTGAATAACTCAAATGTTAACATTTGAAAAAAAAAATTAAGTTTATTTCACCATGGCTGTCTACAAATACTGTAAGCCATGGATTACTCAGGCATAGTTTAGCAACTTGCCCAAACCAGTAAGCCACAGACAAGAAAACTACATTTTGATTTGGGGGGTTAAGGGAACCTGTCTAAGCTATTTTAACATTTAAGGATACCATGCTAAGCCAAAAACTAATTGATTGGTTTTAGCTTTATATGGCGGGTGAACCAGCCTATGCTGTGAGGTGACTGCTGCTAGTGAGCCTAAAATATATGTGATGGAGAACTTTCTAGGGTAAAATATGGATGGGTAGTTTGTGGTGCTTTCATATTTACTCTTTTTTTTTCAGATTGTTAAATTCATTTGTATGTGTCTGTAGTAAATGCCAAGAAGGATTGTGAGGCTTCCAGAAAAAAATAATTTACATTATGAGCTGGAGTAATGGAATATGAATAGGAAGCAGAACAGGTTGAGCAGAATTCACAGTTAGTTTCTTATACTTCAAATGCAATTGTATTTTTTTTTCTGGTTGAAAATTCCTTGTGGCAAGAACTAAATCCTGTTTCTTTGTCATAGGGACTGGCAGATTTTTAAACTTTACCCTGTCAGAAATAGAGCATGACAAATTAGATAATCTGTTCCATCTGTTGCTGAACTATAATTCCCAATATCTCTCCCTCACCACTGGTCATGTTTCTTGGGATGCTGGGCATTGTAGTTCAACAACATGATGTGCATACCTTTTGATTAGATGGGTTATGTTCATTGGAATGAATTCTCCAGAGCAAATTGGGAGGAGCAGTTTGGGAAGCAGGAATCCCAGTGAATATGTGGTCTTGGATATTTTGGCTATGCAAGGCATTTGAAAGACTGTGTTAATGCAAATGAAGCATCGTTCCTCAAAGGGCAAAAACAGCTATGTGCTTTAGAAGGGTCATGCAACAACTTCAGAGGCCATCATTAGTTGACTGGGCATGTGCATCCAGTTAGAAACATGTGCATCCCGCATGACCTTTCCAAAGGATGTGGCTGCTTTAGCTCTAAGGAAGGGTACTTCATTCTTCAAGGAGGGGTACTTTGTGAAGCACCTCTTTTGAATCCTTTGAACACTCCTATTGCGTATAACTCATTATTGTCAAAATATTAAGATGCCATTAGTTCTGGATTGTTCTTACTCTGATTAAGGGATACTAAAGCTAGAAAAGACAACAATTGGATCATTTAAGAAGTTTCCAATGAAATAGACAGAGTACATTATCCTATATAGAAACCTGGAAAATGGGATATTTCGTTCACCAGTGATAAGGGTCTTTATCTTGGTTAGGGTTATTTTTGGACAATAGATCAATCCTTACTATAATTTTTCCATTAAAATGTTGCTTAACCATATGGCAGTACTGTTGCTCCAGTGTGTGAGGGCTTCAGCAGAAAATGGCATGTGAGTCAACAAGAAATCATGCTCCATTTGTACCAACTTATTGCTGTTACTGTTAATAGCTTATAAAGTACTTAAATGTTCGTAGATCCCTTACAGAGTTCAAGAAGTTAGTTCCTTTCTTCAGGTTACACACCAATCAACACAGTACAAAAGGAAAATAAATGCAAAGGGATTAAGAAGAGAACCAACTTGAAATCAAACAAAGTACAAGACCATCTACACCTGCTAATAGTAATGTTCCTGTTGACTTTAATCATGCCTTCTTGCCAATTACTGGAAAAATTGTATTGCATCTCTTCTCTCTCTCTCTCTCTCTCTCCACTCTCCCCCCTCCCCATTTTTGCACTTTTGCACCCCCTCCCCATTTTGTTTTTTAACTGACACTCTGACACTGAAGTTTCTGTAGCTGTTGGATACTATGCACCATGCTTGTTTTTTTTCTTTACATTTCTAATTTGCAAGTGTTTTCATATTAGGGGAAGCCCTGATGAAGTATTCATTGCTGTTTTCTATAGGTACCTTTAATCTGCTCCTAAAATCATACATTCTTGAATACTGGAATTTGTTGTTTATATAACTATATATAATGTTTATACAGTTCAAACATCATATTGATATAATGATGGTGGCAAGCTTAAACACAGACAATCCAAGAAGAGCAGGAGCCAAGTATCAGTTTGTGCCAGGAGAACCAAGAGAGAGAGTCTGCTGTCCAGCCTGTCCGTTGGCTGGAAATTGATAGCATGTCTAGAAAGGAGAATTTGGCTATAAAGAATTCTCAGGGATAATTCAATCAAATTTGTGGTTTATCTTCACCTGTAGAAACAATATTATATTGAAAAGGTCATTCTACTTCTCCCTAATTTTGAACATTTGAATATGGCAAAATTGTTGCCTTTTGCAACTTAAGTTTGGGATGATGGCATCCCTGTTGTTTATTCGTTTAGTTGCTTCTGACTCTTTGTGACTTCATGGACCAGCCCACGCCAGAGCTTCCTGTGGGTCAACACCCCCAGCTCCCCCAGGGACGAATCCATCACCTCTAGAGTATCATCCATCCATCTTGCCCTTGGTCGGCCCCTCTTCCTTTTGCCTTCCACTCTCCCTAGCATCAGCATCTTCTCCAGGGTGTCCTGTCTTCTCATTATGTGGCCAAAGGATTTCAGTTTTGCCTTTAATATTCCCTCAAGTGAGCAGTCTGGCTTTATTTCCTGGAGTATGGACTGGTTTGATCTTCTTGCAGTCCAAGGCACTCTCAGAATTTTCCTCCAACACCACACTTCAAAAGCATCGATCTTCCTTCTCTCAGCCTTCCTTATGGTCCAGCTCTCGCAGCCATATGTTACTACGGGGAACACCATTGCTTTAACTATGCGGACCTTTGTTGTCAGTGTGATGTCTCTGCTCTTAACTATTTTATCAAGATTGGTCATTGCTCTTCTCCCAAGGATTAAACGTCTTCTGATTTCCTGACTGCAGTCAGCATCTGCAGAGTAATCTTCGCACCTAGAAATACAAAGTCTTTCACTGCCTCTACGTTTTCTCCCTCTATTTGCCAGTTATCAATCAAGCTGGTTGCCATAATCTTGGTTTTTTTTCAGGTTTAGCTGCAGGCCAGATTTTGCACTTTCTTCTTTCACCTTCATCATAAGGTTCCTCAGTTCCTCTTTGCTTTCAGCCATCAAAGTGGTATCCTTAGGAATATTAGTGAGCTCATATCTAGCTGATGTGTGGGTCTTCCCTAATCTCCTGAGTCTGATCCTAAATTGTGCAATAAGAAGTTCGTGATCTGAACTACAGTCAGCTCCAGGTCTTGTTTTTACATAAGGTATAGATGTCTGCCACCTTTGGCTGCAAAGGATGTAGTCAATCTGATTTCGGTGTGGTCCATCTGGTGAAGTCCATGTATAAAGCCATCTCTTAGGTTGTTGGAAGAGAGTGTTTGTTATGCAGAGTGAGTTGTCTTGGCAAAATTCTATCAGCCTATGTCCTGCTTCGTTTTGTTCTCCCAGGCCATGCTTACCTGTAATTCCAGGTGTCATTTGACTGCCCACCTTAGCATTCCAGTCTCCCGTGATGAAAATAACATCTCTTTTAGGCGTGTTGTCCAGTAGGTGCTGCAGATCCTCATAGAACTGCTCTACTTCAGCTTCTTCAGCATCTGTGGTTGGGGCGCATATTTGGATCACTGTGATGTTAGATGGCTTGCCCTGAATTCGAATTGAGATCATTCTATCGTTTTTTGGATTGTATCCGAGCACTGCTTTAGCCACTTTACTATTAATTAGGAAGGCTACTCCATTTCTTCTGTGGTCCTCTTGTCCACAGTAGTAGATCTGGTGGTCATTTGATGTGAAGTGGCCCATTCCAGTCCATTTCAGTTCACTGATGCCCAAAACGTCTATCTTTAATCTTGAGATCTCACCAATAACCACATCCAATTTGTCCTGGCTCATAGATTTTACATTCCAGGTTCCAATGGTCTGTTGATCCTTAGAACATCGGATTCGACGTTCACCCACCAGCACCATCGGCCGCTAGCCGTCCTTTCGGCTTTGAGCTAGCTGCGTCATCACGTCTGGGGCTAGTTGAGCTCATCCTCTGTTCCTCCCCAGTAGCATTTTGACCATCTTCCGACCTGGGGGTCTCATCTTCCGATGGTATACCGACATATCTCTGGTTGTACTGATCCATTGAGTTTTCACGGCAAGAATACTGGGGTGGGTTGCCATTTAGTCTGACCTCTCTGTCATGACCTTCCCGTCTTGGGTGGCCCTTCACGGTTTAGCTCATGGCATCATTGAGGTGCTCAAGCTCCAGCACCACGACAAGGTAACGATCCTTTGCTGAAGGATGGCATTCCTAGTCTATATTTAAGTTAGCTACAAGTCAATGTTTCTAACATCAAACCCTAAAAATACAGAGGCCTGTATTTTTTTAAAATATAATCTTTACAAATATATGCTTGTTGTCTCAAATGAGACTTCTTCCAGCCAATATAAACCATTTTTGTCTCTGTGACCTAATTCATTTCTTTTCAGATTTCCATCCTTCCTTGATTTCTTACTTTTCTGTACCTTGCACTGATATCAATGCAGTCCAGTTATGTCAATTGTCATTCTCTATTCCCATTATTGTTATGGAATTTTAAATTATATCTGTCATTTCCGATGGACACTGTGGTCCTTCACTTAGTATATCCTCACAAATGAGACAATTGCCTAAGAACCCTATGAATGCTCAGCATTCTATTCCCTCTGTTCCCATAGTGAGCTTGGGGATTGTTGGAACCAAATAGTAAGGAATCCTAAGAAAATGATTCCTACTCATATTTCCTTATATTTCATCTCAAACAGCATTCTCATAATGCCTTGTGATATTCCTCAACACCTTCTATGCTTTGCTTTATTGTGCCTATCAAAATTCCCTTGCCAGAAGATACATGGTAGGTTGTGTGAGTGGGTGGAGTTGATAAGGGGAACAGAAAATAGAACAAGGCATACTAGGAAAAAGATGGGGCAAAATAGAAGCTAGAAGGGTTTAGGGTAAGGAGCTTGGAGGAAAAGAAAGCAGAGATGACACTAATTTTGCTGGTCAGCAGCCAGGGTGTTTTACTGAGATAGAGATAAAATAATTCTCACCCCAATGTTTTGAGCTGTTGACATGTTCAGAATTTTGAGAGCATATTATTGACAACCTCATAAAATGCTACCATAGTGGGTATGGCCAATCCCTTTTACCAGAAGACAAAACTGGTCACTTTATTCTCTCTTCCTCCCTCACCTGAAATCTCCTTTAGCCTCCCAGGATGTTCTCTTCTGCTTCAGTTTATTTCTGTATATTGGCCAGGTGGGCATGTTTCCAATATTGCACAATTTTCATTTCACTAATTTAGTTCTAAATCACATTCTGGACCCAGGTGATGAAGGCAGTAGAACTGTAAGCTCTTCTGATCTAAAAGATCTTTTATGACATGACATAAGATCTTAGGTTTCCAAGAATCTAATGGACTGCTGTCACAGGAAACATGACATTTTGACTGAAATACAGAAGAGAAATCTAAAAGACTGGCTAGAGGTATATTTGCCCAATTGTGGCTGGTCTGCCAATTATAATCCTTTTTGGAGCAGACTGCTTTAGAAACAGTAACTCATGCCCTCATATCAAGGTTGGGTTACTGTAATGTGTTTTCTCTGGAGCTGGCCTTGAAGGCTACCTGGAAACTGCAATTGGTACAGAATATGGCAGCCTACAACAGAGGATATCGGGGGCAGGGAGGGAGGAATAACAAAAGCAGCATCGTGCCACCACAATAGAAGCTCTGCCCCTTCTGTGCATGCATTGTGACATTGCAAGCATGTAGAAAAAGGGTGGACCTTGTGTTGCAATGATGCAATGCTGCTATTGTCATCTTGACAAAAGTGTTGGATGTCTTTGCCCGGTAGGTTGATGACAAAGCCAGCATTAGGTTACCTATATTGTGGTTGCAACATAGTGGCAAATAGATTTCTAAGAAGAGTTCATAGTGATCCTGTTGACTTACGAAACCTACAGTATGAGGGAGCATCTTCTCCAAGGAGAATCTGCCTGCCTTGTTTCTGCAGCTCAGCTGGGAGGTACGGTGTTCCTTCCCCTTGTGAGGTGAAATGGAGAGCAGCACTTCACCTCACAAGAATCAGACTTTCTTGGTAGCAACTCTTTCTCACCAGTATCTGGATGGTTACCACTTGGGTTATATTCTGGAAAACAGTGAAAACAGCTTTTCCAACAAGGTTCTTGAAGGCTTTTCTATCAAGGCTCTTGATGATTTTGTTTCATTGTTTCCATGCTTAACTGTTTTTAGTAAGTGAGTTTCTGCATTTTAGATATTTACTGTGAACTGCCTGGAGGAGGCGTATAAAAGTGTTAGACATAAGTAAATAAATAAAAAGCTTGTATTTCATTTCTTATTTTTGACATAATCTGTGATTTTCATCCTGAAAGGTAATCGTTACAGATAAATTATGTTAATGTCAACTGAAAACAGCCTGATTATATGTAGAATTTATGTCTTCCAAAAAGTTCAAGGTTTGAAAGTAATGCTGAATCTATAGGGCAAATATGATAATCTTTTTAAACTCTGAAATGAAGGCAATTCAGAAACTTCATTGAAGTATATTGCCTTGTTTTTTTAACTGCTTTTGAACTTCTGCTCAAAGTTATTATACAAATCTTTAAATAAAAAAATTATTTTTAAAAATTATAATCTATTTTTCTTTATGAAAATGCAAGATAATACACAAACAACAGATACAGTAAAATCAGAAACTAATCAACTAAGAATAAAATCAGGAACTTAATTAAAAGCCAAATACTTATATGTTTTTTAAGTATTGCCATTTCTACAAAGCCATGTATCAGTCCTTTAAATGTCTTCCTAAACAAAAAGATTTTTTTAAAAGTTCAAAGGGCCAATAAGGCAAAATATATATCTTTGGGCATATATTCTAAATTTTTGAAACAGCAAAACAAAGAAAAAAAACAGAGGCTGTAGGGTGACCTGGTAAGGGAGGCTTCTATTCTTTGGTTTAGTGGGATTTCAGGGGGCTTTGGCTGGGGCAGGGAGAGTCAATTTCGGTCTGATAGGATTAGGCAAAGAGAGCAACTGGGTTTGACCCTGGTCATGTCCAAAAGACAGGGAGGAAAAATGGTGCAGCAGCCTCCATTTTGTTCATTAGATTTATTTTCTCCACCACAAACTAATGACAACCGGTACAACAACCAGCCTTAGAATTGACAGTGAAAGTTTCAAAGTGGTAGAAACTTCTGCCTTTTAGGATCAACCCATCAACAATAAAGGAACAAGCAGACAAGAAATAAGTTGCAGACTAGTATCTGGTAGAGCAGTCATGAACGCCTTGGAAAAGATATTCAGATACTCTGATACGTCTATACCTATAAAGATCAGAATAGTGCAAGCAATGGTATTCTCTGTGACACTTTATGAAAGCAGAAGTTTGACTTTGAAGAAGCAGCTTAGGATGAATAGTGACACTTTTGAACTTCAGCATTGGAAAAGACTCCTGAAAATACTGTGGACAGTCAAAAAACCAAACCAATCAATCATCAAAGAAATTAACCCAGAGCTCTCAGTTGAGGCACAAATGGCCAGGCTCAAATTATCCTATTTTGGATGCATTAGGTGAAGACCTAGCTCTAGAGAAGGCTCTAATGCTAGAAAATGTGGAAGGAAAGAGAAAAAGACAACCTGCACCAAGGTGGATGGACTCAGTTACAGGGGTAATGGGTGCACCATTGGAAGTCCTGAAGAACCAGATTGGGAACAGGTTGTCATGGAGAAAATCTATCTGTGTGGATGCTAAGTGTTAATATTTACTTGATGGCGCACAATCCATCAGTTCCACTGTTGCACATTGGTTACACTTCAGATTCTTTAATTCAAAAGGAAGTTTAAAGGAAGGGAAATGAAATATATGTCAAAACTGAAGCAGGAACTTTAATGATGCAAAATTTTGCATAAATATCAAACCAATAAATAGCCAAAGAAAACACAGTAAAGGCAAACAATTAGCACCAAAAATCTAACAGGAATTTTCATTCCATTTTTGCAACTGAGGCTTCAAGGCCAAAGCTCCTGACACAGGAATATAAGAGAAAAGATACTCTGGCATCAAAAAATGACACCAGTGCAAACTCTATCCCTATCTTCTGGAGATATTCTTTGAAAATAAACAGAAAAATGTCTGTGCCAGTGAGTGCAATGTAAAATAAGCCAATGGTACTCAGTAAGATTCTCATCTCAGAGATAAATGGAAATACATCTTAACACCTGCTACATGTTTTAAGGAAGATAAATTCAAATAGCCAGCTCAATCTAAAGAAGAAATTGTATATGGTACAGCAGAAGGAAACATCCTCCTGCTCTTTCATGGCCCCTTACATTACAGCCTACTACCTTCAATAGGTGGGAGCCTTTTTAGGGGACTGGAAGTTTATGGGGGGAAAGAAACAGAAGCCTCTGCTTCCACAATCCCTATTATGCTGCTTTTTTCTGCATCCAACCCTCTCAGTTTCCATGCCCAACCAACGTTATAGCAGCAAATGATCATAGCCCAACAGTAAGATGCAACAGGAGTCCCAGGTACTATCTCCTATAGATTCAGATAGCAACTATTAGGAAAGTCTGCCTAAGGTCCTGAAAGCTCTTGAGTATACAATACTAGGCTAGCTGGGTCACGTATCTGATTATGGGGCCTGTGCTATGCTCCATAAAGAAACATGAAAAGGTGCTTCAGAGAGTGCAGGAGTGTGACTGCAGCAAGTTTTTAAAGCATATGCATCTTTTCCAGATCACAAAGCAGCTGCAGAGGGCACCCATATGATCCTGCAGAAAGGCCCATATGCTTTAAACAGTTACAGATATAAGCCATATTTGTGCCCCCCAGGATCCAAACTACCTTTTTGCTTTCAAATATAAAACACTGATTATAAAGCAGCTTCTTATAGTTATATTCCAAATGGTAACGGATTAACGCTTTGCTGAGTTCTCTCTGCATGAACACGTACAATAAAAGTAAAATTGCTGGTGTTTAGTTCCCCCTATTCTTCATGAGTAATTACCTTCACAAGACCTAAAAGACAAAAAAGGCAAAATTAATAGACCTCTGACCTAGGTACATGTTCAAAACAAACTGAGAACACTAAACACTCCTAAGATATTTGTGCTGCATTAAATTCTGCTGTTCTGAGACGTAAGCATAAAGTGCATCTCTCTGAATTACTTGAACAAAAGGGAAACACTTGAACACTATCTGAGTCCCCACCCTCTTACTTTTGCTACTGGTTGCACTTAAGTCCTTCACGGAGACCAACAGGACATTCTTTTTGCCAGCTGTAGTATCAGCATCCGAGCAGCTGCCAAAGAAACAAAAATGCAGCATGTTACTTACCCAGTTCCTTGATGAGAAAATGTGTAGAGTAGAACACAAGGGACTAGCCCAGTAGACTGGGAATTATATATGTCTTTTTGTTTTAGTGTCATTCTACCACCATACAATAAGAACAAACTCTGCTCAGGTACCATACTAATATCATAAAGTAATGAAAACAAATCTTCTTTCTTTCTGAAACTTTGAGGATGTTTGGTTCAAGAAGCTTGATCCAAAACTTAGAAAGTGCTTTGGTTTTAAAACAAGAAATATGATGGTGCATATTCTGAATTATATTGGTGGTTAAAGGCACCAGGCTAGAAACCATGAGATGGTGAGTTCTAGTCTTGCCTTAGACATAAAGCCAGCTGGGGGACTTTGGGCCAGACACACTCTCAGCCCTAGGAAGAAAGCAAGGGCAAACTACTTCCAAAAAACGTTGCGAAGAAAACTGCATGAATTTGTCCATATAGGTGCCAGGAGTCAAAACTTACTCAAAAGCGCACACACACACACATGCACATACATACATGCATGTTTTATTTGCCTTAGGATTATCTATTTTCACCTATGTTTTCTTTAACCAGCTAGACTGTCCAGCATAGTTAGAAAAATGACACTAAACATGTGAATAAGAAATAATTAGAATGCCTGGACAACAAAAATATTCTGGCAGAGGAACAAGCTACTTTCAGACCAGGTCAAGGAGATTTGGGCCAAGAGCTGATTTCCTGTACCAGTGTGAGAAATATCTATCTCCTAGAGTCCCTTTTGGGAGATGGGCGGTGATAAATTTGATTAATAAATAAATAATAAATAAATAATGCTCGTGCATTGGCCCTGTAAACCTGGTGAGGGCATCAGTTCAAGACATGCTAGTGTGAATACCCTCCTCAGTTTGGCCTGAGTAAATCCATATAGACAATTTGCCAAATTATATGGACTCTTTAAATTGCCAATGATTAATGGCATTTTTGTAAATCCTCTATCAGTCTGGACAGCAATGTTCCATAGGCACAGTTTAACCATTTTTCTTGCTTCAAGACAATCTAATGGTATGTAAGGTTGATGAGTGTAGGGCTACTAGCCATCTTCTGCTCTGCTTCAGATATCCAATATGAGGGTCTATTGTGGAAAATCAGAAGGATAAGGCCAGACTGTTGATATTTCAATCTGAGGCCATCTGTAATTTTCACTAACCAAGCTTGGTTCTCCGTTCTTACCATTCCCAGTTCAGCTCTTAATGCAGCACTGGGGGTACCCCAGGGGCTCCAAAATAGTGTGCAAGAGCTGAGCTTGATTTCATTCCATGGAGGGATAATCTCTGAAGTTACCGAGTTGTGCCCCATGTAATAGTTGGGGGATTACTTTCCCCTTAAATACTTTAACAGCCACTGGAATATAACCACTGCCTGTACTAAAAAATAAATAAATAAAGGAGCACTGTCGTACTTTTCCAGTTTCATCGTTATATCAGTTAGATGGGATATCCAGGAACCATTATGTTGAAAGGCAACACCCAAATGTTTGTAATTCACCAATTATATTCCTTATAATTACTTTGGAAGACAAGAATTTTGGTTTCTAAACAATTAATTTCAAGGTCTTGCTTCTGGCGTAATAGTTCCTAGCTGGAATGAGAACCTTGCAAGTGTTTGCCTCCTTTTGCTAAGTGGAGAACTGTCTTTCAAATACCAAAAATCCAAGACAAAGGTTTTTTTTAGGTGGGGGAAATCAAACAAAGCAAACTGATGGGCATTTAATTGAATCAGTGTCCTAATTTATCTATAGGTAATAATCCAGGCCATGACAGCCTGAAAGGCCAATGTTACCTGTGATGCCATTTGAGATGTGCCACCTTGTTCTTGAAGCAAACCATAACTGTATGGCTTGAGGCAAATGCTTATTAAAATGATTATTCTTTTAATAATTAGAGGAAAAGGACATCCAATAAAATGTTAGAAGTAATGAATATAAAAAGGTTGAAAATACCAATCAACCAAAGGAAGTAAAAAGCTTTTTATTCCAAGAGTCCAGTGGAATATTGGAAAGAAAACATGCCAAAGGGTTCAGGACTCTGTCTATTGGTCAGCATGATAACTCTCCAGAACCAGAAAGGAACAGAACCAAATTTGGTGTGGTAGAAGAAGCCACCAAAAGAAATACTGAGTCTGAAAATGGGCCAGATCTGTCTAGTGGCAATAGTGAAAACAATTCCAGAAAAAAATTCCCAGTCCATCTTTGTAGGAGAATAATCCCAAAATCTGTAGTTTAGGTAGAATAGTTTTCTCAATAAGAAAATATCAGTGAAGATATCATGACAGATTTTTTTTAATTTAGTGCTAAGACAAATAGATTGGCTTTAAGAGATAAAATTGTCCAATTTCAAGAAAAAAACCTTAGATCTCTCTTAGAAGTGCTGCATCATTCAGAGTGGGACAGAACCAAGTGCAGAAACAAAAAGATGAAAATAGAATTTATCCCAGTTAACATCATGACAAAGAAATACCTTTTAATTAGCAAACAAAAAAGACATTATTGAGAGATGTACCTGTATGATACTATTGGATGTTGAGGTTTCTGTTTATCTGACAAGAAAAGAAAAATATGTTACCATTATATATTAAAAGTTAAAGATATCTACAAATAAACACTTTTTTATTTAGCAACAGCTCCTCCAACGTTTCTGGATTGGATTTTCTCAGCTCGTTCTCTCTAACTCAGCCCATTATCAAATTTAGGCAATGTTCACGGGTACCAAATGGTTGCTTGGAACTGGATGGTAAAGAGTAATAGATTTGCCATCTATTCTTATGTTGTGAAAGGCCAGGAAAGACGCGCACCCAGGTTTGGGTTATGGTCATTCACTCACACACATGCTGCCTGTCGAGGCACACGGATCTCACAGCCCCCTTTGCTTCCTTCCTGGGTTTCCTTGATAAGTGTGGCTAGAGCATAAGAACAGCTGGGAAATAATTAGGAACACACCAAATCACGTTCAACTGAACACTGAGGCACATAAGGTTCTGAATTCAAAGTCATAGCAAAACATTATTGGTTACAATGTACATTTGTTCTCTCACACACTGACATGCTCATCCCCACTTACCCACATCCTTCTCAACTAGACTTTCCAGGCACTAGCTAAGGGATGGAAGCTGCCAAGTCCAGATCCAGATCCTGACTCAAAGGTTGGGTGGGCTCTAGGCTTTCACAGGGGAGCCCAGCCCATTATATGAAAAATGCTGATGGACTCATAACAAGAAAAAAAAAAATCTCAGTGGATGCACAAAGATCCATCTAGGCAAATACCTGATGAGGAAACTTTTGATAGGGATACAATTCATATAAAAAAGACCTGTTTAAAGAATGGCAGGGTCAGGGCAACCTGAACCTTCCAGGGGGATACCATTCCAGTGGGCAGATATGTCAGAGAAGGCATGCCAGCTAGCTCCCATCAAATGATGCTGTTTTAAAGATGGGACCTGGAGTGTGCACACTCTGTCAAATCATACTGGATGGTCGGAAACAATGGCCAGAAGGTGATCCCTCAGCTAGTCAGGCCCTGTGCTATAAAGGGCTTTACAGGTTACAGCCAGCACCTGGAAGCTTGCTGGTAATCAGCAGAAGTGTTACATGGGCATACCGATAAGTGCCCGTAACGGCCTGCACCACTGACTTCTGGACCAGCTGCAGCTTGCACGTGGTCTTCAAGGGCAGCCCCATCTACAGTACATTACAATAGTCCATATGCAAGGCATCAAACCACATTGTACTAGACCGCTATCGAGATTTTATGCAGAAGTTCAGAGCTCTCTTTGGTGACTCTGTCAGAAGACCGACGGTGACAGAATGCCTAAGAGATCATGGAAACACAGAGGAAGGAGCAAGACAGTTAATGAAGTAAACAGCTGAATGAAGGATTCTGTATCATGCTTCTACTTTGTCCCCAAGACACTCTGACTGAACAAAAGATGGATTGCAAGGATCACTCTGATTTGAGGGCAGGTCTGTAGTCACTGAAGCCAATATTCCTCCTCCTTTCCCTTTAACGAAGGTATTTACAAGAGCAGGAACCAATTTTTCAAACTTCCTTTTGAGTGTATAACAGAATTCCTCAAATACATATGGAGGCAGATTTTCATGGAGGATTTTGAATCAGAAACAGAGCAAATTAGAGTTTTCCATTCCATTCTTAACTGCCTTGATACCAGAAAAAATAGGAAAGAAAAATCAAAATACTAAGCAGGGTATCAGAATCAAGGAAATGAACAGAAAACAGGGGCATTGTCAATAACTTCAGTATGAATTTTAACTAGTTAAAATGAAATTAGCAATCAAATATGACCTACCAACATGGATGATAACGCAGCAACATCAACTATTACTACATACCTGTTACCTTTTTGCAATGACGGCACTTGAATTTTATGCTGACCATGCTGACGAGGATTATTACAATCACCACCAGAATGACAATGAAGATAATGACGCCTAGGTAATGGAGAAGGGGAGGAAAACAACCATAATAACTTTTCTATTGAATATCATTATGTACCAACAGTGTCAATGATAACCGATAGAACCAAAATAAAAAGGGAATATAACCAAAGGTGACCTGCTTCAAAATTCTGCCCTAACAAGCTTTATTATGATTGCTCAATGCGGGGGGGATTTCAATTTGAACATGTTCAGCTTCTGAGTTTTCATGCCCAAAACTAAGCAATAATAGAGATGGGTACAGAACATAATAGTGTGAGCTAAATGAGACTGGAGATCTATGTTGAATTCTAATTTGTCTCAGGAATCGGTTCTAAGGTTTTATTGCCCTATAAAGCTTAATAGTCATGAGACCTCTTCATTTAACAAACCTCCTCACATAAGATTTACCCACGCACCTGAGTGTAGGACAAGAACTAATGGATGAAAGCTTTACAGGAGAAGAGTCAAACTCAAACTAAGAGGAATTTCTTGACCATGAGAGCTACTAAACTGTGGAACAGCCTGCCTTCTGGAGTTGTGGGTGCTCTATCACTAGATGTTTTCAAGGAAAGGTTGGATAACCATTTATCTGGATGGTCTGAGGATTCCTGCCCTGGGCAAGGAGTTGAACTAAAAGAACTCCAAGGTCTCTTCCAGCCCTATGATTCTAAAATCATCTATGGAAGCGCTTTGCCAAGGCCTCCTAAGTATGAAGGTTCAAGTGCAGCCATGAGGAAGATGGAATTTGGGGAAATAGTCCTCCTCTTATGGAATGCTCTTGCTTGGAAAGCTCACTTGGCACTCGTATTGCTTCCTTTCCAGCTCTAGCATACCCAAGTTTTTAATGATCTTTTATCATCTTCCATTACATTGATGGAAGCTTTAGCTTCTGCAGTATTGCATCAGTGCTGGATTCATATGCATGGAGTTTTCATAAGACTGGATTTTTAAGATTTATTGCTGGGCTTCAAACTGTATTATTGTTGTTGGAGATCCTGGCAAATCCAGCATGCCTCATAAATATATGGATGGTTGCTCTAGGATGCAATCTCTATGTGTGATGAAGCTGTTTGTTGCCACTCCCACTTCCTCTCTCTCTCTCTCTTCCTCCTTCCACTGAGGGAGAAGCAGCATGCTTTTGGCTGCTCCTCCCTCCATCTTGGGCCATGGAGTCAGGCCTAAAAAAAGAAACTTTTCCCCCCTTTCTCCATGCAGCCCTTAGCAGCAATGAGGGCTAAGGGTGAATCAAGTCTTAGGAAAGAACAGAAGATACAATGAACTTCATCTTTTCCACCGAACATCGATGTAATTGAACCAAGAATAAAGTCAGTAAGATATTTTTTTTACTTCTTAACCTACTCTGTCTAAGTGTTTGATTCTTTATGCTTGGGAGGGCTGAATGTGTAAGATCAATAACCTGTGTTTCTCTAACATGTTCATTGAAGCTATCTAGGATAATATTCTTTTTCTGAGTACAGCTTCTCAGCTGTGTTAAGCTCTGCTTCATTTCAGTGGTTCTAACAGGCCACTAAATGGCTTCATCTATTACATTCCAATCAATTTTATGAAACTTATGCTGCTGTCCCTACTTACCTGATGCTGCCATTGTTAATGCTGCTGATTTCTCTTCTGTAGGATAAATGGTAGTGGGAAAATCTGATTTTTCACTCTGGAATTCTTTTGTGAGAATCATCAGTTGAGATATACCTGTGGAAACTTGGAAGAAGAAGATAGAGTTGAGTAGAAAAGGGAATCTTTATACATGAAAGAAAGAGAAAATAACAGAGGTGAAGTTGGACCATTGTCCATGGAGGTGCACCTTTGGGGAATGCGCTGGTTGGGCTGCTATGATAAAACACAGTCTTTAGTTGGAACTGAGTCAGCATGGGAATCATTCCCATTTGGTTCTTCCTATCAGCAGGAACCCCTAATCAAGGCAGAAAACCTCAATCCCATGTTAAGTAGGATTCCTGACTTGTTGCTTTCCTAATGAGTCAGAAACAGAACCTAAGACTTATTCTTGGCTTTAAGATTGTGGCTTGTTAGAAGAGCAAAAAGCCATGGATCCTGGTTCAGAAATAATACTCTAAACGAGCAAAGTGGGACTGACTAGGCAATGTGTACCAACAATGTTACTTGGTCCAATAAGTAAAAGTGTCAAGCAATACTGCTTTATTTTGACATACACCAGATCGAAATGGTTAACTAGTTACAGAAGTACTGTATGATAGTGCTGCAGCAGCTTTGCTTGCTAATCATTGTCTTCCTCCTGTGCTCCAGCTGCCAGACATGAAATGTACAGCACGGTCTTAGTTGGCACTAGCAACATGGGACACAAAGGAGCCTCAGAGAAGATCAGTAATTTCATTTATTCCACTGGTGTTGCCAGGCACACGTACACACTCACACAGGGACAAAATATTCGAAAATGATTTAGAGGCAAGCTAACCAGCCAGGGTGAGCTTCCTGATGTTTGTTGGTTTGTTTGTTTCCCCCTTTATGCCCTGAGAGAGTAGTTTTCCAATTGGTTGGCAACTGTTAAAACAGCTATTTTACTTCAGTTTTCTTAATGCTTTTGGGATAGTCTTTTGGTTGAGGCATGCTTAAATATCTTTGCTTTGCAAAATAGAAGGCTGTTGAGTCATCAGATCACTGATGGTCATTGATGTAATACATAATAACAGTAATAACAACATGCTGCTTGTATACAGGTTATATAAAATGCTTTTAATAGTATGTACATTCATTCATATGTTGCGGGCTGCCTGAAGGCAGGGAGAAGCAGTTTTTAAATGTATAAATTAATGTTGATTTCCTATTTTGGATTATTGTCATTGTTTATTGCTGCCTTCTTTTGCTCCATTTTTACATAGTTGGGTGTCACATGAGGTACCAATGCCTTACATATTCCTCAATGAAGAAACTGGGAAAAAATAGTGTGGGAAACTGAGGGTGGTGATTGGAAAAGCCAGTGTTGCAATTGTGAGGCCTGTTTGACGTCTGCCAAAGAAGGTGGTACAGCTGTAAAGGAATGCTGATTTATGCCTGACAGTTGAGATAGCGCAAGCAACAGAGCATGGTACCAAGGGGAGATAACAGGGGTGAAATGAAGCAGAGCCACTAAGCTTTAGGAAAGAATGCAAGCAAGCACACATAAGAGACATCTTGCCCTAGGGTAGCCGGACATGTATTTAGCATGGTAAAAATCACGCCCTCTGTGATGTAATTCCACGCCTTAAGGTGGAGAAGATTATTAGGAAGTAGAAAATATAACTATATTAGGTAAAAACACAAATGTATGCATACTTGAGAGATACCTCAGAGCACTGTGGCAAAAATCATCCAATTATTGCTTTTTGCTTGTAACCACTCCTTCTTGAAAAAGTATAAATTGCTTGGTTTTTGAGAAGCTTGGGGTTCATCTTTTGGGAGAGGAATCCCATTTCACTTGGTACCAAATAAAATGGAGAAAAGTTTTCTCATGTCCAGAGTCTTATTGGATTGAGCTTTGGGCTTACATATTTTACCACATTTTGTGGCCAACAGAACAGTCTGGAAGCAGGACTGAAGGTATCTTATCAACCATCTAACAGGTATTTTGGCTACCTTGACAACAATCTACATTGCTTTATGTGCTTTTTCTCTCATAAAGCAAGCTAGAATCTTTTAAATCCATAGGAGAACACTGATTACTGTGGAATAAAGCAACACTGTAGCATGTTCATAGCAAACAATTTGCTTGGAACTTATATGGAAGATATGAAGAGTAATGCTTTATTTCATAAAGAAAAAAAAATTACATTTCAAGCTAATTTTTTATCCATATGAGATTTTGTTTAGTTTTCATATAGGTCTAAATTGAAAAGAAAATGGTGTCTTATGATAAATAGTAGCAACTGTCTTCTACCTGTCAAGGAAGGAAGAAAGACACTGCTGTTCTCCTTGGGCTCAGTACCTACAAGCAAATGAAAAACAAGGACTTTCTTAGAAGACATTTGGGGGAAAGTTTTGGTTTTCATAACTATATGTACCTAAAGCAAAACTTATAACATTTTCTCCCTCATACATCTTGAAATGGCCTATTTCTGCTAATGGCCCCTTCTTCCTATTCATTAGCTACTAGTACTCCAGTTTCAGATTATTTAGGCACGATCTCTACTTCACTTCTGACCCTTTCAACAGATATTTCCAACAATCTTAAAATGACTTCATACAGTGTGGTATGCCCAAACCTGTTACATACCACCTCCTCTCAGATTTCCATAAATACTGTAGACCATCACTCCCATACTGATACTGCTTCCCAGATGGTTTGCTTGGTTTCTGATTCCCCCCTCTTTTTTTTTCTTTTATTCCATTGTTGTCTCTTGTTGTCTTTTACTCTAGCTGATTTTCCATTCATTGTTTCCTAATTTGACTTCTCTGTTGCAGTCCCTGCCCTCTGGAATAGCATTCTCCTGGAAATACACATGGCTTGCACTCTGCTTGGTTTCCAGAAGTCTCTTAAGATCTGGCTTTGTTCCCAGGCCTGGGGTTAGGGTGGCTGTGGAGCCCTCTGGAGTTTTTGTGTATTGGGGAGTGTTATTTTGGTTTGGGCAATTATATGGCTTTTAATGTGCTTTTAATATATGTCTAGGACCTATTGTACATTGCTCAGAGTATTCTTGGTATTGGGAGACCTTAGATAAACAAACAAACAAACATCCTACACGTGTGTCCTATTTAATATTTTTTGGGTATGGTGTTTTTGAAAATATAATTTATTGTTTTAAGTTATTAGAACAACTTTCCTTTCCAACAAAAGGATTTTTTTTTAAAAAATGACCAAATTATACCACTGACGTCTGATTCAATTGATATAATTGTTATTTATGATTCCAGATTCCTTGCTGGGAAGACAAGGCAAGTTATGGTGTCCCTGATTTTGAGAATACTAAGGCCATTAGTTTCCAAATGACAAGAAGCTGGCATTTGAGGCGTGGGTTAAAGGAAGAATGGTAGAAAGGGGTACAGACAATTCAGGCCAAGAAAGAGGTTTGCTTATCAGCTCCCTTATAAGAATAATTACTCTAGAGCAGTGTTTCTCAACCTTGGCAAGTTTAAGATGGGCGGACTTCAACTCCCAGAATTCTCCAGCCAGCTTAAACTTGCGAAGGTTGAGAAACACTGCTCTAGAGAATGGACTATGATTTGAGAGATACTTAATTTATGTTTTCTGTAATTTATGTATGGTTTGTTCTTATTTCCTTTTCTCTCCACCAAAAATATTATCTCAGCTGAAACCATCAATAGTAGGTCTAGAAACAGAAAAATCAGTGGTGGTGAGAACAGCAGTAGTATAGTGACAGTTGTAGGCTAAACGCTAGTGGTCTTCCAGTCTCTCTGGCTTTGTTGTGTCTGGCTGAGACTTCGACACATAATAAGAAATCTTTCAAAGTTATTGCCTCAGCTATCTAGGGAAGGCTTACTATATACAAAGTCATATCTGTCTCTCTCAAGAAAACAGTATTTGCGGATGCCTCAATGTGAATTATACTTCGATTGATATTTGGGCAGCAAATTTGCACATAAAGGCCACTTGCTGGTTCTATGTGTAAGCCATCATATCCTGACAATTATGTGCTATGATAATACTGTATATCATGTGCACCTGTAGCAAAATTAATTACAGATAAAAATGATGAAGCCTGTGGCCCTCTGTATTATATAGTCATTCAGCCTTTGTTTTAACTAGCAACGCCATCCATTTGTTAAACACTTATTTATAAATAAATGTAAAACTTAATTAAATTTATCTATTTAATTAATTGAACAATTAATTAAAATACACGAAGTACTATTATCAGTTGATAAACAAGCCATTCTTCCCCCCAGTCTACTTATGTGTAATGAGCCAATCTGTAATGTCAAGATTCAGAATCTATTTATAGTACAATATGAATAGCAAGAGATTTCCAAACTGGAGCTTTTGACACTTTTTGTTAAAAACTTTACAACTCTTTTGGCCATCCATGAATACAGAGAAACTGCTTTAGCTTATTTCTTGATAATTTCTTGAGTTGCTTTAGGCTGAATCAGAACATAGTTGCATCTAGCTGAGCAGTATCTACTTTAGATGGGCAACAACTCTCCAGTGTCTCAAGCAGAAAGAACACTTGCCTAAACAAGCTAGGTCAGACATTTTTTAATTGTAGCTGTCACAGAAAAAAAAAAATTATGCAAGCTAACCATCTACTCTATTGCTGAACTTTGATCTTCTAACTGAATACAATTAAGACTGCAATTGTAAACTTGCTTATTAAAGAAGTTTGTGAGACTTACTGTTGAGTAGACATATGATTGGTTAATAAAATACCTTACCTTGGAGAAGAACACAGTGACATATCCACAAAAATACTAGTATTTTTAAAGCTATCATGTTTCCTTCCACTTGCCACTCCTTAGTGCCTTACTGTTCTGTTCATTCTGTGGTCGAGGGAAAAAATGGGGAGAAGTTTATCTGTGTGAGTTGATTGTCCTACGGCTTCCTGTTAAATAATAGAAGGAAGCAGACTGAATCAACAAGAGAACTGACGCTGTGGAATTCCTCTCTTGCCTGTTATAGTTTTGAAGGATATGAGACAGAATTAATCAAGTACAAAAGAAATTTCATCACTATTGTTGTAACTCTACATTGTTTCAAAGTACCCACTCTCTGAGGATGATATTATATAAATGTAAAAAATCAGGTTTAAAAATGAGGATTGGATTTTAAATGTAATTTCCTCTATCTTGGCCCCAGAAATAGGCAGTGAAAAGGTAGCTTTGACTGATTGCTAGGAGTCAAGAGGTATGCTTGTGAAAAGAGTCTCATCCTGTTCATTTTTTAGATGATTAGTAGATACCATCAATTCAGGCCTGACAGCCAGAGACTCAGATGGACAAGTACCTATAATCTGTCTCCAGCAATAATCCATAATGCTTCCAAAGATATTCCAATAATATCCCATTTACCCACCTTACCTATTTCTTCCCCTGCTATTTTCTTCAGTCTTGCCGAGAGAGACTTCTAACTCACCATCTGCTCACATCACATTCTCAATATATTCCCCAAACTCAGTTCTTACAGTAGCTTCTTGTTCATTGTAAAGTTTCCTCAAAATAATCAGGTGTTCTGGCACACTTTTGAATTTTAATATATTTTCTTCTTTTTCTTGACATTCTTGGTTAAAATCTTTCCTTGTCCTTAGTAGTTTGAATGTTGGTGTCGGCCTCTTTTGTGCTTAAAGCCTTCATTCTCCCTCTTTCTCTAGCTATTGTGACAGCCTGTATTGAAAGCTACTTGTCCCTTTCCTTTTTGAAATTTTGGGAATTTTTCTTCTGCTTCGATTTTCATAATTTTCCTTTATTTCTTCCATTATCCCTGAAGTTCTCTTTTACTGTATACACGTTAAGTGTACTGAATCTGTTCATTACACTGATCTTATATACTAACTATGTTATCCAGGTCAACTCCTGCTGGCATACCTATTATCGTTAATTTTCCAAGTTTACTATATATTTAACAACAGTAATTAATAATCTGTCTCACAACCTAAACCTTAAAGTCCTTGATCTTCTGCTTCCTGTTATGTAGTTGATTTAATTCTGATGTTATCCATCAAGTGATGTCAGGTATAAAGTCTGCATTTATGTTGCTTGAGGCAGGTGTTAACAATGAAGAAATGTCTTTGCAATATGTATTAACCTATCTCCTGCATTATGTACTGCATTTACCTAATCCAAATATTCCTGTAATTCCAGGTTCTGCCATTTCTCCAACTTTTGCACCCCTGTTATCCCTTAGTACAGTGGTACTATGTTATTTCTAAATGTTGCATTAAGTATAGCTTTTTGTCATAACATCCTTTAATGTCTTCTAACATTACATCTAAACTAGGAGCATACACTTGTATATCACTGATTGGTCACTGTTGTTGTTCAATGATTTAGTCCATTCCAACTCTTTCTAACCAAATGGACATCACTTTGCCTGATTGCCTGCCACTAATTGTTTCCATGAGTTTTTGTAAGCTCATGCTTCTGTCCTTAAGGCAGTAACTAATCACCTTGTCTTTTGTGACCTCTTCTACTGCTTTTGATTTTTCTAAGCATCAGCTTCTTCTAATTCTTCCCCTCAAAATAAGTGTCCGAATATTTAAGTTTCGCTGTTAGTGCTTTCAGCAAGCAGTCTAATTTTAGTTCATCTCGTAGTTAATTATTTGTTCTTTCAGTCCTAGGTATTCCCAACAGATTGCTCCAGCACCACAATTCTCAGGCAGTTTTTCTTCAGTCAGCCTTTCTGATGATTGAACTTTCAAAGGCATATACCAGATTCCAATACCAAAAAAGGGCAATGCCAAACAATATTTAAACTATTGAACAAATGCACTCATCTCGCATGCTAATAATATAATGTTCAAAACATTGCAATTCAGTCTTAATGGAAAAAGAACTGCTGGATATACAAGTTGGATTCAGAAGAAGCAGGGGCACCTAAGATCATCCAGTGGATATTGGAAAAAGCAAGGGAGTTCCCAATGTAATGGTTGCCTATTCTAAAACACCATCAGACTCATAAGTAGGAATTCAGAGATATCTGATTTATTAAAGAATAGTATGCAGGATCACAGAGAAAGCTGAGAATGATGAAAGCGCGCCAAATGCAAACTAAAAACCCTCGGTACAAATGAAATCCCTCCCCCTGTAGAATCTTCTCAAGTCCACAATCCCAGGTGCTCCTAACGGTTTCTGATGGTCTGCGGGAAAAGGCCTTGAACAGATAACATAACCCAAACACATTCCATTGTACTGATTTCACATACAGAGCTTGGTACAAGGTCTCACAGCAGCTCCCTCCCAAACAGAAACGCGCGTCAGCGCCATGGCATGTGAAACGTTACGATGTATAAACTACATTGTAGTGTCATGTTCACTACATCAGTGAACATGACACCCAAAAGATGTTAATTGGCTAGCCAGTTATTGTAATATATATGATCCTGTAATTTATTGGAATATAGCCAAGCACATACTTGTGAAGTCATTTTGGGGTACCATCGCTACTCCATTTCTTTATGTGGTCTCATGCCCTAAATAGTATATAATGGGATTATCTGTACTGGAATGTCAGTGTTGTTCACCTAAGTTTACTTATATCTAAAACAATTTTTAGTACATTTGCAACTTTAATTTCATTACTTTTACCTTCATGCTTCTCATATTCCATTTTCCTATTGAATATGTCCTTGTAAAAGAGGAATGCTTATTTCAATACTGTTCCCGCCCAAAGATGATATTTCCTTTTGGCACATCCAAATCTACTCATGAAAGTTCAAATTCTTTCCCAATAACTAGAGGAACTGGAGGTGTGTGTGTGTGTGTGGTGGAATATCATCATCTGGAACCTAAACTTGCCTAATATTTCTACTTTGTCCTTACTGTTTGCTTGCAATAATACAGATGTTATTTCCTGTTGCTTTTTCCAGCTTTAGAGCTCCTTCTTCTAGGTGTGTTTGATTCCTTCATGTCTGCAGAGCTCTGTCTGCTCCTCTTCCCCCCAATTGTGGATTGTCCTTAGCTGTACCCCTTCCCTTTCAACCTTACAGGCAAGGACGACTCTGTCAGGAGCTCATGTTCTTGCTAGCATCACTCTCATGGTCACTGGTACCTCCCATAATGGCAAGGATTTTAGTTCTTCAAAAATATTGAAATATTATTTCTGAAAAAGGAAAGAATGAATCACAACCTGAATTAAATTTTAGTGTATAGCTGAATATCTACATTTGACAAGGATGCCTCCAGGAAACAGCTATATCCATTGAGCTTTATCAGTGTTCCTGGTTCTATGTTAATCCACTGAGTTTCTCAGTTAATGGGTCAATCAATGGGTCAATCAATTTAAGGTCAAGTACTTTGGAATAATAGTCTTTCTTTTTATGATTCCTCCAAAATATCATCCTTCCAAAATACCACTTTGCTTTGGTGGACTAAAACTAATCAAGATGTCTACCACCTTTCTTGTTACTAGTTTTATAGCTGCAGTCTTCCAAGAACAGCAGTTGGGCATCCACCTACCTATTTTGTTTGGGCAATTCTATCTTTTTAGTCAAACAAAAATGAATATCTCCAAATCTCAAAGGTCAGTTCTTTCCTCCCTGATTTCCAGCGAAAACCAGGGAGTTTTCAATGAGACAGAGAGAGAGAGAAGCCTCAGAGCACTGCCTTGGTGGTCTCTGTAGATCCAAGAGAAATTTTGAGTTTACCTTTTGTGATTAGGTCTGTGTATCTCTAGGCTGTTTGTGCTGGAATTGAGAAAAAGCTATTGTGCTTGGACTCTGAATCAATAAAACAATGGAATTGTTAAATCACATTCCTTCTGTGGTTGGTGTGTTGACTGTGGACAGCAACCATAAACTGGCTTAAGTTTAACCAATCCAACAAGGTCCAAACCAAGGAAGGGCAGGAAAAAATATCCCAGACCTTTGCAGTGCTGTTCATCTGAGTTAAGTCATATATATTATTCTGTGGCCTAAATCCAGGCTTCCTCCACTCCCCAGTTACTCTTTAGCGTAATCCAAAAGGATGTTTAGGAAAAGTAATCTTTTGTCCCCTCTATTCTGTCTGTAGGGAGAATTCCTGTCTCCAGACTGGAAGCTACCCACACTTTTACCAAATGCCTTTGAAATTAGCATGCCCCTTTTTTTGTTTTTGACTTTACACTTCACTCTTTATTTTATATATTGGCTTGCATTATTTCTCTCAGCTAAAATAATAATTTGTTGTGTTTTTGCTATTCCTCAAAGAAATACTTCAGTACTTTGATACTGTGTGCTTAAGGTGTATCAATAAAAACTTCTAACTGGAAGAGACATTGTATGTGTGAAAACTGGGTTAAACTCACCAAACAATACTTTTGACTGTTGTCTAAAGATCCCTTAGTGAAAAGATATTAGGAAGTGGTTTAAATTTTGAATCAGTTCCTCAGCATATTTGGTAACAAAACTTAATTTGTAAAGAAATCTGTAAAGAAGTAAAATTATAATACAGTAGAGCGCAGAAATTCTTAATTTATAGCTAGTCTGTGCTGTTCCTACTCTGAATTTAGAACAAATAGCCTGTGGGTGAAAGTGCATTTGAACTGCCCTTATTATACAGTACAATAAGCATTTTAAACATTTCATATTGTCTGAGCAACAGAATGTCCAGAAAAGCAATCTAAAGTATCCATTCCTGCACCATTACTTTTGTCACATGTGAAGTTGGCAGTAACTGCCAGCAGTAGTCTAAACTGGGCACAGAGAAGAGATGTGGTAAATAGGAAGCAGTTTAAAAATTTCTAATACACATCATGTGTTGGAAAAAAATGCTAGGTAAAGGAAATACTTATTTAATTCTATTTTTAGTGGTTGAAGATTCATTGCTTTAAAAGATTCTGGACAGTACCCAGATTTGTGGTTTGGTAATTTGTTTTGCAAGTCCCTCATTAGTGATAAACTGATAATAACAGTAAGGCTCAGAATTAATGGGTGTGAACTGTGGGGCAAATGGCAATGTGCATATCCAGCATCCAGTTTGGAGTCAAGAGCTTGCCATTAGTGAGGGCATGGTTTGAACTCTAATGCAGCATCTGCCTAAGTCTCTGAGCCCTACAAAATGGCAAAATGGGATTAAATGTTTCAAAGACTTTCAAATATTTCAAAGACAGGATGCAATCTAGGATAGGCTAATAGATGAGTAAACTTCTGAGGCTTTATGAGAGCTGCTGGGACCAAATGGTAGTGACAAGAATCATGTAATGTAGTAAAGGGTGGAAGCATGGCCAAGAAAAGGGCTAAGAAGATTAGAGGAGATTTTAATTATCTGCTGGGAGACAAACAAAGTACATCCAAAATATCGTTGACTGTCTTGCTGAGAACTTTCTCCCTCTGAGGGTAGAGGAGGTAACAAAGGGATCAGCTATCCTTGATTTGATACAAACCAATAGTAAACAAGTATAGGCAGAATGAAAGTAGTGTAAACTTTAGGGGAATGTTGGGATTCTTGACATTACAGTATGGGAAATTAAATCTTAAAGTAGTTAAATGTATACTGTGAACTGATCACACACCCCCAAGCAGATTTTAATTACTTCAGAGCAATGATAAACAGGAAGAAAAGGATGATCTGCCTCTTTTGCATCACTACCCTGGGCAATCTGGCAATGCTTATATGCACATCCTTTTCTCAGACTGTAAACCATTTATAACTCAGATTGTAGCAAAATACTGTGCAGCAGCAGTGAAAATTAGGTGTCAAAGATCTCCCACAGTTGTAACATACTTTTATTTCAACTATTATAACTGCTTGTATTATTCTCTTATTTTATTTAATGAATTTTTAGCTGTTTTCATCACACCTTTTATTTCTGCACTTTGGTTGTAATAAAGAGTTGCTGTTGGATGATCTGTGGAATTATGCACCAATCTAATACCAATACTGGGAAGATTCTGGAATAGATCACAAAGTGATTGATTTATAAACTGCTTGAAAAGAACACAGTGATTACTGGAAGTCAGGATAGATTTGTCTAAAACAAGATTTGTCAGGCAAATTAGGATCAGTGAACTGCTCTGAACATTATCTGATTTCAGCAAAGGATTCAACACACTATGCATATATTCTAATTAATACACTATCTTACTCAGAGTTACCTTTTCCTTGTTAAAGTGAAGGGTAGTATTGAACTATTGAGTACAGAGCTTCAGCATTCAGTTCATCGGTGGCCTTGATGAAGAAATAAAGAAAATGCTTATTAGATTTGCAGATAAAAGGACTGGGTACAATAGCTAATACGAAGATGACACTCAGAAAGTTTGTGAAAAGTTAGAATATTATCCTTCATATGTTTCATGTTTCTCTCTGTGAAGACAGAGTGGAATGGATATTTTAGCCCTGAAAAAAGATGGACAAAGATGAATGTAACAGGAAAAACTGCCTAAAGTTAGAGTAGTTTGCTAATGAAGTCAGTTCCCATGAAAGATGGCAGGGTCTCCCGCACTGGATTCATTCAAGTGGAGGCAGACCTCAGCAATGCTTTAATTCAGGTTCCTCCACTAAGCAGAGGATTGGGATTGATGGCAAAAATGACCTTTTCCAAATTTATGATCTTATGAAATAGAGCTAAATGAGCCCTTAAAATTGAACTGATTGCAAACTGGACTTCTGCTCTAAAATCTCAGGAGGATAAAATTACCATGCTTACCATTTTAATTACTGTATTAATGTGGCAAACACAGATATTTTATGATTATTAGTCTTAAAAGCAAAGTAGAAACATTCAAGGGCCACTAGAGAGATTTAACTTAGACTGGAGAATGCAAAGAATACAATGATCATAACAATTTACCTTTTCATACTTCTCCAGAGTCAGATAGTGATAAAAATGGTTGGTCCACTGGTAGGCTGACCATATTTCCTTGAGACAAAAACGGGACATTGGGATGGCAAAACAGGACAGGGTTAAACTTATATAATATTCCGTATTCATGAAAAAGACAATAAAAGCAAACTGGGAAGGTGCAGGAGGGGGAGGTATGGCAATGGTTGGGTCCGGAGAGGCTGGTGCAGGGGTGGTGTTGGGTGGAGAGGTTGCAGGAGGGCTGAGGGCAGTGGCAAGCTGGGACGGGAGGACAGGAATGAGGCAGCAGGAGGCTGGAGAAGTGCAGGAGGGCTGAGGGTGGCAGCGAGCTGGGACGGGAGGACAGGAACGGAGGAGTCTAGTGAACGGTTGTCCCCAACAACCTGTTCCTCTCTGGCGTACCCTTTTATTTTATTTTCTTCCTGCCGTTTTGGCCTGAGAGCCAATCGGCTTCTTTTCTGCTGGGCGGTCTTTTCTGACCGTCTTCCACTGCACTGATTGGCAGCAGCTACTCTTCCTCTTGCTCACCGCCAATCAGCTGTTCCTGTGTTCTGCTCTAGGCTTCCCGCCGGATTGAGAACTACTGCCAAGTCAGCCTCCTTTTCAATTTCAATTTCTTCCCACTTTTCCCAATAATGGCTCCAACGTTTTTAAAAAACAGGACAAAATTGACATTTATATTAAAACAACGGGATGGTTGGGAAATGTGAAAAAAAACAGGACTGTCCCATTCAAAATGGGACGTATGGTCAGCCTATCCACTGGTTAAATTTCCTAGTTATACAGTGTTCAGACTGACAGATAATTATTTTGGAAGAGCACATCGCTCACCTGGGATAATATTCAAGGGAGACTGAATTCCTGGGCATCATTGGTTGTCTTGCAAGGTTTCAAGGAGAGAGTATATAAAGCACTTAAAATATGAGCATTGTAACATTTCAATATATAATTACTCTGGTTTATTGAGATAATTGCCATGCAATAAAAGAAAGTTTTTTGGTCCTTAGTGCAAAGGTTCCAGGAAATGGACATTCCAATTTCCTGGTGGTTAAAATATTAAACTTGGACCAAGGAGTCTCATGTTTTAATATTCACTTGACCAAGGAACTTGGGCCAGTCACTCTCACTCAAACCAACATACTGTATGGGGTTGTTATGAATAAAATTAGAGGAGAGCCCCATGAAATCACTTCTCAGAATTATCAGAGACGAGGCAAAATACAGGTGCAACACAATAATTGATTAAGTATGTGACATCAAGTCAATGTTGACATCAAGTCAATTGACTCATAGACTTTCTTAACGATGATCTGTCCCTTCAGGTCTTCCAACAGTCATCCAATATCACTGTAGTTGAGTCCATCCACTTTACTGCTGGTCGTTCTTTTCTTCTCTTTCCTTTCACATTTTCCAGCATTATAGACTTCTCAAGAGAACTAATTCTTATTTGAGCCTGAATATTTATTTGTTTGTTTGTTTATTTAACAGGATATGGAGCAGCTAAAATGCTAATTTATCCAGGGTTTGAAGTCCCATATATTTCCAGAGCAGCTGGAAGTCAAAAGGATCAACATGATAATGAACAAAATGCTTCAGAGATTACAGCACCCCCAATAAACAAAATAATAGTTGGTCCTCTCCTATAAGATGCCTGATGGGATTTGAGTAGGCAGCACAACACACCTTCTGCTTATGAATGTGTCTTTATATGAGACTTGATGCTATAAATATACTTACTGAAGCATCAAATGAGGGTTTTTATCAATATGAGTCTAAATATAATAGTGTCTTTGGTCTGCTAGGCATGAACAACAACAAAAGGCATCTATTTGTTACAAAATTAGATATTATATTCAAGCCTCCCATTACCCTGATAAGTAAGGGTAATGGGAGATGTAAACACGGTGGATTTCTCAGAGTCTCACTTTTATGGAGATGCACCTGTACAGAATAGGTAGTGCTCATGTTTTTTGTTCGAAGTTTGATCAACAAAAGTGTTATTCTCTGTGCTAAATCTTTGTTTGTTAATAGTTATACTACAAGTTGTAAACCAAGGAAGCTTTGGTTTTCATGCCAGTACCTTCATTAATGCCTACATTCAGAATTCTTACTTTTAAGGTTAATGAATTAGGTAACTCAGTGAAACCTTCCTGAATTCTAAATGTAATGAGAAAAAAAAATTGTATTGTCCCTTTGTTTGCAGAGAAACTCATCAAGCCCCTTTCTGAGGCCCCCTGGATTAGAGAAGAGTTTATTGTCTGGCACAGCTAAATTCAGGCAGCTTGCAATATTTACTGTACAATTCTGCCACCTCATGGTAAAGATAGTATAGTGGCCCTATAGAACAATGTTTCTTTATTAGAGCTTATACTGATGGAAAACAAATTAAATATGTTGCATATATTGTGAAACTTCCTTGTAGCAAACTAATTGCAGAGAGGGGTCCATTATTTATGAACATCCATTAAGTACAAAAGTTCATAATTGCAGCAATATATGCCATTTGCATGATTTATGTCATCACACAAATGATGTAACTTGATGCAAATGATATCATTACATAAATGATGTGAATCATCCTGGAAATTTGGTCTATTGTATGCAAAGGCCATTGTATTAAGGTCCTGTAAATCAATGTTTCTTTTACTGCCCAAATGCTGAGCATGCTAAATTCCTGACTGAGACTTTAGATATATGAAGAACAAACCTTAGAACTGTTGATGAAGACATTGAAGTGATGGATAGCTTCTGCCTTTTAGGATCAACCATCAACAATAAAGGAATAAGCTGTCAAGAAATACACCACAGACTAGCACTTGGTAGAATAGCCATGAAGGCCTTGGAAAAGATATTCAGATGCAATGAGTTGTCTATATCTGCAAAGATCAGAATCATGCAGGCAGTGGTATTCTCTGTGACACTTTATGGAAACTAAATTGGACTTTGAAGAAGTGTCAGGGTCAGTCTCGCTTCGCAATAAGGCATGGATTCACTTAATAGGTATTAAGGATTTCCGGTTTATTGGAATGGTGGCTGACAGAACGAAAAACGGGAACGGGGGTGCGGTGGTGAGGCGCCCTGTTTATACCCTCTTGCGGGGTCCCGTGCTCCCCCACCCTTCATTGTCCCCAATCCCTCTTGATGGGCTCCTTGATGGCTGTGTGGGCGTTTTCCCGGTGTCTTTCCTTGTCCTCTTGGTTCCAGTGTGTCCTCCAGGGCACCAGGTGCGGCTTATCGCTGCTTATCTGAAGCCCTTCTTTTCAGCTGTATATGAGTCTATGGGTGTGGGTGCTTTGGGTGCTTGGTTTAAGCACTGTTTTAATTATCTCCTTCCTCTTTTCCTTAATGATCATGATGCACGTTGTGAGGCTCTTTGTGCCTTGCAACGGGGTCATGACAAGAAGCAGGTTAGGAAGAGTATTGATGCTTCTGAACTTTGATGTTGGAGAAGACGCCTGAGAATACTGTGGACAGCCAAGAAAACTTTGTGCCAGAGTCTCACTCAAGGCACAAATGACCAGGCTCAGATTATCCTATTTTGGACACATTATGTGAAGACCTAGCTCTCTAAAGAAGGTTCCAGTGATGGGAAAGGCGGAAGGAAAGAGAAGAAGAGGATGACCAGCAGCAAGGGGGCTGGACTCTGTTACAGTGGCAATGAATGCAGTGTTGGAAGACCTGAAAGACCAGGTTAGGGACAGATTGTCATGGAGAAAATCTGTTTTATTGCTAAAGATCAACAATAACTTGATGGCACATAATCAATCAATCAATCAATCAATCAAATAAATCCTAGCCAGAGACTGGAATGTTGAATTCATGTCTTAACCAGAGCAACAAAAAGATAACACTTATTTCTCTTTTCCTATATCCAAAATATTTCACTTTCTCAAATTAATTGAACTGGTCAAGTTATTATTTGGTTAAATGCAAATACCACTTTATAATACACCAAATTATAATTTCTAGGAGTTAACCTCTTACACTTCTTCACTCACTGTTGGTGTAGTGGTTAAGGAGCTGGCCTAGAAACCAGGAGAATGTGAGTTCTTGGCCTCCCTTAGACATGAAAGCCAGCTTGGTGACTTTGGGCCAGTCACACTCTCTCAGCCCAACCTGACAGGGTTGCTGATGTGGGGAAAACAGGAGGCAGGACTAATAGGTATGGTCATTGCCTTAAGTTATATATAAAAAAGGCAGGATAAAATAATAATAATAATAATAATAATAATAATAATAATAATAATAATAATAATAAACCAGATGCTACTGTTTTACCAGAAACTGGAAAATATGCTGTCAGTCAGTTAAGAAACTAGAATAATATGTCCAGGTAAACAATGATTCAGATACAACTCCTCATATAGTCTGGGATGCAATAAAAGCTACCATGAGGTAATGTTGTATTAGTTGCATTCTCATCTAAATAATGCCTTTTAGAGGAGGAAAAACATATAGACATTCCTTTTCCAGAAGCCAACCATGTATGCATATATGCAGACACATAGCAAAAAATATGTGTTAGAATATGTTAACCACATTAATTCATGAATCATGCATTGAAATGCTAATGTCTCTATATTGTCATTAGTATATGAAATGTATAATGCCATGGTATGGTGATAATGTGCAGGTTTATGCCATGTATTTGGGTGAGTGGACATGTGGGAAAGATGCAGTATGTGAGATTAGTTCAGGACTAGTTCAGGAAGATTTTGGCTTATGCAGCACATGGAGAATGATGATTCTGAAGAAGACATCATAAGACACAGGAAATATGGTGCTCACAATAGATGGTTCCCAAAACAACAGAATGTTCTCATGTGAACTGGATGAATGAGTAATACTCCATGGAAAAGTACCATGTGAGAAAAGTGCCAAGATGGGACTCATCAAATTTTGATGGACTAGTCAAGTTTTGTTAGAAAATATAAAAATACATGGAAACTGTTAGTTCTGTGAGGTAGTCCAGACAAGAAGCACAACCAGCAGTACTAGCTCTATCTTTATTGTAAGGTTATGTTAACAGTATCTTGCAAGCCTTGAAGTACTTCTCCCCTCCCCCCCCTTTTTTTTTACTTTCCAGAAAACTAGGGAGGGTCCCTTCTGAAACATTTCCCATGCCATCCCCCCTTCTGTGAGCTGAGATATCTTTTACATGCCAGTTGTCCAGTGTGCGGCTCTTCCTCCAGTCTCCCAAGGTCGTTCCCACATACCATTACATTAGCTGTAGTTCTTTGAATCATCACATCAAAGCAAGGGTACTATTTGTGATGGGCATCCTGCCTTAATTCTTAAGGAACTCAAACTGACTAGTCAGCTACATGTTCTGCTTGTCCCAGCGCAAGGATGGACCATTCATCATATGGTAAGAACACAAACACATAACATCATCCTCAATCCATTCCTGATCCACTGCATGGACTGTCTCTACCTGTGTTTTGATACGAAAGTGTTGTTTTTCAACTTCTTCAAGGCACAAGCTAAGTCAAGTTTATGGGAAATTAGAAGCACTGTGAGTCTGCAATGGAAGGTGAGAACTAAATATCAGAATGCTGAAAGGAAGCCACTCACCTTAAAGGTACTTTCAGAGACATTTCCCTATTCCCCTCTTCTCTCCCACTTTCCATTCTCCCTTCCCTTAGTTTAGGATGCTAAACTTTGTAATCACCAAATTTTAGATGTTCATTGCTGTTTATCATTTATTAAGCATTAAGAAAATACATAAACTCAAAACTGGTTTGATGTATCTAGATGTATATGTCCCGTGGCTGTCTTAACAGCCAGGAACCACGCTGAGACAAGGAATAGGTCTCTAGTGTTTTATTACTGCTACATTAGACAGAAAATCCTAACAAACTGAAGAAGCGTGGGAAAACCCAGACAGATAAACCCCAAAAGTCAAGGCGGGTCTGATCTGTGTCTCTTTGAATGGCTGCTTAACTCCTCAGTACTACGCATGCGTTTTCCCCCCTGGATAGGGGCCCCCTCCTGCTCACCATCAGTACTCATGACAGTGGCGCTGCTAATGATGAAAGAGAGGTTATGTGCATTTCAGGAAGAGGCAATCACAGAGGACAGAAAACTGAGTATTTTCAGTTCCTCAGTGGCAGCAATGACTCCCAAGGGAAACTCACAGTCTCCATTTATTGGGCAAAAGATTACCAATTATTCTGTGTCAGTGATGAATCCAACTGATGATCCCCAGTTAGTGGGCCAAGGTTTCCTAGAGGGCAGATGAGTGAAGCTGTGTGAGTACAAATGAAAGAAAGTAAGCAGATCCTGAGCTCAAGTGGGCATAACAAAAGTGGATGAGAATTATACAAACTACCTTGGGTTGTTGTGGGTTGAGTGGTCAGGCACTTTTTGATAAAGTTGGGGGGGTATTCATTTTGCTGGAAGATGCTGTATAGGTGATCTGTTTCCTTTTTCTGGTGTTCTGGGTTGCTGCATTGTGTTAGTGCTCATCTGAATAATGTCCTTACACAGCTCCTCTTGTGAGAGGTTGGGTTGTTGCTTTGGTAATGCAGCACTTGGTTGGTGTGGGTAGCTTTTTCTGGTGTTCTGGGTTGCTGCATTGCGTTAGTGCTCGTCTGAATAATGTTCTTACACAGCTCCTCTTGTGGGAGGTTGGGTTGTTGCTTTGGTAATGCAGCACTTGGTTGGTGTGGGTAGCTTTCTGGTAGATTTGTGTTTCTAACTTGCCATCATTTCCTCTGCTGATGAAGGGTAGTGTGTTGTTGTTTTCTTCTTCCCTTGTGAATTTTATTCCATTGAAGATGCTGTTGATGGTTTCATGTGTTTCCTCCAGTTGTTCCTTTTTTATTATGATGAAAGTGTCAGTCTGGATACCCACCCCCCCAACTTTATCAAAAAGTGCCTGACCACTCAACCCACTACAACCCAACCAACAGAAGCTATGAAAAGGATAACACTGCCATACATCAGAAACATCTCAGAAACTACCAACAGACTGTTACAACCACACGGCATCACCGTAGCACATAAACCAACTAAAACTCCTCAAAACATCCTAAGTAACCCAAAAGACCCAGTAGCCCAAGAATAAAAAACAGGAGTTATCTACAACACACAGTGCAAGGACTGTAACAACCACTATGTAGGACAGACAGGCAGAAGACTAGCAGAGCTCATCCATGAACACCAATTGGCAGTCAGAAGACACTATGAAAACTCCTTAATCTCACAACACATGGACAAACTTAGCCATACTTTCAACTGGGAAACTCTAAGCATCCTAAACCAAGCCAAATCCAAAAACACTAGAGAATTCCTGGAAGCCTGGCACTCAGACAAAGCAGCCATCAACAGACACATAGAGATAAACAACATTTACATACCATTCAGAAGAGACAATAGAAAAGCCAGAAGACCAGTACACTCCCTTGCCAGCAATCAACACCCAGATATGCAAAGATTAACACCAGGATTAACACCAGATGAACCATCAAACAGTACACTATACCTTAATCAAGGAACTATTAACTCAGTCAATCAACCAAGCAGCAAACAACAGCCCAATCAAAGAACTCCCAAGGAGAGAACAACACCCCTACCAACACAAGCAGGGCAAACCACAGTATATACAGGGAGCAAGGTCCTTTCCCTGTTCGCACTGAAGATGTTGCCTAGTCTGGCAATGAAATGTCTGCAAGAAAACAACAAGGCTCAGAGAGCACCAAGGACTCCACAGTTCAACCCTGAGCTACAAATAATTTGCTTCGATTGGTAACTGTCTTCCTGTTGGACTTTGTTGCTGATGCTGTTGATATAGAGCAGAACTTATTGCAAGAACTGCAATTGATTGATTGATTATGTGCCATCAAGTCAGTGTTGACTGTTAGTGACTACATAGATAAATTTTATTCAGAATGTTCTGTCCCCATCCTGGTCCTTCAGGTCTTCCCACAGTGTACACATCAGCATGGTAATTCAGTCCATCCCCTTTGCTGCCGGTCTTCCTCTTCTTTTTTTTTTTCCTTCCAACTTTCCCAGTATTATTGACTTCTCCAGAGAGCTAGATCTTTGCATAATGTATCCAAAGTAAGATAATAAGGTAATAATGCATAATGCATTCAAATTTGAGTCACTTGTGCCTCAAGTGAGAACTTTAAATTGATTTGTCTGATTTTCAATTTATTTGTTTTCTTGGCTATTTAGAGCATTATCAGGAGTCTTCCACAACACCAAAACTCAAAAACATCAATGCTCTTTACTGTTGATAATTGATCCTAAAAGGCAGAAGCTATTCATTGCTTCATTGTCAGTTCTAAGGCTAGTTGCTGTCAGTATTTTCAGTAGCTTAGACTTCTTTATATTTAACCTTAGTCCCATTTTTTCATCTTGCTCCTTGATTTTCATTACTAGAGCTTTTAGATCATTTTCATTTTCAACAGTTAGAGTAATGTCATCAACACAGATCAGGTTATTGAGGTTTCTATCTCCAATTTCACAACCATACTTATCTTCTTCCAATCCAGTTTCTCTCAATATATATTCAGCATATATGCTGAATAAATAAGGGAAGAATGTGCAGCCATGTCTCACTCTTTTGACCATCTGGAGCCATTCTGTCTTACCATGTTCCATCTGTACTGTGGCTTCCTGACCTGTGTATGGAGTTTGCATGAGGACAATCAGATGTTCTGGGATTCCCATTTTTGTAAGGACATTCTACAGTTTGACATTGTTGACACAATCAAAGGGCTTTTTATAATAAAAGGAGCACATACTGACTTCAGTCAGAAGATTCTACTGTTTATTACTCAGGACACAAAATACGGAGAAGGAACAGTATTGCTTTCAGGAAGGATATAGCAAGAATGGTACTTGGCTACAATACAGTAATTGACCGAATAATATCAAGTAGACTTTGCCAACAACCCTTTAATATGACAATTACCCAAGTTTATGCCCCCACCACAGATCACAGAAAAGGAGGGTTCATCTACACTTTCAGGAAGAGATATATAGGGAACAATGTTCTCCTCCTGTTGGTCAAGAGAAAATATGCTAATTTCAGGAATTAGCTGGAAATCATTCTCTGCAGAGTTTCCATCATTTGAAATGTATGGCTGAATAGAAAGATGCTACCCACAGTAAGAAAAGGAAAAGCAATGAAGGGTATTCTTCTTAGAGCAATCTGCAAGGAGTCTGAAATTTGGAGGCTTGTGGATTAATTAAAGGACCTCCTACCTTCTTCCATCCCTAATTAGTAAAGCTCAAGAACAAATGCTCCAACCAGTGCTGTGTATTAAAAGCCCTAGAGATCTGATGGCAGCCTACACACAGCAGCACATTCAGAGCTGTTCCTTTATGGCAGCAACCTATACAGAAGGCCAGACTAAAACTACTCTTATTCACAATGGTGTAACAGTGGCATGTTTTCTGTTAAAAAAAATGAGAGTGTGGATAAAGACTTTTCTCTGCTGTGGTCCCGACTGATATATTTCCCTGTGCCTTTAGCTTGTTAGGTGTGTGGGAGCTAAAGAGAGATTTCCCTCCTGATATAAAAGCAGCTGTGAACATGTGATGGCCACGCAATCTACGCTCAGCTCTATGTGCTCTAGGGCTGGGAGGAGGTCTTAGATCCAACCCCTCATCTTCTCCTGCCTCCAGCTGACATGGCAGAGGAACATTCAAGTCAGTTGGAGGCAGGGAGAAGATGAGGGGCTGGATCCAAGACCTCCTCCCGCCCCTGGAGGACATATTGCTGAGCACAGGGCAGAACAGAGGGTATCTATAAAGCTTCTTGCATGGCAAAGGTGTTCCTGCTTGCTGGAACTCTGTGCGTTTGCCTTCTGAACCAGTTGCCTGTGAGATCTCTGTTCTTTGGAACCTGGACCAGCTGACAGCCCCCATTTGGACTCTTGGACTTCTGGACCATAACTTGACTATGCTTCTGCCCCCACCCCCCTGCTGCCACCGCCGCCATGCTTTGGACTCTGGCTATTTGGAACTCATTGCAGGCAAGCTCTCAATGATCTGGGACTTTGGTGCTCTCTTTGAACACATGCCCTGCCTCCCTGTATTTACTAAATCCTGAGTAAAGCTTACTGCACCTACTCCTCAGTGTGTGTTCATGTCTGGCTTGGGACAAGACAGAAAAGGCTGATCCAGACTATGACAGAGATTATGCATTAAAAAGCTCTTAACACAAACCTGATCCCATCACAAACTTTGCACAACTTGTTTTTTATTTAAAATGCAGGATGCTATGCTTCCAAAGAAGGGACACAAGGGAGTTTTCAGGACTATGTGTTATTTGAAGGGCCCATTTCCGATTTGAGCAAAAATTATTTCCCCAAATAATTCTTTCCCAAATACTTCTTTTCTCACCCTCAGAAAAAAGAGAAGTTGGGAGGAAATTTAATAAACCAACCTGGAATGTTTATCACATTTGCACTAAATGTTGCTGTGCTTTCACTGCAGCCACACAGAATTTGGCTACTATATTGGTAATAGTATGGTTGGAGTTTGAGAGAAGTTTGGTGTAGTATTTTTCTGCCTTTCCTGGTAGTGTTGCAGCAGGGGAAATACGTAATCCTTATGCAAATTCCTGTAAAAATTGCAGTGAAGCAGCACGTGTTGGATAATTTCTACTTCTCCAGAGTCATATGGGCAGGTATGTTCTATTACTAGAGTTTTAGTGAATTTGCCTTTGATACCAGAGTTCTGGTATTCTGGGAGAGGATACTGGCTTCAGTGTGATACTCACTATCATTCAGCCTTTGGAAAACTGTCTTTTTGCCTAGTGAAAACCAGAAGCTAAAAGCAAATCTGGGGCAAACCCAAACACCTCTGTTTCTGATTCACTGCTGATGACCAAGGTGAGAGGTCGTTGTCTGAGAATATTAGTGGAACCAGGTCATTAGAGAAAAGTGTCAGGAACCAGGTTATTAGAGAAGAACTTCAGCCATGGCCTTGCTTCTATTTTGGGCATTCCTATCTGGAGCCTGAATACTGTGTTGAGGATGCTCATTGGGGTCATGAGTGTGGACCTTAACAATGTTGTTTGTTTATTCTTAAGTGCCTTTTTCTCCATGTAAAGTCCTACCTGGGCTCTGTATGAATTAGGGTGAGGGTTAAGCTCCTCTGTTGAGCCTTGAAATAATCAGAAGGACAAGGACAACAAAGCAGGAGACTGTCTTTTTGGTATAAATACTACCTTCCATTACCTGATAGCACTGAATATCAAACTGCAGCCTTTCCTTACTTTACACTGCCATCTGGTGGGCTTTATTTAGACGTGTGTGTGTGTGTGTGTGTGAGAGAGAGAGAGAGAGAGAGAGAGAGAGAGAGAGAGAGAGAGAGAGAGAGAAATAAACCCACAGACATTTGGTAATATACATATAGATATTACTAAAGACACATCAATATGTGTCTTTAGTAACTATGTATATAGTTTTAAATGGTCTTTGTATTGCATTTTAGATAATACAAGTATTCTGTCATGCTTCTGAATAATATTAGATTTAGATATGTGATAAATTAACAGCAAATGAATGAGTCTGTCCTTCATGCTCTAATGTAGAGGGATATTTTTAAAAAATCCCTATGTCTGCAGAAAAAATAGTTATTCTTTAAAAATTCAACGAAAGTATTTTCTGGCTTTGGTCCTATTAGACATCTCAGTGGCACTTGATACCACTGACATGCCTTCCTGCTGGATTACTTACAAGGGTTGGGAATCAGGGATGCTGTGCTTCAGCAGTGCCACTCCTACCTGAGGCAGGCTTCGGAGATAGCTCCAAAGCTGCAGCTGGTCAAAAACGATGGAACTATCTTGTCATAGCAGACTAACACTACTGGCTACCAACTAGGCTTCCAGGCTCAATTCAAAGTGCTAGTGAAGACCTACAAAGCCATATGTGGGAAGGCATCGGATTCCATCAGGCACTGCCTCGCCGAAGTTGAATCTGCCCGTATGGAGACAGAACACCTGCTTGGAGTTGAGGGGATACAGAGCAGATAGCAGTTCTTTTCTGTAGCAGCCCCTGGATTTTGGAGCTCCTGGCCTTGGTAATTTGAGCTGTCACTTCCCTCCTAGCATTTTGTAAAAACAATGCTATTTTGCCATCATATTTTAACCAGGATTGAATGGTTTTGGTGGCCACTTGGGGCATTTCTATTAATTGTACTTTTTGATAGCTTTGTATTCTGTATTTGGTGGGGATTTTTATATTTTTATAGTCTTTTTCTATTGTTTTTGTTGTAAAATGCCCAGTTTGTAGATTGGGTTCAGTTGCAAAAACTAGATATACATAAATCACAAAACCTGCTGAAATAGCACATCTGTCATTTTATAAAGCACAACATATTTATCTTTCCTGTTCTTAAAAACTAGAACAGGCTTCCTCAAACTTGGGCCATCTTCCAGTCACGCAAGAATCCCCAGGCGGTCTCTTACCTTCTCCAGCCACCAAGGTCTTTGGCAAGAATTAGAAAAGTTGCTCTAAACTATGACAACAAAAAGAGCAATTGGAACAGCAGAGCTTGTGGAGAACTGTATAAATAGCTGCAGCAGCAGTGGTGGAAATTAGCAAGACTGTCATAATGGCCTGCCACGGATAAGCACAACTGAGGAGTGTAGAAAGTCTCATGAAGATAAAAACCTTTTGGATTGGGGACTTGTGACATGCATCATCATTACTGCAGCGCTATGGAGAAAAACACAGCTCCCCACCATATTAGGCCCAGTAATTGCCCTTAGTATAGGTTACATTTAATATATCATGTCTTAAAAAGGCATTCCATGCACATGATCCCACTGAAGTTCATTATGAAATCTGATGTACGCTAAACAGTGAATTGTTCCAGAATTTATAGGGTTGTAAAAGACTTTGGAGGTCTTCCAGTCCAATATCCTACCCAAGGCAAGAATTCTCACACCATCCCAGGCATGTGGCTGTCCAGCCTTTGTTTAAAAACCTGTCGTGATGGAGCACCTACAAGTCCAGGAAGCAGGCTGTTTCACTGCTTAGTAACTTTCACAGTCAGGGAATTCCTCCTTACTTCAAGTCTGGATCTCCCTCTGTAAAACTTCCACTCATTGGTTCTTGACCTACCTTTGGGCACTATGGAGAATAAACCCACACACCCTGTGACACCCTTTTAAGTATTGGAAGACTGCTATCATATCTCCCTTTGTTTTCTCCTCTTTAATTCACAGTTCTTTTAAACATTCCTCATAGGATTTAGACACCAAGCCTCTCACCATCTTCATTTCTCTTCTTTGCATGCTTTCTAGTTCCCTTCTTGTATTGTGGGGGCCAGAACAGGACACAGTATTCCAGGTCCAATGCAGCATAGAATGGAATTATCCCTTCCTGTGAACCTGACATTATAGCCCTCTGTTAATGCAGCCCAAGATTGACTCTTTTGGCAGCTGCACCACATTTCTGGTGTAACGGGCTGTGGGAGTAATTTGGGAGGCAGAAGGAAGAGCCTCAGCCTAGACAATGGTCTGATAAACAAAATCTGAGTCCAAAGGAGGAATGGGGGTAGAGTAAGCATCTCAAAAGGGACCATCCCTAATTCTCTGGAAAGTAAAGACATTCTTGACTTCCTGGACGTTCTTGAGTTCTGGTGGGAGAATGGCGACTTTAACTGTGTCTGTTGCGATTTCCATGGTAGACAGGTCAATGCGGCAACTTTTCTGGGCTCAGGCAGGCTTCCTCAGAGCCCAGAAGTGTTCTCTGGAGCAAGGAGAACCCCAGGAATCACCCCATGTGCTCTCCAAATGGCTGGTAGCAGCCAGAAGACTGCAAAATGGCATTTCATGATCAACTGGTGAGTGATCAGCTGGGAGGCAGGGCCGTCTTCTTCCCAAGCCGCGCTGAAGCCGAAAACGGACTCTAAAGCTGCCCACCCCGTTTCTGTAACACCAAGGTTTTTATGTTTAATTTTTATCAGAGAGGCTTTTTACAACAAAGGAATGTGGAATCTCTTGGTGACTTTCATTATTTTTGGAATTTATTAATTTGGTGATTTGGCCTTTTTTATATATATAATGCAACGTTGAGATTTAAAGAATTTTACTTTTTTTAATGTTGCTTTCTTTACTACAGTGAGTTTTGAGGAATTTTTTTCTTTTTGTTTAATCTGCAGATTGGAATTTCGACTTATTTGCTTTCACTTTTCTGTGGGAATGCTATTTGTTATTACTTTCCATTTTCTTGATTGGCTACAGTTGAGATTAAAGGGCTGAAGAGAGTGTTCAATTACAGTCTTAATTTTATTTATTTATTTTTCAGATTTGCCACTGCTCATCTCCCCTATCACAAGAGGGACTCTGGACAGTTAATGGACTTTACCTTCCTGAGGCACTAGGGGGTGCCATGATCTACTGTGGAGAAATATGGAGGAAAGTAAAGTGATATTCAAAGATTTCTACAAAGCAATTATCCAAGTTTTGGATCATTTCTCAGAATTTGTGGAGTCCAAATTGCCCCAAAAATTGAGAGAAGCAGATAAGGCTGAAAATTATCCTAAGCATGAAGTGGCCTCTCCAAAGAAGATGAGTATGGGTGACTTGCATAGTCAACGGGAAACTGAATTGTCGAAAGTTGAAGATAGAGGGATGGGAAAAACTGCTGCCATCACACCATGATCAAAAAAGAGGATTACGTTTCAAAGGCTGGAAGATTTCTGAAGAATATTTGGACTTTTAAAGGCAGGTTGTAAAATTTGAAATTGACAAGAAGTTCTGTATATAATACTGAGATATGTAAATGCCTTAGTTTACTTTGAAGTGGGATAACTGACTAAATGCATTGATCAAGATGGTCTCTTAAAGGTTTAGATAAATGTTTATGCTGTTTGGAGAATTCCTATATTTTTGGTTAAAGGGCATTAATAATTACTTTTTAGATTATATAATAGTAATAAGAAGTTGGAGGTTGTTTTGTTTTAGTTTAAATGCTTTGCTTTATCTTGATAATTGTTTGAACTTGTTTATTAGGATGATTTTTTTAATGGTTTAGATGACTGTTTTTATTTTTGGACAATATTTTTATAAACAAATAGCAGCTATAAGATATAATTAGGTTATTTTTTTAGTTTAGTTGGCAGATAGGAGCAAATTATCGTGAAGAAGGATATTGTTTGTTAACATATTAGGTGTTAAATTAGCGTTTGAAAGGGTTTTTTATGTTTCTTAATTGGGACGGAAAATTTGTTTAGAGGGGAATGTTATAATGAGAATGTAAATGCTTTATAGAAATAATGCTTATTATAGTGTAAGAAATACCGATTTATGTATATCTTTGTTGTAGAAACCAATCGAAGCAAATATTTGTAGCTCAGGGTTGAACTGTGGAGTCCTTGGTGCTCTCTGAGCCTTGTTGTTTTCTTGCAGACGTTTCATTGCCAGACTAGGCAACATCTTCAGTGCGAAAAGGGAGTGGGCCTTGCTCTCAGTGGCTTGCCCTGCTTGTGTTGGTGGGGGTGTTGTTCTCTCCTTGGGAGTTCTTTGATTGGGCTGTTGTTTGCTGCTTGGTTGATTGACTGAGTTAATAGTTCCTTGATTAGGGTGTATTGTGCTGTTTGATGGTTCATCTGGTGTCAAACCTAGTGTTGATTTTTGTGTATCTGGGTGTTGATTGCTGGCAAGGGAGTGTACCGGTCTTCTGGCTTTTCTATTGTCTCTTCTGAATGGTATGTAAATGTTGTTTACCTCTATGTGTCTGTTGATGGCTGCTCTGTCTGAGTGCCAGGCTTCCAGGAATTCCCTGGCGTTTTTGGATTTGGCTTGGTTTAGGATGCTCACAGTTTCCCAGTTGAAAGTATGGTTGAATCTGTCCATGTGTTGTGAGATTAATGAGGTCTCATCATATCTTCAATCAGAAGTTTCAGTCATTGACCAAACTAGAGTAATATAATAATTACTAAAATAAGATTAATGAGATAAAATAGAGTTAAAAGTAAAATAAGGTAAGTAAAGATAAATAAAAATAAAATTGAATGGTTCCTGGTAAGGTCGTGACAGGTCTTGCCAGCTATTAAACAGAATTTGGTGACATTATAAGAGTACATGACTCTGATCAGCTAAGAGGTAACTAAGGTAAAAAGAGTCAGTACAACCTGAAACTTGAGGTAATAAAGGTGTAGTAAGTTTGTGTCACAGTTCATGGTAAGATTGACAATACAGAAATGCATGGGCTGTTGTTGCAATAGCTTTTCATTTGCAATGACAATGGTGCTCCTTGTATGGAATTTTCTGGAATCTCCTTTCCAAACCCGCAGTTTACAAAGAATTGCAACATGCAAGCATTACAGCTCTTCTAAATTTTGGTACAGTAATTTGATTAAAATATCTGGCAGGCTCATGTCTGGTGACTTGATTACCTAGTTATGCGAACAATTAAATGTTGGTCTGAAAAGTTTATATATTTATCCAAGATATAATTACGCATTTTGAGATCAAAAACAGCACCTTGGTTTTTCCAACAAGTCCATAAAAATGTGCACCAAGATTAATCTTAGTTTGCCCATATTTGTTTTATCCAAGAGGTATGTTTCACCCAAGGTGCAGAACAGAACTTGAAGAAAAGCATTCATTGTGTTTTGGTTGCACATACATTACAACAGCAGCAGTAATACTTTGGAAGATCTACTGTGTCCTTTTCTTTCTTAAGTGACACTTATGCCGAGTGATCGAACGGGTCAATTCGTGCAAATCACGAACGAGGCCCAAGTTCCAGTCAGCTGTACTTGCGAGCCCCGCTCTCTTTACTCCAACCAGCCACAGTTCCTGTTATTTCTACAATCTCGCGGTAATATCTCGAGTTCTCGTTTTGCTCCTCCTAGAAGAGAATATCCTTCCGCCCGCCTTCCCTCTTCCTCTGTTCAGGACAATTATCTGTCCGCGGCCGAAACTGCTTGTCGGGTCTCGGGCCGCTTCTTCCCGGGCGCGCCGAGTATCTCGCGCTTCCCGACGGGTGCAGAACCACGACGCTTCTTCGCGCACCCCAAGCCGGACAACAGTCAAAAGCGCATGCGTGACTTTTGTCGCTCGACTCTGTATAGCGGAGGAATCTTATTAACCTTATCGCGTCATAAAGAACTTCGCGCGGGGAGTGATGCGGACGGAGCAGTCTCTGCTCTGTGAGGCAGTCACTCAGTGAAAGAGCAGGGGCGTGCTGGGGGGAGAGGAAGGGGGAAGAGCGTCGGTGAGCAGCAAGCAGGCGGGGAAAGGCAGCGAAAGGGCGACGGGCGAGCAAAAGAGGCGGGGGCGACGGGAAAGGAGGCAATAGAGAACACCGGTCTCCCCCCCCCCAGGCCGGCACCCACACCTGTCCTCCCGCTTCCGCCGAAAAGCCTCTGCGCTCCCTCCGCCGCCGGAAAATAGTCCCCCTCCTTCCTTTCCTTCTTCCTGCTTGCCTCCCTCAACAGGCTCCGCCGCGATGGCGCTGAAGAGAATCCACAAGGTGAGAGTCCTTCGGCAGAAGGCCAACCCGGAAGCCCCTCCGCTGCGAGAACCATCTCGGGCATGGCTTCCTCCCGCCCTTGCAGGCCGCACCGAGCGGCTGGGCTGGAGGCCCCGATCATGCTGGAGATGCTGTTGCTGGCGGTGATCCCTCGGTGCCGCCGCTTTACATAAGCTCGGCCCGGCTTGGCCTGGGGCACTCGGGCATCTCGGGGAGGGCAAGAGGGCAGCGCTCTGCGCGCGAACCTCTGGGCCGCTTTCCACCCGTTCGCGCTCCTTTATGGCCTGGGCGGCTCTTTCGCCTGTGTTGGGGGGGTTACTCCAAGCCCGAAGGCGTTTCTTGGGCGTGTTGGATTTCCCTGGTCGCCCAGCCTGAGTCGGTGTCTTCGTTGCAGTCGCGGCGGGAAGGAAGGCGACCTTTTGTTGGAGGGGAGGTCTTTTTTTCTCGGAGAACTGCCCTGCCGTCGGTCTTCGGGCAAGAACGCAGTAACCCCCGGCTAGAGTAGGATTTTGTGTGGTTTTATAAAAGGCGCACCTGGCCAACTTGGAAGGTCTTTACAGGAGGTTTGCAAAAAGTTCTCGCCTTCATCACAGAAGCAGGGTTGGGGCACCGTTTCGAAAGTCATCCGTCCTAAACATTTCGAAGCAATTGTGTTCAGAATTGGTGGCTTGCTAGTACTGTAGCCACAGGTGCGCGCTTAGGGATCCCTTCTCAGAAGTTATTTTGGACGATCTGTACCTTCATCTTGCTTGGTGCGGATGGATGGAAGGGACCAGTTGACTTGCATGAACAAAGGGAAAGCACTGTAGCCAGTGAGAGCTGACCCTGGGATCTGCTTCAGCATCCCCCAACTGATGTGACCCTTTTAATAAGGTTAATAGTTGTTGCTCCCAGGACTGCTTTCACGCTTACAACTTTTTGCCTCGTTATCTCCATTACTGCGGTTGTGTGTCTTGCTGCATCAAAAGTTTATTTGGTGTCAAAATACTAAACAAGAATATCCTGGAAAGCAATTCTAGGAGTGAATTCTACTGAACTCAGTGGAGTTTACTTCAAAAGAAGTAAGTATAGAAACTAGTTGCTATAGTTCCAAGAAGAATATTTTGGTGATATCACTGTTCTAACTTTTGCCAAGCTGATTTGTGGTTGTTGTTATTGTTCAAACAGATGATAATGTAAATACAACAGGATGTAGCTGGAATCAGCTAAACATTCTTCTAGGCTTTTGGTTTTAGACTTATTTGTAGTCACTGGGAGTAATAAACATGAGGTAATATAAAGAGTAATTTCATGCATGCTTATATAACACAGTACTCACAGGGATCACCACTCTAGAATAAGCAGAGGTGAAAATGTGCTGCTTCTGTTGAAAGCCCTTGCTTAGGAAATTACTTTTGCTTTAAGGTTGCTATGGCTGGGAGTAAAGGCTCCCAAGTGATCTTGCAGTGGCATTGATGATGTTATGTTTTATAGTAATGTGCATTGTTATTGGCTTTTTAAACAATATTTTGTTGCATTTGAGAAACACTAACTTTAAAATTTGTAAAAATGGAGCTTGAATTTTTTTTGGTGTTTAAATATTCTGAAGATCTTGTCCAGTCATAAAACCTAAAATCATTTATTAATAAGAAACTAAAAAACTGTATTGTTCTTTTATTTCTCTGTTACAAACTTTTTTTTTGTCTTCCAAGTTTTGAGCTAACAGATATGTATTTAAAGAGATTCAGTTAGAAGGGCTGAAATATTGATCCATGAAAGCTTGGTGAATTAGGCAAGGCTTTTTATGTGCATTTGGATTTCATTTTGTGCATGTAATTGGCTTACCTACCTGCTAAAGAGCAGTCACTCATTAGATATATGGCAGGTATTTGTTGAATTTGGTAGAAGAAATTTAGGATATTTCTGAGTCAGAATTTTCTGATTTGTGACCCGGTTTGCTCACAATACTAAACCAGGATTTATTTTGTCTCATTGTGACTGTTTGAATGTCTCAGCCCATCTTAAACAGAACATCATGGTTATTTATCAACAAAGAAAATTTGAAACAATGGAATGAAGTTTTATTGCTGGATACTAAAGATGAATAGGACAGTAACTTTCTCAAGAAACCTGATGAATATCTTTGGTATCCAGCAATAAAACTTCATGATTGAAATTTTAAGACTTTCATTATTACTATTCAAGTGTATTGATTGGATTCATTCTGTGGTTGAAAGTGCACAGAATATATTTTTTTCTCCTCTTGTTAATCAAAGTTTTAGATAGGTGAGGTTCAGAAAAAGTTCAAATTAAGGCAAGTTGAAGATGGATCATTCAGGAGGGAATCTATCTGGAGTCAACACCAATTTGATGGCACTTAATCAAGCCAAGTGAAGCTATGCAAAATAAATTTTAAATAGCAATTGTCCTCAGAACAAATGCTTATTCCGAGTTTGAATAAGGGCAGAAGAAGCTCCTGCAAGTCCCTATTTCTTCCAAACATCACAGCGAAAGAATCTTGAAGCAGAGACATCATATGCTGCTGAATGATACTTTTGCCACAATACTTCTGTCAGCCAATCCAGCTGGAAAAGTATCATTCAGCAGCATATGATGTCTCTGCTTCAAGATTCTTTCGCTGTGATGTTTGGAAGAAATAGGGACTTGCAGGAGCTTCTTCTGCCCAGTATGAATAGTTTGGGTATTTTTAAGGAGAGGGCACACAGAGTTCTTTCCATTGAGGGATTAATACATATAGTATATTCTTTTTTCTGCTTGAAAAATAAATATATTGAAATTATGTTAGAGGATACTTGACAGACCCCAGTTGCAAGGGTAATTGGTTCATTCATTTTCCCCTATAGATTTATTTATTTATTTATCCCGCCTTTATTATTTTTATAAATAACTCAAGGCAGCAAACATACCAAATACTCCTCCTTCCTCCTATTTTCCCCACAACAACCACCCTTGTGAGGTGGGTTGGGTTGAGAGAGAGTGACTGGTCACCCAGCCGGCTTTCATACCTAAGGCAGGACTAGAACTCTCAGTGTCCTGGTTTTTAGCCCGTTGCCTTAACCACTAGACCAAACTGGTTCTTTAGATGCCTAAAGAATCTGAAAAATTGTCATAAGGGGAGCCCTAGGAAAACTTTATCTAAAAAGTTATGTGTATATACTCATTGTGAGAAATAGAGCAGATGTTTGCTGATTTTAAGATACAAGGTATCTTGAATTTTACAGTTGGAAAAATGGGAATGAAATAAAACCATCCTTTCTGTTTTAAGTTTATCTTGATTTAAATAATATTTTAGATGCAGACGTGGAAGAAATTTATATTTTTAGAGAAGAAGTTTGACCTTCCTGTAACACATCAATGGAGGAAGAATGGAATTTGTACTGCTGAAGCAATTTTTTTTCACGCTGGAAGTGTAATATTTGGAAGTGTAATATTTTAGACCAGTTTGGTCTAGTGATTAAGGCAACGGGCTAGAAACCAGGAGATTGTGAGTTCTAGTCCCCCCTTAGGCATGAAAGCTGGCTGGATGACTTTGGGCCAGTCACTCTCTCAGCCCAACTCACCTCACAAGGTTGCTGTTGTGGGGAAAATAGGAGGAGGAAGGAGTATTAGGTATGTTCCCCGCCTTGAGTTATTTATAAAAAAAATAATAAAGGCGGGATAAAAATTAAATAAATAAATAAGTAAATAAATTAGTTGCCCCTTTAAAAATTAATTTATATTCTGCTCCCTGACCATAGTAACATGGAAAATATTGAATAAATATATTGCTAATCAAAATTGTTATCTGCAAGTTCCATAGCTGTTTATTCTTGAACTTTCATTTTTAGCTTCATGGCATTCAGAAAATGAATGGAACAAGCTTCTCAATGTTTTCACATGTTAATTCATTCCTTGGTAGCATGTGTGTATTTTGAATTCTTCAGTTTTTCATTTGGTATAGAAGATGAAGGAACCTGAGGCATATGAAAACTAAGGAGTCTGGTTGATTAGTATATAGTGTTTGCCACCGTGGTCCAGGACTAATATGCTTGACAAATTCTTGCACTAAATATTTCAAGATATTTTGTATCTTGTAAAATACAGAGCTTTTCCCCCAGAAAAATTACAGGATTGTGTATATAGTATCCTAATGGTATGGAGTAGCAATGTTAATATTACAGTGTTACTACCTTTGAATTTCAGGTCTTAAGTCATTTGCAACTTAAGTTTGTAACATCTATTCTGAGAGAAAACTTTGGAGATACTTAATTTTTTTCTTTCAGATTTCCAGTTTGATTGTTTGCAAGCATAGTAGGATGCCAGAAACAAACCAGTGTATTCATTTTTTTGCCTTTGCATTCCTAGTGTAGTGTAGCAGTATATGGCTAGCGTAGGTCACAGCTTTTTATCATGTTGAAAAGGTTATCTCATACTGAATACGCAATATGATATTAGCACACATTTTACTGCAAATTTAATTGCTATAAGACTATTGCTTGAAATATAGCACTGTATTCTATGCATAGAAAATACAGTTTCCGCTCTTCTGTGATAAAAATAGTATTTGAGATTCCATCAAGTTTAAAAATAAAAGCTAAAATATTTTGACAATTACAGTAGTTACACAAAAATCAGCATTAGACATTGTTAAGAAAGTTAGCAATGCATGCAGACAGAGTAAAAAGCAATGGCGCTTTTATTTTAAATTCCAGAATTGGTAGAAGTGTAACAGAGGCACCTGTCTCTTGCCTTCCTCTTTATAGCATTTTGATATAAGCTTTATATAATTTCTTGTACAAAGGTAAGCCTTAAAGACGATATGACAGTGAAAACAAAGGAGAGGAAATCATAGAAATAGTGGCAAAGGGAATACTCTGATGGGCTTTAAATGGTCAGGAACCTGAGCTACCAGAAGCAATCATGGACAGTGCAAGACACAATGATGCACTCATTAAGTTGTAGGCTCTTAAGAAACCTTGAGAAGTATAAATAGGAAGAAATTTTAAAATGCATGTTTGTAGTCAGGCAAAGGTCAATCTTAGTTGAGCTGCATCTGAGAGACTTAATCTCTTCAGTATCTCTTAAGTGGGGGGTAAAAATGCAGAAATGTTGAGAATGGGTTAGGATAACAGTGGAAAAGAAGGGAGAGAAATTCAAAGGCAGGGGAACAAGAAAGAAGAACATATGAAGACAGGTATGTCTTTTTCTAAAACTCAAGTTGGATGTGAATGAAACAAAGGAAAATGAAGTTTTTTTTCCTTCTCAAAGCTACAGTAACTTAAAATGTAACACAAAAAAGTACAAAAATATAAAATCTCCACAACATCATTATTAAGCAGGCCAATTTCTACAATGGGTTTCTTGAGATGGAATGTAATTGTATAATTCATGTGTGGGTAACCTGTTCTGCCCCCCCAGCCCCTATTTTTCAGCCATGGAGCTTTCTTTGACTATGATTATTGAAAAATCATGGTGTAGTGTCTCTTGATTTAGAGATTGGAAACCTAAAAAGATCATATAAATCTGAAAACAGACGTATCACAATTAAAAAACAACCTCCCACAAATTTCTCCCCAAATCCCTATTCCCACCCACTTGGTGAATTCATGCCCTCCATGTTCATTGTAACTTTTGGTTTCCAAAGATTGCTGTGCCAATGTAATTGATGGATTTCTGATTCTCTAAGGCAGATGCTTTCATTTCTATGAAATAGCGCTCATCTTTCAAAACAGACTAATTCTCCTGTACGTTTGGTGTCCTGCTTGAGAACAGCATATCCCAAATTATGCATTCTTCTGGGCTTATCTGTGAATTGATAAAAATCATGTTTAGACATTATTTTAAATGTGAATGAATATATAGAAGCCTTATGTCATGGCTGGTATGAGGAGGCTGAAAATTCTCAGCTCCTCAATTGTGTTTATTTCATTCGAAAGTAAAAATTGTGGCTGGTGTTACAAACCAGAGTAAGACAAGATCCGTTTTGTGGTCAAGCACTGTTTTGTCTGGTAATTTTATATCCCTTCCCTTAATTCTGGACAGTTAATTTTGAAACATGTAGCTTTCAGTTTGAGGGGACTATTTTCTAAATACATCTGTGAAGGATTTCAGATGTTGTGCTCATTTTTGTGATTGTGTCCTTACAGTGTTTGTGAAGGAAGAGCCAAATATAAATACAACCATTGCTTCAGTTCTTTCCTTTATGTTTACACTTCTTATACTTTATAATTGTATCTTCTGTGCCAAAGCACTACCATGTTACATGCCTAGAGGGGTGGGCAACTCTCAAGCCTCATGAAATCATGCTGCCAAATTTTTAGAAACCTAAATTTGATTTCCTGCTGGTTTTAAGTAGGAGGCGGGGGTGGCTTTTTTAGGCTTAGCACACCCCCAAAATGAAAACAAACCCTCACAATTGGAAATCTTGGTCCCATGCACTTTGTTTACGACATTGCTTCATCATTCTGCCTACTGCAGCCTGCCCTACATAGATAAAATGGCAGCCCCCAATTGCCGAATTCCATGGGCAGGCTGGGAACTTCAGTGGAATTAGTGTTGTGCACACTTCTCCTAGATAAGCTTAGATCATACAGATAGAGTAGATGTGGAGAAAAAATATATTTTAACCTGTTGTAGTCCTGACAGTTTGTGTCTACTGTCAAAATGGCACTTGGCGCTGCTTAACTGAGATTCCACAGTTGACTTCCAGTGGACATTATTAGAAATGTGTGAAAGGTTCAGAGGTGAAAACATTCCAAACCTGAAATGTCCTCAGAAATGTTGTGACACCCACATGCCAGAATTAATAAATACGAAGCAATGTTAGAATGGTAATAATCTCTTTTAGTTAGTTATCCATTCAGAAACCTAGCTCTTCGGGTATGTTAAAATTATTGGGCATTTTCAATCCCTTCATTTTTTTCTCATCAAATATTAATTACACAAGGAGATATGTGCTATTGGACTGTCATGTTTAAATGCTGATCCAATAAAAATTATTTCCAGGTAATGTTCAGATTTATAGTATAACACTTAAAGTGCTTTACATCATTTTGGCTTTTTAAAAAATCAATGATCTCAGTGCAGCTACTTAGATTGTCAAAAAAGTATGCTATAATTTATAAAGCATTTAAAATTAATATAGCATATTTACAGTTTTGTTTACAAAATAGTCAGAACTTGCTAAAACATACTTAGATTAGTTTAGAAGAGTAGCAAATCTTTGGAAAAGTCCTCATCACTGTGAAGAATATCCAGAATTACAGGTCTAGACCAGCTTCCTCAACCCTGGCACCCTCCAGATGCATGGGCCAGCACCTAAAGGGTTGAGCAGAGTGTTAGTAGTTCACTGAACTTGTTAATTGACTTGAATGCTACGTGACACATCAGTTTGCATCACTAGTTATAGTTTGAGTTTGTAGTCACATACCAATACAGTATAATATTTCTGGCTGTGGAGTTAATTGAATGTCCAGCTACATGTTTGTCCTTCTATTTCTTAAAAACATAGAAGGTTCTGGGTTGTTGAAACTGATGATCACTGGGAACAGTTCCAGAAGCTGTCCTAAAGCCTTTGGGAAGCCACATGAGGGCCATAAGCTAAAATTATACACCCACACTTGTGTTCATAAAGCAAAGCGTACCTCTGCTGTATAGGCCACCCATTCTATCAAAAAATGGGAGATAACACAGAATTCTATGTAATTATATAAATGATCCCCTTTTTTATGAGAACACGACTTTGATAATTCTATTTTAGCTCCACTGGTATCAAAGTCACACAAAAGTGACCACTGTACTTTCTCCTGTGCTCTTCTTAGCAAAAAATAAAGTACAATTTCTCCAGGTGAATTGTCCTATGGCACTGGAGTATGGGATGCATGCATAATTATGAATTATTTCATTCAATCATAATTACTTTTAAAATTAGAAATTCTTAATAATGAATTGGGTTTTATCTCATTCTTTGTCAAGAAGCTTACAGCAATATAAAAAGTTAGCAGCTGACTTCCATTTTATGCTATACTTTCTGTATTTCTTTGTGTCCTATATAGAGACAAGGTTGGAAATAGTGCCCAGACCTTTCCATAAGCAAGCTCTCCTAGTTTTTTTGGTCATATAATTCTGTGCATGATATTTATTTATTTTTTAATTTATTTTTCAAAATTTTGCAACCTTTTGAAGGAATATTTTTCACTGATAGATGTTCATATGATTCATGCCTCCTGTAAATCTGGCTGACCAAAGTGGCTGACCAGTTGTGTCTCCATATAGAAACAAATAGAAATCCTACTATATTTAAATATTTTTGGACCAAGAATAAAAAAAATTCTAACTAAGGGACAAACTCTTCTAATTAAAAGCTCTCTTTAAGTGGAAGGGAATATCCTGGACAGGGTGACTGTTCCTATCTCACTTTTAATGAAGGATTTATCAAATGAACTTCCTGTTTCTCTAGAAGATAAATTCTTCTATCTTAATTCTCATCCTGCCTTCACAAGGAGAACAGGATTTTTGTAATATATTTTCGTGTCTTGTCTTAGCATAGCCATTGAAGAGGCTTATTTCTTGATTGTGTTTTCTTTCCTTGTTGGTTCAAACTTTCTGTGATTTTTTGCTGAGAATTATAAAAAGAAAAGAGAATAAGAATAATGCAGTGAATTGAACTATAGTATTATATAATCAGATGCGATATGTAGTTGAAGGCTTTATAGACTTTATATAGACAGATGTGATGTCATGTAATTGTAATCCTGAGTGTTTTTGAAGCTAGTTTTGCCCCTATTCCAAAGAAGTTCCACAGATTCCACGTTCCCTGCACAAGGAAGGATAAATAGCTGAGATTCAAAAGCTATGAAGATGGGAAAGCTAAGTAAGGCACTGTACAGTATAGGAAAATACATGTTCAGTCATTTGTATTACTCATTCCAAGGAAAAAAAGATATTTGGAGTACAGTTTAACATTGGATATTTGCTGGAAAAGCCCATCTAGATGCTTCAGGGGCTGGACCTAAAAATCTGGAAATAGTCTGTCTCTCTTTGTGCTGATTGGAAGTTGCCTGACTTGTTCCCAGTTTCAGAGCACAATTTGGAAAAATCAAAACACTGCCCTATTATTGGAGAAGCATAAATGTATAACAGTGCCTACATCTTTTTATTTCTTATCACAGTGGAATTATATTAACAGGAAAGCTATATTATAGGGTGAGGATGCTCCACATTTTATAGAAATTGATGGTGGGATTTTCTCGATAGATGCTCATAATTATTTTGTTCCAAGAGAGAAAGTAAGAAGTATGCAATGAGACCAGCTTTTGAAATGAGGAATAGCCATGATAAATTCCAGAGGGAGAGGTTAAGGGGATTTGCGCAAAGGAAAAGCTAGTAGTAGGAATAATGATGCTGCTTGAATGTGGTACAGCTGATTGTCAGGAACTGAAGACAAATATAAATCTTGTATTTCATACAGATTTTTCCATAAAAGAAAAGGCACACTTGTTAAGATAGTTTGCAAAATAGTGATATAAATGGTAAAATTAAGCTTTTCTCTCTTAAAGATCCCTCTGCCTCTCCCAAAATGCTCTGATTGGATGACTGATGATGATTTAATCTCAAAGCTCACTGTGAATTGATTATGGACTTGTAGATTTCAAAATCCAATAAAGGTAGTCCTTGTTTAGTGAATGCCTTGTTTAGTGACCATTCAAAGATACAACAGTGATGAAAAAGTAATGTTACAAGCAATCCTTGCATTTATGACCTTTGCAGGGCTGTAAAGCAAAGGAAAGCTGAAATAAGATCACAAGCACAGTTGTGGTTTCACTTAGTGACTACTTCGCTTAACAACTGAGTTGCCGGTCCCAGTTGTGGTCTCTTAATGTGGACTACCTGTACTCCCCACCCCAACAAGGCATTTATACCAAAAATATTTTAAGAAAAAAAAAACTTCTTTTTTGGTCATGCTTGATATGGCACAGGTCAAATAGAATTGAAACTTTACAGAATGTTTTGAATTGAATTGAAACAGCATAGATTAGAGCTTTCTGTCCAGAAGCATATAAGTATGTCCTAAATTGCCCCTTGTTTGGATTTTGCCCCAGATAAAAGACACTTCTGATATTTATTACTACTACTACTACTACTACTACAGGTAGTCCTTGGGTTACGACCGTTTGTTCAGCGACCGATCAAAATTATGAAGTTCCAGCTGTTGCAGCACCTGCACGGTCACGTGATTGCGATTCGGGTGCTTGGCAACTGGCTTGCACTTATGCTGGCTGCAGCGTCCCACGGTGCTGTGATCACCATTTGCAACCTTCCTTGTTGGCTTCCCACAAGCAAGGAAAGCCAGCAGGGAAGGTTGCAAGTCACTCCTGTCAGTTGTTCCTGCTCCTGCCGGTTTTTCTCCCAAGGAGCCCTGCTATACAGTACGAGATCCCAGGGATCTCGTACTCTATTGCACATGTGCCTGCCGCACCCCACCACACACATACACTGTAGCACATGCCCAGCCACACTTGTGCCAGGCCGTAGCACCCGCCTGCACTCATGCTGTGCTGCAGCACCCCCCGCCCACCTGCACTGTAGCACTCACCCACCAGCTGGCCTGCTTGTGAGCCACCTAAGGCAACTTGTGATTGGGACTTGCAGCTTCCTGTCAGCTTCCCCATTGACTTTGCTTGTGGGGAACTGGGGAGAAGTCGTGAGTCACGTGAGGTCCTCACTTAATGACCTGCGACACTCGCTAAACGATGGCAGCTGGGCCTGCTGGGATTGCCTTCGCTAAGCGACGTGGTCATGTGGTGTTGCACTTTATGACCGCATTGCTTAGCAATGGAAATTCTGGTCCCAATTGCCACTGTTAAGTGAGGACCACCTATACCACCACCTCCTTCTAGAACATATTTCAAATTAACTGTTTAGTATTAGCACTTTGTTAAATAAAATTTTAGGGTATTTTATAAACTGAATATACAGGTACGCCTTGCACGGTCCTAGGGTTATGAAGGCAACCAGGACCTCTGGAATTGCTGTCTATAAGCAATGCGGTCACATGATGTTGCGGTTTACAACCGCATCGCAGTCCCAGTTGCCATCGTAACCCAAGGACTACCTGTATATTTAATAAGAAGTAAGTGCTGGTGAGAGAGCCATTTTAGTGTAATAGTTAAAGGTGATCGACTTTCAGCAGGGAAAGTTGTGTTCTTTATCTGGCTAGGCATTGAGAGAGATGTGGTACTTCTGATTACATAACTAGTTTAAATCATTTGTGCAGATGTCTGTTAAAGGAAAAGAACCTGGCTATTTTGAAGGTCATAAAGAAGGGTAAAACTGCATTATAAATTCTACTTAAACAAAAATCTGTGGAACTTCTTCCAGGTCTTATGGGAAAGGAGCGTAAATGTCTGCATCTGGGTGGGAAGTGACAAAGTGTGTATCATAACATCACAATTTGAAACCTGTGACTTACATATTTGTGTCTAGTGTTGGAATACAAGTATGGATGAGTGGCTTTTGCATCATATATTACCTATAACTTTTTTTTTTTTGACATCATGACTAGCTGCAGAAACCTATAGAGGAGTTCAGCATTAAAAAAAAAGTCTGTATCTGGGAAATACTGTATGTTAGTCAATACTGTAAAGACACACTACAAAATTGTTTAAATTTTAGGGTTTCAGGACTCCTTGAAAAATTGATAATTCTTTCCTTTTTCTAGCATAAAAGAAAAGTTAACCACTGTATTGACCAAATTGTACTTTTTCTTCAACATTTTGTGGTTAATATAGTTTAATATTTTAACTTACTTGTATGTGGACAAACCAAATGTTGAACATTTGTAGAAAAGATATCTGTTCAGAAGCTGCAGATTAGGTTGATTTTTTAAAGATCAACATAAAATGTTATGCATCTCTATAGTATGTGTCTTTGTATGGCCATTTATAATTTTTGTGTTGTTAAGGCTAGATTTCATAACTGAAAGTAGGAACAATATTTGTCTACTGTATTCAGCTACTATTTTCATGATATAAAATAGCTTCCAGGCATTAAATAGAGGTGAGCAACTTCTAACAGTTTGGCATTGCTGCATAGCACTGTGAATGGCTGCAATCCAAAAGTGGGTCCCAGATTTGGCTCAATCCTGGAAGGGGTATTTTTTTTAAGTGATGAAACTGTGTCTTAAGTCTCTAAAAAGCTTAAATCACCTTTTTTATCCTTTAAAATCTGTTAAAACCCAGAATATAGATTGAATTTTTGGGCTTGGCTGCAAACAGGTATTGTGCATTGCATGAGGCACATGATTGCACTTTTGTATTCCTGTGTTAAAGCAACAAAGAACTTCGAAGAAAGCTTGTGAGCCTTTTTAAATGTTGACTGAAAATCAAAATTCAATGCAGTTTATGTAATGGGAATTCAGATGGTTGAGTAGTAACAAGGACATAAGCATTCAAATATCAAAATATTTTACATTGTGAAAGTTAAATATAATTTGATGGTTTTGAGATGTTGGAATGGTTTTGAGATGTTCTACTACTGTATCAGATTTTTGGAAGAATCAGAAAAAATAATTCTGTGTGCAAGTAGTTTTAAAGGTTACTAACAGAGTTCATAATCTATATACTATTAAAACTCTTGTGTCTGTTTGATACTTTGTAACCTTTAAGTGGGTGAAACAGTGTATCTTTAGGGCAACAGTTTTTGAACCGAGGTACCACAAACAGGCTAACTTACAGAATGCATCCAAAATCCAGGACCTATGACTCTCATGGAATAGATATTTGGCAAATTTTATTACATAAAAATTATCATAAAACACTTTACGACATAATACAAAATTTCATAAAACATTTCCTGTGGTGAACTCCTGATATTTAATAAATAAATTAGTGGAAATGGCAATCCATTGTATAAGAAGCATGGATTGCTACATTTATTTAGAGAAGAAACTCATGGAAAATGTCAGATGTCAGCATTTTATTGGGAACTTGAAGATGTGTGAACTCTGGGAATGCAGGTCACCTCCTGGGCACTCAGCCAGATGATTATTTTGTTGGCTGACCAGTCAGTATTGTATAATAGTAAGAATGTTGAAGTAGGACTGGGAAAGTCCAGTTTCAAATCCATATTTGTGTTTATTAAATGTTTACACTGCCTGACTGCTAGTAATTCTGAGCAGTTCACAAATAAAAACATGCAGAATAAAATAGTATGATGATAAAGAACAAAAGATGGTACAAACCAGGCAGCAACCAAAGCAAATCCAGATTACCCTGAAGGGAGCTTCAATCACCCTTGCCAAAGGCCTGGGCAAAGAGTCAGGTCTTCAAGGCCCTCTGAAATACTAGCTCGTTTGGGGCCACCCATATGTGAGGTGGAACCTCATTCTGGAGAGCAGTCTCTATGAATGGCATTGTTTAATTGAAGGAACCTGGAATGTACCAACCCTGCTGGATCAGATTGATCAGGCAGATACTATGGGAAATAGCACTCCGTAGCCACTTGATTTTGGTCAGGATTAAGTTGATTTTGGTCAGGATTAAGTTGGAGACACTTTTTTTCCATCCATACCTGCACATTCTCTAGGCACTGCAATGGAACCTTGACAGTCTCACTTGGCCAGCCCAGGATCGAAAGATATAATTGGGTGTCATCAGAGTACTGATTATACTGAAACCCAAACTGGTGGATAACTTCACACAGCAGTTTCATCTAGATGTTGAATAGAAGGGGAGAGATGGTAGAACCCTGCAGCGCCCCATAAAGAAGGGGTCTAGGGAGTGTTTTCCCCCCCTCAAACCAAAACTGACTGAAATCAGCCTCAGAGAAAGGAAGAGAACCACAGTAAAATGGTTCCCCCTATCCTCATCTCACAGAGCTGGCTCAGAAGGATACTCTGGTCAGCTGTATCAAAAGTCCCTGAGAAGTCAAGGAGCCCCACCTCCATCCAGGCTCTGCCACAGGTCATCTATAAGCGCAACCAACCATCTCAGTACTAAATCCCAGCCTAAAACATGACTGAAACAGGTATAGATAATCCACATCCTCTAGACCAGCCACCTTCTCAACAACCTTCCTCAGATAGTTACCAAGAACCGTTGGGTCCAAGGACGGCTTCTTGAGCAGGCGGCACATCAATGCCTCTTCCAAGAGAGGAGGTATCACCCCCGCAAGGAAGGTGATACCACAGCATGGACCCAAATACAGGTCACCTCCCTGGCTACTTTTACAAACCAGGAGGGGCCCAGATCCAGTAAACAGGTGCCAAACTGACAACCCAGAGAACCCTGTCCACTTCCTCAGGAGTCACTGGCTCAAGCTCAGCCCAGATCACACCACCAGATTGTGCCTCAGGCACCACAGTCTACCCTGCCTAGTCATAGTCCAAGTTGGAGCAGATCTGATATTCATCAAAGGGACATGAGGTTTGATGGAAGGATTTTGCTAGGGCCATTGCAAGTGTTTTGTGAGTATGTGGGGGGAGGGGCAAGGAGAACAGTGGATCCCCCTTGAGTTCCTTGTAGAAAAGATGGGTTAAAAAATGCATAAATGAGAAATGCTGATAGTAAGATACAGCTGCAAAATGGAGCAAATTGTTTAATGCATTATGGGATCATTTGAGTTGTTTCTCCAAAATTGGGATGTCCATTGTATTTTTAAATGGGGGGGGGTGATGGGAGATGGTAGTAAGAGCTTATATAAAGGTAATCCTCTAAAGATTGTTTTATTATGTTATTTCTCTTTAATTTGTACTTAATAAAATTTAATAATAAAATAATGCTATAGTATACTGCATGCCTCACTGTTACAGGAAGATAAAATGACTATTTTAATCTAGCGTGACTTTGGTTTTTAGGAGCTGAATGATCTGGCACGTGATCCTCCAGCACAGTGTTCAGCAGGGCCTGTTGGAGATGATAGTAAGTATCTGTAAAAGGAAAAGGGCTCAAATTGGTATTTTCTTGAGCAGTGAGAAGTATCCTAGATAAATTCCTAGTAGATTTTTTTAAAAATGCAAAGCATTCTAAGCTAATGAGTGCCATCAGAGTAGCATATATCATCACACATTGCTAGTTCAGTCAACTTAGAACCAAAACATCTGGTTAATAAATAGCACTGAAACAGCCTACTTCCACTTTTCCTAAAGCGGATGAAGTAGATTAGGTGATTTCTCTTCTTAAAAGACATATAGAAAAATCCTTAATTTTGATCTTGAGAAATCACAACCTTATATTTTAAATCTGTCCCTATTAAACTAATTTTGTACAGGTAGTCCTTGGGTTACAATGGCAATTGGGACTGGGATTGCCGTTGCTAAATGATGTGGTCGTAAAGCTCAATGTCATGTGACTGCATCACTTAGCGATGGCAGTCTAGGCAGTCACAGTTGCTGTTGTGACCCCAAGACATGTGGGAAGCTATGGGAGCCCCAGGTAAGGAGCCTGGGGGTGCTGCAGGGGGGTGGGGGAGGGCTTGGGAGGCCTGGTGCAGGCCACAGACGAGTTGTGGGAGGTGGGGTGCTGCGGTGCAGTGGCCGAGGGGAAGGAGGGCTCAGGTGTGTGCGAGTGCAGGGAGGCCAAGGGGGAGGAGGGTGCATGTCTGTATGAGCGCAGGGACAGTGAGGAAAGGAGGATGCAGGCATGTGCAAGCACGGGGGCTGAGGGAAGGAGGGCGCAGGTGCGTGTGAGTGCAGGGAGGACTTACAAGAGCAGCTTGTGACCTTCCTTGCCAGCTTCCCCATAGACTTTGCTTGTGGGAAGGTGGCAAATGGCCATTACATGACTGCGGAGCGCTGAAACTATCAAGTGCAAACTGGTTGCCAGGCACCCAAATTGCGATCACGTGACCACAGGGGTGCTGGGATGGCGAGAACTTCAAGGACTGGTAGTAAGTACCACTTGTTCAGCGCCATCGCAATTTTGAATGGTCAGTAAGCAAGAATTATGTGTATTACAAATGTACAGTAAACATAGTGAGTAACTGGACATGTCTGGATTCATTTATTATAAATTTGTTGTGAGTTGTAATATAAAAGCACTTCTTCAGGAGTTACCTTTTCTTATACCAAGTAGCAACTATCTCTGTCTTTCAGAAACAGCAATGTGCAGTGTCAAGCATTGAATAAAATACACGTAATACTGCTAATCAAACTAAACTCTAATTGCCATTTCAGTGGTAGTTTAGCATATAGGAAGATACATTTCCTGCAAATGGCCTATACTAGGTTTGTTTGTTCATCACATTTATCACATTAATATAGCCCCCCATCTCACATAACATGAGATAAGCCAGACCTTAAATTGCGAGCAGTTTTGATGTCTGGGATCTGCATTTGCCCCATATACTTAAGATGTGTCATGTGTACTAATTGCTGGGTCAGCAGAACCTATTGCTGGTGGCAGGGAGACAGAGCACATCATGCTAAGTCATAATACAGTTTAGCAACAAATCATCAGCGTGCTGGAACATAGTAGTCTGATAGCATTCACTGGCACCTCTTCTAAGTCAGACATAAGTAGTAAACAACAGGTGGTTCTGTCCATGGTTTCTTTAGCATGTTGCAAAAAACATGGACTATGACTTCTTCTTTTCAGAACTTGCCAAAGGAAGAGGCACTTTCTCTGGCTTCTATTTCTGTTTGTTCCTAGCAAAAGTAACCCCACTCCCTAGCTTACAAGGTATGCTGTAAATAGACTAGGGATGAAATTGTTCATAATCTAGGAGCCACATTGCTTGTGGGAGGAGCCACTAATTGCAATCAGAATACTAGCACACTACTTTGCCGTTAAGCTATATTATGTCTTAATGTGACTAAGGTTGTAATGAGAGGAACTTCAGTCTTAAGTATCTTTGTCAAGCTTTTGCTTTCTTTTTTCTTCCAGTGTTCCATTGGCAAGCAACAATAATGGGACCAGTAAGTAACCCTCCAGTTTTAAGTATGATGCAGGTAAACATCTCATGTCACCTTCTAATAGCTTTGTCTTTTCAGAATGACAGTCCCTATCAGGGTGGGGTGTTCTTCTTGACAATTCACTTCCCAACAGATTACCCCTTCAAACCACCTAAGGTGCGTAACTTTTTAGATACTAATATTGTTGTTATATCTTATGCTGGGTGTGGTAAACCAAGAAAATATTTTATTTTTAACAGGTTGCATTTACAACAAGAATTTACCATCCAAATATTAACAGTAATGGCAGTATTTGTCTTGATATTCTACGGTCGCAGTGGTCTCCAGCATTAACTATTTCAAAAGGTAAGCCAGTGGGCCTTTACTGTACATGAATAGTAAAATGAAGTATAACAGCATATATATTTCTAGAGGCAATGATGTATATGTATATGTCCTTATTGTTCAGTTTCCTGCTTGCAACCAGTTCAGAATTTAAAGCATGTAGATCTGATTCCAGCAAAGTTTATGGAATTAGATTTTAATTACACCAAATCAATTTAGTTTTGTCTTGGTCCCATAGATGTCTGTTCTGGTTTTGTGAGCTTTTGATCTAGCAAAAGCCAAGCACTTAACTCCTGCCCTAAATCAGGATCGAATTTAACGAGTTTCACTTCTATTTTACAAATAAAACATTGTAAGCATTCAGTCTTAATTATATGTATTGTTTGAATATCTATTTTTTTAAAAATCTCTCTAATAACCAGAAATATTTGAATTGAAATATTAAATTAGGAGAAAAGAAAGAAAGCAATAAAGAGTATTTTTGTGGGTTAAATATTCTGTTAAAATAAATTCTAAGCTCTGTTTAGTAATTGTTTTATTTTCAAATAAATATTCAAAATAGGTAATTGTTTTAAAAATGCAACAATACGGTTGAAGCAAGACTCTTAAAAATACATATTTGTATTCTTTCAGAATTATGAAAAATATGATAGCGGTTGTAAGGTGTGCACAAATGGTGCAAATGCATTTTGTGTCAAGTTCAGAACAAAAGATAGTGATAGGAAAATATGGAAACTTAGGACCAGCTGTTGCTTCCTTGTTTTTCACTTGGGGCCACAAGAGAAGATGGCTTATAGTCATGCTCAATATAGTTAACCCCCTATATTGCAAAATACCTTAAAGATATTTTTGAAAACTTTAAAATAAATCCTCATAAAAAACAGTATGAACAGAGTTCTGCTCTTACTGTAGAAAATTGATTTAGATTTGAATCTTTTATTAGCACCATCATAAGGAAAACAAGTAGATGTTTTTCCAAGTTTGAAAACCTATACTTCGAGGCTCAGCCATAGATCATAGAAGAAAGAGATCAGCTAATCTTTATAACAATTAGCATATATCTTCTCTAACATTTTCTTAATGTTTTGATTTTAAAAAAGCTAATTTCTTTGGCCAAGCTTTCAGTAGACCCTGACACTCATGTTTTTGGCAAGATAAAGAAAATAGATTTAACATGCTTTGGAGGATGGTTATGGGTTGTCTTGTTAAATGGTTAAAGATACTCATCTGATTAAGGACCCCCCCTCCCCCCAAAAAGTATGCTGCTTGCAACCACTGAGGTTTCTTTGATTTTAGAACAAAATCCAAGCTTGAAGCAAGGCTCTTAAAATACACTGTTTATATCCTTTCAGAATTATGAAAAATATGATAGCAGTTACTTTATTGATTTACAGTCAAAGACCAAAAGGTGGTAGTACTGAAATTCTGACCCTAACCATTTGACTAACAATATATCAGTTCATTATACTGCAAATTTATTGTAGAAAATGTATAGTAGTAGGAAAGGTTCCATCCCTAATATTCTCATACCATCCCACTCATTTGAAGTTTATAAAAGAAAAGGATGAGAAAGGCAAGAATAGATAGTTAAGACCTGTAAATGAGCTGTGATATGCATATCTGCTGTGTGCATGCTTAGGAAAAGGAAAATGTATGCTTAAAATATAGGCACATTGATTGAAATATTGCAAACTCTGTGTGGATATATTTCATTGAACAAACTGAGACCTTGCTTTATTAAGATTCTAGATTGCATGAGCAGGGTTGCATGCATAATCCTTTACTCATTTTAAAGCTTTCAGGTTTTCTGGTAAACTTGCAGAGAGGATCTAATAGCGTACAGTAGCATTATCCGTCAACTATTGCATATAAAATGTGCATTCTAAATTGCTCTTGTTGGTTGTCATTCTCTGGTTTTCTAAAGCTTGTAATATGACAATAATATTGCACATTGGTCTTATATTAACACGGCACATATGAATTGTAGAAAAGTTGTACAGCTATTATACAACTCATATTTAAATTTAATATTATCAACATTAATTAGATTCTCCTAATAGTTAAAATTTAAAGCAGATTTCAAATCCTAGGGGAAAAATGTTTTATCTTGTATTATAATGTTCTGTTTTATTTTAAAGAAAATAAATAAATAAGAATATTTATAAATAAAAAATCTTGTAGCTTCTGGGACATTCAGTCGGGCAGTGATGTCATCAAGCTTTAGTTATCTGTACATTTTTATAAAGTACAGTTGTTTTGATTTACCTTTAAAAATGATTTACTTTTATTACGTTTGGCGCTATTCAGGTCTGGTCTAGTTTTACAGTTGTGACCTTGTTTATTCAAATACCTTTGACATCTAACACCCTCTCCTTCCTTACTCCAACTCTTGTACAATAGAAATTCTTACTCTCTGGTGCTTGGAGTCCTCCGAATATGGGTTAAACTCTTGTACTGCTTAGGAAGGAAAGAAAATCATGTAGTGAAACTCAGCTGTTAGTTTCCATGCTCTTCTCATTTTTTTTTTCTGCCTTTGCCCAAGACAGACATACTGTATGCATTTTCTCATCCTGTATTGCACATTTCAGTCTTGATAGCTCTGATTCTCCAGACAAAGTTGTACATTTTTCTAATCTGTTGCCCTTCCCATCTCTCCTGATAGCTCCAGGAAAAGACTGTTCTAGAGTACAGGTCTCTCAAGGATTTCTATTTACTACATCAGAGTACTCAGACTAGTGACAAAACATTCAGACAAAACTTGGTAGCTTTAAGCCACAGTCAAGGACCTAATGTAGTCTAACTTGCAAATGTCAGTTTGCCAATGGAATTTGGTACTTAATGCTTAAAAAAGCACTCTGAAGCTGTTCATGCTGTCATGATTCTTGATCTGATGTTGGGTGTCCCATCTTGCATACAGAATCCTAGTGCTAATGTTTTCGGAAGGAATTCTCCAGCCTTAACTATCCCTGCCTGTGCAATAAAATCAGGCACACCTTCTCAAGTTCAAGCTGACCAATAGGTGGCACTACCTCACCACTTGGAGGTTGGAAAAATCCAGTGAAGTGATTCTGCTGACTCAAAATTATAAGATCAAGAATCAGATCTATCTCCCTTTAATTTTGAATGGCCAGTAATAGTAATGTTGGTTCACCCCATCATTGATCAGATTAAACAGATTAGGCAAAATTACTCAGATTTTATTTGACTATCAGTTTCCACAAGAAAAAAGTTTCTCTGATTTTTTGCCTCCACCTTCATTTTCTCATTGTCCCAAACCCCCAAAATCAGAAAAGCCAACCAGTAAATCTAAAGATTTGCACATTAATGATTGAATGTGGATTATTGATCTTCTTTTTCCCATAGGTAGGGTGTTCCCAGTTTCTGCTGCTGCTAGTAGAAAGGAAGGGAAGTAGTCATAGTATACTAATAAAGAAGAATCTCATCGTAAGAGTGTCCTCTTGTTGTATAAAGTAGTAGAAGCCTTAGATCTTGGTCCCAAGATGGCATAAGACACATACTACTCAGTCAAAATTCAGAAGTGGTTTACTCTTCTCAGAACTGAAACATTTTTCCATGATATCCTACTCCATCTGGGCTTAACAAAATAGTTATGGTAGAATCAGACTGTCCTTTAGAACAGGAAAAAAAAACAAGTTAGTGCATAATATATATCATGTCTGTCAGCAATTAGTTTTAAGGTTGTCCTATAGCTGCATTCCACTTCCCCAAAAGATGGAGATGCTCCTTTAAGAGATTCTGCAGAAAAATATTCAAAGTTAGCTTTAAGAAAAGGCACTAAGCTGCAGGTCTTTCCTTAAGAGCCCCAGCCACTTCTTTCTTTGCCAGGGCTTCTCTTATGTAGATTGAGGATCTGCTGGATAATGAAGATCTGGATAGGTCTGAGTCCCCTAAATGGCTTATTAAACTGCAAAATGTTTCCCTCTATGACATTATAGTGGATAGTGTTTCTCAGGATCTAATATAGCTACAATTGCTGTACTAGAAGATCCCTCTGCCTGAGTCATTGGGTAGTTGATGCCTCCTCCAAGGCTAACTTGACCACAGCACTTTTGGAAGGAAATTGCCTCTTTGGCAACAAAGTCCTTAAGGATATCTGGAAAATCAAAGATGAGGAAAACCACACCTTCCATTCCTAAGAAAAATACAGGAGAACTAAAGAAAAAAAGAAAAAAGCACCTTATATTCAAAGAAATCAATCTCAGCTTTCTTAGCAAAGGGATATCTGATTCTACAAACTATCCTCTCAACTGCTGAGAGTTGACTGCTGGATTTGATGGGCCAGGGGTGCAATCCAGCAGGGTAGCGCTTATGTTCTTGAACTGATTGTGGCAGGATCCACAATAATTGTCCAGGGGCTTTCCCTTTGTAGAGCATCCCAGAATCAATAGCAACTGATGACAGTCTTGCAGGATAGGGAGCTCATTGTCTGAGAGGGAATTATGTCCAGGGAATGATGTTCCCCCGTGGAGAGTTCCCACAACACAAACTGAGCTCAAATCTGTCTATGTAGCACTCAAGCATTACTCCAGAAAGGTCAGGCAGAAACATATTTTGATATGCACGGTCAGTATCACACTGAGCTCTTCTTTTTCCAACCAAGGAGAAAGATCACAGTTGGTACACAAAGAGGCAATATAACTCTTACGTGCAGAAAAAACTATAGCTTCAAGAGGAATTTGTTTTGAAGCACACAGAACCAACTGAATTCAAGGAAATTGCATTCAATTCCTTAGCAAATAATTTGCTTCTCTCAAAAAACAGTAAGTCTCTTATTTTTTCTTGATTTCAACTCAAACTGAGCAGAAGCTATGGGTGCTTCTCTCCCCCTTTGACAAGTCTCCCAAGTGTCTTCCCATCATTTCTACTAATCGCAAGGGTCCTTAAGAGAATCAGAAGTGACTGCAGTGCATGGTATGGGCCATGTCATTGGGCCTCACAGTATTTCTCCACCTACTCCAGCAGTTTTCCACATCAAGCCTGAATTGCTGCAACTACCTGCTTGGTTGCTGGGAAATATCCAACTTAACTTTAGAGCACGGTTTCTCAACCAGAGTTCCGTGGAACCCTAGGGTTCCATGAGAGGTCACTAGGGATTCCCTGGGAGGTCACGATTTAGTTAAAAAATTATTTCAAATTCAGGCAACTTCACATTAAAGAGGTAAGTTTTATTCTTTATTTTTAGTTTAAGAACGCTGTTAATGCATATATACAGGCCTACCCATGAAACAAATACAATCATTTTGTAACTTCTGGCCTATATTTGAGCCTGAATGTGCAAGGGTTCCCCAAGGCCTGAAAAGTATTTCAAGGGTTCATCCATGGTCAAAAGGTTGAGAAAGGCTGACTTTAGAGTATCCTGAATCATTAATTTAGAATATCCTGAATTATTGATAAGAGGTATTCTCTCATCCAAAAAACGTTTTACTCAAAAAGAATACGAGAGCCGTTGGGGGCCTTTATTAGTTAATGCTGAATGCAAGACAGTTGACTTAAACAGGTAGTTTCCTTTTTCCAACATGGACTGTAGATGGGGCTTTTAACCAGATATCTTGTGTAGGCAAACCATGGCATTATCCTTGGTCTTTACATAACTAGGTAAACACTGTCTTGAATCTCATTCTACTATCAATACTCAGAGGGAATTCAAAGAGTTCCTCATGTCTTAAACTGCCTAGTATACAAATATTTATGGTGGAATCTACTCACTGTTCTCAAAGACACGAGTGCAATACTATTCATATCTCTGAATTCTTTTTCTCTTGGTCTGATGTCCCTGAACGTTCTGTTTTTCATAGCCATCACTTTGGCCAGGTGGATCTCTAGGCTAGTAGTCCTCTCAGTCTCCAAGAATGTGCTGTATGTGTCTTTTGTAAGGACTTCTATGATTATTTTGAAACAGGATCATTCTCTTGTTTCCTAAAGTTCATAAGCTCTTTCAAGGGCTTAGCTTCCCCTTGTTTTGTCCCAATCTATTTTATCACTGACAGGCTGAATGAAAAAGAGACTTGAGCCATGTGATTTTCCTGCCTTCTTCAGCAGTAGATGAATTTAACTCATTCTTTACCCCAAATCAGAAGAAACTTTCATAAATAGTGATCAGTGCTTGCTCTTGTATTGGCAAAACTATTACTATTTCAGACTTCAGCATGGATCGTGATTGTTTGCTTTCGGTATTAGTCTGGAAACTCCGGTACTGTATATACAGTGGGAATAAGGGAGGCATTTTTAGGAAACAGCTTGTCAAATAGAAAGATGACTAACTAACCCATCCAAATTGTGAAATAAAAAAAAAGAATTGACTTAGGTTGTTTTTAGGGGTATTGAAATGAAGTGAAATACTATTTGTTCAGTCAATGACCAGCAAAATCTTTAAGGGTATTTAAATCCTAAATGTTGTGTTTTATTCCCTCTAGTACTTTTGTCCATCTGTTCTCTGTTGTGTGATCCCAATCCAGATGATCCTTTAGTGCCTGAGATTGCACGGATCTACAAAACAGATAGAGAAAAGTGAGTATGGAAGTCAAACATCTGAACACCTAAGGATGAAATGGCTAGTTGTCGTCGTTTTTTTTTAGAATGAGGAGAATATTTTAATTTGTGACTATGTACTTGGCACCAGAAACAGTTCTTCTTGTTCAGGAGTAACATCTATTTCTACTGGCAGCTTTGTATTTCCAGCTTTAAAATATTTGATAATTAGTTAGTTAGTAATAAGGTTTACTCCTCAACTGGATTGATTAATCCACAAAGTCTAGTCATTGTCGTCTGTACTTTTACACATTATTTTGCAATTGCCTCTCTTAGGCCTTTCAGTTTCTGCTTTTAGGCTGCAGAGGGAGGAACAACTTAAACTTCTGTCACAAGACACATGATTCAGGTGGTGGTAGGTGAACAAAAAATACTACATGAGATGTGGCATGATTAATAATGGGTGAATACTACTGTTAGTTTTAATGGGAAATTTCTCTTGAGATTCTCTTGGTTCCATTTCAAAGAAATAATTTTCCATGCACAGTTACAGCTACATTATTCTTCCTGTGACATTGCTGCTGAACCACTAAACAGTAATTCTGGTAACTGAAATTGGCAACATTTAGCAATTAAGAATCACCTGAAAAGGAAAAAAATTAGGCTGGAACTCAGTGTAAGTGGGTGATTTGGAATTCTGGATCTTTCAACCCTGAGTCGTCAGAGAGCTGGAGAATTGTATAGCTGATAAGCAAGTACATCAGAATTTGGAACTCACTCTTCTTATTTTGAATTATTTTAGAAGTGGAAATTCAAGCAGATCGTTAATCTGTAAAGTGATCCTTACATTTTTCTTTTACTAATATTAAAAGAAATTGAACATGACTAGATTTCATACTTTGCAGCCTGTGAAGTGCAGTACATGAAGTTCACAACTGAGGTAAAGAAAGTGGAATCAAAAATGTTAAATACAGTATGTGTGTGTGTGTCGATGCGCACATGTGCATTTGTGTGTGTGTAAGAAAAGGTTCACCAGGCAGTGCGCAGGGCTTTGTGAATTCTTTTTAAACATTCTTAACTGTTGATGGGAGGAATCATAAACATTTCTACCTCTATTCTAAGAACAGTGTTGGAGTGGATTTTATTTTTATTAGCTACTTTAACGTCGACTATGATTTTTTTGCAAAGTTTTGGTTCTAGAAACTTGAACTTAGGAACAGCGTTCCTATTATTTGGTGAAGTTTACCTATCATTAATCGTCTTTCTTTATACATGCAGGTACAACAGAATAGCTCGAGAATGGACTCAGAAGTATGCGATGTAATTAAAGAAATTATTGGATAACCTCTACAAATAAAGATAGGGGAACTCTGAAAGAGAAAGTCCTTTTGATTTCCATTTGACTGCTTTCTATGAGCCCACGCCTCATCTTCCCCTGTGCACATGTTTACCTGATACAGCAGTGCTGCGTGTTGTACACACTTGGAACAACGAAATACTGTATTCCATACCAACATTGACTCCTAGCAAAGAAATGTGTGTGAAAAGCCAGTTCTTCTATCAAAGTCTAGTTGTGAGCATAAAAGCATTCCTAAGAGATTTAAATTGGGCACTAAAACCAAACATGGAGGGAGAGGGGAAAGAAAAAAATGTTTCTTGCGTTTCTGGGGACTTTCAATGATTCCAGAGGATGCTTTTTAAAAATGGAATCCTTTTAAACTCATAACTCTAATGAAAAAAAAAAGCCCCAATGTGAAGAACTTGAAGCTGTTCTGTATTTTATTCTGAAGGACCTACTAAGGTAAATGTATGACCAATAAGATCAAACTGTACCCACATCCTGTGTTTAAAAGTCTGAGTTTAACTGGTCAGCATTTAAATGCATTGGAGCTATTAGTGCATCAAGTGATGTTGATTTCGTTTCAAATCTCCCCCTCCCCCTTCCCGTTCCTTTCATAATTTTGGTTTGTATGTGTTTTCTCAATTAACATAGCTAATAGCTCTTATTTTCTTAAGTTTTTAATGGCTTAGGTCTTTCTGGATGTAAGGGTAAAAATTCATTTGACAGACTTGTGTATATTTAAAGACCCAGCTGCTCCCTTGGAGCTTGTACGTTCAAGAATGATTAATCTGTGTAATAAACTGATTACTACAGTCATTACATATAACCGTGTGAATAGGCTTCATTTTTAGTTGTCTGTTTTAACCATTGCTCTTCAGTTTTCTTGCATTTTGATGGTTGCATTTGAGAATTGTGAATCTTCAAGGATTCGTCATTAAAGGCTGTACTTCTGGGGAAAAAACAGATCAGTTTGACTCCAATTTCAGTTCTGATTGTGTGAACTTCCATGATGATATTCTGGAGGTCTTGGGTTTGTGTCAGACCAAGATTGCTAATCCTAGTTATGATTTTGCTAATTGTGCCTCACACAATTTCACTTCACTTGGAATGGAATATACTGTACATAAGGGATAAAAATTGGGTAAAGTGCTAACCTTCAGCAAAGGATCGTTACCTTGTCGTGGTGCTGGAGCTTGAGCACCTCAATGATGCCATGAGCTAAACCGTGAAGGGCCACCCAAGACGGGAAGGTCATGACAGAGAGGTCAGACTAAATGCGATCCCTGGGGAAGGTAATGGCAACCCACCCCAGTATTCTTGCCGTGAAAACTAAATGGATCAGTACAACCAGAGATATGTCGGTATACCATCGGAAGATGAGACCCCCAGGTCGGAAGATGGTCAAAATGCTACTGGGGAGGAACAGAGGATGAGTTCAACTAGCCCCAGACGTGATGACGCAGCTAGCTCAAAGCCGAAAGGACGGCTAGCGGCCGACGGTGCTGGTGGTGAACGGTGAATCTGATGTTCTAAGGATCAACACACCATTGGAACCTGGAATGTAAGATCTATGAGCCGGGGCAAATTGGATGTGGTTATTGGTGAGATGTCAAGATTAAAGATAGACATTTTGGGCGTCAGTGAACTGAAATGGACTGGAATGGGCCACTTCACATCAAATGACCACCAGATCTTCTACTGTGGACAAGAGGACCACAGAAGAAATGGAGTAGCCTTCCTAATTAATAGTAAAGTGGCTAAAGCAGTGCTTGGATACAATCCAAAAAACGACAGAATGATCTCAATTTGAATTCAGGGCAAGCCATCTAATATCACAGTGATCCAAATATACGCCCCAACCACAGATGCTGAAGAAGCTGAAGTAGAGCAGTTCTATGAGGATCTGCAGCACCTACTGGACAACACGCCTAAAAGAGATGTTATTTTCATCACAGGAGACTGGAATGCTAAGGTGGGCAGTCAAATGACACCTGGAATTACAGGTAAGCATGGCCTGGGAGAACAAAATGAAGCAGGACATAGGCTGATAGAATTTTGCCAAGACAACTCACTCTGCATAACAAACACTCTCTTCCAACAACCTAAGAGACGGCTTTATACATGGACTTCACCAGATGGACAACACCGAAATCAGATTGACTACATCCTTTGCAGCCAAAGGTGGCGGAGATCTATACAGTCGGTAAAAACAAGACCTGGAGCTGACTGTGGTTCCGATCACGAACTTCTTATTGCACAATTTAGGATCAGACTAAAGAGATTAGGGAAGACCCACAGATCAGCTAGATATGAGCTCACTAATATTCCTAAGGAATAGGCAGTGGAGGTGAAGAATAGATTTATGGGACTGGATTTAGTAGATAGGGTCCCGGAAGAACTATGGACAGAAGTTGGCAACATTGTTCAGGAGGCGGCAACAAAATACATCCCAAAGAAAGAGAAAACCAAGAAGGCAAAATGGCTGTCTGCTGAGACACTAGAAGTAGCCCAAGAAAGAAGGAAAGCAAAAGGCAACAGTGATAGGGGGAGATATGCCCAATTAAATGCAAAATTCCAGAGGTTAGCCAGAAGAGATAAGGAATTATTTTTAAACAAGCAATGCGCGGAAGTGGAAAAAGACAATAGAATAGGAAGGACAAGAGACCTCTTCCAGAAAATTAGAAACATCGGAGGTAAATTCCAAGCAAAAATGGGTATGATCAAAAACAAAGATGGCAGGGACCTAACAGAAGAAGAGATCAAGAAAATTGGCAAGAATATACAGAAGACCTGTATAGGAAGGATAACAATATTGGGGATAGCTTTGACGGTGTGGTCAGTGAGCTAGAGCCGGACATCCTGAAGAGTGAGGTTGAGTGGGCCTTAAGAAGCATTGCTAATAACAAGGCAGCAGGAGACGACGGCATCCCAGCTGAACTGTTCAAAATCTTGCAAGATGATGCTGTCAAGGTAATGCATGCTATATGCCAGCAAATTTGGAAAACACAAGAATGGCCATCAGATTGGAAAAAATCAACTTATATCCCCATACCAAAAAAGGGAAACACTAAAGAATGTTCAAACTATTGAACAGTGGCACTCATTTCACATGCCAGTAAGGTAATGCTCAAGATCCTGCAAGGTAGATTTCAGCAATTCATGGAGCGAGAATTGCCAGATGTGCAAACTGGGTTTAGAAAAGGCAGAGGAACTAGGGACCAAATTGCCAATATCCGCTGGATAATGGAAAAAGCCAGGGAGTTTCAGAAAAACATCTATTTCTGTTTTATTGACTATTCTAAAGCCTTTGACTGTGTGGACCATAACAAATTGTGGCAAGTTCTTAGTGGTATGGGGATACCAAGTCATCTTGTCTGCCTCCTGAAGAGTCTGTATAACAACCAAGTAGCAACAGTAAGAACAGTAAGAACAGAACACGGAACCACGGACTGGTTTAAGATTGGGAAAGGAGTACGGCAGGGCTGTATCCTCTCACCCTACCTATTCAACTTGTACGCAGAACACATCATGCGACAAGCTGGGCTTGAGGAATCCAAGGCTGGAGTTAAGATTGCTGGAAGAAACATTAACAATCTCAGATATTCAGATGATACCACTTTGATGGCTGAAAGCGAAGAGGAACTGAGGAGCCTTATGATGAAGGTGAAAGAAGAAAGAGCAAAAGCTGGCTTGCAGCTAAACCTCAAAAAAACCAAGATTATGGCAACCAGCTTGATTGATAACTGGCAAATAAAGGGAGAAAATGTAGAAGCAGTGAAAGACTTTGTATTTCTAGGTGCGAAGATTACTGCAGATGCTGACTGCAGTCAGGAAATCAGATGACGCTTAATCCTTGGGAGAAGAGCAATGACAAATCTCGATAAAATAGTTAAGAGCAGAGACATCACACTGACAACAAAGGCCCACATAGTTAAATCAATGGTGTTCCCTGTAGTAACATATGGCTGCGAGAGCTGGACCATAAGGAAGGCTGAGCGAAGGAAGATCGATGCTTTTGAACTGTGGTGTTGGAGGAAAATTCTGAGAGTGCCTTGGACTGCAAGAAGATCAAACCAGTCCATACTCCAGGAAATAAAGCCAGGCTGCTCACTTGAGGGAATGATATTCAAGGCAAAACTGAAATACTTTGGCCACATAATGAGAAGACAGGACGCCCTGGAGAAGATGCTGATGCTAGGGAGAGTGGAAGGCAAAAGGAAGAGGGGCTGACCAAGGGCAAGATGGATAGATGATATTCTAGAGGTGATGGATTCATCCCTGGGGGAGCTGGGGGTGTTGACGACCGACAGGAAGCTTTGGCGTGGGCTGGTCCATGAAGTCACGAAGAGTTGGAAGTGACTAAACGAATAAACGAAGTGGTAACATTTTAATAAATATAGTACTACAGACTATGAGAAAATTTGCTTTTCAAAACTTGCTCTAAATATTTGGAAATGTCCACTATATATTTTCACGAAGCCTTCATATAAAAACCTCTGAAAGCTACAGGCTGGAAGATGATGAACTCCGTTAGCCATAGTATTGTGCCCCGTATATTTTCAAAAACATCTATACATTATTGCACAATTTGAGAATAAATGTCCAATATTTTTGTTTTACATTTGTCCTATTTGCTTTTTTTCTGGATGCTCCTTACTTACAAATCAGACATAGTTTTGCAGTTTGTTACCAATTTTTTTTGAAGGCAGGCAATTCACAAGTTAACAAGAATTATGGCTGTGCTTGGCTCACACACTTGGCTATAAACAGCAGGTGTACAACCCTATTTTTAACCCCCTATGCGGTGCTGTTAAAAATGGTGCCTCCATTTGTAATCATTAATCACCATTAATCTCTGTCTGCAATATATTCCTGACTAATTCACCATCTATTGCTAGCATATTGCAGTTCTCAAAATGTCTACTTTGTCTTTTAAACTCACCCAAAGTTTTTATAATGTTAGTTACATAGCACAATTTAAAAGTATTCAAAGTCATGTTTCATAATTCTAACAGCTCAGTAAAAGTATTCTGCCATAATATTGATAAGGCTGACCTTATGAGCAAGCTCACTTGGGGGCGTCCAATGAATTAATGCCTAATTTGAGATTGAAACAAAAATTCTGAGCTTTCAACTCTTTCATCGCGATGCTGTAAGTAGCCAATGAAATAATTTGTTAGTGTATGAGTGGCAAATTTCCATCAATGAAAGCAGTTTCTGCTGAAGGGATTTAATTCACTTTAGACCATTCCCCTTCTTGACCTTTTCCTGCAGCTTCTGTGGACTTTCAACAACTTTCCAAAGCAGATTTTGAATATACAGAGGACGGTATAGAAAATATCTTATGCAAATTGTGAAGGTTACATTGAATTCCATTTCGCATGGGAGCCTAAGCATTGGTCCAAAGGAATTATGCTCCATGTGGCAAGAACTATAGATTACGGACAATATGCATGTACTATTACAAATGGGTGGGAACAAAACAACAGAAAAGTGATTGGGCCAGTGGTTTGTCTCTCTCAGATATGGCTGTTCAAGCATAAGTGCATATGTGTACATGTCAATCCAAAAGCATGAGCTTTTCTTGATGAAAAATTGAGAGTATTAATGCAGGGCACAACAGCGATTAAAAGTTCTGAGGGGGGTGGACAGATGATTATCCGATAATTTCAGTAGTGGATCTTGGGAGAAAATGGATATGAAAGTGACAGAAACAACGAAGTAGAACAGCTGCAAGAAGAGACAGTGTGAGTCCTGTATGAAAGCTGCTTGGAACAAACTAAAAAGAATTGTATTAGAGAATGCTAGTTACACTAATGAGAAGTATGGGAAGGTGTGCTAGGTGGAATGCTGATGTGAAATGAGCTGTTGAGAAAAAACGTGTGATTGCTACAAAAAATAAGATGTATAAAGTGTTTAAAGAGAAAAAGCATTATGAAGAATGTAGTCAAAGCAAACAAGATACAATTAAGATTAAAAGAAGCAGAGAAAATACTAGTTTTGGTTGAAATTAAAATTGCTTTGGAGGTCGGTAAAAGCGACTAAACAAAGAGCCTCCAGCAGAGTGAATAGAAATGAAAGTAAGTACAATTAACTGACTTGTTCTGGGTACATATGAAAGTAGGCTGGTAACTGACATGACTAGGGGTGAAGCTGGGGCAAGTGAATGCTGGAATATTTTAGAGAGCTGTATGGAAATGACAGTGATACATCAAAGAATGGGATTAAAATTAGTATAAATGGTAATGTCCAAGAAAAAAATGAGAAATATGTCACAAATGCCATGAGAATATTGAAGTAGCGAAACTGCAGGTGTTGATGGTGTGAGTGGAGAAATAAGGGTAAACCCAATAGAAGAGAATATAAGTAGCTCAGGGCTGGACTGTGGAGGTCTTGGTGCTCTCTGAGCTTGGTTGTTTGCTTGCAAATGTTTCATTATCCAACAAAGTAACATCACACTGCGAGTGAGTGTGGGGTTTGCTCCCAGTTTATATACAGTAGCTTGCCCTCCCAGCTTTGGTGGAGGTGTGGTTTTTCTCCTTGATAGTTCCTTGATTAGGGTATTGTTTTCTGCTTGATTGTGTGCCTGATGTTAATTCCTGCTTATCTGGGTGTTGGCTGCTGGAGGGGATGTGTTCTGGCCTTTTGTTCCTTCCTGGTTTTTTTACTGTCTCTTTTGAATGGTTTGTAAATATGGTTCATCTCTATGTGTCTACTGATGGCTGATTTGTCTGAATGCCAAGCTTCCAGGAATTCCCTGGTGTTTTTGGATTTAGCTTGGTCTAGGATGCTCACAGTTTTCCAGCTGAAACTATGGTTGACTCTGTCCATGTGTTGTGAGATTAAGGAGTTTTCACTGTGTCTCCTGACTGCTAGTTGGTGTTCATGGATGCACTCTGCCAGTCTTCTGCCAGTCTGTCCTACATAGTGGCTCTTACAGTCCTTACACTGTATGTTGTAGATGACTCCTATTTTTTCTTCTTGGGCTACTGGGCCTTTTGGTTTACTTAAGATGTTTTGGAGAGCTTTAGTTGGTTTGTGTGCTACGGTAATGCTGTGTGGTTGTAATAGTCTGTTGGTTGTTTTTGATAAAGTTGCATGGGTATCCGTAAAGAGTGCTGTGACATCGAATGAAACCATAATTTCATCTTCTATTTTTAGGTCTTTGATTTTCTGGAGGCGCTGTAGTGGGGAGTTGATGCCACAACACTCTTTTAAGTCCATAGATCCAGAACTAGTGAAAGAATCCATGGCAGCAGTACTACACAACACATCTGACCTAGCCAAATATCCTAAGACTGCCTATACAACATCTTCCAACAAAATGGATACCCAGACAACTTTATCAAAAAGTGCCTGACCATTCAATCCACTACAACACAACCAACCCAAGCTATGAAAAGGACAACACTACCGTACATCAAAAACATCTCAGAAACAACCAACAGAGTATTACAACCACACAGCGTTACCTCTGTGCTTGACAATTGGAAGAATGCTGTGATTTCCCATAATCAGAGGGAAATGTAGCAAAACCTACTTGGGGATGGGGGTTATTAAGCATCTCTTGGAAGATGTTTGTCAGAATTCTGATTAGAAAAGTACAAGAGACAGCAAAATTGTGGAGATGCAATGTTGTTTTATGCCAGAAAAGGTGTGCAGACCAGATTTTTGCTCCCTGAAAATGTATAAATGTAAGAAAAAGGTGTATGTGTAGGTTTGTTGATTTAGAGAAAATGTATGATAAGGTATGTTTGAATTACAGAATGTTGGGGAGGGGGCAACAAGTAGATTTTCCAGGCCACTGTGACCAGTTTTAATAGTACTTTGTTGAGAATTGCTCAGATTTGCCAGTCTCTTTGACTTCTCATGAGCAGAGTCAGATGTGGTAATTGGGTTGGTATCTTGTCAGAAAAACGGATTTGTTTTGATCTGTGGACCAATGTGAATAGGGCACTCTCTGGTACATCTTCAGCCACGTGCTGGTGTATCTTCAGCCACGTGCTCCCCTTTGCTTCTAGATGGGACTGGAAACATGTCACATTGGATCCAGGAAGTTGTCAGTGCCTCATTGTGGGAGTAGGTTGTGCCTGTGGATTTGAAAGAGGCTCCTTCCTGGGGTGAGCCCCCCACCAAGTCTTTCCCTGGATCTAGCTGCCTTGGGCAGCTATTGCCCATCTCTAACCTCCACATTTTAAGGAAGGTTATTGAAACTGTAATTTGTGGTCAACTATGGGCATCCTAAAGGGATATCTAAATAGTTCAGAGTTAGTTTTCAGGCTGATAACCACTCCTGTTCCTGTTAAGAGCTTTCAGCAACCTTTGACACCATTGGCCATGATATCCTTCTGGATCACCTGTAAAGGTTAGAATTTACAGTGGGCAATTTGAGTCGAGATGGGGACAGAGGTGGTTGCTCAGAGGCTCAGAGGCTCAGTTATCCCTTCCCTCCTGCTTAACATTTAAATTAAATAATCAGGAGAAGTCATCCATTGGTTGGGGAAATTTTCACAGCTTTATATAGCTGCCCTGGGCTGCACAGCAGATGCCATTATGTCTCAATCCTGTGTCTGGAGACAGAATCTGGATGGGACAAAGCAAACTGAAGCTGAAGGCACATCAAGGTTAGCTGATAACACCAGTGATGCCTTCCAGTGGGGTTGCATTGCCCCTGAGAAAACAGATCTATGACAAGGAAGGCATTGTGGGCTCATGGTTACTGCTGCATGGGCAAGAGGAGGTGCATCTTTGGAAGATGAGTTGGGCCATGAGTTTTAATCATGCATGCAGATAATTGTCCACTCTTCAAGGAGCTTCCCAACATTTTAACAGGTTGACAGCCTTATTCAGTTACTGTAGAAACTCCTAGTCCAATATAGTCAAAAGATCCTTGGGTATTCTAACTCTTAACACTAACAGACTATCCATCCAGAACAATGTAAAAAATAACCAGGGATAGATTTTGGGTAGGTGTGTGTATAGACGAAGCCAGTATTGTTACGCATGATTGTCCAACTGTCCATTCAGTGGTTACCAGCCAATTTTGATAAGCATGTATCAGTACAAGTGCAAATCTTGTTGTTTTCATTATAAAAAGAGCAGGAGGGCATGGGAAGGACCCTTGAAAATCATACAGCATTCTTTCTTCATTCCTGGTATTCCATCTAGTGAGGAAAATCAAGGCAGCACACTAGAAATACAAATCATAAAATAATTCAAAAATTATAGTCAAATACAAAAGTATTTGAAAGGAGTATTGACTCTGTCAATTCCTGAAACAACAAGGCATCCAGAATTATCTGAATATGTTAACACCATGTTAGATACTTTTTTCTTCTGTTTGCTAGTGGAAGTAAAAGAGATTGGTGCTGGTTTGGAGCAGCTTGTATTATACCTTGTTCTGCCTTACTTGTCTATAGGTTTTATTTTACCTAATTTTCAGCATCTCAACTATTTTTGCCCACTGCAATTTAAAAGCAATGCAGCTTCTTTTCAAGTTTGCTTACCAAGGATGGCATTGTATATAGAAGATGGCTGTATTTTGTCATCAATAAATCAGTATGATTATTCTGCATTGAAACAATCTATTTTTGAATGCTAAAAGGAGACTCCAGTAGGTATCCAACAACACATTCTAGTGCTGCGGGTTACCAAAAGGAAGTTGAAATTGTACTCTCATTTATTAGCAAATCCACCTGGAGCTTTGGGGACATGCTCCCCTTGACAGTCATTTTCTGACAGATTGTTCTCTCAAAAATCCAAGATTGTGTAGAGGTCCTCAAAGCTGAGAGCCACATCTTAGCTTACTAAGTCAGGCAAAGATTCCTAGAAGATACAAGTCATCAAACGTAATTTTTTTCTTGTTATATTCATTTTACTCTATTATTATGAGGGGCTAAACCACAGAGTTGCAGCAGAGCTAGAATGTAGCCCTTAGTTCTCACTACAAATTACAGATCGCTTGACCACAACCAGTTGTAAAGCAGATTACTGACAGAGGTTAGCAATGGAGTATGACTAAACTAATATACACATTGAAGAGTGAAAAACTGACCTATCTGAATCATCTAGGTGTTTTATAAATGGGGAATGAAAGCAGCAAGGCCTTGACTGATATTAGCTGCCCAGAGTCCATTGGAGTTGGGCAGCTAGTACATTTATAAATAAAATAAAAACGTGCTTCTCATTAACAGCTACTGAGAATGTAAGTATTGCATGCCCATCCTGCTGGACTTCTGGACTTTCCTTGGACTCTATAGGAACAAGAGGCTGAACTAGATGGGCCTTTAGTCATCCAGCAGAGCTGGATTTGGAGCTGCCGTACGTGGGCTGCAAACATCCACACCACCACTGGATAGCAGCAAGGAGTTAACATCTTCTCTCTCCTTTTTGCCAATGAGACAAATGGTGAGTGAATGAATGAGTGTTGTTGCCTAATGGCCAACACTTCCCAGTCCTATTCTTCCCACACAAATCCAAGAGAATGAATTGCATATCACTTCCTATCAGCAAATCTGTTTTTTTAGGGTGAGGAAGATGATTATTAGCTAATGTGCCACATCCAGCTTCAAAATCACCTTTTTACCATCCCCAAAACCTGAGAAATCAGATGACCAAACTTAGGGAGCAGTCTGCTGAAAAAAGGAAGTACAATTTTCTGTTGTTTATTGGCAGAAAAAAGTTGTTGTTTTGACTGCCAACTATCCTATGTAACAAAACCAATCCACTTTTAGGCCATTGCCTTATTTACTGTATATACTGGCATATAAGCCCATCGGTGGATAAGCCAACCCTCAAATTTTTAACTAAAATACCAAGAAAAATGCACCACCCATGGATAAACTGACCCCCATTTTTCATGGTATTTTGATTAAAAATTCGAGGGTCTGCTTATCTGCAGATGGGCTTATACATGAGTATATATAAGAAAAAAAAGTATTACCATATATACTGATGGATAAGCCCATCCATGGATAAGCTGAACCCAAGTTTTTGGGTGTATTTTGGCACCTAAAATTCTTGGATTATCCACAAGTATATATGGTAATGTTTGTCCTGCCTTTCACTGGGGAGTCCTAGGCAGTGTATGTAGTACTCCTTCCCATTTTTTTTTCCACAACAGCTGCTTTGAAAGAGAGGGTAGGCTGAGAAAGAGTGGCCCAAAATCACCCAGTGAGTTGAGGGGGCAGACTTGAACCTGAGACCGACTGACTGATTTATTGACCACATTTATACCCGGCCATAAACAGACTCTTGGTGGTTCACAGCATTAAAGAAAAACAACAGTAACAATGAAAATGTTATAAAATACAACCAACAGTCAAAATAGACAAACCGAAACTCCAGAGGACATCTAAATACCCTTCTGGAAAAGCTCCGCTTAAAGCAGCATCCAGAAGGTGACGAGAGTTGGGGCCAAATGCACTTCTCACGGGAGGCCATTCCAGAGGGCTGGGCTAACAAGAAAACAGTGCTCTGGGGAACCACCAGCTGCTTCTCCCCGCCTGATTGAAGTGGTCGGGCTGTTTCCATGGAGAGATGTGATCCTGAAGCTGACCAGGTGCCAAGCTGTAAAGGGCTTTATAGGTTACAACCAGCACTTTAAATTGCGCTCCAAGGTGGAAAAGAAGCCAATACAGGGCCCCCAAAGGACCTATGTGCCCTCCACAAGCACCCAGCTCACTGCATTTTGCACCAGCTGAAGCTTTCGGGCCCTCATTAAAGGCAAGTAGAGCACATTACAGCTGTTCATGTGCATGGTGATGAGGGTGTGAGCTACTGCAGTTGGTCTTCCTGCCCCAAGAAAAGCCCCAACTGGAACACTAGCCACAGTTGTGAAAACAACCCCCTGACCCCAGCTTCCACCTGCTGATCCAGCAGACACTACAAGTCCAGGAGGACACCCAAGTTGCAAAGCTGCTACTTCAGAGGCAGTGCAACCCCATCCAGAGGTAATACAGGGGGCATGGGGGAACCCCAATGTACAGTCAGTAGCTCTCTCTTACTAGGGTTCAGTTTAAGCCTGTTGTCTCCCATTGTGACCGTAACAGCCTCCAGGTGCTGGAACAAGATTTCCACAGCATCTCTAGTGGGGCCTGAGGTCACGATACCCAAGGTATTCTCGGTGTACTAGTGATATGGGACCCTTAACTGCCAGATGACCTCTCCCAACATTCATAGATGTTATGTCTAGGCCTCAACATAGGTCATCAACTAGAGTGATCAATATTGTCTCTGTCCCATGTCCAGGCCTGAACCCTGACTGAAAAGAGTCTGGATAATCTGTTTTTTCTAAGGCACTGTAGTTGGTCCCAAAACCACCATCTCCTCAGGGTGCTGCTCCTAGTCCAACACCCTCACCACTCCCACACTCTGGCTCTCCTGGAGAGACAGGAGGGACAAGTCAAATGCTACCTTGTCACTGAAACTCTTGGATGACCAAAATCATTGTACAGATTCACCGTGGCTTGCCCCCAAGTCACCAAAATGGTGTCTTTAGATTATCCTTTGGCTTCTGAAATATTCTAAGCTGCTCAGAGGCAATATTGAAGACACGGTATAAGAGGGCTCAAAAATGATTAGGTTCCAGGTCACTGTACTTCACGTCAAGTTTTAAAAATTACTGTAACATTTCTATTTTTAAAAAAGCAGCAGTGGGAAAGAGCTATCCCTTCTCCCTCGCGCAATTTTTGCCACATAAATTGTTCCTCTCCCCCCCAAAAGTAGCCATTTATTATGTTAGTGAAAAAGAACACTTTTGTGCAAAACTGAAATATAATTAAACAAGCATGAAGCTGAAGCCCAGGCTGATGACAACAAACAATGCAGACTGCAGTAACCCAAGTCTGACTGAAAGCCATTAGGCAGAACAAACATCTTCAGTTTCAGGAGCAGCAAAGAGCATTTCTTGTTGATCAGGACTGTTTCTGACATGGTGGAGGTTGGCTGCATTTTCTGTTGCTATTTATTGATACAGACTGCTGCAAGATCAACTGGGAAGAATTGATCAGTTCAGAACAGCACACTTGGCCTTAGAGAACACTGTATTCTTCCCAGATGTTAGCTCTGCAATTGCGTGGCCAGGGATTTGTAAGTGCGGGCTAATAATAGCTCAGTTTGCCCCCTAGGATGTGGAACACAGCTGAATGTAATCAAGTGACTCTAAAATGCAGCATTTATTCTGCCATCGGGTGTGCAGATGGTGGGAGGGAGAGAAGGGACAGACTTGATAACTGAGTAGGTGAATAAATAGATTGTCCAGAACTCTTCCTCATTTTTACATTTGCCACCTTTTGAATTGGCTGCAGTAGGCCATTGGAAGAAGGCAATTTGGAGCATAATAGGGTTGGATAAAATATCTTCCAACAGAAATATTCCATCTACTTATAATAATGTATCACAAACATGGTAGTAGTGGTGTGGCCCAAACAACTTTCCCTCTCTCTCATCCCAACCTCACACCCCATACTTGCTCATTTTCCTCATATTTCCAGGACATATCCAAGGGCCATGACAGTAGACTTACTCAGTAGTCCATGTTTTGGTACCTTCAAGCTTGCATTACTGTTACATCTGATATGTGAGGCTTCTCTTGAGAGTGGCTTGATTGTGTGCCATCAGGTTGGTGTTGACTTTTAGCAATCACACAGATAGATTTTCTCCATGAGGAACTTTCTTAACACGGTATTTTGGATCTTCCAACAGTATACCTGAGTCCTGAGCAGAACTGTAACCTGAGAAAACGTCTTAGACAAGACCCTCCCTAATTCATGAGGGGGGAAAAGTGCATTGAGACTTGCAAGATTGATGTCAGCCCTTCACAAGGTAGATGAGACTAGGAAACTAAAGTTATGTTACCATAACCTTATAATAAAAGTAGTATTGGCCTGCATAACTTTGGTTTCCTAGTCTGGTCTACCTTGAAGGGCTGACATCAATCTTGCAAGTCTCAATGTGTTTTTCCCCTCCTTCCCTTTATCTTTGTGAGAACTAGGGAGGGTCTTGCCTGAGATGTTTTCTCAGGTTACAGTTCTACCTCAGATTCAGGTTTCTTTTATCTGACCATTGTCTTGGTAGTGGCTTTTCCTCCTGTTCCTCAGGATTATTTCTTCTGCCCATTGCAATACATATTTTTAGCACTTCTCCAGTTACACCACCAACACCTGCAGTCTTCCAGTCTTTCAATGTTCTCATGGCATTTGTGACTTCTTTTTCATCTATGTTTTTTTTCTTGGACAGTAAGATTTATAGCAGTCATTTCAGTTCCACTGTTTGATCTATCACTATGATTCCCATCCACAGCTCTAAAATATTCCTTCCAGTATTCCCTCATTTCAAGTTCCATAACAAATAATTTCATCATTTTTATTTCTAATTCCAGTCATTCTGCTGGAGGCCCTTTGTTTAGCCCTTTTTCTCCTTGTTTAGCCCTTTTTCTCCTTGTTTAGCCCTTTTTCTCCTTGTTTAATTATGAGGTTCATTTGTTATTGTTTTCTTGAAAATTCTGTGTTAGACACTTACTTATTTAAGATTTATGTCTTTAAGACAGATGGCGTTATAAATTTTCTAAATAAATGAACCTAGATGACATACATTTTAGCTTATTCATTCATAACTAACCTACCCCTACTCCTATCCTTTCAATTCCTAGACCAGCTTCATTTAGATCCATTTCATCGATGTATCTATTTATTTATTACCTCCTCTTTCTCTTAATTTCACAGACACACACTCTATTTTTCTTCCATGCTCTTTACTCTTTATTCCATTTACATAACAAACCTTCCATGCATATGTTCTTCACTAGGTAGCTCCATAGCTATTACTCTCTACTGCTCAAAATGGCTTTGGCCAGGCAAAATTTTCACATAATGTTTTCTGGGGGGGAAAAAAAGAGGGTTTAGATTAGATTGCCAGCCTTATTTTCACCCCTGCCACATGCCGCATTCCCTGCTGGGTAAGGACACTGCTGGTCAGTCTTGGCACATTTTGGCCAGGACACCACTAACTCATCCAAAGCCCAACCACCCCAAGCATGCTCACATTATTTTATGCATGACCAGCTCTCTCATTTGGAGACGACCTTGCAAGTGAACACACTGTCATTCCTCTCTCATGAACAAAGAGGTACATGCAGTCTACTAACCAACACTCAGGATATAAATAGATAATAATAACAACAACAACTTCTGCTTAATCCAAGTGCCTGCTGAACAATAACAGCAAGGCTGATTCTGAGAGGTCATGGCTCCCCTTGACTTTTGAGTGAGGAATTTACAGAAGGGAGAAAAGCCAAGGCAAGAACAAATATTTCTTCTTGCTCCCTTACCCCTCAAATGTGTCATGGTTTTCATATTTATTTATTGGTCAAATTCAAGGCTGCCTTCAGATGAATTACTGTACAAAAATGCAATAAAACCACATTTTCTAGTTAGATGGTCAGCCATCTTAGGCTACTGTTGCTGCGAAAAGTAAAATAATGACAAATGGTTTTACTTGTTATAATTAATAACAAAGAATATATATAAAGAACTCATTTTAAACAAATTACAACCTATAGAATAATAACAATGGTACATTAGATAATATCATATTGTATGTGTATGGATGGTATGCAAGGCAGGGAGATTTGTCATTCCCCCCCCCCCCCCCAGTTTTACAGTGGGTTGCCCCAGAGAAGTCATTTCCCAAGTGCAGCACAGCCCTGCAGGGGCATCACAGGACTCCTCCAACCCAAAGGACGGGGAAGGATGGAGTCATGTTCACTGTTTCAATGTGCACTGTACATAGTAACATTTCACATGCCATGGTGCTGATGCACGTTTCTGTTTGGGAGGGAGCTGCTGTGAAACCTTGTACCTCTGTATCTGTGTTCATTACAATGGAATGTGTTTGGGTTATGTTCTCTGTTCAAGGACTTTTCCCGCAGACCATCAGAAGCCGTTAGGAGCACCTGGGATTGTGAACTTGACAGTGTTTTAGAATAGGCATTCATTACATAAAGCTGAGAATCACCAAAGTTGTACTGTTAGCTCCTACCAAGATTAGTTTCTTGTGAGGGAAAATAGTTAACGATGGCTGAGTCCAAGCTCACGACCGGGGGACTTGAGGAGCTGGCTAGCTTGATGCCTGAGTCGATGGTCAAGAGCGGAGAACTGAGCCTCACCCCAGAACCTTCAGATTTCCAGCAGAATTCGAGTTCCAGCCCTGAGGTGGAGGAATCTGACAATGGGGGAGAACCACAGCAACCGGCACCCAGAGAATCGCCCACAGAGTTGATCACCTGGGATGAAATGGGAGAACCCCAGCCAGGGACGTCCCAGGCATCCTGGAAGTATCGGTTCCCGCTGACCCCAGACGTAGAATCTACCACGGTATCAACGGAGAGACAGCCTAACATGCGAGGGAGGGAGGAATCTCAAACCCCTGAAAGGCTAAGAGTGGTGGAGGCCAAAATAGAATCGATGGAGTACATATTAAGAAACCTGTCTCTGTCACTGGGGGGGCAGGGGAGGCGCGAAGGAGATCCCAGCTCCATGCAACCATCCCCCATCCTCCCACCCAGACTGCCAGCAGAGCGGGACTGGAGACGGCTCTGGGATGAATCTCCACCCCACAGAGCAACAACTACCATAACCTGGGGCCCAAACACTCAAGCAGCCGCCGGTTCCGCTCCAACAGGAGTGAGGGTGAAAGACTTTTCCGTCAAGTTTGATGGGGATCCAATCAAGTTATCTTTCTTTCTAACCAATGCTAAAAGTTACATGAGGCAGTTTGGAGCATACTTCCCTTCCGAAGAGGCTAAGATAACTGCCATTGCCACCAAGTTGAAGGGTCGAGCGGCTGACTAGTATGTTCAATTAAGTGAGGCTGGCTCCCCTGAACTTGAGTATTTTGAGGACTTTATGGGGGCGTTAAAGCTGCATTTTGAGGATCCTCTGGCCAAGGCAAGAGCTAAGAAGGTGCTGAAGGATCTTACCCAGGGCCAACTGTCTGTAGCTGATTATGCCCTGGAGTTTAAGGCTTTAGCTGGGAAAATCCCTGACTGGTCTCAGTCAACCTTAATAGAACGGTTTAAAGAGGGGCTCAACCGGGACGTCCTACGATGGGCGTTGTGTAGAGACGACCCAGAGTCATTGTACGAATGGATCTGTCTGGCCAGCAAGGCTGAGCACACCCAGCATACCTTCACGCAAACCAGATGACCTGAAAAACCACCAGCCACCATGAGGGGACCCCGAAGTGCCGCAACTGCTGCCCGGCCAGGCTATAGAGCCTGGGAAGAGGAGAGAGATCGGCGCTATGCGAGGGGTCAGTGTCTCCAATGCGGAAAGGAAGGGCATCGAGCAGCTGATTGCCCAAAAGCCAAGGCTGGAGATCGAGCTGGCAAGCTGCCGGCCAAATCGCCCCCCCCCCTCGTGGTGGATGACAGCAGCTAAGGGGGCAGCCAACGCTGAGGAAGTATTCTACTTCTCGAGAGAGGCTGAAGATGACTCTAAGGAGTCGGCGGGAAATGCCAGCCACCTGCCATGAAGAGCGCCTGCGGGCAGGTGGAGGAGGATGGGCGCAAGGATGCTATGGTGAGTGCTGACTGTCCCACTTTAGCAGTAAAAGTGAAATTGGGCTCCTGCACAAAGACTACAGAGGTCTGGGCTTTAGTTGACTCTGGGTGTTCCAGGTGTCTAATTCACCCTGATCTGGTTGCTGCTTTGGACCTGCCTAGCTTCCCCCTCCAGCAGCCTTTGATCTTCACACAGTTGGATGGTTCAACGGCAGTGGGGGTCCCGGCAACCCATTTCACTGGAACTGTCGCAATGCAAATGGGCAGCCACCATGAAACTTTAAAATTCATAGTAGCACCTGTTGGCAATCCCTTGGTAATTCTGGGGATCCCCTGGTTGACCTATCAAAGCCCATATATAAACTGGGAACACAGAACTGTGACTTTTAAAGATGGGTTTTACCAAGCTCCTACAGCAGAGAGAGCTTCACGTGCGGGGGTTGGAAGGGCTGCAGTCACCATGCCGCGCCCTAGCTTGGCCCATTTAGAAGGCTTGCCCAATCGTTACTAAGACTTTGCAGACATTTTTGGAGAAATGGAAGCAGATCAGCTACCCCCCCATCGGAAAACTGACTGTGCAATAGAGTTGGTTCCCAATGCTCAATTGCCCAAGCCAAAAATTTATCCAGTGACTCAGAAGGAGCTTGAGGCATTATGGGACTTTATTGACAAAAATCTGTCAAGGGGGTTTATTGAACCTGCAAACTCCACAGTTGAGGCCCCTGTGCTATTCCAGGAAAAGAAAGATGGCACGCTTCGACTCTGTACGGACTATCGGGGGTTAAATTCTGTCTCAATTTCCAACAAGTACCCTCTGCCGCTCATGAAGGACATGTTAGCTCACTTGTCTAAGGGCAAGATTTTCTCCAAGCTCGATCTTCGTGAAGCCTATTTCCACATCGGCATACGAGCTGGAGATGAGTGGAAAACTGCTTTTAATTGTCCACTAGGTTCATTTCAGTACAAAGTCCTCCCTTTTGGGTTGGCAGGGGTGCCCGGAGTCTTCATGCAATTGATTAATGAAGTATTACATGATCATTTGTTTAAAGGGGTCCTGGTTTATTTAGATGATGTTCTCATTTACACTGAAACCAAGGAGGAACACGAATGCCTCCTCAAACAGGTGTTAAGCAAGCTTAGAGATGCCAAACTGTATGCCAAGCTTTCCAAATGTGAGTTTCACAAGACCCAACTTGACTATCTGGGCTATAGGGTATCAGACAAGGGCATTGAAATGGACCCTGGAAAAATTCAGGCGATTTTAAGTTGGGAACATCCCCTCACCTGGATGCAATTGCAAAGTTTCCTCGGGTTCAGTAATTACTATCGCCAATTTATCCAGGGGTTCGCTGAGATTGCTTTGCCCCTCACTGATTTACTCCATACCAAGGGCTTGGGGAAGACACACAAAGTAAAAAACCCTGGGGCAGTGCTGAATTGGACGCCTGAATGCCAGGCAGCATTTGAGAAGTTGAAAACCCTCTTCACTGCTGAGCCTATTCTACAGTACCCTGATCCTGAACGCCCCTTTGTGGTCCAAGTTGATGCTTCTGACTCCTCAGTTGGGGCTATATGGTTACAGAGAGATTCTGAAAATCACTTAAAACCCTGCGCTTATCTGTCCAGAAAATTTTCTGAAACCGAACGCTGGTGGCAAGTTTGGGGAAAGGAGGCTTTTGCTGTAAAAGCCGCTTTAGAAGCCTGGCGTCACCTCCTGGAAGGCGCTAAATGCCCTTTTGAGGTTTGGACCGATCACAGGAATTTGGAAGCCCTCTGCACCCCCCGGCGTCTCAGTCCGAAACAAATTCGCTGGGCTCAATTTTTCAGTCGATTTAACTTCCAGTTAAAATTTATTCCGGGAAAGAAAAACTTTCTGGCCAATGCTTTGTCACATTTACCTCAGGACCTTGACCACGTGGCGGATGTGGTTGGGACTGTTCTCACTGAACCACAACTGGGCTTAGTTGCTGTCACTCAGAGCCAGACCTGTGCGCAGGCAACCCCGCCCCCAGCCCAGTCTGGGAAGCGGAAAGTGCAAGTTCCTTGCCAGTTACAGAAAGACTTTCTCCAGGCACTGAAATCTGACACTTGGTTGCTAGCTAATAAAGACACAGTTTCTTTTGAAAACGGTCTGGCATGGGTGCAACACTGCCTTTATGTACCCGAAACTTTGAGACCTGACATTTTATAGTGTTCCCATGATGATAAACTTGCTGGGCATTTTGGTTTTGTTAAAACATTACATTTGTTTTGTCTTCAATTCTGGTGGCCTACCTTGAGACACGATGTAAAAGACTATGTGGCTTCCTGTCATGTTTGTGCTATGTCAAAACATAAGGGGGGGAAACCACAGGGGCTTCTGCAGCCAGTGGCCAGCCCGTCCCATCCCTGGGATGAGATTTCTATGGATTTTATTGTGGATCTTCCTCCCAGTCAGAAGAAAACTGTCATTTGGGTTGTAAAATATTTTTTTTCCAAACAGGCACATTTCATTCCATGTGCATCCATCCCGTCAGCCCCACAATTGGCGCGCCTATTTCTCATCCACATCTACCGTCTCCACGGTAGCCCCTCCTGTTTGGTCAGCGACCGAGGGACAGAGTTTACTTCCCAGTTTTGGAAATCATTTTTAAAATTGATTGGCACCAAACAAGTGCTGTCCACCTCGTCCCATCCTGAGACTGACGGATCTACTGAGATTTTAAACTCCACCCTTGAAGAATTTCTTAGAGCATACATTAACTACCATCAGGACAATTGGGTGGAGTTACTGCCTTTTGCTGAAGTAGCTTACAACAATGCTGTCCATCAGAGTACCGAGCAAACCCCTTTTTGTGTGGTTTCTGGTCACGACTTTGTTCCCATCCCTGAACTGCCACAACCCCCTTCCCAAACATGTTCTACTTCTGACTCGGCTGTCAAGCTGGCTGATTCCTGGCAGGTGATTCAACAAGCTTTGGCTGATGCCCAAGCTGCTTACAAGTTTCAAGCCGATAAGCATCGTTCCTTGCAACACGACTTCAAGGTTGGGGATCAGGTGTATCTATCTACCAAATTTATCAAGTCACCACAACCCTCTAAAAAGCTTGCTCCCAAGTTCATTGGTCCTTTCCCTATTGTTGGTCTTATCAATCCAGTTACTGTTAAATTGGACCTGCCTCACAATTTAAAATGCTTGCACCCTGTTTTCCATTGCAGCTTGCTCAAGCCTGTCCACCACTCCTCCTGCTGGCATCCCCAACCTCCTCCTCCTGCTCCGATCATGATTGACGGCCAACAGTACTTTGAGGTCAAGGAGGTTGTTGATTCTCGCAAGCTTTGAGGCACCCTCCAGTATCTGGTCCGATGGAAACACTTTCCTCATCCTGAATGGGTGACTGCTCGCCATGTTAATGCTCCCGATTTAGTTCGCCGTTTCCACTTGGCTTACCCTTTGAAGCCTGCTGCTTAGTGTTTTCTTTCTTTTGGGGGGGCAGTATGTCATGTTCACTGTTTCAATGTGCACTGTACATCGTAATGTTTCACATGCCATGGCACTGACGCGCGTTTCTGTTTGGGAGGGAGCTGCTGTGAAACTTTGTACCAAGCTCTGTATCTATGTTCATTTCAATGGAATGTGTTTGGGTTATGTGCTCTGCTCAAGGACTTTTCCCGCAGACCATCAGAAGCCATTAGGAGCACCTGGGATTGTGAGCTTGGGAAGATTCTACGGGGGGAGGGATCTCATTTGCACCGAGGGTTTTTAGTTTGCATTTGGCGCGCTTTTATCATTCTCAGCTTTCTTTGTGATCCTGCATACTATTCTTTAATAAATCAGATGTCTTTGAATTCCTGCTCATGAGTCTGACAGTGTTTTAGAATAGGCATTCATTACAGGTGGAGTCATCTGCCCATTGCTTCAAAGGGGGCGTTATGCAGATGTGCTGATAGGCTGCTTCAGCTCTTTTAGATTCAGGTGCCTTGAATCGAGCTCTTACCCTTCCGGCAATATCCCCCCCCCCCAAAAAGAGTATTTTAAAATCTAGGGTGTCCATTCTAGGCTTGCCACTTGTTCTGTATTTCAACAAGCTGTTCCTTGTACTTTTGTTGTTAGTTATGTATAAAATGTACTATTTCTTTTCCTGAATAGGGAAAACCATTTTGTTCCTGATAAATTATTCCAGCTATCTGTCAATTGCAGAAAAAAAAATCTTCTTGGGCAAAGTAGTTGAACGAATACTGGTCAGTCAATTCTGAAGATTATTTCATTATACACATTTCAGGACTTGTTTAGCACTGTGACTGCCTTTATCAGTTGCCTCCATGATTTAAGTCAGGAGAAAAACAAGATGTATGATTTTATTAATTCTGGAGTTTTTGAGAGTTCTTCAGACCACCAGGCTTGGCATCGTCTTGCCTTCTGGCCAGGATAGGAATGAGTAGAACTGTGCTGAGTTTGGCAGCTTTTATCCGGGGCATTATCATAACAAGAGGGCAGGAGCTGCAAGTAAACTGCATATCTGTGAGAATGTATTAGAAATCTCTAGATCGTCTCTTCCAATAGTTTTGTGTAAACTCAACAGTAGGAACTACTTGCCACAACAAAGAAATGGTATAAAAAAGCATCACATTCTGGAACTGATTGTGAGGAACAGAAAAAGCCACCATAGAATAGTATGCCTATCCCCATCCTTCTAGTTTCATCTTCATCCTGTAGAATGCCAGAAAGATACCGTAATAGATAATGTCAAATGCCGCAGAAAGGCAGCATAATTGACAGATTTGTATCCCCTCTTTTTAGTTCCTGGCATAGTTGATTCATCAAGCCTGAAAAAATTGAAAGGAATCTTAAATTATCTTTCACCCAGGTTCCCACAGGAGACAAGGTCACAAGCTCAAGCAAGTTGCCTAGAAATAGCTGGAAATTGTTCACTCTAGGTATTACCTGATGCAAAATAAATGAACACTTAAAAAAAAAAAAGCTAGGAGAAGCATCACTAGGTGGTGCTGTTGCTCCACTGTATCTCTAGTGGCCTTTAACACCGGAAGCTGGAGCAACCATCTTTAAACTCTGTAAGAGGCATCTCATGGGGGTGAGGGAAACTGTCATAAACAACATAACACTTTGATCTTTCACTTTACATTCTGGAACATCTAGACAGTCTACATTCACACTAGCATTTTGGTGCAGAATCTATGATGTCAGCAAGATTATTTGAATGCAGAATAAGAAAAAAGCAGTAACAGGTGCTGGTCTGTAGAGAGTGCTTCATTTGTTGTAAGACATGGCAGGAAGCTATTCCTCTCTCTCCACATTCACTGGAGGCATGTGCAGATTCTTTGGGTAAAGGAAAGGGCAGGTGTAATTAGAAGTACTTCCAAAATAGCTTGCAAGTGGCTGATTAAAATCGTATCCTGCCTAGGACTGAGCCAAATACGTCCCCTTGAAGCCAAAGTTCAAGAACTTTAGATCAACAGTGTGAAGGTCAAAGAGAGAGCTGCTGAGCTTCTTTTTCCAGCATGGTGTCCTTCTCAGAAGGACTAAGTGGCATTATGCCCTTTTCCTGAAGGTCCTCCCTTAGAATGTTTTTTGGAAGGAGAATGATAAATAACATTCGTATTGTGTGTGTTTGTTTTTTTGTGGGGCTCTGGTAATGTTAGGAGAACTTTCTCTAGGTGTCTCTGCCCTCAGAATTCAACAGAGAGCATTTTTCTTGATTATGGCAGCCTGCCATTCAAATATTCTTCTCATGCAGACTCTCCTGGCACCCTCTCATTACGAAGAAAAATGCTATTGTATTTTTCCAGGCCTCCAAACTCCAGTTGAGTCTGCTGAGATTTATGTATTTTTCCTTCTCTGCCATTTAAATCTATGTGATTATGATACCACTATTGATTTTTGGCTTTTTTTTGCGGTAATTTTATGCTTGTTAGTCAGCTAAATAGCTATATTAATTAACCAGACATAGACACACACACATGTGCACACAGGCTCCCATATTTTAAGGCCCATCACCATCTTAAGATGGATTTTGAGACCTAACATTCACAAAATTCAGCTGAGTTTCACAACTGAAGATAGTTCTTTGTTTTAGAGGTAAAATTTATCCACTTGTAAATCTTATTGAGGATATGTTTATTTGTTGAGAGACCTCTGCTTATAGAATAGTTAAGACTGCAACATCCCAAAGTAGCTGTATTTGGAAAAGGTGAGGGAAACTTGTTCTTCTTGAGCCACAGGTACCAAGATTAATAAACCAGTTCCTATGTCTTAAAGTTATCCTGCCCTAGCCCCTACACTCCATTTCATGCTGAACGTGATAATTCTTCTTTGAATATAACTAATATAACTAAACTGATGGAGTGCCTGGGACACAAAGAAAACAAAGCTTCTTTTGAAATAAAGGTAGTCCTCGGTTAATGACAGCAATTGGGACCTGAATTTCCATTGCTAAGTGACACAGTCATAAAGTGCAATGTCACGTGACTGTATCGCTTAGTAATGGCAGTTCCGGCGCTTTCCGGTTGCCATTGTTAAGCAAATCACTGTCGGTCATTAAGCGAAGACATCACGTGGTCGCCATTTGCGACCTCCTGCCAACTTCCCCATTGACTTTGCTTGTAGGAAGCTGGCAAAGAAGGTCGAAATTGCGATGATGTGACCGCGGGATGCTGCAACATTGTAATTGTGAGCTGGGTGCTCAGTGCCTGGATTGCAATCACGTGACTGTGGGGACGCTGCGACAGCTGGAACTTTGAGGACCGGTCATAAGTAGCACTTGTTCAGCACCACTGGAACGGTTGCTGAACAAGTGGTAGTTAAGCGAGGACTGCCTGCAGTTTAATTGATGCTATGAATTAGTCCACCTACTGTATTTAATTCTGGGATTCTGGAAAAAGATGGATTACTTTATAGATTTCTGATAATGTTATATCTAGGAATAGCTTGCAATGGCAAAGAGCAAGAATTCTGCAATATCCCAGATGGAAAAAAAACTTTCTAATGCTATCATTTCAAATCACATTCCTTAGTTCTTTGTGTCCTAGCAAGGTCCTTTTCCTTATGTGGTTTGCATTGGTGTGCTGCACTGAGAACATAAGAACTGAAAAGAGTTGAAGAAGAGCAACGTATTAGTAGTTTGGTTGGCTCCTTCATCCAGGCACTTGCTTATGATAGGCTGCCTGGTATTTAATAGCATTACCATGACATAGGAAAACTAGTTGGTAGAGCAGGTACTATAAAAAAATGGAAGATTGGGGAAAATGGGAGAAAAACTTTTAGATACTTGTCTTTTTTCCTTTGAAAGGTGGTTCAACCATCACCACTGCCCTATCCACTGTTCATATTGAGACATTCCTCAATATCCCCTTCCCCCTCCCACTCCCTAACTATTCATTTGATTCTGCTAAAACTGCAAGAGCTACTAAAAAATGGATGAGTTTGGAAAGGGACAGCAACATATTTATTCTTCTGGATTTCTTTGCCATTGCCTCTAGTGTCATGGATGAGATCCTACAGTTGGGGACCAAAGACATAATTTTTGCATTTTTCTTTGGCTACCTAGATAGATTACTGTTTGGTCTTGTGCTGTTTATTCTATGGAATCCTGCAGTGTTATAGACTGTCTTCCTTGATGGTGACATTCTACATGATGCAAGTGAGATTATCCAAGGATTTAAGTAAAGCTGTAAACGAGAGCTCCAGAAATCTGCCTGTAGTTGATAAACATCATAGATTTTGGGCAGAATGTGGAGTATATATTTCCATTCACTTAATAGGACCAGATTATTAATTTTTGCTATTTAAGAAATTTAAGTATTAATTGTCATGGAGTGCAGAGTGGCTATGTCTTCAAATAAAGTAGCTGTTGATGTTTGTGTATGAACAGGCGGCCCTAAATGGCTCAGAGTCCCATTAAGCATTAGAATATTTAAATAAGTGGGATTTTTGTTTTTTGACAAAATGATATGCCTACTTACAAATGGTTGTTGGAATGTTCAAGAATGTAGGGAATAGTGGAGCAAGGAACTGGAATGTCAGATACATCAGCATCAGTGGAAAACCATTTTTCCATCTCTCTGTCATATTTCTATAGATTTGAATGATTAATTCAACCAAACTATTACTTTCTGTGTACTGGAGACTGAGCTGATCACAGATAGGTGTCTTGTCTCGTCTCGTTTCATGTCAGAAATGCAGGAAAGAGAAAGGGGGAAAGTATTAATTAAAAGTTAAAAAGTTAAAAACATTTAATAAAAATATAAAATTTATATAACTCTAGCCCAATGCCGGGCCACACTGATGGCAGAGGTATTTCTGACTAATAAGTTGCTCTGTGTGCATGTTGGTCCCAAAGGGCAAGTGCTGAAGGAGGTATTTAGCCTCATAGAAATGTGCTGCACTGCCTCAACACAGCAAAACAGCTCACGAAGTTGTGTGATCCGCTGCTGTGAAGAGTCAAGCTGGAGACTCAGCAGATCTGTTGTGCAAACAGTAGCTTCTGTGCATGTGCTGTGCATGTGTAGAAGTGCCTGTTATCAGCTGGAGTAAGGAACCATGCTATGCCATGCTGCTAAATAGAATTAACATTTCAAAGGGAAATGAGTAGATAGCAAAACTAGATACTGAGTGTTTTCATGGTTGGAAAAAAGTTGATACTTCTGGATTAGAAGGATATTTCTCTGACAATTAAACAATTGTCTGAAATGCTCTTTCTCTTTGTATTTGAATAATCATTATTTATTTTATTTATTTATTTATTTTCTATCCTGCCTTTATTATTTTATAAATAACTCAAGGCGGCAAACATACTAAGAACCTTATATGGAGGATTATTTCATAAATTGGACTTCATATATGAGGTTATGCTTAGTTTTGCTTTTCAGGTGAACTGAATGTTGTTTAATATATTGCACACAAACATACTTTTAATGTATTTTTCTATCTTTATTCACTAGTCAGTCAAGTATGAAGGAGGACGGTGGTGTTCCCTGAACCCCTTCTGATGGATCCTCCATTTTTAAAAAATGTGGAATAAATGTCTTCTGAGAATTTGAAGATTCAGAGCGTGTCTAAACATTGGCAAAGGAATATGATACAGAAGATTGGGAACCAATAACTGGAGAAACAGTTATGTGCTTCAGTCTCTTATTTTCTTTCCTCGTCTATACCTATAATGGACATCTGAAGACTTGCTGTTGAATGCACCATGGCTGGGCTCATTTTTAATTTGAAGTGCTATATCACATGATGTAGCTCCTCCAAAGATATTTTACATTGAAGCACAGCAGCTTCACATATGACTATATTGGTCCTGTTTATTTCTCAGGAGCAATGGTTTTTAACCTGTGGTCTATGAGGGTACTATCAATCAAACCAAAACCTTTATTACGGCCTTAGGCCAGAAAATACTACAGTGAAAAATACATCAACCTAACATTAATAAAACTAAAAACTAGATATAAAATACAATAAAATTACTATTCAGTAAAATTTGTATTTTCTTCATAGGTAGGATGGATGGCACAAATAGTGGCACAAAATTGGGCAACCTGGAAAAATACATCAGAGTCCTGGTCAGATAGAAAAAAATGATGGTACAATAGATTCTGGTGCACATACCAAAATTAAAATATTTTTTAAAATTATCAAAAACCCAAGAGATCACCAACTCTCACAAGGTTTTGAGGTTCTCACTCAAAGTCTCAAGCATCCAAGGCAGAATCTGATGGGAATTGGCAAACTTGTGCGAGTTGAACTATTTTATTAATTCATTTATTTATATAAAGGGTTTTTTTTTTTAGTCCTGCAGATGTTGTGAGAGAGGATCAAGTTACCATGGTACTCACAGGAACCATTTTGCTGTCCCTGGCTTGGTCCATATAAACAAAAAGTTTAGCCAAAGATGTAAAAATATGATCATCCATGTAATGGGCATCACCAATTACCACCTGTTTATACTAATCCAGTTCTGGAAATTAAAACAAACAAAGAAACACATTTCCTCTTCAGGGAAGTGTTCATTCATTTATTCTTTAACTGAGCAGAACAGTTTGATTACAGCTTGACCTATTTATATAAGTCCTCAACCGAGATTGCCCAGAGGCAGTAGCTGATGGATTATCTAAAACTTGAAGAGTCTGTAAAAAGAAAATGGAGAATATCCATATTATCTACCCTCTAGAACATTGGAGATTAACTGGTTTATGAAATAAACATGCTTTCTCCCTTTTGTTTTGTTCTGTGTTTTATCATCCTGCATCTCTAGAACAGACTGGAGGAATTTGGTCACCTACTTAACAATACCCCAATACTACTTGTTGTGCTAATTTATTCAGTGGCAGAATTAAAAGAACAAACCTTTCCCTTGTACCCCCATACGTTCTTTAACTAAAAAGGGAAGGATACCTACAGTCTGGCCTCCACCTGTGGCCTCCACTTGCAGCCACACCCCTTTTCATTTTATTCACAGTAGCTTGACCAGTTCTATAGAGAAACAATGCACAAAGCACAACAGCATTATCATGCAGGTTTTGCTTCAAGCCTCTGGAGAGCTGGCACTGCCTAAAGAGAAGAGCTCTGTTTGCGCCAAGATTCCACTTCTAAAGCCTGCCTCCCCATGACCCTTTCCTTCTGTTCATTGTGACATCACTGTCTCCACACGCTAGACCACAACCCCTTGCTGAAGTTCAGTGTGACTCATCACAGGCTTCTTGCTCTGCATTTTTCGCTTTCATCTCCAGACCTCAGAAGTCTTTTTTTTTTTTTTTGCTCAGACCATTTCAGAAGCCTTTCCCAAACTCCAAGTAATTCTTAACACCCACAGTCTGATTGAGATCCACCTGCCCAGCTCCCTCAGAATTATTAAAAACAAAAAGTAATTTCTCAAAGTAATTTCTTGAAAATATAGTAGGATTTGCATGCATGGACTTGAATCCAGATTAATGCATAGGGCACCTGAGGCTGCCGACAACTAGATGCTGGAACAGCCTGGGAAGAGGCAGTTGACAAGGTGTTAGGGGAAGGTGTAGGCAGCTATGGGTGGCCTTCATTGATGAGGCAGGTTTCACTCTGAGTGGCTCAGGGTAGGGAGGCCAAGGAGTGGAAACTATTTATTTATTTAAATTTATTTATTTAGAAATGTTACATGGCTACCCTTCTTAAATAACTAACTCTGGGCAGCTAACAATCAATATACAAGGGGAAAAAAACCCAATATGATAAAAACTTCTGGCTTCTTAGTAATCCAGGAGATCACCACTATGCTGCTGCTTCATCATTTTTCTGAGCATTACATCGTGTATGTGTGTTTGTGTTTGTGTGTGTGTGTGATCATTTACTTTGCCTCCCTGCCGGACCCTATGTGCTCTAGGGCCATAGCCCACAAACTCTATCCTCTTCCAGGAGGGTTCTGGTTTGATTGGAAGAGTGGGTCCCAGTGGTGCCAGGGCTCTGGGAAGTGATGCAGCTGTCATCTTCTTGATGTGATAATCTTCCACCTTCTCTTCTAGCATGATCTACTACAGGTGGTGGGCCCACAAATAGCCATCCTGGAGAGGCCAATATCTTCATTCTTTCCAAATGCTCCATTTTGCCAGTCCTCAGCTAGTGGACAACTTCATGCATTTGCCCCCCAAAGTGGATGCTATATTTGGAGAGATACTCATTTATCTCACTAAATGTTTGATCACTGGAATCACTTGGCAAGGAAACAAATGCTCAAGCTCAGGACTTTTCAGTGGTTTGAGCATCACACAACATCTGGGAGAAGATACCCCATGAGTGTATGGTAAGTGGCCAACTCATGTTTATCTCTTTCTTGTTGTCAGCATTAGATCTCTGGATTTCCACTGAGTACCTCTCCTTCATCCTAGAAAAGACAGTGCTGCAGGAGGTAGAACTCTGCTGCTTCTCTTGCAGTGGATGATTGCTCTTGTTACTATGGTAGAAGTGACTTACAAACTTCCTGTGTGTATTTATGAGGCGCATCCTTTATCCTAAGTGAAGCTTTTGAGCAATGCAGATGATATTCACAAATCCAGCCTCAAATCCTGCTCAGCGTATATTTGCCCCCATTGTTGAACATATACTGTAACTGAGTGAGCTGCTGCCCAGCCTTATGCCATCTGGTTGGTAGACATCCCGATTTCTCTTGCTGTTTCAGACTGGTCCATGATCTTCAGATGGAAGATGTTCATCTATATCCAGCCTTCGTGATCAAAACGTTGCTGTCTTCTTACTCTGGTCCCTTGAGATGGACTGTGCTGCATTCTGGCTATTCTAAATATCAGAAATTAAATGCGCTATCTGCTTTGGTGCAGCTAAGTCATCAGTGTTTTTCCTGGCTGCCTGTTACAGGGAGGGCACTACTGAGTGGATGCAGATGGTGCGTGATGGCACAGAACAGTCTGGATCAGAAAGCACTTGCTAGATTCCACCATTCATCTAAACTAGCATCTTGCTTCGGGGAGGGGTGCAGGGAATAGGAAGCTGAGAAGAGGGCTGCACACATTTTCTCTGTTTTGCTGGATTCTTGCTCTAGCGCCTGGCTGCTCTGCCTCTGTCACTAGCAAAGCAGATTGGTTGTATCATCACACCTCCAGTACTGTAAAGCTCTGCTGCATTCCCCAGCTCAGGGTCATACAGAAAACGTAGCGGATCGACTGCAATCTCAAAATCATTCCATGTTATGCTGACTTTAGTGCAGTTCTCTGCCCTTCCCCTGTTCTGGAGCTGCTATACTAAAGGTGATAGGATACTAGACCTACTGTATTGCTGCTGCTCCCTGGATAGAGCTGTCTGGCTCTCCTTACAGAAATGACAATCTGTCAGAAATTACCCCAATCTACTTGGAACTGGGTTTTTGTCTGGATTTGGTGCACAAACCTGTTTTACAGCTCTACTTCCATCATATTCAAGAAAGCAATGGAAGTACCAGCTCTGTCACTGGAATCAGTATTTGACTAAATGAGGGGCAATACATTAAAACAATATCCAGACAAGGCAGAAATGTTGTTAGTGGGTAATTCACTGTATTGGATTATACTCCCCATGAGAACCAGATTAGAACAAAAGAATAATACGTTGTTTCTCACCGTGGCCAACAGATACTTGCAAATGGAAGATGGAGACACAGCTGCTCCGGCCGCTGCTCCCCCAACCAGGTGGTGACCGTGAGTTTTCAAGAGTGGCAGCCCTTGAATTGTCCTGTCCTGTCCTATCCTCCATTAACTATTTCATGAACTGTCCTGTCCTCCACGAACTATTCCAGTCCCTTTCTAAAGCCATCCAAATTAGTGACCCCCATGATAATGAATTCCGTGGATGTGAAGAGGTATTTTCTTTTGTCTCTTTTAAATCTTCTTCCAATCAGCCTCACTGAAAGTTCTGGAGAAAAACTTTTCCTTGCCCACTTTCTCTATGCCAGATATGATTTTGTAGACCTTAATCTTGTCACCCACCTTAGTTGGCTTTTTTGTTAAGCTTCCCAAATAATTTAGCCTTTTCTCTGAAGGCAGATTTTTGAGCCCCCAATAATTTTGGTTCCAATTGTAGATGTACCATTTGTATAATGGCACTACACTGTGCCAGCAGTTTTATTTTCAATGCCTTTCTTAATGACCTCTAGCATGGAATTCTCTTTTTTGCAGCCGGGGCTTGCTGAGTTAATGTCTCTGCTGAAATATTCACTATGACCTTAAGATATTTTATCTGGGTAGTTACAGACATCTCAGACTTCACCAAGATTTTAGTGAACTTTGGAGGTTTTGCCCCAGTGAATCTAACTTTATGCTTATTTAAATTAAACTATATTTGCCACTTGGCTGACCATCTACCCAGTTAAAGACTTCCTTCTGAAACCCCTCACTTTTGGTTTTCACTACCCTAAATAGTTTCACATCAGCTGCAAATCTGGCAGGCTCACTGCTTGCATCTAACTCAAGATGTCCATAAACACATTAAAAAGCATGGGTCAGTAAAGATTCTTGAGAGGTTCCACTTCTTACTTCCTTCCATTGAGAAAATTTCCCAATTATTCCTACTCTTTGCTTGCAGAAACCTCTGCAAAGTTTCTTCAAGAGCCTTTGACAAGGAATTTTATCAAAGCATTTTTTCCAAATATTCACTGACAGGTCACTTCTATCTACATAGTTGCTAACACTCAAAAAACTCAATCAGGTTATTGAGGCAGGATTTGTATTGGCAGAATTTATCAGCAGAATTAGCTGATCTTCCTTCAGCAAAGTTTATTCTTCAACATGCTTATTTTATTCTTTGATTACTATTTTCATCAATTTGCTCAGAACAAACATTAAGCCGATCACCCTATAATTTCCTGGATCTCTCCCCGAACCCTTTTTAAAATTGCTTTTGCATTGGCTACTTTCCACTTCTCCTGCACTGAACCTGATTTGAGGAATTACCACTTTCCACTAGGAAGGACAGCGATTTCTCATTTAATTTCTTTAAGATCTCTAATGGATGCCTTTGGTTTTGATAAGGTGTTACTGTGTAGTCTCTCAAGATGTCCCAGAACATCTTTTTGTGCTATTAAATCTGCTTTAGCCTTTCCTATTTCCTTATTGGAAGGTCATTACTGGCTCAGATATCTGCCCTGTGTCTTCTATAGAAATGATAGATGCAAATAATCCAGTTTCTCTACAGTCTTGACATCTGCCTTGAGGGTCTTTTTTACTTCTTTGTCATCTAATGGCCCAACATGTGGATGGCATATGTATAGATTTAATTTATATTTATGCCAGATATTGTCACCCATAGTGACTCTGTGGAGGAATTTGGTCTTCCTATAGCTTCTAGAATGTTAAACTTCATGTTCTCTTTGATATAACGAACAATATCTCCCTCCCTGCTCATGTTTCTTTCCCAGTTTTTTTATTAAGTTTGTTTTCAGAAATGATGTATCCCATTTATTCTCTCCATTTCACCAGTATTGTTATACACACCGTATCTATGTACTAATTCACAACCAAGCATCTAACTCCCTCATCATACTTCAAGGACTTCTAGCATTGGTATCGAAATACCTATGCAACATGTCATTTTTCAAATGTTGTTGGCTCGAGTTGTTTTTGTGGTCTTGTCTTTTTATTTCTGGATTGTCCTGTCCATCACTAACCACTTCTAACATTGTCTCTTTCCCTCACAGTATTTTCTGAAACATCTTCATCTAGTGATATCTGCAGAATCTCTTATTTACATGTATACAAGCTAAAAGGTCATTTAAAGGATCTGGATGTTTCATCAAAATCATGAAACATGTATCATGATGTCACAATGCAAGTTCTACACCTTATATACATGTGTTGAACTTTGTGCTCCATGCTTTGTGATACATTCAACCCTATTCATTCCCACTGGACATCCATGCCTATATTCTTCAGAATTGGATGCTGTCCAATGGAAGTGATTTAAAATTTGCTTCATCATCTTTTTGGTAATAGAGCAGCCTGGTGTAGAGTGTAAGGAAGATTACCTTGCCAGGGTGTCAGAGGTTTGGCCCCAGAAGCCATAAAACTGCTTCTGGTCCTTCTCCTCTGTCATGGGTTGTAAAGGAGGGAGGGGGAGGTTTGATTGCTATGTGAGAAACAGAGACAGCACGGAATGACCCAGCAAGCCAACACCAGAATGTTGTAATGTTGTGGCTAACTCCTTATCAGCCAACAGACAGTGAAGAATGTTGCTGGGAATCATGTTGTAAAACCAATAGCAGTTGTAAATATTCAGTTTCAAACAAAGGTGGGAAACTGGGGCTAGTAAAAGGAGGGAACTGGGGAATCTCATTCACTTGAGTCTTTAGATGTAGATGTAGATGGAACTGTATCTTTCAATAAAAGAAATACTTTACTGAGACCTGACTGGTTCCAGAGAGATTTCTTACTATTGGGATATCTGAACCCATGATCCTCACACAGGGATATGCAGGAAAAGGCAAAAGGGGCTGAAACATTTTTTAATCCAGAAATATGAGATAACATTTGGAAGCAGCTTGGGCAGATGCCTCCCTAATTCACCAAACTTTAAGAAGGAGAAGGAGGTAAAGCACAATCAGACTTGTAAGATTCTATTATTATAGCCACTCTGTCATGGTCCCTGTTCCAGTGTTCCTGGAAAACAGTGGTGTTAGCCTTCCTGTGGAGTTGATTTCCTGTTCTGGTCTACCTAGTGGGGCAAACACCTGGTCCCATTTTAGATTTAAGTGAATCCCACTTCTCTTAGTTTTGGTTTATCTCCAAAATTCCTCAGTGCCCAATAAATCAAAATTTCTACCCCTGGAACCCATATCTCTTCCAAACATTGAGACTCTGCCTGTCTGGTGACTCTGCATATGGTATTCCATATATGGTAGCATTTCTGAAAATGCTACCTTGGCCATCCTGTACTTCATTCACTCTGCTATTTAGAGCCTAAATTTGGCTTCCAGGACTGGCTGAGCACATCTCCCAGTAAGATTCCAACCTCAGTCATGCTCACTGCCTCCTCCCTACTACTATTCAGTACCTTAGCTAGGCAATACATGATGGAAAAGCATCCTCAGTATGAGAAGATGCAGATTCATCTTTAAAAAATTGTTTTCCTTCTATGAGAACTTCTCTTTCATTCTTGAAATGATATCCTTCCCCAAGACTCTCATTTTCCCTGAGACGAAGGGAGCTATTTTCCTGAGATTCAGATGAAGCTATCACATTCCTGAGGGTCTCATCTACACACCACTCTTCTTCCTTAAGCATCTCCAGCTCAGCCACCTTCGTTTCATGGGAAAGACTTGTTCCCTGACAGCCAGAACATCACTGCACCAAACACCAACTCATGACTTATGACCAATAAGCAAATAGTTGAATGCTTGGCATTCTATGTAATAAACCAGAAAGCATCTCTTGCTGGCTTGCTACCTTTATACTAATGTTTGGCAAGCTTAGCATTTTTCTTCTTTAGGAACTGTTTGACCTAAAATCTAGTCCCAATGTTATGCTTTTACCAAGTCTGGAGCTCTGTTTGCTCACAGTTGCTAAACTCACCTGTGTATTTAGTCACTGGAGGAGGGGTATCAGTGTGTTCCTCCCCCTCCTCTCTCCCCTCACATAATTCCCCTGCACCTATTTATACTCCTATTCGTTCATTCTATTTGTGAGTTCCCAATTTCCTTCCCTCTTTCTAAAAAGTGTTGGCTAAGACTGTTGTTCTCATGAAGTTCACAGTGTGAGTGTCCTATTAAATACAGCATTGTCATTGCCATTATTGAATGTAATGCCTTCCACCAGCTCAGGCTGGCACATTAGTATTAGACAAATTGCCTGGCTATAATTATCCATGTTGTGGTAACCTCCAGATTAGCCTAGGGTTGTACACGAATCTGTGCATGAAACTGCTATTGAAACTTCCTGGAAACTTCAGTAAATACAAATGTTATTGCCAGTTTAGTAACTAGCCAGTTAAAATTTATTTCTTAAGGATTCCATTCTGGACACATTTTTGATTACCTGTAAAGCCTTAAATTGGAGATCATGAATATGCAAAGCTATATGCAATTCTCAAGCCCCATCTTATGGCCCTTCAGAGATGTTAGACAACAATAATCCAGGATTCCCAGGCAGTATGATCTTTGTTCTGGCATGATGGAAAGTACCATGTTGGGAAAGGCTGTGCCATAATGCTCACCTTGTTTACACTCCCCACCTCATGCAGATGCTTTTAACACATGCACACAAGTTAAATATGTGAGTGCACAAGTAGTATTAACTGCATTTAAAGAACATAAATTTAATTATATTTAAATTAAGTCTACTTTGGTTTTTGCCATGGCTTTACTACTGTTGCTGGCAAAAGCATATTGTACTTTTAGGAAATATGGCGTGTCCACCATATCATTCAAGGGTCAAGCACAGTTCTCAAACAAGCAAAGCCTGCACATCCCCATACTCTAGTACAGGTACAGGTAGTCCTTGAGTTATGATGGCAGTTGGGACCAGAATTTCTGTCGCTAAGCAATGTGGTCATAAAGCATGACATCACGTGACTGCATTGCTTAGTAACGGCAATCCCAGCAGTCCCAGAACCATGCATGCCATTAAGCGAGAAGAGTTGGGAGTCCCAGGCCAGGAGCGCAGGCGGGTTGGCAGGGGTCGAGGTGGGGGGTGCTGTGGGTGGGCATGCTATGGAGTGCAGGAACATGGAGGGGTGTTGCTGCATGCTACAGAGGCCAGGCAGCCAGGTGGGGTGCTACGGAGTACGGTTCCCTGGGATCCGTGGTGGGTCTCCTCAGGAATAAAAGTGGCAGGAGCAACTTACAGGAGCAAATTGTGACCTTCCCTGCCAGCTTTCCCATTGACTTTGCTTGTGGGAAGCTGGCAGGGAAGGTCGCAAATGGTGATCACATGTGCATGGGATGCTGCAAGCCTTGTAAGTGTGAGCTGGTTGCCAAGCGCCCAAATTGTGATCACGACTGTGGGGATGCTGCGATGGCTGGAACTTAGTGGACCAGTCATAAGTACTACTCGTTCAGCACTGTTGTAACTTTTAATGGTCACTGAATGAGTGGTCATAACCCAAGGACTACCTGTAGTCCTCTTTTAGTGACTGCCTTGTTTAGTGACCATTTGCAGTTACAATGGTGATGAAAAGTAACTTTATGACCAATCCTCACATTTACGACCTTTGCAGGTCTGTAAAGCAAAGAAAAGCTGAAGAAAGATCGTAAAATTGTGATGTTTCACTTAGAGACCACTTTGCTTAATGACCAAGTTGCCAGTCCCAATTGTGGCTGCTAAACGAGAACTACCTGTACAAGTACATCTTTGGCACATTGCGATAACCAATTTTATTTGTATGCCTCTCAATATACTGCAGAAATTCTTTCTCTGTGTAGGAATCAGGTATCCTACATATGCCGCACCTTGTATGTAAACTCTTGAGGATACGCATATGCTCACAAGCATCCATGGCATGAATAGGACTGTGAAAGTACACACTCATTCTGTTGTGGTGCACCCTTCTCTCTTGTTCTTCCATCCCAGATGCCTGTAAACACAAGTTGCAACAGACTGTTTCTCACACTTGCCCTCCACCTCCACCCTAGCTACTGAAGCTGCCTGTGTCACATTGTTGATGCTTGCCTGGTCTGACTGGACAACACTGTTGGGAAGTGATTGAGGACCACCACCTCCTTTTAAGGCTATGGGGTAGAGGATGCCAATGGAGCTAAAAAAGGAGAAGCATTTGTTACTCATCCTTCTGCAGTGCCCCCTGATTCAAAAGCCTGAATAATCAGTGGGTGGTGAGCAATACACACTTTGTGCTTGACTAACAGCTTCTCTCACCCCAGGAGGTGAAGATAGATCTGGAAAGGTGCCCAGCGTATTGCAGCATCCCTGACGTGACTTTTCACTTTGCTGCTGGGTAGATTCCGCCAGCGCCTGACAGTCCTGAGAGAAGGCACTTGGCATGTGGGAAGACTTGGGCAGTTGCTATGGAGCTGCCCCCCCCCCCCCATCCCTGCCGATCTCCTGGTCTCCCTGTCCCTCTCCCATCCATGCAGCCCTGACTGTCTGCTAAAACATTTCAGCCTGCCACATCGGTGCTTTCTCTGGGTCTTTCTCTTGGAATGTGACCCTGCTGCAAGGCTGTGCTAGAATTTAGGGAAGGGGGAAACACCAACTGAAGACTATGCAGAGAGCACAGTCCACACCCCAAATTCAAAACAAGCCCTGCCAGAGTAGGAAAAGCAGCAATGTGTGATTTCCTCCTACTCTTAAAATATTAACCATGTTCCAATCATGCAGGGGACTGAGTGTCTACTGAAAGAAACTGTAGCCTTCTAGAGGCTAGAAATATCCCCTTGGGGACAGAGTCTCAAGGGGGAGTAGAGTATTTTATGTTCACTAATTATACTGTGGTTTTCTGCAGGGAGACTCTTGTCCCTTGTATATCAGCTGCAGCTTCCAGCACAGCAAAGCAGGAAGGAATAGAACGAAATTGGGGGGGGCGGGCGGCGCTTTTTGGGTGGGGATATATTTTGGCCAAAAAGAAAACAATTTAACAGGTGGGAGGGGGGAAAAGCAAGGCTCATGGGGTCCAAGAAGTCAACCAGATAAAGTACATTTATTTTATGGGGTGGCGGTGTAGCATCCTTTTGATACTTCTTTTTGCCAGTGAAAATGGCACAAGGAAGTCAGGGAAGCTCACGCCACAGAGATGTCATCAGTCGCAAGCATGCTGCTGCTGCTGCTGCTGCTGCTGCTGCTCCTGTGGGAGAACCGCTTCAGCTGCCCTCCGAAGATCAGCCCCCTGGCTTGAAATATTAGTCCTCTTTCTCCTTCTGCGATGAATCCTGGCCTCCGTCTATTGATGTGTGTGTCTGTAAATATAAGTTCTGTAGGTTTGTACGTTTTTGCTTCAGCTTTTTTCCTTTCATAATTTTGTGCATTCTTTTTGTTTTTTGTATTTAGTTAATTACAAAAAGAAGTATCAGTCCTTACTCTACAGTCTGAGTAATATTGTGAAGCTCCTCTTTTCTTCATCTCTGAGAGTCCCTGGACATTGCTATTTTGTTCTATGAATAAGCAGTGTTTGCATTCACCCTGTATTTGGTATGAATTCCATCTTGGTATATTTCTTTAAGATATGCTTCTATTTTATTTATATATTTATTATTTCTATTAGGACAATTACGGGAACCTAATAGAAGTGAGAGGGCGAAGGTGACTCTTCCTGTATAATCTGACAAAATGACCCAATTTGCAGCGGGTTAGTGCTGTAAAATCTTGTTGGACCAAAAGCCATAATACAACAAAAGGAATTGGTGCTTACAGTATTGAAAACATGCCTTGGTTGTATTGCATCTTCTAAAAGTGACTGTCAGTGATTTATTTAGATAAAGAATATGAAATTAGCATGTTAAAACACAGGCGTGCTCAGATCTCCTGGAAGCAGCAGCAGCAGCAGCAGCGGCTGCCAGAATCCAGGCCGGGCTGGCACGGCTCAGCCCTAGCGCCAACAGCACAGGCAGCCACCCCAGCCAAGCTTTAAGGCTCTCTCTGATCAGAAGAGCAACAGTCTTTGAGCACTTCCTAGGGAGGAACGCTTAGGAAAAGAAGGGACTACCTACCATAGAGTAATTCTTTCTCCTTCACTCGAAAGAACAGAACACAGGGACTTCCCATGACAGTGAGTAATTGCAAGTTCAAGAGTGACAGAAATTACTACTACATATAATGCAATAATAAACTTGTGGAATCACAGATGTAGCCAAGGTAGCTCTGATCTGGGTTTGGGAAGAGAAATAATACGGTTCTTTGGTGTCTCTGGCTGAGACTTCCAGTGTAATAGAGAGCTATTTAGGACAGGGAAGAGCACTTTCTACCTTTTGAGGTCAGTAATTGCAATAGTTTTCTCAAGGCAAAAATCTTTATGTCTCTGGTACGGCTCTAGCTGATAGCTGCCGACCAGTATTCCCTGAAACTTGGCTGAATCAAGTAGTTTCCCAAGAGTGCCTTTACAAGGAGCAGGCCAAGGGGATGAGAAATTTACACAAAGCAATACACTTTTTTTGCAGCAAAACTAGCTTCAGGTATGACTGTGGATATGGGAACTATAGTCCAGCAATCTTGAACAGCTACCCCTAGGTGTTTCTGTGGAAGAAATGAAACATGCTCCTTCAGCCAGCTGTGGCTGTTCCTGCCCAGCCCTGTTTCTGTTCCCCTTCTCTCATGTCGTCATTCTGTTGAGGAGAATGATTTGCGTGAGCTTCTGCAGGCTGGACTGAACCCTTGACTCTGTGCTTCTCTGCCAGTTAAGCCTTGGCTTCCCAATCTAAATCTTCCCCTTCCTCTCTCAGCCATACTTAGCACCTGGCTAAATTCAGGATGTGTTGAGATAAGGTGACTGCTGTTGTCCTGCCCAGTCATCAGCTTGCCAAGTAAAAGAGAGTTGAAGCAGTGAGCCCCAGTGGCCTCTTACAGCTGTTCTCTGCAAAAGAATTTTCAATCCTATCAAACAAGCAAACAAAACAATTCATCCCTAGCTCCTGGGTTCACCGCATATTCTTTTATTTGAATACTTTATTATGAATACTTCATTATGAAACACAAGATTCCCTGCAAAAACAAGGGGAAAAAAGCACAACCTTCACTGGTCTTCTGAGTGCTATATAAAGATTTTCTAAGGAACTGTTCTTTTTCACATCCATCTTTACACTCCTCCTGCCCCTTCCATTGAATTTTCGAAGGGGGAAACAGAGAACAATCCATACATCCCATCAGGCCATCAAGAATTCTGGAACAATGGTCTATTCTCCCTCCCTTGAGTCTCCACAAATACTTGACACTGGTTTGCAAAACCAATTAAATCTCCAGACTTACTGATATGAGACATGCCCAGTGAAGTAGAAAGGATGGAGATAAATACTGACAAGGAAGGAAAAGAGGGGCAAATTGTTAATTGTGCTCTACCCCTTCTTGGTGAAAAGCTGCTGATCAAAACCAGAGGGTGTATGTTGTTCTGCAAAGGGTGGTGGTGGTGGTGGGTGTGGAGAGACATCCATCACAGTGCTAAAACAACTCGGGGAGATGTCTGGGGAAAGAGGTGCCTACATTTTGAGCTATGCTGATGGCAGTGGAACAAAGATGAACAGCTTATCCTTCGGTAAGGGCCAATCAACAGTGTCAGCACTACAGGTTGTAACTAACCATTTCAGGTCAGAGTAGAATCCCAGCACCTACATGAGGTATGAATTTTTAAAATGCTTTTTTATCATCACACCTATGAGTGACATGTACATTCCCAAAAATTCAGTATGTGTGTGTTCTCTCTCTGTCTCTGTCTCTGTCTCTCACACACACACACCCCTTCCAATCCTCATAATGAATCCAAGACAAGGAAACAGAGAAAATCATGAAAGAAAACAATTATCAGTTGTGAACTTTTTTTTTCCTTTTGTGTTATTTTCCCCTCCTTTTCGTTGATTGTCAGACTAACTGTACAGGTTGACCTCACTTAATGATTGCCCTGTTTAGCAATTGTTTGAAGTTACGACGGTGCTGAAAAAGTAACTTTATGACCAATCCTTGTACTTATGACTGTTGCAGCGTCCCACAATCATGTGATTGTCATTTGTGCACTTCAAGCTGGCTTCTGAAAGCCAGAGTCAGTGGAGAAGCTGGCAGTAAAATTGCAAGTTGGGACACTTGATGTCTTGCTTAACGACTTGCAGTGACTCACTTAATGACCAAATGGGAAGTGATGTCATAAATCTATTGTGGTCATGTGATGTTTCGCTTAGTGACCATGTCACTTAGCAATGGAGTTTCCAGTCCCAATTGTGGTCACTAAGCGAGGATTACCTGTACAGGCCACACAACTTGTTTCTGCACTATCCCATGGATACCCGTGGAGGAGATCACAATGGGGCATACTCAGCTTTCCTTATGTTTGTCTTGCCTATTTGATCCTTTTTCCTCTTCTACTGATTCCTCCAAATATGGATGTAGCTGTTCCACTCACCTGCCCTTACATAGTTTTAATACTTTATTTTAATATTGGAATTCTAGCATTCCAGCATTTTGAAATAGCTGCAGTTTTCTACCTACAGAATGCTAATGTGAGAAAAAATCCCCACCCTGTCCTGCTCAGGTACAGGAAGGAAGAAGACTAGCACAATGGGATAATAGGGATTCCCTCTCTCTCTCTCTGTCCTTGCGTATTCTGACCATCTGCTAGGGAGGGACTTTTGCAGGTTCCTTACATTAAGGAAGTTCAGTTTGTGGGAAACTTAATACAGTACATAGTGCTTATTATATGGGTATTTTGTATTTTGGAAATTCCAAAATTCTAGTTTAACTTAAAAAAAAAATAGAAATCCCAAAAGACAAATGTCAATATAATAAACACCATGAGTGGAATCCAGGATCACAGGTGAGAGACTTGAGAGGCCCCACACAATAGATTTGTGGATAGGGGTGTGTGTGCGTGCGCGCTAGATGTGTTCTAGTCACACAAATCTTCTCAAGTCCATTTCCCCAAGACATATTTCTTTCCAACACTGCTCATTTCTCTACCTGTTAGTTGACCTCATCAAGCTCCTGTAGTTTGCAAAAGTCTCCCCTCAACAAAGGACAAAGGAAGAGATGCTGCATATACTCTCAGCACAGTTGTAAAACATTCAGTGCAACAACTCCAGTTGAGCATGCTGGCTCTTGATCTCCTGATCTGGCTGTAAAAGCAATTGAGAACCTTCCAAATGATCAATCTTTTTCCTGCTCCACCAGGAATTGCTCTTTCACATTCTTTCCCATGACATCCACCACAGAGTTTACCACAGTTCTAGAGGTGTAACTCTTTGAATTCCAAGGCAACCCTGTCCAATGGAGAGAGAGGCAAATCATCAAGCTCCTTCTTGCAAGCAAGCTGTGGCAACTGAAGGAGGCCAGGAGAAAGGGAAGAGGAAGATCACAAAACTTACTTACTTACTTACCCATTCATTCATTCATTCATTCAACCAATTTATATAGCCACCCATCTCACATTTGTGACACTATACTATACTATACTATACTATACTATACTATACTATACTATTACTATACTATAAACCTATACTATTTATCCCCTCATTAATTCAGTCACCTAAAGTACCCCACTTCTCCTCCTGCTTGAACTTTAGCACTCATACCACCTCCCTCAGGGCATCCCCCCTCCCAATTAGGCCAGCTGAAAGTCTTTCTCACTTAAGCATACCACACCTGGCTGGCAAACCACTGCACAACCACTAGATGACAGCAAAAACAGTTTTCTGGCTGGGTGAGGATGGGGATGTTAGCCTTGCCTAAGATTTGTGCTCTTGGGTGATGTGGTGATGATCTTTCAGAACCCCTAGCAGTGCTGCTCTTCCAGGGACCAGGCATGAAAGCCTGTATATGAAGTTGGAGGGGTCAGTCAGGGTTGCTGCTGGTGTACTGATGACTCTCATGCCCAGGGCAGCCTTGCATAAGCTCCGGGTCTCCTACTGGGCTGGTGTTGGAATCCTCCAGGCCCTGGAATATTTCAGTCTCCATGCCCTAGATGTGGATCTGGATGGCTCAGGATGTCACGTAATAAATATTTATGAGGCTGCCATCTAGCAGTCATCCAGATTTTTGCAGATATGATATGCCTATTCTCTCTCCTTTCATTCCTTCACAAGCAGGGAGGAGGAGGAGGAGAGGGTAAAGAGGAAGACTGCAGGCAATCAATGGAGACACCTCCAGGGTTTTCAAGGGCTCCACTTCCAGTGCACCTCACTGTGCTGAGGAGACAGCTGACTATGGAGAAGCAGGTAGAAGAGATGACAACAGCAGCAGCAACAGAAGCAGCAGCTCATTCATCATGTATTCCCTCTTTCCTTCCACATCTCTCTTTTGCTAGAGCTCCTGCTGGTGCTGCATGCTTGGTCTATCAATCTGGGCTGCATGAATCTGAATGTTCACTAGACACAGTAGCAAAGAGATACAGAAAACCCTTTCTGCTGTCACCTAATGACCACTTGAGTTTTTGTCAAACACCTATGCTAGCCCCACCTGGCACACTGTGGTCTGTCGAAGGCACAGGAAGAACCAGGAAGCCTGACGGTCCTCTGGCCTGTAGCCCCAAGGTTGCTGCCACCCCAGTCTTCACTATATTTACATCACTGCACAATTCCTCTATAGCAGAAATTGGTCTGATATTTAATTCTTTTATTGCTGTAGCAAAGCTTTGGGATGATCTCAAATTTCTTAACTCTGCCATGTGGTTATATTCTGACTGGCTACAATACTCCAGATGCCTGGAGGAATTAGCAAAATACCTTATGAGTGGTGGCATTTCTATATAAGACATGCACATTCAGTTCTGGGAGTAACAGAGGGACATGGAAGGCCTTCTGATGGTCACTGACTCAGCTCCCTAACAGGAGTAACAGTATTCTGGATGTTTTTCCTTGAGTTTCTCAATTTCTCGGTATGTATTTAAAGAAAATGTAGCATCTAGGCTTACTCTAAGGAATACTATATTTTTAAACAACTTCTTACTGCTCTCTGCGATGGAATTCAGAATTCTCAAAGCACAAAACTTCAGCTAAAGTACACTGAAATGCTTGGATTTTAAGAAGTGTGTTTTGTTCCTTCCAAGATATACTGCCAACTGTGTAAAACAGCTGCACATGTGCTCAGAGCAGTTTGGATGTTTAGGAAGTGTCAGTAATGACATCTACAGCGAATGGACAAACCACCATCCATTCAGGCAAGACACTCTGGTTTCTTTTATAAGCTGTTTCTGCAATCCAGAGTCTCTAAAGTATTATTATAAATTTATAGCCACCCAGTATGAAGTGATCTGGTCTCATAATTCCTTCAGATCAATCTCCATCCAAACTGGAGAAAAAGGTTTGAAACTGTTCTATAAATGCCCTCTACAAATCCAAAACAGCATTCATATGATGAAACATACTGCTTATTTTTGTGGTAATAAAGAAACTGCTCTACACATGTGAGTACAATGCCCTCCTATAATTCAGTTCTAGGAGATAATTCCATATATGATTAGCCATGTAGAAAGCCCAATAATAAATGACTGTGAAACATTTATCTTATTATTCACTTTTAAGGATAAAAATTTTGATTCTTAAAATCATAAAGTCACTGTCTAATTAAACAGTGACCAACAAAACACTGAAAATTAAAAAAAAAACTCAACAAAAACTAAATGTTGTGTTGCACCATTTCATAAACCCTGGGAAAAACAAAAACCAAATAATCAGAATAATCAAAATAATTAAAATAATTAAAATTTATTCTGTAATTTGCTTCTAATTTCCTCAGAAGTTTTCATAAAAATAATCAATTGCCACCAGAGGTGATATGAAGAAATTTGATTCCAACTTAACACAATCAAGAATTTAGTTAATACAGTATAGTGCAATTTTAAGGGAGGGAGTACCCTCTATTATTTTCATAGTTTTTGGCAACTTGTCAAAATAAAATTTAAAGAAATTTTACATAATGAAAAATTCTAAGCTGATTCAGCAAGTTCAAATCCTAAGTCCTCTTTCAATAAATTTAAGACTTTCAAGACAGCTCTTGTTTCTGATATATGTATAAATTTGGAGGGGCTCCATTGATTTTGAATTATGCAAATTTCTTCAAATGTTATTAATGTTCTTGGCTGACAAGATATTTTTAATCATTCAGTCTTTGTATATAAGATTAGTATGTAAGATTAGATTTTGCACATAAAACAGTCTCTCTCATATGCCTGTGGAGTAATATAAATTCTTAATCAATTTATTAAGAATTATAATTCTCTAAATGTATAACAGAACCAAAATTTTACTAGGAGTGTCAAAGCTAGCACCATAGTATATATAGACCCAGATTCTGAACTCTGTGTCTACTTTATCAGAGGTCAGAGATTTCCCTGGAAGATTTCCAGCAAACTATTGGGGAAGAGTAGAGGGCAAGTACAAGTAGCACTGGTGTTTAAGATGTGGCTGGATTAAAACAGAAAAGATATCCAGCTGCTGATTTGCCCAAAGGTGGAAGGCAAGCCTGATGCTGCAGAGATATGTATACTATTGATAATTAAATATTAGAACCACGAACCAAGGAAAACATGGTATCAAAGCAGAAATGTCAAGACTGGACATTGACATTCTGGAAATCAGGAAACTGAAATGAACTGGAATTGGTCACTGTATATCAGAAAAGCATCAGATCTTCTACTGTGGAGTATAAAATCATAAAAGAAATGGAATAACCATTATTATCAAAAAAGAGGGTCAAAGTCAGTGCTCAGATGCAATCCAAAAAGTGACAGCATGCCAAGGAAGTGAAACAGTTCCATGGTGATTGCAAAACCTTGTTGATAAAAAACAAAAAAGTCACAGTAATTATAGGAGGCTGAAATGCTAAAGTTGAAAGTAAAATAGCACCTGGAATAATGGGATATTTTGGTCTCAATCTACAAAACAAAGCAGGAGGCAGATTTAAAAAGTTCTATCAACAAAAGTAAATGTTTACGGAAAATGCCTCCTTTCAACCACTAAAAGACGGCTCTGTAAATGGATGGCAGTGGCTGGACAACTCTGAAACATGACTGACTATATTCTCTGCAAGCAATGATGGAGAAGGTCTGTTCACTCAGTAAAATACAAGATTGGGTGCTGACCATGGCTTGGAAGAAGCTGAAGCAGACTTCATCTTCCTAAGGTCAAAAATTCACGGGAATAGTGATTGTAGCCATAAAGTAAAGAAGCACCTGCTACTTGGGAGAAAGACTATGACATTTCCAGTTGTAACAAATGGCTGTAAATATTAGCCCATCAGAAAGGCTAGACCAAAAAAAAAAGGATGCTTTTGAATGTACTGCTGGAAAAAATTGTTGAGAACATCTTCGGCCACAAGAAGAACAAATCATTATTTCTTAGATGAAAGAAAACAAGTGTCCTCTTTGGAAGGACTAATAATGAAATTACAATGAAGATATTTAAGAGACATAATGCAAAGGAAAGAATTGTTGGGGAAGACCCTGATGCTTGGAAAAAAAATGAGAAGGCAGTTGAAAAAGAGGCTGACAGAAGACAAGGTGGTTAGATACTATTACTGATGACACAAGCAGGAGCTTAAGAGAATTCAAAGAAGCAATTACCTGACAATCTTGAAGAAATGATGTCCATCATGACACAAAGAGTCAAAAGTGACTGAACAACTGAATAGAAAGGTTTTCACTCTGTTTATACAGTATTTCTTAGACTGAAATATGCACATTTACCTGGTTGCAGGTCACTGGACTTTCTTTTGGAAAGTCATGTGTAGATACTCTGAAATTTTATTTTTTAAAAATATGAAAGACTATGGGGAGCAAAACTGACACACATCTTGATGTTCCAGCTTTTGCTTTTTCCTCCTTTCTTTCTCCCTTTGAAGAAACAGCACTTGAGGAAAAAATAAATCAGGTAAGTTCCTTCAAATGTAGATGACGGGAGATGGCTTCTTGTCTACTTGTGAGGCAAATGAGATAAACAATTGGGGAAATTTGAAAGTGAATAGAAAAATTATTTAGAGATACCCTTGTGGGATTAAAAAGTGATAAGAAAAAACAAGTGGTGTTTAATCAGAACAGGAAGTATTCTAGCTTTATTATGAAACTGACCAAAACCAAAAGCTAATCCAGTTGACTTGAAAGAAAGTCTGCAGTCCACTTGTTCTTTCTGCTGGCACTGAAAAAAATACATGTTTTTTTTAAAGTATCAGAACTCTAAAACCGTGCCAAGGAGCATCTGTTTCCATATGCCAGAAGAGGAAAGTGATGACTATGAGGAATCAGAAAAGAGGGGTGACTATAATACCATGAACTGAATATAATAAAATGTGCATGCGCGCGCGCACACACACACACGGACTCCCTGAAATGTGGATAATCATTAGGAATTTTACTTTTAGCTTATAGCAGAAAATTGGTAGTGCTAGGAGTCATCTGATCTGGAATCACTTTATATCTTGATGTCCCCCAAGCAGTAATAGCAGCAGTGTAATACAAGATAGGGTGCAAGCAGTGTGTTTTAAAAGCATTGATTTTATCTCACTAAACACTTGTCCAGGTAGAAATGAGACTGTTTTCCAAGGTGGAAGGTTGCAGGATATTTCACTGGTGTGTATGTCACTATCCCAATGGAAACACACCCAATTGTTTATCTCATTTGCCTCACAAGCAGACAAGAAGCCATCTCCCTTCATCTACATTTGAAGGAACTTACCTGATTCCTGCAAGCCACCCAGAGTCACTGTGTGTGAGTTGGATGGCCTTATAAATTTAATAAATAAAGAAATAAATATAAATAAACAGATGACAGATCTCAAAATAGTATCATCAGCAAAGTTCCCACTTTCACAGAGCTAAGTTTTCAAGAGATGTTTCTGCAGTTAGAAAGATATAGCCTAGAATGATATAACCAATACATCAAAGAGAAAAAGGCCAAACTGTCTCAGTCTTCCAATCAACAAAGAGACAGAATGCTCAACTAAAACCTGAAAATAGCCAAATAAAATACCACCAGTTTGCTACCCTTAGGTAATTAAGAGCCAGCTTGGTCTAGTGGTTAAGGTGCTGGGCTAGAAACCAGGAGATTGAGAGTTCTAGTCCCGCCTGAGGCATGAAAGCCGCTGGGTGACCTTGGGCCAGTCACTCTCTCTCAGCCCAACCCACCTCACAGGGTTGCTGTTGTGGGGAAAATAGGAGGAGGAAGGAGTATTAGGTATGTTCGCTGCCTTATTTATAAAAATAATAAAGGCGGGATAGAAAATTAAATAAACAAATAATTATGAATGAGGGTGGCTGTTTCACTGTAGACACATAATTTTTAAAGCAAGTGGCTTACTGTCATAGCAGTACAGGAGAGGGCCTCTACCTTCTCCTGCCTTTTCATTAAAAAAACCCAAACTTTTAATTGCTACTCAGTCTGCTGTGGCACAGCTCTCCCACTTTTCCTTTTTTAAACAGGAAAATATAAGGAGACCCCCATTGTTGTGGTTACCCCTCCCTTGATGTGCTTTTACCATAAGCATAATTAAGAATTACTAGAATTTTTCCCTATTAGGGTTGGAATTAAGTTAAGATGAGGAGGGAGATTTAATCTGCTTTTTAAACTATTTGCTTTTTCTTGCATTTTGTTTAAAGACAAGCTGAGATGGTAAATGCTGGCAGGACTTTAGGAACTTAAGAAATGAGAGGCACATATATCAGCGTGCCAGAGGGAAACCCCCGTGTTTACAGAAGTAGAAAAACATCTTTAAAAAAAATCCTGGGGGACCAAACACTGCTCTGCCCTCCCCCCCCCCGAAACAGCCCACCGAGTACTGGGAATTCTCAGTTGCTGAGGAATGTAGAGCAAGAAGTGGAAAAGAAAAATAGAGGAGGAGGCAGGGAGCAGGAAATGTCCTCTTTGGACAGAATAGCTAGTTGGAACCATGATCTGGAGGACCTCTTGGGGTGGGGAGAGAGGATATACTCCAACCTTTGTCAGATCCAGTTGTACAGCTGCATCATATTGTTACCTGATAGATGATATAGGGTAGAACATCAGTATATACAACTTCCAAGTTTTAAACCACAGATATTGAAACCCCGAACAACTCTTTTTTCCAAAAATAAAGGAACAATTTGGAGGCACTTATCCAGCTGTTCAATAGACAGCCTACATGTACTAAAATGCAGGGCACTTTTTCTTATGAGGAGACATTAAGCCCGAAGAGGAGCTCAAATCAGTTTGGACAAGAAAGTGATCTTGAATGTCAAGAATCATTTGCACTTTTTTGTGGCCGCTGGGAGATCTGAGCAGAACTGAAGTACACTTGAAGAAACAAATAGCGCTTGCTTACTCTTTCAGACTAGTTGGTAGACATGAACAAGGGAAGCGGGTGGCTGCTAGAGCTATCCTATTATTACTAAATAATTCAGAGAATTTTGTTTGTGTCTCTCTCTTTTTCTTTCTTCCTCTTTCCCCTTCTAAAGTCCAGAGGAGATTGTGATAGGAAGAACTTAGGGGAAGAAAGCAAAGCAAAGCAAAGCAAAGCAAAGCAAAGCAAAGCAAAGCAAAGCAAAGCAAAGCAAAGCAAAGCAAAGCAGCTTGTGGCTAACTGCAGCCAACCTCTCCTCTTTACACAGGGTTTGTAAAACAACAGTGCTTCTCAATGAAGCCGGCTCCCTCCTCCCCTTCTGTGCAGCCTTTGTTCCACCAGCAAAGGTCAACCGTTCTCTGTTCAAAGCAAAAATACACCCCCTGGTTATCAGATTTAGGAATTCTGTAGGGAGGTTGCAGATGGAACATGTTTAAAGCAGGAAGAGTGCTGCAGTTCTCCGTGAAGAGAGGTTGTAGAGGTCAACACGGAAAAAAATCCCAGAATGCTGACAAGCTGTGCAAGTGGGAGGAGAGTCTGGTCAGTTCAGAGAATGAAAAAGGAGAAGAGGGGAAACTGTTACTCTGTGTGAGAACTGGGGGTGGGTGAGGTGAAGTGTCAGGAGGCACAAAGGAGGGAAGATGTACACAGAGATCCAGGTGTGCTGATTAAAGACAAATAAGACTAGAAGGGAAGAACGTAGCCTGTGGGGTCTCTGTGAGCAGCGGACATAATTATTGTACAATTGATAAACAGATATGTAGCTATTACAACTGGTTGCCAGGTAAGCCTCTTGAGTTTCAAGCTTGACAAAAGTTTGTCAGATAAAATTTACTTTGTCTATTTTCCATGTGTATGAACAGCTGGAGGACAAAAGAGAATTAAAGCTCTGCTTTTCGGATGCTGGTTTTGCCTAAACACCATAAAGCCCTTGCCTCTCTCCACCAGCACCTTCTGAATTCAGTGATTTTCCAAAGTCCAAAACTTTCACTGTTAGTACAGAACAATGGCTTGTCCAATCTAGCATTCCATCTTTGGCCCCTTCCTAGCCTCTGGGCAAGTGGCCATGAACACAACCAATGAGTTAAAAAGACTGACACAGTCGTTCCAGGATTTGCTGGAACCAGAAAAATGTGATGTGTTTCTTCCCTTTTGTATGGTAACTTTTCTGACTACTGAGCGGGCTCTTCATACTGGATGAAGGCAAAGTCTGCCTGCATATTTTGTTTTTTCAAATGTGACTGAAACCATGGGTCAAATTTAGTTTACAAGACTCCCCTCATAAACATTGCTAAGCCCTCTCCTGACGCCCTCCCTCTCTCATCTCTTCCGAGAAAGAAGAAGGGAGCCACTCACAGTACCTTAAAGCAAGGATCTGGTCTTTCTTCACTCCCGCAACTTTCCATCTGAGGAAAGGAAGCCAACTATGCCATCCCCTTGAAGTATCAGGAGTGCTGAGAAGCAAAAACCAAAAGAATCCACGTCACTTTCTAGCAGCAATTCTAAGAGGTTCTCCCTTTTCTTTCTTTTCCTCTGTAGGCACCAGGGTGTCTCTGTGTTAATGTATATGGTTCCTGTTGGTAAGACAGCTCTCCAAGTCCACCCCAGTGTGGATGTAGGACAGAAACTTTTCTCATCCTTGCTTGAAAACACATGGAAGTAATGCTGGTACTCCTCTGTCTTCAATTACATTTAACTACTACTGATTCACTTTGTTCTGTTTTATTTTATGCTTTGGGGAATAGATTCATTTCAAACATGCTTCAGAGAAGGCTGATAGATGACCTCTCAATGGCTTTCAAAACCATCAACTATTGTATCCTTCTGGATAGCCTGGAAGATTTAAGGATAGGAGGCATACTTTGTAGAAATGCCATTCCTAACTCCCAGGTAGGTTTGAGATGGTGTTATTTCAAAACAGTTGCTTCTTGAAATGGAAGCCTTTACATGGGGTCACTACAGGCTCCATTCTGTCTTGAATACTTTCCAATATCTACACGCTATTGGTCAGGGAGATTTGGAGCTTGGTGCTATTTGTACGCTTCATGGACCAGCCCACGCCAGAGCTTCCTGTCGGTCGTCAACACCCCCAGCTCCCCCAGGGACGAATCCATCACCTCTAGAGTATCATCCATCCAGCTTGTCCTTGGTCGGCCCCTCTTCCTTTTGCCTTCCACTCTCCCTAGCATCAGCATCTTCTCCAGGGTGTCCTGTCTTCTCATTATGTGGCCAAAGTATTTCAGTTTTGCCTTGAATATCATTCCCTCAAGTGAGCAGTCTGGCTTTATTTCCTGGAGTATGGACTGGTTTGATCTTCTTGCAGTCCAAGGCACTCTCAGAATTTTCCTCCAACACCACAGTTCAAAAGCATCTATCTTCCTTCTCTCAGCCCTCCTTATGGTCCAGCTCTCGCAGCCATATGTTACTAATTGGTACGCTGATAACGCCCAAATCTATTTGTCTGTAACATGTTTGGATAATGGTGTGGCTCCCATGAATGCTTGCTTGCCTGCAGTTGTTGCCAGGTTTAATAAAATGAAGCTGAGCCCATTCAGTGCAGAAAGTTACAATTCAAGTAGAGTGACATATTTTCTCATTCTTACTGGAGTTACACTCTCCAGAAGAGCAGATACAACATTTGTGATTGCTTCTGGATCCAAAACTCTCCCTGGTTTCCCAGAATGAAGCAAAGGCCAAGAGTGCCTTTTATCTGTTTTGATTGATACATCAGTGGTGCCCTTTCTTAGATGTCATTAAAATGGTAATACACACACTGGTAACCTCCAGGGTTGACTTCTGCAATGTGTTCTATGTGAAGTTTAGTATTTAATCTGGGAACTACAATTAGTACATAATTCAGTACCCAGGTTGATTTCTGGAATGGTAGAAAGACACCACATGTTCACAAACAAGCCAGAATCTAGCACAATGCATGAATCTAGTTAATGTGTCAGGCATTTGTATTTAAGTACTGTTCACACATCATATTCATCCTGGAAATTGAGTGCTACTTATCTCTGTGACAAACGAAAACGTTGTCATTTTTACATGGTGTGCTCTTGCACTTTAATGTATTTGCATACCTGCCAAATTTGATGATGAAAGCAGCCCTCTGGTTTCACACTTCCCACTCTGCACAGAGATTTGCTTCTCAGCCTGTTCCTTCTCTTTTCCTCTGAAGCCACAGGAAAAGACCTTTCAAAGCAATCCTCTTACAGATGCCCATCTGTGGCTGGGCACCCCACTGTTTTATGCTTGTTCTCTTGGTTCTGTTACTGCATGAACAGCTGTGCTCTTGAGAATGAGGCTCCCTTCCTTTACCTGGTCTAAAGATGATGGCTTTGGGAATAAGGAATGAAGCCACCCCCTCTTCCTCTTGTTTTCTGTGAGATTTTGGAACAGGTTTCCACCTACTGGGAAAATACATTCCAGTGCCCCAGGAGCTAAATCCCACTCTTTTAATATTGTGACTCTGAAACATCCTCTTCCAAGGACTGAAGTCATCATGAACTCTGGCCAGAAGGCCAAAAGTGCAGAAGAGAAAAACCTGGTTTTAAAGGTAGTGGGGATAATTTATAGAGTAACTTAAAAGCCTCAGTGAAGTGTATTTCTCAGAGTATGGGGTTCTGTTTATTTAACTGGGTATTTATTTATTGATAAAAATTTAGCACTAAGGTCAGAGGGGAAAAAATCTGTTTTCATTATATTCTAATTTTTATATTATGTTGTAGCATCTTTTTTCTCTCCTATTGTAATGGATGCAAGTTCTCTTTTTCTCTCAGATAAGATGATACCATCATCTTAGTTCTGTTACACACGCTGATCATATGTAGGCAAGGATTAAGAGAGCTTGGCAAGAGGCCCAACTGTTTCCATTTTCAAGATCCTTAAAAACTGTGAAGTTTGTCCTGGTCTACCAGTACAGTAAGTGAAACCTGAAAAACAAGACTGAAAGATAGAGAAGACATTTAAAAAAAACCTGGGTATTTTCCTTTCTTTCATCTTAAAAGTTATCCACCTAATAGACAATAGCCATAGTGAAAGAAGGTACCTTAAAAATTTGAAAAATAGCACATGCCTTATAGAGAAATTAAAAATAAAATCAGGAAACTTACAGCAGAAAAGTTAACACAAAGAAGAGGAGGACAGGGGGTAGACAAGCTATGCAGTTTCTGCATTGGGAAAGTCTTGTTTGTTGATTTTTAGCAAAGTTGCCTTTATTTAACTTTACTTCCAGAAGCTCAGAAAAATGCAACATTTGAAGTGGACTTTAAAACAATCTCCACTTGAATTCAAGTGGTCTGTACATTAGGAAGGAGGAAAAAAGCAAAAGCTAATGGTGGAAGAATGCAAGAATGAAAAGCTAAACTAAGTAAGAATTTACAGAGCCAAGAGGAGAAGGAATAAAATGAAAGATGTCTGTCTCCAAGTTCATTAATTATCCCACAAAACATAATTTTCCTTCTTATTTTGCTTTATTCAAAGTTTCTGCTGCTAAATTTGCTTTATCTCAACTTGCTTTTGCTTAGCAAATTGAAACTGGAATATATTGCTTTGTGTTCCACATTTCCAAAAAGTGAAAAATCCCAGGAATAATGCTGAGTTTAGATTTCTTTGGATTAAAGAATATTACAGACTTCATTGTTTAATGTTTTGCAATATACAAGCAGGCCAAAGAGACAAATAGTCTTCTCTTAGTCAGCAAATTAATTGCACCAGATGCTAATACTATTGCCCGGTAGCTGTGTACCTCAAGTTTCAGCTAATTCCTACCAGAAACTCTTACACTTTCAGTCTAGTTTTTGCTGCTGCTGAAGTATACAAGTGGGATACGTTTTTAACCACATGGGGAAAGATTCTCCAAATCATTGCTGTTGGTGGTGTTCCTTGCTTTTTTTCCTTAAAAACTATTAAAATGCCATGTTTAAATATAATTTAAATAGACCAGAACCTTTTAATTATTAAAATCCAAAATGATGCAGGCAAAATGTTACTAATAACAAGCGGTATCAATAAACCACCTGGAGTCACTTGTGTAGGCAGCCTTTACGTTCTAGCAACCCACCCACCCACCCACCCGTGCCACTAGTCTTCCTCAGCCCATAGTCCTTATTGTTGAACCAGATGTCCTAGTAGGACAGTGAACCCATTTGTGTACATGACTGGAAATCTGAGTTCTGAGAACGTGACTTGCCTTCAGCATTTATCACCTACCAGCCAGCAACCCCAAAAGCAATGGCAGAAACAGAGCACTTTGTTTAGGAAAACTGACTGTGCTATAATGTTCTCATTACCAGTGACTACTGCAGAGAGACTTTTGGAGCCACGGAACTCTGCCCTCCAGAGACAGTCACACTTAAAGTAGCACTTTCCATTTCCTGCCGGTTTATACCAGCTTCTCTGGATATACCTTCCTCCCTGTTGCACCAGGGTCATATTGAGTGGGAATCCAAAATGCTTCCATTCCCTGCCAAGAAAGGCCAGGCGAACTTCACCTCTTTAGCCTTTCTGCTGCTGAGTCTTATTCAGGGAGGCCTCTGGCATGACTGGTTGCTGAAACAGGTTTCACTCTTAATCCCCACTGGTCTGGTAGAGTGAAAAGCTGTATCAACCAGTCCTAATAATGAAACAAGAAAGTATTTTTTCCCTACTCCGCTGTTAGTTTTTGTTGTTTGGCTTAGAATGCCCCTCCTCACCTAGAAGGGGGCGTTAATTTCCTTGCTAGATGGTTTCTGTTTGACCCATGCAAGGGCACTGTGGTGGGTTTTGAGTAATGGACGCATTCCTTGAGGAAAAAGGGCTCAACACTACTGTTCTATCTGAATTTTAGTTCATAAGGTCTTTTTATATTACAAAGAGATAAATAGTTGTTGCTTGCCCTTTATTTATTCCTTGTCCAGATCAAACTTTGCTCTGCCAAAATGCAGCCACCGCCACAACTTTGTCATTAGCTTGCTGTAGGTCATTGACAGTACAAGGGTCCAGCAATAATTGCACTGGATCTTGGATTTCTCCACATTCACATAATATATTGCCATTAGCCAGCAACTCCCGTTTAAATAGATTCATCTTACACTTTGGTACTTTTAAGGCCAAGCAAACCACAGTTGCTTGCCCTTAAAAAGGACGGAACTAGTTTTTTCCTATCTATTTCTGCCAGTTGAGTAAGTTTGCCAGAGACAGAACAGCTTAAAAAAATAAGAAGACTTAAGCCAAATAATCTTATGCTCTTTCACTTTCTTGCCAGTTAGAAGGTGTGATAAAGTAGTACAGTAACTGGCTTCTACGGGACTCAGAAATAATAATTTGACGGAAAGCGTTATTTCAGCTTCAGCTACCTTTTACTCACTGATACGCTGGGGATTTTCCTGGATCCAGCCAGTGGCATTTTATCAAACCAAATGGCCAGTTTCGTTTATCTGTTCTAGTCGTTGCAATCAGTAAGCAAATTTAAGCTGACCAAGTCTCGCCAGCTAAGCAACCGTTGAATTGAGGGACAATCAGCAACGCTTACAGCCAGCCCCTCTAAGAAAGCCGCAGCTTTCTGGCCCTCACAACGAACCCAGCCACGCCAATCAAAGGGCCAGAAAACGCAAGAAAACGCGTCCTTTGCGAGTGAGCGCCAACTGCGTCAGAAGCGGCTCTTCCCCTCGCTCTGCGCTGCAGTCACGACCTGGCCTGGGCTCTTGATGGCCGCTCGCGAAGCGCGTGGGAACCAGCGAGGAGAATCGAACTGTCTCTTTGATCTGCTACGTTACATTAAATCCCAACGACGCCCTCCCTTCTTAGCAGAGACCGTGCGAGGCGTTCTTTCGAAAGAAAGCTACCCGCGTTCAGTGGGGCCTACTTCCTCCTCGGTTTGGGAGCGCAGCAGCTTTTGGTGACTGTGCAGACCCGTCGTTTGCGTGTTGGCTTGGCTCCGCCGCGAAAGCAAGTTAATTCAGCAATTCACGCGTACGTGATTGCTGCCACACATAATAAGCAGATGTTTTTTTACTTGGCTTCCGCGGGGCTTGCTAGCGCCCGCAAAACTGCAGCTTTCTCTCGACTTGCCGCCCCATTCCCCTCCTTTGGCGCCTCAACTGAACGGGCACCGGAGCTAGGATGGGGGAAGGAAAGGGCAGGAGAGACCTCCATCCTTACTCCTCCATGGATCTTTTGCAGATCGGCTGCGTGGTTGAGAGAAACGCATTGCTTTCTCTCTTGTAAACAGGAAGGGGAGTAGGGGGCGAGGACAAAAGCCGAGGTCGTCGCCATAGAACTGAAAGCCCCGCACTTTGCCGAGGAAATAATGCTGGGCTCGGGCTTTTATGAAACCGGCTGCGTCCGCTTCCCTGTTTTATTAAGGGCGCCAGAATCCCCTGGTCGCGCTCCCGCCCTCCTTTTCAGTGACCTCCTTCTGGAAGGAAGGGGTTCTGCACGGCTAACTCCCAGGACTGCAGCCGACCCCTGGCGCGCTGGAACTTCTTAGCGCGCGCTTTCGTGTCGCGCGTTCAGACGCAAGCATAATGATGTGAGTGGTTTGCCCAGTACGCCCGCGCGCACAGGCACAGAGCTCCTGTCGGAAGTGGAGGCAAGGAGGAAAGCAATTATTCTCCGCGCCGGCAAGCATTGTGCACGTGTGAGTGAGTCACCAATTGTCGAAAGTATTTCAACTCTTCTTGAGTTTCCTTCATGAAAAACATTAAAGGGAAGAACCATCGATGCGTCATCGATGCCCCCACTTTCTCAAACTTTACAGCGTGAGAAGGGAGGTTGATGGCTGTTTCCAAGAGGCCAAAGAACAGATGTGGAAGGGGTTTGGGAAAAGACTGAAATAGGTGGTGGTGACATTAAAATCCCCCTCATTCTGTGTATGTGTGTGTGACTGCAGGCTGGTGTTGCTGTGTTATTTTCCCAGCCCTGAGCCTAGTCTGAGCAGCTCGATCGATTCTCATTGATTGTCCCTGACGAGCTGCTCCACTTTCCAGCCAATGTCAGCCTGTCTGCATTCGGGAAAGAGAGAAATTAAGGAAAATCTCTGCCGCCCTGGCGGTGTCATTTCCACACACTTCAGCTGGCAGGCTGCCAGATGCTGGGCTGCAGCAAAGAGGTGGACTGGATTAGTTTAACCTGAGGATCAGGATCCACGGGCGTGAAGAAGAAAATAAAGGGACACTGAAGAGATACTAGTGGTACTCAGTGTCTTAGAGCTGGCAGTGAACAAAAAACTGGGCAATATCCTCCTTCAGGCTGGAGAAATGGAAACTGAGGAAACTCTGCTTTGTTGTCAATTCAGACTCCCTGAAAGTCTTTTATCAGACAGCAATTATGGGGCTGATCATGTATGTAGTATGAGAAGATAAAACAGTATCTCCTTGAAAAAAAATGCAGTCCAATTAGATTTGCTTACCCTTTTCCCAAGATCGTTGCTTTTTGAAGATTAGGTGGCTGCATGCTTACAGTTCTTGCCACTACATTTTAATGGTCATTTGAAGTTGCTTTATATTGAATCATGTTATAGCCCATCTAGCCAAGTTTTTTTGCCCCACCAGCTTGCAGCAACTCTCCAAGGTCTCAGACAGAAGTCACTGCAGATCTTAAAGCACAGAGAAAGTCTAGAGATCCTCCTGCTTGAGATGATTAGTACTGAAAGCCTAATATTTAAATTATGTTGAATTTTATGTTGTGGGGGGGGGGAGAATAAGCTCAGTTTAAAGGAGTTCTGGATGGATGGGATCATAGCTCACAGGTAGAAAATACACATACCAAGTTCAGCTTGCAGCATTTCCATTTAAACAATCTCAGGTGGCAGGACTTGGATTATCCTGAATGAGGTTTTGAGAAGCCACCAAAAGAGTGAACAAATGCTAGGCAAAATAGACTGATAACCTGATTCTGTGCAAGCAGAGCATCTCCATACTATATATTCATAAAAGTGATAGCACATTGTCAGTGAACAGCTCCGTAGTCTTGAAATAGAAGCAGGTTAACCTAATTGCACTGCAATCTGTCTGGCATGATGGGAGGATCAGTCTACATGTTCCTCAACATTTTAGCAAAAATTAGGACCTAGAGCCAAGCAAAAATGTGGTCCTAGGTCCACAAGGGGGGTGCCACTACAGAGAATGCCTGCTCCCACTCTATAGCTGAATCAGTATCACCAAGCAGAGCATCATCAGCAGGATGTCACCTCCTGAGTATAAACATATGTCCATTCAGAATTGGTCAGAATAGCTATATGTTATAAAAGTGAGCCACTCAAGATAACATTCTGGGTATGGTGAGATAAAGTTTAATGTTAATTTTTGCTTTTTGCCAATATGGGGGAGTCTGTGAGCTTTGTTCATTGTAGGAGACAGATTGGGGACTAATTATGTTTGTGTTTTCAGAGGGTGGGTGAAGAAGGAAACAACCATTATTCTTTCTCCTGAATGCTAGGTGTAAGTTGATGCTGATAACACTGACCACTTTCAAACCACCTGACTTCTTGCCTCCTCCCCAGCCAGAGCCCTGCTTGTTATAATACCTTGCCTACAAAAAGGTTTGGGAGCTTGCCTGCTCTTCTGTATCATCTTGATTAGTTCTAAAAAATGTATTATCCAACTTAGTAAGTTGACTTTTTTTCACCACTGAACAACATGACATCTCCCCCCTGGTATATTTATTTATTTATTCAAGTTTTGTTACCACCTATCTCCCCCAAAAGAGGGACTCTGGGTGGTACTATAACTTACTTTGTCCATGAATTAGGATATCCCTCTTCCTTAAGCTCCATTGGGGAGGTTCTGCTTTATATTCTCAGTGGTGGCTGAAACATGGCACGCTTGTCTGTGGCTGTCCCAGAAGATCAGCTTTTTGCCTTGGAAAGTTTACTTGGTCTGTCTTTGTCTTCCACTGTCTGGGTAAACACGTGCCCCCACCTTCCCTTTGCAGGCTTTTCTGCTGAGTTAAAAATGTAAAGATAGACTTTTAGGTTGTTTATACACTATATTTGTATTTTACTCTCTTGTTTATTTTCATGATTTGTTTTGTAAATTGGAGCACAGTGACCACAATGAAGGATGAATATTTTCTTAAATAAGTAGACAAATTCACTCATAAAATCAAAATAATAGTCATTCCTTGTTTTGCTCAAGGTCCATTTAGGCTAGAATGCAGTTTTTATGTGTGATTAATCAGATGGCTCTTAATGGAAACAAGATGGGCATAACTTCCTAGCATAAAAAACACATTTTTTACTCTTCTCAGCAAGTTTCTCAAGGAATTTCTAAATCATACGTGTCCCTCTTGAGTGATAGGAACAATTATCCAAGCAGTGTGAAAGCCTACACTAGTATGTAATTCTCCAAGTGCTTTTTGCTATTAAGCAAAGGCTATTCAGCTTCTTGATTTATCTGGGTGTTGGATATGATAGTGGAGCGGAGGTGCTGGAAACATTGTAAGGATGAGTTTCCAGCTAAGAGTTTGTCATATTGAGCCTGTGGTGATAATGGCCATTTTGTAGTCACCAGTACAAAATGCTACTACTAAATATTTATTTATCATCATTGCATTTCTAAATAGTTCAGGGTCTTCTGCAGTCTAGCTATTTTGGAGATGTTAGGGTCTGAAACCGTATGTCGTTTGTAAAGTTGTCTTGACCTGGATTTCTCTTATATGTTATTCTAAGATGTGTCCAGACTGTTTTCTAGCACTGGTCTCCAGCCTATTGGTTTTGCTGAATTATTTTCCACTGGATATGAACAGTGTGCTTGGTGCACTGTGCAATGCTGTTTGTGTTTAGACTGATAATACGGAGTATGAGAAATTGATTAGCTAGGTTCAGAAGGAAGTAAAGGAAAACTAACAAATGCACAGGAAAAAGCTGTTCTTGGACCTCTAACATAGTAGCTTTGATTAGCCAGTTTCTAATATTCCTTTCCTGTTGAAATATGCAAGTAGCTACTGCCATGTAGCTCCGGCTTTTTGGGGGGTTTATTAAGTATCTCTTTCAGCCTAGAGTACTTCTGTACAGGCATACCTTGTTTTATTGAGCTTCGCTTTATTGCGCTTCACAGATATTGCAGTTTTTTTACAAATTGAAGGTTCGTGGCAACCCCGTGTCAAGCAAGTCTATCGGTGCCATTTTCCCAACTGATTAGCATTGTTTAGTAATAAAGTATTTTTTAATTAAGGTATGCACTTTGTTTTTTTAGACATAATGCCATCGGACACTTAATAGATTACAGTATAGTGTAAATGTAACTTTTGTATGCACTGGGGAACCAAAAAAACTTGTGAGACTCACTTTATTGAGGTATTTGCTTTATTGTGGTGGTCTGGAACTGAACCTGCAGTATCTCTGAGGCATGCCTGTACTACCACCCTATAATGTGGCTAACATATGACTTTGAGTGCCATTATATTAATTTAATTAATTAATTATTGTTTGTGCTTAGTGAGCTGGAATGTTAATTTTAGCTGTGGGCCTGTGCTGTACTTGGCACTGCACTATTGTTGTGTGACACCTCCAAAGCAAAGATTAAAGCAAACTGCATTACTGAACTGAAGTAGAATGAAAAGCACAAACCTTGCCATGTGGCTGAACAAATCTTTGCAAAACATGTTCACTGGTTCTCTGTTTCCACTGGAAGGGGCTATGGTATATCATTTGTTAACCAAAAATTCTTTTTTAAGCTTTCCTTTCATGGCACATGAACTGTGACTGGCAGCTTCCCTATAAGGCATGCTTAAAATTGAAGCCTGTAATCAATGAAGTTTCCTTCTTTGGTATGATTTAAAATGCCACGAAATCTCTGAAACTTTGCTGGATTTCCTCCGCCTTAAATGACTGTTTCCTTAATTCCACTATTTCTTTACTCCTTCCCGGTCTTATCTCATTTCACATGGCTGCTTTAAACTACATTTTTTCCTGTCTGACTCTGATAGCAAAATGACATTTGGTATTGGTGGTAAGACTCACATCTCTACCTTTGGTTGGGAATAATCAATAGTGCAAGATTTCTGGAATGTGGTTACATTTTGCTGTTGAGAATGTTTCTGTATTATTAGACTACAGGTATGTTTTATGTACAAATGTATATAGAAAATAAACAATTTTGATGTAAAAGAAAATGTCATTGTTGATTTATTACATATGTAAAAGACTTTCAGGCTTTTGATCAAATTCCAATCAAATGCTTTTTCCTGACTACAATTTCACTGCGTAAGTACACATCTAATAGTTAATTATTATTAATTTAATAATTGTTAACAGTATTAATAATAATTAATAATTGTTAATATTAACAGTTGTAACTGTCCTACAATCTTAGGCATGATATAGAATCTGTGGAGTTCCTTTTCACATATTGCATTTTTTTTATCTGTAGTTCACTCTTTCAGGTTATAATTTTTGTGTGGGGTTATAATGTGAGAAAGGGGTAAAGAAGTAGATAGAGGCACAGTACTAATACACCATAGGTTAGTTCTATCAGCTCCTTATGATGAATCTCTTCACACACGTTTTTGAATCTTTTCAGTATAATTTGTAGAAATCTTTGTTTCTTGTTCTTTGTGTAGTTTGTATAGCATTTAGATTATGCAACTGGTTGGATTCAATGAAATATTTATTAGCATTATATTTATAGTGCTTTGTATCATATCAGGAAAGGAAGTGTATATGTGGTGCACCAGCTATAGAAGACATCGCACTCATTCTATTTGATTGTCATTTATATGCCTCAGCAAGGACCTGGTATGTACATCCATTCCTAGTTAAAACAGTTCACTGGGACCCTAATATTAGACTGTCTTATTTGCTTCAGAGTGTAAATGTAATCACAGTTGAAAATGTGGTTACAAATGGGAAAATCACAATTGAAAATGATCTAGATCAGCTTGATCATTGGGCCAACAAGATGGTATTCAACTGAGATACATATAATGTAGTGCATCTGGGTGGGAACATATGTGTAGATATAGGACTGGAGAGACAAAGAATCATGGAATTAGAAGGCCTTATAGAGGTCATCTAGTCCAACACCCTGCTCAGTGCAGGATCCATTATAGCATCTTGGGCAGATGGCTGTCAGCTTCCATTTAAAGACTTCTGGTGAAGGAGAACTCACCATGTCATGTCGCAGTCTGTTCCCTTGGCCTTTTACCATCCTGGTGGCCTTCCTCTGAACTTGCTCCAAATTGTCATTGCTCTTTTTGAACTGTGGTCCCAGAAGGAGACATGGTATCCAGGGCAAGTAGAATAGATTATTTACCATGGTCTGGAGTGTATGCTTCTATAAATACATTTCAAAAAAGCATTTGCCTTTTGAACAGTCGCATCACATTGTTCAACTTCCTGTTTATTGTTTACTCCTGTTCAATCACCCAAATGGTCTAAAATAGCATTTTGTTTCTCATTTCTGCCCCATCTTCACAATAAAACACATGAGCTTTCAGTTATTATGCAAAATTATTTATCCGGCACCATTTGCAGATTTATACAAAGGAAGTATAATGTTAACGCTTTTGATTTCAATCTCTTTTCTTAATAAACCCTAGAAGAGAATTGCTTTTGTTTCTGCAGTCCTACTCCAAGGTCTTTTCACTGAGCTTCCATGAACCCAAGATCTGTTTCCTGGTTGGCCACAGCCACTTCACATTCCTTCCAACAAGTTACCTGTGGAATTAATCTGTTTTCCCCAATGCATTATTGTATGCATTATTACTTTTTTTTTTGCCATTTTGTTGTTTCCTATTCATTTCATTTGGAGAGATCCTAATGAACATATTCTGTCTATTTAGGCTCTCCTGATCTTGAAATCAAGGACAAGATCCTAAATCACAGGACTAATTCTTAAGGGCCCTTTTGGGAGTCCATTTTATCTATTTCTGGGCTAGCTTCTCTGAAATGTAAAACCATAGGCATAGTCCGATACAACTGAGGCAGTCCTTGTCAGGGGTTAGGATCTCAGCCAAAAGGGCATTAAGGTTTATAGATCATGATTAAAAGGGAAAAGCTGACAAGCAGCTAAACCAATGCCTGCTTGATATAAGTATTAGGAAAAACTAGATAAACTAAATTAATCTGGCTGTGTAGTGCAATGTTTAATGGCTTTTTTCTTGCAAGGGAATCATGGACTCCCTATACAGTTACATTATTTGTGTCATTTCCTGATGTTTCATTTCCCCAGTGAAGAACATTCTCATATCCTCTTTCAGAATGGTGCTAAGCTGGTATAAGCAGAGATGCAGAGAACCGAGGGAGGAAAGAGAAATTTGAATCCTTCCTGGTCCAGTGCATTTCCCTCATCCCAGATCCTTATCTTCTAGTGTCCTCCTTCCTGGTAGGGTCTGCTTCTATTTTTGCAGGCTGATTAGAAGAAAAGCAAGTGGGAGTTGGGAAGTTGATGGACTGTGGATAGTGAGAAGTTCGAAGTCAGCTGCTCAACTCTTTCTCACAATGTAATTATTTCTTTGGTACAGGTTCAGAAGTGCTCCATTGTCAAAAGCGTAGTCTGATGCTATCATAAATTTTAGAGTTTTTGTCAGCTTTTCATAGCTTGGTGCCCTAATACTGTATGTTGGACTATATAATCTGCCCACTGGTTGGGAGTATGGGATTTGAATTTCAACATATTTGGAGGGTACAATATCAGGAAAAGCTGTTCTGTATTGAGACAAAAATAATTTTGAACTTACTCTGGTCCTATGAAATCTGTATTAATAAAGAAGATATAGTAGATGCAATTGGCTAGATTGGTTCGATCATCTTGCTGATCAGTTTCTCATTATTTGCTTTGTTCATTTTCTTTAACTCTTTTTTTAAAGACTGTAGCTTTGCATGTAGAAACTTCCCTTCAGAAACTGTTTAGTTTTCTGAACTCTGTTGTTGTTGATGACTTAAACATGATTTTAATAATTTTATTAATATGTATATATAAACTCTCCTGGCCTAAGTTTATGTTCCATTGTCAGTTAACTGTCTTGAGTGGCAAGAATGGTATGATCTTAGTTATATTATGTTACCACTGTTGTGCATGGGAATACTCATTTAGGGAAATAAGAAATCTTGTAGTCAGATTTTGCAGTGGCTAGCACAACTTTTTCCATTATAAACTTTTTCTTCCGAGAAGTATCAGTGCAGTCTTTTTACAATTCAGATAGGGAAATCATATATTAATCTAAGCTCATGTTAGTACTGAATCTTTCCTAGAGTGATGAATGAGATGTACAGGTAGTTCTCGTTTAGTGACAGCCTTGTTTAGTGACTTCCCGGTCACGATGGTGATGACAGAGTAACGTTATGACCAATCCTTGCATTTATAACCTTTGCAGGTCAGTAAAGTAAAGGAAAGCTGAAGTAAGATAATAAGTACAGTTGTAGTTTTACTTAGTGACTACTTTACTTAATGACAGAGTTGCCAGTCCCAGTTGTGGTTGCTAAATGAGGACTACCTGTAAGTCATTTTGCTTAAGTATTTAACACAAGAGTCCCTGCAACTGCAGATTTTATTTTATCCCTTAACTTCTTCTGAAGGAGAGTGAGAACTCTGGAGATACATGAAAATTACAAAAATCACTAGAATATTCTGATCTACTTTAGGCTGCAGAAACAACATTGACTTGGGTGATGGATGGCCCCCAGATAGTGGGGGGGGGGCAGTTTTCTATTCTAGAAAGATTAGATCTATCAGCCATTCCAATAACATTGATCACAAGCATAGCTGATTCAGCTTCTTGTAATATGGCTGTGTGTGATAGTTAATGTTCTTCTCAACCAAGTTTACTGTTTCACAGGTGTAGATTGTAGGAAGCTAGGTAAATATTACTGATTTTGTAATGGAAGACATTTCTAGATGCTGACCTGTTTTGTGAGATTTTTCTTGCCGTTGATGGAAGCAAATTTCAAACTCTTATCCTAAAAAAAAATCCTACCCAGTTATTCTTCAGCAAAGGATCGTTACCTTGTCGTGGTGCTGGAGCTTGAGCACCTCAATGATGCCATGAGCTAAACCGTGAAGGGCCACCCAAGACGGGAAGGTCATGACAGAGAGGTCAGACTAAATGCGATCCCTGGGGAAGGTAATGGCAACCCACCTCAGTTCACCACCGACGGTGCTGGTGGTGAACGGCGAATCCGATGTTCTAAGGATCAACACACCATCGGAACCTGGAATGTAAGATCTATGAGCCAGGGCAAATTGGATGTGGTTATTGGTGAGATGTCAAGATTAAAGATAGACATTCTGGGCATCAGTGAACTGAAATGGACTGGAATGGGCCACTTCACATCAAATGACCACCAGATCTACTACTGCGGACAAGAGGACCACAGAAGAAATGGAGTAGCCTTCATAATTAATAGTAAAGTGGCTAAAGCAGTGCTTGGATACAACCCAAAAAATGATAGAATGATCTCAATTCGAATTCAGGGAAGCCATCTAACATCACAGTGATCCAAATATACGCCCCAACCACAAATGCTGAAGAAGCTGAAGTAGAGCAGTTCTATGAGGATCTGCAGCACCTACTGGATGACACGCCTAAAAGAGATGTTATTTTCATCACAGGAGACTGGAATGCTAAGGTGGGCAGTCAAATGACACCTCGAATTACAGGTAAGTATGGCCTGGGAGAACAAAACGAAGCAGGACACAGGCTGATAGAATTTTGCCAAGACAATTCACTCTGCATAACAAACACTCTCTTCCAACAACCTAAGAGACGGCTTTATACATGGACTTCACCAGATGGACAACACCGAAATCAGATTGATTACATCCTTTGCAGCCAAAGGTGGTGGAAATCTGTACAGTCGGTAAAAACAAGGCCTGGAGCTGACTGTAGTTCAGATCACGAACTTCTTCTTGCACAATTTAGGATCAGACTAAAGAGATTAGGGAAGACCCACAGATCAGCTAGATATGAGCTCACTAATATTCCTAAGGAATATGCAGTGGAGGTGAAGAATAGATTTAAGGGACTGGACTTAGTAGATAGGGTCCCGGAAGAACTCTGGACAGAAGTTGGCAGCATTGTTCAGGAGGCGGCAACAAAATACATCCCAAAGAAAGAGAAAACCAAGAAGGCAAAATGGCTGTCTGCTGAGACACTAGAAGTAGCCCAAGAAAGAAGGAAAGCAAAAGGCAACAGTGATAGGGGGAGATATGCCCAATTAAATGCAAAATTCCAGAGGTTAGCCAGAAGAGATAAGGAATTATTTTTAAACAAGCAATGCGCGGAAGTGGAAGAAGACAATAGAATAGGAAGGACAAGAGACCTCTTCCAGAAAATTAGAAACATTGGAGGTAAATTCCAGGCAAAAATGGGTATGATCAAAAACAAAGATGGCAAGGACCTAACAGAAGAAGAAGAGATCAAGAAAAGGTGGCAAGAATTTACAGAAAACCTGTATAGGAAGGATAACAATACCGGGGATAGCTTTGACAGTGTGGTCGGTGAGCTAGAGCCAGACATCCTGAAGAGTGAGGTTGAGTGGGCCTTAAGAAGCATTGCTAATAACAAGGCAACAGGAGACGACGGCATCCCAGCTGAACTGTTCAAAATCTTGCAAGATGATGCTGTCAAGGTAATGCATGCTATATGCCAGCAAATTTGGAAAACACAAGAATGGCCATCAGACTGGAAAAAATCAACTTATATCCCCATACCAAAAAAGGGAAACACTAAAGAATGTTCAAACTATCGAACAGTGGCACTCATTTCACATGCCAGTAAGGTAATGCTCAAGATCCTGCAAGGTAGACTTCAGCAGTTCATGGAGCGAGAATTACCAGACATACAAGCTGGGTTTAGAAAAGGCAGAGGAACTAGAGACCAAATTGCCAATATCCGCTGGATAATGGAAAAAGCCAGGGAGTTTCAGAAAAACATCTATTTCTGTTTTATTGACTATTCTAAAGCCTTTGACTGTGTGGACCATAACAAATTGTGGCAAGTTCTTAGTGGTATGGGGATACCAAGTCATCTTGTATGCCTCCTGAAGAATCTGTATAACGACCAAGTAGCAACAGTAAGAACAGACCACGGAACAACAGACTGGTTTAAGATTGGGAAAGGAGTACGGCAGGGCTGTATACTCTCACCCTACCTATTCAACTTGTATGCAGAACACATCATGCGACAAGCTGGCCTTGAGGAATCCAAGGCTGGAGTTAAAATCTCTGGAAGAATCATTAACAATCTCAGATATGCAGATGATACCACTTTGATGGCTGAAAGTGAAGAGGAACTGAGGAGCCTTATGATGAAGGTGAAAGAAGAAAGTGCAAAAGCTGGTTTGCAGCTAAACCTCAAAAAAACCAAGATTATGGCAACCAGCTTGATTGATAACTGGCAAATAGAGGGAGAAAATGTAGAAGCAGTGAAAGACTTTGTATTCCTAGGTGCAAAGATTACTGCAGATGCTGACTGCAGTCAGGAAATCAGAAGACGCTTAATCCTTGGAAGAAGAGCAATGACAAATCTCGATAAAATAGTTAAGAGCAGAGACATCACACTGACAACAAAGGCCCGCATAGTTAAAGCAATGGTGTTCCCTGTAGTAACATATGGCTGCGAGAGCTGGACCATAAGGAAGGCTGAGCGAAGGAAGATCGATGCTTTTGAACTGTGGTGTTGGAGGAAAATTCTGAGAGTGCCTTGGACTGCAAGAAGATCCAACCAGTCCATCCTCCAGGAAATAAAGCCAGACTGCTCACTTGAGGGAATGATATTAAAGGCAAAACTGAAATACTTTGGCCACATAATGAGAAGACAGGACACCCTGGAGAAGATGCTGATGGTAGGGAGAGTGGAAGGCAAAAGGAAGAGGGGCCGACCAAGGGCAAGATGGATGGATGATATTCTAGAGGTGACGGACTCGTCCCTGGGGGAGCTGGGGGTGTTGACGACCGACAGGAAGCTCTGGCGTGAGCTGGTCCATGAAGTCACGAAGAGTCGGAAGCGACTAAACGAATAAACAACAACAACACCCAGTTATTAAAGTCAGTTCATATTACAGTGTAGTCTCTTACTCTGGCATGAACAAGAAACTAGATCAAAGAATGAGTTATGAAAAAGGAATGAATTTTACTCCAAATAACTGGGTTATTAGGGACATGAAGCTGGTTCAACTTCCACCCATCTTTCTTGTACTGTATATTAATGAATGACTGCTATGAGTGAAGGACACTAAGGGTTCATACTTAGAGTGATGTTTCATAATGTTGGATTGAGACAATTTTGCCCTGCAGAATAGTTCTGGATAATTCCTAAGATAAAGGATGAACATTTTCCTAACATACCTCTTTTATTCTGTTTAGTCACTGGAAAAATAGAGAACTCAGACTCCAAGTTAATCCGTAAGATGTTGTAACAAAAAAATAACTGGTAGCATTAAAAACCAGAAATGCTGTAGATCAAATGGTCCAGAAATGTAGAAGTGTATAAAATACCCCAACCATTTTATGTTCAGTGAAAATTGTCACCAGTAAGTACTACTGAACTTGGATCTGTCTTAAAATCAGACCACAGTGTTAGAGGGTCAATAAAACCTACATGAAGCTGAGATGTTTGGAGTTATTCTAAGACTTTGTTCAGAGATGGTAGATTAGACACAGGCTTGCTAAATGTTCTTGACATTCACTCATATGTTCCACTGTTTGGATCAGACATGTCAAAATCTATGTAGAACTCAGTGTGAGGATGATAACACATATGTCATTTTATTTTCTGCTGACCAACCTCTCTGATAAGGGTCTTTGCAGTTTCCCTTGTGTTTAGTGTATCCCTTGTTGGTCTTCATGGTATCAATTACCCAGGACAGGGTTGGCATACTTCTTTCAAAAGCTTTAAACTGAAACCGTATTGGCTTAGTCAAACTTGAATCTTTGTCAAGACATAGTTAGTTACCCCCATTATATCAGTGTAAACATACTCAAAAGGATCTCTTTGAATGCATTTATAGCAAAATGCTATTATGCTTGTTCGAGTTTCTTTGTCCCTGTCAGCAGCAGTCAATGAATTACAGTGGGAGTAGTACTGCTCACAGCAATGAAACTCACTTTATGCACTGAGTTTAAATAGAAAGAATGGAAAAACTGGAAAGTGTTACAGTACACTTGCCATAGTATCTAATTTAACCTCCTTTGCAAATCTTATATCTTGCATCATGTTTGCTTTGTATTTTGTGCTGTTGCAACTTGCTTCAGGAACTGACCATTGTGTCTGTCATTTGTCACATTCTGACAGTAACCCATCGTAATTTCCATTTCTTTTGGCTATTCAGTTGAATGTGTGAATTACTGCAAGCTGGCATCATATATGTATTGAGCCTTTAGCTACGTCCTTCACCTTTTTTTAATTGTTTGGCTTGGTGCTTGGCTTACCACCATGGCCAACCCAATACATTTTGCTGACTGAGTCAAAGGATAAAGCGCCCCCCCCAGCAGAACTGGCATCATTAGCCACTACACCTGAGTGTGGAAAACTAGCTCAGCACATGCTAGATGGGCTTCCTCAACCCATCAGGTTTTACTTTCAGTAAGGGGATTGGCCTTGGGCTGCCACCACTCCTCCATATCAGCCAGCATCTCCTACTTGAGGGAACTGAATGAAAGAGCCAGTCTTGCTTAACACCTGATTTACACAATGCTTCACCTAGTCAAAGCATACTTCTTGAGGGCCCTTTGTGCTTTATACCTTCAGACAGTTCAAAGATTCACCATCACGGAGCAAAAAATATAAGAAGAATCACCCAACCTACCAGATCACTGTCAGGACTTGAGTGGATGAGGTGGAATGCAAAGGGAAGAGAACACTCTCAGTGGTCTAAGATTCAGAAAGTGGGGGTGGTATTCTGGCCACCCAAAAATAATGTAATGCATCAGAGTAGATGTGAGCAGCTGATCAAAAAGTGGAAAGCAAGTAAAAGTATCACGTATTTCCTGTACCAGGTGGTGCAGTCGGGGCTGTTGCTAGCAAACAGAAGAACAAACATAGCCCCTGCCATGTGTGCACAACTGAAATTTCTGCCCATGGCGTCTTCAGCATATAAATATGTTCTAGCCCTACAAGGAGGATGAATTTTTTGGAGAGCCAAGTCACAGCTATATTCCTCCGCGCTGTCAATGATTTATAGGAAAGGAGAGCTGATTTCAGGAGAAGCTTGATCTCTGTGTTTACCCAGTCAGTCTAGTCAGAATTTACTACACAGAAAGTACTCACCAACTTGAGATGGAGTTAAAAATTAATAACCTGTAGACTTTTGGAAAAATACATTGTAAATTTGCTGAGATACACACACACACACACACAGTTAATTCAATTTTAGAATCATTCTGACATAAATTATTATGGTATCAAGGAATTACCTCAGAATTTTATCCTTAATGTTACCCCAATTTATGGCAGAAGGATATGAAATGAAGCAGGCTTCATTTCACTGAGAGAACTGAAAGAAGCCCAAAACTGGGCCCCATCCTGATGGTAGTTTTAAGCTGTAGAGAATAACCTTTTTCTCTACATTAGCTTTATTCCTCTAGTTGTCTATTTCCAACTGTTCTTCTATAGAATATAAATATACTATATGTGAGAGCCAGCTTGGTGTAGTGGTTAAGGCACTGGGTTAGAAACCAGGAGACTGTGAGTTCTGGTCCCAGTTCAGGCACAAAGCCACCTGGTGACCTTGGGCCAGCCACTTTCTCTCAGCTCTAGGAAGGAGGCAATGGCAAACCACTTCTGAAAAACCTTGCCAAAAAAACCCTGCAGGGACTTGTCTAGGCAGTCTCCAAGAATTGGACACATTTGACCAGATTAAAAAAAAATACTATATGTATATACACACACAAATGTACTCACTTAAATTCTGCAATTCATCATATAATCATCGTATATCATTACCTCTTCATTTTCTGCTTTTTAAAGTGTAGATAAAAAAAACCATTCCAGAATTATCTGCCTTCTGCCTATTCAAAAGACACATATTTAGACAAATAGGATCTGCAGATGAAAGGCAATTTAAGTCATTGATACACTGATTCATGATTTAAATCACTAAAAAAATTCATTAGCTAATTAATTTCAATCAATTTTCCTATTTTAATATATTGTGTTCACTTTTATTTTTCCAAAACAAAATGATACAAACTAAAACATACTGAATTGAAACAACAAACGAAACTGAAAAGAAAAGAAGAAAATAAATTGAGGGGGTTCATAGCGTATTCATGTTTATAGATACATGAATTTGTGTGTGTATTTGTGCGTGTAAAATATATAATTCATATGCAATCTTAAAAAAATTAATCCTTTAAACCTCCATATTTTTCCTGGAATGTCATTAACGCAGATTAAAGTAGTAAGAAAAAACATTGTTCATATAGCTAATAAATTGTGAGTTAGCTGAATAATAGTAAAACTCTGCTTTGTAGCATCATTTTTTCAGACAAAACAGTATCTCACACATTTAAATACAACTGATCTAATGAAAGATATATTTTTCCTAATGTTTTGCAATAAGAAACTTGCCAACTAACAACAGGAACTAAATCCGTTTCTTATTTCCCATCAAGCTATTTGTGTTAGAAAAATTGGACATTAAACCACAATTAATTGTGAAAAATCACCAAATTTCAAGCAACAAGATTGAATAATAATAATAATAATATATTAATATATTATATATATATTATTATTATAATAATTAGCACTGCCACTACAAATGGCTAATCAACAACACAATCTAGAAACATTAAAATTAATATGGTGCAGAATGAAATATTGATTATCTACATGGTGACTTCCTGATGACTGCTAAATAGGGTTAAAAGAAACAGTATGTCACAAAGAGTTTCAGTGTGATCTGTCATCCTCCCAATTTTTTAAGGTTTTAAAGAGAATCCGTCATGGTTAATAGAAGAAATATATATATTGATGAGATTTCCTTTCTACTAAATTAAGTAGTTACAAACCATTCTTCAAATGTTATTAATGGTCTAATTGATGAGAACTAGATACTATATGATGGAAGGAATAATTCAGTCAATGTAATGAATGCCTATTCTAAAACACTCTCAGACTCATGAGCAGGAATGCAAAGATATCTGATTTATTAAAGAATAGTATGCAGGATCACAAAGAAAGCTGAGAATGATAAAAGTGCGCCAAATGCAAACTAAAAACCCTTGGTACAAATGAGATCCCTCCCCCCATAGAATCTTCCCAAACTCACAATCCCAGGTGCTCCTAACGGCTTCTGATGGTCTGCGGGAAAAGTCCTTGAACAGAGCACATGTCATGAGTACTGATGGCGAGCTGGAAGGGGCCTCTATCCAGGGGGGAAAACGCATGCATAGTACTGAGGAATTAAGCAGCCATTCAAAGAGACACAGATCAGGCCCGCCTTAACTTTTGTGGTTTATCTGTCTGGGTTTTTCCCATGCTTCTTCAGTTTGTTAGGATTCTGTTTTATGTAGTAGTAATAAACACGAGAGACCTACTCCTTGTCTCAGCATGATTTCTGACTGTTAGGACAGCACATAACCCAAACACATTCCATTGAAATGAACATAGATACAGAGCTTGGTACAAGGTTTCACAGCAGCTCCCTCCCAAACAGAAACGCGCGTCAGTGCCATGGCATGTGAAATGTTACGATGTACAGTGCACATTGAAACTGTGAACATGACATACTGCCCCCCCAAAAGAAAGAAAACACTAAGCAGCAGGCTTTAAAGAGTACGCCAAGTGGAAACAGCGAATTAAATCAGGAGCATTAACGTGGCGAGCAGTCACCCATTCAGGATGAGGAAAGTGTTTCCATCAGACCAGATACTGGAGGGTGCCGTGAAGTTTGCGAGAATCAACTACCTCCTTGACCTCAAAGTGCTGTTGGCCGTCAATCATGATCGGAGCAGGAGGAGGAGGTTGGGGATGCCAGCAGGAGGAGTGGTGGACAGGCTTGAGCAAGCTGCAATGGAAAACAGAGTGCAAGCGTTTCAAATTGTGAGGCAGATCCAACTTAACAGTAACTGGATTGATAAGACCAACAATAGGGAAAGGACCAATGAACTTGGGAGCAAGTTTTTTAGAGGGTTGTGGGGACTTGATGAATTTGGTAGATAGATACACTTGATCTCCAATCTTGAAATGTGTTGCAAAGAAAGATACTTATCAACTTGAAACTTGTAAGCAGCCTGGGCATCAGCCAAAGCCTGTTGAATCACCGGCCAGGAATCAGCAAGCTTAACAGCCCAGTCAGAGGCAGAACATGTTTGGGGAGGGGGTTGTGGCAGTTCAGGGATGGGAACAAAGTCGTGACCAGAAACCACACAAAAAGGGGTTTGCCCGGTACTCTGATAGACAGCATTGTTGTAAGCCACTTCAACAAAAGGCAGCAACTCCACCCAATTGTCCTGATGGTAGTTAATGTATGCTCTAAGAAATTGTTCAAGGGCAGAGTTCAAAATCTCAGTAGATCTGTCAGTCTCAGGATGGGACGGGTGGGCAGTGCCTGTTTGGTGCCAATCAATTTTAAAAATGATTTCCAAAACTGGGAAGTAAACTGTGTCCCTCGGTCACTGACCAAATGGGAGGGGCTACCATGGAGACGGTAGATGTGGATGAGAAATAGGCGCGCCAATTGCGGGGCCGATGAGATGGACACACATGGAATGAAATGGGCTTGTTTGGAAAAAAAATCTTTTACAACCCAAATGACAGTTTTCTTCTGACTGGGAGGAAGATCCACAATAAAATCCATAGAAATCTCATCCCAGGGATGGGACGGGCTGGCCACAGGCTGCAGAAGCCCCTGTGGTTTCCCCCCTTTTCACTTTGACATTGCACAAACAGGACAGGAAGCCACATAGTCTTTTACATTGCGTCTCAAGGTGGGCCACCAGAATTGATGACGAACCAAATGCAATGTTTTAACAAAACCAAAATGCCCAGCAAGTTTATCATCATAGGAACGCTGTAAAATGTCAGGTCGTAACGTCTCGGGTACATAAAGGTGGTGTTGCACATGCGAGACCGTTTTCAAAAGAAACAGTGTCTTTATTAGCTAGCAACCAAGTGTCAGATTTCAGCGCCTGGAGAAAGTCTTTCTGTAATTGGTAAGGAACTTGCACTTTCCGCTTCCCAGACTGGGTTGGGGGCGGGGATGCCTGCGCACGGGTCTGGCTCCGGGTGACAGCAACTAAGCCCAGTTGTGGTTCAGTGAGAACAGTCCCAACCACATCTGCCATGTGGTCAAGGTCCTGAGGTAAATGTGACAAAGCATCGGCCGGAAAGTTTTTCTTTCCCGGAATAAATTTTAACTGGAAGTTAAATCAACTGAAAAATTGAGCCCAGCGAGTTTGTTTCAGACTGAGACGCCGGGGGGTGCGGAGGGCTTCCAAATTCCTGTGATTGGTCCAAACTTCGAAAGGGCATTTAGCGCCTTCCAGGAGGTGACGCCAGGCTTCTAAAGCGGCTTTTACAGCAAAAGTGGCTTTTACAGCAAAAGCCTACTTTTCCCAAACATGCCACCGGTGTTCGGTTTCAGAAAATTTTCTGGACAGATAAGCGCAGGGTTTTAAGTGATTTTCAGAATTTCTCTGTAACCATATAGCCCCAGCTGAGGAGTCAGAAGCATCAACTTGGACCACAAAGGGGCGTTCAGGATCAGGGTACTGTAGAATAGGCTCAGCAGTGAAGAGGGCTTTTAACTTCTCAAATGCTGCCTGGCATTCAGGCGTCCAATTCAGCACTGCCCCAGGGTTTTTTTACTTTGCGTGTCTCCCCCAAGCCCTTGGTACAAATAAATCAGTGAGGGGCAAAGCAATCTCAGCGAACCTCTGGATAAATTGGCGATAGTAATTACTGAACCCAAGGAAACTTTGCAATTGCCTCCAGGTGCGGGGATGTTCCCAACTTAAAATCGCCTGGATTTTTGCAGGGTCCATTTCAATGCCCTTGTCAGACACCCTATAGCCCAGATAGTCAAGTTGGGTCTTGTGAAACTCACATTTGGAAAGCTTGGCATACAGTTTGGCATCTCTAAGCTTGCTTAACACCTGTTTGAGGAGGCGTTCGTGTTCCTCCTCGATTTCAGTGTAAATGAGAACATCGTCTAAATAAACCAGGACGCCTTTAAACAAATGATCATGTAATACTTCATTAATCAATTGCATGAAGACTCCGGGTGCCCCTGCCAACCCAAAAGGGAGGACTTTGTACTGAAATGAACCCAGTGGACAATTAAAAGCGGTTTTCCAATCATCTCCAGCTCATATGCGGATGTGGAAATAGGCTTCACGAAGATCGAGCTTGGAGAAAATCTTGCCCTTAGACAAGTGAGCTAACATGTCCTTCATGAGCGGCAGAGGGTACTTGTTGGAAATTGAGATGGAATTTAACCCCCGATAGTCTGTACAGAGTCGAAGCGTGCCATCTTTCTTTTCCTGGAATAGCACAGGGGCCCCAACTGTGGAATTTGCAGGTTCAATAAACCCCCTTGACAGATTTTTGTCAATAAAGTCCCGTAATGCCTCAAGCTCCTTCTGAGTCATTGGATAAATTTTTGGCTTGGGCAATTGAGCATTGGGAACCAACTCTATTGCACAGTCAGTTTTCCAATGGGGGGCTAGCTGATCTGCTTCCATTTCCCCAAAGACGTCTGCAAAGTCTTTGTATCGATCGGGCAAGCCTTCTAAATGTGCCAAACTAGGGCGCGGCATGGCAATTGCAGCCCTTCCAACCCCCGCAGGTGAAGCTCTCTCCACTGTAGGAGCTTGGTAAAACCCATCCTTAAAAGTCAGAGTTCTGTGTTCCCAGTTTATATATGGGCTTCGATAGGTCAACCAAGGGATCCCCAGAATTACCAAGGGATTGCCAACAGGTGCCACTACAAATTTTAAAGTCTCACAGTGGCTGCCCATTTGCATTGCGACAGTTCCAGTGAAATGGGTTGCCCCCCCCCCCACCGTTGAACCATCCAACTGTGTAAAGACCAAAGGCTGCTGGAGGGGGAAGCTAGGCAGGTCCAAAGCAGCAACCAGATCAGGGTGAATTAGATACCTGGAACACCCAGAGTCAACTAAAGCCCAGACCTCTGTAGTCTTTGTGCAGGAGCCCAATTTCACTTTTACTGCTAAAGTGGGACAGTCAGCACTCACCATAGCATCCTTGCGCCCATCCTCCTCCACCTGCCCGCAGGCGCTCTTCATGGCAGGTGGCTGGCGTTTCCCGCCGGCTCCTTAGAGTCATCTTCAGCCTCTCCCGAGAAGTAGAATACTTCCTCAGCGTCGGCTGCCCCCTTAGCTGCTGTCATCCGCCACGAGGGGGGGGGGCGATTTGGCCGGCAGCTTGCCCGCTTGATCTCCAGCCTTGGCTTTTGGGCAATCAGCTGCTCGATGCCCTTCCTTTCCGCATCGGAGACACTGACCCCTCCCATAGCGCCGATCTCTCTCCTCTTCCCAGGCTCTATAGCCTGGCCGGGCAGCAGTTGCAGCACTTCAGGGTCCCCTCATGGTGGCTGGTGGTTTTTCAGGTTGTCTGGTTTGCATGAAGGTATGCTGGGCGTGCTCAGCCTTGCCGGCCAGACAGATCCATTCGTACAATGACTCTGGGTCATCTCAACACAACGCCCATCGTAGGACGTCCCAGTTGAGCCCCTCTTTAAACCGTTCTATTAAGGTTGACTGAGACCAGTCAGGGATTTTCCCAGCTAAAGCCTTAAACTCCAGGACGTAATTAGCTACAGACAGTTGGCCCTGGGTAAGATCCTTCAGCACCTTCTTAGCTCTTGCCTTGGCCAGAGGATCCTCAAAATGCAGCTTTAACGCCCCCATAAAGTCCTCAAAATACTCAAGTTCAGGGGAGCCAGCCTCACTTAATTGAACATACCAGTCAGCCGCTCGACCCTTCAACTTGGTGGCAATGGCAGTTATCTTAGCCTCTTCGGAAGGGGATTATGCTCCAAACTGCCTCATGTAACTTTTAGCATTGGTTAGAAAGAAAGATAACTTGGTTGGATCCCCATCAAACTTGACGGAAAAGTCTTTCAGCCCCACTCCTGTTGGAGCGGAACCGGTGGCTGCTTGAGTGTTTGGGCCCCAGGTTATGGTAGTTGTTGCTCTGCGGGGTGGAGATTCATCCCGGAGCCGTCTCTGGCCCCGCTCTGCCGGCGGTCCGGGTGGGAGGATGGGGGATGGTTGCGTGAAGCTGGGACCTCCGTCATGCCTCCCCTGCCCCCCCATTGATAGAGACAGGTTTCTTAACATGTACTCCATCGATTTTATTTTGGCCTCCACCACTCTTAGCCTTTCAGGGGTTTGAGATTCCTCCCTCCCTTGTGTGTTAGGCTGTCTCTCCGTTGATACCGTGGTAGATTCTATGTCTGGGGTCAGTGGGAACCGATGCTTCCAGGACGCTTGGGACGTCCCTGGCTGGGGTTCTCCCATTGCATCCCAGGTGATCAACTCTGCGGGTGATTCGCTGGGTGCCGGTTGCTGTGGTTCTCCCCCATCGTTAGATTCCTCCACCTCAGGGCTGGAACTCGAATCCTGCCAGAAATCTGAAGGTTCTGGGGTGAGGCTCAGTTCTCCGCTCTTGACCGTCGACTCGGGCATCAAGCTAGCCGGCTCCTCAAGTCCCCCTGTCGTGAGCTTGGACTCGGCCATCATTAACTATTTTCCCTCACAAGAAACTGATCTTGGTAGGAGCTAATGGTACAACTTTGGTGATTCTCAGCTTTATGTAATGAATGCCTATTCTAAAACACTCTCAGACTCATGAGCAGGAATGCAAAGATATCTGATTTATTAAAGAATAGTATGCAGGATCACAAAGAAAGCTGAGAATGATAAAAGCGCGCCAAATGCAAACTAAAAACCCTCGGTGCACATGAGATCCCTCCCCCCGTAGAATCTTCCCAAGTTCACAATCCCAGGTGCTCCTAACGGCTTCTGATGGTCTGCAGGAAAAGTCCTTGAACAGAGCACATAACCCAAACACATTCCATTGAAATGAACATAGATACAGAGCTTGGTACAAGGTTTCACAGCAGCTCCCTCCCAAACAGAAACGTTCGTCAGCGCCATGGCATGTGAAACGTTACGATGTACAATGCACATTGAGACAGTGAACGTGACAGTCAGATGTATTTGAAATCATTCTTTCTGCAAAATATATTCAGTAGTAACAAGATTCCCACTGTAGTTAAATCTCTAATTCCATAAAATTCTACACTCTCTCATTCCAGCGTTAAAATAAAATTTATCCACAAAACTCAAAAGCAAAGTGATGAAGGAATGGGAAAAGAAGAGCAGGATTGGGATATTTCCATCTTCTCCAAACTGCAGGAGAAAATATGGTATTGGTTAAGACAGGCAAACGTTCCCCTCCCTAATTACCTTTCCAGGGGCTTGGAAAACAATACATCCTGTTAGCTCAACCATAAAACACTTAGAAGGCCAAGGAAACTTGATAAAGCTGGGAAAAGATACCAGGAGGAGAGCAAAGACTCTGGGAAGCAGGGCCAGTATATAAACTAAACCCATAAAAAGTAACTCTCTAGAAAGTAACTATGTTTGTCTTCTCAAAGCACCATTGTTTTGGTATTTGCACCCACCCAATTACCTCATAAAATACATCCCATACCTGAACTCACTAGCCACATGCACCAACCACATACATGCTCAACCCTTCTCAAATGTACTTTTGCTGCCTCTGATACTATAATAATTGATGCTTCAATAGAAGGGCGTGCAGGTCTCCATTATAAACTAACTCTTGAAGGAATTTGTGAGAGAAATTTCTCCTGAAATAACTTCTAAAACTTCTAAAATAAATTTTAATATGGAACTGAGAGATATTCTTACTGTCAGAAAAGAATGGTATCATCTTTACTGATTAGGAGCCCAGTGTGAACTCAATTTCAACCCACAAGGTAAGGAAATCAAATAATTATGTTAATTCATTTTCTTAGCTCAAAAAATAAAATGTTTTTTAAATTTCAAATTTGCTATTCCCAAACCTTCATTGTACTTTGGTTTATCCTGAATTGTTTGTTATACAAAATTCCTAACGTAGAAAAACTCTTTGCTGTAAGTGAAACCAAGTTATCAGCAATGTTACTTGGACTTTTTGAAACGAAAACAGGATTTTAGAATGAATAAATGTTGCTATTATGCTAAGCAATGATAATGATAATGATTATCATCCCCATAACATCGACCCGCCCCACCTGATCATGCAGAGAGGGCATGTTGCGGACCCCGTCTGTAAGAGAATTTCATCTGGCAGGGTCCAGGAGGCGGGCCTTCTCTGCAGTGGCGCCTGCCCTTTGGAACATTCTACCCCCCCCCCCCGAGGTGAGGCAGGCCCCTTCGCTCCCGACCTTCCGGAAGGGTTTGAAGACCTGGTTCTGCCGCCTCGCCTGGGATGGGAAGGGCAATAGCTCTTCCTGGGGGTGGCTGGTGATGTAGAGTTCTCCCTGCTGAATGGAAATCTCCCACTTGGATTCCATATGTATATTTATTTATTATTTTAGTATTGTAGGTGTTGACTTGGTGATTTTATGATGTTGAGGTTTTAAGGTGAATTTTATTGTAAACCGCCCAGAGTCCCCCTTTTAGGGGGAGATGGGTGGTGATAGAAATGTGAATAATAAATAAAACAAACAAATAAATAAATGATTTAAGCTTTCAGTGATTTAAGTTCTGTTTTAATTTTATGCAAAAGAAAATAATTGCATTTCTTTCTTTCATTGATTCTGGACCTTTGTAATAAATACTCTTAAATATCTAGACCCATCCCTGAACTAATATGAAGTCCTGAAGAAAAGTTGTTTCTTTGATTCTTTGTCAGTGTTAATTAACATTTGTTTTTGTGTAGAATATATATAATTAAAATTACGATTGAAATATCTATTTGGAATTTTAACAAAACTGAGTATATCATCTACAACTGACTGACTGGTTATCATCTCCAAAAAGGTTAATTACATTTTAAATATTATAGCATGACGACACACTATGTATATATGAGGAGCATATACAAATATGTGTATATCTCCCAGCACCTGGACTGAATTACCGTTTCTGAGAGAAACATTCAACTGTCTTGTCCCTAACTTTTCCACAGCCTCTTGAACCTGGTGAGCTTGACAGGGAAGGGATTTATTTGAACTGAGTCTTGTGTGGTTGAAGACAAAAATGCTGAAGGCAAGATCTCAGTAAGGGTTTGTGAAGTATTAAACATTCATGTAATGCAGAAGGAAGTAGAAGTGCAGTTGGAGCTAATAAATTGACCCCCCCACAAACCCCCCTCCCCCAGAAAGACCATTGGTTATAAAGTTCATGGCCTTCACTGTCTATGTATTAATATAAGTGTTTTTCCCCCAAACTCTGAAAGGTGAATTTCAATTATGAATACAGAAAGATAAATATGCTTCAATAGGTATAATGGAGATCTGGTGGGATGATTCTCATGATTGGAATACTGTATGGCAATAGAAGCAATGTGTTTGAAAGGGACAGAAACAATAGAAAGGGAGGAGTCATGTTGTATGTTAAAACATCCACACTTGCTCAAAAATCTAGGTGAATGAACTTGGTGGTACAATAGAGAGCATATGGACTAAAATAAGCAGTGGAATTAATAAAAGTGGTGTGGTAAATCATTGATTTAATGAATCTTGGTTAATGGACTTTGGATTTAATGAACAAAATGGGAAATACTCCACTGGGACATTAGCAATGGCTGAAGGGAGGGAGGGAAGGTGCTGGGAAGATAGGGAGGGGGAAAATGAGCCAGTGGGATATGCCATGCTGGAGAGCTGCTGAGGGGGAAGGGGATGATGTACACAAACTTTGCTCTACTTATCAGCCTTGCCCTACTGGTTGTTGGGCAAAGATTAGGGTAAATCTTTGATTGGACAAACACTCACCTGTAATGGATACAACTTCCATCCATAAATTCAGTGAATCAAGGGTTTACTGTGTCGTAATTAGCCCTGTTAATAAAAATGGAGGGAGGCACAAGAGGATCAGCTATTTTTGCCTTGATACTAATCAATATGGAAGAATTGATTAAGGAAGAGATAGCAGGAAAACTGGGGAAAGATGATCATATTATGCTGGAGTTCTTGATTTAAAGGAAAATTAAAGCTGAGTATAGTCTTGGACTTCAAGAAAACAGTTTTTAATAAATTCATAGCAAAGATGAATGGGATGCTGTGCCAGGAGGAACTGCAAGCCATTTTGTGAAGAAACAAAAAGTGAAGTATAGGAGACAAAGCCAATGTGGCTACACAAAACAAAGTTCTGAAACATGGCAGATGGAAGGAGAGGCACATCACCCGGACACAGTGTGGATAGGTGGCTTAGAATTAAAGAGATGGCATTAGGAAGGCTAAAGCTCAGCCTGAGGTGAACTGGAAGAAGGAAGAAGGAAGCTAAGAACAAGGAAAAGAGCTTCTTCAGATTATGCCAAATATAAAATTAATCAGTACACGAATTTACCACAGAAGATAGTAAAACAGGTAATAAGTGAAAAAAGAGAACATCATCTCAGCTCTTATTTTGGCTTGATCTTTACTGAGGAGAAAGTCTGTGTTCCATGAAGCAACTAAAAAGCAGGATGATGGGGCAGGATTGACTGAAATTAATATAAACATAGTGAAGGAAATCCTGTCTGAGTTAAATCATAAGGCACATACAAAAGAGTTGGGGCTTCTGGTGCCATTGACCTTCTGCTCCTCCCTTCCTGGCAGATGCTGCTGCAAAAACTGGGTCTCTTCCGAGCAAAGCAGTCTGGCAGTGTAACTGCTTCTCCAGAGAGACAGTAGTTGGTTTCGTCACTTTCACCTCTTCTCTCTCAGCCCCAAACCAAGGAGATAGGAGAAACTGCCTTCCCCTTCCTCCCAATTAAAAATGAGGGCAATTTAAGTGCAACTGGCAAGTCAGTCGGCAGAGGCCTGGGATATCTAAGGGATATTACCAGGTTACATCCACTAAGACACAAACTGGCAGCGAAATTGTTTGTACAAAATTGTATTTATTAAAAAGCACAAAAACAACAAAAGAAACAGATAAGGTAATAGACTTAGAGAAAAAGGCGAAGATTTCAAGAGCAAGTGTAAATAGAAGGACGACGTGCAGGTTCATCCCAAATGGAGGTTGAATCTCAGGGAAAATAGCTGAGAAAGGAATCACATCCAATTTGAGCACTGAGAAGAGAAGATAACTATCAGTTAATTATTGCTTAGTGCGCAGGACTTTCCTTCCTAAAATCCTGCAAGTTTTCCTTCCATTTTGGAGCAGTTACTGTTTTTCTTTCCAGCTGTTATGCTCCCAGGAAGACTGCAAAATAAAGTATCCAGAAAACTCCACCCTGGCTATTTAACCTCTGGTGAGTGAGAATGGTCTTTGCTTAGGAATTTAACCAGACATCTCTCCTGGGTTTTTTACTAGAGGGGGAAGGAATTCGGTTACAGGCAATTGTGTTAAGTGTGTAATGGGCAGTGAGAATAAGCTTGAGGAAGAGGAGGAAGAGCCGCAGCCAAGGCAAGAGCCAAATAAGAGAAATCTGAACCCAAAGCAGGAATGGAATTTGAGAAAGTGTCTCAGATTTGACTCTCCCTAGTTCTCTTTAGGATAAAGGCAGGGAAAGGGGAGGCACATTCAGAGTTGCAAGATTCTCTTACTGTAACCCTATGATAAAAGTAGTTTTAGTATTCATGACTTTGGTGTTCAAGTCTGATCTACCTTGAAGGGCTGACAAGTATGTGTAGTGTTTTCCTCCTAAGATGACCGCTGAAGCTTGTCTTACCAAGGTGCCTGTTACAAATAAAGTAAGAGCCAGTCTCATCTAGTGGTTAAGGCAACAGGCTACAAACCAGGAGACTGAGAGTTCTAGTCCCGCCTGTTATGAGTACGGATGGTGAGCAGGAGGGAGCCCCTATCCAGGGGGGAAAACGCATGTGTAGTTTAGAGGCTTTGAACTGTCCTTCAAAGAAACTCAGAGCAGACCCACCTTGAGTTTTGGGGTTTATCTGTCTGGGTTTCCCAAGCTCCTTCAGTTTGGTAGGATTTTCTATCTACTATAGCAGTTAATAAACACTAGAGACAATCTCCTCATCTCAGTGTGGTCTTTTGCTTAAGTCAGGACACCGCCTTAGGCATGAAAGCTGGCTGGATGACCTTGGGCCAGTCACTCTCTCTTGGCCCAGCCCACCTCACAAGGGTTGCTGTTGTGGGGAAAAGAGGAGGAAGGAGTATTAGGTATGTTCACCGCCTTGAGTTATTTATAAAAATAATAAAGGGATAAAAAAAAATCTAAAAAATTGTAAGTAAGTAATATTTGGGTTGAGAACCTGGTGTATGCCATTTTAAAAATTGTTTTATAGCACTATTTCCTCTGTTGTTATTAATATTATGCTATAGCCTTTAGGTTTATTAATCAATTTAGTGACTATCTTATTTAGAAAGCAACAGTCAGTTCAGGTGCTGGTCTAGCAATGGGGAAATCTGATTAATAATTCTATGTTAGGTATGGAAGCCAGCTGGGTGACTTTAGGCCAGGGACTTACTTTCAGTTTTAAGAAGAAGGCAAACAACTTCTGAAAATGTTACCCATGTAGTCACCAGGAGTCAAGATCAAGACATAAACACATATGCCAAAATCCTAAGTGGTTTGTGATCTCATTATCGTCAGGATTATTAGATATATAAGTAGGAGAAGAATATTTTACAAATTCATTTTGTATGTCTTTTTGCTTTGTCAAAGGAATCAGATATTTATCAATTATACTAGTAATAAAATACTTTTGTTTGTATTGCAGAATCTAATAATTTTGAAAAATACTTTCCAAAGTTGTACTATCAGGATTCTGTCATCTTGGATAACTTACTATTCAACTTCAAAGCAGTCTTTGGGGCTGTTAAGTTTATTGAGAAAATGGGGTAAGGATGCAGTTTCTTCTATGCCATTTCCTTGGTCCTAAATTACTCTCTGAGCTGATGGTGCTATTTCCTAGGTCAAATTAACAGCTCCACATGGCTGCTTTGTTAAAATAAATAAATAAAATAAACCACAGAGATTTCCAATCATAGATCTGAATCACTTTTTAATTGACTAACTTTCCTCCATTAATTGCTAATTCCTAATCAGCTTTCAGGTTCTTGAAATATTTAGTTTTGATTACTTATGACCACTTAAGTATGTTAACTTGCTTTATCTTCTCCCATCTTACAAATATAGTATAAATATTCTGAAAACACCTAACTCTCTTTGGCTTTAATCAGAGCTTTCCAGGAAAGCCTAAAAATGTGTCAAAGTTAGAGGTGCTTCTAAAAAAGCCTTATTTATGCAATCCAACCTTCCTCATTCAGAGAATTTCACATTGTGTTCAGACTTAAATTTAAATTCTCATATTTTCCCATTGCTTCTTCCACTTTCCTAACAGATTTCTAAAAACCTATCACCTTCTTGGGCTATAACGCACGGTAATCTCCCTAACAAAGGAAGGCCAGCTAACCATAACGTTACTTCCCAACAGTGTGGGCTGAGGATTTCTTGCATAGTATTTTAAGTATGGAATTCTATATTCCTGTTGGCTAATATTAAGTAGTCATATGACCTTTTTAGTATTTTTCCTGCTTAAATTACTGCTCTGACTTCATAATTTCTTGTTTCTACTCAGGGCCGCTGTGTCTAGGGTCTGTGTCACCTGGGGCAAACATGGATTCCACTCCCATTTTGGTGCCCCCCCCAGCGCTCATTTTGGTGCCCCCCCCAGCACGACGCCCGGGGCACATGCCCCGGTTGCCCCCCCTAGTTGCGGCCCTGTTTCTACTAAATAAATATTTCCCAGACTTAACTAAAGGCCTTTCTCCATATGCATCTAATGTGGGACAAACAGGTCCTGGCAACCTCTCTTTTCTGTCACACCCTCATGAGACTGACTTTATCTTGTCTCTGATTCACAACTGAGACAGTCTCAAGTCCTCCTTCAGGGTTAAAGTAGTATTTTTCCACTTATTTCAGTACTGTCCAAGGACAACCATAGGGTATATCAAATCTGTTATCTTGGAGGGAAGCCAGATGACTGGCAGGGATTGGGAACAGAGGCAATAGGGATTGGCAATGGGGAAAGCTGCTTTTAATGTTGGCATAGTTTTCTGCCAGCTGATGGATGCATAGATGGATGGTTCATAAACTCAGCAGTGAGGAAAGGCCCTTAGCCTGTTTACTTAACATACTGGAAGGAAAAAATAATTCAGTCAGTAAAAACCTTTTGTCCTATATATACCACATGACAACATAGAATAGGGATGGAGAATTTCTGGATCCGGTACACATTTAGAATTTCCTATGCATGTAAGGGTTGTACTCGCAACCATTGTTGTTGTTTATTTAATCAATTTATCACCTGTCAAATTCTGAAGTAGCTGTATGCAAAATCACCATGGTGGGTGTGGCTATTTGGAAAAAAAAAAGTCTGGGGGATCAGGGAGCCTGGTAGGCACCAAGGGAGGTATCCACAGTGGTATCAAGAAGAACCATAAGGTCTATCCCTGGCATAGAAGATTTTTCTCTGTCTGCCTGTCTGCCTGTCTGTCTGTCTCTCAATACATAAACTGTTTTTTAAATTTAGGGAACTCATAGCCTGATAGTAATAACTGCATTCCAAAATCTTCCCATTGTTGATACTTCCTGGGTTTAAAATCAGACCGCTCTTCAATCTATTAAAAACTAAAATTGACTTATATTTAGTTTACGTGTACTCCTAAATCTTAAAGCCAAAATATATTGCTAAACATCATTTTGTGGGAACTGTACTAATGAAGATAATTTGCTATACCATATACTTTAACGATTATGAAAAACAGTGCAAGCGCCAATTAATATAGAATATAAAAATAAATAAACATCTTCTTTGTGTTACATCTGCTCCACAAAGAAACTAAAGACAGCTTCAGACATGATGCTGTCCGCATCTAAAAATATATGTGGAAGTTTATTGAATATAGTGATCACTTGAATAATGATTTCACTGCATGAGATATTGTGACAACCCCTAGTTTTTGATCTCCTAATCATCTGCTAAATTGACCCCATGCTGAGAAGCCTGAATACTTGGGATTACTTTTGATTATTTTTAATGGGTTTTTATGTTTTCTGGTACATTTATTTTTGGTCTTATGCCATAGAATTAAATAAACTAAACTAGGTGGAATATTAAAAAAACTTCTCTTACATAATCCTTTTTATACAATAACACAATTGGTATATATAATCAGCACCTTTATCATCAAATTAAGAGTCATTAGGAAGGTGGGTTCAGCTGCTAGACCCCCCCCTCCCATTTGCTAGCTTGACCCATGATATCAGCCATGGGCAAAGCAATAGTTCCTTTCTCCAAAGAGTGAGTTTCAATTATCTTCCACATTCTGTGAAACTTAGAATAGTATACAGGAGAAGACAGTGGAGGAGGAGGAGGAGGAGGAGGAGGAGGAGGAGGAGGCATGGGGCGGAATATCCTGCAAGTAGTTGATCTTTTATGAACTCTGAATGCCAAAACATGAGTTTTTATTCAGGCAGATAACCAGTTTAGTTGGGCTGCATTAATTTTATTTGGAATTCTTTCTGTGTGTGACTATTGCCATCCTTTTTCTTATACTCCCATTTTCCCAATCAACTACTTGTTACTGTTAGGGTTTGGCTACGGTGGCTTAATAAGGGAATTTCTCATTAAAGTATTTTCTGTGTGAAACTGCGCTGTTACACAGCTGCCCCCAGTGTTTCCAATTGGCAGAAGATTTGCTACATTCTTTACTGGGATTGGTCAGGAAGCTCCAAAGCATCTTCTTTTCTGTTTCTCCTTGAGCTGAGCTGAAGAGAGAAGTCCTTGGAGAAGGGCTAAAAATTCTACAGCCAGCAAGATTAGGGTGTGCTGGGAAGTTCAGTCTGATGGGTGGCAGGTTATCATAATGATTTTTTTACTTGAATCTTTGGATAAACCTCTGGAAGAAAGGGCCTGCCTGCTGGATTTCAATTGTCCACCCCTCCAAGTTCATAACGGTTCCGCCAAAGGATGTGTCCTTTTAAGCTGCTTCCGTAGCCCTCCCACTATATCAGTCTCAGTTCTGCAGTGACAATAGCATTAGAGCTGAACGCTAATGGTAGTTGTTCAGTGCTTTAAACTTACAGAAATAACTGGTGGATGACAGGTGCTCCAAGGTGTGTGGGGCTACATTTTCTTTAAAGAGAGAAGGTAGAAAATAACATTTTAAAAATGAGAATATCAAAGATCGCCTGGAATATCTCAAATAGGTGCCTATGGCAATCACACACATAATGGCAATCATTGCACATAAATATAGCAAAATTGGTTCTAATGATGTGAAGGTTATATGTCAACAGGGACTCCTTGATAACAAAAGCAGTGTAAGGAAAATATCTTTCCACAGCTTAAAATGCACAAAGTAAGATGTTTTATTTGAAGGACAACAGAAGAGGAATGCAACAGCAATATTATTTTTGGCTTTTATTTTGCATCAGCTGTGCCAAGTGTAAGCACACTGTATTTTTCTATCACAGAGCATCTTATTTTAAGTTTTGATCTCTCAAAGTGCCTTCAGGATTTAAAACAAAAATCCTATCTTTTTGGTTGTATCTTACTTGTGGTGAGCTGCTCTATTAGGAAACCCTCCTGCCCTCCCTGGAAATTCAGACCAAAGGCTGAAAAGTACCTCACAGGACACTGCTTTCTCCTACTAGCCTTGCCCTCCCTAACTTGGAATGGCCCAAATGGAGTGGAGTGGGTCTCTTGCCACTCCCAAACAGGTAACTCTCAGCTACATTGTCTGGGGATGAGGACTAATTTGTAGCCAACAGATCTGAGGAACACCAGGTTGGGGAAGGCTGAACTAGTCAGGGCTATAAAGGAATTTTGCCACAGATTCTGTCAGAAATGTGTTTGGGCAATCTAATCCTACTGCACCTTGTACTGGCATAGTATAATTTTATTGGTTTTAATCAACATGGGATACAGTGTGCAGTAAAGTTACTCTATTATGCAAGGACGATACCTGCCAAATTGCATAGAAATCAGATCTCTGTTTATATCCAGAAGACCATGACTGTGGTGACTGATCACAAGGATGTTTCTGTTTTAAGATCTGTTGATCACAAAACTCTCCCTCACAATCAAGATCTTTTGTGTACAAACAGTAAGAAGAACTTAAAACAAAAGCAAACAACACTTTTTTTGGCTTGTGGCAAAATGCCCTGCCTGTTCCAGTCCTCTGAGTTCCTGAACTACATATCAGAGGAAGAGGGGCTCGTTGGAGGTTTTTGAATCGAAGACAGAGTGAGTTAAAGAAAGTTAACATTCCAATTTGCCTAAAATAATTTTAAAAACACCCCAAACTGTCCCATTCAGGGATTGCACTGATTTGGAACTTTCACATCTCTAAGGTAATAAACAGTTACATTCCTGACATTAAAAAAGCCAAAAATATGCTTGACTGAAGTACTGCCCTATTAACTCAAATATTAAAGCATATTGCATTTTTACTAATTGCATTTTTACTACACTGATTAATATTAGTCAGTGATGGTCTGGTGGATTTTGGTACCAGTCTTCAAAAGCCTGAAGCATGGATAGTGACTGAAATGTGACAAAATGCTCTTCCTAGACTTTAGCCATGATTGCTACTGTGGCTGATCTTATGGCAATAATAAATCTTATCTTCAGTTCTTGCTAAAGCAAGAAAAGAGAGACAGAATATCAAGTAGTCATGATTTACAGTGGGAGAACGAGAAATTGATAGCAATAATGCCAGGATTGATAACCTGAAGAATGAAAAATGCCCTAAAAAAGAAATTAGGACTAGGAATTAGTGAAGAAAATAAGAGGATAATAGAGAAGCAAGCATCACTGATGATTTAAGAATACTAAGAACGAAATATAAGATGAGAGAGAAGTAAGAAGAGCGTTGGAATAAATGAGAGTTAAAAGGATTAGAGAAGGAAACAGGATCAGGTCAGAAATGTACAATTGTGTCTTCACTGTGCATCTGTCTCATTCACTTGTAATACGTGGATAAGAGGATCTATCAAGGAGATTTGTAGGAAATTATTGTGGCTAGATTATAGACCTGTTTAGTTTTGGCATGCAGAAGCTACAATGCTGGTCATTATTTCAATATATGCCCCTAAATCATGAGATGCGTCTGTTGAAAATTATTGTGAATGGATTGTGGGCTTCTTAAATTTCTGCTTGCAGAAATACTGTAGTAGGAGTTGTTTAGAATAATGGGAGTTAGTCAATATAGGTCACACAAGGACTGTGATTTTCTAAATCCATAATAGGATACTTGGCTCAGCAAGTCTTTACAGGTTATGTTGCAAAAATATTAAGTGCTTAATTTCCAGCATGCTGGGTTTTTAAAGAACAAGCAGAATTTGCAATGGGTTTAATACTCTTACCTGAAACAATTTTTTATTACCAAATGTGCATGCTTTTTTAAAAATGATAATGTGTTATCGGTATAAATTCATGCCAGTAGAGCTGTAAATCAATGTCACAGTATTCCTTCTACCAAATCACAGAAATTACATGTAATTAGTTGGGAGTGATACTTCCCCAATGCAAATAAAATTTGGTGCAATAATTTTCAAGGCAAAACCGATATTAGACATTCCTTCAGCAACAGTCCTGAGCTCATTTTGGATGGGCATTTGGATAGATTCAGGGTTAACATTAATTTTTTCTCATGTGGGTCTGGCCCCACTGGTTTTCAGACACCATTTTAAACCAACGTGGTGAACAAGAGTTCATAACAAATTCCAGTCTTTAGGTCTCTCTTTGGGGAGCCACTGCCTATTATGGTTTGAAAATGCTGAGAGTCATCTTAAGCAGTGTATCTCGGGATATTGATTTCCAAGTCACTCTAAGCCTAGTATCCAACCTCACAGTCCATGGATTCTTCTCAAATGGGCATGTGGCACCATCCTCTCTCTCCTCCATTTTAACTCTGAAATTTTGTTTGGGGCCAGGCCTTCACTTTAGCCAGGTTGGATGCGCCACCTTCTGCATTATAAAAACATCTCTCTATAGCAGCACATATGTCCATGTGGAATGGCTCCATGGAGTCCCTGAGCCACGTGCTCCTCTACAGGTAGTCCTTATTTATTGTTGAGATCTAGTTTAGTGTAGTGGTTAAGGCACTGGACTAGAAACCAGGAGACTGTGAATTTTAGTCCCGCCTTAGGCACAAAGGCAGTCGCTCTCTCTCAGCCCTAGGAAGGAGGCAGTGGCAAACTACTTGTGAAAAACCTTGCCAAGAAAACAGCAGGGACTTGTCCAGGCAGTTTCCAAGAATCAGACACGATTAAATGGATTAAAAATATATATTATTGTATATGTTATTGTATTTTATGCCTACTTTTTAATCATATCTATATATTTTAAGTGTATGTGTTTCAGTAGAGAGCCATGTGGTATAGTGGTTAAGGTAGCAGGCTAGAAACCAGGAGACTGTGAGTTCTAGTCCTGCTTTAGGCAACTGTGCTTTTCAGCTGGAAAGAGGTAAAACTACTCAGTTTCACACCTTTGGTTTTTGTTTGCCTCCTAACCACTCCCCTGTCCTTTGGAATGCTCGAGTGCCTGCTTACTGTCTTGTACACATCAAAAGCAATGCGATTGCACTGGCAGCCCAGGACTGGGAGCTGCAGGCGCACTATGCAAACAGCTTATTCTCTTGAAATCTCTTTCCAATCTCTCTGCTCTGCTGGGAGGAGAAAAAAGCAAGTGATTTCTGTAGGCAATCTCTCCTTTGCCTGCACCTTCTTTGCTGCTGATGTGCTTGCATTCCTTCCAATGTGTAGAAGAGCAAACAGCTTATAGAAATCCCTTCTTCTCCAATCTCTCTGCTTTGCAGGGTGTGTGTGTGTGTCAGGCAAAGGAGAGATTGCCTACAGAAACTGCTTGCTTTTTCTTTCTTCTCCCCCTCGCAGAGTGGACAGATTGGAGAGGAAGGGATTTCAGGAGACTAAGCACAATTGCATTGCTTTTGATGTGTGGAAGAGCAAACAGCTTACTCTCTTGCAATCATTTCCTTTCCAATCTCTCTGGTCTGCAAGAGGGGGAGAAAAAAAACCACAGGTCAGGCATAGGACAATGCATTCTGACTGTAAGGATGATCATGTGACTGAGGGACACTGTGAAGGTCGTAAATGGTCATAAATTGGCCATAAAGTTATTTTTTCAGCAGTGTCGTAACTTCGAATGTTTGGTGAACAAGTGGTTGGTAAGTGAGGACTACCCATAATATATTACATATATATCCCGGGTTATATAGTTAACCTGGGACTAATAATCATAATGGAATACAATGTAATGTGTTTCTGAGTAGACACACATTCATTTAATTCACATCAGAGGTGCATCACATTAACTATTGTGGAACAAAAAATCACAGAAGAAATGGAGTAACCATCATTTTAACAAAAGAGTGTAAAACGTACACAATCCAACAAATGATAGAGTGATCTTAATTTGAGTTCAAGGCATGCCAGTCAGTATTATAGTGGTGCAGATCTACACTCCAACCACAGATACAAAAAAAGGGTAAGTTAAATAGTACTGCAACACCTTCTCAATGTAACATCAAAAAATGACATTTTACTAATTACAGGAAACTGGAATGCTAAAGCTGGAAGATACATAGTGCCTGGAATAATGGGAAAGTTTGGCTTCAGCATACAAACTGAAGCAGAAGATAGAATAACAAAATTCTGCCAAGAAAAGTCAATGTTTATAGGAAATGCCTTCTTCCAACAACCACAAAGACATCACTAGGTGGACAGAACCAAAATTAAATTGACTATATTCTCTGCAGGTGGAGATGGAGAAGCTCTTCAGGCAGCAAAAAACAAAACAAAACAAAACACAACAACAATCCAACAGTGGGGACTGACTATGGCTCAGAGCATGAACCGTGCAGAGTCATTGCTATCAGAAGAGTTGTTATATATAATTTTTAAATAAGTAAGTAAGTAAATAGGCAAACAAACTCCTTCTTGTAAAATTACAAGTTAAATTAAATGAATAAAGTAATCAGGGCAACGAGATACTATCTCAGCAATGTTCCATGTGTTTATGCAGTGAAAATAAATAATAGATTTAATGGATTAGATTTGATAGAATGCCTGAAGAACTCTGAAATGCATGACATCATTAAAGGTGAAGCAAACAAATATATCCTGAAATAGAAAAATCAAAAGAAGGCAAGATGAGTGTCTGCTGATATGTTAAAAATAACTGAAGAAAGATGGAAAGCAAAAGTCACAGAGACAGAAGAAAATTTGTCTGACTAAATGCCAAATACTAAAGAAGTGCAAGAAGAGACAAGGGGTTATATTTCAATAAGCAATGCAAAAAAAAAAAATTAAGGATAACAATCTGATATGAAGGAGAAGAGATTTATTGAAGAAAATTATGGAAATCAAGAGAAATTTTTATGCATAAATGAGCACAATAACATACAAAGAAGGCACAGGTCTATTATGAAAAGAAGCTGTAAGGAAGAGAAGGTATGAGTATATGGAAAAATTGTACAAAAAAGATTTCAAAACAAATTATGAATATAGTTAGTCCTCATTTAGTGACTGCCTTTTTAGAGACTGTTTGCAGTTCTGATGGAAATGAAAAAGTAACTTTGTGACCAATCCTTGCATTTATGACCTTCACAGGTCTGTAAAGCAAAGGAAAGCTGAAGTAAGATCGTAAGCACAGTCACAGTTTCACTTAGCAACTGCTTTGCTTAATGACCAAGTTGCCAGTCCCAATTGTGGTTGCTAAATGAGGACTATCTGTAATCTCAAAAATATGGGTGTACCAGGCCACAGCATCTGCCAATTGAAGAATTTGTATAAAGACCGCAAAGCAATAGTTAGGAAGGAATATGGAGCAACTAAATAGTTAAAAACTGGAAAGGAATACACCAAAGTTGTGCATTGTTACCCTGTTTATTTAGCTTATATAGAGAAATACTGGACTGGAAGAAGAGACATTGGAATTAAAGTCACTGGGAGAAGCATTAGCAACCTCAGTTATGCTGATGGTGCCAGTATGATGGCTGGAAGCAAGAAAAACTTAAAGAATCTCTTGTTGAAGTTGAAAGTAGGGAAGCTAGTCTGCTGCTTAATAATGAAAAAACACTCCTAAGATTATGTCAACAAGTGATGCAAACCCAATGCAAAGAGATGGAGAAGTTGAAGTAATAATACATTTTATTTTCCTGGGATCAAAAACTCAAAAAGGTGGTGACTGTAGCCATAAAATAAAGAGATGTCTGCTATTTGGGAAAAATCTAGAGAAAAATCTTTCTCATCTAGAGAAAAATATTGAAGTGTGGAGTCATCACAAGGTACACATTTTGAAAAGTCAAAACAAAAGAAAAAGAGGCTGAAAGAAAACATGTCACCTAGATGATGACATGAGCTTACGAAAGGAAACTACAGATTCAACCTTGTCCTATCACAGTGATGGCGAACCTTTTGGGTTCGGTGTGTCAAAAATTTGGAAAACGCTTCACTTGACTCTGCTGGCGTGTGTCCCCCCCCCCCCCCCAACAAAAGAGAAACAATTCTTTACATATTCATTTATTTAAAAAAAATAAAATCCAATCATGTGTAGTGCTATTATATAAAAAAATGTTTTTTTGGTAACTCAGGGAGAATACTTTTTGTCGGGTGTTGGTGAATGCTGGCGTGTCACCCAAAACGTTGTGGCATGTCACCTTTGGCACGCATGTCATAGGTTCGTCATCACTGTCCTATCATGACATTCTTTTTTTTCTGTAGTAATTACCTCTAATGTAGTGATATCTGGCAATGAGAGTATTTTTCATGATGAGATTTAACCTGATACTTCTTGCTGTCTGACATCTCTTGACTCAAGTTAACTTACCTAAAGATAACATCCCAGAACGTAGCTAGCTGGGAAAGTCTAAAGAAGGGCAAGATTTTCTCCAGTATCTATATTACTTTGATATAACTCTACTATAGGAAATCTAGGCACTAGTAGCATCTTCAAGAAAAAGCCTGCTAGATTTGAATTTCAAATGAATTTCAAGTGCAAGCAAGTCACAGGAAAATTGTGCTTGAAATTCGTTTGAAATTCAAATCTAGTAGGTTTGTTGTTATTGTTCATGTCTATTTGCCTCTATTTGAAGCTTAAACCTCACTTAAAGGAGAACTGGATTAACAGAACATTATATCCAAGGTTCAAATCCTAGAAACTGGTGTGTACTTATCCCAGTTCCTCTAAGTTAATGCAACAATGAATGCTTCCCAGAGGATAATGGTGAAATATTGCCACCTTTTGAAAAATATTCAGGAACTATAAAGGGCGCAACTTTACGCAACTTTCAAGGTTATGAAGGCATCCTCATAAATTATAAAAATTGCCTATTGAGCGGAGTGCTTCATCTCATTATGGCTCTTACAGCAACAGCCTCCTTGAACTCAGCAATTCAGGACTGACTAAAGATAGCCCGTCAGGGAAAGGGTGGGTAGACAAGGATGTGTCTTAGCCATTACTTTGATCATATATGTTATTTATATATTTGAATGAACTGAAAAGTATCTTAGGTGAGCCTGAGCAACAGATGCCAAACTATGGCAAGAAGAAAATATGTCTTTTGATGTATGTAAATGATGTAGCAATCCTCTGTCTTTCTAGACTTGGGGTTAAATAGTTGCTATCCAAATTTTCCTATTATTGCAGAAGAAATTCCTTGCAGATCCGTTACACTAAATCTAAAGTTATAGTGTTTGAGAAGTTTACTCCAGCTGGATATTAGATGATCAAATCAAGGAACAACTTAGTCATTTTATTACTGCTTTCCTAATACACTATAAGTTAGGCTTCCCAGAAAGCTTCAGTTACTCAAACTACTTTGTTGTTTCATTTTTGTTTATGCTAAAGAGCCCAGTGTGTTACTGCTGTTATTAAAGTCTTTCTTTAATGGTACAATATTAAGAAACTTCTAAGTATAAGAAGGGAAAATCTCTAGATTTTCTTTGTCTAACGAAAAGATATGATCATGGGGGATTAACCTCCTGACTTTCAGCTCTATCATTAGACATATATTTTGACATCAGTTTCTTAATAGAATGCAAGGCATCAAATTAAAAAAGAAAACACCACTATCAGCACAGTTGGAAGGAATTATGTGACAGCTCTGATATGTCAGGGGCTGGGTTTCAATTTTACCAATATTTTAATTGATTTCCTGTATTAAATTCTGCAAGGCATATTTATATAATGTTTAGGCAGCAGTAGAATTTTGACCATTATTCACATGCAGACTTAAACTCTGGGACAATCCCAGACTGAAAACAGCACCTGCACACAGACATAGACACATAAAAGATCAAGTAGGGGCATTATTACTTTGGTTCAGCTTATTGCTAATCATTTTTAAATAATTTGAGTTCACTGCAAGAGGAATTCGGATTTCCCAGAATGACAAAATGGCAGTATATTAAATTAAAACACTTGTTGTTTCACAATTTGATCCAGACATATTAGTAGCTTCTAAAATATCTGATCTATCATCAATATTGAAATCTATTTGGGATGAGTTTATGTCTACAGTATTGTTCTATAAACAACTAGGGAGTTTTGTTAATATAAATATTAGTTATCTATATTAACAATACTTTGGAACTTTGGAATGAAGAATGGATTACCTCATATTAACAAATCAATGTTAAGTGTTTTAAAGAATATAAAGTATATTGGTTATTATCTTAACATGAGATTAATTCAATAAAAGCTACAATTCTTGGACACCATAGGGAATGTTTAAAAAGTATTGTCTGTCAGTCTTATTATGCCATAAATGAAAAATGGTGATGGATGCTCATTGTATCTTATGGGCTTCTGCCTCTGTTGCCCTCTTTGGCAATAATATCCATAAACTTGTTATTATGTTACAAAAATCAATATGATTTAAAATGTGAATGTACTTTGCAATTACATACCAAGGACTTGGATTTTGTAATTATACAAAGGACTATCGAGTATGAGTATGGGGCGTGGCAAAAAAAAATTGGAAAAACAGTTCTATGCCAGGATTAAAATTTTGGATCAATGATATGTGTTCATTTTCCATCTGTAAACTGGTTCTTCATTGATGTAACAGCAAGATTGATCAAAATTATTTGGTATGCTCAGGATTTAAAAATGTGTTTAAAAACTTGGGCTGAATGATGTAACAAAATTGTTTTTATGGTATTTTTTGTTTAGCTTACTTTCCTTCTTTTCTCTTGTTTCTTTTAAGTTTTGTCAGTAACAAAATGAGGAAGCAACTCTTCCAGTCCTGCCATTCTTATAATTCTTGTATGTTAAATATGCATTCTTATCTCATTCATTTCTCTGTTCTAAACTACTTACTCTATTTCTCCAAATTACAGTAGCTTATTCATTGTAAAGTTTCCTGGGTTAGGCATTCACACCCACACATTAGTCGTAATACATTCCAATTTTGGCATCACCTACATAATCAAAGGTATTGCTGTAGTCAATATAACGAAGACATGCCTACTTCTTTTTCTTGCTCTCTCCTTTATCTATCTTATGTTAGCCATCCCATCTGGTATCTTGTTTTTTCTGAAACTTGCTTGTTTGTTTGCATTTTTCCCTCCACATAGGGCTCTATTCTTTTTAGTGTCTTAAACAAAACTTTGCTCGTTTGAAAATGGAATGGTTTGGTCACTTCGGCATGCAATATACAGACAAACTTTCCCAGTCTTTATGGATTTTGTTTCATATTGGCTGAAAAAGAGCTGATTGCATTTCAACTGCTTCTTTTTCAGCAGCATTAAACAGTCCAACAGATATTTTATTGCTTCTTGTACCTCACTTTCACTTTCAAGATGGTTCCTGAACAGATTCCTTCCCTGCATCTGCTTTGTTATTCTACAATTCCATTTTTAAGGCTTTCAGTATAGTCATTCCATCCCCATTTAAATTAATTTGCTTCTATTAGATCTCTACTATAATTATTCTTGAGTAATTTCTACCTTAACTGTAAATTTTCCTGGGATTTCTCTGATTTTCTCAGAAACTTCTGTCATTTTCCTTTTCTTGTTATTTTCTTTAATTTGTTGACATTCTTAAGATACCTTTCCTTGTCTTTCATCTTTGATGTTGAAAACCTGCATTTAGCCCCTGTATGTACTTCTTGCCCAAGGCTTTCATTCTCTGTCTTTCCCTGATTATCACCTACTCTCTTTGATTTCCAAAGTTTAACCCTTATACAGTGTTTAACACCAATAATTTATGGTTTAGAAACCACCAGAAAATACTAGGGTTGTAAGTTGGACTGGAGGAAAAAATTCCTGGAAGAAGGTAATAATAAACCACATCTGTATTGTTGCAACAACAAAAAAAAAAAATGGAGGTATTCATGAAGTTACCATGAACAGAATTTTAATTACCTTGTTGTAATTTATTAACATTTAAGTCATTTAACAAAAGGAAACAAATTGGAAATTAAATACAAACTAGTATATCCAGTGTGAATTTCTAAATATTCCTCCAGTTGTGACTTTGGTGATAAAATACATGTCCAAATGCAGAAAGGGGAAAGAGTTTTCAGGCCATCATACAATTGATAGAGAAGTGGTATCCTATAATAAAAAAATTTTTTGTACTTGTAAAAGCTGAGTTTACTGGATATTCCAATACCCAATTCAGAAGTAGTTATTATAGGCATATAAATACTCTAGTGCTAACACTACCAACCTATAAGTAGATGTAAAAATACCTTCAGTTTAAAAGATATTGCCACTCTACATTTTTCACAATTACTGTATATTTGTATTGCAGTTCTCTAACTAAAAAAAAAAAAACCTAATCTCATTAACTGCTCTTAGGTCTATGTACAGGTCCCCCAATAACAATTGGCTTGCTTTTTTGAAGCTTGAATTCCCCCATATTGTTAATTTAGTATGACAAAGAGGATCAAACCAGAGTTAGTGTGCTTTAGCTAACTAATAATATACTAGGAGTGGAAATTTCATACTTCCTAAAGTAGTTACCCTAACATGATCCAACTGGCAATTGCAAGATGGTCCATGAGGCAAACTTCCAGTAGGCAAAAGTTGCCATTCATTAATTTTTGGAAAGAAGTTCAGCTACAAACTTAAACCTGGAGAATGAAAACTTCCTTTTCTGGCAATTGAACCTTCCTGAGTGAAAAACAAGGAGACCATTTCTTCACATAAAAACCCACAACCATGCATTACATTTTTGATAATATAGCTTATGTATATATGAAGGAATAAAGAACATGATATCAATTACCAATGACAGCTTATTCATATATAAAATATTAATTTTATCCCAAATCCTTGTTTTTAGTGAAGCCCATAGCACTAGATATTTCCAATTAATTTTATCAAAATCCTTCTCTGCATCCAGTGAAGCAATTACAGTAGGATTTATCTTAGCATTATTTGAGGCTTGTTGTTGTTTATTCATTTAGTCGCTTCCGACTCTTCGTGACTTCATGGACCAGCCCACGCCAGAGCTTCCTGTCAGTTGTCAACACCCCCAGCTCCCCCAGGGACGAGTCTGTCACCTCTAGAATATCATCCATCCACCTTGCCCTTGGTCGACCCCACTTCCTTTTGCCCTCCCCTCTCCCTAGCATTAGAATCTTATCCAGGGTGTCCTGTCTTCTCATTATGTGGCCAAAGTATTTCAGTTTTGCTTTAATATCATTCCCTCAAGTGAGCAGTCTGGCTTTATTTCCTGGAGGATGGACCGGTTTGATCTTCTTGCAGTCCAAGGCACGCTCAGAATTTTCCTCCAACACCACAGTTCAAAAGCATTTATGTTCCTTCTCTCAGCCTTCCTTATGGTCCAGCTCTCGCAGCCATATGTTACTACGGGGAACACCATTGCTTTAACTATGCAGACCTTTGTTGTCAGTGTGATGTCTCTGCTCTTAACTATTTTATCGAGATTTGCTCTTCTCCCAAGGATTAAGCGTCATCTGATTTCCTGACTGCAGTCAGCATCTGCAGTAATCTTCGCACCTAGAAATACAAAGTCTTTCACTGTTTCTACATCTTCTCCCTCTATTTGCCAGTTATCAATCAAGCTGGTTGCCATAATCTTGGTATTTTTCAGGTATAGCTGCAAGCCAGCTTTTGCACTTTCTTCTTTCACGTTCATCATAAGGCTCCTCAGTTCCTCTTTGCTTTCAGCCATCAAAGTGGTATCATCTGCATATCTGAGATTGTTAATGTTTCTTCCAGCGATTTTAACTTCAGCCTTGGATTCCTCAAGCCCAGCATGTCTCATGATGTGTTCTGCGTACAAGTTGAATAGGTAGGGTGAGAGTATACAGCCCTGCCATACTCCTTTCCCAATCTTAAACCAGTCCGTTGTTCCGTGGTCTGTTCTTACCGTTGCTACTTGGTCGTTATACAGACTCTTCAGGAAGCATACAAGATGACTTGGTATCCCCATACCACTAAGAGCTTGCCACAATTTGTTATGGTCCACACAGTCAAAGGCTTTAGAATAGTCAATAAAACAGAAATAGATGTTTTTCTGAAACTCCCTGGCTTTTTCCATTATCCAGTGGATATTGGCAATTTGGTCCCTAGTTCCTCTGCCTTTTCTAAACCCAGCTTGTACATCTGGCAATTCTCGCTCCATGAATTGCTGAAGTCTACCTTGCAGGATCTTGAGCATTACCTTACTGGCATGTGAAATGAGTGCCACTGTTCGATAATTTGAACATTCTTTCGTGTTTCCCTTTTTTGGTATGGGGATATAAGTTGATTTTTTCCAATCTGATGGCCATTCTTGTGTTTTCCAAATTTGCTGGCATATAGCATGCATTACCTTGACAGCATCATCTTGCAAGATTTTGAGCAGTTCAGTTGGGATGCCACCGTCTCCTACTGCCTTGTTATTAGCAACGCTTCTTAAGGCCCATTCAACCTCACTCTTCAGGATGTCTGGCTCTAGCTCACTGACCACACCGTCAAAGCTATCCCCGATATTGTTATCCTTCCTATACAGGTCTTCCGTATATTCTTCCCACCTTTTCTTGATCTCTTCTTCTTCTGATAGGTCCTTGCCATCTTAGTTTTTGATCATACCCATTTTTGCCTGGAATTTACCTCCGATGTTTCTAATTTTCTGGAAGAGGTCTCTTGTCCTTCCTGTTCTATTGTCTTCTTCCACTTCCGCGCATTGCTTGTTTAAAAATAATTCCTTATGTCTTCTGGGTAACCTCTGGAATGTTGCATTTAATTGAGCATATCTCTCATGACCACTGTTGCCTTTTGCTTTCCTTCTTTCTTGGGCTACTTCTAGTGTCTCAGCAGACAGCCATTTTGCCTTCTTGGTTTTCTCTTTCTTTGGGATGTATTTTGTTGCCGCCTCCTGAACAATGTTGCCAACTTCTGTCCATAGTTCTTCCGGGACCCTATCTACTAAGTCCAGTCCCTTAAATCCATTCTTCACCTCCACTGCATATTCCTTAGGAATATTAGTGAGCTCATATCTAGCTGATCTGTGGGTCTTCCCTAATCTCTTTAGTCTGCTCCTAAATTGTGCAATAAGAAGTTCATGATCTGAACTACAGTCAGCTCCAGGTCTTGTTTTTACTGACTGTATAGATGTCTGCCACCTTCGGCTGGCAAAATTCTATCAGCCTATGTCCTGCTTCGTTTTGTTCACCCAGGCCATGCTTACCTGTAATTCCAGGTGTCATTTGACTGCCCACCTTAGCATTCCAGTCTCCCGTGATGAAAACAACGTTTCTTTTTAGGCGTATTGTCCAGTAGGTGCTGCAGATCCTCATAGAACTGCTCTACTTCAGCTTCTTCAGCATCTGTGGTTGGGGCGTATATTTCGATCACTGTGATGTTAGATGGCTTGCCCTGGATTCGAATTGAGATCATTCTATCGTTTTTTGGATTGTATCCAAGCACTGCTTTAGCCAGTTTACTATTAATTATGAAGGCTACTCCATTTCTTCTGTGGTCCTCTTGTCCACAGTAGTAGATCTGGTGGTCATTTGATGTGAAGTGGCCCATTCCAGTCCATTTCAGTTCAGTGACACCCAAAATGTCTATCTTTAATCTTGACATCTCACCAATAACCACATCCAATTTGCCCTGGCTCATAGAACTTACATTCCAGGTTCCAATGGTGTGTTGATCCTTAGAACATCGGATTCGCCGTTCAACACCAGCACTGTCGGCCACTAGCCGTCCTTTCGGCTTTGAGCTAGCTGCGTCATCACGTCTGGGGCTAGTTGAACTCATCCTCTGTTCCTCCCCAACCTGGGGAGTCTCATCTTCTGATGGTATACTGACATATCTCTGGTTGTACTGATCCATTTAGTTTTCATGGCAAGAATACTGGGGTGGGTTGCCATTACCTTCCCCAGGGATCACATTTAGTCTGACCTCTCTGTCATGACCTTCCCGTCTTGGGTGGCCCTTCACGGTTTAGCTCATGGCATCATAGAGGTGCTCAAGCTGCAGCACCACGACAAGGTAACGATCCTTTGCTGAAGTATTTGAGGCTACAAGGTATATTAATCTTATATTAGACCCTTGTGCATGACAAACACATTCTGCTTGATCAAGAAATACCAAGTTTGCTAGTACAATCTGAAATTGGTAAGCAAGAATCCCAGGCAATATTTTAACACCTATATTCATGTATTAAATTGGTTTATGGTTAACACAATCTGCATAATCTTTATTTTTTTTAAGAATTAAATATAGGCTTCAGTAAAGACTGCTGGGATTTCTTTTTCCAACTCTTCAGCAATGCCAATAATGCTACGTACCTCCTGTGCAATTATGCTTCCCGATTCATAAGCTTGGATTGTAGCATTTCATCAGCTTTCTGTCATGTTTTTACAGCAGTTTCAGAAGCTGTTTGTCTTTCAACAAATTGGGAGATACCGCTTTCTGTTTTATCAATTCCAGCTGTAACTGTAACAACAGATGCCTAAAGTACATCCATCAAATCTTTCATTCCTTTAAACTTACAGCTATGTTTTTTATTCATTCATTTAAAGTCCACCTCCCTGGTGGTTGAAGGCTAAGAACATGGTGCTGCCATTGCTTTGTAACATGGGTTAGAACTTCTTCTCACTTTTTGGATTTTCCTCCCTTTGAAGACAGATCTAGGTAGTGTATAAACTATTTCACAATTATATCTACAAATGAAGAGCTGTTATTAATTATACCACCACCTTGTATGGAATTCTATTCTTGTTTCAAGCACCTTAATTCCTTTGCCTATTACTTGGGTTCATAAACAATAAAGAAATCTTTCTTCATGTATACTGTATCTAACTATGTCTCTATGTGTGTGTGCGTATAACCAGAGAAACAAAACATTGGACTCCCATTCTATTAGGGCAATGCATTTCACCCTAATATTATATGCACATATATACATACCTACCATGCTATTCCTTTTTGTCATGAGCAACATTATGCAAAGACAGAAAAAGAAAAGAGTTAGTAAGCAAAAGAAATTAAAAGCAGGAGATAAGAGAGAGGAGAGATAAAAGGAAATCTAAATCTCCCTATATTTATTTCCCTCTTCTTCCTTCCTTGATCACCTTTAGTTTTAAATACATGATGAATATGATCAGTTCTAGGCATGGGAGAATAGAGAACTTTATAGGATTAGAGATGACTATGGATGGAAAACCTATTTCTGCTGAATAAAAATTGGGATCTGAACTTAATGAGTCATCTTAGAATTCCTTATGGTGTTCATTCCACTAAATTCTGTATGAGTTGCTGTTGTTCTTCTTAGCATTTATTCTGAATGGTTTCAAGATCTTGTTTAGTTCCTACAGTGAAACTGTCAGTGTATGATGCATTGAGGGGTTTTGTTTATCAACTGTCTTGCTGCAGAACCTGATGCTAATGAGGGCTGAGAAGGAAAGACTTGCCGGAGGTCACCCAGGTGGCTTCTATGCCTAAGAGAGGTCTAGAACTTGGGCCTCCCTGCTCCTAGTTCATTACCTCAACTACTGTATCACTCTGGCTCTCTCCACAATCCTGCATTGGTAAATTGTATTTTAAAAAATCCATAAAAATAATTAATAGATGGTATTACATTTGGAATTGCATTATATTCATGAAAATATTTCCAGATTGTGTTAGAGGGATTGTAATCAAATTGGTACATATTACCATCTCTTGGGACAATCTTCACTGAAATACTTACTCTGGTGGAAAGCTTATGAAGAAAATTGAAAAAACCTACAATATTGGTAACTGTTGTTGTTTATTCATTCAGTCGCTTCCGACTCTTCGTGAATTCATGGACCAGCCCACGCCAGAGCTTCCTGTCAGTCGTCAGCACCTCCAGCTCCCCCACGGAAGAGTCCGTCACCTCTAGAATATCATCTATCCATCTTGCCCTTGGTTGGCCCCTCTTCCTTTTGCCTTCCACTTTCCCTAGCATCATCACCTTCTCCAGGGTGTCCTGCCTTCTAATTATGTGGCCAAAGTATTTCAGTTTTGCCTTGAATATCATTCCCTCAAGTGAGCAGCCTGGCTTTATTTCCTGGAGTATGGACCAGTTTGATCTTCTTGCAGTCCAAGGCATGCTCAGAATTTTCCTCCAGCACCACAGTTCCAAAGCATCTATCTTTCTTCTCTCAGCCTTCCTTATGGTCCAGCTCTCGCAGCCATATGTTACTACGGGGAACACCATTGCTTTAACTATGCAGACCTTTGTTGTCAGTGTGATGTCTCTGCTCTTAACTATTTTATCGAGATTTGTCATTGCTCTTCTCCCAAGGATTAAGCGTCATCTGATTTCCTGACCGCAGTCAGCATCTGCAGTAATCTTTGCACCTAGAAATACAAAGTCTTTCACTGCTTCTACATTTTCTCCCTTTATTTGCCAGTTATCAATCAAGCTGGTTGCCATAATCTTGGTATTTTTCAGGTATAGCTGCAAGCCAGCTTTTGCACTTTCTTCTTTCATGTTCATCATAAGGCTCCTCAGTTCCTCTTCGCTTTCAGCCATCAAAGTGGTATCATCTGCATATTTGAGATTGTTAATGTTTCTTCCAGCGATTTTAACTCCAGCCTTGGATTCCTCAAGCCCAGCATGTCGCATGATGTGTTCTGCGTACAAGTTGAATAGGTAGGGTGAGAGTATACAGCCCTGCCATACTCCTTTCCCAATCTTAAACCAGTCCGTTGTTCCGTGGTCTGTTCTTACCGTTGCTACTTGGTCGTTATACAGACACTTCAGGAGGCATACAAGATGACTTGGTATCCCCATACCACTAAGAGCTTGCCACAATTTGTTATGGTCCACACAGTCAAAGGCTTTAGAATAGTCAATAAAACAGAAATAGATGTTTTTCTGAAACTCCCTGGCTTTTTCCATTATCCAGTGGATATTGGCAATTTGGTCCCTAGTTCCTCTGCCTTTTCTAAACCCAGCTTGTACATCTGGCAATTCTCGCTCCATGAATTGCTGAAGTCTACCTTGCAGGATCTTGAGCATTACCTTATTGGCATGTGAAATGAGTGCCACTGTTCGATAATTTGAACATTCTTTCGTGTTTCCCTTTTTTGGTATGGGGATATAAGTTGATTTTTTCCAGTCTGATGGCCATTCTTGTGTTTTCCAAATTTGCTGGCATATAGCATGCATTACCTTGACAGCATCATCTTGCAAGATTTTGAACAGTTCAGCTGGGATGCCACCGTCTCCTACTGCCTTGTTATTAGCAATGCTTCTTAAGGCCCATTCAACCTCACTCTTCAGGATGTCTGGCTCTAGCTCACTGACCACACCGTCAAAGCTATCCCCGATATTGTTATCCTTCCTATACAGGTTTTCTGTATATTCTTGCCACCTTTTCTTGATCTCTTCTTCTTCTGATAGGTCCTTGCCATCTTAGTTTTTGATCATACCCATTTTTGCCTGGAATTTACCTCCGATGTTTCTAATTTTCTGGAAGAGGTCTCTTGTCCTTCCTGTTCTATTGTCTTCTTCCATTTCCGCGCATTGCTTGTTTAAAAATAATTCCTTATGTCTTCTGGGTAACCTCTGGAATGTTGCATTTAATTGGGCATATCTCCCACGATCACTGTTGCCTTTTGCTTTCCTTCTTTCTTGGGCTACTTCTAGTGTCTCAGCAGACAGCCATTTTGCCTTCTTGGTTTTCTCTTTCTTTGGGATGTATTTTGTTGCCGCCTCCTGAACAATGTTGTGGACTTCTGTCCATAGTTCTTCCGGGACCCTATCTACTAAGTCCAGTCCCGTAAATCTATTCTTCACCTCCACTGCATATTCTTTAGGAATATTAGTGAGCTCATATCTAGCTGATCTGTGGGTCTTCCCTAATCTTTTTAGTCTGATCCTAAATTGTGCAGTAAGAATGCGTGATCTGAACTACAGTCAGCTCCAGGTCTTGTTTTTACTGACTGTATAGATATCCGCCACCTTTGGCTGCAAAGGACGTAGTCCATCTGATTTCGGTGTTGTCCATCTAGTGAAGTCCATGTATAAAGCTGTCTCTTAGGTTGTTGGAAGAGAGTTTGTTATGCAGAGTGAGTTGTCTTGGCAAAATTCTATCAGCCTATGTCCCGCTTCAATTAGTTCTCCCAGGCCATGCTTACCTGTAATTCCAGATGTCATTTGACTGCCCACCTTAGCATTCCAGTCTCCTGTGATGAGAATAATGTCTCTTTTAGGCGTGTTGTACAGTAGGTGCTGCAGATCCTCATAGAACTGCTCTACTTCAGCTTCTTCAGCATCTGTGGTTGGGGCGTATATTTGGATCACTGTGATGTTAGATGGCTTGCCCTGAATTCGAATTGAGATCATTCTGTCGTTTTTTGGATTGTATCCGAGCACTGCTTTAGCCACTTTACTATTAATTAGGAAGGCTACTCCATTTCTTCTGTGGTCCTCTTGTCCACAGTAGTAGATCTGGTGGTCATTTGATGTGAAGTGGCCCATTGCAGTCCATTTCAGTTCAGTGACACCCAAAATGTCTATCTTTAATCTTGACATCTCACCAATAACCACATCCAATTTGCCCTGGCTCATAGAACTTACATTCCAGGTTCCAATGGTGTGTTGATCCTTAGAACATCGGATTTGCCGTTCACCACCAGCACCGTCGGCCGCTAGCCGTCCTTTCGGCTTTGAGCTAGCTGTGTCATCACATCTGGGGCTAGTAACTAATTGTATTGAAGTGTTATTGTCCAGACTTACAAAATGATGCCACATAACAAGTCAAATCAATTTTTATTGTTGGCTGCAAGATTTAGCCTAAGGAAACATTGGGAAGCTAAAGTACATCTTTCTTTGGATTAATGTTATTTAAAACTGTAGGAAATAGCATTGTGTGAAAAATATACATAAGAACAAAGAGTCTCAAAGCATAATTTAGGTAAGAATTATTTTTACTCATAATTGGCATTTATTACAGAGTTATATTAGCAAAGCAATTTCTAATAGATTATCCTCATCCATGCAAATGTCCACTTGGATAGTAATATGGAATATAGATATTTTTATATCTTCCAAAGATTACAAATGTACTTTTTTATATTTCCATATTATATGGATTTTTCCAATGTTTTGTTGACACATTATTCATTTATCTAGAAGTTTAAAAACTGATTAATTTACCCATAATAACTGGAGCAGAGGGAGAAGACAGAAGGGAATGAGATGCAGCATTAATAAGGGAGAGGCGCAAGGAGGGGACCAATGTGACACACCAATGATGTAACAGGGAAACCAGGGAAGAATAAGTGGGAGGGAGAGATATAAGCAAAAGTAAGGCCCAATATCTGAATTCATGTTGCAGCTGTTGGTATTGTAGGTCAGGTTTTCTGAGAGAGCCAAAATATGTAGGAGGGTGATATAAGAGATGGAAAAACCTATAGAGAGGCAGAGCAAGAAACAGGAATTTATTATAGGTTAAAAGCAAGATACTGTTCAGAGCATAGACTGCAAAAGATATTACTATTTGCTAAGAAGGGAGGAAGAAAAAGAATTCAGAAGTAAGGAGGGAGCAGGAACAGAATGGCAGTGAAGCTGAATAACAAAAATAGGCAAGATGCCTGTTTTACTGATGAACATAATCAAGGTGGAAAGATGGCAATAATCAAGCAGACGTCCACTGGGTAAGATTCGTGCTGGCTGACTAACATAATATGGATGCATAATATCCAACAGTAGCTGTGTTGGTCATGAGAAAATTCAAAAACTGAAAATCCACAGGGGCATCACCCTTATTATGCCAACAGATTTTTATAAAATAGTTGCACACTGTCAAGTTCATTATCAAGTAAATACTTTAAAGAAGCGGGGGGGGGGGGCGGACAGAGGAATTTTGGCTAAGGTCACAAGTCTTTGCTATACCAGTTATATTCTTTAGTGGAGTGAGAGAAAGCTCCAAGGAATGCAGTTTGGATGTTCTCTGGTACAACATAGTGAGTAGTACAGTGTAAAGTGGCATTAAATTACAGCAAGGATCTCTGCAAGGAAGCTGAGAGATTGACTCAGAAACATTTGTTTCATTAAGGCCCCTACTTTTGTTAATACAAATTATAAGAGCTGAAATTCACTCTGTTTCCATCCTATCCAAGATATGCAGATTCCTTGGTAGAGGAGAACAGGACAGAGATCCATTAGGCAGTCTCTGTATTTGCAAAACGATAGATTCAGAAGAAAAAAAACCTGATGCCTAAACTCTTTGGAGGCCTAGTCCCCTCACTGTCATCTAGCTTGGTTGAGCTCCTGTCCCCTCCACCTGTTGCCTGGGGGAAAAGAGGACAGCCAAGTATTGAGCAATTGTGGTTGCCAGTCTCATTTTCTATGAGTCATTTTAACTCAGATAAATGCGCTACAACTAGCAGCTGATCTGGGTGGGCTCAGAATACTGAAGGGATACACTGAAAGGTTTCAGAACACTCAAGACTTTCATTAAAAATTCTTTAGTCTTGTCTTCTGTAAGAACAAGCAACTGTATGAAATATGAGAGGGATATAGACTGAACAAATAATAACTAGCATAGTTACAACTACTACTTGAAGCATTATGAATAATGAAACATTATTCTTAATTTAAATTTCCCCAAAAGGCATCAACACTCTGTACAGGAACAGGAAACTTGTTTTTATCTCATTGTTGTATGCCACCCAGAGTCCCCTTGTGCGAGATGGGAGGCCATATAAATGTGAGAAATCAATCAATCAATCAATCAATCAATCAATCAATCAATCAATCTGAGTCATCCACACTTTATCTTACAGGGTCTAGGCAGAATTTTCCTACCCCACATGTATAAAATAATTCTTACTGAATCTAACCAGTAAGGACAGATTCCTGCCAGATTTTTTTTTTACAATGAACAAGGGTTGAGCAGTCCACATAAACTGTTCGTTTGTAAGGACACCTGATTATTTGCTGTGAAGTCAGTTTGAGACCTTGCAAATGGGATGAAAGTGCATGGCTATGCGTGGCTATGCACGTCCCAAAGAATTTTTTCAGTAGCATAAATAAAAGGCATTTTATTGATATTTCTCAATGATTTATTCAAAAGATAGAGTACATGTTGTAATTAAGCAGGAGTTCTTAACCTGGGATGCATGGACCTCTTGTGGGCCCGTGAATAGATTTCAGAAAGTGCATGAACTTGGATGGGAAAACAATTACAAGTTTATTTTCACTACTAACTGAAATTTAGCTTTTCGATCGTAATGAATGTTTGCAACAAAGTAATTTATCACCTCTAGACTCCTAAAATATTTGTTAGCTTCAATAAATCTCACTGTTTAAAATTACTACACCCTAAAAAAGCAAAACTCTTTCAAAGTTATTTCTACTTTGATGGTATTAAGGATCAACCATGGACATGCAATCCTTTTCTTTCTGATATAAAGTGCATCAATAATGCTGACCTAGGAAAATATGAACTCATCGATCTTAGGATAGGAAGCTTAATACAATTTGTGTTTAACTCAAAAAATGTCTTAGAGAATTCTGGTGTTCCATGAGAAAGGCCAATCCTTGCCCTCTAAGACAAGCTATGGAAGCTTTAATTCCATTTGCAACAACATATCTTCGTGAACCAGGATTTTCAATATTTATAACCATCAAAACAAAAAATCAAAATTGATTGGATGTCCAACATGCCATGCATGTTCCCTTGTCAAAGACCACTCCACAATTTGTCTTTTAAATTTTTTTTAACTTGCCTGTCTTGTAAATGTATTTATTGTCTTGTTATTGATTTAACGGATTAATAAAGAAGCATGTACATTACTGTATTTTTTGGATGTGTGCCTTCAAGTCAGTGTTGACTCCTGGGGACTGCCTGGACTAGTCCCTGCAGTTTTCTTTGCAAGATGTTTGGAAGTGGTTTGCCACTGCCTTCTTGAGAGAGAATGACTGGACCAAGGTCACCAAGCAGGCTTCACACCTAAGGCAGAACTAGAACTCACAATATTCTGATTTCTAGCCTGGTGCCTTAATAACCACTACACCAAACCGGCTCTTGTATACTGTATTACACATTTGTTATTTGAAAATACTTTTATAACTGCATTTGAGTATAATTGGTCCTCTTGATAATACAGTTTACATCTATGTATTTTTGTGTCCATGGCACAAAAAGGTTAAGAACCTCTGCTCTAAACTCATTTCTCTTTCTCTTGCATGCTTCCAAACAAAATCTCTTGACATGAGGTTTTACCTTCTGCAAACATCTACAGGTGAAATTAAGTTTCACTCAGTATTTAATATACCACTACAGCTTCTAGCAATGCCTTTTTGCATAACCAGGTTCTTTCCTAAGATTTGCTCGGAAATAGACCCATTTAGTAAAGATTCCTTCCAACTTTAATTAAAACTTTCCTGCTTATGTATTATTCCTCTTTTATTGCTTCTGGTTGAGCAAGGGAGCAAGATTGCTAATAAATTGCTTGTTAATTTTTCCTTGAATAGACTCTCTTAATTGACTCTTATTGTGAGTTTCTGTTCCTGCTGGAGTAGGGGGCTTTCATTACTTATTTCATTTTTCTTCACATTCCTAGGCAGCAAAAATATTCCAGTATTCAGTTAGAATGGTGGTTGTTGAGTTGTTCAGCTACTTTTGGTTCTTCATGACCCGCAGGATATAATTTTGCCAGGATTATCTGTCAATAACTGCTTCTTTGAGGTCTTGTAAGCTCACGCTTTTATCATCTTGCCACCTTGTCTTCTGTTGGCCTCTTTTTCAATTGCCTTCTATTTTTCCATATAATCCAGTGACTCCTACCTTAGCATTATGTGTCCAAAATATTAAGATTTTAGTTTCATTATTATTAGTCCTTCCAGAGGGGAGTCTGATTTTATTTAATCTAGTAGCAGTTAGTTCTTCTTGAGGTCCAAGGTATTCTCAACAATTTTCCTCAGTGCCACAGTTCAAAGGCATCCGTTTTTCTTCAGCAGAATGAGTATTAGGAATATTACTTCCTTACTCATGAGGAAAAAGAGCAATAATTACAAGTAGGACACTTTTAATTTAAGATACAGGAGCCCAAAAAATCTAGAGGTTTTGTTTCATTTTACCATACCAGGCATGCTGTTATTAAAACTATTTCTCAAATCACCACAAATCATATCTGGTGATTAGCACTCTATTCTGCAAATCTAAATAACATAAGAAACAAAAATGAATCCTGTGGGACACAGTCGCAACACTCTGTACTTCGGGCTATCTCAAAAGAATATCCAGAAGCTTAGTTGGTACAAAATGTGACACTATCATCATTACATCAAAGCTATGCTGAAAGATATGCACTGATAAAAAATTGGTTTCCAAGCTCCAGATATTTGCTTTAAATTTTAATGTCCTAAGTGCTTTGGTGCCTAGCTATCTGTAATGTGGAACCATCTGTCTTGTTATGAACCTGTCCAGACATTAAGTTTTCCAAGGTAAGTTTTCTATGTTTACTTATACCCCTTTCCTATTTTCCAGTCCTTTATAAAGCAGTTTGAGAGAGGCCTACTATTGCCTGCTTGCCAGTCTGGAAGCACAGAACAGGCATGGAGCACCATGCTCCAGTAAACGCTAGTCCTCCAGCCAACCGGAGAGTGCTATATCTATACATCAGTGCCCATCTCAGGCTACTGTAGGTGCTACAAGCAAATAATACCATTTTACCCATCACGTATGAGAAGCAAATAAAATAAACTGTAACCTCCCCGTGCCACTTCTCTAGTTTTCTCTACGAAGGAGAAAACATTGATTGATTTACTAAATTTCTGTAGGACCACAAACATAGGCTTTTGTTATACAGATGCAATAAAATTAAAGCCTTGTGTTAGCAGTGGTGGTGAAAGGTGGTGGTGGCCCCAGATCTCGGCTGCAAAAGTCTGGATAACCACTAAATGGTAGTAGTGGTTTTCTGTATCTCTCCCATATAGTGATCATCTGGGATTTTGCAGCTCAGATCTGGTAGCCCTAATTTTTATAGCCAAATACTTTTCCCAATAACTCTAACAATGGCTGTATACTACTGTGTTGGCTGGAGAGAGGAAGATGGTGACAGGGCAGGAAGAGAGAGAGAGAGAGAGAAAGACTGAGTCATGAAGTGAAAAAATAATCTTCCCAAATGGGGATGGAAAGAAACTGCTCATCGCTCCTCCCACCACAGTTGTTAAAAAAAAAAAAGGGCAAAGCATGCCAGCTGGTCCCCTGCTGAAAAGAAGAGGCAAACAGATGACAATTTTATTTCTTCTACATTTACTTAAGCTAGTGCAACTTTCAAAACAATTTACAGGTAGTCCTCACTTAACAACTATTTGTTTAGTGATGGTTTGGACTTATGATGGTGCTGGAAAAACCGACTTGTGACCGGTCCTCATACTTATGACCATCACTGCATCCCCATGGTCATGTGATCACAATTTGGGCGCTTGGCAACCAGTTCGCATTTATGACGGTCACAGTGTCATGTGGTCACATGATTGCCATTTTCTACCTTTCTGGATGTCTTCCGGAAAGCAAAATCAATGGGGAACCATGTGATTCACTTGACAACTACATGGTTTGCTTAACACCCATGGTGATTCACTTAAGGACTGCTCCAAAAAGATAAAATTGGGTTGGATTCACTTAATGACCACTTCGCTTAGCAACCAAAATTCTGGTCCCAATTGTGGTTGTTAAGCGAGGACTATCTGTAAAGATCTGCAAATACAGCCCAGATTAATCCTAACTGCATTTTAAAGTAGAATCTGCAGGGTGGTGGGCATTTGTGTGCCAAAAAACTGTAATGTAGCTTTTTCTCCTTTAAGGACCTGAGAACAGAATGCCAAATCAGATGAAGCCCAGCAATGCAGAGGCAAGTGTGTAGCTAATGGGAAAAGAGACCACACAGTAGCCTCTGCAGAGCTTTCCAACTGTAAACGGAGAACAGTGTATTTTGTTTTGATTTTTCTGTTTGGTTTGCACCGCAGCTCACAACCAATGTTATAAGAATGCAGAGGGCTACAGCTGTTTTTGAGTGGTGTAGAAGCCTCATGCAGAAGTGCCCCAAAAGGATCACCCTTTAACAGAAGCTCTCCAACTTACATGCAAAGTAGGTAGAGTCTTTAAATAATAAGTTGGGTTGCACCATTCCCTTTCCTCTGATCTTGGAGCAGAAAAGTTTCCAGAACTATAAATTACTTATCCGCCCAAGAGGGTAGAGCAATCCAATCTGCTTCTCCTCATCTCTCTTGCACACTTTTATATAATTAACTACTTCCAAACATATTAGATTCACAAGGAGAGCAGTTCCCAGCATGCATTCAGCTTCTGTTCCAAATTATAACAAAATTCTTATTTAAAAATTATGTAGGACAAGAGAACAAGAAGGCCCATATAACAAAATGAATGGTAAAATATATTCCAGCTTATACTCTCAACAAGGATTTACTCACATGTAGGTTTAGTTTGTGTCTTACAGCAATGTAGGATGATCAGGTGTACTGAAAAGTCTTAGCTTATGATATGAATACAAGATAAATACAAATGTATACAAATATATACATTTTTATAAATGTAGGTAAAGGTAAAGGTTTCCCTTGACGTAAAGTCCAGTCGAATCCGACTCTAGGGGGCGGTGCTCATCTCCGTTTCTAAGCCATGGACCCGGCGTTGTCATAGACACTTCCGGGTCATGTGGCCAGCATGACTCACGGAACGCCGTTACCTTCCCGCCGAAGCGGTACCTATTGATCTACTCACATTTGCATGTTTTCGAACTGCTAGGTAAGCAGGAGCTGGGACAAGCAACGGGAGCTCACCCCGCCACGCGGTTTCGAACCGCCGACCTTCCGATCGGCAGCTCAGCGGTTTAACCCGCAGCGCCACCGCGTCCCTTTTATAAATGTAAATCATATAAATTTTGATTATAAGATGGTTGAATCTTGTCTCTTATGTATTCTAACATTTCTGAAAGAGCTCTATGGATAAAGGACAGGAAAGGTAGACAGTATGGTGAGAATATAAGGCAAACAATACAGCCAGTCCAGACTTTTTAACCTACCGTGCCGTCAGCTCTCTTGCAGACTACTCTATATTTCACCAGATTATATGTGGATTCATTTGGTATTGCAAGTAACCCCCAAACCAGAAAAAATAGCTACAAAGGATATTTTAAGAAAAGTCGAAGAATAATGGAATGTGACAAATTTGGTTTCTGGATTCTGTAGGATACATGACTGAATGTCAGTTCTGGATACAATATTTAGTATAAACTCTTGTGCTCTGCATTTCTTGTTCAACTGGTAATCAAGCTGTCCGTGCAGGGGAATGATCACTTTCCGCTTCCCCTTCTCAGCCATGCATAAAAGGAGCAAGGCCAAAAAAAAGCTGGAAATAAGTCAACGTTGGAAGACAGTAACCACCTCCTAGAAAACTCTGTGCTACCTTTCTCCTCCCTAGCATCCCTAATTGCAAGCTACTCAACTGAACGTAAGTCTCCTCGGGAAGGTGATTAGTATATGATGTGTATGATAGTGCAAAGCATTTGTACAATGTGAAGATGTTGCCTAGTCTGGCAGTGAAATGTCTGCAAGAAAACAACAAGGCTCAGAGCGCACCAAGGACTCCACATTTGTACAGTGTCAGAGTGAGAGTGAGGCACAGAAGCATTATAGCAGCTGTAGCTTTGGAAGAATTACAGGGCTGCTTTGAAAGCTGTCCCTGGTTGTCTGCATGTAAACGTCAGAGTACTGCTCTTCCTGATTCAGAGTCCGTAGTGAGTGGTGGGGGAGACCCCGAGGCACTGGCAGAACATGCTGTAGGACTAAGTTAGCATGGCATGGGACATATCCAGCTGAATTCGAAAAACAATACTACGTGACCTATAGCCCCTGCAAAGCACGGGTCAGCAGAGGGAAAGACCCTAAGCTGCTTTTAATCTCAGGAATGCTAGTTTACCTAATCAGGCATAATTCAAGTATCATTTCCACCAATGTTTTCAGGAGGCAACCGGTATGACACCTGTGTTCAATCAGAGGTGCTCCAAATGGCAGGGTGCTCCAAAGGATCAGACTTGACCCAAGCTATTGCATGGATGATGGCTCTGGATGGCTAGCCCTTTAGCATGGTGGTTGCCCCTCCACAGGGGCACAGAGAAAGTATCAGAGCAGCTGGCCTTGACATTTACAGTCTTGGACACAGGGACCAGTCAAGGTAGAATATGAGCATCTTTCTGACTGCACTTGTGGGTGCGACCAGATCAAGGGGAAATCTGCTCCTGTAAGCCCCAGCACATTCAGTGACATGAGATCTAGGCACATGAAGGTGCTGATTGATGGAGTTTTTAAAGGTTAATAAAAGAACTCCAAGCAGCTAACAACGATCTTGCAAAGTAGAAGCGTGAACCAAAAAGAAACTTGCACATTAAGCTTAATTACGTTCAGAAAAGAATTCAGTCTTCACACAGTAGTTAGATGAAGGGAAAAAAAGTAGCATACATTTATTCAGTAGATCTGGATACAATCAGCTTCATAGTAGAAAGCACTTATTCATCATTGGTTCTTTGTAGACGCTTTCTATGTGGAATAGAAAGTCTGCATGCAAGCGAGATGAAAAGGGACAAGAGCTGCATTCTGCAGCACCTCCTGCTTGCAGGTGTGCCCAAGAGGTAAAAATGGAGATTGTTAATCCCCAAACCCAAGAAGGAGGAGGAATTGGAAATCAGGTGACCCACGTGACATCCCACAAGCACAATAGGGATGCGTTTGCTAGAGAGACCCCCTTATGTTTATGAGACAATGCTGAGTTGACCCCTGATATTTCCAACACTGATTTATGCTGAGTTTGGCTAAAATGAGCAACATAATGAATTGCATGTTTGAAGAATGACTGTCTGAGCAGCTAAGCCTCGATTGTATCTTTATGATTGTAGACAGTGGTACCAACATATGAGATTCAACCCCATCAGGAATAGTTTGCTGGCATCAGCCACATCATCCATAAACTGCATCTGGTCATTTAGGAGGGCCTTAGTTTGGAGGGGGCCAGAAACAAGGTCCTTCCAGTTGCCTCTGTGGTTGCGATTATTTCTGTCAGAGTGCAAAGGAAAGACAGGTGCAGGACTACAGCCAAGTGAAGCTCCTCCTACACAAACCTGACCCCTCAGGATGCCTCTACAAAGTGGAACTCCACCTACCTGCTATTTAAGTGGCTGTTTGAACAGCAAACAGGCATGCATGATATGACAAGGTACTCAGCCATGTTTTACACCCCTGAGCAAAAAGACATTGCATTTACAGTAGTTTCTGAATTTAAGCCAGTTCTCTGCACAAACTTCTTAAATGAGAAACAGCCAGATTGAGCCACATTTCACCCTTATTTTTCTTTTAGGAAAGATTGTTAGGTGAACTCCAGGATAAGGTGAGCCATGAAGGTCAGAGCCCTAGTATCCTGATTTTATATTGTAGTCATACACTACCTGAAGCCCTTGAATAATGAACAAGCATTTGTGCTTGTAGTTCATGTGGCCAAGAGTGAAAACAGCCATCTATTTGGTGACAATTTCTCCTGGTGGAAAGAGCTCCTAATCCCAGAAATGCTCAGAGAAGAGCCTAGGACATATCCAGAGGATGGGACTACACTGTCCAGACACTCTACTTTTAGTAGCAGGAGCAGCCGCTGCTGCTGCCCAGGAATGGTTTTGGAATGGGATTCTTCTTGGTGTACCTACATGTGCCACCATGAGGCAGCCTGCTTGATGCACTGCCAGGAAGAAGAGAGATGTCGTCTGTTGTCTGTTGTCTTGGCTAGATGAAGATGGCAAGATGGGCTGTCTTTGGGCAGCTAATGGCAAGCTGTGCCTAGACATGGTAGAGCTGATATATGTCTCTTGACCATCACAAAGCATCTGTCTCTGACTCAATCCTACCAAGACCAAGTGGCTGTGCGTGTTTAGACCACCCAGATCTGGGGATATTCCAACTTTAACCTTGGATGAGGTTGCACTTCCCCATTCAAGGATGGTGCACAATTTGGGGGTCTTCCTGGAATCACAGCTCCTGTTCAATGAGCAGGTGGCAGCTGTGGCCAGGAAAGCTTTTGCCCGTCTTCATCTGGTGTGCCAATTGTGCCCTTTCCTAGATTAGGGGGGCCCTTCAAACAGTTACACATGCCCTAGTCACCTCACGGCTTAACTACTGCAACACTGCCTTGAAGACCATCTGGAAGCTTGCTGATCCAGAATTTAGTGGTGCGGGCAGTGATGGGCGTGCCTCAATATGCCCATGTAACACCTGCTTTACGAGTTCCACTAGTTGTCAGTTTGCTTCCAGATGCAATTCAAGGTGCTGGTCACTACTTATAAAGCCCTACAAGTAACCAGGGCCTGGTTACTTGAGGGTCCACCTGTCTCTCATAGTATCTGCCTGACCAGTTCCATCTGGCAGGGTTGGTGCACTCCGGGTTCCATCGATTGAACAGTGGCACCTCTTGGGACCTGAGAAGTGCACCTTCTCTGTAGCAGCATGTGCCCTCTGGAAAGATATTCTCCCTGAAATTCAAATGGCTCTCATCCTACTGGGATTTTGAAGGGCCTTAAAGACCTGGCTCTTCGCCCAGGCCTTTGGAAAGGATGATTGATGCCCCTTTCTTCCTTTCCTTCCTTCTTCCTTTTTTTCCTTCCTGTCTTCCTTCCCCTCTGCCACTGATGTCCCTTTGTCTCGTGCTGTTTTTGTTTCCTGTATTTTGTTTTTTAAATGTTTTAAAAATTGTAAACTGCCCAAAGTCTCTAAAAGCCTAAATTTATTATGACTATGACTATGACTATGACTATTATTATTATTATCTGGAGTGAAAGGATATTCTCTAGAGCAGATATTTGTGGAGACACACCATTATTCATGCTGAGATGTTGATTTGTTAGAACTTGTCTTAAATATAAAATTCTCCTTCCTGGACCTTCCCAACCTGCCACTGGGATGAGGACTACTCCCTTTCCTCATCGATTTGATTTCTGGGGGACGTTTGCCCTCTATCCAGGTTTGTGCAATGGGGTTGAATGCTGTCTCCAAGATACAGCTCATCTAGGTCATACTCACCTGAAAAGTCTTACTGGATGAGTCTTTGGTTCACATTAACTGAGAGATGCAGCTGGATAGAGATCCCATGTGGCTCACTTGGAAGTCTCTTCCAGTCCCCAAACAGTACTTGAGTGATGTTCATATATTATAAGACTTCATGTGAATCTATTGTCTGCACTACTATCCCTCGCATGCCAGGGCACCATCCAGAATAAGATATTGATTACAATAGTTTTCAGTTGGCTAGATTTTTGCTTATCGAATTTGTTGTACTTCTTATTGTTTGCCATCCTGAGTCTGTCAGGATTGGGGTGGGTTATGCATTTTGTTAACAAGCTAGCTAAAAAATGGCTAGAAGAGAAAATGTTGGTAATGAGGGAGGAAGGAAGGATGGATGGATGCACACACACACACACAAACACAAACAAACCGTATACACATGTTGTTTATTCATTCAGTCGCTTCTGACTCTTCGTGACTTCATGGATCAGCCCATGCCAGAGTTTCCTATTGGTTGTCACCACCCCCAGCTCTCCCAAAGTCGAATCCGTCACCCCTAGAATATCCATCTTGTCCTTGGTCGGCCCCTCTTCCTTTTGCCTTCCACTCTCCCTAGCACCAGCATCTTCTCCAGGGTGTCCTGCCTTCTCATTATGTGGCCAAAGTATTTCAGTTTTGCCTTTAATATCATTCCCTCAAGTGAGCAGTCTGGCTTTATTTCCTGGAGGATGGACTGGTTGGATCTTCTTGCAGTCCAAGGCACTCTCAGAATTTTCCTCCAACACCACAGTTCAAAAGCATCGATTTTCCTTCGCTCAGCCTTCCTTATGGTCCAGCTCTCGCAGCCATATGTTACTACAGGGAACACCATTGCTTTAACTATGCGGACCTTTGTTGTCAGTGTGATGTCTCTGCTCTTAACTATTTTACTGAGATTTGTCATTGCTCTCCTCCCAAGGATTAAGCGTCTTCTGATTTCCTGGCTGCAGTCAGCATCTGCAGTAATCTTTGCACCTACGAATACAAAGTCTGTCACTGCCTCTACATTTTCTCCCTCTATTTGCCAGTTATCAATCAAGCTGGTTACCATAATCTTGGTTTTATTGAGGTTTAACTGCAATCCAGCTTTTGCACTTTCTTCTTTCACCTTCGTCATGAGGTTCCTCAGTTCCTCCTCACTTTCAGCCATCAAAGTGGTATCATCTGCATATCTGAGATTGTTAATGTTTCTTCCAGCAATCTTAACCCCAGCCTTGAATTCATCCAGCCCAGCATGTTGCATGATGTGTTCTGCGTACAAGTTGAATAGGCAGGGTGAGAGTATACAACCCTGCCACACTCCTTTCCCAATCTGAAACCAGTCTGTTGTTCTGTGGTCTGTTCTTACCATTGCCACTTGGTTGTTATACAGATTCCTCAGGAGGCAGACAAGATGACTTGGTATCCCCATACCACTAAGAACTTGCCACAATTTGTTATGGTCCACACAGTCAAAGGCTTTAGAATAGTCAGTAAAACAGAAATAGATGTTTTTCTAAAACTCCCTGGCTTTTTCCGTTATCCAGCGGATATTGCCAATCTGGTCCCTAGTTCCTCTGCCTTTTCTAAACCCAGCTTGTACATTGGCAATTCTCGCTCCATGAATTGCTGGAGTCTACCTTGCAAGATCTTGAGCATTACCTTACTGGCATGTGAAATAAGTGCCTCTGTTCGATAGTTTGAACATTCTTCAGTGTTTCCATTTTTTGGTATGGGGATATAAGTTGATTTTTTCCAATCTGATGGCCATTCTTTTGTTTTTCAAATTTGCTGGCATATGGCATGCATCACCTTGACAGCATCCAGATTTTAAACAGTTCAGCTGGGATACCATCGTCTCTTGCTGCCTTGTTATTAGCAATGCTTCTCAAGGCCCATTCAACCTCACTCTTCAGGATGTCTGACTCTAACTCACTGACCACATCATCAAAGCTATCCCCAATATTATTATCCTTCCTATACAGGTCTTCTGTATATTCTTCCCACCTTTTCTTGATCTCTTCTTCTTCTGTTAGGTCCTTGCCATCTTTGTTTTTGATCATACCCATTTTTGCCTGGAATTTACCTCCAATGTTTCTAATTTTCTGGAAGAGGTCTCTTGTCCTTCCTATTCTATTGTCTTCTTCCACTTCCACGCATTGCTTGTTTAAAAATAATTCCTTATCTCTTCTGGCTAACCTCTGGAATTTTGCATTTAATTGGGCATATCTCCCCCTATCACTGTTGCCTTTTGCTTTCCTTCTTTCTTGGGCTACTTCTAGTGTCCCAGCAGACAGCCATTTTGCCTTCTTGGTTTTCTCTTTCTTTGGGATGTATTTTGTTGCCGCCTCTTGAGCAATGTTGCGAACTTCTGTCCATAGTTCTTCCAGGACCCTATCTACTAAATCTAGTCCCTTAAATCTATTCTTCACCTCCACTGCATATTCCTTAGGAATATTAGTGAGCTCATATCTAGCTGATCTGTGGGTCTTCCCTAATCTCTTTAGTCTGATCTTAAATTGTGCAATAAGAAGTTCATGATCTGAACTACAGTCAGGTCCAGGTCTTGTTTTTACCGACTGTATAGATGTCCGCCACCTTTGGCTGCAAAGGATGTAGTCCATCTGATTTCGGTGTTGTCCATCTGGTGAAGTCCATGTATAAAGCCGTCTCTTAGGTTGTTGGAAGAGATTGTTTGTTATGCATAGTGAGTTCTCCTGGCAAAATTCTCTCAGCCTATGTCCTGCTTCATTTTGTTCTCCTAGGCCATGCTTACCTGTAATTCCAGGTGTCATTTGTCTGCCCACCTTAGCATTCCAGTCTCCTGTGATGAAAATAATATCTCTTTTAGGCGTATTGTCCAGTAGGTGCTGCAGATCTTCTTGTCCACAGTAGATCTGGTGGTCATCTGATGTGAAGTGGCCCATTGCAGTCCATTTCAGTTCACTGATGCCCAAAATGTCTATCTTTAATCTTGACATCTCACCAATAACCTCATCCAATTTGCCCTGGCTCATAGATCTTTCATTCTAGGTTCCAGTGGTGTGTTGACCCTTAGAACATAGGATTCCCTGTTCACCACCAGCACTGTCGGCCGCTAGCCATCCTTTCGGCTTTGAGCTAGCTGCGTCATCACATCTGGGGCTCGTTGAACGTATCCTCTGTTCCTCCCCAGTAGCATTTTCCTCCTGAGTAGTATTGTAAGTATCCTTGCTTACCAACCATTTGTTTAACAATGGCTCAGAGATATGATGGGGCTAAAAAAGTTAATTATAACCCATCCTCGAAGTTATGACTGTTGCACTACCCCCCCAGTCACATGATCATGATTTGGGTTCTTGGCAACCAGCTTGCATTTATGACCAGTTGCAGTGTCTTGTGGCCACGTGATCATGTTTTGTGGGCTTCCCAGGCAGCTTCTGACAAGCCAAATCAATAGAGAACCATTGATTTGCTTAACGACCATGTGATTTCCTTAACGATTGTGTGATTCGTTTAACCACAGTAAAAACAGTCTAAAATTGGGCCTGGTCACATGATGCCTTGCTTAATGTCTGCGTCGCTTAGCAACCAAAATTCCGGTCCCAATTGCAGTTGTTCAGTAAGGACTACCCTAGTTGGTTAGGGTTGTTTTGTTGAGCTTTTGGGGACATATATACAATAGTACATTTTTGTGCACTGTTGAGGCAGCCGATAGTGAAGCCTTTTGCAAAGACATGTTTTAACTTGTTGATTGGCCTGTCTGCTGAAGTGTATTTCAAGTGCACAAAGGGTGGGTTTGTTTCTTTGTTTTTTTCTGAGCAGTGGATTGTTCATGGTTTATGCTTTCTCTTTTTTGTTGGGCTTGCTCAACTCATTTTAGGATATAAATGCAAGCATTAGGACAGGGAGTTTTGTATTTCCCATGTGGAGCCTCTTTCCTGGATTATAGCACATATTTGTTTATTTTTTATTTTATTTTTTGCTGATGGTTTCATTCTATCAAGCAGAAGCTATAGGTTCCCCCCCCCTCTTTTTTCCAGCATCAGTCATGAGAAAGATGCAAAAATTCCCAAACTTTCTCTCCTAAACCCCCTTTATCTGCTGGTTCAACCTACAAACTAAGTACTGAAGCAGCAGAAGATAGCCTAAATTGATGACTTCTTACAAAGCATCCTATAGTAAAATAGGGAAAAGAAGGTGATTTTGAAAACATCTCAGAAATTACCCCTTTTGGCATGGCAGTTCGAAAACATGCAAATGTGAGTAGATGAATAGGTACCACTTTGGCGGGCAGGTAACGGCGTTCCGTGTAGTCATGCCGGCCACATGACCACGGAAGGGTCTACGGACAAACGCCGGCTCTTTGGCTTGAAACGGAGATGAGCACCGCCCCCTAGAGTCGGACACGACTGGACTTAATGCCAAGGGAAACCTTTACCTTTACTAATTTCCCTTTACATTCAAATTGGCCTGAATGTCCACATCAGAACAAAAAATTGCAAACTGTCTGGTTGTTAGAGGTCAGCATGAATTGCCACCCTATCAGACTTATTACCCTGGGGTAAAAAGGAACAAGAGGCATTTTCTATGTTCTCATTACCTATAACTAGAAAATTCAAAACAGTTTGAGTTTTGTTCTGAAGGAATAGTTTCCGGTTTTTTTGTGGTAAAATTTTATGTGTTCTAAGTGGTTTTGTTCCAGGTTCAGAACAAGATGTTTGCCATTTTGTGAACATCCTTAGAAATTTCCACGGAAGTCAGTACTATCCCAAACCAAGCTATATGGCCTCTTTCAAGTTCCTATTCTCTTCTTTCATGACTATTTTTTAATATTTTATTTTCCACACAGGTCTCTTAAATTTAATCCAACATGGATACTTCAGATATGATAATTTACAGAGGTATCAGATGTAAACTCTTGCGTTTGCTTAGAAGAATTTCAAACTCTAGACCATTCTAACAGGATAGATGGTTTGGGTGGTTATGAATGCTGCCATATATCATTCATACCAATGTCTAGCATAACAACTTTAGTTATGTTGTTCTGTCTCTTCTTTCCTTTTCTCAGTTAATTACATCCACCATCTTCTCTCCATGTCATAGGTATTCAAATAAATCCCATAAATAAAATCTAGTTCAGACATAGCTATTGGTTCCATATGATCTGGAACAAATTAATTTAGCTTTAGTGACTTCCATATTTTCCTTCAGTACATTCTTATTTTTGATGGTATATATTTTTAATTCTTCAGATCCCTTCCTGGCTTACGTTTTGCTAGTTTGTCCTCCCGTCCTGCCTTTTTCCTTTTCTCATTTGGACAAGTTTTCTGTCCCAGCAATATTTCAGATGTACGTTTTAAAAGCACTGTGGACTACCAGTGAATTATAATATTACTTTCCTGTTTGCCATTTGTTATATGTATATTGGTGGAACTATGGCTCTTATTATGTTATTGCACCATAATTCTTGATGTTCCTCACCACTGACAGCTACTGGGAATTGTATTTTTGCAATATCTAATTTCTAAGCCTCTCACCACTGTTCTACATAGTCCTGTGGAACAGCATATGTGTGATTCTGTCTTTGTCTAGCACCGAAGACATTCTGTTTCTCCCAATGTAATATGGAAAGGCTCACATAACCTGAAGAGAATTTGGTACATTTTCTTTTTCAGCCAAATCAATAACTTCTGGCACCAGCCCTTATTGACTGACTCCAGGTTTGCTTAGACGATTCCCTATGACCTTCTGACCCTACAAAGAGAGGTGGGAATTTAAAATGTAGTGCTGCAAATAATATTAACTTATTGTAAGTACAAGGGAAAAGCAGTAAAATTCAGGGTCATTAATTGGATTTGACATAACTCATGTGAATGTCATTGTCATAAGACAGGGACATGACTACTGCATTAGATCTTCAAAAGAATGAAATAAATCTATGCAAGCAAACAACATTCAGTGTTAGTCACAACAGCTAAATGGAGCTTCAGTTCAGCAGCAGTATGGTTCCAACTATCAAATGCTGAGGCAAATCACAGGAAATAACTTGCCCAAATAGCAAGTTAAAAATATAATTTAAAATTTGGCATTAGAAAAACAGTTTAACAAACAAAGTATTTAATAAATATTACATAATACACTTAAAACTCTACTTGAGTGTGATATCAAGAGGGATGTGGAAAACCAAAAAAGGGTTGAGGGCGCTCACCATGTGAACAGCAGCCTTGTTATATAGCCTGCATGATACATCATGGCAACCAGATGCCCTGTGTCAGATGAGTTTATCTTTTCTGTAGCACTTAGGTCTGCTTGTTTTATTAATGCACTTAACACATGTTTTATTTCTCCATCCAATAGCAGAAACTGGAATCGTAAAGTGATTCTAGTGCTTAAACTGAACGACACTAGCTCACTGATACCACACCGAATTAAATTTACTTTCCGGTACTGCCATCAATGGGAATTGAAACTAAATTTGGGTGGACCGGCTCATAACTGCTGCACGCCGTTCCCTCTTAGCTGAGCTCAGCGGCACCTCCTAGGCATTTGTCATACAGCGACGCAGATTGCGGAGAATGAATTGCCCACTCCCGCCTCTCTCTCACCATCCCACACAGAGACGCGGGCGAGTCCCGCACGCAGAGCCACTGCCCAGGGCTGAGGCGCTGCGAAGGCTCTGCTCCCCCTCCCGTGCTCAAAGTTATGTGGGAAGGGGTGTCTGGTTCTTCCGAGCCCACCCATACTGTGCTCATCACGTCCCAGCCTTGAGGGAGGAGTCATGCTATTTGCAGCTTGCCCTGTAGCCTTACGTGAGAGGAAGGAGAGGGGGCAACTGTTGGTGGTGGAAGGAAGAGAAAATGGCTCAAGTCCGCGTCTTTCGGGGTCAGGCGGTTGTTGGAATCTAAAGGGATCGGGAGTCCGCCCGCGTAGCCGCTATGGAAGTATGACAGCTGAGGAGAGTCCAGCTAAAAGCTGACCCAGGCGGTTGGGTCCTGCCTGATTCTGGTACGTAGGGGAGCGCTTGGGCCCCGCCGCCTCTTGTTCTCCTGCCACTGGGAAAAATTAGTATTATTCTGAAATGTTGAGCTCACATTCAAATCCACTGTAAACAAAAGCCGATTTCTTCCTAAAGGACGAAGTGAATGGCCACAAAGCTCCACTTTGATCAGGCTTTGTTTACATCTGACGCTAATGTATTTGTTTACATTCGTTGCTAGTTTATTCCAAGCCTATCTCTTTTTCACCTCTCCTGTTAGAAGTGCCCCTGCTTGTGGCCGAAGCCAGCCTTCCGGTGAGGATCTGGAAACCTCATCCCTTTCTCCAAAAACTATATTCGTTTGGCGGACAGGAAAACCTCTAGCTGTACCGAGGAACGCTGAGTGTGGTGCATACAGTCTCAGCTACCTCCTGCAAATACCACTTCAAAGTTTTGCATCTCTACTTTGGATTGCGTGCGTGTGTGCGTGTGTGTGTTTAAAGGGGAAGAACTTGCCACAGTCTTGCTATCGGAATTCTCTCAGGATGGGGCAGCGGGGGTGGGGAGGAGACTGAACGGCAAAAAGAGCATTAGGAAGAAGGTGCAAGGATTCGGGTGGGGATAGCGGCGCTACAGCAGCGCCTGTTTGGGTTAATTGGTCGTAACCCAAAAAGGAACGAACCGCAGCCTCGGAAGGCCAATAAACCGACTTCTGCGGAATTAAGGCTCGACTTCTGGCTTTTGGGGAGGCTAGAGAGATACTCACGTTCGGAACGCTTAAGACAAGGGCAGAGAAAGCGCGAGCTGCAGGAGGAGGGGAGGAGAAAGCAGGCAGCCGAATGGGTGCCTGCTCTGAAAGTCCGGTCCGGGTTTTGCTAACAGCCCCGGGCATTAGCAATAGCGGCAGCAGCAAGAGGCAGCCCTTTGCAATGTGGTTCGCCTGTCTCGGCACTTGCAGAGCGAGGATGTAGAGGTGGGTTTCTCGAGGAGTTGCTGGCGTGGGATCGAGGGAGGGCGGGCAAGAACTGTTCTCGTTAGCTATCTTTAGCTTTATCAACTTGTTTGCAATTCTGACTTTGCCCGCTCCGACCTCTTTCTTAATATGCCCGCCGCCGCCTGCTCTGGGCTTCGCTGCCACTCCTGAATGTGCTCGGCGGGGAGTCGGCTGCCCCGAGGTCCTTTTTTGCGCGAGGATACCTTTGGGGCAGGTGTTAAGATCACCGGCATCACCGCCGTGCATGATCTGGATTTGCCTCTCTAATCCGGCTAGCGCCAGCGCGCGCGCAACACGCACACACGGACTGCCCGGGGTGGCGGGTGCAGCTTTCTTTCCTCCCTGTGCTTCACGACTGCCGGTGTCGTAGCTCCGGACCGCTTAGCTTCTGGTAGGTGCAACAATCTGAAGAGGCCTTTTCCCTTGGCTATATATGCAGATACAGGGCGGGAAGGAGGAAAGTCTTGCGGAAAAGTTTGCTGCGGTGAAATAATTTCCCTTCCTTTCGGGGGATGCCGAGTGGATGGCGTAAGTCCTCTGGCTCCCTTCCACCTTCCGTGCCGCCTCCCTCTGTCCCTCCCTGCTTCCCTTCTGGGGAGGTGTTGCTGCCGCAGCAGCACATCCACGCTGGTCTCAGATCGGTGGCTCCAGACAAAAAGCGAGGGGGGATTTGGGGTGTGTGCCGCGTGCGATTCCGAACAGCGCCAGCGGCAAAAGAGCAGCTTCGGGAGGTCCCCTGAAGAGGGCGGGCTCTTCCCTCAATCCCGAAAGCCAACCCGGGGCAGAGACCTCAGCGCCTTTTCTGCTTCGGCAGGAAGAGAAGCGGCCGGAGCTGCTCGCCGAGTCGAAGTGAAGCCGCCCGGAAGGTTCGGGTGATTATTGTTTTTTCCTGGTTTTGGGGGGGGGGTGCGTGGGGGGGGGGTGCATGAGCGCTTTGGTTGGTGGCTGCTAAGCAAAGTTTTGTTTGGAAGATTTAGTGCTCCCCCCTTCCCTCCCTTTAAGGCGACAGCTGCCAGCTTTCAGCGCACGGGATTTATTGCAGGGTCTCTTTCCGTTCTCCCCCCTCCCGGGTCGGCCACTGCATTGAAGATCGAGAGCTCCTCCCCCCCCATCCGCCCCCTGGGCCGCCTAATCGGTGGTTCGTTTCCCAGGTTACAGCCGTAGTGTCTGCAGCTAGCCAGCCAGGCGTTGAAGGCTGCTGGGTCTGGCTGACCCTCCAGGTCGTCCCTGCTCTGCTTGTGCGAGCAGGCGGAGGATTAGAGAGGCGCCCGACCCTCAAGAAGCGCCTCTGCAGGGGCTGTCAGCTGTTTCCCCTCCGCTTCTCCCCGCGAGGGCTTGCCGGACAGTGGGCGAGCCTGGCTGGCGCTTCCAAGCCTGCCTCCTGCAGCGCCTGACGCTGGGGGCGGGGGAAGAGGGAGGGAGGGAGGCTGGCTGGCTCTGGTACTGATGACCTTACCCAAAATACGCGGTCGGCAGGAAAGAAGAGTCGTCCTCGAAGCTTGCTTTCTGAGGCGAGAAAGGCTTCGTTTCACCTTCTTCTCTTACTTGAGGTGGTTCACTGAATAAGCAGCAAAAAAAGTTGCAGTCGTGGCATTCACTTGCACTTGAAGATTATTTTGTAAACAGCGTTTGCTTTTGATTCCTGGTTGGTTTATTTGGGGCTATCCATTTTCCCATGTAGTGGCCGCCACACTTCTATCCTTCCTTTGCAGTTTGCTGCTTAGCTTTAGGTCTGCAGACTGGGGGGGGGGGGTTGTATAGCTGCACCACCATGCAGCTGCCTGCTATGCCTGCAGCTAGAAACTATGTGGGACAAGACTTTCCTTCTCCGCCGGCCACCAACCCCTTTCCATTGCCTGAGGGGAGAACTGAAGTTGCTGCTCTCTTCCATGCCCAGTCAGCTTGCTCTGACACCCTTCCCCCACCCTTACTAAACTGCTCTTTGGCCCGCAGCAGCAGAAAAGAGTTTCCAAAAGGCACCTGGGTTTGTTCATAACCAAAGAGACACCCAGAGCAGTTGCAGACCCAAGGGCACGTTGGCATTTTGCCTTAGCTGGGGAAATCAATCAGATTAAAAAGTGGAGTGATACATTTAAAAATGAACTTAATCCAAATTTGTTTCTTAACTGAGCCCCTTTTCACCACTCCAGGCAGGGCCTACCACCCATCAGCTCACGTTCAGGATGGTTAGTCCTTCCTGTGTTGCTGTTGGTTACAGGCTACGTGCTCTGATCCTTGCTGGAGTTCACTGCATTTTATAATTGACCATTTGGAAATTTCCATCAGTAGGTGAAAGAACTTTGCTGAAGTGCCCTACTGTACTGCATTTCATGCCACCTCTTTTTGCCTTAAAGTTATGGAGAGTCTTAAGCAATGACATCTGATATTACATAGGTATTAATTGAAAGGGTCTGTGGAATGGGCCTTATAAGTGTGTCTGGGATGGGACCTGAATACTGTAATGTCTGTAGAGTGAGAAGAAGAAAGAGCAGAATGTCTTGGTTTGCTGTTCCCAGATACTCAGACCTCTGCAAGGATTTCCTGTCAGTGAGAACCAAGTCGTTTAGTGTCACAGACAGATGGCAGGTTTGACCTCACAAGTAGTTGTGACTCCAAGAACAGCATTACACTTTTTCATGTGGAAGTGACTAGCCTCCCACATGATGCCCCCACCCCTATACTCCCCTTTCCAAACTGATAATACCATGCTGATCTCCTTTCTGGGCACCAACTCCTGGAAACTTTATTGGGCACCAGTGGGCCCTTTTTACTCAGTTGGGCTGAGAATACTGAAAAGCAGAACATTAGCATTTATTCTGTGTTCTTTTTGTAAGAGTATCTTCTGGCCTCCTGTAGTGTCAGGAAGTATTCTGGAGAAAGAAAAATGGCCGGTGATTAAAAATGATTTTGAAGTCTGACTTAGAAAGATTTTTTTAAAAAAAATAGAGTGTCAGGGTTAGGATTTGTGGATGTGGACATATGTCTGCACTCAGGCACCCAGTGTGTGTTTTTTTTTAATCCATTCAGTCGTGTCTGATTCTTGGAGACTGCCTGGACAAGTCCCTGCAGTTTTCTTGGCAAGGTTCTGCAGAAGTGGTTTGCCATTGCCTCCTTCCTAGGGCTGAGAGAAGGTGACTGGCTTAAGGTCACCCAGGTGGGACTAGAACTTATGGTCTCCTGATTTCTAGACTGATGCCTTAATCATTCCACCAAACTGAATCTCACATTCAGTGTAGGTGATTATAATTTTTAAGTGTGCCAGAATTTTGGGAATGACCCAGACCAACCTTTCCTATTATCCTACGTTATAATTGTGAAAAAGATTAACCCCTCCATCCAGCACTTACGCTGGAAAAATTACAGAGCCGAGGCCTATGGACTGCATCTGGTGTCTTGGCCCATAGTGCTCCATCAATTAGGATTAAATCACTCAGAGTGGTTTATGGGAACAATCTGAAGACAGATAGGAGAACCAATAGACTTTAAAACTATATTTAAATAAATGTGTCTGATCAGTCATCCTGCAAACCTTCTGCTCTCTATGATCAGATTTCGTTAAGATTCTAAGAACTGTGATGTAGGAAACATGGTTGAAATAACATGCTACAGATTAGTCATTATGAGATGAGCTCTGCAGGATCCTCAATCATTATTAGGGTGATCCTGCTGCAACTTAGTTTTTTTTTAAAGAAAACATGCATACAAATATACATACAAACATGCATACATACCAATCACACTTCCCATTTAGGGTAAGCAATGTTTCGTTATATGCAAAAAAAGTTAAAAAGTAGTAAGTAAAATAAATTGGAGGCAGGAGATAAATGAAATGGAAAGGAAATCTAAATCTTATTTTTTTCCAACACCATTTATATATATCTCTTTACCTTTCTCTCCTTACAGTGCATCCCTGCTTCCATCACATCCATATACCATACATTGCCTTTTGTTCTTTAAAATCTGTTTTCATTTTTTATAGTAATTTTATTAAAAGTTACAATTAAAAAGATGAAAACTAATACAGACTGAAAAAAATAAAAGAATAAAAATTAAAAATAGAAAGTGCAGAAAGAAAATAATATAGTAAAGAAAAAGAAAAGAAATATATAAAGAAGTGACTTCCAGCCTTCATCACAACAAGTATAAACAATTTTAGTAACTTATCACCTTCTCTTAAAATACAACAAATGATCTCTTCTTCCCATATCCCATCTCTTATCTATAAACAAATCCTTAAAGCCTTACCATTTCAGTCCTGATCAGCAAAAGTTCATTAAGGATTACCAGAAATAACAACATACCATTTTAACCTTGATCAAAGAAACCAACTTTATATTCCTTCCTTTTACTTTTAACTATCTTGATCTTTAGTCCCTTCAAATAATGTCCTAGATTTCTTTTCAGTTTTTCTTTGACCCTTCTCACAAGGATTCTTGTAATTAATTCCAAAATCTTATTTCAAATCCATCTGGAACCTTAGTCTGTTTATAACTTTCCAAAATCAAAGCTCTAATCACCCTTTTGCCATTTATTCCAAAGGGGGAAAAAAACCCTCCTTAATTTGTATTTAAAACTTATTTCAGTAAGGATTGAAGGAAACTCACCCAGTGCTGTAAAACTTGTCAATCCAAAGGTTCCTAATAGTTGAAAAGCAGTCAACAAGCAATTTCTGAAAGTGTGCAAATTTAGTGTCCTTTCAGAGGTGCTGACTGCGGTTTAAGCAAAAAAGAGGACTATTCCCTCGTCTCCCAGAGCTCTAAACCCGCTGGAGACTGCTGTTTTGCAGTCTCCTCCTGAGGAGTAACTGTCTGGAGCACTTGTGGGCAATCTCAAGTCCTCTTCTTGTCTGGAGAGGAATTACGAAGAGCTATTCTACTCACCAGCTCTTCATTCTGCTGTGGTTGTTGGCTCCACATCTTCAGTTATTTTTTCCCTGGAAGTCCCTTTAAACTCTGTGTTCTTATCCAACCACAGTTTTGTTCAGTCTTCTCCTTCCTCTCAACCTGTTCAGTCTTCTTGCATGTAGTTGTTTTGCAATTTGATTTTCATTTATTCTTTCTATATAACCAGATCCCCTCAACATTTTTTTTGTACTGGTCAATTCACTTTTGTGTTTGATTCACATTCTATCCGTTCTTGACCCTATCACTTCTTGTTTGTCCAGACATGCTTCTGTTGTGATCTATTCCCACTGTATTCAACTTTTACGTTTTTCCTCACATGTCCAATTCACATTACTGCTTGTCAGCCTGATCTGGGATAATATCTAAGCCTGCCTACTAAACTTGTGCAAAAATAGGAGAAATTGTTCCAAAATAGGAAAAAATTGAATGCAGTGTCCTTGGTAATGCTTGCATGTAGCATTCTCAGTGGAAGCTTTTTTTATTGTTCCCAAATACTATCATGTTCTGGTAGGGATTTAAAAAAAATTGTATTTGCAATCGCAGAGATTGAGATAGATAGGATTTGTAATTCTGTAGTGTGTATACAGCAAACTGGTGTTTTGAAGACTACTTTTATGCTGTTGTGTGAGTCATGTGCGATCCCTCAACACTGCACTTTGAATTAATGCTCCTGTATTTAATTTGCATATCAGGTTGTGGCTCACTCACTGATCCTTGATTCCAGCAACCATTGGCTAGGTTGCTCTGTCCTCTTTCAGCTCCATTGGACATCTGTTGTAGCCGCATCTGCAAACTTGATTGCCTTTTCATGAGTTGTGCTCACTTTATTTTATACCAGTTCCAGAGTGCAAAATGCATATGCATAACAATTATGTTACAGACCTCCTGTTCATTTGATGACATTTATGGTAGGGTGTTGGTGTGTACACAGAGATGAGAGAGATCATTTCATATTGCAAAATTTTTTAGCTCTCCAAAATGTCATCAGTTTGCTTCCGCTTGAATATTTTGCATCCAGGCACTTCAAATTATGATTTTAATCTCAATCCCAGTAGACTCAGTTAAAACAATTTAATTCTGTTTTAGTAGATAGCTCCACTCTGTACATTATAGCACAATTAATTCTGATTTTTTCTTAGATTAACTGATTTGAATATTTTATTTACTGTCAAAGCTGTGGTGCACTTTGACCTTATTAGATAGTAGACCGACTGCAGTTCAAATAAGTATGGATATTTGGAATATATATTTGCTGTAATGTGCTTGAACAGGCTTTTACTGTATACATATGTGTGTGGTTATTCTGATCAATTTTCTTTAAAAATTAAAAAAATACTGCCATATTACAAATGGTTTTTATTGACAATGGTATCAGGTCTTTTTTACAAAACGTTTTAGGAAAAATTGAAATCTCCTTAAATCGAATATTTAAAATCTAATTTAAATAGAAGGGAATAATCATTTTTAAAAATCATTGATTTTTATCCTTGTATCTAGCTGATACAAGGGACGCGGTGGCGCTGCGGGTTAAACCGCTGAGCTGTCGATCGGAAGGTCGGCGGTTCGAAACCGCGCGGCGGGGTGAGCTCCCGTTGCTCGTCCCAGCTTCTGCACACCAAGCAGTTCGAAAACATGCAAATGTGAGTAGATTAATTGGTACCGCTTCGGCGGGAAGGTAACGGCGTTCCGTGAGTCATGCTGGCCACATGACCCGGAAGTGTCCTATGGACAACGCCGGCTCCAAGGCTTTGAAACGGAGATGAGCACCGCCCCCTAGAGTCGGACACGACTGGACTTTACGTCAAGGGAAACCTTTACCTTTACTATCTAGCTGAAATCCTAGCTTATATAGGTACTTAAGCCCAAAGTGGCCTGCTTTTTAAGTAACACTTAGCTATGATGCCATTTGTTTCAATGCAATGTGTGTAAACATCCAGGAAGCCAGGGTCAGTGACTGAAAATGATTGTGTAAGGTCTAACTTAAAGCTATACAAGCCAAGAAAATCAGAGCTAAAAGTGTAGTTCCTGCTGTTTTTTCCATTGGTGTTCTAAGGAGTCACCAAACACTAAATACATTGACGAATTTGTGCTTTGAAAAAAATCAAGATCTACTTTATACTGAAGAAAATCATAATGCCCCACAAGACGCAGAAAAGTTGTTTTTCATTTCTAAGTTGTTTGTAAGATCAAATGTCACTTTAATAAGTAAAGTATGGATGAGTCTCCCGCATCACTTCATTTCCCTTCCCAGAGCAGGGAAACATCAGAAAGCTGCAATTTATAGTTTCTTACTATATTCAGAAGTCATGTTGGACAACTTCCAACAAACCATTGTTTTGACTGTAACATGATTGGATTATCTATACATGGCCAGTGAGTGAACTTCTTTTAGAGCAGGATGGGCAACAGTATAGGAGCTGAAGTTAAATCAGTTTTCAAGGACTGGAAATACTCAGGATTAGGAAACAAATAGGAATGAACAGTCATTCTGGGAATTAGTCTCACCTGCAGCCTGTATAGGTTATTTTATTGACTCTCTAAGTCGGCATTCTATCACAGGACATTTGAAACAATGTTTTATCCCAAGTATGGAGCAAAATTCAGAATGTCTGTTCATAATACTAGAAACTGCTGTTTCATAGTTTGGTTCATCCTCCACCTTTTGCCTTCCACTTTTTCAAGGAATGTATTATACTAGAATAATTTTTGCAGGTGTGAACAAAATTTAATGTTATGAAACACCAGACTGCTCTAGAATAAATAAGATTGCAAGGCAAGGTAGATGGCTTATTTATAATACTGCTTGACCCCAAAACTCTTGGATATTTTTTTGGTAGTTTTGGTCACAGCAATTGTGATGGAAACAATGATTTCATCCCTTCCTTTTTTAGCAGAATGTGGTTTTATCAGTGGATATACAGGCACATACACCTGCAGGTACTAGGAGCAGCTAGGACCCCATATCTTTGTTAAATTCTTTGTTAAGGAATTTAGGTTGTTTAGGAAACACCTCCCAGGCACATTTTTCAGGATAATCTAGAGCAAAAGTCTACTTTCTGCAGTTTCTAGGCAATGATCTTTTGTAAATTAAGCTGGCACAGCACATTATGAGAAAATGACTGTTCAGAGTACTGTTGAATGAAATTAATGCAGCAAATGAAAAGAATTATTTAAATGTAGTAACTAGGGATGTGAATGGAAACAGCTCTTTGATTGAGTAACTGCCTGGGAAAATTCAAAGGTTTTAAATGTGAATTGTTCTGGTGGTAACATTCTGTTATATGTTGTGTTGTTGTTGCTAGTATGTCTTAGGTGGTGGCAAACAGTGCTGAAATGAGAATGTCTTCACTATACAGCATATTTAGTTTTATTATAAGTCAGTGAACTGATTTTTGATTTTAGATAACTTATGTATTAGAATGATCTGCAAGGAGCCTAGGGATAACACTCCTCTCTTCTGCTCTCTTTTAGTGGAGCTGTGAGGAGGAGTTGGGAAACTTTTGTTTCTGTCTTGATTAATTTCAAATTAATGTATGTCTGAATTCATCAATGTGATAAATCAAATTTTAAATATTATCAGTTAAACTAGACAGTTTGATAGTGGTTTGTTTCAAACATCTCTAGTTAGGGTGTGACAGTTTGTTGGATTCTGTGAAACTACTGTATATGCTTCGGTTAATAAAAGCAGAAAAGGTCTTGATTCATGATACAGTTGCTGCAGAAAAGGGAATATGTGAGTCTAAATCTTGCTGTTGATTGTCCCTCTCATGATAAGGGTTCTGTACTTCGAAAGCTGGTTTTTATTAGTCAAATGATGTTCATATGGTCCAGGAATGAACCCTTGACTGTCAGTGATTCTCCAGAGGTTGGGACAAAATTTTTTCTAGGCCTATTGCTGTTTTCCTCTTCCGTTCCTTTTCTGAATTACATGTGCTTTACTATTGAAAGCAATTGTACCTAGACAATATAGATCATTCAATAACCTGACAATTGTATTATGAGTTCCCCATTTTGACAGTTATTTTAAAAATATATTGAAGAACATACTGATTTTCAGTGCCTCAAATGTAATTCTTTGCTCAACACCTGCCCTCTCTATGGCTTTGCTCAGCTCTAGTTCTAGCACCAGCTGTGCTCACAACCTTACTCTTCCCTAGTTACATCTCACTTCCTGTTTCTTTTTACTTTGCCATATTCTGGCATTTTTTGGTGTGTGTAGGTGTGCACATCTGTCTGTAGAGCAGATGAAAACTGGGGGCAAATCCAGATAAAACAAAGCATAGAGAATGGTGACAGAGAAGATAGGATACACTATTACAGAATGTGGGTTTAGTTCTAAGGCCATAATGATAAAGTAATCACAATGCCAGCTTAGTATTCTGCAGGAAAAGCTTTGTTGATCCAGATGCAGTTGGGCCTAGAGATGGTCAGCCACACAGATTTGGACTAGTAAGAATAGTCTGATGATGATTGAAGTCTCAGAACCCACCCCGTAAGGAATTAAGAGTTTAAAGAAGCATTAGAAGTTACTTAAAAATGTATGCATTCTTGGCAAGCAGAGATCATAAATACGGTGGAGGTTGGAGCAAGAGCAGGAAACGCTTAAAGACATGGGATTTCTTAAATCCTAGGATCAAAATCAGAACTGATTTTGTTGGGTATGCTTTGCAAGGCTCAAGAAGCTTTTCTGTTTTTTTCTGAAGGATCAGTGCTGTTGCAGGTTCTACAGTTTGGCAACAAACTAGGTTGTGCATGCAGTCTTGACAAATGGAGTAGGAAATACGTTTCCGTAGAAATCTAAAGTGAAGTGACTTTCAACATAGTCCAGTGGAAGTTGGTCAGGCCTGCAGCTGTAAATGTTATGGCATCTCCTCCAAAATTCTGCAAATGAATATTGTCATATTCAACAGATTCAGAAGAAAACAAAACGAAACGGAATTTTACTTACATTCCAATTACTGGCCAAGGGGCCTTGCTTCTTCTCCACGTTCTTCTGAATAAGGAAATTACACAGTATTACATATTGCTTGCTTTTCAGTCAACTCTTCCAAATTCCAGTGTGGATGATACCTATTCTGCAGTTGCAGTGTAGTGGGTATGAGATAACTGATATATTGAGTTCAGTAATATCCTCTGGTGGTTGAAAGACTACTACTGGAAGATTCCTTTCTCCAGCATACTGTTAGCCTTCTGCTTTCTGCATGCTCCCCCTATCTGTTCTGAAGCGTCGTGGGACTGTCTAGAGTTGCGTAAGAGATGGTGTGGGAACAGAAAAAAAGAAACTCACTTTATGTCATTGGAGGCCCGCTTACCCAATCATGGATTTTTGCCACCTCAATGTCTTTTTGTATTTTTTTTCCCAGAGGCTTCCCATTTTGAAATGACGGCATGTAGGAGACAGCAGAAGGTGGGCAAAGGACCTAATATATTATAAAACATATAATAGTTTACTTCCGGCAAAAAAGGTTAGAATTGAAAAATTCTCTGGCAACTTTGCAGACCAGAAGTATGGGAAATACTATTTTATCTGTTTCTTAAAAAACTGTGGGAAAATTGTAGCAGGTGGCCATTGAATTAGGGATGTTAATAGTATAAGTCTATATGCCAGTCTTCCCCAACTTGCAGGAATCCAGATGGAAGCATTGCTGCTAGATGACTCTCCAGTCTCTGCTTGAACACATATGGTAAAGAGGCCACCATCTCTCAAATTGGTTCTACTGTTAGGTTGCTTTTATCCTTAGGAAGCTAATCTTAATATTCAAACTGCATTCTGCTGTTCTGTAACTTAAAGCTGCCATTCCATACCCTGCACTATAAGATGTAAGAAAAATGGTGTTGGCCATTTTCTGTTTGACAGCCTTTAAGGTATTTGAAGAATGCTCTCATATCCTTCCTTGCTTGTTTTTTCTCATGGCTAAACATGCCCTGTTTTCCCAATCTCCTTTCATAGCCCCTTTGCATCTTCATTGTTTTCCTCTAAATCTATTCAGGTTTCTCTGAATCCTTAATGTGTGGTGCCCAGAATTGTATGTAATACTAATGGTGGATTTAATCAATGAAAATATAGTGGAATAATTTCTTTCTGGCATTTGAAAATTATATTTCAATTCAACCTAAAATGTTTGTGACAAAGTCCAAATTTCATTTTAAAAGTATATTGCCAAGCCAGGTATCTCTCATTGTTAAAGTGTGTTTGATTTCTGTTTACAAGGTGAAGAACTTTGCATTTGTCTCTTTTAGCCTTTATTTCTATATCCTGCACTTTGGGATGAATGCAGTGGGAATGAGGTACTTAAGTGTGTGTGTGGTAAACCAAGAAGCAGTAGGGTCATGAATGAATGGGTGTTGAATGAAGGTGGACTGAACACAAAACTGAGTGACCGGTATGAAGGAAATGTGATAAGGTGTTAGGAAATATGTTCAGGTGTTTGGATCATGTAGAGAGAATAAATGAGGATCAAATTGCAGTAATAAAGAGTGAATGGTTAAAAGAAAGAAGATCAAGAAAGTAATGACTTGATGAGATTCTCAAAAAGAAAGAGATGAGAAATAAAGAACAAAAGACTGTGTATAGTATAAAGCGATGTACCCCAACCTGGGGGAAGTGAGGATGGTTTGCAAAGATAGAAAGATATGGAGAGGCAGAGTAGATGGTACTGGTGTCAGCAGTCTAACTATGTTTCTTTTCCTTATTTCATGCCTTTAATTTCTTGGCATATTATTTCTTGCTCCTTTTGTGTACTCTGCATAACTTTGAAAGGGAATAGTGTGGTGGGTTTGTATGTATGTATGCACCTGACCTTTTCCAGTTTTGAACCACTTGGTATCACGGCTTTCTGTTCTAACGACTGCTCTTGATCCGTGTATAGGTTCCACATGAGTATAATTAAGTGCTCTGGAATTCCCATTCTTCTTAATATTAACCATAATTTGTTATGGTCCATACAGTCAAACGCCTTTGTGTAATCCATGAAAAAGAGGTAAACATCTTTCTGGTATTCTTTACATTTAGCCAAGATCCATCTGACATCAGCAATGATATCTCTCATACTGCATCCTCTTCTAAATCCAGCTTGGACTTCTGGTAGTTCTCTGTTGATGTAAGGCTGCAAACGTTGTTGAATTATTTTCAGCAAAATTTTGCTAGCGTGCGAAATTAATGAAATTTTCAATAATTTCCACATTCTGTTTGATCTCCTTTCTTTGGAATGGGTATGAATATGGATCTCTTCCAGTCAGTTGGCCAAGTTGTTGTCTTCCAAACTTCTTGACATAGAAGAGTAAGTGCTGCATCTGATTGTTGAAATATCTCAATTGGTAATCCATCAATTCCTGGAGCCTTGTTTTTCGCCAATGCCTTCAGTGCAGCTTGAACTTCTTCCTTCAGTACCGATGGTTCTTGATCATATTCTACCTCCTTAAATAGATGAACGTCGACTAATCCTTTGTTATACAGTGATTCTGTATATTCCTTCCATTTTCTCTTAATACTACCTGCATCATTTAATGTATTAAACAAATAAATCAGTTTTAGAAGAAATACAACCAGAATGTTCCCTAGAGATGAAGATAACTAGGCTTAGACTCTCATACTTTGGGCACATCATCAAGAAAGACCGATCTCTTGAAAAGGACATCATGTTTTGTAAAGTCAAGGGCCAGTGGAAAATAGTAAGACCTTCAATGAGATGGATTGATACAATTATTGCAACAATGGATGCAAACATTGAAACAGTCAGGCATATGGCGCAAGACCGAACAGCATTTCGTTCTGTTATACATAGGGTTGCCATGAGTCATAGACGACTCAACAGCAACTAACAACAACAAATGCACCCGACCTTGTATCATCTGCAAACTGGGTAAGCATTACCTCCATCTCTTAGTCTGAGTCATTACTAAAAATATAGAAGGCCTAGGGCTGATACTGTTTTCTAATCTGATAAGGAACCACTGATGACAATTCACTGATTACAATTTTTGAGCCAGCCATTTATGTCTCATGCGATATAGCACTTAACCAGCTTGCTAATCAGTGTGTCATGAGGTACTTTGTCAAATACTCTGTTGGAATCAAGATATATTACATATGTACAATGTTCCCACAATCTACTAAGGAAGTTACTGACTGGAAAATTAGATGAAGTTAGTGTGGCAAGATTCCATGTTATTCTGCTATTCTTGACAAATCCATATGACTTCTGATAATGAGCCAGTATTATTTTCAAGATGCTTTGAAATCAAATCTCTTCAAGTTCTGCTTTAAAATATTACCCAGTATTAGTGTCAGACCTCCCTGATCTTCCTTCTCTCTCTTTTTGAAGATCAGGACATTTGTTCTTCCCTATTTGTTCATCTGGGACTTCATGACTTATCAGGGATTTCTCAGGGATTCTTAATTCATGTGCATTCATCAAGGCCATCAGCATGTTTCTTCAGTATCTTAGGATCCAATTCTGGTCTTGGAGATTTAAACTCATTCGGTATCCTGTTACCAGGTTTTGTTTTGCTTTGTTTTTTTTTTTAATCAATCTCAAGCTTTAGTCCCTGTACCTCAATTAGATATGCACCTTCATCAGATCTTCACTAAATTTTTTGTATCGCCACATTAGCTGCTTCTGCGGTCCTCCATCTTTTTTTCCCTCATTGGAATTGTTTGTAATTTGGCTTTTAGCATATTCGTTAGAATCTTTGAGCCATGTTAAGCTTCTTTTCCCATTGGTTTTTGCCAAGTAATTCTACTTAGTAATGCTCTGAATTTATTGAATATGCTTTTTAAAGTAGAATTTATGCATTTGACTATGCTCAGTTTTACTTGTCCTTAAAAATCAAGAAATCCAGCATTTCCTTTCACTTCCTCATTGTTTCTGCTACAACTCCTTCCTCAACTAAGTCTTCACTGCTGACAAAAATTAGGTCAAAGATTTCTCATCCTTTTGTATGTTTTTCCACCCTCTCAAAGAAAAACTGTTTGCAGCACAAGTCATGAGGTTCCTTGAAGGACAGTGCTTGGCAGAGTGTTTCGCAACAGATGTTGGGTAATTAAATCTCCCATCTCTTAATGCTTCTATTCAGTGGTCAGGTGGGTGATACTAAATACCAAAAACAAAGTTGCTTTTATTTATTGCTTGAGTTTTTTTTTTAATTCATGTGCTCTCTATAGTTTTACCAAATTTCTTTATTTGGAATTCTGAACTGGAATGGATATTTTTAACATGGAGTGCAACTCATCCTCCATTTCTTTTACTTACATTCCTTTTAAACAAATTACGTCCTTTAATTGCTATTTCCAATCATGGGAGACTTCCCACTGGGTCTCCATTGTATCTGTTAAATCATATTCTTATTATTTTTATTATTTTCTATCTCACCTTTATTATTTTTATAAATAAGGTGGCGAACATACCTAATACTCCTTTCTCCTCCTATTTTCCCCACAACAACAACCCTGTGAAGTGAGTTGGGCTGAGAGTGAGTGACTGGCCCAAGGTCACCCAGCTGGCTTTCATATTTGTCTTTCTGAAGTAAAAGCTCAAATTCATCTTGTTTATTTCTGATATTCTGGGCATTAGCAAATAGGCAATCATGGCTGTGAACTTTATGAGCCAATGTTCTTTCTGATTTTCATTTAGTAATTTGAGAGGTCCCATTTCTGCAGTACTTCCCACTTTCTGCAGTGTACAGGTCTATCAGGGTTTTCACTTTCACCTACCACAGAATTAAGTTTAAAGTTCTCCTAATCAAGCTCACTATGCTTTGGCAAAACAGATTTTACCAGTCCTTGTGGGTGTAGTCTCTCTCTGCTGGAAGCCCATCACTGTTATAATTCAGACCATAGTTCAAAAAATTAAATATCTCCAGTTGACATCATTTGTTTTATATAGCCACTGATTGATTTGCAGTATTCTTTTCCTTTTTGGTCTTTTTCCAGAAGTAAGGATGAAAAAGAACACCACATTAAACTTCTAAGTTTTTCAAAGACTATAGTGACACTGTTTTAGCTTTTCTTTGTAATATTGTTTATCCCCATATGTGTTAAGAAGGAATACTTGTCAGTGGGCTTGATATATCTTAGAAATAGTTTTGTCAACTCCACATTGCTCCTGGGAGAAAGCACTCTTCACAAACTGATGGGTCTGGTCAGCATATTTCATCTCAATTCCTGATAGTAGTGAGTCACCAACTGCCACAGCTCTTATTATAGGGTACAGTTGCATCCTCTTTAGAAATTTATAATTATCTCTCATTCTTGTGTCTTTTTTTCTCCTGAATGCTGAAGGTCTTTGTCATCTGCAAGGGTTTGAGAATTGCAAGGGCCTGAGTTCCAGGGATGCAGAATATCTTCTGCATTTCTTGTTTCTGCCTGTTACCTTCATCCACCTGGCTTGCTGTTCTGTTTAACTGTCTTCCATATGGATAGCTGCTATTGTAGAGCTGTCTTTGATAAATCTTCCTTTTGATAAATCCTGTGTTTTTTTTGTTATCAGCTAAAGTGTGGCCATTCACTGCTCTAACCCTTTGACTTTTTCTTCAAAGACTGCTACAATTTTGCACTTGCTGCAAATATATACTTGGTTGATTTTAGGCAGGAAAACAAACATGCCACAAGCATTGCAGGTCACAATTGCAGACTCCCATCATTCATCTTCACTTTGGCTTCTTTGGGCATGATCACTAGAATGGCTTTTATTTGTCCTCTTCACTTTTCAGGCACTTAGGTTAGCCAAATACAAATTCTTGATTTATAGGCAATTTCTTAGAGTATTTTTTTTTCTTCCAGATCTTCACTAAATTGGTCAAGTGATAGTAATTACTAATTAATTCAATTGATTTGAACAGAGGTGTGGTGAAGCATATGGTACAGTCACCAAATTGTATAGTTTATTTGAGGTAAGCACGAGAGCATGGAATTATATGCATATAAGAATGTAGATGTGTTCCTTATCTCTGACTAGTTGAAGAGACTAAGAAGAAAATCTGTCTCAGAACACCTTTTCCCCATTTTTTTCTGTTTTTAAAGGGATTGTTTCATTAATGCAATTTGTTTTCATCTATGTACTTACTGGCTACTGGTGCTGTTAAGTATAGAGGAGCATTATAGGACCTTTGAATGTTAATGCGTGTACCTCTTAGTAGAGCTCTAGAAACACCATTAGTTGGATGAACTGTGTTCAGTGGAGTAAAGCAGCCAACTCAAGTATAGATGCTTGGAGGCAGTAGTGATGTTTCCCTAACCATTTCTTCTGAGCTCCCTGGCTATCCCCTGTTTGGAAGGACTAAGCCATGTGTGTCATATCATCTGGTTCCTGCTTCCTAAATGAACCTACTGACCTCCAGTGTGATGGGGATTCCTGTATAATTGCTAGTGTTAAAATTTGACCACCATTCTAAAGTGTAGATGGCTTTTGTGCATGCGATAGAGCTGGGCACTGCTGCCTTTGAAAAGCACTGTCCTTTGAATGTCATTTTGGAACTGGTTATTCACTATGTGATATAGGCATTGCATTTTGCTTTTAAAGAACTGATTTTATATTTACAATACTGTAACATTTTCATTTAGCGTTTTACGTTCCTCAGACTATTTGATTTCCTTAGTCTGCAAGTCAGGAAATCAAATAGTTTGATTACAGGGCAGGGAAAAGCAGACTTCAAGCTTGTGTGATAGACTTTGATTTAGACAAGAAACTTAAGATCTACTCTCTCTCCAAAAGTGCATAGGATTAAAAAATAAAGAATTTCAAACCTTAGAGGTTGTTTTCTGGTTCAGAGTTGAGCAGAAGTCATAAAAACTTAAATACAAAAACCTGTTCTGTTTATGTCCTCTACCCCAAAACAGATTTCCTTCATTTTAGCTGTTTTAGAGTGAAGAAGAATCATTTTACTGTTGCTGCTGTTAAACAATTGATGTTGATCTGTTGCAAATCAGAGGCCTCCTAGTTGATTCCAATCTATCTCCTTTGACCCCTGCTTTAAGAGATAAGACTATTTGCCCTTAGCAAAAAGAACCTTGCTGTTAATCATTTTGAACCAATGTAGCAGAGTAGAGTATGAAAAGGTAAATCCTTTAAAAAAGTATCTTCATGAATTCAAAGAGTTTCAAGGAAGAATTAGAATTATTTGGTCCCATTTTTAATGCATTAATTTTAGCAGTGCAGTATGGGGAATTTGGCAGGCATTAGGAAGACTAAACGTTGCATATAAAGTCAAATAGTGATTAGAATATATAAATTATGGCTGTTTAGACTTGTCCCATTTTATGTGGGAAGAATCTTGCAAGGGGGAGCAAATTAATTAACAAGTCACCACTACTAGACCGCATGCTTATTGTTAGGGTGGTAATGCTCTGGTGTTTTAGAAGTTGCCAAACCAGAGAAAACACTTCAGAGTTAATTTTATCTGAAGAAAAGGGTCCAGCACCATCTGTGTGCTTATAGGCAGCTGTACTAAAAATTCTGTTTCCTGCACTACAGGATGTTCTTGGTTTGGGGTTCTGTTGGACTAGTAATTTATCCTGTGTTAAAATGAGTTCATTGCTGTTTATAGCATGGAGATGGATTGAAGGCAAAATAACTTCTTTTGGTTGAATGCTGTTTTATGTATGTGTGATTGATTTCCTGCATCCTGTATGTAGATTGAGCCCTACACTGAAACGAAGCATGGGAATAATGTTATTGCTGTACCTTGGAGGGCTTTGGTTCCATCTCCATATTTTCAGGATTGAAAAGATTGGCTGGTAGCTTTGTCTCTGAGTAAGAGCGGTCTCTCAAAAGCTTGGGAATGGAAGAGTAGTTCTACTTTTTTTTCTTTAAAAACATGTCATTTTGCACACTGTTTTCTGTGAGCGTATACAATGCCTTTTCTCTGAGGAAAATTGACATTGTATCTCCCTCTCCTCCAATGATACAGTATTCTGCAGTAGCTCCTGCCCTATGGAACATCCTTCCCCCAGAGGTGAGACGAGCCCCCTTGTTCCTGGACTTCCGCAAAAAGTTAAAAACTTGGTTTGGTCATCTTGCCTGAAGCAGGCTGGGGAACAGCCCTTCGTGAGGTGGCTAGCGCCCTAGGACGATTTTTACTCATGGACTGAAATACAACTTTTAGGCATTGGGATTTTACTATATTTTATTATATTTTACTCTTGTTGTATATTTATTGTGGTATTTATATTGATACTATATTTTAATTCTGTTTTTGTAAACCTCCCAGAGTCCCTCCTTTTGGGGGGAGATGGGTGGTAATAAAAAAATTGATAAATAAAATTTCAATCATTGCTTTAAGTTTCTGATGGGAAGGTACTTTAAGAGTAGTACAGTGTAATGGATGGCTTTGAGTATGGACAAAATACTCCACTCCAAAGCAACAAGTGAACTTTTCCCCCTAAGCTTTATTATCGTGTTTTGGGGTAATATACAGGGAAGAGAAGATTCACTCTTTTTTCTCTACTTGTGTCCCCTTTAAAATACTTCCTCTAAACATAACAATTAAGTTCAGGATCACCAAGTACCTTATTGGTATCAGCGGAAGCTTTTCTCCTAGTCTGAATTTTCTGGGGTTACAGAATATGGGGGAAGGGAAGGTTGCCATTTGGTTTCTCCCTCCCATGGTAATTAAGTTTTGAAAATAAGATATGATTCTCTTGCATTCCATAATTGGTCAGGGCTTTAGGTAGTGAGTTTGGCATCCTGGGGAGCAGATTTGAGATAAAGGCCCTATTGGCCAATACCATGTTTCTTGTAAGTGAAGTCTCCTTCAGATCAGACTCATGGGTACAGTGCTCCATGTAGCTTTCTTGGCATGCATACTGAAGTAGTTGCTGCTGCCTTTTGGGTTTTCTTTTCAGTCTAGCTTACATCCCTGGAATTCCTGTTGATCAGGTCTAACTCTGCTGATGAGTGGTATGCAAAATAATTTGAAATCAGAACAGATGTTGCAACCTTACCAAAAGTGTTCAGTATTGATAAAAGTAATATTCTGCTGCAAACTGTCCTTTTTGGATATGTGTGCAGCATCACAATGCACAAAAAAAGGGGCAGAGCTTGCATTACCAAGCTGGGACCTTTTGCCTCCCACTGTTGAAATTACGTATTGTTTCTGACATATTCAGTGTCTAACCTTAACTGAAAGTGCTACCTGATTTTTTGAGAGCCTGTGTGAGGCATTTTTCGTTTGGCCAGTTAAGTTGCACAAATTTGCTCAAACCTAGCATACTTTGCTTGTGATATATCTAATTCTGAAGTAGAAATATTGACTGCATGCAGAAATCTTCCATAGATCATAGGTGACTCTTAAGAACATCTTTAGTTGTTGAAGCCACCTTCTTTTTCTTGGACTTGCAAAACTGGGCAGGCAGAAATTGCAAGGTGATCCTGATTTCCTTTCTAACTCAACTTGGGAAAAATGTTGGAGATTGTTTGGACTGTATAATGCTGAGGTGCTCAGAAATCTTTAGTTTGGCTACCCAGCATCCAAACATAACTCTTGTTACCCTTTTCAGCTCCAAATTTAGTCCTGACTTTGTGTGACAGTACAGCAGAAGGTTGGTAGAAAGAGAAGGGCAGCATCCTAGTGACCCTAAATTATGGATTGACTTACCAAAACAATGGCAAACCACTTCTGTAATATTATCAAGGAAACTACATGGATATGTAGTCATAAAAGTTGGGACTAATTTGAGGGAGGCTTTACCTTTTTTTTAATCAAAAAGCAGTGGACTTCTGCTGAGCATCTCAGTTCAGAACTATATATTTGGCAGCAAATATGGTTTCCTTCCGTTGTGCCTTGTGTGAGCGACTGTATGTGAGAAGTTGCAGGCAGCAGGACAGCTGCTTAACTTTTTTCCCATTGGTTTTCCTTGCAACTCCTTTCTGCACCCAACTTCTCCTCCTGGTTCTGAGCTCAGATTTCCCAGCCAGCTGTAGAAAGGTCACATTGATAAGTAAGACTTCTTTCTCCTATAGCACTGGAAGTTTTGGAATCCTAAAGGAGTAATGACTAACTTAAAGGGACTGTGTCCCAACTGTTTTTAATATTTTGCATTAGGCAAGGTACTCAGACTTTTGAGTACAGGTAGTCCTTGCTTAGTGACTGCCTCATGCAGCAACCATTCACAGTTACAACGGTGATGAAAAAGTAACTTTGCAACCAATCCTTGCATTTACAACATTTGCAGGTCTGGAAAGCTGAAGTAATGTCATAAGCACAGTCATGGTTTCACTTGGTGACTGCTTTGCTTAACAACCAAGTTGCAGGTCCCAATTGTGGTCACCAAATGAAGACTACCAATACTACTATGCTTATGAACCTGTTTTCACCTGCTTCCTTTTCTTATGAACCAGCAAAAATGTTACCTTCTTTAAAATGTTTTATATTATATAATGTAATTTGGAAAACAATTTTTATACTTCCGTATTTATTTTACAAAATAAATTTTACAAAAACTGATTTACAGGTAGTCCTCGGTTAACAACAATAAGTGGGACTGGGAACTCTGTCATTAAGCAACACGGTTGTAAAGTGTGACATGTAACTGTGACGACTTACAGTGAAGGTCGCAAATGGCAATCACATGACCGCAGGATGCTGCAACTGTCTTAATTGCGAGCTGGTTGCCAAGTGCCTGAATCGTGATCATGTGACTGTGGGGAACTCTGCGATGGCTGCAACTTTGAGGGTGGGGTGTAGGTCCCTTTGCTCAGTGCTGTTGTAACTTTGAACGGTTGCTGAACAAATGGTTGTTAACCAAGGGCTACCTGTAATATGCCACTAGTCAACTGAGTAAGTGTTCAGTATTTTTATCCATTTTATTTTATAAATTTTAAGGTGGTGTTACTGTTACATTTGATACACAGATTAACAGTTAACGGTATATTTGTTTCTTGCCAACACGAGTCCAGTGAAATCATGAGTTTTATTCATGGTCACGCACACTCTTTTATTGCACTGCTCTGTACTGCAACATTTGAGAACTCCTACTGTAGAGGCTGCCTCCAATGCCCATCAGTGCATTATCAGTTTCTCCATAAAACAAGGCAGGATTGCTCAGAAAAAGTTGTGTCAAAAGATGGATTAAGTAAGCAAAATTTCCTTCCTGTTTTCTCTTTTGCAAACGCCCCCTTCAGTTTGTACAGTGTAGACAAATAGGATTAGGAATTCTGCTTCCATCAGTTTAACTTCAACTCTCATTTTTAATGAACTAATTTTTATCCCTTGTTACAGAGGTGTGTTTGAAAAATGCCAGTAGTTGTTGATTCTGCAAAAATTGCCTCCTGTCTTTGGCTATTGCTTGTACTGTTTTTAAATTTGGGAGAATTTAAAAAGGAATCCATTATTTTAAAAGGAGCCCTTGCATGGAAAAAGCTAAATCCAAGCTAGATTCTTGTGTGAACTCTTGCTCTTGTATTGTTGATTCCTTAGAAATGTCATCCTTATTTGAAATTTTTGGAGGTGTTCATCTCTTATCCAGCTCTAGTAGCGTGTGTACGGGGAAACAGATTTTCCCAATATAGCTCAGGACGCATGAAAAGCAAGATTCTCAAAAATTAGCAATTTGCATAACTTTGGAGAACATAATTCATTCAAGGTTGGTTGGCTGGCTGACTTTCTCTTTCTCTCTGTATGATTGGCCCTGGATACAACCTTACATCACTGCAAACCCTGGTGTTTAAAAAGTAAGATTCTTTTGCATCTTAAATGACCTTTGTTCAAGAAGACCTGGCTCCCCTTCTTGACAGCCATACTTGGTGGTTAAGGGTGTGCTGGCTTCGCCCCTGGCACGGATTTCCTCCAGCATTCTCCTGTGATTGCTATTCAGTTGCCTTCTGTGCTGAGAAGAATCTGAATTTCCTGTCAGCAGCAGGTTTTCTTGCTTTGTCTGGCTGCCATTTCATCACATGCTTTAATCACCACATCCAGCTTACAACAAGTAAGCTGGAAACAGCTGCCCCCCCTCACCTCTCAGGGTATACGCCAGCTACTTCTGAGGTTGCTATGGTCAGTTGATCTGCTTTGTTCCTTGGCAGTTGTTCTGACCTCAACTAGCTTTATTTGCCTGCGTCTCTCTGCCTTTGCTAATGGTCAGCTTGGGATTCAAAAGCAGCTCAGGAGTGCATGTGCATATACACGTGTATAACAATTACGTGCCCATTTCCTGATGATATGCTCTGTCAAGATGAAAGTGGTTTTGCATATCGATCATAAAACTTGGCTGAGCACCAGGATTCCATCATTGTCGTTAATTCTGCAACAGTTTTAGGTTTGGTTTTAAACAAGATGCAGGTTTCTTAAAAATTCTAAGTGCTTTAAAAATAGAACTAGCAAACAACGTTTGTAAAACACAGGGGAAGGACAATAATGAGATTGAGACAATGTGAGACCTGCTATTTTGAAGGTCTATATTCACTATAAGACAGCAAATGTGGGAATAAACTGACCTTACCCCATGAGAAGAAAAATTGTTGAATGCTCTTTTAATGTACATTTGCACACATCCCAAGTGCATTAACAGTTAAACTTTAAGCTCATAGCTTAAACTCACCAGACCACGAAAAGCCTCCATTAGTTACTCATGCTCCATTGCTCAAGTAGAATATCATGCTGAAATGTTTTATTTTTTTTCTCCTGCTTCAACTTCAGTGATATGTTTTAGGACTTGGATCCTGAGTTCTTAATTTTCCTTCCTGAAAAAAGCATTCTTATACCGGAACAGGAAATATGTTTTTTGGTTCAGGGAAACACTTCTTTTACAGCTTTTTCCTCTCCATGATGTTACGCTAGCACAATAGCATGGTAATAATTGCTGTATGCTTATAGCAATATTAAGAGATGTGCAAATGAGCAGCTTCACAAAAACAGTTATCCCTTTATCCTTCTTGATTTCCCTAGCCAAGAGTCTTCCAGATATGCTGGTTCTACAACTGTTGTTTCCCCATCCAGCTTAAATATTACGATTATGGTAATTACAGTTCAACATACCTGAAGGACAACAGGTTGGGAGTAGTCTGTATAGATTTATTGTGTCTATAGGCATAGGCCATTAACCAGGAAACCTACCATTGTCTTTTAATAGAGCTGTGATGTAGCCCCACGTCATGAATCATAATATTCTGTATATTCCTGCCATTGGCAACCAGTAATACATTGTTGGGAGTGATCTATGGAACAATGTGACATCACTGATCTTGCAGAGGGAAAACTATATGCACCTGCCATTTTGAGTAGCAGATGCTTGTTTATCATGATTGATTTACCTCTGGTGTAAGTTTCTTTGTCTTTGAAAGCATTCTCAGTATGTGTATGTATCAACTAGTAATTACTTGCAAAGTAAACATTTCAGTTTCAGTCCCTTTTCCTGAAGTGAAATTTGTGTATATTAGGGCAAAGATATGCTTTTTTTAAAAAGTTGTTTGATGTAACAAAAGTAAAAGTTATACACAGGACAAGTGGTGTGAAAGGGGAGTGGGTGAATATAGAATAAAAGTGGAAAGTATAAAGGTATACATTAGAAATAATTATCTTTTAAAATCTGTACCTGAATATGATACCAAGAAGGCTGGAGAACGATCAGTATGAATGGAGATATTCATCCATCACTTATATGGAAACATGATAATCACCTTTGTTATATTAGACTAGATAGTATAGGAATAAATTAAATTGTAAGTCCATTTGGTACGCCTAGTTTTTAACCTTTTTGTGTGTATGCACCTATTGACTCCTGGTGACTGCCTGGACAAGTCTGCAGTTTTCTAGGCAATGTTTTTGGAAGTGGCTTGCCATTGCCTTCTTTCTAGGGCTGAGAGTGCTGGCCCAGGGTTACCTTTATCTAGTTAAGATAAAGCCAATACTTTCTTGAACTGATATTTGTCAGTGGAAAAAATAGCAAATTAATTAAATTTATTTACACAAATATGTAAATATACTAATGTGTGTGCATTACACGCCAATACCCATATTTATTTATTTGTAAGATTTATAATCCACCAAAGGTTCTTAATATAGCTATCCTTTATTGATGGGCCATCCTGTAGTCTCACAATAAACATAGGAGGTCAAGTTGTGCTGAAATAGTGACTTTCTTCTCATGGGGTTTCTAACATATGTTTAGACTCTTATGAAAGTCATTTGACATGTAAAATACAAATGGAGAAATGTTGAAGTGCTGTCTCTCTCAATTTGTTCCTGAGTTTCAAAACTAACTGAATAGGAAATCTGGCCTCAGATTTCAGCAGTTCCCAATAATATATATCCCCTTGCCCTACCTCCCAATTTTTAAGGCCCCGTAACTGTTTCTTTCTTACACTGAACTCAGGTTTCCCAGGAGCATCATCAGGTTATGGGATTTTGCATTCTGGAATATTCCATGTTTATGCAGAAAATAATGGGAAAAAATAGGAAAGAAATCCAAAGCCTGATTGTTTTCCTGAAATATGGACTATAGATGACAATTGAAGAATATTGATAAAATGTTGGTTGTATTAGTTAACTTAAGCCCTTCATTGCTTACATCATTTGAAGAATTGTCAAGAGGCAGAACAGTTCCCCCCCACTTCAGTATGTTTGTAATGCCTGAGATTTCTCACCTGACCTTACTTATTACATGCTGGAGTTCCCCAGGATTTTCCTCCTGCACCCTTGTACTTGACTGATCAGAGTTTTGAGATCATAAATAGAAGATGTTCTTTGAGTTTCCCTGCAAGTTGAGATAGGTAGGCATGTGAGCAGTGGCTTTTTCAGAGTGCTGCTAGGCTGTTTTCATTTGATGCCTACCTTCATGTGATTTGGAGAGAAGTCAAAATCCATTTTATTTTCATAGGCTTTTAAAAATAATGTCAGTCCCTATATCTTTATTTGGATTGGTTTTAACCTACTTTCTATTTTATATTCATTTCAATTTACAGACTTGTATTTTTGCATTTCATGAATTTGCACTTGTTCTAATTATATTCTGTACATTACCCAAAGAACAACAGTTATTGAATGCCTGGTAAGCATTAAAAAACCCCATCAATTAACATTTCTCCTGTGATTTTCTTGTGGTCTTCAAATACGATAAATATCATATATGACAGTGCTTATCTGTATAAGGCCATCATTGTCTATAGAATTTTATAGGGGAAAAAATAGACCCTGCCTTGAAGGAACGTAGAGTGTAAATTAGAATGAAAGAAAAAAACAGCAACAGATGGGACAATGACAGAGTGAGGCAGGATGAGTTGGAATGCCATGCCATATCTTTTTATGATGATCTAAACCCCTCCCACTTCTTTCTCTTCCTATTTAATATTAGCAGGGAAAAGGCATCACATTTTTGGTAAATTGACTGTGATCAAGAAAGAATATTAAGCCAAAGGCTTTGCTGCAAAGGTAGATTTTGAGGATAGATTTAAGGGAGGATAGTTGGTCCAGAGAAACATCACTTTTTATTCTCAGTAATAAGTAGTGATGGGGAGATAAAAGTTTGTTTCGTTACAGGTGGGAAAGGAGATTGATTTATTGCATCAGTGGCCCCTCACCTTTTCAAACTGAGGCTTTCTCCTTGAGTAAAAAAGGGCTAAGAAAGCTTTTGAAAAGTTTCATACTCTGTTTCCGACCATGTCATTTACACATCAACAGTGAATTCATCTACCTGCCTTCTTCCCCTTGGTGTGGCAATCAACTTATAAATACTCTTCGGTTGGAAGCTGGAACTTCATTCAAAAGCAATTGTCTTTTTCAGTTGAGTGGAATTACCTTTTGAATACTATTCCCCACCCCATCCCTGAAATGATCTCTTTTTTCCTTCCAGAAATGGGTTCAGTTTGCAACCAGGCGCTTGTTATGCAAATGCAGGAATTTTGAAGTCAAAAGTCTGTGCTGTGGCAAAATGTTGCTATTTCATGAAGCTGTTTAGAATAGCTGGCGTATAATGGTGCTAAAATAGTATAAGAGAGGAAATGCAAGAAAGGATTTAATTTGGTCCCCAGCATGCAGTTGACATCTTTTAAACTCTTCTCTTGTTATACTAGCCATTTCCTAGTTTAAAATGTTGGCTTGGGATTAATTGCATGATTGGATAATCAAAGGCAAAGTATAGATGATATTGAGAATATCTGATTTGCACACAGACATGGCTAGACTTCTTGTGTTGCTTTTTCAAACAGGGCAATTTTTAAAAGAATATTTACAGTAAGAAGTTAAGAGCCACATTCTTAATATATCTCAGAGCTACTGGGCAAGTTCTAAATAGTTCTCTTTAAAAACTGTACAATTGAAAGCATCCCTAAATATGTCTGCAGATGAGATCTAGTTTCAATTATGGCTGTGGTTTCTTAGCCAAAACACACTTTTCCAGTAACTACTGTCATTGTTTTACTGACGGAAACACAACACACCACTATGATCAGCTGTGTGAGAGGCAAAATTTTGGCAGGTCTCTTTTCTATTATATCTGCTCTTTCATGGTACCCTTACTGAGTGGAATAAAAAGTCCTGATCAGTGAATAGAAGAAGGACCAATAGCTTGGGGCAAGGAAGACACCGAAGAACAGACGCAGGACTTAGCTGGAGAGGGAAAAGCAGATTAAGGACTGTAATCAGTTTATATATCTTAGTTATCGTAAATAGCATACTGTAAATAAGTTATTGAGCAGATAGAAGTCTCAAGCCATTTCATAAAGAATAAGGCTGGGAGAGACAAACTAGTTAAATGTCTGCCTTTTATATAGCTGATGTATGCACATGCAGGGAAGTGGGTGGATCTGATAGGCAGCAACTGATTGAAATGCTTACTTCTCTTATCATCTGTTCTGTTAACACATTTCAAACCACTTTTTTTACTTTGGGGAACTAGTTAGAGAACCCAAAGGAGCAATCCATGTGGTAATTCACTTACTGAAACAAACAAGAGTAACTTCTTATTCCTTCACCCTATCACCTCCATATTTCATATTCATAAGCTTTCATATTTTCCTTGTCCACACAGTGGTACTTTGTGCTCCAGTCTAGAAAAGAAGCAAAGGCAAAGGATGTATTTTAATTTAAGACAAAACAAAAGGTCAGAAAATGTCGGGCAAGAATCAGCAATAAGCTGTCTTGGGAAAGCTTTGTTTTGACAGGAGGCTTATATATATATTTAAATATAAAATAGACAAGTTCAATTACATCCCTATATTTCTTCCATGATAGAACTCCAACAGTAGATGGTAGTCTGGTATCCCACCGAAGAACTGATCTGATGTGTTTCTCCTTAGTTTTAGGAAGTAGCTTATCTTAATCATTTGGTCTAAAATGTTTTGGCGGTTTTTTTAAGGCTGTGCTCCCATATACTTATTTAAAGTAAGTCTTGTTGAATGAAATGGAAGTTAGTTTGGAATAGTTATGCGTAGGCTTGTGCTTTGTAAGCATTACTTTATTTCAACAGCATATTACTCAATATTTTACTACAGCAACAAAAACTACTTTATTGCAAATGTTAATTATATGGACAAATTAATTTGTGAAGGAATTAAGTTAAATATGGTAATGATTGATTATAACTTTAAACAGGGTAGGTAAGCTAAAAAGAATGAGGACAATTCACTAAAATTTCTCTTTGACTTTTATATGGTGGCTTATCAAGGTCAGCCTAGTTATAAAATTAAAAAAAGAAAAAGAAAATTTCAGCAACTGTTAATAAAACAGAGCCAGTTTTAAACTTTCGTGCTGGCAGATTCAGCCTCAGTTTTCATTTGGTTGGGTATGTGCTGTGGTTTGTGCTTTTAAGTATGATGGGCAGTCCAGAGCAGTGATTTCAGCATTAATGGATGCTTGTGTTGCTGCTAGCAGTAGCAACACCTAATTGACCTTGGCTAATCTGAAAAAGGAAACTGCCTGGATGTGTCTATGAAATCATTAACAGTCAAGCTGCAAAGTGACTTTGCCTTACATGTATTGTTTATTGGAGATCACTGCAGTCAAAGCAAGGAGATACAGGTGTTGCCTTGGCAAGAGGGATGGCAGTATAAATAGAAACAAACAAGTAAACAAGCAGATAAAACTTAAGCTGCTCGGTTTGGCGCAGAAGTCAAGAGTATGGGAGCAAATGCCTTTATTGGTGTTTTTGCAAACCAATGTAGCCATGATGAATTTAAAAGAATTTTTTAAAAGTTGCTCTCTGCGTAGTCATTCTTGGCTTAATGAAATATTTGGCAATACATAGTTGCAGTCAGAAATAGCTGCCGTTAGGTCACCAGTCAGTTGACTTGGCGTGCCAACTCCTGTGAAGAATATCTGAGCAAAACTAGAGCAAGGCTGGTTATCCACAGCACAAAACTCCTAATAGCAGCACTTCTTTACCACAGAGAATCCAGGGCTGAATTTTAGCTAACTCATTCTCAGTCCTTTTCCTGTCATTTAGACAGTGAGTATTAGGGCCAAAATAAATATGATGTGAGCCACATATAAAGTGATTATGCATCCCAGGCATGTCCTGCCACACTTGAATGTACTTGTGATATATGTGTGCTAATAGTACATGCAAATAGGTTAACACTTGTGGTATATGCATTTAAATTTATTAGCACTTTACATCTGGTATACATCATAGTCTTGAGTTTTCTGGGTTGTGAGTAGGACTAGCTAACTGCTTACATATCTGACCTTTGTCTTGGCTTTTTTTTACCCCACCCCACCCCTGCCCAATCTTATTTTTCTCTGATATTTTTTAATATTAAGAACTTACTGAAATCTTGTGTTTAATTTTCTTAATATTGACTATTAAGAAAAAATTCACAGATATATTCATTTTGTATTTCATTAATGTTATGTTCATTATCCATCTCCAGTCAGCCCTAGTCAGCATGACCATTGCTCAAAGATATTAAAATTTTAATCCAACATGTTAAAGTCCCACTGTGATTTTAAAAATATCAATATCCCCTTGTCCATCGTTTAAGCTTGCTGGGGGCAGAGCTGTGGGATGCTTTTGCAGTGCCTCACTGGCCACCTTTTACTTTTTAGCACTCTTTGCACAACTGCATGGTCCCATTTCTTTCCATTTATAAGATAAAAATACAGAAATCCCTACCTGACCAGTTGCTTCAACCTGCATCCCCCAAATGTGTTGGACTACAATTCTCACTATTCTTAAACCAGGACGGGCATTGTTTGCTTCAAGGGGATGCCCCAGGAGTTACAACTCAAGATGTCAGATGTTGTGCTGATCTGCTGCATAACCTGACCCAGATTTTAATAACAACCTGCTAAATGATTTACTAAACACTTTACAGGAATTGGATCAGGCAGAAGCTCTGTCTAGTGCAGGATCTCCTATGTTTGAAGGTTGTAGCATTCTTATTCTTCTCTTTCCCCATCATCTGGTAATCACCATCTTTCTCTTAACTCTTTGAGGTTACGTACAGCTATCTCTCTTAATAGATTCCAGTTAGTTTTGCCTCCATATGTTGGAATAATTTATTTTTTTACAACAGCACTTTGTGTCAGTAAATTCCACGATGTAGGTTTTCATTTGTGAAGTGTTACTTTCTTTTTTATTTTCTATCTTCAGCCAATTTATTGCTGGCAATTTGTAGTAAATCCATTAGTTTTTGACAAATTGCACACCATTTATTTTGCTGCAACTTTTTGTTGTAGGTTCTCCTTGTTTGATGCAGGTACTTGCAGCACTGGCAAGAATTTTCTACTCTAAATCCTACACTTTCTCTCTCTCTCCTTCCCCATCCCCCCATCTTTGGGACAAAAGAACTTCTTTCATCCTGTTTCATCTGCATAACAAACTTGGGAAATAGTTTATTTATTTGCTTTGTCCTTGTCCAGTTGCTTCTGACTCTTTGTGGCACAATGAGCATCATTTTGATTTGGCTGGGATTTTCTGTCAGTAACAGCTTCTCTGAGTTCATAGAAGTCCATGTTCGTGTCATCAGCAATAGTATCTAGCCACCTTATCTTCTGATGTCAACTTTCTATTTCCTTTGAGTTTTCCAAGTGTCAGGGTCTTCTCCAGCAACGTTTACTTTTTATTTTGTGTCCAAAATACCTTTTTATGTTCATTATCAATGCTTCCAGTGAGCAGTCTGCTTCTGTTTCATCTAGCACCAAATGATTTGTTCTCTCAGGTATTCTCAACAATATACTCCAGGACCACAATTTAAAAGTATCAAATTTGTTCAGCCTTTCTGATGACCCAGCTTTCACAGCCACAAGTGGGAAAAGTGTGACCTTGGCAGTATGTACCTTTGCTGTCTGTGTTGACTGTACATTCATATTTTGTCTAATTTGTCTTTCTCATTTGCTATATAGTCTTTAATCTGAGCTTAACGTATTAAACCTAGCTGTTTCTGTGATTTTCATGGATATGAGATTTGAATTTGGTGGCACCACCTGGCAGACTTTGTATTTGAAAGCAGCAGGGTGCCACAAAGTGGTGGTTTTTGGAAAAACTAGGAGGGAGTGTAGTATACAGCACCTCAAGATTCTCAAGGAAAGATGGATGTAAATCTAATAAAAAAGCAAAACATTGTGGACAAGAATATGACAGTGTCCATACAATTACCAGGAGCAGACTATTTACTTCAAGGAGAACTTATTTTTTTAGTTTGCTCTTGTAGTCACATGAGTCAAGGAATTATAACCTATATTCTGGTGTAGGATACTTGTGTCATGCAAACTGAAAAGGTTAGGTTAAATGAGTAAACTATGGATAAGTTAGCTGTCAGTCTCTGTGTGTAAGACACAGTTTAGGTGAAACATTCTTTGTGTAGATTCTAGCTTTCATTTACAATTTCATTTGATCAATAGTTATATTGATATTTTTATCATCTCATGGGCCAGCACTTTAGAAAGCCTAAAGAAAAAGGAAGTAAGACATATACCACCTGAAGCAGAGGTTGTGTGTGGAGCAGCTAAGGTGGCAAAAAAACTAAATAAAGTGACACGGATATATTTCAGCCAGAGATTAGGTCCTGAAATTGTTATTGTATAATCCCCCCCCATCTGTCTGTAAAACTCTGGATGATCACTAGAGTTAGGGAAAAAAAAACCTTTTAGCTGTTTGCTGCTGTCTAGTGGTGATCTGGATTTTTTGAACCATGCATTATGGGCCCTGTTTCCTCTGTATTATGAGCTCACTGATTGTGACTTAGCCTGATGTGTAAATCCAGATGTTATTTGTAAATAATGTGTGAGGTTTGCCTGCCGTGCAGATAAGTAATCATAACTTGTTTGCACAATTTTGATTTGTTTTTCCTCCTTTTTAAATCTGTTCTTGTCATGCATTGTTCCATTGGTTAGAGATTTCAGTGGGGCACAACACTTAACTAGAAAAAAAGTCAGGAAACCACAAACAATGAAGTACAGTGTTGCAGCATGTGATCTGACAAGAAGCCATGGTTTCAAATTGGCTTACTTCCCTGAAACCATTTTTTTCCCTATCCTCATGTCAAAACACAGCTTAGCATGGTGTACCCAACCAGTGAGGGTTGCCTGACCACCATTTTAAGTAAAACAGATCTAGAAACCTGGCATGATGCAAAGCAAAGACACAGCCTCCAGCATCACCTCTATATCCAAGGATTTGTTTGGACACAAGTGGGATCCCATTAGCTTGATGGGTAACCACAAGTCCATAAATTGTTTATTAATGTGTCTATCCACCTCCTGAAGGACAAAAGGGGGTTGATACCTATAGGTAGTCCTTGACGTACGGCCACAATTGGGACTGGAAAACTCATCGTTAAGTGGTGCAGGCATTAAGTGAGGCATCATGTGACTGTACCCCAATTTTATGACCTATTTTGCTGTGGTCGTTAAGCAAATCTGGCTTCCCCATTGAATTTGCTTGTTGGAAGCCAGCTGGGAAGGTCACAAATGGCAATCATGTGACCCTGGGACGCTGCAACCATCATAAACACCTGCCAGTTGCCAAGCACCCGAATTACGATCATGTGACCATGGGGACGCTGCAACAGTCATAAGTGCAAGGATGGTTGTAAGTCACTTTCCAGCGCCGCCGTAACTTCGAACAGTCACTAAACGAATGGTCATAAGTCGAGGACTACCTGTAGTAGGTACCATTCTGGTAATTTCTGCTTTGTAAATAGCTATGACTCCCCATGCCAGCCATTTTACATGAATAGGCATACCTCTTCCAGTACTCACAAACTGAATTCATTATGTAGAAGGACTGATGTTGATCAAATCAGTAGGACTGATGTTGATCAATAATTAACTTGGACGGTTTTGATAGCAAGCACTAATTTCAGTTCTGTTCTTTTTTTCACTATAGATGATTATAGTCTGAGACCAGATTTTTCTGTTAATTGTGAGGGGATTTTTGGCTAGATCTGTTGATGAAATTGAGAAACTATGTTCTCCATGTTTTTCTGGAATTTGGGCCATCAGCCAGTCTCATCATGCCAGCAGAGTTGAGATATTGAACACAGTGTTGGGCATGCTTAAGTCCATTAATTTTAATTCATTTTCAGCATGTCTAATTCTCTGTTGGAATGTGGCTACTTCATTACCTGTTGGAAACCTCAATCCTTTAGGTCAGCGGTTCCCAACCTTTTTGGCACCAGGGACCGGCTTCATGGAAGACAATTTTTCCACGGACGGGGCAGGATAGTTTCAGGAAGATTCAAGCGCTTCCTCTTTTTCCCGACCTTTTATTCTTTTTTCTTCATGCCGTTTGGAGATAGCAGCCAATGGGCTTGCTTTCTCCGACAGGAGGCAGAATTCAGGTGGATTGCGAGCGATGGGGAGCGGCTATAAATACTCAGGCCGTAAATTCGCTTGCTCACCTACCGCTCACCTCCTGCTGTGCGGCCTGGTTCCTAACAGGCCACGGACTGGTCCTGGTCTGTGGCCCGGGGGTTGTGGACCCCTGCTTTAAGTTTTCATAATTACTATTTTTTAGATTCTCAGTTGTTTTTGGTGCAATCTAGGGTATCCACAGGGTGTGGGTAAAAAAGCAGGGATGGAAACTGCAACTGCATGATCGAAGCCCCCCCTTTCATGTGGATTCTGACATGTAAAAAGGGGTGGGGCCACATGGTTCATTCACATGGTTGCAGCCACCATGTTGACTTGCGGATATCCCTGGGTGCAGCCCTACAGAGGACACAAATACTGTTGAGTCTTCGTTTTTGGCCAACATAATGTCAGGTCTAGCCACTTAGGTTAATTCAGCAAGTCATGGTTTAGAAATCTTGGCTTAGTATGATGTGTGGACTTAGCCATATTTGTTGATTCCAGACCTTTTTAATGTTAAACACATAGATCAAAATTGGATTTAACACACCCCATCCTAAAACATTTAGAAATAAATAAACTCCAGATTCTGCATAGAGGAAATGAATCACCTGTAAGTTATTAAGCACAATTTATTGCAGTTTGGTTTAGTCAAGAAAGAAAGAATCATGTAGTACAGTAAACTAACTGGGTATATAACTCCTAAACTCATGGAAAATGGAAATTTAAATACTCATCCACTGTTTGGTTCCCATTATCTGTCTATTCTGAAACCGGTCTTTGCAGGTATAAGGGCTAGAATTTTTTCCTCATGGGGTTGAGGTAGTTGGGTGATTTAGACATGTAATTACCATAATGTTTATTAATAATAATTATGGAAGCTATGAGCTCTAGGAAGCCCGTTTTTGCAGCAAAAACACATTCTAGTCTTATATAGAATTGCAATTTCATATAACTCTGCTCATGTATAGCATGTATTAGTGAATTAGTCCCAGAATGAATTTGATTTTTCTAACCCTGAAAATTTATCAGCATATAGAGAAGTCTCTAAATCTGAGTCAGTGAAGATACCCAGCCTTTTGCTTAGCATAAGGTGTTGTGCCTATGGCCAGCAGCTATTATTTTGCTGAACTAGGCAAATAATAATACCAAGAATGCAATACAGATCTGTTAGGGCAATGTCTGGATGAGCCAAGGAAGTCTTCCTTTTCCTTCTACAGATCTTCATAGTAGTGGTGGAATAACTTCTTTCAAATGGTTAAATGCTATTTTAATTTTTAACAGATACCTTAGAACCCAAAATGTGGGATATTAAACGATTGACAGGGTTGATTAAATAACTTAGTGAGTGAATGTGCATAGAATAAGTATCTATAAATATGTACCTGGCTGTCTGATTAGGTCCCTTTCTCCCATACAAATAAAAACCTGTTGGAAATACAAATGAAGTGCTAATTTACAGTGGCTAATTTGTGTAGCTTAATACAGAATAAGCAAATTACACCTCCAAATTCATTAAATCTAGATATATCAACAATAAGGCTTGGATCACCTTTTGGCAAACTTCTGATAGTAGAATGGCAGAATGTACCTTGTGGGGAGTAAAAAGAATATATACACCTTTAGTCAAATGTAATGTGAGTACCATTCAAAGTTCTTTATTTATTTGGGAGCTTCAGAAAAGCAAGATTTTTCTGGATAGTTGAACAGACAAGGAAAAATCCCAAAATATTCTCTTAGGTAATAAGGTGCTGTTCTCCTGTGCCATTATGGGCTTAAGTCTTTCTGTGAATGTATGTGCCAGTTAGTGGAAGTGCCAAATGGGTGGTAATATTTCTCATGGGTTTTTGAAATGCTTATGATCAGAATTCTTCACATGTCCATTAGTGGCTGTGTGACTGCCTCACCCTAGGCTCAGCTCTATTGTCCATAGCAATGCCAGCCTCACACCACACCCATCACCATGGGCATGAGTGGTCCAGGCAAATGGCAAAGAAAGTAGCTCTGTTTTGCAGCAGTTTTTAAAATTTAATAAATACATGTTTAATGGCATGGTGTGATACTCTCCATTTTCTTTCTTTGCAACTCACTAGACACTTTCGTATTAACGTATGAAAAGGCTCTAATCTTCATGTGGCACCCCTGGTCTGATCAGATAATTAGAAGTAAACTAAATATTCTAAGTAATGCTCTAATTATATTGGAGATATAATTCTAAATATATAGGTCCAAATCTTCTCTTTGACATTTAAAATTGAATTGTTGTGTGTTAGTCCTGTCTACACGCAGTGACACTAACTTGGAGTGCAGATGAAGCAAAGTACTTGTTTTGAAGTGTCTGTGTTTTGTCTATGCAACACACACATAATAGACACACTTCCACTTTTTTCCCCAGGGAAGTCTCTAGATCAAAATGGAAAATATGGTCATTTGCCTGGTCATGTACACCAAGTAGCAGTTTCTACCAGGTGTTTAAGCAGGGACCCTTTACCTTTTCATAGGGTACTAAAGGTCAAGGTTTCCCTTGACCTTAAGTCCAGTCGTGTCCGACTCTAGGGGGCGGTGCTCATCTCCGTTTCAAAGCTGAAGAGCTGGAGTTTGTCCATAGACACTTGCGTGGTCATGTGGCTGGCATGACTACACGGAACGCTGTTACCTGCCCGCCGAAGCGGTACCTATTAATCTACTCACATTTGCAGGTTTTCGAACTGCTAGGTAGGCAGGAGCTGGGACTAGCAACGGGAGCTCACCCCATCATGCAGATTCGAACCGCCGATCTTCCGATCCGCAAGCTCAGCAACTCAGCGGTTTAACCTGCAGCGCCACCGGTACAAAGTAATAAAGTGGAGATGTATGGGGAAGTGTTGATTCCGGTGGTGTGAGCTAGTAATGTTGTTTGGAAGGCTATCTGAGGCTCTTCAGTCTTTTGCAGGCAGCGAGGCAGAAGCAGAGCTGTCTTTGTCTCCAGAAGCTAGGCTAGTGACAGCATAGTCAGGGATGCACAATTTCCTTCAGGCCACAAACTTGCTTGCCTTTGGATAACGTGCCTGAGACTGCTCTCTGAAAAACAGATAGGCAGGAGAAAGAAATGGACAGAGCTAAGAGTAAAATTACCCTAAATTAATTAAATGTGTTTCATGTGATTAGTCCCCGTATGCTTGATAATTTCTTAACATACTTTATCTCAAGTTTTCATGTGGCAGAATAGGACATGGGGGTCTCAGTTTATGCACTCTGGTTAATGTGAACCAAGTAGATGTTCTGCAGTGAGATAATATGCACATACTTGGGCTTGTTAAAAATCCAATGTTTGTCAGCACTAAGAAAAGTGTAGCACTCTGACTGACTTTGGGAATGAAGAAAACTCATCAGGGATCCATTTACATCTACCATTATGGGAGAATTCTAGAGACCTTTCTTCATTTATCCCTCCTCATGTATAGTTATCTACACAGGCTGAATAATTTAAAAGTCTATAGTTTTCCAATTGCCTTCTGTACTAACTGCTCTGGTTTTAGTGTCCCACCGTGCACTGAATGTAGCTATTCACTGGCTGATGTTCCTCGTTCAGCTCAGAAATGATCATGCTACCTATGTTCCTGTCCCATTTATGCTTTGTGTTAGTTTTCTCACATGCTTCTGTGTGCGCGCTCTCTCTGTCTGTATGTCTGTCTGTCTCTCTCTCTCTCTCAAACACACACACACAATTGCAATCTCTGTTGAGCCTAGACTTCAAATGTTTCCATCCTAAATTAAAAAGATTCACAAGGAATTATTAGCTTTGACTCCTTAGAGTCATACGTAGAGCACAACTAGCTAGATCAGGATCCAGATTTTATTACGGCTGCATTCAAGCACTAGTTGTATTTACCTGGAAGTAAATTCTTTTGAGTGCAGGTAACTGAGCAGGTAAATTCTTAGATTGTTTATTTGAAATGTCTTTCATGCTTGTCAGTCCCATTGATGATGCTCTGTGGTAGTTTTACAAAGCTCCTTATGACTTTTAAAGATGTGTGTGCCGTTTTCTGAGTTAACTAGTGCAATAGGTGCTTCTGTGCAAGATTTTATGCAGATAACTGGAAGAGTATATTTAGGGATTGTTATGGAGAAGGGATTACACAAACAGAACCAGACTTGGGATTAAAGGGATATGGTATGGAGATTTCTGTTTTAATGGTTTTGCTATATAGAGGGCTATCATTTTGCTTGTTCTTCACAACTTTCACATTTTCTTATCCTATAGGCAGCACTCTTGAACAAATTAATTCTTACAGTCTTACTAATTTGGACTTTAACTCTAATTATTGTTTTGTTTTTCTTTGACATTTGTAGCCGCTTTTTTTTTTTTTTAATTGTGTAAAATTTATATCCTGCTTTTTCAATCTTTAGAAATAATGCTGAAAAGGAGCTATGTATTTTTTCTTTTCAAATTAAAATATGGATCCATGGCCCACCATAGTGAACAGTTGATTCATGATGTGGCCAATATCACCAAAATACCTCGTAATATCCTCTTTAAAATGGACTGATACAAATAACTGATTACTTCTAAACTTGAAATGTAACAATTTTTATAACTTTAATTAGGACCTTTTGAAGTTAGTCAATTTATTTTTTTAAATAGTAACAAAGATGGGGCAGGAATTCACTGGGGTATTTTCACTAGGAAATAGCATTTGTTTCTTCCCATTTTGTCAAATCGGTAGCAAAGATCTTGGTCCCCCTCAGTGAAAAAATGAAATTATCTGTCATTGTACAAAGTAAATTGAAGTTGATAACTTTGTGGCCAAAATCAATTATGAAAGTTTGTTCAGTCATCATTTTTAAACATTTGGTTATAGCCTACTCCTTCTTGAAGTTGGTTAGTTCCTACTGAAATGACCTCACATTATGCTTCTTTCTGCAGTTTTTCTCTGGCTACTTCTCTTATATTTTTAGTCATTTATTTACTTTGATTTTATCGCTTTTGCTTTGCTTTGCTTTGCTTTGCTTTGCTTTGCTTTGCTTTGCTTTGCTTTGCTTTGCTTTGCTTTGCTTTGCTTTGCTTTGCTTTGCTTTGCTTTGCTTTGCTTTGCTTTATCAGAGGGTACATTGTGTGTTGGGAAATACAATAAAATTTTATCTTGATTGGGTAAACTTAAGGGAATGTCAATAAATTATTGGCTTCCTGAATCAAGAGCTGTTGCTCTTGCCTAGAGACAAGAGCAGCCTTTCTCAACCTTTTGATCCTGGAGGAACCCTTGAAATATTTTTCAGGGCTCAGGGAACCTCTGCACATTCTGGCTCAAATATAGGCCAGAAGTTACAGAATTATTATATTCATTTCATGTGTAGGGCTGTATATATGTATTAACTGTGCTCTTAAATTTACTCTTAAACTAAAAATAAAGAATAGAACCTACCTCTTTAATGTGAAACCTGTGCTTGTTTTTTGCTGCACAAATACTCAATTCTGGGCTGAACATGAGATAAGCATACACGGATTTCATCCTCATCTGAAATAAGATGGTTTCTGTGTTTGTTTTTGATGCTTGTTAAAGAAGAAAAAGCTTGAGAACTGCAGCAAAATGTTCAGTACCTTCCTATGAATGGCAGGATACCCTTCTTTCATAGAAATCCAGAACTTGTTCATGGGCAGATCAGTGAATCTCATCTTGAGTGTATGACTGGACTGCAGCTCACAAACTTCATCCTCTTCCTTCAAAGGCTGAGTAGGCTCTGCAGTTCTCAGAAGAAGTTCTCAGGCTGAGCAGAGGATGCAGAGAAAGGATCCCTCACCTAGTCATACATTTGTGTTGAAATGGAGGGAAAGTACTGATCGGTTTTGTTCTGCAGTACTTCCAGGTGGTTTTCAATTAGATTTGAGACTTTCTGGTATCCTTCCTCACTCTCAAGCCCAAGCAGCAGGAGAAACGTTTCAGTATTTCCTTTTGCAACATGATTTTTCCAAACATTCAGGTTTTTTTTTAAAATCCAAGAATCTTGTCACTTGAAGTCAAAGCATTTTTTCCAGTGCCTTGCAGAGATTCGTTCAGCTGGTTTATCTGTTGGAAGATGTCTGCTAAGTATGCTAGTTTCTGCAACCATTCTCCATCTTCAAAGCACTCAGCAAAATGTGGAATACTATTTTCTTGAAAATGCTCTTGCAGTTCTGCCTTCAGCTCAAACACCCTGTTGAGAACTCTTCCTCTGCTGAGCCACCGTATTTCTGTGTGTAACAGGAGGCTTATGTGTTCTTTGTCCAGGTTTTCACACACACAGTTTTTTAAACATGCTGGAGTGAACTGATCTTTGATAAAGTAAACCATTTTTGTAGCATCATCCAGAACTTTTTTCATTTCATATCCAAGAGTTTTTGACACCAACACCTCTCCGAAGAAAGCAGTATGTTGTGACAATGTCAGGATTTTCTTTTCGTACAAGAGAAACAAAACCTCTCATGGAGCCAGCCATTGATGGAACACCATCAGTACAGATGCCAACACAGTTCCTTTCCAGATAGGAAGACAAAACATTAAATACATCTTGGCCTCTGCATGTTTCATGTAGTTCTTTGCAGCAGAAAAAGTTTTCTTGAATTTCACCATTGATTACAAATCTTACAAATGCCATAAGATAACATTTTATTTATTTTATTATTTATTTATCAAATTTTTATCACTGCCCATCTCCCCCAGATGGGGGACCCTGGGCAGTTCACAATAAAAAACATTTTCACATTTATTGGTGAAATCTGTTGACTCATCAATTTGGATAGAAAAGCTGTTGATCTTCAGTTTATCACATAAAACCTCTTTAGCATCATGTGACATGTCATTAATACGCTGACTTATTGTACTGTTTGACAGGGGAACCTTTTCAATTTCTTGTAATGCATCTGGTCCTAATATTTTTCCCAGTTATTTTACATGTCGGCATGATTACTTTCTCACCCAAAGCATGACTTCCCTTTGCAGTGTAATAAGTAATAATATGCCACCCAGAGTTGCTTTTTGTGAGATGGGCGGCCATACAAATGTGAAAATTAAATTAAATTAAATTAAATTAAATTAAATTAAATTAAATTAAATTCTGCTACTAAATAACTTGCTCCTTGGGCTTTTTAAATGACTGTCATTTTATTAACAAAAACTTTACTCTGTTTGTTCTGTGATCCCAATAGCCATTTAAAATAATCAGAACTTTACTTGTCATATGACTGTGATTGTAGTTAAGTGTCTTTTTAATTTTTCTGGAGACCTTGCTGCATTTGTAAGTTGTTTGCCACAGATGAGGCACAACAGAATGGGACAGCTTGGATCACCAGTCCATGTAAAGCCCACTGATAAATACAGTTGTGTGAAAAAGAAAGTACACCCTCTTTGAGTTCTATGGTTTTTTGTATCAGGACGTAATAAAAAGCGTCAGGTCCTTAGCAGGTCTTAAAATTAGGTAAATACAACCTCAGGTGAACAACAACACATGACATATTATACCATGTCATTATTTATTTTACAAAAATAAAGCCAAAATGGAGAAGCGATTAATTTCTTGAAAAATGCACTCCTCCCTCCCCTTCCTTCAATATAACGTACACCTGTTATCAACAGTCCTCATCTGATGGCCAAAATTAAGAATGGATTCAACCAAATAAAACAGTCCTACAGCGTACTACCAGAGAGCTCAGAAAGAGTTGTAACTAGGTTTTTGTTTGGTCTCTGCAGATCACTGCGAGAGTGTGTTGCCCGAATTTGAAATAGTTTTTTAAATAAATCGTGATCTCCCAGGGAACCGCTAGTGACCTTTTGCGGAACCCTAGGGATCTACGGAACCCTGGTTGAGAAACCCTGGACTAGAGGCATGGAAGAGGCTGTTGAGGCCATCAAAGCAAACCTCTTATATAAAGAAGTGGGGAATCACCAAGAGTTTTTTTTTTTCCTGAAATAAGCATATTGGGTAGATCAATCCTGCTGCCATATTAGCTCTCCCAGTTCAGTCACTTACTGAGCTTGCTTCTTGGAAACATTGTTTGTTTGTTTATTTATTTATTAAATTTATATCACCGCCCATCTCCCCCAGTGGGGGACTCTGGGCGGTTTACAATAAATAGCACTAAAAACATAACCACATTAAAATTACATAAAAATATACATAAAAACAAATGTAAAATCCAAGTCAAGATGGAACACAATCACTAAGAGGTGCTGTGGCACCAGCCATCCCCAGGTGGAGCTATCACTTTCCCCCTCCCAAGCAAGGTGGCAGAACCAGGTCTTAAGTTTCTTCCGGAAGTCTGAGAGCGAGGAAACCTGTCTCGACTCCGGGGGCAAGATGTTCCAAAGGGTAACTACTCAGTCATCCACAGTGACCAATCTTACCTTTTTGGAGCAAACTTCCTCCCAGCAGAATCCTCATTACCAAGTCTTTTATTCTGTGATTTAAGTTTTTGAGAAAGGAGGCCAGGGCAATGTAGCCTTATGCTGTACATTTCATTCTCTGGAATGTAGCTTTCCTGCACTGCCAGTCATACACATTGTCTAGTTTTGCTAAAAACTAATGCTGTATAAAAGGAGATGGGTTTTCATTTATAGTGTCTCTGTGCTATGTGTAATATTATGCTTTCTGTGGGAGCAGGATGGGAAATTTGCTTCTTTCTCAACATCACCAAATTCTGGTCACACCTGTGCTGAATGGGTTACATCATAATTACCATAGAATAACCATAATAATGCATTAGGAAAGATCTTTATTATCTTCCTCTCTTGCTGGTGTTTTGGGAATATGGGGTTGCAGTGTGAATGTTTTCAGTTGAGTAAATGAATGCACAATGATAGTCCGGTTAGTTTGCTCATTTATATTTATGTGTGCTTAGGTTCCCTGATACTTTTCTGTAAACTGCCAGGAATTCTGAAGAGGTACTACTGAATTTAGGGGCAGTTTTTTTCCCCCCAACCATTTTTTGCTGTTCACAATTAGAGGTATTGTCAGCCCCTCTAGGTAGACCAGACCAGGAAATCAATTCCGTAGGAAGGCTAAAAACACTTTTATTGATATTGGCTGTAACAACAGAAGCTTGCATGTTTGATTGTGCTGTACCTCCCCCCCTTTCCTATATTCTGTTGAATTAGGGAGGTGTCTACCTGAGTTGTTTCTGAATGTTATCTCATTGTTCTGGAATTAAAAAGTGTTCTTAATGGTTCTTGCATACTTTTGTTTTGGTCATCTTCCTTATTCTATACAGGTTTCCGAAACTCTCCCCACGACCTGAGTTCGATCCCAGCAGAAGCTGGATTCTCGGCTCAGATTGACTCAGCCTTCCATCCTTCCAAAGTCGGTAAAATGAGTACCTAGCTTGCTGGGGAAGGTGGCAGCTGGGGAAGGCAATGGCAAACCACCCCAATATAGTTTGCCAAGAAAACGTTGCGAAAGCAGCGTCCCCCCAAAGGGTCAGACATGACTTGGTGCTTGCACGGGACATTTCACCATCCATGGATGGCAGTTTGCTTTTGGGGGAGTGTTATGCAGTAATCTAACATTTAACATTCTCATCTCAAGTTTCATGATCAAAGGATAATAAACCAGTTGTTTGGTGATTTTTCATTTTTTTCAAAAACTTCACCGAAAGGAATTGAGCACACCCACCAAATGTAGTTTACTTATAAGTCCTTTAAAACAATCTACTTTATGTCAGATAGAAAGCTGTGCAATGTAATGTCCAATAAAAAAAATTGATCCTTTTTCCCATGCTAAATTGACTTTATGGAGAAACCCAACATTAAAAATTGGGGAAAAGTTGGCGATACGAAAAAATTGGATGGAAGCAGGGATATTGACTTTAGATCAACTGATAGATGATGATGAATTTTTAACATACTCTGTGTTAAGATACATCTGGTATCATTTATCAGATGTAACTCAGTAGTAATATTTACAGTTACAACATTTATTAACAGCATTGTTTGGACCAGCAGTATTTTCAGTTTCAGAGACACATGAGATACTAGAACAACTTGTTAAATCCTTTAAGACTAAAAAACCTACTATTAGTTTTTATAGATATTTGTTATCAATAAATAATGTGATATGCAGATGCTAAGACATGAATGGAATAAAGAATTAAAGTTTCCTATGCTGCCTAGACAATGGGAGAGCATTTTAACTTCTATAGCAAGCGTGTCAATGGATCTTAAACTACAACTTACACAACAAAAAATAATATTTAGAATTGATTGGACTCCATCATGTTTGTATGGAAAAGAATTGTCTAAGACAACATGCTGTTGGAGATGTAATAAGGACATTAGGTAAAGGTAAAGGTTTCCCTTGACATTAAGTCCAGTCGTGTCCGACTCTAGGGGGTGGTGCTCATCCCCGTTTCCAAGCCGAAGGGCCGGCGTTTGTCCGTAGACAGTTCCGTGGTCATGTGGCCGGCATGACTGCACGGAACGCCATTACCCGCCTGCCGAAGCGGTACCTATTAATCTACTCACATTTGCATGTTTTCGAACTGCTAGGTTGGCAGGAGCTGGGACTAGCAACGGGAGCTCACCCCGTCACGCAGATTCGAACCGCCGACCTCCCGATCTGCAAGCTCAGCAGCTCAGCGGTTTAACCCGCAGCGCCACCGCGTCCCTTAACAAGGACAGTACTTCATTAAAAATATTTTCTTACAGTGTGCTATACTTATTAAGTTTTGGGAGAAAGTAGTGGATCATACAAATGTGACTGTGCGAGAAAAGCTGAAATTTTCAGAGGGCAATATTCTTCTGAATTACATACCTAGTACATGGAATTTGAGAACAGAACATTGTAAATGGATTCTCCGTGCCCTTACTGTGGTCAAAAGATTGATACTACAACATTGGAAATGCATGGCCCTATTTACTGAATGGATTGAATGCCTGATTACACTTGCCACCTATGAGAGGATTGCCTATAGACGTAGACTTTGTATGGATTAGGATAATGAAATATGGGACTCATTTTTACAAAATATAGTAGTTTAGGGGAAAGCGTGTTGGTTATATAATTGTATCAGAAATATATGTACACGCGCGCACACACGCATCATGTTTGCATTAGATAAATATATATATAGACTTGTAATTGTTTATTGTAATGACATATTTTATATTTTTATTTTATTTCTTTTTGTTATATTTTTCTTATTTTCAAGCACTTGGTATGTAATTTTTAAATAAAATATACAGTATATCTATTTGGGGGGGTTCCTCCTTTTCCTGTCATTATTTTAAAAAGCAATAAAAAAAAATTAAAAAGTCCTTTTAAACTATGTAGAAATATTATAATTTATGTAATGTAACTGTCATGAGCACTGATGGTGAGCAGGAGGGGGCCCCTATCCAGAGGGGGAAACGCATGCGTAGTAGAGAGAATTTGAGTTGTCATTCAAAGAGACACAGAACAGACCTGCCTTGACTTTTGGGGTTTATCTGTCTGGGTTTTCCCACACTTCTTCGGTTTGTTAGGATTTTCTGTCTACTATAGCAATAATAAAACACTAGAGACCTATTCCTCGTCTCGGTGTGGTTCCTGCCTGTCAGGACATCAACTTTATATAAATGTATTATGCATTATCGAAGATACTCTCTTAATTTAACTGAAGTAGATACATAGCATTCTTTAAACATTGTTAATGATAATTATTGATAGAATATAATAAATTTATAATGGAATTATTGAACTTGTCTCACTTGAAACAAAGTTGGAATTAGTGATCAATCTATTTGAAAAATTATTACAATTGACATCCATAATAAAATCTCAAATACTCTAAAATCTTTCTTCCTATTCCTTCTGTTGAATTAATTTATTTTCTCAGTTTTACAAAAAGGGATGATTGAGGAATGAGAGAAGAGAATCAGAAATCAAAGGTTCTTTCCACTTTTTCCAAATTTCTAATTTATGGAATTGTGACAGATATTAACATGGAGTCCAAAACTAATTCAGTTTGTACCATTGAATATTACCTTTCAATCCCTAACTATATTAATTGTATTAATTGAAATTAGTTAATATTTCAAATTTGGTATACCTTAACCTCCAACACACTTTTAATTATGTTGTCTAAATTTTTAATGATTGTGTATAAGTGAAGAGAAAATTCTTTGCCACATACAAAACCAAATCATGGGCAATTGGAATGTTTAAATTTCAGGACAAATAATGTGTAGCTATTTTACGAGGCATCTATAATGAAAGATGCTATTGTGATTTAAATTTTAAATTTGTGAAAATATTTAAAATATTCTTTAATCTGTACCAAATAACTAAGTCCATCTGGAATGATATGAAGTTCAGTTGCTTCTTGAAATCATCTTTGTGATCTTCTGTGTTGGTTAACATAGCAGGCAGCCAAAAATAATTCAGAACTTGCTACTGCATTCAGGTTGCAGTTGAATTCTATATTACGATTTTGAAGAAAAATGAATATATCATTTGCAAACAGATCTATTACATGATACTGTTTTTATATCAAGATTGAACATTCTACTACTTCCTAATACTTGGTGCTAACATATCTATAATGAGCCTGAACAAAATAATAATTTATACTGACAAATCATGCATGATACAGAAACAAAACAGCAGTTGTGAAGAGCTCAAAAAAGTGTTTACCAGGTAAGTAGGAGAAAGTAACTAAAAGTGTGAAGTTAGTAACTTCACACATATATACTGAAGAGATTTACAGTGAGACTGATAGTGCGCTGAAGAAAACTATTGAAAATAGAAAAAAAGCTGCTGTAATAATATCCTATATTCTATGATAAAAGGTGGGGCTTGATTAAAAAGTTGCCTGTAATTAATTGGACACAATCTGACCTTTAGATTAATCCATCTCAGCTTTTCTTTCATGGCTTTCTCACTTTGGCTGGGTGCCGTTTTCAATGGAAGTGAGTATCCTTATAGATACCCCACAGCATTCTATGGGCATTTGGAGATTACTTTCAATTGGAAGTGAGGCTAAAGAAGGAAGCATCAGAGCTGAGCTCTCTTGTTCTGGATTGATCGTGAAGGCATATACTTAAGTTTGATCAAGACATCATGCCATTGGGAAACAAAGTACAGAGGGGGGAAGAGTAGCAGAGCTCAGCTCCATGTTTGCTGTTTTTATCCCCACTGCCAAATGTGGAATTGTGAGAAAAATGCACTTTCTCTGCAGCTGGGAAACCATCTAGAAATAGATCATCCAGAGGTCCATGCAATGTTGTAGGAGCCTTTGCTGAAATTTCCAATTTTCTGGTTTTATGAATGCATATGCATCATTAAAAAATCTCGTTTATTTAACTCTTTTCTTAAAGTTACAGATTTTTAAAACGATAACTTTTCAGATGATTTATTTGTTTAGTCGCTTCCGACTCTTTGTGAATTCATGAACCAGCCCACGCCAGAACTTCCTGTTGGTCGTCAACACCCCCAGCTGCCCCAGGGATGAGTCCGTCACCTCTAGAATATCATCCATCCATCTTGTCCTTGGTCGGCCCCTCTTCCTTTTGCCTTCCACTCTCCCTAGCATCAGCATCTTCTCCAGGGTGTCCTGTCTTCTCATTATGTGGCCAGAGTATTTCGGTTTTGCCTTTAATATCATTCCCTCAAGTGAGCAGTCTGGCTTATTTCCTGGAGTATGGACTGGTTGGATCTTCTTGCAGTCCAAGGCATGCTCAGAATTTTCCTCCAACACCACAGTTCCAAAGCATCTATCTTCCTTCTCTCAGCCTTCCTTATGGTCCAGCTCTCGCAGCCATATGTTACTACGGGGAACACCATTGCTTTAACTATGCGGACCTTTGTTGTCAGTGTGATGTCTCTGCTCTTAACTATTTTATCAAGATTGTTCATTACTCTTCTCCCAAGGATTAAGCGTTTTCTGATTTCCTGGCTGCAGTCAGCATCTGCAGTAATCTTCGCACCTAGAAATACAAAGTCTTTTACTGCCTCTACGTTTTCTACCTCTATTTGCCAGTTATCAATCAAGCTGGTTACCATAATCTTGGTTTTTTTCACCTTCATCATAAGGCTCCTCAGTTCCTCTTCGCTTTCAGCCATCAAAGTGGTATCTTCTACATATGTGAGATTGTTAATGTTTCTTCCAGCAATCTTAACTCCAGCCTTGGATTCCTCAAGCTTAGCATGTCGCATGATGTGTTCTGCGTACAAGTTGAATAGGTAGGGTGAGAGTATACAGCCCTGCCGTACTCCTTTCCCAATCTTAAACCAGTCCGTTGTTCCGTGGTCTGTTCTTACTGTTGCTACTTGGTTGTTATACAGACTCTTCAGGAGGCATACAAGATGACTTGGTATCCCCATACCACTAAGAACTTGCCACAATTTGTTATGGTCCACACAGTCAAAGGCTTTAGAATAGTCAATAAAACAGAAATAGATGTTTTTCTGAAACTCCCTGGCTTTTTCCATTATCCAGCGGATATTGGCAATTTGGTCCCTAGTTCCTCTGCCTTTTCTAAACCCAGCTTGTACATCTGGCAATTCTCGCTCCATGAATTGCTGAAGTCTACCTTGCAGGATCTTGAGCATTACCTTATTGGCATGTGAAATGAGTGCCACTGTTCGATAGTTTGAACATTCTTTCGTGTTTCCCTTTTTTGGTATGGGGATATAAGTTGATTTTTTCCAGTCTGATGGCCATTCTTGTGTTTTCCAAATTTGCTGGCATATAGAATGCATTACCTTGACAGCATCATCTTGCAAGATTTTGAACAATTCAGCTGGGATGCTGTCATCTCCTGCTGCCTTGTTATTAGCAATGCTTCTTAAGGCCCACTCAACCTCACTCTTCAGGATGTCTGGCTCTAGCTCACTGACCACACCGTCAAAGCTATCCCCAATATTGTTATCCTTCCTATACAGGTCTTCTGTATATTCTTGCCACCTTTTCTTGATCTCTTCTTCTTCTCTTAGTTCCTTGCCATCTTTGTTTTTGATCATACCCATTTTTGCCTGGAATTTACCTCCGATGTTTCTAATTTTCTGGAAGAGGTCTCTTGTCCTTCCTATTCTATTGTCTTCTTCCACTTCCACACATTGCTTGTTTAAAAATAATTCCTTATGTCTTCTGGCTAGCCTCTGGAATTTTGCATTTAATTGGGCATATCTTCCCCGATCACTGTTGCCTTTTGCTTTCCTTCTTTCTTGGGCTACTTCTAGTGTCTCAGCAGACAGCCATTTTGCCTTCTTGGTTTTTTCTTTCTTTGGGATGTATTTTGTTGCCGCCTCCTGAACAATGTTGCGAACTTCTGTCCAGAGTTCTTCCGGGACCCTATCTACTAAGTCCAGTCCCTTAAATCTATTCTTCACCTCCACTGCATATTCCTTAGGAATACTAGTGAGCTCATATCTAGCTGATCTGTGGGTCTTCCCTAATCTCTTTAGTCTGATCCTAAATTGTGCAATAAGAAGTTCGTGATCGGAACTACAGTCAGCTCCAGGTCTTGTTTTTACCGACTGTATAGATGTCCACCACCTTTGGCTGCAAAGGATGTAGTCCATCTGATTTCGGTGTTGTCCATCTGGTGAAGTCCATGTATAAAGCTGTCTCTTAGATTGTTGGAAGAGAGTGTTTGTTATGCAGAGTGAGTTGTCTTGGCAAAATTCTATCAGCCTATGTCCTGCTTCGTTTTGTTCTCCCAGGCCATGCTTACCTGTAATTCCAGGTGTCATTTGACTGCCCACCTTAGCATTCCAGTTTCCTGTGATGAAAATAACACCTCTTTTAGGCGTGTTGTCCAGTAGGTGCTGCAGATCCTCATAGAACTGCTCTACTTCAGCTTCTTCAGCATCTGTGGTTGGGGCGTATATTTGGATCACTGTGATGTTAGATGGCTTGCCCTGAATTCGAATTGAGATCATTCTATCGTTTTTTGGATTGTATCCAAGCACTGCATTAGCCACTTTACTATTAAGAACCTAATAGTGGATGAGTGATCATTTACCAAAGCAGAGAGAGGCAAAATTAAGTGCATGTTAGAGATTGAGAATAATTTTAGACATAAGAAAAACATTGACATTGAGGGAAGGAAAATTTTATTATTGCTTTAAATTTTTTTCTAAGAGAGGTTAGATGTAACATTGCAGATCAAATACATGTTCTTGCTCAGGCAGATCAAAATGCTGTATTGTTGAGGTGTGTTGTTGGTAGGATTACTAGGTGTTGAGCTTGAGGTTGTCAAATAACAGTAATATTGCATTGTACATTGAGGTTTTCAGGCAGATTGACGTGAAACATAGGAGCTGAATATATGAATTAGGAAGAGGTTTCAAGCATTTAGAAATCTATCTTTGCTATTGTTTAGTTATTCACAGGCTATATTGAAATGAATCCATTAGGGTCACTTCCTTGTTGGCTTCATTTCTTTAGCTGTTTTTGCAGACCCCTGACTGCAAAAGGACAAAGCACGACTTAACTATTGTTTCCATTTTTTGTGATTAGAATTTATCCCCTTGACCAATTAAGTATCCATTGTTCTGGATGGCAGAACACTCAAAATATTTATAGTTTTATTCTATCAGAACACCAGACTCTCAAAACTTTCTGACACTATTTGTCAAATGTTTGTTCCGAGCTCATCATTGGTTTTGCTATTGTATGTTTATGCATACTTGCTAGTTTTTTTTTTTAAAGAACCCTTAAAAAGTTAAAATCAGGTAAGACATCAAGCACCAATGTTGCCTAATCAAGTTTTTTTCCTGTTCTCTGCTTTTTTCAGATCTCAGTTCATAAGGCAATCAGTTTGCTATCCTATGCCTACTAAATTTAATCAACAGCCTTTGGAAAGGAACTTAATTAAAAAACTTTTGGGAAGTTCAAATGTATAAATACGTTGAAGCATGGTAGAAATTTGATGAATATCTTCAAGGTTGCTTCAGTCTTTATCACATTTACTTACATTTATATGCTATATTTCCAATGAAACAGAATCCTCATGGCATCTTAGAGTTTAACAGACTCAGAAAAAAGCTAAAAACAGACAAATACATTGTAAGATGCTAGTTAATGGCCCTGCATCTTTTGGCTACTCTGTGTCTCTCAAACCTTTGAGAGTTCCTTCAGTTTTCTCTGTGAGCCAGGTTCTAACTGTCCCTTGACTGGTGATCCCAGTCAAGGACCCTGTTTTCCTGCTGCTGTTTGCATTGAGAAGATTATTAACTTAATGAGGATTGTTGGGAGGGTACTTCCCTCTGTGTTTAGCTTCCACATGTTCATTGCAGTTTAGTCAACAGCCAAACAGTAAACTCTGCTGGAATGAAGATATACTGTCCTTTTCCACCCCAGGAAACAACCACATTCCTTCCACATCCAGGAGGAACCTGAGTGTATTTGCACACACACTGTGTGGGAGCATGCACGTGCAACCTTGGTACACACTCTGGAATTACAGGGCCAAAACGTTTATCTGGTTTTGTCTTGTATTTACTATGAGTGCTCTCAAATACTTCTAAAAGATTGATGAGTATATAGCTATATAGTTTTTACTAAATAACTTCCTTTCTTAGCGATTGATTTTCTTAGCCTTCACAGTGATTTACAGTAATACTACCTGAGATGCTTTAGATATATAATCTTGTAATTTTCTGATTCTTTTTAAATACTGGTATCGCATAGGCTAATTTGCAGGCCTCTGAAATGAAAGCCAGTATTAGGGAGATTAGTGAGCTACTTCTAAATTCTCAGGAGCATACTATAGACACTTCATGCCTTATTAACTTTTAATTTGTCATTTTTTTCTAGAATTCATTTATTACAACTTCTGTTAGGCTTTAATCTTTCAAAGTTACGCTGAAAATATCTCTATTATCTTCAGCAGCATGCTGGTCTATATTCGTCAGAAAACTATCCACTATGAAGACCATTGCCAAAAATCCATTCTGTTCCTTGTCAGTCTTCCTATTTTCCATCAGGAATTAAAAGAAAAAACTAAACTTTTAAACAAGAAAAAGTTCTGCATCCAGTTGTGGTTATCAAAACCAGCTCCACAAAGAAACTTAGTCCTGGGGATATGCCATATTCTTCCCTGAACAGAGTGTTCTGTATAATGGTGAGCTACAGGTCCCACTTGAAACAAGCAGAATCAGTTAAACTCTTGCTCATCCCCAGAGAACAATTTTAGTTTGCTTTCCATAAAACCATTAAATGTAAACATAGTTCTGTTATAACCAGCTTCCATATAATTGAACAGTTGTCATGAAAGGGGATTACTAAAAAGAAAGTTGAAAGTGTCAGCCACTTCCAGAGTACTTGAAGTATTAAAAATTGTAGTCATAAAAACATGGGTAGAATATGTCTCTCAGGTGAAGAACTGTGTTACAAAATCCAAGCAAATTCCAGGATAGCTACCAAGCAAAGATATATAAGATCTTCACTAATTGAGAGAAAAATAATAATTTGGCAAAAACAAAAACCAAGTCAAAGCAGAAAGCTTACTAAAGAGGCTATTGGACAACAGGGTATTAAGGATAAGAAGATTGCCAAGGAATTCATTTGAATATGTGTTCACTACTGAGAGAGCCAAGAGATGAACGGAGACAAGTAGACATCACAAATGATTAAGTGGTGAATTCCTGCAGGAGAGTCAATTGGGCAGCAGTTCAAAATATTGCTGATTATTCCACTTTAAATTCTTCTGATCCCAATCCAGTCCATTTTGGACTCACATCTTTTTTCTTTTTTTATAGTAATTTTATTAAAGATTATAATTACAATAGTAAAAACTAATGATGAAAGGTGAAAAGTCTCCTGTGCAAGCACCGAGTCAAGTCTGACCCTCTGGGGGGATGCCGCTTTCGTGACATTTTCTTGGCAGACTATAGCGGGGTGGTTTGCCATTGCCTTCCCCAGTCGTCTCCTTCCCCAGCAAGCTCGGTACTCATTTTACCAACCTTGGAAGGATGGAAGGCTAAGTCGACCTGAGCTGGCTACCCCAGAATCCAGCTTCTGCTGGGATTGAACTCAGGTCGTGGGGAGAATTTTGGTTGCAATACTGCCGCCTACCACTCTCCGCCACACGAGGCTGTCAGTGAAAACTAATACAAACTAAAAAAAATAGAAGAATAGAAATAAAAAGAAAAAATAGAGAAATTAAAAAAAATAAAAGTAAGAATATAGTAAAGAAAAAGAAAAGAAATATATAAAGAGGTTACTTCCAACCTTCATCACACAAGTATATACAATTTTAGTAACCTATCATCTCCTTTTAAAATATAACAAATGATCTCTTTTTCCCTTATCTCATCTCTTATCTATGAACAAATCCATAAAACATTGTCATTTCAGTCCTGATGTCAGCAAAGTCCATTAAGGACAACGTATCCTTTTAACCCTGATCAAATAAATCAATTTTACAGTATATTCCTTCATTTTACTTCTAACAACCTTAATCGTTAGTCCATTCAAATAATGTCATAGAACTTGATTTTTTTTCATTTTTTCTTTGTCCCTCTTTTTCACAAGATTCTTCAAAATTTTAACAACCTCTTTTGTAAATCCAATGTAGGAAAATTATCCAAGCCACTCTCTTGGTTTATTGTTTGTATATCCCTTTTAATTATTAAGACATCAGCCAGTTTCTTTTTTATGTCCAGTATAACATTCATGTCACTTCCATGTCATTCTTGTAGCCTGTTATTTGTAAATTCACTTTCAACTCAGTCTCAGTCTTGTCAGGTAAAACTTTTTTCTCTTCCATTTGCATTTTTAGACACAGTCTCTCCATAGAGGCAGATGTCTCTGTTGACACTATTAATATTAACTTCTGAGTCCATTTTTCAAAAATACCCTTCAATATGTCCAATGTTAGAATGTTTTGCTCCATTCTGTAATTGTAAGTCAAGTTTATGTGTTTTTCTCCTTTAATTGTAACCTTTAGTTTTCTCTAGTGTCCAATTTTAAAATCTTACTTTAAAAAAAAAAATGAAAACAAAAGCATTTTCCCACGGGAAGGATTCTTTATAATTAATTCCAAATCTTATTTCAAATTTATCTGGACCCTTAGTCCATTTGTAACTTTCTAAAATCAAAGTTTTAATAACTCTTTCGCTATTTATTAAAAAAACATATATTTTAAAGTTCTTAAGCTTGTAGTTAAAACTTTCTTTCGCTAAAGTTTAAACGAAAACTCACCCAGTGCTGTCAAACTTGTTGATTCAAGAATTTCTAATAGCTGAAAAGCAGTTAACAAGCAATTTCCAAAAGTGATTAAAAAGCAAGTGTGCCAATTTAGTGTCCTTTCAAAGAACTTAGTGTGTTTTCAAACTGCAGTTTGAGCAAGATGGCTATTCCATTGTCTCCCAGAGCTCTAAGCCCACTGGAGACCGCTATCGTGCGGTATCCTTGCGAGGAGCAGCTGTCTGGAGCACTTGTGGGCAATCTCAAGTCTTCTCCTTGTCCGGAGAGGTTCGAAGAGGCGATCTCCTCTCCCACTCTTCATTCTTCATCGTGATCATTGGCTCCGCTTTTCATGGAGCCATTTTCAGTCTGCCGTTTCTTCCTCTGGAAGTCACCCTGGGCATTCTTGAACTCACATCTTTCTTATGCTGGTTCCTCCCATTACTTCAAATCTGGTCCCATTCTGTTCTGTGTTTGGAGAGTTATCCTGTTGTGAGGCTGGTAGTTGGAGCTTCCAAGCCTGTTTATGTATCTTTTCCCCAATGTTCCAAGAATTGGAAAGAATGAAAAGGTAGGCATCATACTAGAAATCATTAGGAAAATAATTGAAAATAAAATGTTTGGTATTGTAATACCATTATATAAATGAATAATGTTGGGTGCACCAGTGTGCCCAAAGACGGACTGCCAGGCTTCCTGCTTCATCTGTATGCTTTTATTTAAAATTTAAATAGGAAGAAAGGAAGCTGGCATGCTGCAAAACAAATGCCACCAGATTCATCTTTATTTCAAAAGAACTGGAGTAATCTTTTTATGTGTTTATCCTATATTTTTAAAACACTATTATTGAATGATTCCTTATAGATTGTATTTTTCCTTTCATTTTCTGTAATAAGAAACTTGCATTTTTGTGAGGTGGTGGCAGTGAGTTAATGTGTTAGTGTGCGTGAATCTTCAGGCCTCTCTTAATCATACATTTAGTTTCATTTATCTATGTATATTCTAATGTCAGCAGTGTACTATTTGTGCATGTAGATACTATAAGTCTAGACAATTTTAGAAAAAGAATCAGTGTGACTATTCATTATTTACTTAATTTTAAAGAGTTGCATTTTCAGATTTTAAAATAAATCAAGTTTCTGAAATTTGCTAAATTTCATATCTTAGTGTTGTTTTGTTTGTTTCAGCTCTTTGCACAAACAAGGAAAAGATAGATTTCCTGAAGAAGAGGACCTTCACTTAAAGAAGAACATTCATCCAAAGGTGTGGTAGATAACATCTTAATTTTTTAAGTACAACTGATAAAAAAGTCAAATGGGTTACAAATAAGAGAAACAGAATTTCTGAGCTAGAAAAATGGTGTTGCTCCAGATGTTGCTTGAGTGACTTTTCCTGGCATCCCTCACCACTGATTATGCCAACTAAGGTTACTTGCTATTGACATTCAGTTCTCTATTGCTGCTACATGCTTAACTTTTACTCTTGTAAGCTTGTTACTGAGGTCCTAAATTTTCTTTGACCTAACTAGGAGACTGGCAGAAATCCATCTGCCATATGCCTGGTTATCAGTAATGTTTTTCTCCGTCTGATTATTTGATGTGAAAATCACGAAAGAACCTTCTGCCATGCAAAGTTGCCTTATTTGATAGATTACAAAATCAGGAACTTTGCCTGTGGCTACCAGAAAGACTTGGATTTGCAAGATTTGCATTCAGAACTCTAGTATGATAAGATTAATAGTCTTTCTTTTATTGAATATTCAGTGGGTTAAACCAGCTAAACATTAGAGTGTTAATAAGTTTTTAATCAGCATTGTATAAATACCATGGTATTGAAATAATACAATGCACAATTTAAGTTTTACAACTATAATTCTTAAAAAAAGAACATTATTCTTAAAGATAATAAAAAAAGAATGCAATTCTTAAAAAAAAAAAACATTAAGCACCAGAAAACTCTGGGGGGGGGGGAAAGAACTCTAGTATGGAGGTTCTACTGTACCTCATCCACTTGAGTGCAATCAAATTACCCGATTTACAAATTTCACAAGAAGACAGGGTGATGTTGGTTCCCTTTTTAACTGTTTTGACTTTTTTTGCTCCCTTTTTCTCATTTTTTTCCCCTTTTCATAGAGAATATTAATTAACAGTGCTGGGAAGGCTGGAAACAGTCTGAGCTCTAAACTAAGAAAGTGTGTGAAATTTGGGGGGTAGTTCCAGTTTTGGAACAAAACATTTCCACTGGCTTGTGTTAAATAGAACAACATTTAAAACATTTTGACTGTTCTCCCATCAGGAATAATAGGAATTTAAAACATGAACATGAGCAAACTTTATTACTAGTGTGATTAGTGAGGAAAAAAAGAGAAAATACAGCAAAATATCCATGTATGTGTAGATAAATAAATAAGTAGCTAAATTTAAGATAGCATAAAATATTATAGAATAAAACCTGTTGAACTGATCAAGTTAACTAATCCTATAAAACCTATTTATAAAACATGTCTAGTTTATTTACAACTTTACATCCTTGGCTGAGTGCACATAAGATTAAATAAGAAAAAGTAAAGTGAAGGAAGTAAATAAATTTATGGCATACATTCGAATGGGATGGAATGTAGAAATTTGCCTTGTTAAGACTGCTGATTTTTTTTTATCTGTAAGGCACTTACACCTTTGAGCACAAGTTGTAAGAGCAAAATCTTACAACTTGTGCTCAAATATTAGGGGAAAATTTTAAAAAGCATTTTACTTCCCCTATTTTTTGTCCTGGGACCACAAAATAGGTAATGTGATAGTCCATGCTAAATGCTACCTATTACCCACCTACAGAAAAATCAGTCAAGGAAATGTTTTTAAATTTTTTTAAAAAATCTGTATTTTAAAAATTTCTACAGCAAACAAATATAAGTTAAACACAGCGTTATTATTCCTCTTGAAATAGGAAATCTCAAGCCAGTCGTCACTAAAGTCTATTTTTTACAGTTGTTACATTGGTCATGGGCTTGTTGAAGGGAGTCTATTGCTGCTGTTGCTTTGCTGGGCTCCTGATTTAGTTGTTTGGGCAGGCAGGCTTCAAAAAGTTTGTTTAACTGTTGCTCTGTTGTTGTAATTAATGTTTTAATGACTTTGGTAATTTTTTCAGTAGGTAGTATTTGGTATGACTTACCATCCTATCTACTTGTGGCCCTACTGAAACACTGAGGGAGCAAGGGATTTGTTTCAAGTTTATTTTACTCAGAATTGGAAAGTACTGTAAGCATATATTGTCAGCCCTTTGAGGTAATACAGGTCAGGAAGCAACAGAGCAAAGATTTCAGGAATGCTACTGTACTGTTGTAAAGTAAACATCTTGAAAACCTGCCAGAGTATCCCCCTGCCCCCTTAAACCAAACAGAATGAAGACTTGGTTGCTACAAGTTCCTTTTCATGTCTTCTACTTACCCAGGACTGAGTTGTTGTTTACTTTCTCTTAATGTTTATGCATTCTTTGATCACAGTTCTCTCTGTACTCCTCTACACATGTATCGGGACTTTAGTTAGCTTAGTGAGAGCTTTTGCACAATATTAGGAGAGCTGGCAAGACATTGTGCATTAACAGGACAAGGGAAATGGGAGCCTTGGATGGAATCCCCTTTTTTAGAGATGACTTTTTGTTGTTGTTGTGTTGATGTTGTTGTCTGGACTGCCATTGCATTATTTTATTTTATTTTATTTTAATTGATACGTTGTTTATGCTGTTGTTTAAAAGAACTGTGAAGACCTGACTTTTCATCCAGGCCTTTGGTGGGGGAAAATGAGACCCCTCGTTCCATCACGCTTGCCATCTTTTATCTTTAACCTTTTATTGATTTTATTGTAATTTCTTCGCTTGGTTGTTGTGAGCCACCCAGAGTTGCTGAGAGTTGGGCGGCATACAAGTATAAATAGTAATAATAATAATAATAATTTGTATTCTGCTTTATATTGTGAGCTGCCCAGAGTCTCTCTGGAGTTGGACAGTGCCAAAATAAAATCAGTAAACAAACAGCATTATTTTTGTTCTCACCAAGCTTGTTCTTACCAGCTGTTTACATTTAAAATCTGCTTAGGGGGGAAAAACAAAAAATAATAATTAAGGAAGACTCCTGATTTTAGACCACTTCAAAGAAGAAAATTTTTCTAAACATTTTTCTAATTTTTTCTTCCTGTGCAGAAGAAACATCATGGGACATGACATATCTTTTGCTGTATGGCTATGTAGTAGGAAATCTAAATTGATAGTATTAATATGTAATGTGTGCATGTGCTGAAATGCACACATCACATACATGCTTGGTCAAGTACATTTCAACCCTACCAAATTTGACATAAAACTTGTTTTCTCATCTCTGTTGCCTCAGAGCAACTGCCTGTGGTTTCACAAAGTAGTCCAGCATAGTACCTTAATAACACAGTATGGCAACTTGAAGACTGAGAAGTACCTTACTCAGTCAGTTCATCATGATGGCCTGAAATGTCTCATTGTATCTTTCCATGCTACAGCTGATCATCGAAGGAGGGATTATCGCCTCTTCAGTAGGATATGTTTTCAGAGCCATTTATCTAGAAACATATTTGTCTGCTGGTCCTTTCAGCAGGATTGGATTCCAATGTCTGAAGAAGTGGGCTGTGAATTAGTATTCTTGGGGAAGGGATTATATTTGAGAATTACAGCCAGTAAATAGATTCTGGAGCAGCAGGAAGAATTTCTCCTTGCATCTCTATGAAGTATATTTACTGTCCTTCAGCACCTACACTCAGCTGGAAGAAATATAATGCTGTTGACAGCCAATCATCAGCATGCCAGCCCATTGGCTGCATTCAGTTTGTTTGACTCTGAGTGCCTGCCGGAATTCTGATGTCACTGGGCATTTAGCAGAGTAGAGTCACAATTAGGAAATTATTTCTCCAAAAATAGCCACCTTACTACGTCCCCCTTCAATGAGTCCAGTGTTTTCTTGATGGTTGAGAGAACTAGAAGATAATGCACAAGTTCTTTCTTCTACAGTGCTGTCTTCAAGAATTTGTGGCTGAGCTTCAAGAAGTATCAGTAATAGTAGCAGCTGGTGTCACAGCTGGGAGACGGGAAGATGCCAATGTGGCTACATCAAAAGACTACTGAATATCGAACAAAAATCATATAGGAGGTGGAAAGAGGGTTAGATTACTGATAAATATGCATACAGGGATTCTGGATTTGTAGAGTGTCAGGGAAGCTAAAACTAAGACTGAGAGTGAAGAATTCTGAGAACAATAAAATGGGTTCTCATATATCCAAAATAAAAGAAGAAGAAAAGAAGCAGTAAGAAAGGGAACCGAGTAACAGATAACAAAGAAGACATTGACATATCAAATATATGCTATATGATTTAAACTTAAGCCTTGAACTCTTCAGTATTTCTATTAATGATTTGAATAAAATAATAAAATTTGGAACGAAATAAAATTGGCAAGAGAAGTAAATGTTCAGCTAAGTCAGTTGTGAAACTAAAGATAGAAATATCACAAATATGTGCAAAGGCTTTTGCAGAAACATGATTGTACCCTTAAAAAAAAAATTCTTGCAGTCACAGAATCACCACTCCAAAAAGCATTCAAATGCTATGGTTGTAGTAATAGTCTCTTTTCACTGTTGTCTAAGATGGTCTGCAGTGGTTGCTAGTTCCTCTTCCCAAATGTTATGTTAGGGCTGAATCCTACCATAGTTTTGTGGGGGGAAAGTTATTTGCTGCTGTAGAGTTGCTCAGTATAGCACATCCACTTTTAGTTTAGGCCAGGGTTTCTCAACCAGGGTTCCGCAGGGAGGTCGCTAGGGGTTCCCTGGGAGATCACGATTTATTTAAAAAATTATTTCAAATTTGGGCTTCACATTAAAGAGGTAAGTCTCATTCTTTATTTTTAGTTTAAGAACACTGTTAATGCATATATACAGGCCTACCCATGAAACAAATATGAACATTTTGTAACTTCTGGCCTATATTTGAGCCTGAATGTGCAGGAATTCCCTGAGGCCTGAAAAATATTTCAAGGGTTCCTCCAGGGTCAAAAGGTTGAGAAAGGCTAGTTTAGGTGTTTGAAAGGAGAATAATTGTGTCTCTCCCAAATAGAGAGTTTTCCACCAAAATTTTCATGTACACATAATAATTTATATTAATCTATATACTTTTACTTCAGAGGAAGCTTTCACCAAATTTAAGACAATTCATAAATGTGCTGGTATTAAATGCATTCTTAACTGCTGCAGCTACAATATTATTACTAGTAGTATAATCAAAACAAAAGATAGAGTGCTTTTAAGATAAATCCTTCAGTTTTAATGGATGAAAGTGCTGCATGGAGTTGAAGACAGTTGCTACCATATTGGTGTAAAATCTTGACTAGTTTATCACATTGAAAATTCTTGTTAGCAAAGGTGTGCTTTGTAAGCCATAAGAACAGTAATCAAATCAAATCAAATATTTATTATGGTCATAGACCAGCATAGATAATAACAGTGAAGTTTGGGTTCCCAAACTGTGATAAAATAGATTAAAATATCATTATTGAAAGTGGTAGATCTATTCCTTGTGCAGCCCTAACTCAGTGAAACAATTAGTTTTATTCAAAGGATGAGTTACCCAACTGATTTCTTATTTTAGAGAGTTGCAGTACCATAAAGAATTGCTGCCCTGAGGTCTTCCATATAAAATCTATTTTAATTTCTGAATTATCAGACCAGTAGAATTAAATGGCTCTTAACAACATCTTCTGGCATGCTGCATCCAGAAGCAAACTAATGTAGCTTAGGTGTGACTCTTACTTCAAAGCTCAGGGTTTTTTCCTATTCTATGTAAGGTGGGTATACAGCAATTAATATAGAAAACTCAACTGCTGCTTTTTCCCTTTCTATAAACAAAGACAGGCCTTTTCTGCAGTGATTCAGTACTCTCAAATCTTTCATTTTTAAATAATGCAAGTAGATGTCAAGGTGTTGAACTAGTATAAGTAGCAAATTATGTCAGAACCTATTAAATCATATTAAATGGCTTGCCACTTATTTTCTACTTTTCCCACCCCCTTTGGTTGAGCTATTCAGGCAATGATAATTTGAACTGGTGAGGAAGAACTGTCTAATAACCTGATTAGTTTCAGAGAGCTGCCTACGTGGGTCCTTCCAATTCATCCCTTTGGCCTGATGTATCGCTTTGCTTTCTTCTAAAGCAGTAGCAGCCTCTGTGAGATTGTCACTCAGAATGGTCAACAATTAACTCTTTGAAAAAGTATTTTACCTTAGATTGGAATGAAAGGTTAGAGCCTGGAGATATAATGAAGGATAGACACCAGGCTGAAATCAGGAAGATTTAGAGTGTAGGCTGGCAGTTAATAGCCATGACTTAATCAGGACAGAACCTGGTATTAGGTGTAATGAATTATTTGGTGTTAACCAGCCAAACATCTTTTTTCAGTCTAGCTCTGAATTTACTGTGTTTCACATCCCATTTGTGGCTATATATGCAAATCTAGCCACAGCAACAAGATAATGGCTTTGAGCCTCTTTAGGTGGCCTCTTACATGAAGCTGATTATATTGAGTGGAGCCATTAGCATATATTTTTTTTAAAAATTATATATGTCTGACTTTTGAGCATCAAGGATCATATGAAATGGCTTGCAAACAGTATAAAATATAATGGAACTACAAATACCTAGGTTCTCTTAGTTTTGTAAGTTTGGTAAAAAGGAAGTTGAAGACAGAAGAAATTCTTAAGATAATAGAACAGAATTTCATATTCTGGTCTTAGACTCTACATTTAAATAGCTAAAGAAAGCTAGGAATAATAGATTAATTGCCTTCAGATGTTCAGTCTCATTTTCTGAGCTCTTGCTAGCTCTCACTTAACTGCTGCTTCTGAGATTGAGACTTCTGGAAACTGAAGGTTTGTTTGGGTTGAGACAAGCTTTTCTCATTTCAAATGTTAATCCTCGGTGTAGAGGATCAGTGCTCTGCTACAGTGAATAAATACTATTACAAGCAATCAAAAGCCTTTGTGAGGAATAAAGCAATGTATGAGGACTATGTCTTATTTTATTACTCTAAAATAAAGCATTTCATTTGAGGTTTTCAACTTTTTTCTCAATTTTTTTTCCTTATCTGTATTCCAGTATAGTGTGAACTTGTTTTTAATCTCTTATTTTGTTTGTCTTTAAGCTGATTGGATATGGAAACTTTCCTCAGAAAAACATGAAGAGTATTTACAAAGCATACAAAAAGCAAGAGCTCTTCAAGTTAAAGTCTACTTAAATTCATAGATACATTCATCTTGTCTTCTTAGCCACAGTATGGAAGTGGTATGCCATTACCTTCTACTAGCATGGTTTTCTAACTTACCAGTCTATTCTGCAGCTGTGATATTCCCTGGTAGTCTCCCATCCAAGTACTAACCAGGCTTGGTCTTGGTTAGCTTCTGAGCCCTGAGAAGGTTTTCAAATTGCTGCCACCTGCTGGTGGGCTCAGAATAGAAATGTATTTACTGTAAGCACATTTAATTACTCTTTGAAGTTTCTGGCTTAGATGCCTTGAGCTAGAACTTCTGTTATTTTTTTCAGGAGGAGTCCAGTACTGCCTTTTCTGAGTACCAAATTTTATAAAAGTGCATAAGCTTTTGTGAGCTGGAGCTCAGAAGCTAGAGACACCATGGGCAAATATTAATCTGAAGAAAATGAAGAAGAAAAAAACTTATAGGCAACAGACTGAAAAAACACCACCAACAATGGATGCTTGTTAAAGCCCACCAAAAAATTTAACAAAATCAAAAATATCTAAGACGTGGCAGGATTCTTTCCAATGTTTATTCTAATTAGCATTCTGGGGAGATACTGGAGTTTGATGTCAATGAGTAGCATGTGGCTCTTTACTATCTTAAAATTAGGATATATAAAAAGCTTTCATTGATAAACCAAAAAAAATCAGTAGGTTTATTGTTTAAAATTTCTTGTAGAGAAATATTGTGAACAAAGTCTGCAAGCAACTTTTTTTTTAATGGAGCTCCGTCCTTCAACCTTTAACTCCAGTATTAATTAACCTGTATATTACTTCTTGTTTGGGAGTAGAATATAGAGATTCAGTACTTGATTCCAGTGTTTAAGCAGTTATCATTTCTAGCTATCATGCCTAGCTATCATTTCCATTGGCAGTCAAACTTCAGTGGTTAGGATCTAGCTGTGAGCTTCTAATTGATTCAGTGTCCTGCTAGACTAACAGGGGAAATGTATTTTAAAATGGTGTGATGCAGCAGCACTTTTTAAAAGATAGTCTCTCTGCTGAGTCATTTAAAGATTCTCCTAAACCTCAAGGCTCCAGTACTGCCCCTGTGAATATCTAAAGACTGACATGGGAAGTTATATTCAGTAACTGAACACTGATTGTATTGGAGGAAAAAAATCTGAGAACATGACCTTGTCTGACTTACACAGTAATTTCTGAACTGACTTGTAGAATAATAAAAGTATTTGATCTGGCTGAAATTATTTCATTTCTTTGTTCTGCTCCAATCCACTAGTATGAATTGTAGTGCTACACTGAGTACCAAATATAAGTAATAGAAATATGACACCTCCTGACTTCCGATGGGGACAATGGCAGCTTGAGCTGTTTTCTTCCACTGTCTATGGACTGCCCTGTCAGAGAGGCTTTTTTTCTTGGGCTCAGGCAGGCTTCCTTGGAGCCAGAAGCATTCTCTGGATTAAGGAGAACCCCAGGAATCACTCCATTGTTCTCCAGATGGCTGGTTACAGCCAGAAGACCGCAAAACAGCATTTCACGATTGACTGGTAAGCAATCAGCTGGGAGGCAGGGCTGTCATCTTCTTTCCAAGCTGCTCTGGAGCTATAATGGACCTTAAAGCTTTCTACAGCACTAATTTTTTTTTTTTGGTTTGAATTTTACCAAAGAGAGGCTTTCTACAACAAAGAAATGTGGAATCTCTTGGTGACTCTCATTATTTTTGAAAATTATTAACTTGGTAATTTGACTTTTTATATATAATTTGTTAAATTGAGATTTAAAGAATTTTGTTTTTTTATTGCTTTTTTATTAGAGTGAATTTTGAGGAATATAAAACTTTCTCTTTTTCATTGAATCTGCGGGTTAGAGTTCTGATCTATTTGCCTTCACTTTCCTGTGGAAATGCTGCTGCTTATTACTTTTTATTTTCCTGATTGGCCACACCAGAGATAAAAAGGCTGGAGAGAGTGTTCAGTTACAATGTTAATGACTTTACCTTCCTGAGGCACTAGAGGGCGCCATACTCTACCTTACTGTTAAGAAATATGGAGGAAATTAATATTTAAAGATCTCTACAATGCTGGTATTCAAGTCTTGGAGCATTTCTCAGAATTTGTGGAGTCCAAATTGTCATCAGAATTGAGAGAAACCCATAAGGCTGAAAACTACCTTGAGAAAAAACTAGTTTCTCTAAAGAAAAAAATGAGAATTGGTGACTTATGTTTAAGTAATCAAAGGAAAATTGAGTTGTCGAAAGTTGGAGATAAGAAGACTGTTGCCACCACACCATGATCAAGAAAGAGAATTAAATTCTAGAGGCTGGAAGATTTTGGATAAATATTTGGGGTTTTTTAAAGCAGGTGGTAGACTTTGAAAATGACAAGAAGAAAGCTCTGTACATAATACTGAGACATGTAAATGCCTTGGTTTACTTTGAAGTGGGATAATTGTCTAAATGTGTTTATCAAGATGGTTTCTTAAAGGTTTGGATAAATGGGTATGCTGTTTTGAAAATTCTTACCTTTTTGGTAAATGCCTAGGTTATTGTTTAAATGTGGTTATCAGGATGGTTTTTTAAGGGTTTAGATAAATATTTATGCTTTTTGGATAATTCTTATATTTTTGGTTAATGTTAGTTTAATTGGCAGGTAGGATCAAATTATAGTGAAGAAGGGTAGTGTTTGTGTCATGAGTAAGGATGGCGAGCAGGGGGCTCCCTTCCAGACTGTTAAGCGCATGCGTAGCACTGAGGAATTGGTGAGCCATTCCAAGAGGCACAGATTGGGACCGCCTTAACCTGCGGGGTTTATATGGTTGGGTTTTCCCACGTTTGTTCAGTTTGTTAGGATTACTGTTATGTATTAGCAATAAAACATTAGAGACCAGTTCCCTGTCTCAGAGTGTTTCCTGGGAGTTTGGACATCAATCCTAACAAACTCCTACTCCCATCGAAAGAGGGAAGAACAAGGAATTAAGGAGAGATTTTTAGAAATGTCTGTAGAAAACCAAGAAATGCGCTCGCCATCCAGCAATTGGCAGCAGCCCTACAACAACACCAACAACAAGTAGATCTCCAGATCAACACATTACAAGCTGCCATGCTACAGCAGTTACAACAACCAGCTCCGATTAACCCACAACCGGCACCAGCAGCAGCAGCAGCTCCACCAGTAATGTTGAGATCCCAGGGCAGTCTACCAGAGAAATTTGGAGGAGAAGCAGGACAGCTGAGAATCTTTCTCACACAGTGTACTATGTTCTTCGATAGCAGACCCGCAGAGTTTCCCACAGACAGAACCAGAGTCACTTTCATCCTAGGCCTGCTAAAGGGACCAGCTGCCAAATGGGCTATTCCCATGGTGGAGAACAACGACCCGATTCTCAACGACTACCAGAACTTTTTGGCAGGGTTCCGAGCACACTTTGACGACCCGATCAGAGAAGCCACAGCCAGCCGGGAAATTCGGAAGCTCAAGCAAGGTAACGAGGGTGGGAATCTACATTGCGGATTTCAAGTTATTAGCAGGAGATCTGGACTGGAATGAGAGTGCATTAAAAGACCAATTCAAACGGGCTGGATGAAGAGATTAAGAATGAATTAGTGCGCCAGGTAACACCAGCTACCCTAGAAGCCTTATATCAGTTATCGGTGGTCATAGATGCCAGACTAGAGGAGCTTAGGCAGATGCAACCGGGGAGAAACAGAACCCTCAGAGCGTTTTCAGGATTTCCAACTCTCCCCGTAGCAGCCACTCACTCAACACAAGAGGAGCCAATGCAGATTGGGGCAAGCAGGAGACTGATTTCCGAAGCTGAGAGGCAGAGAAGGAGAGAGAGAGCCCTTTGTTTCTACTGCGGAGCCCAGGGGCACATGGTGAGAGCTTGCCCAGCGAGAGGCCAAGCAGCCTTAGTAAGACCTCCAGGGCAGGCAGCTGAAACAAGACCCATCCCCGCCTCTGTTTCCAATCAGGGAAACTCCATCGGTCTCCCTCCACAGAGCTCAGCAGGGAGACCATCAATCAATTAAGAAGGGCTCATTCCGAGGATTCCAGACAAGCCTTTTACTACTTACCAGTAATAATCCATGTCAACCCAGAGCACCAGGTCAAGCTAGAGGCCCTCGTGGATTCTGGAGCTTCAACTAATTTTATTGATGAGCAGACCATACAAGACTGCAACATCCCGACCAGAGAATTACCATGCCCCATAGAAGTGGAGACCATTGACGGCCAGCCCCTCAAGGCAGGGCCGATTAGAAGGCTCACAGAACCAGTGCAACTGACAACGGGAGACCACACTGAGTGGATCCAGCTTTATGTTACTGCATCGCTTAAAGTGCCGGTAATCCTAGGCACACCTTGGCTGAGGATCCACAACCCCTTGCTGAACTGGACTACAGGAGCAATCTCCTTCCCAGCTGAGGAATGCCAGCACCACAAGATTCAAGCCGCCCCACGCTCTCCAGCAACCAACACAGTCACTGAAGCAGGGGGGGTCCAGTTGCCAGCCAAGTATGCGGATTTTGCAGACGTTTTCAGCGAACAGGAGGCCACAGCACTACCCCCCCATAGGGACTGTGACTGTACCATTGAGTTACTACCAGGAGCCAAAGTTCCAGCAAAGAAACAATATTCCATGTCTCCCAGGGAACTCGCCACTTTAAAGGATTACTTAGACTCTAATCTCCAAAAGGGATTTATCCGACCATCTACTTCCCCAGCGTCTGCTCCGACCTTCTTCGTACCAACGAAGCCTGACCCGTTGGCACCTGCACCCCAGGAGACACCCATGAGAGTAGTACACGATTTCAGTCCCCTCAATAAGGTAATAAAAAGAGAATCCTATCCTCTGCCATTAATCTCGGATCTGCTGGATCGCTTACAGAGGGCACACATTTTTACCAAGTTGGATCTCAGGAGTGCGTACAATCTCATCCGGGCGAAAGAGGGGCATGAATACCTGACTGCCTTTGACACCAGGTTTGGCAAATTTGAGTACCTTGTTATGCCCTTTGGCTTGTCTAATGCAGGAGCCATATTTTCCAGATTTATGAATCACGTTTTTGCTGATTTATTAGATAAGTATCTGGTTGTTTATCTAGATGACATATTAATTTTCTCTGAGGATGCCACAACTCACGTAACCCATGTACGTAATGTTTTGCAAAGACTGAGAGAGAACAGGTTGTTCGCCAAGCTAGAGAAGTGTGCCTTTGATTTAACTGAAGTACATTTCCTGGGCTATATAGTATCAACAGAAGGCATATCCATGGATCCTGCTAAGGTCCAGGCAATTCTCTCTTGGCCACCTCCCCGAAATGTTAAAGAGGTACAAAGGTTGTTAGGATTTTGTAATTTTTATCACCGTTTTATAAAAAATTACAGTGACCGTACTAGACCCCTCACACAGCTTTTGAAGAAAGGCTCAAAATTCATCTGGGGGGAGAGACAGCAAGCAGCCTTCCAGGAATTTAAGCAGCTCTTTGCATCCCAGCCGCTCTTAAGGCACCCTGATCCCACGAAGCAATTCATAATGTATTCAGATGCTTCAGATATTGCCATTGGGGCAGTGTTATTGCAATATACAAACAAAGCCGAGAATACATTGCTGCCTTGTGCTTTTTTTTCACGCCTGCTCTTACCAGCAGAGAGAAACTATGATGTTTTCAACAAGGAGTTGCTGGCAATTAAAGCAGCATTCCAAGAGTGGAGGCACTGGCTCGAAGGGGCGACCTTTCCTGTGAAAGTTTGTACTGATCACAAAAATTTACAGCTTCTACAAAACACCAGATCCCTCACCCCACGCCAAATCAGATGGAGCCAGTTTTTCTCCCGTTTCAATTTTGTTATTTCTTATGTGCCCGGGTCGCAAAACTGCTTGGCAGACGCCCTGTCTCGATCCTTTCAGGCAAGCCCCACCGCTCACCAGGAGGTACAGGCTACTATATTACAACCTCACAACTTTGATCAGTCTATGAGGGGGAGCCAGACAGAGATTTTAGCAGCAGGCAGACAAGCAGAGGACCTGCTTTACAAGAGCCAGAGCTCAGCAGCAACAGGACCCATACGCCAGGGCCCGGATGGATGACCTCCAGAGGGCCCCGCAAGACAATGCCTCACCATTCAATGTGGAGGCAGGAATACTCTGGCATAGTGGGCGGTTGTATATCCCCCCTTCATTAAGGGAAGAAGTACTGAGACTTTGCCATGACCACCAAACGGCCGGCCATGGAGGCGTTTTCAAGACTCTCAGTAGAGCTCTGAGAGACTACTGGTGGCCCAAGATGGTTGCAGACATAAAGGGTTATGTTGCCTCTTGTCACACTTGCAGACGAGCCAAACCTCTCCCAGGGAGGCCCACAGGCCTGTTGCAACCCCTACCCACCCCCAGTCAGCCTTGGGATACTGTCTCCATGGATTTCATCACTGATTTACCACCGGTCCAAGGGCTGACTTCCATACTGGTGGTAGTGGACCTTTTCACAAAGATGGCACATTTTATTCCTTGCAAGGGCCTCCCGTCTGCACCAGCCACAGCGCAGTTGTTTATGGACCATGTCTTCAGGTATAGAGGCATGGTTAATCATGTGGTGAGTGATCGAGGCCCACAGTTCTCTTCCAGGTTCTGGAGGGCCCTTTTCCAGTCATTAGGGGTCCAGATCCACCTGTCATCAGCGCATCATCCTGCCAGTAATGGGCAAGCAGAGAAAATTAACCAATGATTACAGCAGTATCTCAGGTGTTAACACCACTTATCGGCAAGACAATTGGCCAGCCCTGCTACCCATGGCAGAATTTACTTATAACAACTCTGTACAGTCATCTACCCAGATGTCTCCGTTCCAAGCACTCTACTGGGTTAACCCTCAGGTGTTGCCCACCTCCTCCCAGCAGGGAACTGTCCCAGCCGCGGCTGATTTTCTTAAAGAGCAACAAGCCGCACAGGAGTTGTTCAAGGAGCAGCTGAACAGGGCAAAGAGTGCTTACAAGAGAGCTGCAGATGCTCACAGACAGGAAGGGCCAGCGATTGCGGTAGGAGACAAGGTGTGGCTCTCTACCAAATTTTTGAAAACTACCAGACCATCCAAGAAATTGGACTCTAAGTTTGTGGGGCCTTTCACTGTGGTACAGCAGATAAATCCAGTGGCTTATCGTTTACAGCTGCCAGCATCCATGAAAGTCCATCCAGTCTTTCACAGATCATTGCTAGCCAAGGACCCTCCCCCAAGTGCCTTACGATCGCTACTGCCCCCCCCCACTGCCAGTAATTGTGCAGGGGGAGGAAGAATACGAGGTTGAGGACATTCTGGACTCTAGGAGGAGGGGAAGGGGCATCCAATATTTCATACACTGGAAAGGGTACCCCGAGGAAGAGCGCACGTGGGAGAATGCCAGGGATGTACATGCTCCAGCACTGGTTCATCGTTTTCATCAGCTTTTCCCTCACAAACCCAAGCCTCGCATTTTACCCGAGATTCCTCTTTCGCCTGAGCAGGCCGAAGAAGCCCAAGCTGAGGAGTTTGTGAGTGTGTATTTCCCCCCCCCCCCCCCGCCTGAAGCCTTGACTCCAGTTACAGAGGAGGTGGGGGAACCACAGCCCTCCACCTCGGGCTTACAGTTCCCAGGGGGGAGGGGGGCTGACCTTTCTAACTCTCTAGATGTTTTCCAGCAGCAGCCACCTGGCCCAGAGGCGTTATCTGACTTGGACAGCAGTACTGCTTCGTCCTTGGAGGAGTTTTCCTTTGAAGACTTTCCATCGTTGCCCAGTTCCCATGGGACTTTAGAAGCAGACGGCGAATCTTATCAAGACTCTGGAGGGGAGGGGGCTGAAATGGAATGTGAATCTGGAGGGTAGTGTTTGTGTCATGAGTAAGGATGGCGAGCAGGGGGCTCCCTTCCAGACTGTTAAGCGCATGCGTAGCACTGAGGAATTGGTCAGCCATTCAAAGAGACACAGATCGGGACCGCCTTAACCTTTGGGGTTTATATGTCTGGGTTTTTCCCACGCTTCTTTAGTTTGTTAGGATTCCTGTTATGTATTAGCAATAAAACATTAGAGACCAGTTCCCTGTCTCAGAGTGTTTCCTGGGAGTTTGGACAGTTTGTTACTATATTAGGTTCCAAATTATGTTTGAACAGTTTAATATGTTTTTCTTTAATTGGGAGGGTAACTTTGTTTTAGAAGGGAATGTAATAATGAGAATTTAAATGCTTTATAGAAATAATGTTTACTATAATATGAATTGGAGTAAGAGATTGATACTGATTTATGTATAGCTTTGTTATAGAAAGTCTGAAGTCACTTTGTAGTAGTTGCAGCTCAGGTTGTATGCAAAAACTACTTTATAGCAGAACTCAACACTTACTTGGAGGATCCTCATTAGACAGAGTAAACATGCATTTGAAATCTAGGGTGTTTTCCAGAATTTGAACTGTTTATTATTTAAGTTGACCAGAGAAAAATGTGTCAAACATTTGTAGAAAACTTTATTGATTAAAACTCTGTGTGTGACATAACATGTTTCATATTTCCACATAGTGTATGCTTTAAAAATCTAAGACATTGGAACATAAAATAATGTTTTACAATCTGTATCAAATTAATTCTAAAGGCTTAGTTCCATCTTACATGCTATGATAGGTTTATAGATAATTTTTGGCTTTGGAGGGATGCTTCAGGTGAAGGTTTGCCAGTCACTGAACAGTGTTGCTGCTGAGGAACATTTCTACAAGCCATGGTGCTTCCCAGCATTCCACCTGCTATTGGTCAAGCAAAAATCCAGCAGTTCCATCATACATTACAGTCACAAGCTACAGATTCACCTGACATTTCTGTGAATTGAAACTTATTGTTCCTGCTTAAACTCCAGTTGTCTGCCTTGTACATGCAAGAGACATGGTAACCAATTTGTTTACTTGAATTCTCTTCTCCAAGTTATTATATAGATCTCCCCAGCTTTTATTCCATGTTTCCAGTCAGCATTACACATATATATCTGTAAAAAGACATTGCATTTCACTGAAACAAACAAGCAGATTTTCAGTTGGAAGGACTCCAGTTGAGTGTGTAGACAAAAGATGCAAAAGTTACTTCTAAGAAGAAACCATTTTTCATTCACAGATATCTCTAGGCTATAGTCCCTATTCTCAGCCACCATAATTGCAGTTGCATTGATTATATTTTATAAGAAAAGTAGTCTGTTGGGCACCAGATTTAGGAATATTTTATGCAAAAAATAATAATTTATCTTTAAGGCAAGCCAAAAGTGTACATAGCCATAGAAGTTGGGCCCAAAATTTACAATTTTAAAGAGGAGGATCCTTGTAAATGATAAACATTGGGAACTGAACTTACTATGTACTGTAGATAAGAAGCAGTTTTTTTCCATAAAATGATTGATGTATAATAATAATTTTCTTCTGTGTTTCATTATCCAGGGAAGAATCTCAAGATTTGTTGATGGATTTCATACGGAATATCATTTAATGTGCTGAGATAAATAGAAGAACAGGCCACGCACCTTTCTGCTGCTTTTTAAAATTCAGGTTCAAATATTAAGGTAGCTCATTGTTCTAATCAGTTACACAATTAAATTACTTTAACTAAATCAGAGAACTGATTTTTGTTATGTGCTTGGTTGCCTCTACTGAACTAATTATGTTTTTTTTACAGCTAGCTATTCTAAAATAAGACCATTTGATTTAGATGTATTCTGTATATCTAGTAGAAGAATTGGAGGTTGAAGAATACTGAAACTATCAACAGCCTGAAAAAACTTATTCCCTTATTTCATATTGAGAGAAACCACTGACATATAAGTAAATAGCAGAAAGAAATATGGCCTTCTGGTATACAGTAATAGTTACAGTGCTGAGCCCCAGAGGATAAAAACTTACCTGTGAATGTGTAAAGCAATTAGCACAGATATGTGGTTGCAATATTCTGGGATGCTTTGTGGAGATAAATACCAGCTCCTTTAAGCTTTTTAGTCCTGAATTCTGTTATTTTCCCAAAGAATTACAGTAATTGCTTTCTGTCCTCAATCTGGTCTTTTGGTTAGAGAAAATATGGTGACACTGGTTGTTACTGGATTAGAAAGGAGAAAGCTGGATGTAGAGCTGGTTCCATGAAATCCAAGATTTCACATTTATGTTCCAGTTTCATAATTCTAAGCATCTCATTTCTCAGCAGCAGTCATGTGGTAGAGCAGTAAAATACATAACATAGCACTGATGAGTAGCTGAAAAACAAAAGTACTGAAGCCATGATTATGACAGTTTGGTCATCTTTATTGGTTTAGGATCAAGTTTTAAGAAAACTTTGAAAGTTTTCGCCCCATAGGTTTTGTATACTACCACTGGAGCCGGTCAAAGTGAATGCAGGCATGTGGGCTTAAAAATGAATTGTTTCTTGTAACTCTCTAGGTGTGCGTTCTGATGAAGATTCATCAGATTACTTCAGATTACTTCATGCTGATGAATTATGCTTTAGCTTCCTTTAATCATCTTGCCTTACTGAGACTAGGCAAATGGGATGGGGGGCTTTACATAGATGGGATCTTATGGCCTAGAGAGCAAACCCACTGACCTCGATGGAGCTTACTTTTCAACTGCCATTCCATAAGCAAGATAACGGATTTGTTTTCTCTAATGGAACACCAGCTTTGTGTTTGAAGTAAGTTCTGTTGAATTCAAGAGCCTTATCTGGTGGCAGCACCTATCTGATCTTGGTTGATCTCAAAACCTAAACAGTATAGGCCTTAGATGACAGTTTCTTGGGGGAATTCCAGGGCTGTTGGCTAGACCGAGAAGTTGAAAAACTTCTGGAAGAAAGTAATAATAAAACTGATTTTTTTCCTCTAAGAAAACTACATGGATGCAATCACCAGGAGTCAAGGGCATCTTTACTTTTTACTTACTGGTTTCAGCAGTAATTACTCTTGGAATCAGAATTACAGAGGCTTTAAGGTGCAAACATATTAAGGAAAACATTTTAAAATCCAGAAAAAAAATACTCCCAGTTACTGTTTTCTCTGCAGTGGAACAGTTGGGCATTAGGGAACTCTCAGAAGAAAAATCTGTCACTGAATATTTTTCCTTTTTGAGTGAGTGAACCAGTTTTTAAAAACAAGGTTATACTCAAAATGCTGAATGAAAAATTTTATGTGAGACAGTCTGAGTATTCTCGTACAATATTGAAGTTCAGTGTTACAGCCACATTGTAATATTTAGTAATCTTAGTAATTCTTATACATTTAATGTATGAGTTGTGTTTTCTAGTCAAAACTTCTTCCCAGATGGCAAAAATTAAAGCACATGCTGAGATAGCATGCTTATAGGTCTCTTTCTATTTATTGCATAAATGCATGATTTATGTTTGCAGCTCTTTGCAAGACTTTCTAAATATTGCATAAGTGTATGATTTTGTATATGAATTAAGGCTTCTGTAGCTAGAGACTGAACTCCTTCTCACAGTTACCTGGAAGTAGCTCCAGTAAGCAGAATAAATCTTAATTCTGACTAAAGCCATCTTGGGAAGATACAAAGCATGCTAAGCATAAACGCTAAGAAAAATTCTTAATGAACTTGGTGTCTCATTTTGAGGAAAGGTAAATAACTTAAATAAATATGCCAGGTAGTATTACAGTGTTATATGCTGTGAATGAATGAATGAATGAGCGAACAAACGTCTTTATTGTGGCCAAAAACAAGTACATAATAAAACTCAATAATGTAGAATAGATTACATATGTATAGCAAGGTACAAATCATAAAATTAACTGGACATTATCAGTCAATTGACTAGACATTTTATATATAATGTAAAAGAATTTAGCTACACTTAGCATGATGGGGACATGTATTGTATTTCTGTGATTAAAAATTGTAAATAAAATTGGTCAGAATGACCAAGGCTATATACTATGTTATAAATGAGGCATATGAAGTCAGATATTGCACCTATGTAATTTTTTCTCTTAATTCTATTGTATTGTTTCAAAAAAGAAAGTCATTAATCATTGCACACAAAGTCCAGCTTCAACATACACATAATCATTACATCAGATGTAACATTGCCCAAATCCTAAACTGTTTGAAAAGCAAAATATATGCAACCTATAGAAGAAAAGTTTATCAATTGTGTATTGTTCTCCCTTTCATTGTTAAAACAAACCAAACATTTGGAGAGTGATTTGTATATGAAGGAAGTAGGGACTTCCTGCTGAATTAGCATAAGATTTTAGCAACTCCCCTGCCCCATCCCAGTATAGCAGGTGATTTTTATAATGCTTGCAGACTCAAATTCTAACACCAGGATTTGGAATTCAGAGCTGCAAGATTTTTTTAGTGTTGACATAAATTTTGTTAGAGGAGGCACAGTGGATTTTTTTGTTTTGTTTGGACTCCATCTCATTTAATGGACTAGTGTACAGTGCATTAAGATTTGCGATTAAGTCAAGGTTTTACTGCCCAAATGCTACCATTTAGGACAGTTATGTAATTATGCAAATTATATAAATTGGCACAAATAATACTTGGATTTAACAAACATTCTTCCCCCTCAAATGGCTGAAAGCTCAAGATTTTACTATTCTCAAATCTCGTCCACAAATAAATTATGCTTGATGCTCTGTAGGTCAGTCTCTGCATCATCTTAAATGAAATTGAAGCCTAAGCATTTAAGCAGCCAAATGGAGAATCAAAATCTCAGAAACTATTCTGAACAGTTTTCTGGATGAGGGCTTGTTTCTGCCACTGCAGGGCACAGTAACTGCTCAGTCAGTTAATATTGTCATTTATTTCTGTGACGCAGTCTGTGGAGTCCGTTGTTCCAGGCTAACTCTTCCTTCCCCAGTGTTGAATTTGCTGGTCCTTCCAATACTTGGAGACATTATGGAGCCATCCATACCTATTGATGAGGATGGCCAAAAAAGATTTGTTAGATTCTTGTATCCTCCAGCTGCTTTGAATGTATATTCTTTAAATGATCAGATGTACATGGTCAGATACCAGTTCCTTTTGTGGGGAGAATTGAGTCTGAAGTTAATAAGTTAGTGGTAAAGTTTTCCATGCTAAAGCTTACCATTTATCCAAATAGCAAATTAATGCCATTTGTGGTGAGGTACACCAAGTAGCTGAATCATTATGGACATGGTTGCTTTTCAAATGCATCTCTGCCTATGATCATTTGGTGCAAGAATGAGTTTGTAGCCACACTGAGGACCTACCTTTCAAGGGAACTGACTTATTTAGCAATAAGACAGGTGTCACTTTAAATACCATTAGAAGTGTGAATGGTATGGCATGATGCCTGGAAATCCTATCTCATCTGCCTCTTCATTTTCATTTATTTATTCTAGATTCCAGGGATATAACTTCTCATTTCAAATGGAATCCCCACTATAGCTGTTTTTTCATTTCCATTCTCCACAATCTGTCCCTTTTCATACTCTGACTTTTGATGAGATTTAGCCAAGTGGTCTCTAATACAACAGGAATTATTCACTGAGAATACTCACAAACAATCTGCTTTTTGTAGAGCTTTTCTGCTGAAGGAGGTTTTGGTCAAGGCAGAGTATCTTTGGAATTGATTGGCCTCAACAAATCCAATAAATAAAATAAAATAGACCTGAGAAGTTGGTCATGTCTTATCAACAAGAGGAAACAGATCCATGTTGCTACTCTACATATGTCACTGAGTGGAGAATTGGTGGAGAAAACTATCAGGATAGCTGCATATCTAATGGAGTAGGCCGTAACACCCACCATGGCAGCAGCAGATTTGACTTTATAGCAATGGGCTGTGTAGGTTTTGATCTTTGTCAGTACTTTTCCTGCTGGGTTGTTGGTGCTGTTCTGCTTTCTTATTAGTGAGCCCCTCATAACCTATCTGCAATCAAGGTCTACTCTACTAGAGCTTCTTCTATATCCACAGCCATTGCCTAAAATACGTCCATACATGACATCTGTAAAGGTGCTACCTAGTTATGGCCCTTGATCTTCATCCATAACCTGGATGTAAGAATTAAAGTTGGTGTTTTCTTTGGGAATCCCATTATCTGTTTTATCATAGACCACTTAGACCATATAGTCACTTGCAAGAGAAAGGTAAACTTGTTCTCTCATATGTTAATATATGAAGAATACCAATGGTTAGTCTACCTATAATTGTTCTTTGAGTGCTCCCTCTTACATCACAGAACTCTCCCTCCTACTCCCTCTAGAGTGGCTTTAAAAAAAAATCAGTCCTTGTGGGTGGTTGTGACAGTGTTGGAATGGAGGGTTTAAGTACCCTTTCACCAGTGGACACATATAAAGAAAATATGGTTTTGCAAAAGTATTCAACTTGAGAACTTTCCAGAATGTTGGGTTGAGTGTCTAGTTGACCACTTGAAGAAGCAATTTCCTGTTCTCATCCTTTTGGCTAAAGCCATATATAGGTATGCTTGAATCAAATTTAATGGTTCATTTTGCAGGTGTGACTTTAATAAGAAAATACCTGTTCTGTTTGGCTAGTGATACATGATTGTTAGTGCCAGGATATAGAAATTTTTCAGAAATAACTTGTGCTGATGGAAATTACAAGATTCTGGGTTTTGAGGGTTTTTTGCAGAGGTGGGGAATGGTGACTAACTTTTTGTTGAAGTCTCATCTTCTACCTCTGCTTTTGTTGAAGTCTCATCTTCTACCTCTACTTTTCCACTGTAGATTTTCTCTTCCTTGTGGTTTGTCCAACATGTTATTTAAGCCACACTCATGGGAAGCCCCCCTTTGTTTTTTTCCTGAAAAAAAGACGTTTTTTAATATGCACATTTTATAACTGTTAGTTCTTGATAGATAAGGAACTGTTTGTGCATCACCAAAGCAGTACAGGCAGTGCACTCTTTCTCTCTTTTGATGGGGTTTGTTTTGGGACAGGAAGTTTGATGGATTTTACCTTTTTTTTTTTTTGCAGTTTTAGTTTCTGACTTCTGGCTTATAGGGTATGGCTGGCCTACCTCCAATTTTTGAATGGTTCTATGAGCTCTGAAAGAAAAGGTCACAAAATTACTTGCATAGTAATTTGCAAAATATGCAAAGGGAATATGCATGCCTCCTAAGGAAATGTGGTAGTTGTTGGGAAGTAATAAGAGAAATCTTTTAGGCATGTACAAACTAAGGTAAATCACAGGATCTCATTGTGGTAGAATGTTTCATACATGTATAGTGAAACATAAACATAAAATACCACCCACCCAGAGTCACCGTGTGTGAATTGGGAAACTTATAAATCTGTTTAATAAATAAAAAAATAATAAATCACCATCCTTTTTGAGCCCATGCATTTTAGTTGTGTTGCTGAAGAGTATTGTTTGAGATTTTCTGCTGTCTGTTGGAGGTACTCAGAAGCAATGAATTTTAGAAATCTGGTAAAGGTCTAGTGGCAATTTTGCAAGATAATTTGTATCCCCTGATAATATCAACATCTACATGAAACCACTGGGTGAGATCATCACCACGGGGTGAGGTATCATCAATATGCTGATGATACTCAATTGTACATCTCCATCCCGGGTGAGGTAAGTGATGCTGTGACTGTCCTCTCGCGGTGTCTGGGGGCTGTAGGGGTCTGGATGGGGAACAACAGGCTTCAATTGAACCCTGGTAAGATGGAGTGGCTGTGAGTTAATGGTTCTTCCATATCTGGGACATTATCATCTCTGGTTCTGGATGGGGTCGCACTGCCCCAGACAGACCCGGTGCATAATCTGGGGTCCTCCTGGACTCACGGCTCCCGCTCAAAGAGCAGGTGGCAGCTTTGGCCAGGAAAGCCTTTCCACAGCTACATGCTGTACACCAGTTATGCCCTTTCCTGGATCGGGAGGTCCTTCGAACAGTCACTCACACCCTTGTTATTTCTCATATAGACTATTGCAATGCACTCTACATGGGGCTACCCTTGAAAAGTATCCGGAAGCTTCAGCTGGTCCAGAATGCAGCCACATGAGCTGTTTTTGGTGCCCCCAGAAGGGCACATGTAACACCGTTGCTGCTCGAGCTGCATTGGGTACCAGTTTGCTTCCGGGTGCAATTCAAGGTGTTGGTTATCACCTTTAAAGCCCTACATGGCATGGGACCAGGTTACCTGAGGGACCACCTCTTCCCCATTACATCAACCCGTCCCACCCGATCGTGCAGAGAGGGCATGCTACGGACCCCGTCTCTAAGACAACTTCCTTTGGTGGGGTCCAGGAAGTGAGCCTTCTCTGCAATGGTGCCTGCCCTATGGAACATGCTGCCCCTGGAGGTGAGATTGGCCTCATCACTCCTGGCCTTTCAGAGGAGTCTGAAGACCTGGTTCTGCTGCCTCGCTTGGGGCGGAGAGGGGAATAGATCTACATGGGGATGGCTGCTATAGACCACTCCTCCCACACTTGGACTGCTTTAGTTTCTTTTGCCACTTGGACTTTTTTTTTTTAACTCTTGTTTATATTATTTATTATTGTAATTTTATATTGTGGATTTTATGATGGTTGTTTTAATTGATTACTGTAAACCGCCCAGAGTCCCCTGAAGGGAGGAGATGGGCAGGGATAAATTGGATAAATAAATAAAAAGAACTCTGTTTAACTCTGACACCTTTCCCATCCTTTACAACATTAGTCCTCCTACATAAGAAGTTAAAAAAGCAGTGGGTCCCACTCCAGTAGTGAGTGAGTGAGTGAATGGAAAGAGATAGACAGACAGACAGAAAAAAATTCCCTTCTCACCCCTACGAGTGGTATGTGTCTTCCTCAACCTCGGATCCTCTACCAGAGGCCTGGGAGTTTGAGGGTTCTGTGCAGTATCTTAGCTGTTCCTAGCACTGCACCCTTCTGGACAGGGGGTTCTGATGTTGTTCCTGGGATCTGTTGGAGCCACTCTCCCAGCTTGGGGGTCACAGCCCCAGATGCCCCTACCACCACTGGGACCACTTTGGCCTTCACTTTCCACATCCTCTCTAGTTCCTCCTTCAGGCCCTGGTACTCCTCCAGCTTGTCATACTCCTCCTTCCTGATGTTGCTGTCACTTGGCACCACTACATCTATCACCACCGCTGTCTTCTGGTCTTTGTCTACTACTTTGATGTCTGGTTGATTGGCCAGTACCTGCCTGTCTGTCTGGATCTTGAAGTCCCACAGGATCTTAGCTCTGTCATTCTCCACAACCTTCTGTGGAATCTCCCATCTGGACTTGGGAGGGTCTAGCCCATACACTGTGCAGATGTTCCTGTGCACAATGCCAGCTACTTGGTTGTGCTGTTCAGTTTATGCTGCTCCTGCCTGCATCTTACACCCTGCCACTGTGTGTTGGACTGTCTCTGAGGCCTCTCTGCACAGTCTGCACCTTGAGTCCTGTTTAGTGTATATATTGCCTGCCTGCCTGCCTCCCTCTCTTTCTCTCTTTACATACATACAGTCCTCGCTTAATGACCATTCACAGTTAACAACAGCCTTGGAAAGGGAGCTTTATGGCTGGTAAAGCACTTTTGGCTGTTGTGAAAGGTCGGCGCCTCCCCCCCGCGGTCATGTGACTGCATTTCAGGAGCTTGGCAACTGTCTCACATTTACGACGGTTGCCAAATGCACCCAATCATGTGATCACCATTTGCAGTCTTCTCTGTCAGCTTCCCCAGAAAGTCAGTGGGGAAGGTAGCAAGCAGAGGGGAGGGAGGGGAGGGCAAACCCTTGGGCAGGCTGCAGGAACAGAGCTCAAATTCTGAAGGTTTCTCTTTTGTTTCTGCAGCCCCATGAAGGACCCTCTGTGCACTCAAAGCCCTGTTTGGAGCTCCTAGGAGGGGATGGTGCTGGCTTCGCACTGTGAAGAAGGGGGAAAAAGGCTGCTTTTGGCTTCTTTCCCCTTCTTCACAGCACTAAGCCCTCTTTGGAGCTCCTAGGAGGGGGTGGGACTTGAGTGGAGAGGCAGTGCAGTTAGGTAAGGAGCATGGGGCACCTCCAGGGGGTGGGTGAAATCCTTCGAGATTCCTGTTCCATGCAAGCAGGCACGAAGGATTTAGCTGAATCCTTTGTGCCTGCTTGCATGGAGCAGGAATCCTTCATTAGGGAGCTCTTTAAACAGCCCCCAGAGACGAGAGGGTGCTGAGATCCAAGCAGGATTCTCAGCCCCTGAGCAGAGAGACACACACGGCCTGTGCCAGGCCTCCCAGAATCTCCCCCTCCTCAAGGTACCCACACTCCTTACCTGGGACTGTACTTAGTGACCTGCAAGATCGCCTAACGACCTCAGCCGGGAGTGCTGATACTGCACTAGTTGAGCGAAGCAGTCACGTGCTGTCTGGCTTAACAACGGCTTTGCTCAACGACTGAGATTCCGGTCCTAATTGTGGTTGATAATTGAGGACTAGCGGTACATACATACATGCCTTTGTTTGTTAGGTGCTAACATCTGAAAAGTATTTGGCTGAATGTACTTAGAAGCTCTGTGTGCTTGCTACATGAAGACCAATAGAGAAATTGGATATGTGGCATTATTAAAAGTGGGACTTTTTCATGCAAACTCTCTGTCAACATGTTTTTAATCTCCTTATGCATAGGTTGAATGCATGTAGATGTTATGGTTCTAGTAAATTGGGGTCTGACTTCATATCAGTGGTAGGGAAGATACCATCTTGGAAATAATTGAGGGGAAGTCTACTATGGCAGAGAGAGTGTTGAACTTGAGCAAGGAAGACTAGAATAAAATTTGGGCTTTGTTCTTGTTTATTTGATGACTTTAGAGCTTTGTCTCTGTCCTGAAACTTAACTTAGAAGATTAGAATCTTCTAAGTTAAGTTTCAGGACTTAACTTAGATATTTGATAACTCAATATTAGATAACTTAGATACTTGATAACTTAATATTAGATAACTTAGATAACTTGATAACTCAATATTCAAAATATTGAGGATGCATCAAATCCATTTGATCCTGTAGTGTTAAATGGAAAGTAAAATAGGCACCCCTGCCAGAGGAAGTCATGTTTAGTCCTTTTTATAGCTCAAGGATGTAGGCATGTAGGGATGAATTGGTACGGTTGTAAGAATTACTTTAAACTTACTGGCCACTGTCATATATCTTAAGAGCTGCATCTTCTTTTTCCTAATGTATATTGCTATGTTTTGAAGGAATCTAACACTAATATTTGAGGAAACTATCATTTCTTTGACAATCCATACTAATTTTTTGTTCTTTACTGTGAGCACAGGGGTTTTGTGTCTATTTGACAACCTCTGGAGCTTACAAAATTCTTTGGTTAGAGCATTCTGCCATTCTAGAAGACAGAGTTCTTGCCAAATGCTTCAGTTCCTGAAATGATATAACAGGTCCAAAGAAACAGCAAGGTCACGAGAGACCAAGTGGGATAGGAACACTGTTTCTGTTCTTGATTTCAGCGTAGTATGTTAAATGTTACACCTTCCTATTAGCGGGCCCTGATGGATTCATTCTTGAGTCTGTAGTATGAAGAACAATCATGATATCTTTGTTAGTCACATTTGTACAATTTGGACCGTGAGATGGAAGCTGAAATGGCTTTGGGCTGTACATTGTGAGATTTATGAGTGCTGGTTCATGGATGCTCCATAATTTCCTCTAACTAATGAAGTGCCAATGAAGATTAAATGAAATCTCTGTGGAAAGGGAGATAGCGCTGCTGTTATCCTGGTCTTCCAGTTTTCATGCCTGACAAGCTGGACCAGCCAAGCCATAATTTTATGTTTGCCACTTACTATATCTGTCTTCCAAGATTTTTGCATGTGCTAGAAAATTAGTAGTGGGAACATTGTTTATATCACACTGCAATATTACTTGGCAGAAGGAGAAAGTATTTTGTGCTGCTTCTGTAAAGTTCAACAACATATCATAAGAAACAGTTCTGTTGGCTAGGAGAGCAAGTTGGTCATATTCTGAAATTTGTAGCTTGCAGAAGCAGCTTGCAGAAACACCACTCCTTTGAAGCAGTAGCAGGAAAACAGTAGATCCCCCTCCTGCCATGCACACAGTTTACAGATGTGGAGAAGAAAGAAGGGCATAAATACTTCAATTTAAATAAAATTTGAATGAAAGAGCTTTCTTTGTGAACAAACTGTTTAATTGTATACATTTTGTTGTATTTTGCTATTTTTTCAGGATCAAAATTTTCTATTTTAGGCAACCTCAGCAGTTTCAAAGCTATATGATGTTTTATTGTTTTAGTGTTTATTTCTCAATATAGTTTCCAGTGTTCCAAAAAAAATAATTTTTTCAACACATACCAAATCTTTTAGTTTGCTTAAATGTTTTGTTCAAAGGTTATAAAATAGGCTAGATTTAATTTTTTCCATTATTTTTCAAATAATGTAGCCCAACTGCCAGTGCATACAGTACTATGAATATGGAGATATACTAATTTGAATAAGAAAATTTACTGGAAAAGCCACATCACTATGTTTCACTTTTGGATCTATGGCTATTCCTTTTCAGAAGTAGCAGTAGCTCCCCGAACACCTAAGAGGAGTGTCACAGTGAAAGAAAGTGAAAGTTAAACGCTGTGCTACTGTGGTTGACTATGAGTATCTGATGTGTCTTGGCTATGAGATCCCTTGTTATAAAACACCTCTGCTTGACTTTCAATCCCATTCAAAAATTCAGCAAATCTTTTACTGTCTACAACTGCTTTAGGGCCTTCTGAAAAGAAATGGAAGAAAACTTAGGCCTGCTGTTTATCCATGAGTCAAATGACTATTTGAATTTTACATTTGAAATTGCCTTATCTCAGTTACCATTTCAGTTTGTAATACCAATTCGTCAAGTGGCTGGAAAGATAAATAAGTTTCAACAAAGTTTTTGCTTAGTTTATGTTTCTAACTTTATAGTATGGATTATTTGCATATAATAGAAATAAAGCTGACTATTTTAGAATGAGATCTTGTGTTGATGTGGCAGTCTTCACTGGGTTAGTTGGTATTTTTACTGCAACCTTTGCCATTTTTTCCCCCATAGTAGCCTCTGGAAGGATCTCTGTTGTCCTGCATCCTCCTTGCAAACTCATTGTTGCTTTTTATATGAATGAGTGTCTTAATTGCAAGTCTGGTCCCCCCACTCAAAGACATAAACTGGACATTATGAAAATCTGAAACGTTTTTGCATATTTTTTTCCTTAATAGATCCAGTGCTATAGCCTGAAAGCCTGCTGCCTGTTTGGGTTTTCACAGTATGTTGCTTTTGTTTGAGAGTGAAAACGCAGTTGTGACATTTGTATTTAGAACTAGAGAATGTCTATATTATTAAGCTCTTTTGCATACATAGAGCTTTCATTCATGCGGGTATATTCTTTCAATACCTTAAAATTACATTCTTGATGACTATAAATTTTCATTCCAGCTTTTTTTCCTTGAATAAATAAAATATCTCCTCTCTCTTCCCATAGAACAATGTGTTCAATGCAGTAACAGTACTTGTCCAACTAACTCAGTCTTGTCTACTCGTAGCAACTCTCAGGCAGGAGTTTTCCCCAGACCTATGTAGAAATGCTGGAATTGGACTTGCACACAGATTCTTTTCTTCTCAGGTATAAAAATTATTTGTCATTTTAAAAATACATGGGCAATAATAAATAGTAAATTAACAATGGCACTTTAATTCAGCACTTCTTCACCAATTTAGAATTCATGTTTTTAAAAATAGAGACTGAAAGCAAGATAGTTCCCTTCCAGAACTTGCTTCCTAGATTAATGTGAAATGGCCAATTCATAATGATACCCCATGCTAAGGAGAACACCTATAGGAGAAATGATCTTTTGAGAGCCCATAAAGGAAGTGAAGATAGACATCCAAGAAGTTTGCAAATAAAGAATTGAATTAATACCTTGTTTCTCATGTATTGTACTGTTGCAGTCTGCTACCTATATTTACAAGCAGTGTCAGATCACAGGGTAAGTCATCCAGTCAAGGTGTGTAAGATCTAGATTATACAAAACAAGTCAAATTGAAACACGTGTTCTGTATGTGGTATGGGCCTGAGTTTATTACAAAGGAAGTCTTAGTGAACACTAATACAGAAGCCATTTGTTTTAGCAGATACTAACTCTTTGCTAATTTCTCTCCTCTCTGTTCTGTTTTTTTTCTCCTTTACTTTCAGAGCTACGTGTGATATATGAAACCTACAGGAGATGTTGTAATGACTGTGAAATTGCACTGAGGACAGATCTTGCCCCTTCCATTTTTTTTGTGATTACTGCTCTTAGTATTGTGGTGATTGATTATTTTCTACAGTAAGTGGGCTTGTTGCTTTGTCTGGTCCCTTTGTTAAAAAAAAAAAAGATGTCTGATCCTGATGCCCATCAAGACACTGGTATCAAGCCAGGCTTGTTGGAAAAAAGCAACAATTCCGGAGATTCTCAGCCCTCAGTCAATTTGGAAAGGAGGAACAAAAGTGGGATAATAAGTGAACCTTTGAACAAAAGTCTTAAGAAGTCTCGACCACTTTCCCATTACTCTGCTTTTGGTAGCACCAGCTCATTAAGTGAACATTCAGAGAAATGTGCCCCTATGGCCAACAGCAATGAGGCAATCATGGAAAAAAGCAATTCTACCTCAAAGCACAAAACCATCTCTGACATGTTGAACAAATCAGATATTTCTTCGGAAGGACAGAACATCTTGCAACAGTTTGCTCAGTCCACAGAGCTGCTCAAAAGAGTAGTCCAGGAGCACATCCCCCTGCCTAATGACCATGGGACGGGCATCTCAGACATGGAAGCTGTCTCAGCTGCTGAAACAATGAACAACCCATCTGATTTTCCTTACCTGGGGGCTTTTCCCATCAACCCTGGCCTTTTCATTATGACCCCTGCTGGTGTGTTTTTGGCAGAAAGTGCACTCCATATGGCTGGCTTAGCAGAGTACCCAATGCAGAATGAATTGGCATCTGCCATCAATTCAGGGAAAAAGAAACGAAAACGATGTGGCATGTGCCCGCCTTGCAGAAGACGAATAAACTGTGAGCAGTGCAGCAGTTGTAGGAACCGTAAAACTGGACACCAGATTTGCAAATTCCGAAAATGTGAAGAACTTAAAAAGAAGCCTTCTGCTGCACTGGAGGTAATTGGCTTTGCTGACACAGCTTAATAGCTCCCCCTCAGCTGCCCCTTGTGGAACCAATTTATGAGGACTGGATATGGAAGTGTCAGAAGTTCGCATCCATTAGCAGTTTTTGCCTTTATGTTTTATATAGCCCAGTCTTTTCACAGATACACATCCAGACAGATATTAATAATAATTAGAAGAGAGGGTGTTTTGCATTAGTTTCCTTCATGATATACAATGAGTTAGAACCTTATAGCAACTTCTCTTAAGCAGCTGATGATGTAGTCGTGGACTCTTCCATCTCAGACTGCACATATGGGTTCATATTACTGAATATTTTTCCAAGAAAAGATAATAAGTGGAGGAAATTCCTGTATATCAAAGAAAAAGGGTCTATCCTGGCTGCCCAGGATATGATTTTTGTTTAATAATACAGTGCTTTGGAGTGTTCACAATATTTCACATGTTATTTTGATTTAAATGTTTCAGCAATGGTGTAAGGTAAGCCTATATTAGAAGAAGGGCCAAGAAGGAGAGGGCCCAGCTTACTAGTTTTACAGCAAGAGGGACATTTGCATTGAGAATTGTAGCTCAGACTGCTGTAACTGTATTCATGCTTCCTTGAGCTAGAATTAGATATGTGAGGATGCGGGGGGTGGGGGTGTCGTCTTCATGGAAAATACTAAGATTTGCCACCTTGTACTGTTTGTGAGAAAGGTGTTAATATGCATGCCTCTTCTTAACGAGTAACCATCCATTAATCCATATTACTTTCAACCAAATACACTAGCATAATACGTGATTTCTCCAAAACCCACACCTAGGCCACTTAAGAGGTTTCTTTCTTTTTTGGTTGTATTGAGCCATAGCACTCCTTACTTAGCTCAGACCTGCTTATTTTGAACAGTAAACATCTCTTCAACATCCCAAACAAAGTTCTTGCCTTGCCTAGCCGTACAAGATTCTTGTAACTGGAAACACAAGAAGGTAAGATTAGCACCATATGTCTATATTCTAGAACACTCCGTTATAGTTCTTAAGACTCAAGATACTTCATAAGCTCTTTGGAAAATACCCCTTCCTAGGAAATTAGCTTGTCAAAAATTAATGTCTCTGGACCTTCCTTCCTTTTTTTCTTGGATTTCATTTCATGAAAACCTTGGGATGGTGTGAATTTTCTCCCAGATGTTGGTCTGTCTGAACTTTGCTTCAGAGCTGAGAATCTTGAAAACCCAAGGCCAGAATCTTTATTAAACATTTCTTGTCAATAGAATTTGATTTAGTGAAGCTCATTGATGTTTGCCCAAGCATAGAGAAGCTCCAAAATCTTTGTGATTGGAAAGAATTGGTGCTAAATACAATAAACATGGGATCTCAAATGAAAGACCAAAGATTAGGCAATAAAGATTAGGTTTACAACTAAGGTGTAAGCACAGCAAGATAAGGGAATAAATAATTCCGGCATGTGAAAATCCTAGTAATGTTTAGATTTTACTTCGCTGATCTGCAAGCAAAGAAAGATGTGGATATACTAATTCATTTCTGAAGCTGCATTGATGATTTAAAAGATAAATTTATTTAGGCAGGGGAAGGTACCTTAATTAAACAATTTACTCCCTTCCAACCATTTTTCCTTGAAAATGTATATAAATATTCAAGTTTGGTAGGCGGTAACATTACGGCTTCTCCAAAATAGTTGCAGAAAGGTAAGACAATGGCAAACCCCTTCAATACTGTTGCCAAGAAAACTGCATGGATATGATCAGGAATTTGGCAGGAGTTGAGCTTGACTCTAAGGAGACTTTTTAAGATAGCAAATTAGAATGTATGCACCAAAGCCACGATGGTGCTGCTTCTGCAAGAAAAAAACGATCAGGTTCAGTTTGGAGTTCGGATAATGCTGATTCTGAATAGAGATCTATAGAGGAGAAATTAAAAGACCTCAGGTGATTATTTCTCTAAACTAAATTGTGCCATCAGACCTACTTTTCTATAACAGGAGTGGCATCAGTATTCTCATGTGACATGCAGTTTTGTTAGTCTGTTGCATATAAATGATGCAAGTTTCACTTACAGTTTGTATGCATTGCTGATTCCTGAATTACAGAGTTATCAGATTGCAATCCAAAGCCTGTACGTTAAAAGTCCAGCTTCAAATGGTGTATTTCTCCCCATCACTTTCAGGAGTGCCAGGTGAGGAGAAGGCAAGTCAGCTGCTTTGTTAACTACATTGAAAAGAAATGGTTTTTGGCTGCCATATCAGCTTGTCCTTGTATTGTGTAGTACTGTGGCAAATTGTCAGTTAAATCCAGATGGAATTAATTTAGGATTAAGTGTATGTAAGTAAAACTTGAGGGGGGAACAAATTTAAGTCTTACCAAGATGTGTCTGCTAGGACATTTGATCTTATATGAGCACATGATCAAATGTCAGGGCAGTGGGGATGGTTGTGGACTACATGAATCTCCTTCTTGACTTCCTGTCTGCCAGTGTGCCAATTTTGTGAATTTGTATGGTGTTTTGCATTCAGGACAGATAAGAGGTCTGGGCTGCAATTTTGGACTAGTTGAGAACTCCCAGGTTGATGGTCTTGTTAGATGCACATTGAAGCCATTTTAACTCTTGTAATTGATGATGTGGACAACTAGGGCTGTCTGTATGCTGTCATCCCCAAAAGTAGTAGATAGCATTCTAGATTTGATTTAGACTATAACACTTGAAAGCGGGTAATATAATATCACTATTCGTTGACATTTAAGTTCTCAGTGGCATTCTCCTCTGTAAAGGTAGGGTTCTAGTAGAGTTGTCTTCCTGAAGGCAGATAGATCTTTATGGTTCTGGAGGGGTTGCCGGGTGGGGTTGGGGAATATTTGGAATATTTGATATGCCTATTGAAACCCTGGTCAAACAGTGGAATGTGATTTGTTAAGGTATGTTAACATGAAGGCAGATGCTTATCAATCCTAAGCATTTCAGAATGAGTGATTTTGTAAATAGTTTTCATTCTGGCTTTAGGGCAGGGTTTAGTACCTCTTAGTAGCTCCAGGACTGAATTGGGAATTCAGGCTGCTGTTTTATAATGCTTCTGGTCCTACCTGATGAACCTATTCTAAAAATTGGTGTTGGGGATTATTGTTCTGTCATAAAGTTCTTGCTTAATATCCTGGAGATTATTCAGGGGTGTGAACAAATATTATGAAAATGCAATAACACCACACGGTATCTTCCTTTTTTGCCTAATCATGGTGAGGTAGTGGATGGGCCCCTAAGCATTGTGATAGATTGGATAAAGGCTGGCGTGAGAACAAGCAGACACCCTGAGATTGGATCAGACAGGTGGAGCCCAAAGGGAGTGGTTACTAGCCCATTATACTATGTAGATAGGTGCCAGAATTTAAACCCTGATTTTACTCTAAACAGGGCTTGTATTTGAAGACAGTGGTCTCTGAACTTCTTTTGTTTTAGCTTCATTGAGTTTGTTACAATAAATCTACTTATTGGTGTCTTTGGGTGTCTGTTCCTTCAGTTTCTTGCCTAGCTGACTGGGAGCAGTTTGACAGCCAGTATGTTACAATGCAGCCTAGATAAGATGGAGGTACCATGAGGTGGGTTGTGAATGATACTCAGTCTGTTTTGGAGAGTGATGCAGTCCCCTTGATATTTCAGTTATGCTGTTTGGGACTGTTCTTGTCATTGTTGTTGGAGGCTGTCTGAGTGGCTAAATAGTGTCTTACCAGCTAATCAGTCCTAATTGTACAAGTATTGCCTGAAATCAGTTATATATTATGCCGTAATCACTCAGTTAGATTACTGCTGTTGTTGTAATTAGAGTTATGTTTGAAAATTCAGTTAATCCAGAATAGCAGTGTTAGTTTGCTAATTAGGATTGGTCAACAGAATAATGAGATATCAACCATATTGGATTCTGGGCCATTTCTAGGCCAAACTCAGAATGCTGATGCCATCCTTTTAGACCTTGACCTATCTCAGGCCAGTGCCTGTAGGTATGCTGTAGGACCTACCTGGGCACTCCAATAATTTCTGGAAGCCTCCCTCCACAAGTTGGCTACCCCAGTCATCCAGGAAACACACCAATGCCCATCTTGCACTAGGCTAAGATATTTCTCTTCTAGGCATTTTAGAATTTGATAAAACCCAGAACATACCTGCCTTAGCATAGTGACATTTATTTACTTTCTGAGCAATTTATTTATTTTTACTATTTTAATGTTTTCATTTCTTCAAACAGTGTTATAGTTTATCTAGAGAAGTCTCATCATTAGTGGATTAAAACATAATAAATAATGTTTGAAAAGGCAGTCATGCAGATGAACTAGCAGACTTGTTCTCTGGATACAGAAGGAAAAGGCTAGAATGAGTGGATGAAATTGCAAGGAAGCACTGAGAACCTTCCAGCTGGTGAGGGTTGTTTGGCAGTAAAACAGATAGTCTTGGAGATCCTAGTTTGTTGGAGATACTTAAGCAGAGCCTGGGCAACCAGCTATCATGCATTTTATAGTAATGTGCTGCATTGCAGTTCCTGCTTTAGTTAATGAATGGAATGGCATTATTTCCAAAATATCTTCTGACATAATTGCATGATTCTGTGTTTCCAGTAGCAAAGAACAAAGCACACGTGTAAATCCAGGTGTAAGAAATAATGTAGACCTGCCTTCCCCAATCTGGTGTGCTCTGGATGCATTGGAACCAGCATTTCTGAATCACCAGTCAGCATAACTAATGAGAATTACGGGAATTGTAGGATAGCACTTCTGGAGTGCTCCAAAGTAAAGAAAGCTGCTGTTAAACTCCCAAGAGTAATAAGATTTCTCCACAGAATTAATCATGTATGATCTTTAAGTTGAATAGAACAATTAGATTTGAAAGAAACATAACATATAGTACTTTGGGATAACAGTATGTACATAGGATACTGACCTAAAGGGTAGATACTAGCTTTAACATGTCGCATTTTACTTCTGTAAACTAGGAGATGGAAGGGGATCTGCACAGCATTTGTGGCTGTTTGCGGAATTGGAATAGGCTATCATTATAATGTCAATGAAATATAGCATAATCTGTATAGCTAAAGATTTTTGGGGCTCCTGAACATCGGAGAGCCAGTTTGGTCTAGTGGTTAAGGCACCAGGCTAGAAACCAAGAGACATGGAGTTCTAGTCCTGCCTCGGCATGAAAGCCGGCTGGGTGACCTTGGGCTGGTCACTCTCTCTCAGCCCAACCCACCTCACAGGGTGGTTGTTGTGGGGAAAAGAGGAGGAAGGAGTATTAGGTATGTTCGCCGCTTTGAGTTATTTATAAAAATAATAAAGGCGGGATAGAAAATAAAAATACATACATACATACATACATAAATCTCCTAAAGGGAGGACAGTGCTGCTTCTCTCTCCTAGTCCAATCAGAATCTTTCATGCCTTCTCAAGAGAAAACGGGGGGTGTTGCTGAAGTGTCATTGAATTTGTATAGGCACTCCTTTCCTTGTAGTTACTATTTTTTACTTTTTGTAAGAATGAGGAAAGAATCACCAGGATAATGAAGAATGAAGACTACAATAGGCAATATATGAGCTGGTTAATAGCTTTGTGGGAAAGTAATAATACGGCGAACAGGTTCTACCACAAGAAGTTGCAAATATGGCTTGAAAAGGTCCCCTTTTTTGTGGGTTATGGTGTAAATGACTGGATAGAAAGAAGAGAGACAATAGGACAACCAGATGCCTGTTCCCATGGCTACCAAACCGGGCAAAAGAGAGAATCGTAACATAGTCTCTCAAGGACCTGGCCTATGATATGCCCTTTTATCATGAAGATGGTTCTTCCTGTGGAGTTATAACTCAATAGAAAAATTGCCCACAGTCTTGAGTTTGACTGGTCTTCCAGGGATAAAGACTGAAAAGAAGTACAGTATGTATTGAGAATACAGTATAGTGGACAACCAGAATGGTACGTGAATCAACAGCTTCATTCAGTTGTCAGATTTGTGGATGCCTTATTTTACCGTTTCTGTTCATTCTATATCATGGTGCAGGTATGTGTTCATACATAGAAACATACCCTGTTCATTAAGGGAATGGCCAGTTTCTGCCAATTATTTTCCCACAATGCCTTTGTATCCACCACACAAAGACAAAACTTGTACATTTTAAGCTCCTCAATTAAGTGCTTAAATCAGATTTTTGTGGTGACTTAAATCACAGTTTTAAAATTACTATTTTAAACTAGTCCATCCTGAGTAGAAAATCCAATAGGTCCTTCCTCTCTAATTAATACAGGCCACTGAGTCAGTGGATTGTGCCCCCTGATTGTTCAGAGCTGCCTGTCTTCCGATTTGCAAGAACTGTCATCATTTCACAGTAAGGATTTCTCTGCTTCCCTCCTGCCCCAGGACTCCTTATTCTGACTCACAACATGTTAGTGAGAAATGCTGAAAATGTAATTCTCTGCCTAAAGCAAGCCAAACACTGCATACAGGTTCTGCTGGAATCTAGGACCTCTGGCTCTTCCCTAACTAGACTTACTATAAACCAAGGACCTGTTTAGAACTGGAAATTGTTCTAAGTGTGTTCAGGCAGCATATTTCTGCAGTTTGAAGTTTCATTTCTGAGAGATTGTAAACATGGTCCAAGGACTTTTAAAAAGATTTTGAGAGAGGAGTGGGAACTGTGACACAATGGGATGCATCAAGTGAAGGAGAAAACTGTAAAGGATAATCTCAATATGGACCACTGGTATACAGAGCATTTCAAATTTGAACTGTTTCACAACTGCTTTACATTTGAAACATATGTTTTGATTTTTTTGGTCAGCATTTTGAACTTGAATCTGCTTTGCTTTGAGTTCAGAATCACTCTGTTTTAATATCAAAACACCAATTCAAGCGTGAAACACTTCCAAAGTAATCAACTATTTCAGACTTCAAATAGGGCATTTCAAATTTGAAAAATTTGAAAAAAATTGAATTTGAACTGGTTCAAATATGAAGAGTTTGACCATTAACCCCGTTAAGAAATAAATGAAGTGGCTGAATTGCACCAGATGTTGCATTCTGTTGAAACTCCATGTAAATTTGCAGAATTTAACATTTGGAGAATGTAGAGATGCAAGGATAACAGCAGGGTCCTGCATCTTTAGTGGTGTGTAAAAAAGGGAATTTCACCAAATGCATATGCAGCTATTTAAAATTAATTAACAATTTGCTCTTTATTTACTAAAGAGTTCTGCCTGTTACTTAATGAGGTATCTGATTCTGTCCTATAACTGGCAAAAGGAGCTCTCTCTTGAAACTGGAAGGTAATGACTTAGAAATATGTGCAGAAGTACAATATCTGGGTCTTCAGAAATTCTTTTAATCTATAGTATCTGACTTTTTTTTGAATCAAGAATGTGGAGGGATTGCCTCTTCGTAACTCTGAAATAATAGACTGTATAACAATGAGAAATCTATAGAAATGGTCCTTGCAGAAAGGAAGTGGAATAGTAAGTGGCTCTCAGTGGCTGTGCTGAAGTGGAAAGCACATGTACATGCAGGAAAACACCGGTGCATTACACATAAAACGTGTAAAAGTACTGAAGCCAAAAGAAAAGATGGGCATCTTAAATTTAGCTTAGCTTTGGTTCCATGTTGACAAGCACGAACTTTGACCATTGACTCAATCCTGAATCTGCTCAAGTCTTTGAATATGGTACAAGCATTTGCAGGCAAACTGAGGCTAATCCAGCCATTGAGCACCACCAGTTATAGCTGTGGTACTCTGCAAGCAAACAGATCAGTAAGTCTTTGATGAAAGGCCATAATGTGGAAAAATGGATGCCAGTGGTGTTCAGGAAAAACTTAACCATTGCAGGCAAATATTCGTAGAGTAGTTAAAAACTAGCAAAATTTTAATATTGCCATACATGAACTTTATAAAGACCAGATAGAGCCTCAACTAATGTCAGGACATTGGTATAGATCAGTGTGGTGTGAATAAATATTTCAGTTCAAATACTCCTGTTTCTCTGCTTGAAGCTCATGTCTATTCCAAAGCGAGCTAGCAAAATTATTTGTCTGTGTTGCTCGGACTGTATACTTCTGTCACTTTCAAATTTGTTCCCTGGCCACTTATCCCTTTCTGTGTCCAGTGCTAACAACATGCTCTTGGCTTTAAAATAAGTCAAGTTCTTTGCTGCGTGTTTTGTCATATTCCATCTTAGGAACTTTATCACTTTCAGATGCTGTAAGGTTTCTTGAGCTCCAGCTTAGTCTGCTATTCTGCAGGCCTAACATTTCACCTCTTAACATTTATCTGACACTATCCCTTGTTTGCCTCAAATTTCTCCCTAAATCGCTTCTTATTATTGGCCTACATTGTCTGTTTTACACTGTAGATACCTTTGGAGTTGATAGTTATTTTTTATTATTATTATTATTAATTGTTCAAGATATAATGAGATAGAGAACACAACAGATCACATACAGATAGTTGTATGTACATACTGTATAAAAATGGGTATTAACTATGGCAAACCTATTATGGTCCCATTAGATTAAGTATATATTGGCTACTTGAGAAAACACATTTCTAAAATGTCATTTGTTTTTTTGCTTTTGATCAAAATGTATAAGAAGTAACAAAAGTCTTGGGGTAAGAAGCCACTAAAGCCTTCCCAGCAACAGTATTACTTGTTTATTTTGTATCCTGACTTTCTATCCAGAGGGTACTCAAGGTAACACACTATTATATCTACGTTGCCTCTGTTCTAAGAACCCATAGATTAATAAAAACATGCAAAGAAAATGCTGAACTCTGCAGTTCTACAATAAATTATATATATGCAATGTATATCTATTCCCCTATGAAGCATTTATTCAGCCTCAGGTAGAAAGATAATATAAAATAAGATTCTGTAATGCTTTTCTAGAAACTCCAAATACTAGTTTTTGTGTTTTGTAGGATCAAAGAAGAGCCAAAGTCTGTTTATGTGCATATGCAAGTGTGTGCCCCTTTGAGATAAATCTTGGGAATATTTGTTTAAAGTATAGTTCACCCATATAACACAGGTGGTAATGGACAATAGCAGACAAATGTAATCCCTTGTTTAGCAACTAAATTGCTAAAGCAGCCTTTGGAAAATCATTCTAATGTTTGCATTCCTGATGGAGCATGTAAAATTATATTGCAGCTATTTCCTTGCTCTTTGTACCTTAGTAATTTGACTACAAATTTTATTAAATACGGTAACATCTAGTTATGGTTACCATATTTGTCTGAGAAAGAGGCTCAGAAGGCGGAAAATTAATTGAGGGTAACTTTTGTTTTATCTTGCAAGGCAGATTTATTTCTGTATCCAGTTCTTACTCAGTCTTCATTTTTCATGAATTGTTCCTTTGTTCAGTATAATGGCTCTATGTGGAAAGAACTTTCACCCTTCTGTACAACTGAGGTGAAATAAATTTGAAAGCAGATTAGAAATCATTAAATTTAAATACTGTGAAAATCAACACCCCAATTAAAGAGAGTTAAAATATAAAATGTGTGAATTCCTGGGAGTGCTTGGACCCTTTGGCTGGATCCACACATTGCATTTAAGGCTTAATATGGTTTGTATGCTTTTGGTTTAGTGTGCTGTATGAAGCTGGTAATTGAGGGTTTTAAACCGTAGCTTTTGGTTTGCTTTGATGTAAACCCCTACCATTATGACTTATTTAACTAGCCATGGTTAAAAAGAACCATATAATATGTGTGCGAATTTTCCCTGTGCATACTTACCTGCTTTTTGCTACATGACCACTGATAATAAGGCCTATTTTAATTGCCAATTTATGTTCAGCTGAAAAGTATGTAAAACTCGGCACTTCCATGTTTCATGCATCTATAAACAAATTACAATGCTGTATGATGTACTTGGGGTAATGAATATCCAGTGGAGGATATTAACCTATCCTGCTAATAGCATATTGCTTATCAGTGGTCTTTTGATAGCATTAATCATATCAGAGTAGGACAGAATAAGATGAAGTTTTGCACTGCCCATTTAGCTTGTGCAACAAATAACCTACTGCTTCCCTTCTTCCTCAGCTGAGGCATAGTTGTCCTATTCCTGAGCTGTTCCATGCTAAATATTTTGCTCTTGAAAAATGCAAATAATCTAAATGGAATGCATTTTGGACTCAAGGGTGGTGTTGACATTTACAGCTTAATGGATGCCTATTTAATAGATGAAAAGAAGCATAGAACAGAAAGTACTTTTCAACAGACCATGCTCTCCCTGTACCTCTCTGCCACAAAGTAAAACCATTTTAATCTCAACATTAGGGTTAGTAAATGCAAAGCTATATTGTTATAGTGAACAAGTAACTATTGGTTGCCTTTGTTATGTAATCTCTTTTTCCAAACCAAAAAAGGAACCCCTGTTTTGCAAGACCAAACCAAAGCACATCTAATCCAACTATTCTGTTTTTAACAGGGACCAGGCAGATGCCTTTGGAATTTCAAAAGCAGGGCATCAAGATACTCAGAGCATCTGCTCTTCAGGGGCCTACTATCTCTGTCATTTCAGTCTATATATGACTAGTAATGAGAAATAGCTATCTTCTGAGTAAACAGCCCCTTTTATCATTACATTTGAAGTATACTAGATTTGTCCAACTGGTAGTTACACTTAGAATCATTCTTCAGTGTTGACCATTCTGGGAACTCAGACATCTAGCAGTACCGAGAGGTGGGAAACACTAGAAGGGGTTAGCTAGCTAGTACATTAAACCATAATGCAAACAATTTAATACATTTAATTACCCTTATCTATGACTCTCAGATGACCCATTTCAGTATCTTTTATACCTGGCAATCTGACTTCTTTAATGTATTAAAGTGCAGGCTCATACATAGGAAGAAGGGAGGCCATCCTTAAAAAGAAGTCAGAATACTTCTGCCAGTGAGACTTGGAGCATTTCTATACTATGCATAAAAAAAGAGGGAGTTAGCACTGTGTTCTGAATGTGTAGAGAGGGAGAAAGTAGATGAAAATGGTGTAATACCTTCACTGCCTCATTTTAAACCTCATTTAAGGAAATTCTAGTCATAAGATCTTCACACTCGGAGTGATGTTTACATTGCTGACTACATCAAGAGCTTTTTACAGCAAAGAGCTGTTTTTCAGATTGTTCTCTCAGCTGGAAATTGAATTTCTTTTTTCTTCCCTAGGTTTATCCCAATTTGGGTAGCAATTATGATACATAAAATTCTTATTCAAAATCAGAGCTATAATTAATAGACAACATTTGTGTCATGAGTAAGGATGGTGAGCAGGGGGCTCCCATCCAGACTGTCAAGCGCATGCGTAGCACTGATGAATTGTTCAGCCATTCAAAGAGACACAGATCGGGACCGCCTTAACCCTTGGGGGTTATATGTCTGGGTTTTCCCATGCTTCTTCAGTTTGTTAGGATTCCTGTTAAGTACTAGCAATAAATATTAGAGACCAGTTCATTGTCTCAGTGTGTTTCCTGGTTGTTAGGACAATTTGACTCGTTTAAGGAGCTTCTTTAGAAATGAAACAAATCTGAATGTTGGGGCAATTGAGCTCTCAATAAATGTTTTAAACAGTAAATACTAGATTTAGACCGGCCTAACAGTCTTATTTATCAGTAAATCTCACTGAATTCAGTGGAATTTACTTTTAAGTTTACACATGCACACAATCTGACCACAGGCATACCAGACCAAAATTATTACAATGTTTGTGCATATATGTCTGAATATGTAATGGATGTTTCCTTGTTGCTTTGGCAGTGCCACAGGGCAAAGCCAGATACTTTACTTGTAAAGAACTGTTAAGCAATCCATGCATCATTTGCTACATGCATCAATCCATGCATGTGTTTTTCTAATGGTAAAAAGTTTGCCTTGAATCTATGAACACATTTAGAATTGTTTTCTGTCCCCTTATTTTAATTTTTGAAATAATGTGTGATTTGTCCAAATAATACATCATGCTGTTAACCATATTCTATAAATATTCCTAAAAGAGTTGATAAGTTGGAATTTACGCAAAGAAGGATGCACTGGAATCAGTGCAAACAAAATTCCTGAGACCAATCCTCACTTCACCCAGTGGAACAACAAACGCCTGGTTAATACTTGAGACAGGAATGCTGCAATCCAGGTAAGGCCTGGAGGATGATGAATAGTTACTGACTGAGAATGCAGTTCTTTTCAGCTGGCCTGACTCCTCTGTTTTTTTATGGATAACTTCCATAAGGCTGTGGAGCAGAATTTGGCACTATACAAGCTTTCCACACTCTTCCTAATTTCTCTAAGGTATGATCGAGCCAAACACCTGATCACCCAGTTTCAGGATGAAATTAATAAATTGCCCCAATTTGCAAAGTTGATAAATTTATTTCTTAAATTTTTGCCACCACCCATCTCCCCCCAAAGAGGGACTCTGAGCTGTTTACAATAAGTTAATCAATGAAGCATTAAAAACAATCATAAATAGAGCATAAAATATAAAAATAAATCCAGGTGGCTATAAAAGATCGTAAATATGAGGGGCGCACTCTAAGGTGCCAGCCATCCCCAGGAATGACTACCCCACTCCCCACCCCAAGCATGGAATCAGAGCCAGGTCTTCAGGGACTTCTGGAAGTTCGGGAGGGATGGAGCCTGCCTGACCTCCGATGGCAGGATGTTCCAGAAGGTGGGAGCCACTGCAAAGAAGACCTGTTTCCTGAACCCCACAAAAGGGAATTCTTTTACCGACAGGGTCGGTAACCTGCCCTCTGCCTGAACTGGTGGGACAGGTCGATGCATGGGGATGAGATGGTCCCTCAGGTAGCCTGGGCCCATGCCATGTAGGGCTTTAAAGGTGATACCCAGCACCTTGAATTGGACCTGGAAACAAACTGGTACCCAATGCAGCTCGCACAGCAAAGGTGTTGTATGTGCCAATTTTGGGGTGCCAAGAATTGCCTGCATGGCCGCATTCTGGACCAGCTGTAGCTTCCGAATACTCTTCAAGGGTAGCCCCATGTAGAACACATTGTGATAGTCTATGTGGGAATAAATACTTGGGAAACAGCAAAATATTTACAGAACCTTATTTCCCATGCTTAGGATAGCACTTTTTTTAAAAAAAAAAAATAGTCTTTATTAAATTATTTACACAAATAATACAAACAAAATGACAAATCAACAATAAACATAAAATGCAAAAACAAGAGAAAGAAAAAAGGAAGAAAGAAGAGGTTTAAAAGAAAGGAAATGGATTTCTAACTCCCTAAGTAATACAATTTTATACCTTAACTAAATAATTTTTCACAATTCACTAATTTGGTTACAATAATTCTACAGTTCTATTGAGATTATATAAGTCAAACACATAATATTTACATCTTGTATTATATTCATATGTTTTACACATTTGCGTTAATTTTTGGGTCGATTCTACATAGTTGAAGAAGGTCCAGTCATTTTGAAAATCTTCCACATTTTTATCATTTAGCTGGTCCGTAAGTTTTGCCATCTGCACCAGATCCAGGGATTTAAATGTCCATTCTTCCATTGAGGGGGTCAGTTCTTCCTTCCACTTTGATGCATACGCAATTCTAGCTGCAGTGATCAAATATCGTAAAAGTTTCCCATGTTCATGTTCCAAATCCTTGTCCATGATGCCCAATAAATAGAGTTCTGGTGTTCTATTAATTTCTTTAGTCAACATTTTACAAATTATATTGTGTATAGATGTCCAAAATTTTTTCGCCTTCTTACAAGTCCACCACATGTGATAAAATGTTCCTGTTTCTTTTTTACACTTCCAACAGACATTTGAAGTATTCTAAAACATTTTGGATATTTTGTCCGGAGTAATGTACCACATGTACATCGTTTTGTAAAAATTTTCTTTTAAATTATAATTAAAAGTAAATTTCAGCCCTTTGGTCCACATTCTTTCCCAAACATCATAGTCAATGTGATGTCCAAGATTTCTCTCCCATTTAATCATACATTGTTTAATTTGTACATTTGCCATTCTTATTTGTAATAACATTTTATATATTTTGGAAATCACGTGGTCATCGTTGGCATAAACTAAATTATCCCACCAGGTTAAATCTTTTGTGAATTTGTAACTTTGGGCATCAATTTTAAATTGTTCCTTTAATTGAAAATACAAAAGCCATTGGCATGGATGTCCTTCATTTTCCAATTCATCTCTTCTTTTCATTTTATATATAGCCCCTTCAAATTTTATTAGGTCCAAATATCTTAGCCATTTGCAAATTCCTGTTTTTTCTCTCCTACTATACGCTTCTTGCGGGGAAATCCATAATGGTAGAGTGGGTGTTAGAGTAGATTTATATTTTTCCTAAATTCTAAGAAGGGACTTTCTAATACAATGATTATTAAATACTTTATTTACTTTCAATCTGTTATACCATAGGAATTCATGCCAACCAAATTTCAGGTCGTGGCCTAATTTTGTAAAGTATTCCACTCTTTTACCGATAATAATCCACATGCTTCATAATATAATTTAAAATCTGGAAGACCCCAGCCTCCTCATTCTTTAGCATCCTGCATTAATTTAAGTCTAATCCTTGGTCTTTTCCTTTGCCAAATGAACTTTGATAGGTCTTTTTGCCATAATTTAAAAGTTTTGTCAGTTAATAATATTGGAATATTTTGAAATAAAAATAACATCCTTGGCAAGATATTCATTTTGATTACAGAGATTCGCCCCATAAGTGATAAATTTAGTTTTTCCCACTTCCCTAAGTCTTGTTGAATTTCTTTCCATATTTTTGCATGGTTGTTTTGGTATAGATCGTTAGTTTTAGCTGTAATCTCTATCCCTAAATATCTGACTTCTTTAACACTAGAGAATCCTGATTTATTTTCTAATATATTCTGAATATTTTGTGACGAAAGTTTATCATTTTCATTTTTTGTTTATTTATTTTGAAACCTGCTAATTCTCCATATTCTTGTAGCGTTTTTAATAAGTAGTCAAGAGATGTTAGTGGATTTTGTAGGGTGATAACTAAATCATCTGCAAACGCTCTTAATTTATATATTTCTTGTTTTACCTTTACTCCCTCAATCTGATTTTCCTTTCTAATATTCTCTGTTAAGACTTCCAAAACCAATATGAATAGTAAGGGGGAGAGTGGACAACCCTGCCTAGTACCTTTTTCTATTACGCATTCTTGTGTTGTATCTTCGTTTATCACAATTTTGGCTTTTTGGAATGTATAGATTGCTTTGACTGCCTTTATAAATGTGTCGCCAAAATCCATAAATTCCAAGGTTTTAAGCATAAAATTCCAGTTTAAATTGTCAAAGGCTTTTTCTGCGTCTAAAAAGAGTAGCATAATCTGTTTTTCATTATGAATTTGGGCATACGCTATTATATTTATGATAGTCCTTATGTTATCTTTTATGTGTCTTCGGGGTAGGAATCCACTTTGGTCATGATCAATTATTTCTTGTAATATAATTTTTAATCTTTCAGTTAGAATTAATGTAAATATTTTGTAGTCATTATTCAGTAGCGAAATAGGCCTATAATTTCTACATAGTGTCGGATCCTGTTTCTCTTTCGGAATTAATATAATATTCGCCTCAGACCAAGATTGAGGTATTGGATTTCCTGCTAAAATCATATTCAATAAATCCTTAAATGGTAGTATTTGATCTTGGAAATATTTATAGTATCCTGCAGAAAAACCATCTGGTCCTGGGGCTTTGCCTGTTTTCAGTTTTCTAATAGCATCTATAATTTCCTGTGTTGTAATGGGGTTGTTAATTGTTGCTTGTTGATCTTTAGTTTCTTTAAATTGTGTTTTAGCAAATAGTTTTCAATTTTGTCAATTGATATTTCTTGTTTCTTATATAAATTTGTAAAAAAGTTATAAAATGCCTTCTTAATTTTTTCATTGTCAACTAATTCTTCCCCATTTTCTCGAATTTTGGTAATGGTTTTTTTCCCCTTATCTTTTCTTAATTTGTATGCCAACCATTTACCCGCTTTATTAGCATGTTCGAAGTTTCTTCGTTTGATATATCTCAGTTTCCTTTCACTTTCATCTGTTGTAAGTATTTTTAATTGTTGTTGCAAAATTTTTATTTGGCTATTTATTTCCTCATCAGATGGCTTTAATTGGAGCTCTTTTTCTTTTAACTTAATTTGATCTAAAATTATTTGAGTTTTTTGTTGTGCTTTCCTTTTCAAACACCTATTTTGATACATAAAGAACCCTCTCATATAGGCCTTACTAGTATCCCACACAGTACCAATACTTCCTTCTTTATTTAGATTCCATTCGAAGAATTCCTTTAGTTTCTTTTTGCAATCTTCTACGAATTCTTTATTTCTCAGCAAAGTTTCATTTAATCTCCACCTATAATTTTTTGGGTGGAGTTTTATGCTCAATTGAATCAGGTTATGGTCTGAGAAGGATCTGGGGAGGGTTGTTACATCAGAGATTTTATTTGCCAGATTTTTAGATAGCCATATCATATCAATCCTGAAGAACGATTTGAATCTATCTGAGTAGAAGGTATAATCTCTGGCCAAGCCATTTTTATGTCTACAGGCATCTACAATAGCCAAATTTTTGGTCATATCAAAAAAAGACTGAGGTAATTTTCCTTGATTTTTTTTAATTTGTTGTCCAGACTTTCTATCAATGATAGATAAAGTAACCCCATTCCAATCTCCCATCATAATCCAATTATTATAGGGTAGTTCAGAAAGTACATTAAGTAAATTTTGATAATTTTTTTTCTGATTATCATTCAGGGCATATACTCCAACCACTAATACTTTAAGGCTTGGCAGTTCCACTTCTATGATTATATATCTTCCATTTTTGTCAGCACTTATCAATTTAGAGTTTAAATGAGACTTCGCATATATTACAATTCCATTTGTTTTTTTTTCACTTGCTGCTATAAATTCATTTCCTAATTTCTTGTTTATCAAATATTTATCATCTTTTTTAGCAATGTGCGTTTCCTGAAGACATATAATATCTTGTTTCAATTTATATAAATAATGAAAAACTTCTTTCCTTTTAACTGGGGAGTTGACTCCATTTATGTTCCAGGAGAGGCATTTTAGTTCATTCATTTGAGAGAAGTATTGTAAACTCTTTAGAGCTAGAAGCTAATTCTTCTACACTGGGGTCTTCAGAATCTAGACACTTTCCTTTATTTTCTTTACTTTTAAATCTGTCACTCCCCTCTGCATCTGTTTCCAGATCTTTCTTACATTTTTAAAGAAATTCCTGCGCTTTTGAGATAGTATTCAATTTGTATCTTCGTTGTTTAAACATAACATTAACTCCCTCCAGAATTTCCCATCTGAAGGGAATTTTATTTCTTTTTAAGACATCAGTAAGAAAAAAGTATTCTCTTCTCTTTTTAAGTATTTTCAGTGGTATGTCCTTCAGTATCATGATTTCCTCTCCTTCAATGTTAATTTTTTTACCATACAGAGGCCTGTATTATCAATTCTTTTGTCCTCTTTCTTGCAAATTCAATTATTATGTCTCTTGGTTTCCTATGAACCTTTGCATATTTCGAGTTAACTCTCTATATTTTTTCTATATTTTCTTCTGATTTTTCTTCATCCCAGTCAATTAAATTGGCAAGCATTTGAATCACTATTTCTCTGATTTCTGGCTCTTTTTTTTCTGGTACTCCTCTAAGCCTAATACAGTATTCTTTTTCTTTTAACTCTAACACAGTTAAACGGTCTAATTCAGTGTCCTTTTCCCATTCTAATTTCTCCACTCTTTCTCTTACTTCTTGGATATCTGCTTTTATTATTTTGTCCATTGTCTCTAACTTATGGTCTAATCTTTTCTCAAAGCCATCAATTTTCTCTTCCAATAAATGAGTTAAATTTTGAGTGATGTTTTGAATTGTTTGCTGTGTAAAGTCTTCAAACATGGCTTTCAACCATTCACCTTCCCCCGCTTCTGAGCCTCTCCTAATCTGTCTTCTTGTATTCATTTTGTTTTGTAAATATCCTTCTTAATTTTTTAGCTTATCTTAACTATTAATCCTAATGCACTATTTGTTTATATGTTACAATATACAATATCTATTTCTACTTATACAGTACAAAATATGCTTAAGTATTTATATAAAGCTATAGTATATTACAATATGGAGTGATGAATTAATTAAATAAATCAGTTTTCCCCTTATCGCAGCAAGGACTTATAATAAAGATTTCCCCCCCCAATCGTAAAGTTTTTTTTTCCCTACTTAGGAAGTTTCTTCTTTTTTCTTTATTTAGTCAGTAATTATTGTTCCTTTCATCGAAGTGAAGGGGGCAGCAGAATTGCCTAGAAAGCTAGGCTACTCACGCAGGCTCTACAGTTCTTGCTTCCTGGCTTCCCGGCTGCTCTTTTATGGCGAAAGTGAAAGTGACAAGAAGAAAGTTAAAGCTTTCGCCTGCTGCTCCAAAGCCGCTGAAGCTCTTCGTCGGCAGAGCTCTTCTTCCAGTGGTGCCTCCGTGGTTTGCCTGTCTCTCCGACTCCGCAAAGCCACCTTCCTCCTGCGTTGTAGATGAGAATATTCTCAAGCTCTCACATCGCTCGTCCTGCCGCCATACTCCTTCCAGGATAGCACTTTTCAAAGGTAGATGTAATATCTTAACATCTGTATTGTTGCAAGGCAGATACCCCAAAACCCATTAGTTGAGCACACCTGCCCATGTGTTAACAGAGAGATTGAATCCATTCCTCACACATTATTACACTGTAAATTTTACAGGGATGTTAGGTCTACTTGGAGTTGTGCTCTAAGGTGGATGGCCATACACATCTTTTAAACAAATAATATTCTGCCCTTAATATGTAGGCCAGTCAACATATATGTGAATCATCATCTAAAAAATTTGAAACCTTTCATTACTTGCTCAATAATCATATTTTGTGTTGCTGCAATGAAAACAAGGAAAATAACTGGTCCCAGGAATAGCCACTTTTGATTTGTTCTCCACTTTGGATTCAATATGCAGATTCTGCAATTGTGTTAGTTTTATATGATGTGCATTTTTACTTTACAGACTAGTATTTTAGACATACACAGTTTATTAATGGACATCATAGTAGCTTATGCTACACTTTTATTACAGAGACTTTACTATGTTGGTATTTTACCTCCATTTAATTTTACTCTCACGTTGTATATTTTGTAAATTTTGCTGTTCATTGACTGAATAAACATTGCAACCAATATTATTAAAAATAGGTTAGCAGTTAGGACTTGATTTTAGTTTTTTCCCTTAAAAATAGGCCCATTTATAGTGATTAAATTGCATTTTGAATTTCATATTTAGAATATTTTACATTTAGGATAAGCTCTTTTTGGTCTACATACTTCACACAAATGGGGTTCTATACCTTATTATCAGAATATTTTTAGCTGATCAAGGTATTGTAGGAAAAAGGCCCTTCCATCTTCCTGTATGAGTTTGAGGAGGTGCCGTCCACTATCTCATTTCCTTTTGATTTGCACGGTGATATTGTGAGCAGTCACTTTGAGAGGTGATTCCTTGGTTTGTATTTTTCCATCATTTATGTCTTATATTTTTTCCAGTTTATATAATCATTGTTACTTTATCACATCCATTCATATTTCTGGTGTCCTCTGCCTTCCTGTGGCTCTGAAGGTCTCATTTAGTAGAAGTCTTAAGTATAGAATCCAGTTACCCTCTTCTGACAGATGTTCTATTTGCCTTGTGTGTTTAGAGGACAAGTATATGATGGTGACTGCCAGATGTCCATAAACACTTGAAGTGTTGGAACCTTCTCCTTTACATACTGGCAAAGCATCCTTCAGGCTGAACTTCTGCTGGGTAGATAGTTTCTACAATATAGAAACCCTTTTCTAGACTGGATATAAGTTGTATTACTACCCAGCAGCTCCATTCCCATTGTCAATAACTTTGATGCAGTTGACATCAGTTTTTATTCTCACTGAGGGTGACAATACTTGTATGAATTTCTTCACTTGCTTGAAGTACAGAGGAGTCAGCTCTGATGAGGTTGAGACTCACAAGAACAACAACAAAAAAAGAAACTTAAATTTCACAGTGCAGCCAGTCCAATTTCAGTAGTGTTATGATAACTCTAATGTTGGTCCTAGCCATTATATTCCTTGCCACTTGCTTTTTCATTCCTTTACTATTCTGAAGGCCTTGCTTTATAAAGGACATGGTTTTCTTGGTTGTAATGTTGGAGGATAACGTCCAAGAGAAGTTTGTAGACTTGCTGTGCTGCTAGTCTGTCCCCTTTCCTTCATTCACATAAAGAAGTCTATAGATGTGATATCCGGCTACTCTGTAACCTTTCATTCATTTACATAGATAATGAAATAGATTGTTAAGCCCTGATGTTTTTTGTTCTTGCATCCATAGATCACAATATGAAATTAGTTGCTTCCATTATGCATGTTTATCCAGTTCTCCTTACTCTCACAAAGTGCTAATACTATTGTTATAATGAGAATGATTCAGGATATTTTCACCATTGTGCTTATCCTATGTATTGTTATCTTGTCTCACCTTTTGGTTGGGGGATTTGCTGGCCTTGTGGCAAATCTGTTCACTTCTTAATATGATTGTGGCCTTCAGATGCAGTTAATGGTGGCCCAAATTCAAACATCATACTAACTTCAATTCTTTGTGAGCCAAGGTTGTCTAGTTTTTCAGTAAACACTGCTGTTGCATCCATGGTTTTCTACTCTGTTATTCAAACAATTACCATTTATAGTATTTGTGCTGCTGTCCTTTACTATCAGGCCCACTGAGTGATGAAGCTGCATTCCACCACTGGATCAATAGTTTTATGATTATGAATGCACACTTAATTGTTTATAAGCATCATCTGTATTCTTTTCTCACTGGAACCTTGACAGATGGTAATACTACTGTTAAGCATCAATATATAGAGCAAATTATTTGGATGATTGCTGTGCTCAGTCTTAGGGCTCATTGACTGTTTCTATTTAAAGGATCTGGTCTTTGAGATGCTGCATACTATTTTTTCAGTTTTGATGGTGAACCCTATGTTTAGTACACTTTTGTAGATAGTGACGGACTTCTGGTAGAAAACCTCCATGCCATCTACTTTGAAAACTTTGAAGGATCTGGGTAGAGTCCATATTGGCTTCTTTGATCATAAACCAGAGTGAAATTGCATTGTGGGGAAAGCTGTACAACAGAGCTCTTCCTGCTGGATCCATTTAGTTCTGGTAGATCAGTAGAGACAAAAATTGAATATCACGGGGCAAGAACTTTTTTCTCTGAGCACATTCTTTTCAGATCACCAACTACCAGATGTACATCTGGGAAAAAGTTGTAACTTTCTACCTACTTGGAAGCTGGGCTAGAAATCAGGAGACTGTGAGTTCTAGTTCCATGTTAGGTACAAAGCCAGCTGGTTGACCTTGGGCCAGTCACTCTTTTTCAGCCCTAGGAAGGAGGCAGTGGCAAACCACTTCTGAAAAACCTTGCCAAGAGTCAAAAATTGACTTGAAGGCTCAAAATAAACAAATAAATTCTATCTGCTTACCCAAATCTCAATATGTGTCAGCATTCATTTTCCATGATATGTCATCCAGGCTGGCCTGTCAACAAATTGGAGTGGAGAGTGGAATAGAGTTACATGGGGATGGTTGTTATAGACCACTCCTCCCACACTTGGACTGTTTTAGATCCTTCATCACTTGGATTTTTATTCTTTATTTTTATTTCTATTTATAGTATTTTTATTGTATTTTATTATTCTGATGGTTTTAAACATTTGTTGTAAACCGCCCAGAGGCCTCTGACGGGAGGAGATGGGCGGGGATAAATTAGATAAATAAATAAATAAAATAAACTTACCATAACTAAATATCTAGCAGATTGATTTATGAAGTGGATTTGCTCCACGAAGGGGGTTTCATGAAACATAATTGTGTCAAGATGGTGTTTTTTTCCTGTGGTTTGTTGAAAGATTGCATGTATTAGGATATGTCAGGACCATCCTTTAAATGCATAGGGCCTTTTCAATGAGAACAAATGAAGAAATGGCCTGGATTCAGAAATGGAGAATTACTGCTTAGTGCGTTGGCATCCCACTTTCTTGTTCCTCTTCTGCTCAATGCCCCACCCTTGGCACTGAAACTTTTATCTGAACATCATACCACAGTCCTCAATTTCAAATCAGCCCATGGGTTCTAATGTTTATAGACCATGTTCAGCATTGATCCTATATTTAGCATCACCAGAGGGTTTTTGACTAAGGCAGGCAGTGTTTTAACTCACTGCCATCCACTGCCCTAAGATGGAAAATACTTTTTAGATTGTATCTTGTAATTTTTTGTGCTAGTTGGGATTCCATCATTAGTGATCTCATCTATGATGATTTTGGCACCTGTCTTTTGACTTGAAGACATTGGCAAACAAAGTTGACATCCAAAGATTGGTAAGCATAACAGGTGCCCACTGTACTTATCTTCACATTTCTGTTCTCATCTATCATTGCTAGGCTGAATTGTTCATAATAGGAAATCACTTTTCTGAGTTTGGGTGCATCCCTTGGGCTTTCTGCAGTGCCTGAACTTTCATGAAATGCAGAGTACCCATTGCTGCTCATCTAAGCTTTCAGTGAGTTTTTATTTCCCCCTGTATTAATGATTAGGCATCATCATCATTTCATAGACCTCTGTGAAAACTTGTTAATCTCTGAATGGTAGGCAGTTACAGTCTTACCACATTTCTCCTTTTCCAAATGTTGTGTGTCAACCAGCAGAACATCCCAACTTGAAATACTCAGTTTATTTGAACACATCTGAACTCTGTTTTGAAAAGGGTTTTCCTATTGCACAGTGAATGATACTGCTCTGGTATCTATAGATATTTGAAGTATCTGTAGCCATATGGTGGTGACAACAGCAACCAGGGACAATGCCTGTTTCCAAACCTGGACCTTTCAGCACTAGTATGTACCTTCAGATTTGGTGTACAATTTGGGATTTTTCCTAGACTTTCAGCTTCTGCTTGAGCAGATAGCAGCCATGGTTAGGAGGGCCTTTACAAGATTGATGTTATGTGCCACTTGCACCCATTCATTGATCCAGAAGCCCTATTTACTGTCACTTAAGCTTTGGTCACCTTCCATTTGTTTATTTGCAGTGCATTTTACATGGGGCTTCCCTTGAGGATTGCTTAAAAGCTACAGCTGGTCCAGAATGCAATGGCATGGGTAGTTGTGGGCTTTCTCAGTACACCAAGGTAACACTTCTGCTTTGTGAGCTGCAAGGGGGCTTCTGTGTGTAGTTCAAGGTGCCCATTATTATCTTTAAAGCCCTTCATGGCACAGGACAGGTTATTTGCAGGACCACTTTTCTCCAGTTATTTCTGCTTGTCCCACAAAGTCTGAGGAGCTTGGCAAGGCTCTCTCTATCAATGTTTTCTAATGGGAGCCAGGAAGCGTGGCTTCTCTTGTGGCACCTGCCCTACAGAGCAGCATACTCCCTGAGATTCAGGTGTCCCCTGCCCTGCCTGCCTTTCACAAGGTGCAAAAGACCTGATTCTTCCCTCAGACATTGGGCCAGACTGTTGGGGGAGCCTGTCTTGATGATGTGGTTCTATCTTTTGAGTCACCCTGAGCACAGTGTGTTTTTTTAAAAATTGTTCATTATTTCTGGTTGTTTTTAATTGATTATTAGTCCCTCTCTCCAAGTTACATTTTGAGTGGGCAGCAATATAAATCAAATAACACTCATCTGTTTCTGGCATGGCAGGCTCACTTTCTATGTCAAACTCTCCAGTGGTGGCACAAGACAGCAAATCCTTTTGTGATATTTGCATTTGCCCATGATAACCCTTTAGGACTCTAATCATAGATGCATCTTTTGTAAGATGCGTAGCAAATTGCTACCAGTTTTGGATCTGCTGAATTTGGTATAGAACAAAAAAGATTTAGCATGTCCATCCCTTCCTACCTTTAGATCTAAAATATAAAGAATCTTAAATCACAGAGTTTAGGGACTCATGGACAACGCTATATTGGCCAGTTAGCCTCCCCATGTCATTGTCAACTTGTGACAGATGTGTATCCTGTGGTGTATTAATCACATAGCCCTTAATCTCATCAGTACTCACAACTATATCACCAGTGATTTGAGCCAAACATTGCGGTTGCCACCTCTGATGACTGGGATTGCTGGTCAGTCTATTTACCATGAGTGTAATATGCAGTGCAACCAATATGGGAGCTAAAGAGGGAGGAAATGAGGCTTCCAGGAAAATACCTTCATAACTTGTTGGTTTGACCAATCTCTGTATTTGTTCCCTTTACTCGGCTAACAACAGTTATCTCCAAGCTATGTTAGGATCCCCCAAATATAATTCTCTTACCATGGAAGATAAACTTTATAAGGACCAATATTGGATTAGTAATAGGTGATTAAAGGAACCGAAGTGGGGCAAGGAGCCAAGTTGTAAGCCTTTGTAAGGCTTTGCTTTTTCTTGAGATGTTGATGAGTTCTGGGAAATAGTGCCAATTATATTTCAGTGTCAGTTATTATTTACTTTGATTACAGGAGATATCCCATTTTTCAGATAATGTTTACTGCTGTAATAATATGCATCAACCAGAAGATATTCTTTGTCTCACCTACTTACACATGCCTTTTTAAAAAGGGTGAATAGTGTATAACTTCCGTAAGTACCAGTATCCATTGTGTGGACAATCTGATCCTGTCCACTTTGATGGTGTGTTATGGGGGAAGAGAACCCTCTCTGAAGCTATGGCTGTAGCTTCGCTCATCTATAAAAGTTGCTGCTTTGGTTGCTTGTGTTGTCTCAGGCATATCTTATGTATGTTCCGTATGTATTAATGATGTGCTGTATTTTAAATTTTGTGACTTGGTCTTGGACCGTAAATAAATAAATTGTTTTGCAGGGACTACCTATTTTTTCCCCCTAAAATGTCTTTTATGCCTAACATGTTTTGAGTCTTGAGTTTTACGTGACTCAGGGTGCCTTGCTTTGTATATTTTCCCCATCCTCCTTCATGCCTTGGGAAGCATCTCTACATTGCCTTGATGTTCAGCAAGTCTTAGCCTGCTGAATTCAACATGTGTCACTTTTCTTAAAAATCTGTAGATTTAGGCTGCCCAAGGAAGGATTTCCCCTCTCTGCCCAAGGTAGAGCACTATGAGTTGTGAGCACCATGCTCTTCCTTGTCTATGAAGGTGAAATTGTTTCCCAAGGGGTTCACTTGCATTCCACTCTTGACAGAGTGTCACCTGCAGCATTTCTGATGGGCACTTTTCTTTCAGAGATCTGCATGTTAGTGACATCATAACTGTCCACTTTCCTATGGATGTATGAGAAGGAACAGGTGCCTCATTCGGCCAGGTGGTTTTCTGTTTTAACTTAACAGCCTGCCTCACCTCTTATAAGCTAGAGCTTGTTACTTTACTACCTGTATAAGGCACAGGAAACTCTAAGAACAGTATGCTGCTTACCTGTTACTGTGGTCATTTCAAGAGATCATCTTCAGGTGTTCAATCCACACTCCATCCACCTGAACTCAGCTGTTTTTTCTTATACTATAGACTAGGCCTTACCTCCATTGTGGTAAGGAACCCCCTTGTGTATGCTTAGTAGCATGAACAAGGGCTTTTTTCCATGCCTGAAAGCTCCACAAAGAACATTTTGCATAGGCAGAGAACCCTGTTTGCATGAATGTTCACCTAACTAAGCCAAACATGTTCATAGATAAACCATTTGTTCTTACAACTGAGTTTTCTCTTGTCTTAATTTTTGAACAGAAGTTTTGAGAAGGAAGAGGAAGGCATGTATATGATGAGGACTTTCATACAGGAAATTATTCTCTTGCAATATGTTCAAGGTTATGCTAGATTCGGAGCTATGCTGTCTAGCCATAAGGCTTCTTCAGTCAGTGAAGGAAACCATGTCTTTCCTAAACCGTGACATGGTGTAGTGGGCATGCAGGCCTGGAGAGTTTCTTTGATACAGCATGGAAGCTTAGATTGGATCACTTAAACAGTTTTTCTGTGTAAATAAGTACACTGCTTTAAAAGACAAGAATAAACCCCTTTAACATTCTGTGCCTTCCACAGGCATTCAACGTTTTTTCTTTTAGTATTGAACTACATGGTTGCCCAGATTAGTAGCAAGAATTAGGATATTATATAATAGCACAAAATTTTAGTTTTGTCTTAAGTGTTATTTTATGTGTATCATTAACTTCGGTCACATATAGTATAAGGATATATATTAATAAAATGTTCCAAATGGAATTCCATGTAATCTTGTCAGACCTTATGATCTGAATTCAATGCCTGTAATTCTGCCTAGAAATCTGGAGAAATTGGAGCATTGGCAAATATTTTTAAGACCTAACCCTTTTCGCATTACTTTCTCACTGCTGTCTTGTGAATTGAATTTCCTTCATTTTCCAAGTGCAGATTTCCAAATCTGATGCTGAATTTCAACAGTTCTGTTTTCACCAAAGCAAGTTTATTTGAACAGAAGTCCATTCCACTGTAAAAAAGGACTAACACATATGTAGGAAGATTTGAAGGAAATAAACCTCAGGAGACTTAAGTAGATATAGAAAGTTCTTTTCATGGCTGTGTGAGTGACAACTTCTTATTTTTGAGGTCACATAAGAAACACCAATTTTTCTGCTCTGTAGCAGTTCTTGAAAATGTTGAAATAGAGTTTGAGGGTCATTTGCATGTGGATAAGTGGTTCTTTTAAAGATATGGAAGCTCTGCAATAGATTATTTGTTTCAGTGAGGAGCAGAAACCTAATAGGGTAGGAAAGAATACTAAGAAAAGTTATCAAGAAAACTTGGATAGGAGCAGAAGGCAAAAACAATTAAATATGGGAGGGGAGGAGGCTACGTATGAACACTAGCTCAATCCAAGCAATAGTGAACGCTGCAGTTGGAATATGGCACATCCTGCTTTAGTGCACTGGATGTAGCAAAAAACTGAACTCTCTCCTGGGCTGGTTCTTCTCGTTCTTGCTCATCACATGTCCCTATTCTGTTCTCTTCTGTCTCTACAGAAAGTGATGCTTCCTACAGGTGCTGCATTCCGATGGTTTCAGTAGGAACAAGAATCCCAAAGCTCTATCCTCCAGTGCAATGTCACTGCTTGCTTGTGTTGTCTCAGGCAAGGAATTTTTTGACGGAAATAAATGGATGCGCCTATGTCTCTTTAGAACCAAAAATATTTTCTTGCAGATTTCATTCCTGTTTTTTTTAAAATATAATTTTGGCGTTTGTTTAACATCTTTAAGTACTAGTAAAACAAGCATTAATGTTTTCAAAATAATTTTTTAAAAGAACCCATAAAGTATCAAGATGTAATAGAGTATGGACAATCAATCAATTTGTTTTCCTGTGTTTGGTGTTGATGTTGTTTATGTGTGGAAGATGCAGTTCTTGTGTAGAGAATGTAAATTTACAGTAACCTTTTAAACCTAGTTACTAATAAGCACTACTGTAATTAGCACAGCAGTTTCTTCATTTATCTGATTGATTTCCATCATTAAAGAAAAATAGTGTGGCTAGTTTCTAGAATGCCTCAATTCATGTTTATAAATGAAAATATATTTAAAATAAGGTAGTTTCTTTTCCCTAATTCTACAGATAAGGTTTAATCAGCAAGATGTCTGGTCTTAAAAAAGTGGAAATATACTGAAAACTGGCAATCTTTAAAAGAAAAAAAAATTAGAACAAATAAAATTGCATACTAGAGTAAACCCAGAACTAATAGCAATTATTCACTTTTAGAAACTATTTGGAAATATTGCTGGAATTCCAATATAAGCTGTTGCAGAACCTGTGCTGAAAAAAAAATAGAAGTCCTTTATGTTGAAAACCCTCATCTCCTGCTTTCTTACCATCTCTAACTGAAAGGCTGTTTGTAATGTTCTAGCAATTCAAGCTAAGCTGTTTTGTGAATAAAAATGAAAGCATGTTTTGTGTCATGGTTTACATCTTCATTATTCTGTCCATCTTGGGTGCATGCAAGGTTGTTTGTTTGGTTGCTTGGGTGGGGGTACCAAATCTAAAATGACCTGTTATATGTTGTTTTTTCCTATAATGTTTTCCAATGTTTGCCTTTCTTGGCCTGAAAAATATTTAAACTGAGGGGTTTTGATAATACTTTAGCATTTTGGTTCTTATTTTTAATATAAGATATTATACATGTTTAATAGTACAAATGACATGATTTTATGTTTCCCTCTGCAATCTACATATGTAATTGATTATCTGATCATGTTCCACAAATATATGATGTACTGAATCTGGGGTTGGTATAGCCTTCTTATCAACTTGGTAAGACAAACAGTTAAACATTTAATAAATAAAATTTTGTTTTAATCAGGGTACTCGGTTTTAGAATTAGAAATTCACATAGCATTTATGTTGGCAAATTTATAGGGACAGAAGATGTCTTGGGCCTTAAATCCCATGAGCTGCATGTGGCTTCAAAGAGAACTGGGTATTTGCTTGAATTATGCTGCCAGCTACAGCAGTCAGAATCAGTCATAGGCAGGAAATAGGTAGCATGGTCCAACTTGCTCTAAAAGCCGCTGTCACTGAGCTCCCCCTGGCTGACTTGGGTGTTTGGGTGAAATCTTCCTCTTTTGTCTTTCCTTGCCACTCCTTTAATAAAGCAATCCCTGTTTTAATTTAGAAAGCACAGGTCACTAGTCACTCAGAGTTGCTAGCCACTCAAAGGATCAGCCCATAATGGTGCATTTAAAATTTTCTTTTTTAATTTTGTAGAAGCAATCGTTGTACCAAGTACTGATAAATTTTACGTTTCATGAGACAATGTCAATATGTAACAGATAATTGTATTTAAGTTTGTTTTGTCAATAAAAAATACTAGGTGGACGCTTAGAGATGAAACATACTGTTTTTTTAAAAAGTGCTAAGAGCAGATTACCAGTAAAGGAACACGCTGTCTCAAATTCAGAGTTTGGGGCAACATTTTGCTGGAATTAAAAACAAAAGCTAGAGGACAGCTAATACTGAATTCCAGGATAGCCAAGAGTTTTTTGCATGTTTGGTATCCTACAATATCCTTTCTAATTTTCTCTTCCTTCATAGTATAAGAGCAGCAAGTAATTCATTGCTGGCGGGGGGTGGGGGGGGATCCCCATTATTCTGCAAGTTTAACCAGGTTTTGCCCCAAAGTCCAGCTCCCCCCAAATCACTTTGGTGAATAAACAAGAATATGTTGCCACTTTCCTGTACAACTACCATGAATCACAAATGTGCATATCACTATGAAGATGTAGGCAATGCAGAGTAAAACTTTGTGGGGTATCTGGTAAGCTTTTATGGGCCTACAATTCATTGTTCCTCCACATTTTTAATCCTACCTGGATTGTAGGAGAACATGAATAAAAGCTACAGATCCCAGCTACTGGAATTAAAAACGGACAAACTAGAGTATGAAGTAGTCCAGCACTGTCAAACTAGACTATGAATTCTAACCTGAATAGTAATCCTCTGAAATATTTGAACATTAAAAAAAACTAACTGGTACAATCAGATTATAAATAAACTTATAATGAGGCACAGTGATACATTGTTTCTAGAATTAATGCCTCTCAACAAGCTCCTTGAACTGATAGGTAAGCTACTCTGACGAACGTTGAGTATCAGCTGTTGCAAAATCAGTTCTGCAAATCAGTTCTTAATACTATTCTGGTCTGCCTTTTAAGTGATTCTGGGCTTCTTGGCACCCCTTTTAGAAAGAACATTTAAATTTATACTGCTCTAATCACAGTGTATTAATTTTCTCTTTTTTAGAAGTACATAATAGCAGTAGCTTGGATACTGTAGCTTTCCTTTACGTTCTCCTACAGTCCAGGTTGCTCGTTTTATGGGGTGCCCTTCCTTTTTACTATCCACCCAATGTTCCAAACTCCCTATTTCTGATAAATACACATATAGATACAGATACAATGTTGTAGCAGCTGTCAGCAAAGACTCCCAATTTTGTCTTGAAAGGCTCATGGGATTCTTTGGAACATTGGTGAGACCTGTTCTGAGAGGAGGGAGTCTCTTGCCTCTCTAATGCAGGTCTTCCCTTTCTGTCCATCTATAGGTAGACCTCTGAAAGAAAAAGGTATGTAATTTTCCTAAAAGTATGTGTGTATGGTGGGTCACCCAGCTTTCATCTGTGGTACAGAAAACTGGATGGATTTTTGCCTACAGTGTCTAAGGTAAATAGATTCTGCAACTGAAAATAAATTTACATAGGGAATATCCCATTTGCTCTGGTTTTAGAATTGTAGAACTGCAATGTTTATTCCTCATCAGTCCATCTTATGAATAGTTTAAAAAGAAAGCCAAAGTCATGTATCCAGTCCCCACTTTAGTTAGTAATGCTTCTTTAAATTTGAGTTCATGTAAGTCCATTCCCAAGCACCCTTATTCCTTGTGATAAGCAGTGCCAAGATGGCATTTGAGGTAGGTTAGCTAGGCAAGATGTGCCTGATAAATGCAGAACAGAAAAAAGATCCATTCTCCAGACCCTAGCTGATATAAAGTTTTACTCCGGTGAGGATCAGTGTTGGAGAAGTGTCACTGGAACAGCTTTAAATACGATCACCGCCGCCCTGAAATCTTATTTAATGCAATCATACTTTTGCTTAAAATGCTCAGGTTTGCTCAGCAACTAAATGGAAATCTTTCCATGATAATACACTGAGTCCTTTGCATGATGCACATATGTTTGCTTGTTGGTCTCAGGCTGTTTAGGGAACTTTATCCAGAAATGGAAGACAAGACAAGGAGTATCATTTGAGCCTGCCTCCTATTTTCTGCATGGTCAGGGATGGCATTTCTAGAAATCTCAAAATGAAATGAAGGATGACATCAGATTTCTCCTCAAGGTAGTATACAAGTCAACTAGAAGTGCAAGTTATTTTCCCCATACAATAGGGACCTTCCACATAAAGCCATGATGTCAAAAAGCCATTCTTGATGTGCCCAGCATCTGATACTCAGAAGTACGCACCCTTTGTCATTTAATCTTATTTTCAGTTTTGAGTGTGCTGTCATGTGAGGTTATGTTGCTGTTATTTAAAACATCTATAAACTCTCCTAAGTGTGAACAAATTAATATGTCATTCCAGGTGAGCGCTCAAACCCTGGAAACATGTATTTTTAAATTAAACTATCAGATGTGCATCTGAGGTTCAGCATGCACTACTCAAAAATAGTGGTAAATATGCTAGTAGAATGGAGTGAGAGTAATACTCCAGTGACAAGGCGCCATAAGCAGCAACTGATGGTTTCATGCTTCATCCCTATGCCTGATGCCTGTTAGGGCCTGCCTCATAAGATTTTATTTTAAAATATATTATTTTAATTAACAAAAATAAAAGGGAAGCAAAGCAAAATACCAGCTTCTGATACAGGCTCTATTTCCAAGAATGCTCCCGTCTCAAACAATTCAGTGATATTTTGGAATTGCCTCTTTCTCAGGGGCGGCGGGGAAGCTGGGGTGGGAAAACATGTCCTATGGAGGTAGCAGGGCTAACCACACCAGCTTGTCTTCTGCTAAATGGGTGCTTTATGACCATCCAGGCCTTTGGTGGTAACCATTTGTGAGAGTTACAGTGACAGGTAAATATTCTAAATGTGATTGCTGGTTCAACCAAGTATGGGGACCCTTCATTTACTGAATGAAGAGGGGAGATGAAATCCCAACATATGTGAAGAGACCATGCTTGGGGTAAAGCTGGTCTACAATCTACTTTCAGACTGACGACGTTTCCAGGTCTCTCTGTTACTGAAAATGCATACTATGCTTTCCTTGAGTTTTCCTTACAAAAGGTCTACTCTAATTACGATGGGAGAAATTAATCTATTAGGAAACAGTAAGTTGCCCTTTATCAAACCAGATGATCAGATCACTTCATGCAGGATTAATTGCTCGGGTAGATGTTTTCCAGACTATCGTATGGTGTTTTCCATCACTGCCTAGCCAAATCTTTTAACTGGGACTACTGAAACGAAAAGTGGGGATGTTGCTGCTAAATGAAGCCCTTTTTTAGTTTTTAAAACTTTGAGGCATTTGAGAGCTAATAGTTCTAATAAACTAAAGGTCTGGCCTCAGTTTCCTTATATCGGGGCATAGCTAGGGGAATGGGTGGTTTTGTTTTGTTTTAATTTCTACTTACCTTTTTTTGTAATTCCTTTGGGATAACATTAGGTTTCTGAATTACAGGATGAACCAGACAGTGACCAGATAATAGGACATTTGTAACAAGATTTCTTAGATGTATTAGTTTAGTGCATTTTGTAGCTTTCCTTTTTGTCCAGCAGGGCCTTTAACTAAAACAATAAGCCTTCAGTGAATATCACAATGTGTTGGGTCTAATAAAGGTAGATAGCTTGCTTAGTGACAGAGTGATTGCTTGACATAAGAGAAGTTTGCTTTCTTCCTTCATCCTTTTCCCATTCAGCAGTAAGAATACCAGGCGATAAGTCTTTTGTATGAAAAATTGAGCACTGATGGTGTAGTAGGATCCAGATTTTGCATGGAACGTACATCACAAATCTCTTTCCAGATAAAAAGACTTTCTAATCTGCAGAGTATAAGGTTTGGGGCAAGCAGTGTTTTTTTTTTTTTTTCCCATCAGAGCATGGAATGTCCAGGGATGCAGGGATTTATACACGTAGATGAGAAGGAACTGAAATGCAAAAAGGGCAGTGACGGTTGCTTATATAATTAACAAAACAGTTGGGGGTGCAACTACAAGGTCCGTAAACAATTGCAGGATGCGAGATTCAGTGTCATAAGAGAAAATTTCTGAGTCATCCCTCCTAGATCTCTGCAAGACTCCCCTTACTCTCAAAAATGTTTCTTTAAATGTTGTAGAAGTTCTGTAGGAAAAGTGGTTCTTCATCTTGCACTGGTTGGGAAAATCCCTTATTATATTACTCACTGGACCCAAACCATACCTTCTTTGTTCAATGTCCACCAAACCTATGTCATCCTGTGTTACACGTAAGAGAGATCTTCACTGTTTGTTCAGTTTACTCATATGACTGTGAAGATGGCTGGGACTTCATCCCTTATCTGTCATGGACTGAGTTTCTACTTTACAGAGATTTTAGAAATGCAGCACCTGTGGTTTATTCAAAGAGTCTCCCCTCCCAAATGTAGCAAAGGGCCAATCCCACATAGAATTGCTTCAACATCTCCAATGCCATCCTTACAGTTGCAAAGGAGGAAAGACCTAAGCAGTTAAGCATCCAAGGATTGCCCATTTAAATCATCTGCATGCCCTGGCACAAAGTCTTGTTGGCTTAGTTTAGTGCTTCCCCAGAGGACTTCAAGGAACATACAGAATATGTGAGTATGACAGGCCCTTCACTTTAGATAGCTCATGCTATAGATGACCCAATTTTATAGGTGGTTCAGTCTACTGCCATTCAGCCAATAGCCACTCCTATGATACTTACAGTGCTTAAGAGTGCAAGAGGTTCATGGGCAAAATCATGATATGCAGACGTCTACACATGCAAACTTTCAAGTGCCATGTAAGTGACTCTAGCTTAAAAGTTACAGCCACTGTAAAGGCACTCCACTGTATGCTTAGCTCCAGTTTTGGGGGTTTTCTTATGAGTCCAGAGCATTCTCAGCCTCCCATTTGAAGAAAAGGGGCTGTTTTGATATGAAGATTGATGGCACCCTCAATAGGATCCACAGGCTTAAATCTGCAACGTGTACATTTGGGGTGAACATTTCCTGATGTCCTATGGGATGCTGGCAGTTCACCACAATTACCACCGGAACAATTTTCCAGATGGCAACACATGAAACCTTCAAAGTACTTTCCTCCCCACATCTTGTACCTGAAGTTAGTAGCAAAATAAATAATTACAGTACACCAAAGAGCATTCTTGAATGCTTGCTGGATGGGACTTCTTTGAATGAGGTAATCCTGTCCTTAGACCTAATCGGAAAAAATCCTTTTTATATTACGCATTTATCATACGGAAGTCCATACTAAAGTGCCCCACTCTGTTTTCAAAATAATTTTTGTTACAGCTAAACAGACTTATTCCATGCTGATCAAAAAAGCTATAAAGTTCAGAAGTTCTGAGCCCAAGCTCAGAAGAAATTTTATTCAAGGCATTTCATTATCCTCAAAGAGGGATGAAGCTTGTGACCTATCTTGGACCTTTAACAAGTAAACATATTCATCTAGACTGTACACCTTCAGGTGGCTATTTTAAGCTCTATCCTTCACTTCTTAAAAGCAGCTGATTTTCCACAAGGGATCCAGCCAACATGTACACTCACTTCTCAATTGTGCCAGAATACTGTACGTATGTGTGAGGATTCTTTGCTTTCCAAGGGCTGGACACACTGCAGCGTAGCAAATTTGTACACAGTGCTTTACTGCAGCGCACACCTTCCTCAACAACAGGGTATTGCTCTGGGTCAACTCCACCCTTCTAGGACTTGCAAGTTGCTGTTGCCACATAAATACATCTTTAATACTCGGTCTTTTAATACTCAGTTCAAGCAAAAGTCTCAAAGTCTATAAAGTAGCATGCAACCTTTGCCTTTTTCCTAAAGTTCTTGCACTAGTTGGGTTCAGGTGCTGCCTCAGTGTGGTGGTTCCTTTTCTACTTGTTCCTGACCTTCAGTCCAAGCTCTGCTCTTAAGCGGTGTTGCTTTTGAGCACTCCAGCTGAACTCCCAAGCCAAGCTCCAGGGAGGAATCCCACCAGGATATGCTGCTTATTGTAGCTTGTGGTCCTGGCAGTTGACTGATACTCCTCTTGCCTGTCAATCTCAGATGTTGTTTCCTGCTTCCTTGCCTGCTTGCTGCTTTCCTATCTCCTTTTCTCCCACACACACTGTCTTAGTATTTGCTTTTGTAAGCTAAGGGCCTGGGTTGGGTGAGGCTGCCTCTGGATGTTGGGTGACCTTGAAAATGCCAGGGTGTGGCTAAATTATTACAGGAAGCTGGAAGGCCAGCATGGATGCTTGTGAGTCAAGTGAGTGAGTGAGAGTGAGTGAATGAGGAACATAGGGTGAGAAGCATTTCTGCCTGGCTGCAGCTCCCTTTCCCAAGCACAGAGAGCAGTCCCAACCTCACTCCTGCACAGTATGTATCTCCACTTTTCCTTTGGGGACTCATATTAGCACTCCACTTTGTGCGAGCCCTGAAGACTCTTGGACATAAAGATAATGTCAGAGGCTAGTGCTTTGCTTTGTAACATGCCAGATTCTTATTTATTTTTTAATTAAAAGAATATATTGGAAAATGTAAGAAATTAAGCCACTTAACCATTAAAGCCCTGACACAACAGATACATCATCACTGCTTTCTAAAGGCAGAGAGAATGAGGTCAAATACAGTTCCCAGCGGAGGACATTCCACAGCCTTGGGAGCAGTACAGACAAGGCCTTCTTTGCCAAGCCATATAAATGAGCTTCTGAGATCAAGAATGCCTTCAGAAGGGCATCTCCTGCAGATAAGTTTCATAATGAAACAAGATGTCCCTCAGACCTTAAACTGTTTAGGTTTCACATGTTATGACTAATACCTTAAATAGAGCTCAGAAAGTATTTGGCAAACTGCAAATTTTTCAGTACTGTATTTTCCACTGTTTAGCACCCCAGTTCTTGCATTTTTACTACATTTTGCACCAGTGACAACTTGGATATTTTTCATGGCAGATTCTATGCAAATATCAAGGCATGGATAACTGTCACCAAGTCTGACTATTCAGGAATGGTTATGCTGGCACACTAGGCATAATTGTGTGAATGCACTTCTTGCTACAACTGCCACCTGTCAATCCAACTAAGCATCAAGAAACAGAGCCAGGTTTGGTTCTTTCTTTGGGAGTGCAATTCCAAATTTAGTTTCGTATTGGTCAACAGCCTTTTTCTTGGCTGGATTTATTTTCCATCTCTGTGTTCAGTAATACTAGTTACTTTCTTGGATTTGGATGGCAAGAAGTAATAGAACTGGGGAATCTCAGCATTCTGATGGCATCCCATTCCAAAGTTCCCAGTAGTTTTATATAGATGTTGAAGGTGCATAAAATATAAGATGGAACACCATGGGATATCACGAGTTAACACTCTAGGTGTTGAACATTAGTTCCCCATCACCTGTACTGAAGCATTGCAAAACAGCGTTTCCAAGGTTTAATCCTTCCAAATGGTCATAAGGAATACCATAATCAAGGGTATCAAAAGCCAGTGAAGTATCAAGGTATCAAGAGGCCCATGAGAACTTGCAGAGCTGTACTTTCCATCCAGTTTCCAGCATGTTTTCCATCCAGATGATTAAGCAGTCTCAGTACTATATTGCAACCAAAAGGCTGACTGAAGTAGGTCCAAATAATATCCTCCAGAAGTGTAATGGTGTTCCTTTGCCCTTTGGAGGGCTGCATGTACGTGAGGATGCTGTGCACTACATTGATCAGCAAATACGTGGGCTACTGTGTTCTGGGTTCCTGTCATATAAGCAAAAAATTCAAGTCACTAGCCTATGGAACTCACAAAGGGATTTATTACAGAAAGAGGCAATCAGCCCACTGGCCCCCATATGGTAGTGCCTTTTTCACATGACAATTATGCTGTGAGAAGAGCTTTTTCTCCAGCACTGCTAGTGTGCTGTCTAAAAGCCTGCAACTGTGTCACTGGATCTTTGCCACAGAAACAGCCCGCTGGGTTCTACAGCAAGGCCTTAATTCACAATGACTTCATCATAATGATCCTAGGGAGGAGTGCAGAGAAGATAGGAGGAAAATCTCTGCAATGCAGGCCGTTGCATACAAAAGGAATTTACACAGAGTCAAAGCGAAGGGAAACCTCCTTCCCTTGATGCTGACCATACTTTGGTTAGGATTTGCTGCTTTAGTGAAAGTGATGGTTTGGCTGAGCAATTCAAATCACTTTCTAAAGTTCATCACCCCTTATCTCTGCAACCTTGCTGCCCTGCCAAAAAAGGATTCAAGTATATTCTTTAGTTATACTGAATGTTTTCTATCGGGCACAGTTTTTATCCTTACTGACAAGATTCTCAAATATACTGAACAAAACTCTGCTTACAAGCTGGGCCTAGCAATCATTAGTCCTGGCTGCTTATTTCGTCTCTTTGCCCCTGTTTTCCAGTGTCAGCAGAATCAGCTGAGTATTACTTTGGATTCAGGATAGAATCAAGCTGCCATTATAGCCTACCTCCTCACAGATATATTGGTCCCTGTTAACAGGCTCGCTAGACTGGCCACACCAAAGTATATAGAATCCCTATATCCCAAACATGTATTATAGCATAAATCCAGCTATCTGAAGTCTTTGTGGTTTTTGCTGCATCAGACCAACATGGCTCTCCAACCCTCAAGAAAGTGGGTCAGTCTGCAGAGTTAGTAAGAGCCGAATTACAGGGCTAAATCTGGACTCCTGGAGAAGGGGTGAAATGAGTAAATTGGGGGACACAGTTTATCCTTTCATGTATTTGTCTACGAAATACCTGATAAGAAAAGTCCTCCCTTTTTAAATCCCCGGATTCGTTCTGAGTAGGTTCTATGATCATTACAGTCAAATCAAGGAAACATTTATTCAACATAGAAATCAATTTCTGTACAAATCTTCATAAAGGCTGGGTCCTTTATCAACATACAGATTTCTAGAAATGCCTTGCAATACTCAAGGAATGTGGAGCTGGTCATCCCATTTCCACTCTAGTCTTAGAGCTTTTCTACCCTAGCAATTTATAGCATGGCCAGCAATTGCTGTGGCAATAAATCAGTAATGAAGACAGGCTTTATATCACCCTAGCAATGGCAGGGTGACAGTATAAATAGCTAGTGGGGAAATGCTCTTAATTAAGGAAACAATTTTGCCAAAGTACCTGGTTTTGAAAACACTAGTAATTTCAAACAATGGAAGGGTCATCTAAATGCTAGTCTACGTAGTCCTTAGAAAAGCTGAGCTTGTTCATTCCACTCACCACTGATCCAAACAGCAGAATACATAATGTCATCCTGTATTTAATACTGTAAATGTTTATTGCATTTGTTTGTCAAATACAAAGAAACTATAGCCATAGTGTGTAGTACTCTTTTAGATGACAAATTTAGGCAGAATGGCATGTGTATATTCAAACTGAATTGACAAAATCCCAGATCATTAGGGAGGGTATATGTTACTGGATTGGTTTATGATCATGAATTAATTTTCTGATACTCTCTATAATATCATACACTTATGCTCCATACCAAAGCATAAAACAGGCTCCTAAAATTCTATATTCCTTGATCAAAAAAGAGGCTGTTACAAATTTCCACTACTGCAACCTCCTCTTTTTTAAAAAATATGTATGTGTTTTATCTGCTGTATTTGATGTATTTTTAATGATTGGTCTTAGACAGTAAATAAACTTCAAACTTCAAACTCTTCTTCATTAGTTGAGTATATTTACTTTAAGTCCAGTCCTGTCTTGCATTATTATCCTTATATTGCAAATGGGAAGAGGGCTGAGAAAATGAGGCTTACCTAAGGCCTTTGCTTGCTTTTTGTTTATTTATACACACACACACACATATACAGAGAGAGAGAGTTTATTTTATTTGAATATATGGATTCCGTCCTTCCTTACCCCAAGCAATATGTTAAGGGAGGTGGTGTGTGACACCTGAATACAGAGGTGAGCAGGTGGAGTGGGCAATCTTCTTAGTGGTCAAGGACCAGGCAGAGTATTTTTCTGAGGAGGAGCAAGGACCCCAGGCAATTGGGCACTGCACCACATATGGCATGAGTCAGTTTTGTTTTCCCTACTGTTTGTCTTCATGGTAAGCATCAGTTAAGGATTAGATTGCAATGTTTATATTTCCCACATCAACACTGTAGGAACATGCCTGCAATTTTCAGTGGTGGTGTTTGGAGGGGCCCTCAGGAAAATAAAAGGGATTAGGGCCATGTGCAGCCTAGAAATCAAAAGGTGAACCAGATGGCAGATGCCTCACACTGCTATATATTTTGACTTCTGCATATTCAATAGGTGGATACACATGCTTTCTGATCTCCCAACACCCTTTCTACCATGAGATCTACTGGAGTAGAGATAGGAACGTGTTTCTTAATCATGGTAACTTGAATTCTGAGGAAAACTATCAGATTTCACATCACAGAGGTATCCAAACTATACAGTGCTGTTATAGCTCAGTTGATTTGACCAATTCTTCTGCTTTGGATTCCTGAAGCTGTTACATCAGAAAGTGCGAGCTTTTGCTCAAATAAATATAGTGGAGGTACATGAATGCAAAACCTGTGAAATCTCAGTGAGATTTCCAAAACTTGCAATACATGAAGAGTCATGTATCTTTGGAATTTCATCAGCATCGTAAGTCAGAAGAACCCCTTAATTTCTGGCCTTAGACATTTCCCTTCCCCTCTCTTCTTTCCTTGTTCAGGGACCTTTGAGACAAGAGAATACTTTATAACTCTTGAAATGTAAAAACAATTTTGTTAACATGACAAAATGATTTGCTCCTATGTTTATGATTGTTATAATGGCAGAAAAAGAAAAGCATGGACTTTAACAGAGATAACAAAGAAAGGCACAGTTCCAGTTCTTTTATGGATTACCAGGATTATGATTAAATCAAATGCCTTTTGGAAGCACTTTAAGAAGCTGGTGCATTTGGAACAAACCAAGTGGTCACATTTTGTATGAGCTGAAGCTTCTGAACTACATCAAAGAGATACCTCTTTCGATACCTTTGGATACCTCTGTGATCAAAGAGGAATGGAAGTGAACATCCTGTAATCTTAGGAGCACATGGATGGCCTTGGACTAAATTCATGTGCCCTCTACCATATTTCAGAAGCAAGTGATCAGTTGTGACTTGTCTATTTTGCTGTTCAGAAAAAAATAGAGCAAGGAAGGGAGGAACAGAGAAAACAGGTAAGCCATGCTAGCTCAGCTCCCAACAGATGCAGCCTTGAGCTTACTAATGTGTGAATAAAAGTGAGCAGGTCTGTAAGAATTTCTTGCCACAACTGATCTTTCATGTGAAATGATAGACAAAAGTGCTCTCAGTCTGAAGAATCTGATCTCAGGAGACTGCGAAGCCAGCCCTTACAACCACATTCTTGTTAGACCCATTTCAACTGAAAGAAGGAGTAATCTTGTGTGCAGTTGCTGTGAGGTACATTTATGTGGAGTAAAGCCCACCATTACTTCATAGCATGCCATGAGTCTACACCCAAATCATTCAGGACAGGAAATGCCACAATAGATCTATGATTTTTCAAGGTGTCAGAAGTCTCCCCTCATATCACACTTACTTGAAAATGTCAGTCTAGTCTCTTCTAGTCAGAAATACCTTTGGACCTGCCTCCTGTTTTTTTAAGTCACTATGAGATGATTAATTCCTACAGCACAACAAAAAGGAAAACACTCCCCCCACAGATACAAATTGAATAGAAGAGCAAGTAAGTATCTTCATCAGTTATGGTGATGTAGATTCACTTTAGCCTTAGGTGTGACCAAGACAGGCATTCTAAATACTGAAGACCTGCTCCACATTCAGCTCTACTGAAAGAGGAGGTCAAAATATCTGTCACCGTCATTTTCCCTGGTCAGGAGACATGGAGCCATCAAACTTGGAGAATCTGAATAGCAACACATTCTCCCTCTCCCTCTCCCTCTCTCTCCCTCTCTCCAGAAAGTGAAATCTGGATAACAAAGTGCTGATGCTGCTATCAACTTGCCATTTTTTAACCACGCCTTTTTGAGGTATCTAGTCAAACTGTACATTTGTTACAAAATGGAGGAAAGCACGTGCACATGCACACATGCACCTCTCTTCTGAAGAGAACTACACCTGTCTAAACTGTTCCATTAGGGAAGAAACTGTGAAACAATTATTTAATTCACAACAGTATTAAATATTGGTAAGTGGGAAAAAAAGTTCACTGAGCAAAAGTTTCTCCATAGAAATCTTTGTCCTATCTGCTAAAAAAATAGAGAGGGAGCAACCAATAGTTTCAGTAAGCAATTAAAGGATTAACATCCAAATAATTGTGAGTGTGTGTGTCGAGATATATGTACTCATATCTATTTATATCAATAAACAGGATGGAAAATCAGATCAACGACAAACATATGCGCCTAACAAGGGGTTTCGACCAGCCTAGCCCAAAGCTTGGGAGAAGAGCAGGTCTTTTAAGGCCCTCTGCAACCACGATTAGGGTGGGAGCCACCCAGATCTCTGGGGGAACTTCACTGTACATCCAGACACGTCCTGATCTAATAAGTCGGGACAAGGCTTGTGGACTCAGGTCTTACGAGTCCTTACAACTTAGTGTCTGCTTTCTGTGCCACATTTTTCTTGTACGCTCTCTCCAGGAATGGCTAGAGTTACATGGCAACTACCTTCTCAGGTAAGTTATCCAAGTGAGAAGTATTTTCATTGGAACAACCATTCCTACAATAATCAAGATCAAAGGGACCTTCTTCAGGAACAATCTTAGCGTCTCTTTAAAAAGTGATCTGTCTTGTTAAAAAATGTTTCCTTCACACTGCATGTGACGAACCAAAAGGATTGTACAGACACATGGGCTGCGTTCCTCAATCTACCTTATTCACATTCATAGATTTTGAAATGGGGGGGGGAGAAAATTAATCTTACAAAATAAAACTATATGGCATTCTGGAGATCACTTGAGTTTATCCACAAAGTGCTTAATAAACCTGAGTCTGTGGGCCACATTGGAAGAAGCCCCAGACAAATCTGAACAGCTGTCATTGGCAGAATGGAGGTTCCATAATGAGGTCTGACCTATTTCATTTTACTTCTTATTGTGCATTTTAGCTATTTCTCTTCGTATCATTGTCTTTTGTTCCTCAGAAAACCATAGGACCAAATGATCTCTGCAATATGGAAAAATTGTGCCTACGAAGGAATTATTATATATAATCTTTGGGTTAATGAGTATAACATTTAATTCTTAGGATTCAGTTCCTAGTATACTGAGTTAAATATTTTCTTCCTAGAAGACTCTTACAGAGGACTGGAATACCAAGAATCTTTTATATATTATCCAATCTCAATTCAACTTCTGCAATGATGAGTTTAACTTTAAAATTGTAAGATTTGAAAACAACACATGGGGGAGGTGGGAAATGTCTTATTCTTATACTGATTTATTGCTTATTAGCGCTGTTTCTTAGTCTTAAGACCAACTGCTTTGCCTTAATCCTGAAGGTTTCAACCTTTACAAAGATGAAAGCAGAGATTTTAATATCAGTCTGCCCATGTGAAACCCCTGAACTCAAATCCAACAAGGATTGTATGGTTCACCTCAGCTTGGCAAGTAAAGGAGACCTGCCTCCAGCAGGGGACCAGAACTGGGGCTGGTTGCCTTGGCTGCTGCACCAGTTACCAAGGCAACCAGCCCAGGCAGCAACATGATAAGGGCACTGGCCAAGAGAAGTGTGACAGCCTAGTTGCCAAGGTGACAGGACACTGCCACTCAAAGAAAGAAGCCCAAACTATCTTGTGAGAGGTCGAAATATAGGCCTGCCCGCCAGAGTTTTATCTATCTAAAGGCTGAGCTAACTAGGCAAGGATGATGAACCCTCCCACCTAGCTACTGTTCCTCCCTCCCCTTTCATGAGGATCTCCACAGTGCTCACAGAACCTCCCAGCATCTCCTTAGAATACAGGGTAGAAGGGAGATGTGCCTCCATTTTCACTGCTCTACAGCAGTAAGCCACCTCAGTTCTGAGTGGCTGGCCCTCTCACTGTCATGAAATATGAATGAAATCGCCCTCTGGAAACTCAGATTCATATAGGGATGGGACATCCTTGTTTCATTACTTGCTTGGTACTCATCTATTCATTCTGTAGGATCTACAGAATGATTAGAGCCATGGCTTGGGAAGCCAGCAGCTGCAGCAGCTCTTGCAGGAAGCACTCCTAGAATCTGTGGGCTCCTGGAGTAGAGCCACTGGAAAGGGACTGCTGGGTCAGGAGGCGGTGGGAACCGTTGAATAAAGAATAAAGAAGGGGAGAAAGAGATAATTAAGCAAGGGTTACCTGATTTCAATCCTTTATTCAGATTTGGCAATGATGCTGGACCGGTGGTAGTTACCACAGCCTCTGATTGGTGGATTTCCCTGTTTCTTTACCCCTCCCATCAGTGTGGAGAAAGCAAGGATCTTTTGTTTTCCTTTCCATTAGGAGGTCTTTGAGGATCTGTGGATTCCTTCGAAATATCTCTTATATGAAACCCTCTCTGCTGATCCCCTCATGTTTGACATTTTTCCTTTCAGCAAGTTTGCCAATGGATTGGTGAAAAGGAATATTTGAACACACAGTTTTATCTTTCTTTCTGTTACTTTGGCTAGAAGGGGAAACTGGCTGAACCCTAGCCATAAAAACCTAGTATTTCACTGACCCACTAATAGTTACAGTTTCTCTAGTCCACTGTGGGAAGGACTCATCCCAGTAGTCCAGGGTAAGTAAAAAACAATACTTTAGATGTGGAGAAAGAAAAGAGGGATGGGGGTTATCTTTGCAGCAGGATAGGGGTGGGTTGAAGTTGTTGAAGTGCATTATTGTCCCCAAGAAATAGTTTGCGGGTTGTCTTCATGCTGGAGTGAGCAGAACTTGCAGATTTGTTTGTTCAATTTCTATGGCTGCCCCTTGGCATACAGCTTTAGGTGGGAAACAATAAGTTTAAAACAATAAAATACATCAGCAAAAACCCAAAACACATCATGCCTGGGGAAGCGCTCATATCCACATAATTTAACCTTCTGGGCCAGGGCTTGGAGAAATAAACCATCAGGATCAGGGCCATCCAAATGTCAGGGGGTATATTGTTCCACAGGACAGGCTCAGCAGTAGAGAAGGCAGAGAAGGAGATGAGCCCTCTGTGAAAGCTAACTTGATTGTTTTATGGTTTGCTGTGCATTTTGCTCTCAGGTAATGACCTATGTCTTAATACACCTTAATACACTTAAACCTGAAGCAACAAATAACAGGGGGGGGGGAGTTAAGCCTTGCTCCTCCATGTCATTTGTGCAGCTGTCAAGTATCTAATGCTAGACTCGACTTTGTACTAACATTACTCCTGATTTTGTTTCTGTTGGAGGTCCCAGCAAATCAGCATGCCTCGTTAGCATGTGGATGATTTCACTCTAGGATGCAAATTCTCTATGTGCTTCTGGAGGAAGCTGTTTGTTGCCCCTCCCACATTCCTCACTTCCTCCTTCACCATCCTGGAATGGAGCTTGCGGCTGCAGCTCTTTCCATCTTGGGCCATGTGGTAGGCCTAGAGTTCAGGAGGTTCCCCCTTTCTCCATATAGCCTTCAGCAGCAATGAGAGCTGAGGGTCAATTAAGTTTAGGGACAGAAGAAGAACAAGAATCATCTTTTCCTGAATGATGTAACTGGGCCAAATAAATGAGTAAGACATTCTTCTACATACTTTTGAACCTACTTCGTCTAAGTGTGTAATTCTTTATGCTTGGGTGGGCTAAGTGTGTAAGATCAATAACCTATATTTCTCTAACATGCTCATTAATACTATTTTAGATAATATTCTTTTTCTGTGCACATCTTTCACTCTGTTAAGCTCTGCTCCATTTAGTGGTCCTAGCTGTCCACTAATGGCTTCAGTTTCTTCGTTAAACATTAATTCATTTAGAGTGAATGTCATATTCTGAAGAACTGGAGATAGTTTATTTGATCAAGAAAGTAGTAAAGATCCAGCATGAGAGGAAGAACATGGTTTCTTTTTTTAAAAATACCTTTAAGGAATTGCATAGCCCTACTTTCTCTACTGCAGAGTTGCTCAGTTGTGCTGACTTCTTGAATATGAGCAGTTCGATTTGCTTAGCATTTCTATTTAGACTTCTCTTGGGGAAGCACCCCATTAGAAAAAAAATGCCCAGAACAAAAGGAGTTTTATTAGTAGGAAAGTCTAAGCAAACAGATAAATGATTAAAATATGTGATCCACAAAAAGGAAATAACACAGTACATATCTAATTTAAAGCCATAGTCCTTGGTCAGCCTTGGCAAGTTCTGACTAAGGGTTACATTCTATCTTATGTGCTGTAATCAGGTGAATGGGACCAGATATGGAAAGTGGGTTGAGCCAGATGAAAACAAAAAACAAAAATTACGAACTCAGGACACATTAATATATAATTAACATGATGTACCTGGAAATAAACTATTCAACCACTACAGTGATGAGATGGAAAGGAAAGGAAGGACGTAAGAATCTGTAGGGCTATTGGGACTGTGTGGCATCAAACAAGGTAAGTAAATAAATAACAGCAGAATCATGGCCATACTTCACTTTTTAAAAATTGTTTCTAACCTCTAGGAGTTTGTGCTAGCGTTCTACTCCAGAGTTCCTGTGCAATAGCTAGCAATACCTCCCCTGGATTCTACCACCAACTTTTCTTTATTCAACATTTTTGATGTACAGCTCCACAGCTTTATGGTCAAGTAAAGAACACCTCTTGATTGATTACATATTGCTATGTAATCTCTTGAACCAATTATACGTCTGTATTTCATCAAGGCTCTTGGCCTCACATTAAATTTGCCTCCAGATTCATTCATAAATAAAAGTGAGTGGGTGCCATTTATATACAATACACTGAAATGTACAAGCTTTCCTTTGCACTTATACTGTATCAGATATTCATCCCTCTCCCTCTTAGCAATTCTCATCAGCATTGCGGAGAAGGAAGAGACAACAATTTTTCTTACCATTCTGTTTGCAGGTTGCTGATTTTTCATTGCTAACCATTTCAATGGACAAGAGAGGGAGAAATGGGAATCCCACTACATCTCAACAATTTGCTAAAATTTTCTGGTTTTTCAGTACTAACAGCATCAAGAAACCAATGAGCCATTTCTGTCAGAAAGAACAAACCTGATAATCGGTTGGTAAGTAGAGAAGTAGGGCTTCTGTGGCTAAGAATTCCGTGTGGTCCTGGGTTGCCCATTCAAGAGGGCAGCTGGTAGACAAATCAAAGTACAAAGTCTTTTTGTCTCCAACAGAAGTAAATAGAACCTTTGTTTCCTCTATTTCTGTCTCTTCTTGCTAAATGGATACTGTTCATCTTTACACCAGCAGCCTAGCTTCTTTTGATTCATACAGTTCTCCAATGCTTCATTTTCCCCTAATGCCACTTTACTTCCAAATATAGCAGATGTTGTTTCCAAGTTCAGGATATGTAGACTTATTGCTAGGGGTGGGCAATCCTGAATTATCGCTTTCCTACTGCTAAGACCCATTAATGAATTCCCTGAGCTAATTCTGTTCCCTGTATTTTTGAGCACGCATTCCTATATTTATCTTTTTCCAAGTGCCATTTTAAATAGAAGCAGGTAAGTATGAAACTCTGAAAGAATTTGCTTAAGCATTTTACTGCCATTGTTAACAAGGTCTGCTTCCAGGCATACTTTGCCTTGGACCCTTACCCAGAAAAGTTGCATGGTAGCACAGCTTCTTCAAGAAACTTACTGTAACTAGCCCATTCTTGTTTGTAGAAAGATGCAGGGCCACAAAACAAAGTACATATAGTTATGCTTCTTTACTTTGTATTCTTTCAGACAACTAGTACATTCTGATCCACTGTTTGGGTGACCTATTGACTGAAATGTTTGGCTAGAAATGTTATGTTTAGACCCTTTAGAAATAATTCCAAACCATGAACATTATTGACACAGCCCTCTTTATGATGCTCTGAGGAGTGAATCTGTTCAAGAATGGGACTTCTTACAGTAAATACGTTTGCATAGTTTATTTGAAACATTTGGATAAATCATAATAGGAGAGACATCTGCTGTTAAAATGTGCAAACTGCATTTGCGCCTGTGGTTTCTGTATGTGAAAGGTAAGTGAGGCAAAGCACTTGTGCTTCAGGGAATATTGCCAGTATTCAGGGCAATCTTTTCAAGATGGGGGTGATGATTGTATAAAAACAGTAACTACTAATGTGTATTGTTCGCATGTGCCATCTCTTCCCTCCTCACTAAAAGGCCCCTGAGTGTTATTTTTCTGATCTTCAATCTTTTCATTTCCATCTGAAAGCTCTTGTTCAAATTCCCAAGAAAAACCCTGAACAAACCTGCTTCCTCATATTTTGTTCCTGGGCTGAGGCAGCTACTGTCAGCCTGTGCACACATCTCACGGAGGAGGGTGCCCCTCAGATGTGCCTCCTTCATTTGCTCTTTCTCAGAATTAATATCTCTCTAAGCCTGATGGCATTTGAAAGCTCCCAAAGATGAGATTAACTCCCTGGAGCTGGAGCTGGTAGTGTGTTTCATTGCCAAGGACTGGGTTGTGGCTCTCGGATCCTCACAGCACAAGATTAATTGCCAGGCATTCTGAGAAGTTTATCACTGCCACCCTCAGCTTCACTGATTTCACCTTTCCCGGGTCCTCTTGCTAACATTTCCTATGAGAGCTTCTCTGGTTGGTGCATAATCACTTACCAGCAGATTCTGCCTTCTGCAGAACGCAGTGCCTAGCGTGACATTTCTGCAGCCATCTGCGCTATGCATAGGGATCTGTGTGCATGTAGTTGGGCAGGGCATCTGTTTTGGGGATAAACAACAACAACTATGACAACTTACTAGGAAAGAAGGCAGGGAATGAAAGAAGCAAGACCAGCTAGTGATTTGTGGTAGCTATCCAGATGAGAGATTGAGGAAAGAAAGAAAATTGGCTTTGAAGGTGCCTGTGTTATTTTCAAGCAATCGCTCACCACACTCTCAAGTGCATCATTCCTTTGGAATAAGGGAATAACATTGCTGATTGGGAAAGCACTTTAGGGACCAACAGTGAGTTTTTTGTAGACTCTATTCATTTGCCCTCTTCCACTTCCTGGGCAAAAGCAGGAGTAGCTGAAAAGAGCAGGCACTGAGGAGCCAGCTGCAGGTTATATTAAATGCATCTCTGCTTGGTACATATAATTAAAAATAGAAAGTATGCAGGAGAGGCAATCTGGAGTCAGAGGGGGGAGATTCATCCTGCATTCTCCATAAAAGGAACCCACTCCCATATATTGTTCTATCCCTTGGGAAGGAAACTGCATTTTAGTAACTGGGTGTGGGATTTTTCTTGTTTGTTATAGTCCGTTCTGCCTTAGATCCACCTGGTACATGCACACATGAACACCAAGTTGTAGCTCTAGATTGGGTGTTTAACTCTTATTTTTGTCATGGGCTGGATTTCAGAGAAGTGTTACAAATGCATTCAAATATTTTGGCTCTTGGTTCATGTATATTTAGCACTTCATTCTGTTATTTTCACTATAGTTCTCTAATCAGTTTCTGCTCACTAGTCTATTAAGTTATCCACCCAGTTCTGTGTCACCTGCAACTTTAACAAGTATTCCCTTTACCTCTTCATCAAAGTCATTAACAAAACTAGTGAAGAATATGAGGCCCGGACATGAACACTGTGGCACTCCGCTTGGTGTCTGAATCAGTTGATTAGTACTCTAAGTATGATTTTCAAGTCAGCTAGCAATCCACCTAATAGATATGCCACACAACCCATACTTAACTAGCTTTACTAATCAGAATGTCTTGCAGTATTTCAAATACAAGTAAAGATACATTATGTCTACACATTCCCAGAATCTACTAAGAAAATTATCTGTTCCTCCCAGCTCAGAAAGAAGTAAGATTTATCTGATCAGACTTATTCTTGACAATTCTTAGTAGCCACTGTGGTGCTTACAGATTGATTTCTTCATTAGCTGCTCTAGAAACGTCCCAGGTATTAATGTTAGAATGACTATTTCTAGTTCCTTAGATCCTCCTTTCCCTCTTTTTTGAAGTTCAGGACATTAGCCCTCCTCCAGTAATCTAGTAGTTCACTCTCCTCCACAATATCTTAATGATAATGGAGACATATTCAGCCAGACAATCAACAAATTCCTTCATTTTCCTAGGATGTAATCCATCTGGCAATTGAGATTTTTACCATTCAAGATGAACAGGTATTCTCTTTGTATGTTTCTAGCAAGTTCAAGAATCCTGCTTCTCTCCACTAACTAATCAGTATACCATTTCTTTTCCTTTTATTCTGAAGACATCTGAAGATGATATTTTAATTTTTCTTAACCCTTCACTAGCCAGCTCATTCTGATTTTTAGCCTTTCTGACAACTTATTTTACAGTTCTGTTTTTCCTATGTACTCTGTCTCAGCAACCTGTCTTTTTTTCAATTTTCAGATTTTCACTAATCTTTTAGTGTAACTATATTGTCTTCTGATGTCTGCATTTTGGCCTTTATGGAATGATTTGCAATTCTCTTTCCAGTATCTCCTTTTTTAAAAATAACTCTCCTGTTGACTCTCTTCCCATTAGCTCTTCCTGCCATAGAATCCTCCTTACTGTTCTGAATTTATTAAAATATATTTTCTTGAGTCCAAGGTACGTGTTGGACATATTCAGAGTCAGTTTCTCTTAGTCAAAATTTCCAGCATTACATGATCACTTTCCTCCAATATTCTTCCTACTTCCATTTTCTTTATTAAGTCTTCTCTAATGGTTATATCAAGTCAAGAAGAGTTGATCCACTTGTACTTCCTCCTCCCTTCTTAGGAGGAAGCTGTCAACAAGACAGTTCAGCATTTCCTGGAAGGTCCTTGCTTGGCAGAGCTTTTCTCCAGATAGATGTTGTGGTAATTAAAGTCTCTCATCACCTCCACTTCATGCCTCTTTGAAAGAATGGCAATTTGGTTTTTAAAAATATAACAGCTACTTTTATTTTTCCCACTTTTCTTTTTATATGTCACTACATTTGCTTACCTATAGACAGTTTTAACAATGTAATTCTCCTTCTCTTTCTATTGCTTCTGCTCCCTTTCAAAAGTTCTATTTTCCACAGTAATTTTTCAATCATGCAATTCATCCACCAGAGCTCATTTTGGCCTATTAAATCATATCTGCCATCCTATAATAAGAAATCATCTTATTTCCTATATATTTGTATTTTTATGAGTCCATATCCTTTCTTATTTTAATTGGAGTAATTTAATTGTATTAATTAATTTAATTAATAACCCTAGTATAGTTATTCTCTCACTTTTTCCTAAAGTGCATTAGTCCTATACTATACTTCTATACTGAATTTCTATCTCCAATCCACAAAGAAATCTGTTTAAACGTCTCCTTATCAAGTTAAATTTTGACCAAATGCAATCTTCATAGTCACTGTGAGATGCAGTTTATCTCATGCCACTTTTCAGATGGACGATGGTCACAGAAACCAAATCTCTCTATCAACACAATTTCTGTAGCCAATCATTCATCTGCAGTATTTATCTTTGTCTTTGCAGTCCTCTTCCATAGACTATAAGGATGAATGGGAATGCTGTCTGAGTTCACTGAGTTCACAGCTTCTTTCCTAGACACCTAAATTCCAATAAGATGTGGTTGTAGCTGCCCTTGGTGGTATCATTTGTCTTAAATGGATGAGCAGGTAGGAATACTAGCCAATGAACTTGGTAGTTACTACATCACATCCCTGCTGCTTGTTTCTAGGAGGCAACAGATTTTTGATTGCTCTGGACAAGACTGTAGTGAGTTATGTCTGAAGCATTTGAGGCATTATCTCTTTAAAACCAAGATGCAAGAGGCCAAGTATCTCAATTTAATTATTTATGAACATCCTGGATACAGAATCCTTCATGTACCATCTTTTCTGGAACAAGTAATTGTGAAAGATCCTTGCTTCCTGGAAGGAAATTTCCCCTAGCCCACTAAGTTGTCAGATCTAGGTATTTCCTTTGCACCACTTTCCTTTTGGTAAATGTTGATTTAGTATTTCATAAATGTTATTTCAAAATTTCTCCATCTTCCTTTATTCCACATGTGCATGGGCATACTAACCAAGCCATTTTGTCTTCTCTACAAGGAATACTTGCTTTGCCATATTCTGTGTGTGTTGTAAAATAAATGTGTACATCTTCTAAACCCCTAATGCATCTAAACCCTTTACCAAAAGGAAAGTGGTGCAAAGGAAATATCTAGATCTGACAACTTAGTGGACTAGGGGAAACTTCCAGGAAGCAAGGATCTTTTCACAGTTACTTGTTCCAGAAAAGACGGAACATGAAGGATTTTGTATCCAGGATGTTCATAAATAATTAAATTTCCCATTTCTTATAAATGCAAGTATTTGTTGAGCTAATGCTTTCCTAATATTTATGAGTTTAAGTGTGAGTTTGAGCTAATAGTTCTCCAAACAATTATATATCAGACATAAGCTGCTGGGTATATACCATACCTCTACAGAAATATCCTTTGGAGTGACTCCTTACTACATGCCTGTACTTGTGAGTTTACATGCACATGGGAGCAACTGATGTCCCTTTTCTTCAATCTAAAATTTTTACTAAGAGGCTATAAACGCTGGCATGCTTTATGTCACTGTGGTAAGACTGCTGAAAGTGATGTTCATTACTGTTCTATAAAGTGCTAAAGAAACACCCTTTGACACAAGCTTTATCTGCAAGTGCTGTCATCTCCATAGATTAATTTCTGTAGCTGAGGAGGAAAGTGTGAGCGTTCAGTTAATCAAGAAGGGCAGCTTTAGTTGCATTAAGAATACCTTTATTTACTGTTTCATAAGCAACCTTTTAGCTGTTACAAATGTCTTACATAAAAAGAAATTACACAATGAAAAATTCAAGCCTAAAAATAAATTTGGTTGTCATCCTACACACAGTTGGTCTGCTTATTTCCCACAGATTACAGTGGAAGTTAAGCAGACTCCTTGTACGGTGGTTTTTAGTTCAGTTGCCCACATTAATCAGTTAAAGCAAAATCCCTAAAAAGTGTTCACTCTGTCATGATCAATATTTTCAAGCTTTATATGGCATAAATTACAAAAGTAATATGTACCAAAGAAGTTGAAGAACTGACAATGCAATTATTCCAAATTACATTATACATTAATAGAAATCGGACATATATGCATACTCATGATTCTCACTAGGGTTAGATTTGATCTCATGTAATATAATATGTAAAGAGATTCAGGCACAGAACTACTAGCAATATGTATAAGGATGCACATGTAACCATCTTAAATTAAACATAAATTCAGTTGTGGAAAATTGCCAGTTTGAAGAATTAATAGAGGAAATACTTTAAATTTTCTTGACACTACCATTTCCTCACTTGGAACTGCTTTCTCAACAATGCAAGGGAGGGGGAATTAGCTACAGTAAAGGACTGGCAGTCATTACGGTTTTTCAATTTACACTAGACAACTGCAGAAGACACTTGCTGTAGAACACTGTGAATGTTGTCCTAAATACACCTAAGTTGGGAAGAACATTTTGCTGATTTTCAAGGAGCAGAAGATAAATGAGGAGAAAAGTATGAAAAAACAAAGTTCTGATGGCCCAGTTTTGTGTGGTTGTCAATTGAAGGCAACCACTTTTTCTTGCAGAATGCCTCTTTTAATGAAACTGTACTGTGCACCTGAGGGCAATCTGGATGAAAACAAAATCCCTGCGAGAGGGACCACCATTGCTAAGAAATACGCAACGATGGTGTCACCACTGTGTTAAAACCGAGATCCTTAAGCAGGCTCTCTCTGGCTCCTTAGCAATTCACTTCAAACAAAGCTTAGGGCTGAATTTCCAACCAGTGGGGGGCACTAATTGCTCACCCTCCTCCCTCCAATAAAAAGCATCCATCTCTTGATCAGAAGCAGGATGTAATAGTTTTACTACCATCAATAAGAAACAGCATACAGACATACAAACGGTATCACACAGGTACACAAGAATAACTCTAAAAAACACTGGGCTATTGATCGTATTTTGCCCTGCCTGCAGAGATAGTTTGTGAGAGCTAGTGGTTCATCTCCTTCACTCAAACTTTTGCAGACTCTGAGTCATTCCTTCCTGAGAGTTGCTTTGGAGTTCTCCACGTAATGCAAATTAAGCAGTCTTAATTTGCACAGTTGTTACCAAGTGGGTTCGACATTCCCTTATCCTCTGCGGAATCAATAGTTGGGTCTGCAAAAGTTTCATGTACCACTTTTCTCACACACCTTTGTCTGGCTGCTCAATCCCTCCTTTGGATGGGATCTCTTCTGTCCTGACCTGTCTGATCCACTCTGCTTAACTCTTCAAACCACAGCCTTTCCCAGATGATCTCCCAGACACTTCCTCCACTGGTGAGCCTGTGAGCCAAAATCTTGCCAATTGAAGTTAATCAAAATTGCCTTTCTTCCCTGAATGCTGCAGAAAAGGGACTCCTATTGAACAGGTCATGTTTCTCCTTTTTTGATATTCACAAGTTGCTGTCAGAACCAAGCCTGCCTCTGACCCAGAAAGTGAAACTCTTTCTGAGTCAGAGAAGGAATTGGAAACTCACCGGGCTGAAACCGGGAAATCGAAACTCCAGGATGAGTCGGCAGTGCGGGAAGAACCCAAGGCGCTGATTGGCCAAGATTCAGAGGAGGAATTTGTTGAGGTTTTCCTACTAATGATTAAGACTGCTATTGTACCTAATCATTTAGGCCCGGTGAAGAGGTTGTATTTGATTGTCTCCTTTCACGTGCTTCATGCAAATCGCCTGGGGGGAGGATCCTGCCCGGACTTGTTTCTTACTTCCTCTTTTTCTCTCTGCCGATATGTAGCAAGCCAGGAGAGCTAAGTCCTTTAAATATGTTTTGCTTTTGTTTTGCTTTCTGTAAATAAATTATTTTTATAGATATGCCTGGTGTGTGTGACTTTTCTGATCTCTCCTGGGCTAAAGGCTTTCCCAGCATTCTGCCAACAGAATTGAATACTCCAATCAGCGTGCACCAACAACGAGCTGAAAAACGTGCGCAGGAGAAAGCAGCCCAATTGGCTACTGAAGGGTCCAAGCGTGCCAAAGATCAGAATAAAAGGCAGCCGCGTGAAGAGTGAGCTGCCGAAGACAACTGATCCTCCAAGCCTACAGCTTCGGAAGAAGAGTCCTTACCTGTGTTGGAGACAGTGTCTGTTGCCAAAGAGAAATCTGTCGTCACTCTACTCTGAGGAGGGATTGAAATCGCATCTGCTGCCACCAAGGAATCTGCATCAGCTGCACCCAGCAGCCTTCACCTTGCATCCAGCCTTGACACTCTGCGAGTTCCCCAGCAGCATAGCCACGCCTTGAAACTCCAGCACCGCCATTCATCTTCCATCATGTGCAACCTTGCCTCACACGCTCAACTGTGTTCAGGAATTTCACACCTATCTTGTTCAGGATCTGGTTTCCAGCCTAGTTCTGGGCTTCCAGCCAGGTCCAGCCTTGTTCCAGGTTCCTTGTTGCAAGTCTCCAGTCCAGAGAATCCTGCCTAGTCCAGGGCCTTCAGTGAGTCTAGCCTTGATCTGAGTTCTAGTCCTGCTTCAAGTCTTCAGCCCAGTCCACAGCTGTAGTCAAGATCAGCCTTGTTCGTTGTTCACAGTCCTGCTCCAAGGTTCCAGTCGCTACTTCCAGTCCAAAGCAAGCCTCCAAATATCCAGTGATTCAGCTCCAGAACAGGTCCAGTACCATTCCAATTTGAGATCTGCTGTCTCCAGCAAACAGTGTTCCAGTCATATCCAGCTCATAGCTTCAGTGAGAAGTCCTGTCCCGCTGCCTCATTGTGGCCCAGTTGGGCTTGTTGGACTCAGTTTTCGTTTAATAAGGACTCAATTATTGTAAATAGTTGTTTAATAAAGAATATTTTTGATAAGATCTTGCCTGTTTGCATAGTCTGAACAGGACAGTTGCTTTTGTTTCCCTCTTGATGCTGAGAAAAAAGAGTTTCCAGTTTAGTTCCTTATCTTTCTTTACTGGCTCTTTTCTTGCTTCTCTTCTTTTTTCTAGCTATTGCTGTTAGCCTGACTGAACTTCTACTTTACTTATTTCTCTGCCCCTTCAATTTGTGTGACTTATGTCATCTAGTTTTAAAGCCTCCTCCTCTGAATTTTGCTTCTTTCTCTTTACTTCTTGTGACACCTCCTTCCAATCTAGAAGCCCCTAATTCTAGCTCTAACAGCAGCTGCTTATCTCTTCCTCAATCTCTATTTGATTAGCCTAGCATCTCTGAGGATCTTGTTTCTTCCTGAACCTTAATAATAAACAGCAGCTTCCTGACAGGGTCTGGTTACAGACCTTTGCAACTAGATTTCAACTCCATTACTCATTCCTGGTAAACCATCTACATCTAACTTTTTGGCTCCATTAACTATTCCCCAACTCTAATGCAACTGGTTTTAGTCCTTTTTAGTTTTAGCTCTAAATATTTATTCCTTAATCCCCAATATTTTAAACTAGAATTTCATCATTTGAAAATTTTATTCATTTCCAAATTCTTTGTTATATGTAAATTAATCCTACAGGACCTCTCCTCTACCCCACCTCACTCTATCCCACTTTTTTTTTAAAATCTACCTGGAAAAGATAAACCATGGTTTTGGATTTGGAATGGTGTGGTATCACTATAGTGACAGTACCAGCTATAATTTTCTATTCATTCGACCTAGTAGAAGTCCTTTAATGACTCACTAAGGTCAGTAACGGACTGAATATGAATACATAAACTGAAGGTCAAGGAAGACAGAGATGTTTACAGTAAATAACCTACTGAATGAGGAGGTAGAATATATGAATATCTCAATAATCACTTCTCAGAGATAAATGCAATCCAGTTTCTTCCATCCCTCTTTATGGGGCTTAGTTTCCAGTCTCCTGATCATCCTTGTTGCCCTTGCAGCACTTGTTCCAGAATCTGTGCTATTTATTCTCCATTAATACATATCTTGTGGTAAAATAAGAGTGTGTAAATCTACCTTGCACATATCCACCCTTCAAGGAAATGATCTCACTTTCCAGCATTTCTTCTTGCTACATAACATCTAGAATACCTGATGAGGATCAAAGTTGTGCATACTAATTTATTTTGTAGCTTTGTAAGGCAACTTACAAAGAGATCTGCCTTCACTTTATCACAGCAGCAACCTTGTCAATTGGGTAGACTGAAACTAGTTCAAAGTAATGCATTTCCATGGCTGACGTTGGACTTGAATCTTGGTCTTTCCAGTACTAGTCCAAAATTTAACTGCTGATTCACACAGGGTCTCTGCTGCCCTTTTCAGCCTTTACTTCCCTCCCCCATTCATTATTTTGTTTCATATCTTTTTAGAATAAAATTTCTAGAGAGCACCATTGCTTGAATTTTCTGGATATGTTGGTTGGCTACCCTAATAAGTAGAATCTAGGACTTATTTTTTACCATGTAGGAACAGTTGTCTTTTGTAATATGCCTTGTACTGCAATGGTCCAGCTTGTTTTGCAGTCTCTGGGTCCCATCATTGCTTGCTTGGTTACTGCAGTTAGGAGGAGGAAGAGGACCACCACCACCACCACCACCACCACCACCACCACCACCACCACCTTGGGGCTTGGCTGCTCCAGAAAAACTACACATTAAATTATCCTTCTTTTTTTTATAAGAATTTTATTAGATTTCAGATAAAGATAAAAGCTACAGAAAAAACTAAAAACTACAAAGAAAAAAACTAAAAAAGAGTGAAAACACAAGAATTTTTTTTTAAGATTACAGAAAGAGTGATTTCTCACTTTTAACAGCAAAGATATACAACAATTTCCATAATCAATCCCTTACTCTATATTAAACCAAAATCACATTATTTCTATAAATCATTCCATTGGCACAATATGAAAACCACTAAATACAATTGCTCCCTCCCCTTATGTTAAAAAAAGAAAAAGAAAAAATATATAAACCTCCTAATCAACTCCCCCCTGCAAGGATAACATTTACTTAATTACTTCCTTCCTACCACTATTCTATACATTCCTGTCTACTATAAGAAAGATCAAACTAAACATATAAATTGTCTGCCATTGTAATTAATAGTACAACAATTACAATAATCTTAATCATATTAATCCTAAAACCAAACATTTATTTCTTTTTTTATATATACCTTAATCATCTTAATCCAAATCGTTAAAGATAAATGAAGTCAACCAAACCTTAAAAGCAATCCAGATAGATATTCTAAAACCCTTACCCCACTTCATAATAAACCAAAGCATTTATATATCTCCACAATACGCAGAGAGCTTTTTTCATAAAGATATCAAACAGCCCAACTACCCCCCCTTAAAAACTCCGACTTCTCTTCAGAAAACCTCCCATACCTGATAACCCCTTCATTTCCATGGAATTCCATCAAAAAGCCACTTACAGCTTGCAACTTGATCCTGCCATTTAATTTCTTCAGCTTGACTAACCGATCTTCATCTAGCATTTCAACAAAAGCCCTGATCTCACTATTAGAAGAGAAATTTCTATTACTGTTAAGCTCTTCAATTTCTTCCATGACATTCCCAGCCAGATGACACATTTTAAATATCATATTTTCCACAATGTCCTGAATACCTTGCATAAAAGCTTGGCAGGAATCAGAAAGCATCTGCTTAAAATCTCAGTGGAAATCGGAAAAAGTCTGATTGAAATCCTCCATGTCTCACGCAGTAAATTATGGTGCCCCCTAGGTACTTAACCAGTGAAAGTGGGAGATAATAGAATAATTTCCAGAATGTATTTATGCAAGTGAAAGGAAGCTAACAGACAGTTCCCCAGGGAAAGTAGCAACAGAAAGCTGAAAGTTCAAAAGAGCAGATTCGGTGTGTAGGAAAATGCTAAAATCTTCCAAGTTAGTACAAAAATAGTAACAGGGAGAAAATTACATAATCTCGATGTGGTGGATTCCAGCGATGGTGCTGGATCATGGGGGAAGAGAGCACTCCAGACTGATAAACAACTTCACAGCCCAGACTCAGTGGCTGGGAAGTTAAGAAGTTCAAGGCAGCCCTTCCTTAGAGCCCTTTTGGGTTATTTCCTTTAGCTTAGTGCACTAGCCTCAGTCTGGCAAGATTCTGTCTGTGGGATAGGAGCAATAAAGCACTAGAGTTGGAATACAGTCTCAGCGTGGCTTCTATCCCCAATGACCTGACACTAAACCCTCCTTAATACTTGGATGGAAAGCAATCAAAACTTTAAAAGATTTTTTAAAAAAACGAATCACAAAAATAACAAGAAGCAGCAAGATAACCTGCTTCTCCTTGCTGTAGAAAGCCTCTCTTAGGGTACACATACTTAAGAGAAATATAAATTGGGTAATTTAGAAATGGGGTGGCCAGTCTTAGTGTCCTTTTAAGGCTACAGCACGGCTTGGAAATGATGACGCCTCAGCCTCCCGGCTGCTCTTACCAGTCGAACACAAACTCTGTTTATGATCTTCTGGCCACAAGCAGCCATCCAGAGGACAGATGGGGTAATTCCAAGCGTTTTCCTTTCTCCAGAAAAACGCTCTTAGGCTTCAGGAAAAGCCTTCCTGAGCCCCAAAAAATTTGCTGCAATGTCAGTTCTGCCCACGGAGCCCGCGAGCACAGCTGTTCAGTCCACCATATCCCCACCAGAAGTCAAATTATCCTTGTTTCTTGTACCTACTTGTATATATATATAAAACATATATAAAATGTTGCTTGTATCGCTGTGTGAAATTTCCATCTAAAAAAATATCCACCAATGTACAAACAATCCTGGCAAGAAATAATTGTTTGAAGAAACTTCTACCAAGACAATCAAAAGGTTAGTACACAGAAAGAAGCATCCTTCTGCCTTCCCAGTGAAAATTAGCAATAGAGACAGGGTTCAGAGGCCATAAAAATCAATAATGCTCTCTGGAAATGCTTGATGCTCATCAAAGAGCCGTCATTCAGGAGCAGGGTCAGTGGCTCCACACAGTAGCATCTGCCCAATGCTGGAAGAAGTAACCATTCTCCAAGGCTGAATTATGCTGGACAACAGAACAAGGAGAGCTATATTTGGTCAAAGTTACAATGAAACCAGACATGCCCAACTCTCAAAAACAAATTTAAAAATCTACATCATAGAAATGGGAAATATGATCACTGAGGCCAAATAGCAGCCACTTACCCCTGTGAAATATTATCTGTTGTCAAAATTCTCTCCCATAAGCAATAGCAAACTGACTTTAGAAAGGAAGACTAGGTTTCCTCTATGGCCAGATGTCTCTATAATTCTTTGCAGGGACAGAGCAGCTTCTCTTTCATTGAATTGGTAGACACTGAAAAATGTGGCATGGCAGAAGAGACTTGGTGATCCTTCCCTTCATTGCCTGACCGTTGCTTCTCTGCCTAGGAATCAGCAGGCTGCCCTTTGTTTGCACAGAAAAACAGATATCTGGTGATGGAGAAGGAGACTTGGTATCCTTCATTGGCAGATTGCTCTTTTCTCTGGGGGCAGGTGTAATGGTTGCCTATCTTAAAACACTCTCAGACTCACAAGCAAGAGCTTAATAAAATCTGGTTTATTTAAGAATAGTATGCAAGTACAAAGAAAGCTGAGAATGGGAAAAGCGCGCCAAATGCAAACTAAAAAACCCTCGGTACAAACGAGATCCCTCCCCCCTGTAGAATCTTGCCAGGCTCACAATCCCAGGTGGTCCCAACGGCTTCTGATGATGTGGTGGAAAAGTCCTTGAGCCGAGCACATAACCCAAACACATTCCATTGAAACAAACATAGATACAGAGCTTGGCACAAGGTCCCCCAGCAGCTCCCTCCCAACAGCAATGCACGTCAGCACCATGGCATGTGAAACGTTACGATGTACAGTGCACATTGAAACAGTGAACATGACATACCGCCCCCCCCAAAAAAAATTTCTAAGCAGAAGGCTTCAAAGGGTAAGCTAAATGGAAACGGTTTACTAAATCAGGAGCATTAACATGGCGAGCAGGCACCCACTCGGGGTGAGGAAAGTGTTTCCAGCGGATAAGATAGTGGAGAGTGCCTCGAAGCTTGCGAGAATCAACAACCTCCTTGACTTCAAAGTGTTGTTGCCCGTCAATCATGATAGGAGCAGGAGCAGGAGGTTGGGGATGCCAGTGTGAAGACTGATGGACAGGCTTGAGCAAGCTGCAATGAAAAACAGGGTGCAAGCGTTTCAAATTGTGAGGCAGATCCAATTTAACAGTAACTGGGTTAACAAGACCAACAATGGGGAAAGGACCAATGAATTTGGGAGCAAGTTTTTTGGAGGGTTGTGGGGACTTTATGAACTTGGAAGAAAGGTAAACCTGATCCCCAATTTTGAAATCGTGCTGCACAGACCAGTGTTTATCGGCTTGGAACTTGTAAGCAACCTGGGCATCAGCCAAAGCCTGCTTAATCACCGGCCAGGAATCAGCCAGCTGAACAGCCCAGTCAGAGGCAGAACAATACTGAGGAGGGGCTTGTGGTAGCTCAGGGATGGGAACAAAGTCGTGCCCAGAAACTACATGAAAAGGGGTCTGTCCAGTGCTCTGATGGACAGCATTGTTGTAAGCCACCTCAGCAAAGGGCAACAAATCAACCCAATTGTCCTGATGGTAATTGGTGTATGCCCTAAGGAATTGTTCGAGTGTAGAGTTCAAAACCTCTGTAGATCCGTCAGTCTGGGGATGCGACGATGTGGACAACGCCTGTTTGGTGCCAATCAATTTTAAAAATGACGTCCAGAACTGGGAAGTGAACTGTGTCCTGTGGTTGGTCACCAAATGGGAGGGGCAACCATGGAGATAGTAGATGTGGATGAGAAACAGGCGGGCCAATTGTGGGGCTGATGGGATGGAAGCACACGGAATGAAATGGGCTTGTTTGGAGAAAAAAATCTTTTACAACCCAGATGACAGTTTTTTTTCTCACTGGGAGGTAGGTCCACGATAAAATCCATAGAAATTTCCTCCCAGGGGCGGGATGGGCTGGCTACAGGCTGCAGAAGCCCCTGTGGTTTACCCCCTTTTCGCTTTGAGATGGCACAAATGGGACAGGAGGCAACATAGTCTTCGACATCCCGCCTTAAGGTTGGCCATCAAAATTGACGCCTAACCAAATGCAAGGTCTTGACAAAACCAAAGTGTCCAGCAAGTTTGTCATCATGGGAACGCTGCAAAACATCAGCCCGCAAAGCTTCAGGCACATAAACGCGGTGTTCCACCCATGCCAGACCATTTTCAAAAGAAACATTGTCTCTATTAGCTAGCAACCAAGTGCCAGATTTCAGTGCCTGGAGAAAGTCCTTCTGTAACTGACAAGGAAGTTGCATTTTCCGCTTCCCAGACAGGGCTGGGGGCGGGGTTGCCTGCGCCCGGGTCTGGCTCTGGGTGACGGCAACCAAGCCTAGTTGTGGTTCAGTGAGAACAGTTCCCACTATATCTGACACGTGTTCAGAGTCCTGAGGCAGACGTGACAAAGCATTAAAGTTTTTCTTTCCCGGAATAAACTTTAATTGGAAGTTAAAGTGACTGAAAAATTGAGCCCAGCGAATCTGTTTAGGACTTAGATGCCGGGGGGTGCAGAGGGCTTCCAAATTCCTGTGATCTGTCCAAACTTCGAAAGGGCATTTAGCGCCTTCTAGGAGGTGACGCCAGGCTTCCAAAGCGGCTTTTACAGCAAAAGCCTCCTTCTCCCAAACATGCCACCGGCGTTCAGTTTCAGAAAATTTTCTGGACAGATATGCGCAGGGTTTTAGGTGATTGTCGGAATCTCTTTGTAATAATATAGCCCCAATTGAGAAGTCAGAAGCATCAACTTGGACTACAAAGGGGCGTTCAGGATCAGGGTGCTGCAAAATAGGCTCAGCAGTTAACCTCTCAAATGCTGTCTGGCATTCAGGTGTCCAATTCAGCACTGCCCTGGGATTTTTCACCTTGCATGTCTCTCCCAAACCCTTGGTGCATAGCAAGTCAGTAAGTGGCAGAGCAATCTCAGCAAACCCCTGGATAAAGTGGCGATAATAGTTACTGAACCCCAGAAAACTTTGTAGTTGCCGCCAGGTGCGAGGGTGTTCCCAACTTAAAATCGCCTGAATTTTTTCAGGGTCCTTCTCCATGCCCTTGTCAGATACCCTATAGCCTAGATAGTCAAGACGTGCTTTGTGAAATTCACATTTAGAAAGCTTTGCATAGAGTTTAGCATCTCTAAGCTTGCTTAACACCTGTTTGAGGAGGCATTTGTGCTCCTCCTCGGTTTCAGTGTAAATGAGAACATCGTCTAAGTAAACCAGGACCCCTTTAAACAAATGATCATGTAACACTTCATTAATCAATTGCATGAAGACTCTGGGTGCCCCAGCTAACCCAAAAGGGAGGACCTTGTACTGAAAAGACCCCAATGGCCAATTAAAAGCAGTTTTCCACTTGTCCCCAGCTCGTATGCGGATGCAAAAATAAGCTTCGCGAAGGTTGAGCTTGGAGAAAATTTTACCCATTGATGAATGGGCTAACATGTCTTTCATTAGAGGCAGGGGATATTTGTTGCAGATCGATATGGAATTTAACCCCCGATAGTCCGTACAAAGCCTAAGCGTGCCATCCTTCTTTTCCCGGAAAAGGACAGGGGCCCCAACTAGGGAATTTGCAGGTTCGATAAACCCCCTTGACAGATTTTTGTCAATAAAATCCCACAATGCCTCTAGCTCCTTCTGGGTCATCGGATAGATTTTCAGCTTGGGCAATTGAGCATTGGGAACCAACTCTATTGCACAGCCAGTCTTTCGATAGGGGGGGCAGCTGGTCCGCTTCCACTTCCCCAAAGACATCTGCAAAGTCTTGGTATAGGTCGGGCAAGCCTTCTAAGTGCGGTAAGCTGGGGTGTGGCGTGGCGATCGCAGCTCTTCCCACCCCTACACGTAAAGGTCTCTCCGCTGTAGGAGCTTGGTAAAACCCATCCTTAAAAGTAATAGTCTGGTGCTCCCAATTTATATATGGGCTGCGCAAAGTCAACCAGGGAATTCCCAGAATTACTATGGGATTGCCAACAGGCCCCACAATATATTTTAAAGCCTCCTTGTGGCTGCCCATTTGCATCGCTACATTTCCAGTGAAATGAGTTGCTGGACCCCCACCCGCCATTGACCCGTCTAGCTGGGTGAAGATCAAAGGCTGCTGGAGGGGAAAGCTAGGCAAGTCCAATGCAGCAACCATATCAGGGTGGATGAGACACCTTGAACACCCAGAGTCAACGAGAGCCCAGACTTCCATAGTCTTAGTGTGGGATCCCAACTTCACTTTCACTGCTAGAGTGGGGCAGTCAGCACTCACCATAGCGTCTTCGCGCCCATCCTCCTCCACCTGCCCATAGGCGCTTTTCAGGGCAGGTGGCTGGCGTTTCCCGCCGGCTCCTTAGAGGCAACATCAGCCTCTCCTGAGAAGTACATTTCTTCTTCCACATCAGTAGCCCCCTTGGCTGCTGTCATCCGTCGCGATGGGGGGGCGATTTGGTCGGCACTTTTGTTGCTCGATCTCCAGCCCTGGTTTTTGGGCAGTCTGCAGCTCGATGTCCGACCTTTCCACATCGGATACACTGGCCCCGCGTGTAGCGTCGCTGCCTCTCCTCATCCCACGTTCTGTAGCCTGATGGGGCAGCAGTTGCCCCAGTTCGGGGTCCTCGCATCGTGGTTGGTGGTCTCTTGTGCCTTCTGGCTTGCATGTAGGTGTGCTGGGCATGCTCTGCCTTCCCGGCCAGACAGATCCAGTCATGCAACGACTCTGGGTTGTCTCTGCATAGCGCCCGTTTTAGGATGTCCCAATTGAGCCCGTCTTTAAACCTTTCTACGAAGGTTGACTGAGACCATTCAGGGACCTTGCCTGCCAAAGCTTTAAATTCCAGGGCATAGTCAGCTACCGACCTGGGGCCCTGGATGAGATCCTTTAGCACCTCCTTAGCTCTTGCCTTGGCCAGAGGATCCTCAAAATGCAGCTTTAATGCTAACATAAAGTCCTCAAAGAACTCGAGCTCAGGGGCATCAGCCTCCGTTAATTGGACATACCAGTCTGCCACTCTGCCTTTTAGCTTAGTGGCCACTGCCGTTATCTTAGTCTGTTCGGAAGGGAAGCATGGCCTGAATTGCGCCATGTAGCTCTTCGCATTAGTTAGAAAAAAGAATAGCTTGGTGGGATCCCCATCAAATTTGACAGAAAAGTCCTTCACCGCCCCTCCTGCTGGAGCGGAACCAGCGGCAGGTCGAGTGGTGGGGCCCCAGGTCACGGTAGTGGTCCCTCTTTGGGGCGGAGATCCATCTCGGAGTCGTCCGCGGCCCCACTCCACCGGCGGTTCAGGGGGGAGGATGGGGGATGGTTGCATGAAGCTAGGACTTCCATCATATCTCACCTGGCTGCCTACCGCTAAAGACAGGTTTTTTAGCAGAAACTCCACCGATTCCATTTTCGCCTCCAGTACTCTCAGCCTCTCAGGGGTTTGAGATTCCTCCCCCTGTCGCACACCAGGCTGCCTCCCCGTTGCTACCGTGGTAGATTCCACCTCTGGGGTCAGCGGGAACCGGTGCTTCCAGGATGCCTGGGACGTCCCTGGCTGGGGCTCTCCCATCGTATCCCACGTGATCAGCTCCGCGGGTGATCCACTTGGTGCCGGTTCCTCTGTCTCTCCCCCACCGCTAGATCCCCCCAGCTCAGGGCTGAAACTCGAATCCTTTGGGTAATATGAAACTATGGGGGGGGGGGGCTCGGCTCTCTACTCCAGATTGTCGACTCGGGTAATGGGTTAGTCGGCTCCTCAAGCTCCCCGGATGCTAGTTTCGACTCTGCCATCGCTAACTGCTTCCCTCACAAGAATTGGTCTTGGTAGGAGCTAGTGGTGTATTTTGGAGATTCTCAGCTTTATGTAATGGTTGCCTATCCTAAAACACTCTCAGACTCACAAGCAAGAGCTTAATAAAATCTGGTTTATTTAAGAATAGTATGCAAGTACAAAGAAAGCTGAGAATGGGAAAAGCACGCCAAATGCAAACTAAAAAACCCTCGGTACAAACAAGATCCCTCCCGCCGTAGAATCTTCCCAGGCTTACAATCCCAGGTGGTCCCAACGGCTTCTGATGATGTGGTGTAAAAGTCCTTGAGCTGAGCACATAACCCAAACACATTCCATTGAAACAAACATAGATACAGAGCTTGACACAAGGTCCCCCAGCAGCTCCCTCCCAACAGCAATGCACGTCAGCACCATGGCATGTGAAACGTTACGATGTACAGTGCACATTGAAACAGTGAACATGACAGCAGGACTTTGAGGAAGGGAAAGGACTTTAGGAATCGTTCTACCCAGGCAATGATGTCATGCAGCTTCCCAAAGATTCCTAGGAGCCTTTCTGGCCAGAAATGGTTTCCCATCCCTCTCCTACAACATTACAAATTTCATGGGCAAGAATTAACTCATCAGAAATAGAAAATGGTATAGAATGGTGATCCATACTGTGAAGAAATGTGGGGTAAGATAATATTAATCAGTGGAGTCAGAAGTAAAAGAAAAAAAGGGAATTACAAGAGAAATCTGTTGTCTTGCCAAAGTTCTATGGAGAAGTTAAATGAATTTGAGATCCAATCAAAGAAAGTTTGCCACACGGTTATGATGACTATCTGGCAGGTATTACTAAATATAATCTGCACTGGGAGAAAGACAACTATTTTCTCTAATGAGAAAATTACTTTTCTCCCAATCCTTCTTATTCTGTGGCCCATTCCATGCATTATCACAGGATGTCTCAACCAGTACCAGATCCTAAGCAAACATGTTTGCAAATCTCCTCACTGTATCTTCCGTTAAAAAAATGCAGAGAAAAAACTAAAACACAAAAAACGATATTCCGTGCAATCATGTCTGATTCTTGAAGACTGCCTGGACAAGTCCCCACAGTTTTCTTGGCAAGGTTTTTCAGAACTGCTTTGCCATTACCTCCTTCCTAGGGCTGAGAGAGAGCAAGTGGCCCAAGGTCACCCAGCTGGCTTTGAGCCAGATGTTTATTATAATATTATATATAATATTAGACTTGCTAAATAAGCAAATACAGTACATGGGGCCTGGCATAGGCATGGCTACTAAGGGATCACTTGTCTCCAGCTATTTCTGCCTGTCCAGTGAGGTCAGGCAAAGTGGGTACACTCTGGGTCCTGTCAATTAAATAATGTCACCTTGTGGGACCCAGGAAGCATGCCTTCTCTGATGCAATGCCTGTCTTCTGGAATGACATCCCCTGCCCCCCCTGATTCATATAGCTCCCATCCTAATGATTCAGAAAATAATTAAAAATTTGGTTGTTCTCCCAGGGCTTGGGATAGGGTGGTTGCAGAGTCCCCTTGGTTTGAGTTTTTTTATTGGCAGTATGTAGTCTTCTGGATGGTTGTGTTCCTCTTCGGTATATGTAGTTTTTCTCTTTTAATTGTAAGCTGCCCAGAGTTGTTAAGAAGTCAAGCAGTCTTGAAATTGAATTAAATAATGACATGCAGACTAGGTGATGACAGACATATTTTCCAAAGTGATGCAGAAATGCTTTGAATACTCATTTTCTTTTGAACAAATCACAGATTGCTTTAAAAGTGTGTTCAGAAAATATCCATTATATTTAGAATGTCTGTCTGCAAATATGTTGCCCTTATTAAAGGCCCCTGGGAGGGGAAATATGGAAGAATTAATGATACAGATACTGCAGCTTGGCAAACTATCCCTAACTGGGAGAGGTGAACTGAGACTGTCCAAAGTCAAGTTTGCAGTGAGAATCACAGTGGTTTGCTTAGATGGAATCTGTTAATTTAACCATAGCTTCCTGTTGCCATGGTGAATGACAAAATACTCATAATCTAGTTTACTTCCCACTTAAGAATAATTCCAAAGCAGCTTCTCAGGTGAGCGGTGTAGAAAACCACTGTTCATTGATAGATATGCTTCGCATGAAGAAGGTTGCATGTCAGTTACTTCTACACCAGATAAAATTATCCTTGGAATCGGAGATGGAAAAGTCATTACTTGGAGGATATAGGAAGCTAAAACCAGTCAGAAATAAGTTCAGTGGAGAAATGACCTGACTAGCAGCTTAATAGGCTTTACACTGAAGCCTAATGAAGAGTATACATAACAATGAGCATTTTGATTGTTTCAGTGACTTCATATCATATCAGAAGAATTGCATAATACTGGCCAACTACAGATATTTTGGGTCTTTTTGACATCTCTATCAACAGCATTTATTTCTCACCAATATATTAGCCAATAATCAAAACCCTCTTTTTCTTTCTTAGGTATGGTGTCTGACTGATTCTTCAGGTCTGTGCTAGCCCTTCTGGCTGCTGTTACTGAGTTGCATCCATGTGTTGCTGGCACTGGAATTTTCCTAAATATATCCAGATCTGATAAACTAGTCTACCGTTTCACAGTGTGTTTCCGTTATATAACCAGCTCTTCTTAAATCCATTTTTTAATTTCCCATAATTTGATAGAAAAGTTGAATATGCTCATGAATAAATAGACTTGTAATATCTGTTTAACCTACATTTAGAAGCATATCCACACTAGAAATGGGAAATGAATATTTATTCATTCTTCTGTTCACATTTGTAGTCCATTCCAATCTGACAACTCTGCAGGGTATCCATGAGCAAACCAAAACCAGATTATCTCAAACAATTACAGAAATGCAATAATCAATCCAATACATCAACAACAATAATAATAACAACAGCAGCAGCAGCAGCAATAATAGATGGACATCCACAATTATCCTAGGGTTGTAAAACCTTCTAAAACAGGAATGGCTTTAAGGCCTTCCTGAATGAGAAGAAAGTAGGAGTCAATCACACCTGCAGGATAGCATTTCACACTGGGGGGAAGGGGAGGGCTACTACTGAGAATGCTTATCCTAGCTTCACTTCCTGTGGAGGAGGAATAGGTAGTAGGCTTTCCTCTGACAGGTAGATTCATGCTTCGCAGGATCCCTCATACCTCAGTCCTCTATGACGATTAGCCACATCAGTGATCCCTACTTACCCCCAAGAATTTTGGGAACGGTAGTTTTCTGAGGTGCTCAGAACTACCATCCAGAGTTCATTATTGTTAGCTCACATAATCACAGAATTATTCAAGAGAAAGAAATTATAGAGCAATCATATCTTGGCTGCAAAAATCAATCACTTGATGGCAGCAAAAATATATAGAACACTCTTTACTGCCATCGAGGAGCTGTCTGGATTTTTGCAGCCCGGATATGGTAGCCCTAATAAATTATTAAACTGGTATCTCTGTACTGATATTACACCTTAATTACACCTTAAAGGTCAATTCTGCCTTTATCTGATGTCCAGATGTCCAGCCACAGACATCTGCAGAGGGGTAAAAAATAATCAACATGGCCACAGAAACTAGATGATTGAAGCCCCACCCTCATTTTACATGTGGTGTTCATGTGGCTCACATAAAAAGGGGGTTTATATGGCCCAGTAGTGGTTTTCCTGGCTTCAGTTTCCTGCAGATGCTAATACTAGGCAGGGAATGTTCACATTGCAATGTATGATTGAGACGTACTAAAGCAAACTACAGCCAGTTTGGTTTGGTGGTTAAGGAACTGGGCTAGAAACTGGGAAACGGTGAGTTCTAGTCCCACCTTGGGCACAAAGCCAGTTGGGTGACCTTGGGCCAGTTGCTCTGTCAGCCCTAGGATGGAGGCAATGGCAAACTACTTCTGAAAAACCTTGCCAAGAAAACTGCAGGGACTTGTCCAGGCAGTCTCTGAGAATCGGACATGACTGAACAGATTAAAAAAACAAAGCAAACTAGCAATTATTAGGTCATGCTTCAATATTTTTACTAGCTAAAGAAAGCAGGATAGGCTGCTACTGATGATACAATGTGACAGCAGCCACCATTTCTCCCTCCACTGTCAATCAGAGTTTGGATTAAAGAGTTCTGAGAAGCATAGATGCACCATTGCCTCCTTGACTTCATTGGATCCATTGGTCAGTGCTTCAGAAAACCCTGTATCTTATCTACACAAGAACCTACACTATGCAGAGGTTGCTGCAGCATCAGGAAAGTCTTGATTACATAGAAGTGGGCTGATCATAGACCTTTGAGATGGTGATGTCTCTGGCACTCAAAGTTATGAAAGGAGTAATGTGGAAAGTAGAATGGGAAGTACAAAATTTGAGCTTTGGAGAACATTGCTTTAACCTCATAAGATGGATGAATGCACCATCAACTAGTCAAAGCAAGATGCATACTTGGGCAGTATGAAATGGCTTTAAAGAACTTCCTTTGGGAAATACTGATAAGCTTAAAACAGCTAACATGCTGCACAGGATGAGGCCTTCAGAGGCTCTGCACTCTCTTCATCTGAGTGCACCTGTGTCTTATGGATATCAACTGGAGAGCCTTTCAAAATGCCAGGCTACAGCTTTAGCAAAGGCACTAGGACTGCAAAATGGCTGAAAAGCAGTGGGGCCTCCCCTTCCCATATCCTTCAAGGATATGTTGAACCCTTGACTTATCCCCTGTTGTGGCTCCTGAGACCCAAAAAAGATCTGTCCCACTCATTAGCTAGGGAGCAAACAGATGATGACTCGTATGAATAGTTGAGATGGGGGTGGGTGGGTAGTATTTTAGTAATGTAAGTTCTTTGAAGGACTATAGCAGACTGATGTTGGTTCATTAAGGAAAGTATTTCAGCACAGAAATTTTAGTGAAACTGTGAAATGTAAGATACAAACAAAATATTAACGGTCAAAGACTAGCATAAGGAGGGCAGGGTACAATCAGTTAAAAGCATAGAAGATACATTAAACTCTGATATAAAAACTAAAACACAGAAATAAAAAATACATTAAAATCTAATTTAAAAAGCTAAACCGCAGAAGTCTAGAGGAAAAGGGAAAAGGGGAAAAGGAAACAAAAGGAAAGAAAAAATCTAGAGGGGGGGTAGGAGCATTAGATGGGTGTAGTGGAGCATAAAGCTTAGTATTATCTGTAAATACAAATGTAAGATACATTTTCTTCTAACAGGAGAGTACTAGCAAACTATGGTGTTTTAAAACATTAAAGGATTCCTATTTATTTTCAAAAAGTTAGAGTGAGGAGAATGTAAGTTTCCCAAAAAACTTCAGCACTGCTTTGGAACCCTACTTTTTTTTTAAAAAAAAATTATCTGTCAGCTGCATAATCATGTAAGGACATAAACATTTTGTTAATGCTGCTTTTATGAGTGCTTTTATGGGTACCATAAAACCAAAGTATCTTAAGAAGAATTATTCTAGATCAGGCCAAGAATCTAAGTTAGTCTTCTCAACATAAACATCTTGGTACTTTGGGAAGCCTGTGAGCAAGACAGGAATGCAATAGCAATTGTGGTATGATTCTGTTGGGGGAAAGAGTCCATGGTTGCTGACTCTCTTACTGTCTTAAACTTGTTTTCTAATGGCTTATGGGTTCCATTAATTCTCCATGATGGCTTTTCATCAAGGTGGAAAGAAAAACTTCTCAGCAGACCTGTGTTTCTACCCACTATCTATTGCCCCTAAGTTTAGACAGAACTAAAGCTAAAATCCATCAAAGAGTCTTTGACGTTGCACGACAGACAGATCTGGATGCTATAGATAACTTTCCGAGGTAGGTTTCAGACTGGAAACCTTTTCTACCAGCAAAGCTACTTATTCAACCTTGTTTGCTCAGAGTGCTGTGGAGCCTTTTCTTTGGCTTGCCTCAACCCCTTGCCCTTGGCAGTACTAGATGGGAGGTACAGCAGGATCCCATTCACCAAGAGATGCTGTCTGTGTGGTCAGAAGGAACCTGAGGGCCTTTCACATGCAGTTTTCCATTGCTCTTTCTACACCAGTTTGCATGCAGACATGCCTTTACCACTCAAAAAAACAGTCTTTTATGAAGGAGAGGTGGTCCATTTCCACCTCGCAGACCACAACCCTTGATCACCAAGGGAGTTACTGAGTAGACATATGATCTAACCTTGGAGGGGTAGCATTATGAAGTGTCTTTTATTTTATTGTATTTCTATTTTATCCAATTTTTATTTTATCTTATGTTTTATATTGTTTTCTTGTATTTTATTCAGTTTTCCCCTTACTCTGGCTTTAAGTTTAAATTGTTTAGGCTTTATATGTCTGTTATGCTGTCTTTGCTGTATTTGGTCATTGTTTCTGAGTTTTTCTATTTTACTTTGCTGGTCCATTGATCATAGTAAAATAAATTTGATTTGATTTGTGGTTCCCAGTAACTGAGGCAGTCAGCTTTTGATCTTGTGAGATTTTCTTTTCTTTCTTTATAGTGATTAGTAATTAACATTCGTTAAAGCAAAAGAATAGGCTCTTGTAGCAACATTATTATTTGACTTACGATGTTCATTTAACAGGAATCCCCAACTGCAAAAAGATCTCTCTCTCTCTCTCTCTCTCTCTCCATATGCCATTTCTCCATGCTTTATATTACATAACTCATACAGCACTGAATCTATGAAAGCAAGTCAAATTATGGCATGTATCAAGGATAATCAAATCCCCAACTACCTATATATCAGAATCTTCCCAGATGACTCCAGCAGTGAGCAAGCCATGAAACTGTAGCAGAAGGCTAAAAAACCAAATGTCAGAATTATCAGCCAACTTGATTTCAACACAGATCCTTTGGAAACTCTTAATATTGTCATGAATCAGGTTCTAAGTAGCCTGCCACTAGCTATGCCTTTTGAGTTCAGAGATAAAATGAAGAATTAACAGTGGCCCATTCAGGATCATTACCTTCAGAAACGGGATCTTTATAGAGGGCCTATTCATCTCTGTTGTTAATTCCTCACATCTAAGAAGTGGCCAAGTTACCCATGAAAGAAGTCATCATTTGTCCACCTGTCCAGCCTATTCATGTGCATGTGGAGTGGCTGGGCAAGAAGCAGCGATATTTGTTTTAAATCCTTTAACTAGGAGGCTGGGAATTATGAAAGCTGTAGACCAAGACCTCTGGAGGTCACTAAGCCAGAGGAAGCAGCTTTACAGGAAGGAGTAACCTTTTCTTGCTCAACATGATTTTTTCTCCCCAACTCAGTTTTTCCCTGTAGTATTTCTGGATGCCTCTTCCTGTTCACATGCTGTTTCTTAGTAGGAGCTGCTTCCTGAGTGCGCCTCTAATCTCCATCTTTATTCTGCCTTCTGGCCTTAGGTTAGCACTGCATTGCAGCGTGAAATGATTCCTCCCCGCCCACCCCTGCCACAATGCACACAAACATTTTGGAGCACTTTCTGTAGCTGGGATGCTCTAATGAACTGTGGTGGAGATCAATAGGCTGATTGGAAATGCTGTTGGCTCCCCAGCAGCACCTCCTGTATTATTGCTAATCAGTTTTTGAACCTTTGTCTGGAAATGTTGTCAGGCTTTGAGAAGGAAGCAAGGAGATCTACTGTAACTTGTGTGTGTGAGAGAGCTTGTTTTTGTTTAATCTGGGATCGTTTTCTGCATTTTCAGTCACAATTGCATGAAAAGAACAAGCCATCTTCCAAACTGCAACAGAAGGATGGTTTGCATCATGAGCTGCTGTAGTTTTGCTGAAGAGCTATATGCCCTCCAGAGTTTTCAACTTTTTTCCACTGAATGTTGCCCAACCCATCCGTTTATAATTTGCTGTTTGGCAATATAGGACGACACTCCTCACTCCCTGGTACTCATGGAGTAGGTTTCACAATTTATCTGAGTCTTTTGTATGAAAGCAATTTCTATCCTCTTAAAAGCCTGGTGTGTATCTAGCAGGATGGCTAGCTAAGCAACTCTTACCCTTTTTTAAAAAATCTGTTCTATCTGAAATGGAGAACCTGCCATGAAGCTACTTCTAAGATCTCAGGCTGACAATGCTTGTAATGTGAATTGGGATGCTTTTCCTGGCATTCATTTCATAATTCAGTGAAGAAATGGATTTGAAAAATGTTGTATATCAGAGTTGCTCTGCAGGCAGGTGGCCAAACATTGAATTAATAATAAATAAATAAATCTTTCAGATAAAATCAAGGGAATATCTTCACTATGATATAAAACATTTATATTAAGCCAGTAGCTTCTGCAGAGCAGGTCAGAGCCGTCAGTCTGACTAAAGCAATGCTGTTGCAAAGCAAGACCCATCCTTTCTGATGTTGCATCCATGTCCAAAAGAGGCAGAGCTTGGATTGTAATGGTACCACACTGCTATTGTCACTTTGATAAAAGCAAATGATGCTGTGGAAGCCTACTTATTTAGCAAAAAAAATGGGGAAAAAAGGGGATATGAACCTTTGTCACTGAAACTTTTTGTGGCATAGAATTGCTATGAAATCCATTGTAGGAAGTTATCAAGAATTGACAGTGAAGATAATCCAAAGATATTACTATACAACACTTTGTTAAAATTATATTACATAAACTGTAATATTTCTGTGCTGATAGAATGATAAGCAAATTATACATGTTATCATCTTTAATGGCAGTGCTCAATTAGTCATCACTTTGGATCAACATTTTTTGAAGAAATTGGGAAAAGCACCCTACAGCCTTTCATAACAAATCCTGTTATTGATTTGCTGTTCATAGGTATGCATTATACATCAATGCAAAAGGAATGGATTCAATTCCTAATGGGATTTCTACTTGGTTTGTTATTGTAAAGTGCTGAAAAACTAAAATACACATTTCATTGGATCAGTTATATTTAAAAGTATGGGAAATGGCTTTGGCTGAAAAATAAATGCAAGAGAAAAGCAATTGAAAAAGGATAAATGTATTCAAATCCCTCCTTCCCCCTCCCCTCCCCCTCCCCCTCCCCCTTCCCCTTCCTCTTCCTCTTGTTCTTCCTAAAAAAATACCTTAAATTGTTCAAATGTTGTTCTGGGAAGGTAGGCGCTGGGGACAAGGTGGTAACGGTATCAAGTGAATGCCACCAGAAAAAAAGAGGTTCCTAAGCGTATCCATGTCATGGTTAAGTACAAGTGGGAAAAGGCCACCGGGGTTCATTGTTCAGTTTATTTGAGTTCCAGATTCTTAGAAGGCATTTCCTAATCTCCTTGATGGGATAAGTATATTAGTAGAAAGAGTTTTCTATTTTTCTTCTTTTTTGTATGTGCTTCTGCCTGGCTGTAATTTTCACACCCAGTATTCTGATTATAGACTTGTAGGATTATTCTTTTTTTTTTTTCAATTTATGACCTCAGATGCTTTAGCATTCTGTAGCCATATCTTTCTCCCTCTGGCCCTTGCCAGGTGTGTTGGACTACAATACCCATGCAGCTGTGAAAATATGCAAGTTTCAATCCAACATCAGGAGGGCACCAAGACAGGAATGCCTGCTGCAGATCATGAACCTTCAGTGGTCTTTGAGGGCAGTGGTGGTAGTATCCTTTTGCATGTCTACTGTATGGGGCCATCCCATTTGCTAAGGCATTCAGCTACCTAGTATGATATTAAACGAAAAAGATGTTTGTATATGAATATGAAAGGTGCATATTTGAAGAAAATATATTTCCGGAGTGGAGAAATAGCATTATGCACATATCTGGGGAATGGGATTAGACGCTGCCTTGCATAATCCAGGAATAATTAGGGCTTGGAGCAATAGGCAAGGAACTGATCCAAAGAGTATGACAGTGGTACAGAATATAAACCATAGGTGATTAAACAGACTTTTCCTATTTCTGTTTTTATTTAGGTTTTGAGGGGTAGTATAAGATGAGGGGTTTGGGATGGAATCTGCTTTATTATGCTGTTAGACAACTGGCAATCCTTGGCAAAGGCAATATCGTGAGTGGAGGTCTATTTTTAAATAAATAAATGATTGCATTCCTTCCTGGCCAAAAGGTGACAGAGGATGATGCTAGGGTCCCATCTTTCTTTTCTTTATGCATTTGTCCCTTCCTGAGAGACACCAAAATCCCCAAACAAGGTTTTTGTTCAAGGAACAAATTCAAGGAACCAGAGTAACAGTAAACGCAACAGAAAAATTCTGATCACAATCCAGTGCAAACATGCTGAGATCTTTGTAAAATAATAGAAAGCTTTTGTCCTGTGTCTGGCATTCAATATTCAGTTCCAGCTCCTGGCTGCCAAGTAATTCCTCATGATTCACAGGCCCCTTGCAGCATAGATAGGTCACATCCAGTTCCATGAAACACAAACAAAATTTCCTAGGCTGTGTAACTCTACTCCAGACCCACTAAACAGGCACACAGTGGTATATGATTGACACCCTGAAACAATGATGCTGATTATGTCATTGAGCTCAATCTGGCTACATCTCTGTTGATGAAAGGCTGTTATTTTAAAAAGGAAAGGCTGCTGAGTGCGAGAGGGGAAATTGCCCGAGCAATGCAAGGAAGCTCCAGAGCAGCTCCTTCCTCTTGTTTTGTGCCTATGATTCCAGAGACGTTCCAGGGTCACCTGGTCAGGCAATTCTTCCAGCCCAAGCGTTCTGTGCCTGCCAAGGGAAGCTGGAGTCTGAGGCGGCAGCACTGGCTACAGGCAAACTCACAAGCTGATGGTTAACCCTTCTCTGGATATTTTCTGCCCTCACCTAGAAACCAAAGGGTTTCTCATCCACTTATCTGAGCAAATGCATAACTGGACTTCCCAGAAGATTTATTTTATCTGCTTTAGGGTAGGAAGGAACTGAAGGTAGGAAGGAACCGAAGCAGCTTTGATCTTAAAAGCCACCCTGCTTGTGAGATTTATTCCTGGGATTATTTGCATTTGTGTTTTTCCTGGGATCAACTATGTACATAATAGCCAAGAAGAGGGAAAGGTGTGATAGGTATAATAGTTTACAGTAACATTCCTAAGGGGAAAAAATGGATTTTTTGATTGAAGCAGATGGTTTATATCCTTTTCAGCATCATTTTATGTGACTCAAAGTTGGCTGTTCATTAATTTCAAAGCCACTAATTTGCAATAGTAGAAATAAACCTTTAAAAAAGACTAGGAACTTAAACACAGAGCTTCCAGCTTCTTGACTCTGCCAAGGACCTAGCAGCAGATTCTTTTTGAGTCTGCTTGTAAAAGTGAAATGGTCTACAATGATTCCAGTCAAGTTGAATCTCGACTTAGAGGGGACTATTTCTGGTGCTTGCCCAACAATATAAGAATTGACAACATAAGGAAAATGTACTTGGGATGTTTTGTCATGGCTACTCCCCGCCCCCCCCTCCCACTCACCCAGTTAGTTAGAAACATACTGGGGAAGCTGAAGAAAGTCTCATCATCATGTTTATTACAGCCCTAAGGCCAGACACAATAAAACTATACAATAGTAACAATCTTACATTAATACATATATATAAAACAAAAGCAGTTAGTATACTACAATCCAAAATTAATTAAGAATGAAAATACTAAAATAAATTGAAATAAAATACTATGTTAAGAATTCTAAATCTAAGTGATGGTGCAGCGTATTGTGCAAATGGTAGCACAAAACTGGGCAACCTGGGAGGATATTTTCGGTCGTTGTCCGAAAGCAGTAGCATTAGATAGATTTCTTCAATAATGGATATATAAGGATCTGTCTGGAGTCCTTATATAGCACAGAAAAAGCACAGAACACAACAGGTGCAACTGATGCTGGAATACGCTTGAGGGGGGAGAGGCATATTTTGTACTTCCTGCAGGGGAGAGTACTCCTTTGGCAAAGATGCCACTTCCTCAGTTTTCAGGAAAAACTCAAGTCCTTCTGCCCCTGTCCTATGGTTATTTCATACTTTGCATTTTTATGTGCAAAACCTGATTTTTATTTTCTAGCTAAGCAAAATGCAGCAGCTGAATTAGTAAACAAAAGTTGCATATTCCGTTTTCTGTTTTCAGACTGATGAGCCTAAACATATAGGAGTTAAAGGGTTTGAAATGATGGAATAAAAATTCCTGAAATTCCTGACTGCTAGGGAGAGGGTTTGCAATACAGTCTAAATCTGAGACCCAAGGCAAACAAGTTGGAAACTTAACGGCTTGCGTACAATGTTATTGTCATGCAGTCCAATGCCGTCCTGTCCTTTGAACAATGCATTGGTTTTTGAACTGAAAAAAAAGATCATTTGCTCCTTTCATTAAAAAGACATGTTTGTCCATGCCCCCTCCCCAAATTAATCCATAGCTGGATGTCACGTTAAGACTAACCAAAATAACATGTGGGATACCCAGAGGTGACTTGCCTGGCAGAGAGCTGAAATAATGAAACATAAGTCCTTATATCAACAAGGCTGGTAGGTGTACTAGGGGGAAAAAAAACCTAGTAGAGGGAATTGTGTGTTGTTCATGGCAGGATAGAAATTAGGGAGTAATTATCTTTGTGTTTTTATTGCTGGGGGGAACAAACATTTCCTTTGGCCTTGAAGACTGGGTATCTGCTGATATCAACCACAGCCACATTGATTCATCAGACTCCACAGCCTCCATCTTGGGACTGACCTGACCTTGATCTTGTGTCTTAAATATCTGGCCTGATTTTTAGACTATTTTCCTTCTTCTCTGCCCCCTGTTTTTTTGATAATAGTTTGCCTGATCAACGGTTCTTAAAAACTCAAGATCTTGCATAGTCTTTTGTTCTGTTTTAGTTAGTCCTAATAAATGTATCATCTGGTTATAGATTTTGGATTATACTTCCAGTCCTGCAAGCGTGGAAAACACAGTTCTCCCTATGGCACTTGTTCTAGCTGGTATGTCCTTTCTTTCTTTACATATGAATGAACCATCCCCTGATTCAGAAAGCTCTCCAGAACTTTGTAGGCTCTCTCCATAGATGTCTGGCAATAGCTATCCTGATGACAAGTGCTTTTTGTGATATCACTATGCAAATAAGGAATGTGATGTCACTTGTCTTCCTCCTCCCACCCCCCACTTTCTCATTTCTGATAAAAGTAAGCAGCAGCTGAGGGGCTCTTTTATCCCCTTAGAACCAGGGTCATTCTTGGCCATTCCAAGATGGGGAGTTTTGTTAGGGACTTGGAGATTCATACGTATACTATCCAGTAAGTTTAGCAATTGTGGATACTCCCAATGACCTCTCTCATAATCAGTGACAGTATCTCCTTGGCAGTTATGCAGAAAGCAGTGTTACAGGCTTCATGTGTATCATTCAGGACCACCTTTCCCCAGTTACATCCACCCGGCCCACCAGAACAGGGAGGCATGATATGCTGCGGTCCCTTTAGTTAGGAAGGTACATCTAGTGGGGCCAAGGAAAAGGGCCTTCTCTGTAGTGGCTACCTCCCTTTGGAACATCATTCCCCCACATATAAGATTGGCCCTGTCTTTGCTCCTTTTCCAGAAGGCCCTGAAGACTGTCAACAGGCCTGGGTTCTGTCAACAGGCCTGGGATCCCAGGCTGCTTCGGAGCCAATCAAGTGGCTGATATGATTGTGTTTGCTGCCTCCGGGTGGTGTCTATTGTGTTTTTATGGTTTTTAATTCTGTAAGCCCCCTGGAGTCACCGTGTGGGTTGGGCGGCCTTATAAATCTGTTTGATAAATGAATAATAAATCCAGTTTTTCTGTTCACAATCCTGTAGTGGGGCTGCCCCTGACATTTACAGAATGCGGGAGACAGGGATGAGAGATGATGAAGCTCAACTGTTGCTCTGCTGCCTTGCCATCTTGCTGCCTCAAGCAACTGGCTGCTGCAATATCTTCTGCCAAAGACTCCTCAGGAAAAACCTTGAGGTGGTGGATGTGAGCATTCTGGGTCAGCTGCTCTTTTTGATGCCTCATCCTGGAAGCACAACAAAGTGCGGCATCAAGACTGTGGCTGCTCTGTGGCTGCCCTGAGAATTTTCTGGGTTCCACTGGGCCTTGTGCTGAGAAGTCCTCCTTGGGATGGTAAACCAATCTGGAGAACTGCCACCCCTGCAAAACTGCATTTCCACTCCTTGTCTGGCAAAGTCCTTAGAAGCTCAAGTTATTTCTTTGCTTCCTGAAACTCCTCAGTGCCTCCTCTCTGATTTTGTGACTTCCCCAAGAAGTGTTTGGGTACAAAAACAAAAATCCATCCAGCTCTTCCATTTGTCTTTTCTCTCCCTATTTACCAAATCTTTCCAAATCTTGTTCTTCTCCAGCTTTTTGAAACTAGCAATATGTGAGCTGGCAAGTTTTTTCATACTGAACATGGTTCTGCACCTTTATTGCAAATCAGCTTGGATTTTTCTTGTACTTGTTGCAGCCTAGCTTGTTGCAGCAGCCATCACCTTCTGCCTAGCCTCTGTTGCTTCCTTTTCTTGCCACAAATGAGCAATGATCTCACATAACAATGAGGCTTTTGCTTAAAAAACCTCTGAGTTGCAGTACCTGATTCTTTCCTTGGATTATAGTTTCTTTTGAGTGCCGTTTGATTTCTTCTGTCAAGAGCTGGCATTTTAAAAATCCTTTCCCAGCAATCTCTTTAACCTACTTCATCTTTATGGAAAAAATATTTACTCCATTGGAAGCAAATATAACCCCATGGCATTGAGTGGATTTCTTCATACTTTTAGTAGTAGGAAGTTCTATACAGCATGTATGTACTGTATATTTTTGCTGTGAACCATTTACCAAAAGAGAATGCCGAAAACTTACCATAAAAGATAAACAGGACCATCTAAAAACCAAGAATGTTTTCTGAGATCAGGCTACTTAATTCTAATCCTTGAAAAAAGACTAATTCCTCCTGCTTCCATGCAGCATTCAGATGCAGATCTCTTCTCTAAAGGCAAGTAAGAGAGCTATAGGACACAAAGACATGGGAAAAGTCTGACTGCAACCAAGCCTTTCACGGCCAGTGACACCCCAGGCAGCTGAAGCAGCATACAACTGAGAGCTTTCTAGACATAACACATAAAAAGAAGTCCTTCCTTGGTTGCTCCTTGGCAGCAGCAACAACTCCACCTTTGCACCATGCGGTAGCTTTTGATGAACTATCAGCTCTGGAGGGAAGGCTCAACAGTAATTTTAACATTTTTCCTCATTTAACTGGAGTTCAGGAGGAGTTACACATAAGGTGGACTAAATCTGCAAAACAGAAAAGGAACAAACCCATCATCTGAGTTCAGATCCCACTATTGCTGCTTTTCCAGCACCAGAAAGAAGTCTAGAACTTGTTGATTTTACTCCTGTTGCTCCTTGAGTCAGCTGTTTGCATAGTGACAGTTATTTTTACATATACACATGCCCATCCATATGCCATACCCACATAATGTTGGCATTTTAAAAGGGATGAGAAGATGAGCTCCAGCATCTTTGTGCTCATGTACAACTTGACCTTATCCATTCCCCCATTTGCCATGGAGACTCTGTCCTAAAGTCACCAGAATCATAAAGACTTACAGGACTTATAAATGGCACTAACTTGAGGGAGGCTACAGTAGAACAATGCTTGCCTGAAGGAACTCTTGGCTTCTCTGCTTTTGCCTTTTTTCAACAACTTTGTGGACTTCTTTCCCCTATTCTTTCACTTGAAATGTTTTTCTTTTGCTATGAAGCTTATTTTATCTTTGGATGGGTGTTCTGTATGTTTTGAGAGATAGTCAAGCTTTGCAAAGCAAAGCGTAACAATACTAAGTTTATCTTCAATCAATTGTACTTAAGCAAAATGCAATGGGAACTCTACACATTTTTTCATGGATGAAGACATTCCTGAATAATGTACTGGTGTAGGCTTTCATTCCTGAATAGTTTCAAAGACAGACTCTTATGCAACCTATTGCAGTCATCAAGATTAACAAAGGTAAAGGTAAAGGTTTCCCTTGACGTAAAGTCCAGTCGTGTCCGACTCTAGGGGGCGGTGCTCATCTCCGTTTCAAAGCCTTGGAGCCGGCGTTGTCCATAGGACACTTCCGGGTCATGTGGCCAGCATGACTCACGGAACGCCGTTACCTTCCCGCCGAAGCGGTACCAATTAATCTACTCACATTTGCATGTTTTCGAACTGCTTGGTGTGCAGAAGCTGGGACGAGCAACGGGAGCTCACCCCGCCGCGCGGTTTCGAACCGCCGACCTTCCGATCGACAGCTCAGCGGTTTAACCCGCAGCGCCACCGCGTCCCTTAAGATTAACAAAAGATGGCAAATAATTGTTAAACTATCACAAGCCAAGAAATCCCAGCTGATAGTATAGTCATGTGTTACTTGGTCATTCAGAGATGAAACCAGAATTAATGGCTCCCCAAACTATAAAGATGATAATGTAGAGAGTGTGCAAACTCCACCTAAAATACAACTTCCCAGTTCAGAAAAACCACCTACTGACAGTATCCTGGACTATCCAGTTCTTTTGGAATGAATGCAGAAAACAGCAAGTGCAACCTTTTCGTCGTTCTTCAAAGTTTTCCTTACTTCACTCAAGAGATAAGTACTGTATCTTCATTTCGGTTGCCCTTGATTTTCCTATTTCCCAAGAAAAGAGATGTCATGGATGATGAACTGTGATTTATAAAGAAAGCTCAATAAGAAGTGCATGCATGACAACTGTAAGTGAATGGTGGAAGAACATACAGTATTTGGAGCATCAACTGACTTCCAGCTTTCCTTGGTTCAAGGTGTTATATTAAAGTTGACTTAGAAGTCTTATACAAGGAAATAGTAATAATGAACTATAGATGGGGTTGGTGAAGGTACAGTATTGTTGTTACATTGTGAATTAGCTCATGACTTATAACTTAACCCTTTTGCATCATTTTGTGGTGTTTTCTCTTTACCACACACTTACAGCCTGAGCTTGTTCTACAAACTCTACCTGTCCCATTAGGTCAGGCAGGAGGGGCATGCTCCAGGTCCCCCATTCCTATCATCTGAAAGACCCAGGAAGTGTGCATTATCTGTAGCTGTGCCTGCCCTCTGGAACACAATATTGCCTGAGGTTAGGCTGGCCTCAACCCTCCTCACCTCTGAACAAGTCTTGAAGACCTGGCTGTTTTCCCAGGCATGGGGGTCAGAAGAATAATTGAGCCCACACTGCTGGCGTATGGTGTTTCCTGGAGCCACTTTGTGTTTTTAGTTTATCATGATATGTATTTTTATATTGTATTTTTAAATAAACAAATAAAATCAAAGTGTATACATCAAATATTAATAACTTGTCTCACATTTCTAATGCAAGAGATACAATTTTCTCTATGCATAAAGTTGTGTAAAGCCATTACCATCTGTCAGGGGAAAAAATAAAAGTTCAGGGTCAAGTTGAGATATACTGAACTACTCTGAAATATTTCAGCAAAGCACTTGAAGAAAGCTAAGGGACATTGGTGGCTTGCAGATGATAATTTAAGTCTTTCTGACATAGGAGAAAGGCAGGTAGCTACTAACAAACATAGTGATGAAAACTCTGCTGAAAAGTGTATAGCAGACACTTTTGAATAGCAGACATAACACTAAACTTAGACTTCCCCAGATTACAGTGCTTTACTCTCTGCCACCTGAGAAAAGAATTTTCTTAATTTTAAGATCTCAAAGGAGATTTACGGACAAAAATTAAAGATTCATGGTTATGGGGAAGTGTTTGAAAGGAACTGAACATCCCCTTTCTTCCATGGCTGGCTGCCACCGTGAAACTATCATTCCCCAAGCAGGGCAAGACGGACGCCTAGCTACCATGACCTCCGCAGCAGGTTTCCATGGATACCATGCACTATAAATAAAAAAAGGGAATTTCAAACCACTTTTCAGTCCTGCTTAGTGACAAGAAAACCTCTTTGAATTTTGTTCCCCATTTCACCTTTCAGGGGTGGGTTTGAAGACAAATAATTACGTCTTCAGCCTGGAAATGACCACCAGTTATACCTATTTACTCCTGTGTTGCACACTAATTAGCATGTGGAGGGTGGCTGCCTGTCTGAGATGCAAGGTTAAGCTCTTCTCTGCTGTGGAAGACAGAATGGCAGGCGGGGTGCCAGCGGGTAGGGCTACAGACCACAGACCTCCTCAAAACGCTGAAGGTGTAACGTAGATCTGAGTGCCATGAATCAGATTCACGCCGCAGATTTGTCTGCCATTCTAGCTCTCTGGAGGATTGAAATAATTTGGCTGCAGCAGTGGGAGGTGTGCGTGTGTGGTGAGAGAAGACTCGTTTTCCAACAGCCTGCTGGGGCGAGAACATGCCTGACACTTCATTCCTTTCCAGTTAATGCAGCAAGACCAGGAAGAAACTTAACCCTCTAATTGCTAAATTCAGAAGCTCTGGTTCATCCAGAAATCCTTAAAAAAGAGTTTTCCCTTCCACATATTAGGACTGAAATGACACCAATGAAGATGATACTTGTACATTTGGAACAAGACAAGTGAAAGAAGGCAATTTAAGAAGGATTTCACTCATACTGGTGGCTGATGTGTATGTTTGTGTGTGTTTGACACACACACAGAGATTGTTTAGAACAGTTTGTGCCCCCAGATGTGTTGGATGTCAACTTTCACAGTCTTCCATAAGCATGGCCTGTTAGTAAGAACTGTAGAACTTTAAGTCATATGCATCTCGGAAAGCATCAGTTTGGAGAAAGTTGGTCAAGATCACCCAGAATCAGGTATTTGTTTCTTATGTATATGCTCTAGCAGACCACCCTTGATGATGCTGGCTAGGAAGTCTTTAGAGTCGTAGACCAGCCTATTTAGAGCACATCCAGTTGGGGAAGGCTAATATAATGCTCCATAGTGAACACATTACAATATTTGGCTCAAAAGGGAAACTGAAAAATAAGGAGGAGGAGCAATCATTTTCCCCTTCCTTTGTATTTTTTCTCCTAAAAATGGGAAAAATGATTTATTAAAATGTTTAAGTATTTTACTCCTCCAAAATGGTCTTGAAACCAATGGAGCTCTCTTTGATTGAGGGCTCCTCATCTTAGCCAAGCATCTGTTATAATCTTCCTGTCCACCTAAATTTCAAAAACCTGTGTGCAAAACTTTTTGAGCTTGAAACAAGAATGTGCTGAGTTTCTTTTGAGGTTGGAACAAATCTTGACTGTTTTGAGTGACATCATTTTGAGTGTTCCAGCTGTTCAAAAGCTGTGATTGGGCCATTGTTTTGTAGCTTGTGATTCCCCCCCCCCAGACTTTTTCAACGTAGCCAGTACAGCCTTTAGGACATGACTGGCCCCTGCTGCTGTTGGTTTAGACTGGATGGAGAGATGGGGAGTTGAGAGGAAAGCAGCAAGTAAGCATGTGGCCAGAGAGAAGACTGTTCGCAGTTGTATGTCTGTCAGCCAGCCTGCAGCAAAAATTTTGCTTTTTTTGAAAGAAAGGTCTTTGCTTTGAGGAGTCCATGTGGGTGGATTAGTTGCAGTTAGTCTTGAGTTTGTAGGTAGACAGCCTCTTCTGCAGAATAAAGCAGACAAATGAAAGTTGGTAAATACAATAGTACTGGTGGGGCAGGGGGAAGCGTGGTTAATGCTATTGAGTGGGTAAATAAGAAAGTTACTGTGCTTTCAGGGTGCAGTTGAAAAAACAAAGGATTCTCTGCTGGCTTCTTGACAGCTTCACTGAAATTTGAGGTGGTTCATGCTCTGCATGCTCTTCTGTCTTGTTGATACTGACTTTTCAGGATGCATTTAAAACTGCAAAGACTTCTGTGTTGGCCTAAGCTGGCTTGTTGCTGAGCTTTTGATTTGTCTTTTATCATCTTGATGAGAGAGTGGGTTTGTTTTCAGGTTACAGGCTTTACAATGTAGAATCTGGAGTAGTAGCTAACAGTATTGTTTTGGTTTTTGTTGCTGAGCTACAATATTCTGTTTCTTCATGTAAATGTTGAGAGGAGCAGCATTTCGCTACCATAAAACAACATGCCAGATTTGAAGTGTGTGTTCCTGGTAATTCTAACTGATTTTTCCATTGCTATTTCAATGTTTGCTATAGGAATTTTTTTTTTTTTTTAAATGTTTAAAATTATTCCTTTGGCCACTTTTTTTGCAAGCATGGTGACTGGTAGCAATAAGTAGGATTGCTACCACATCTAGTCTAGTGGTCGTGGGGGACCAAAATACCACCAGAAAGGGGTCTTTTGCTGCCAGATTTCTGTGGTTAAATCTTGGGATGTTAGAATGCTGCAGAGGGAGTGCCTGGGAGCTAGGATTGTCAGGAACAACAAGTGTCTCCAGTGATTGTCAGTAGAGATGTCAGACTAAAGTCATCTGCAACCATATCTGGAGTGGACAGAAATTAACCTGGGATCCTCCACTTTCAAAACAGAGGCATTGCTACTGAATACAGTCATTGAGCCAATGAACCAAAGCAGCTCTATATCTTTGTTATAGTGATAGTAGTGGAATTTTTAGAGAACAGTGTTTGCAGTGGAGGTGGGGAGAAATAGATATATTTGATCAGGATTTGGTGTTTATTTTACTTTCATGCTGTTGATCAATCACTCTGTCAAGTAATACAGCTTTTGCATTGCTTAAATTTTAGATTCATGAACACTATTGGAAATACATGCTTGTTCTTCAGATGTAGGCTCATTTTTCAAAGGCCTGTTAGTTGGGATTGTAGAACTTTAGTTCATATACAGCCAGGAAGGCATCAGTTTGGATGCGTTTTAATGAAAAAAGACCTGATAGTTTCAGAGAACAAGTCTTTTGATAACTTCGGTGACTGTGCAGCATTAACAGGACAAATAGTCCTGACCTTGAGAATTGGATAGCCTAGATTTTCTATTTCTGTGGATAAGCCTGAGATCCAGACAGCATCTTTTTAGCAATTTAAATCTCAAAATCTTCAACAACAACAAAAGCTATTCAAAACTTAAAACTTCATTTGATATCAATTATGGATAAAGCTAATTCATCCTCTATTAACCAATTTCCTAAGTCACATAGAGAAATTTGCTGACAGGAAACAGAAAGTACTTTAGTTGTGAAACTTTGATTTTTGGCAACAAGAACCTGGCATACTGATGTATCTTCCATGGGACCTGATAGCCGATTACATCATCTAAGACAGTGTTTCTTAAACTTTTTTCTCTCATGTCCCCTTCCCACTTTTAAAAATTATGGAGGACCCCAAAAGAACTTTTGTTTGTATGGGTTATATTTATCAATATTTGAAAAAGGTGAAAGGTCCCCTGTGCAAGCACTGAATCATGTCTGACCCTTTGGGGGGATGCAGCTTTCACAACATTTTCTTGGCAGACTATAGTGGGGTGGTTTGCCATTGCCTTCCCCAGTCGTCACCTTCCCCAGCAAGGTGGGTACTCATTTTACCAACCTCAGAAGGATGGAAGGCTGAGTCGACCTGAGCCGGCTACCGGAGACTCCAGCTTCTGCTGGGATTCCGTGAGGACAGTCTCAGTTGCAATACCTACCTCTCTGTGCCACACGAGGCTCTATCAATATTTACTGTATCAATGCATCATTTTTAGTTTTTAATACAGTAATTGTCAATATTTACTGTATTAAAAACTAAAAATGATGCATTTGTTGCTGCTACTGCTTCTCCTGATTGTTTGATGGGATTTTAATATTGTATTATTTTTCAGCATAGTCTGGCAAATAATTTCAATTTTGAGGACCCCTGAGAGGGTCTTCTGGGACCCCCAGGGATCCTAGGATCACACTTGAAGAAACACTAATCTAGATATGGGAAGTGCCATTTACTAACTTTAGTAATGCTGTTATATTTGTATTGTTTGTATCACTATTTCTGTTCTGGTCTAAGCCCATAATAAAGTTGTTTGTATCAGTCAAGGATAGAACAATATCAGAATAATCCAGATTAGGCCAAAGTGTTAAATTAAATTAAAGAATGGCAAATTGTCTTGAGCTCCATTTTGGAAGGGAAGGTAGGATATAAAACAAACAAACAAACAAAGCAATTATTTACTGATTGTCCTACAACTATGCAATGCCACTTGATCTAGTTTCCAACCCATCCCTTGGCTCTGCTTTCTAGATAACAGAAAAGAGACTCATTATCTTCAAAGAAGTGTTCTTTACAATTATGAGGAAAGATTAAATCCTGACAGCCTCAGCATCACAACCTATTCTAAAAGAGAGGGAGGGGCCTCAACTGGAGATCAGAAAAAGGAAAAATTGTATCTTTGCTTAGTGCTATACATATAGTTAGTCCTCATTTAGTGACTGCCTTGTTTAGTGACCATTCATAGTTACAATGGTGATAAAAAGTAACTTTAAGACCAATCCTTGCATTTATGACCTTCGCAGGTCTGTAAAGCAAAGGAAAGCTGAAGTAAGGTCATAAACACAGTCATGGTTTCACTTAGCGATTGCTTTGCTTAATGATCAAGTTGCCAGTCCCAGTTGTGGTTGATAAACGAGGTCTTCCTGTACATCAGAAATCTATCCAGTTCTTCAAAAATGTGCTGATACTGCAATCAAGATCAAACCCAAACCCATTTTCTTTCAAAAATTACCAGGAGACCAGATAATACTTCGATGGCTTTTCAGCAGTTTCTGGAGTGGTTTTAGTTGATATCCAGTGTTGTACGTATGTAGTTGATATCCACTTCCATATCTGAAGAATACTGAGGGAAGGGTGACTAGTATGATCATCTGACACAGGCATGAGTAGCCAGCCAATGAATTTTATTAGGGATATCCAAAATTCTAGGATTTTGAAACGTAACATTCTAGAGAACCATGTAATAGTCGAGAAGGAGTTTTAGTGTGGTCCAGAGGAAGAATGGAATGTTCCTGGACTCGGTTTTGCACATTCCTAAATTTGATCATCTTAGTAAATCTCCTACCTGTTGAAGCAGTTTTGGGGTGGCAAAGCCAACATTGCCTTGGGCTTGGTTCACATTCTCAACTCAGCTTCTTTAACATGCCCTAGTTTTGTTCTTGTGGGAAAAAAATGGAACACAACACTTCTTTGCTGATCCTGTCCAATTAACTAGGAGTTCAACTCATCTTTCAGCACTCTTGAGTACGTGCTCAAGGCTGACCAATTAGGTACACACACTTAGATCAACCTTTACTTTTAAATTCTGCTTGCTTGGAACAAGTTTAAATCTCTCTAGAATGGATAAATGCATGTCAAACTAACACAGGCATTGGCCCAAATGTTTACTGCTTTGAGGAATGGAGGGATGGCAAGGCTACAAATGCCATTTTCTCTGCAGCCTGTCCTGTCTCTGTGGTATTCTATCTCACTGCCACCTGCTTCTGCAGCCTCTGGTAACTAAATACAATTATTGCAAGCAAGCCAGGACTCTGACACAGCCAAATTCTACCCAGAAAAGGCCAAGCCCTGCCAATGTACGCTGTCCAGAACTGGTACCCAACTGAAGCCACGGATGAGGAGTGCTTCCCAGGAGAGGCCAGGTTTGCTAACCAGCAATGCCATTTCTCCTAGCACCCCACAGCACTAATGATAAGAAGCAGCAAAAGTACCCTGCCTCAAAGGCGTAAGTGGCATATCTGGCATCTGAGAAAAGCCAGTGGAAAGAAAGAATATCCTTTTGTAATTTTTTTAAAAGATGGAATAAGAAACTTCCTGCATTCCTTCGTCTGGGTTCTTCAAAAGAGACACATAACTCACTTCCATATAACAAAGTGGGCGGAAATGTACACTTATAGATAACCACTTTCCCTTCCTTTCACAAAAGGTCATTCCTTGCAGCAGACCACGTACCACTGACTACTTTTCTACCTGCACCTACATACCTTTGCATTTCTGTGTTGAAGAGTGGTGAGGGAGCAAGGCTCCACCCTCCAAGCCAATAATAACGGCCAAATAAACCCATGTGATCAGTGATGTGACAGATGCTGCACCCAGATTGCCCTCTCATTTCTCCATCCATCCTCCCATCTTTAATATACTCACTATCAGCATTTGTCTACTTGTTTAAGTTTTCACCATTTATATATAACATTCATTCCAGTTGTCAGAGACAACTACCTTCATTGATATATTAATCTTCAGATCCATGCTCCTTGTTGCATCATATAATTTAGCTAAAATTTGGTGCAAATCATCTGGCTTTTCAGCTAACAACATGGTAGCATCTGCATACAGAAGTACATGAAAAAAAAAATGGTGAAAGGTCCCCTGTGCAAGCACCGAGTCATGTCTGACCCTTTGGGGGATGCCACTTTCACGACGTTTTCTTGGCAGACTAAAGCGGGGTGGTTTGCCATTGCCTTCCCCAGTCGTCGCCTTCCCCACCAAGCTGGGGACTCATTTTACTGGAAGGATGGAAGGCTGAGTCAACCTGAGCCGGCTACCCAAGAGAGAATCCAGCTTTTGCTGGGATTGAAGTACATACAGCACATATTCACATTCCCAATTCTAATGTTATGACAATATTTATTATATATGTACCTATAAATATATTAAATCATCAAGGGGACATTCCATGTCTTATATATTGTTCAATGTTGAACCATTTGCTAGCATGCATGTTTTACTAGCATCATATCCTGTTCTTATAGCATTCAGCAACCTACTTTCAACTTTATATTGATGTAAAACATTCCATTATTCAGACCTGTTCACTTTATCATATACTTTTTCTAAATCAGTGAAGGAATAAATGAACACTGAACTCTCATTCTATATTATTTTTTCTTTTATTATTTATTCAGAATAAACAAACCAATAAATTCTTGTATCCAAACATTTCTGAATGACCTGCTGAACAGCAAACTGCATGCCCTCCCCACCATTCTTTAGCTCCTTGTTACCTTTCATATCCTTTTGATCAGAATTCTGCCAAATACTGTATTGTCCCAGGCACAATTAACGAAGTAATCACCCTATTGTTTCTGCATTTGTTCTTGTGATCTTTCCCTTTGTATATGGGAACAATAACAGCTTGTTCCACTCCTCCAGCACAATTACAGTCTTTATATACACATTAAACATAAACGTAAAATACGTTGGTCAGATTAATAGTCAAGTGTGTTATGGATAGAAGATTGCAAGTTGAACTGGAATAAAGAGAGACAGAACTGTCTTGCAGTGCTCAAGGCTATACTTAGGCTGACCATATTTGCTTGAGACAAAAACGGAACATTGGGATGGCAAAACAGGGCAGGGCTGGGCGACGGCTGGATCGGCAGATAGGAACTTCTCCTGTTTTCTCGGGCTGGGAATCTTCAGATTCCTTCGTTTGCAAGAGGCAAGGCTGGGCTGGAGAGTCTAGTGAACGGTTGTCCCCAACAAGCTGTTCCTCCCCTGGCTGTGCTCTTACGTTCTTTTCTTCCCACCGTTTCAAGGCAGGAGCCAATTGGCTCACCCTTTGATCACCACCTATCATCTGATCCTGTTTTTTTCTTTTTAGGTTTCCTGCCAGGTTGAGCTCTGTGGCTTTTTTCCCGTTTCTGCTGAGCTCCCCCTCCTTCCACTCAAAGTCAGACTACATTCTGACAGGTTCGCGGGAACTTACAAATTTTTAAGCAAGGTTTTTAAGAAAATGGGACAAAATGGACATTTATATTAAAACGACAGGACGGTCTGGAAATGTTAAAAAAACGGGACTGTCCTGTTCAAAACGGGACATATGGTCAGCCTAGCTATACTTCTTAGGAAAACCTTTCTTCACACTGGATATTTGATGATGTTTGACCTTGTTAGAGACAAAATGTTGAGGCAGGAAGATAGTTCTTTTTTCAAATGTTATCCTTTATTTTTAGAAGATTACAAAATAGAAATAGAGTACCAAAATATGCAGCAATAACAAAATTAAACTAAACTGTTCAAGAAATAAGAATTAAAAGAAAATAAAAAGAAAAGAAGAAAAATAAAAAGACCCCTCCCCAAACCCTTGAAGACCTTAACAAAATTTAACAAATTACAGTACTGAAGGGTTAGGGTTGAAAATAAAGATCTAATGTATATGTTAAACTTACTGGTTTACAAAAAATACTATACAATACTATATTATAATCAGAATATAAAACGATAAAAAATGATCTAATAATATATTGTAAAATACCATAAAATCTATGCCAAAAAGAACATATTGCTTCATCTTTTGATTAGTAGAAAATATTGCCTTTTATGCATTTCCAAAAGCCAATCCTTAGTGTCTGGAATAATATTACTTGTCCAATTTCTCAATATAATTATTTTGGCCACTTCCCATGCCCAGTACTACCATAATTCTTCAAATACAGATTCCAAGAGTTTGGGTATATAATTCAACATCATGTTAACATCCTTAACACTGAGGGATTTCCCTCTAAATCTATTTAATATACCTAAATTACTATTCCAGAAAAATACCACAAGTTCTACATAGGGGAACACCCAGTTATTTGAAGAACTTAATTACAATTCATGTTCCTGTGCCCTTGGCTCAGTCATGCAATTGCTTTTTCCTTGTATTAAAATGGCCCCCTCATGTTTTAGGGCGTTTTCCCATCTAGCTTCTACCCTCTGGAATTGATTCACCCTTCCATTATATCCAGAATCCAATCTCCTGAAGTTTAAGAAGCCCTTAAAATGTTTATTTTTGTAGGACCTTTATGAAGTCAGAAGAATTGTCCTTGTCATTATTTAATAAATATTTACATTAATGTTACCTTGGTATTAGGAAATTTCTTATACTGATTATTATAACATTATTTATTAATATTGTTTTATATTGCATTCTGTTTTACTGCTTTACCTATACTGGGTTTAGCAGTACGTTCACACTACATAAACATTACTGTTACTACTACCACTACTGTGAAGGCTCCTGCTTCAGAGAATTAGGATTGTCATATGAAGGAATAGCTGTTTCGCCCTCTCTTTCCCTCCAAGCAATTCTGCCTAAATTTTATCAAAAAGAGTGTAAACTAACAACAGAGCACTCTTATAGGCAGCTACCCATATCTATACCAAAAAGACCATACACACCTTCCAGCTTTGTCCATATATGGAAAGAAAGCTTCACAATGTTCCAGACTCTGCAAAGCCACAGAGTTAATTGAATCTCCAAAGTGTCTTTGAATCTCTCTGAAGTGATTTAAAGGCACCTCATTCAATTTAACAGCTCAGATTGATTCAAAGATTTGTTTTGGAAATTCAGTTCAGAAGGAGAAGTTCAATCTTCCTTGAACTGAATCACCTATTTTAAATTTCAAGCAGTCCTAATATATTTTGGGTTTTCTTTGTAGTTTAAAAGTTGTTTTAAACCTAATCTAAGGCTTAAACAGTTGTTTTCATTTTATTTCACAGCTAAAAATAATAGAAAAATAATGACACTGTTGGTAAGTAACTGCTGAATTGTGACAATGTGGAAAGGGGAGGGGCTTTGGGGCCACAGAAGAGAATTTGGAGACTGTATGCATGCTCAGATTACCTACCACTACTCTAGAGAGTCTAGACCAGGGTTTCTCAACCAGGGTTCCATGGAACCCTAGGGTTCCACAAGAGGTCACTAGGGGTTCCCTGGGAGATCACAATTTATTTAAAAAAATATTTCAAATTTGGGCAGCTTCACATTAAAGAGGTAAGTTTCATTCTATATTTTTAGTTTAAGAACACTGTTAATGCATATATACAGGCCTACACGTGAATATAACAATTTTGTAATTTCTGGCCTATATTTGAGCCTGAATGTGCAGGGGCTTCTGAAGACCTGAAAAATATTTCAAGGATTCCTCCAGTGTCAAAAAGTTGAGAAAGGCTGGGCTAGATGAAACAGATTTTAAAAGGATTAGAGAAAGGACTGAAGAGAATAGGAACGGATAGCTTTATAACCAGTTGAGATTCCTAAATAGAGACCAACCACTTCATATCCACTAGCCTTTCTGTCTGAAATAGCGACCCATCCACTGTTTAGTTTTAATGCAGTCAATTAAACTTAATGCAGTCAATCTTGGGGCAAAGTATTACAAAGTCCCTGAATATTTCTGTTTCTATCCTACGGTAATTTATCAATTCTCAAGAGCCTTGAATGCCTCAATTTACTTATCTCCAATCCTGCATATTTCTAAATAGATCACTGATCCACCCACTACTGGTCTGTACATTAGTGCATTAATTGGTGGTTGATGTTGTCAGTGTTACGTTAAATTCAAAATTGTGAATGATAAGAATATTTTTTCTTTATTTCTGCTCTCTGCCAGGTCAGGTAGCTATGTGCTATATTCATGGCAGGAGACTGGCTTTTCTGTTTTCGAAACTGGAGTGGAGGGAGTCATTATTCTTTGTCCCTAGATATAACTTGATGCCAACAACACCTTCAATGCACGAATTTTCCCTTCTATAATGTTCCCTTCTCTTTCATCTCACCCTATGACAGTTGTGTGTTGTACACACTCCTCAAAGGACCATCACAGGTGCACTGCAAGATATATATAATCAGACTCCCCTCAGTATGCCTGCCCCTTGATCTCCTGTAGTGAGTGCCATCTTCTGCAAGAAAAGAAAAAGGGAAAAAATACTGCGTATAGTTGCGTGAATACATGTTCATGCTACAAATCAGCAAATAACCTCTGATTGTGCACTGAAATATATCCTAGTTAAAATTCTATGTTATGCGGCATGAAATCAGGATATGTGTGAAATTGCTCCATGAGGTAGTCAGCTACTGACCCCATCATCTTTTCTAGCTGGTGGTTCTGCTAGCACATGATCAAGCTAATTTGGTTAACAACTGGCATTTTGGGCAATGCATAATCATTACCCACTTCCTCCAAGATGTGTCTAGGCTTTCACAAGCCTTTGTGCCAGGATGGTACTGGTAAGATGCTGTGCCATCCCAGCCACTTCCCCATTGGAAGCAGGTATAGAGGGGAATTGGGTGGAGGGGAGGAAATGGAGGGCAAAAAACCTAAGAACTGGCAAAACTCCAAGTACCAGGCACCTATAACCTCCAATCCCCCCTATTCCTTCAGCCACTATTTCTTTTAGCAACCACCCATTAGTTTTCAATCACTCCTACTTCTACCTTGACCAAGTGCTGCTAAGAAATGATCCCCTTTGCTTAACTCTGATTATTTGGGCAATTATTTTGTATCGAAAATTAAGGTGATTTAAACATCAATCCCAGTGCTGGGTTCTAGCATTCCTTAATTTAATAATTCTAATTACCTAACACTGGAATTTTGCTTTTGTACACTTTTAGAAGGTTTGGCACCAAAGGAATCACTGGGGCTCCTTACACTACAAGTTATTCTGATCCTTTACCTGCTTTCTTTTATCCTCCCTTCTTTCCTACTTTTGTTACAAGCTTGATAAACTGTTAACTTCCCATGGTCTTTTTCCTGAGTCTTGAAAACATGTTTAGGTACACTTCTTTTTAAAAAGTATTTTCTTGATCCTTCTGTTTGTTTCACCTTCTGCTCATTGTTTCTCCTTCCCATTTTATCTAAGATTCTTGGGGAAGAAAACCCATTCTTTCTCAGTTCTTGCTTTACCTTTCTACCAATGATCTTACCAATAATCTAAACTCCTAGTTTTTTGTGAGAAGTCCACACTGGTTCATGTCATTAATGACTTGTTGGTGGCCAAAGTGAACCATCTATCATCAGCATTAGTGTTAGACCTATATGTTGCTTTTGACTCCTTGGAGCACCAAATATTACTGTCCCATGGCATTGCAGATACAGCATATCAAAGATTTTAAACTTATCTATCTCACAGAACGTTACTGAATTTGTGGAATGGTTCCATTTCTCAGTCTTTCCCATTGTCAATAAATGTTTCTCAGGGATCAGTGTTAGATCCCTTACTGTATTGTATAATCATCCGCTAAGGTTCTCTGATTTCATATTCCATGTTCATGTACCACATATGTAATGATGACTTTCAGATTTATTCATCTATCACTACCCATACTCTGGATGACATAATGTGGGTATCTCTTCCCAAATACCAGAGGGGTTTTGAATTGGATGTGCTCCCATTATGATTAACTAAACATGGATAAGACAGAGATTGTTCCACCTTCTTCGTCTTACCATTCCTTGTTCTTGTTTCTCATTGAGTTTCAAGACTGCTAGTTACAGGTCTCCCAAGCTGTGAGGTACCTAGGAGTTCAATGACAAGCTGTAAAATCTTTCATTGAAACAAGTGTTAAAATCTGCTATTTCCATTTAAGGAATTTGTTGCAGAATCCTTTGATTTTTCACTACATAAGTTCTTGGTTGTTTGTGTCATGCTTGGATTATTATGGCAGCTTGTTAGGAGACTACTTGAGACCTCACTCTGCCCTTTGATTTATGTCCAGAATGCTGCTGTTCATACTATTCTGGACCTTCCTGGTTTTGCTCCTATCTCTTTTTATCACCAATTGTTATTGCCAAGAAAACTAAAGGGACTAATTCACTTTGTCACTAGGAGTTGAGTTTTGATTCAAGGGAATGTTTATCTTTAACCAGCATTCTAGCATTAATGATCTGACATTTTTCCTTGTCCTGGATTTTGGTCAGAATTTGGACTACAGTCTGTGCTCAGTTTACTATTTCTTGGTAATATCCACATGTTCATATGCATATTTATTTAAAAATGAATAGGTATGTGCCAAAAAGCAGGTAGAGTGCAGCTACCATGCAGACTAATAGCATTCTATACATAAGACAATTTCTTCTCTGGCAACTTCCCCTTCTCCTTCCCCTCACCCTTCTTTTTACTAATGACCTTCACCCTTGTTTGCCCAAAGGGACAATCTCAAAAAAATCAGTTCTTTTATGCTCCTGCATTTGGCAGTTGATGGAAGCTGGTGAGATCTGACTGGACTGGACAGGTTGCTCCGGGGAATGTTGACTCAGATGTCTAACCCTGCAAGGATGTTGTGCTCTTTGGCATTCCTCAGATTCTCTCTGAAGCGCTGAAACTTCAGTCAAGCAAACAGCAAAAGAATATAGGATAATTATCCATACTGATCCGAGCAATGTGGTCTACATCACTGATATTGAAGATATTGATGCTAGTACTAGTTAACCCAGTCTGGATTAGAAAGGGAAACTTCTTTTTCTATTGAGCACATCAATATCTAGGTAATGTTTTAGTGCCATTGCTGTGAAAACAAACAAAACCACTTTGTACAAATATTTTAAAAAATTGAGATTTTATCCCATTAACTCTTTATTCTATACAATGGGAGATTAGATATTCGGAAGCACTCAATGCTTACGATAGCTTCTTGTGCTTTGGAAAGTTTTCTCAAAAGAATGGTCAAGTGCTTTGGTACACCAATTAATATGAGCATCTTCCTTGTACTGGCATGATCTGCATGAAGTCCTTACTGTAGTCCATAAAGTAAAGGCAGACCTTTTTCCTATATTCTCCTGCTGCCTCCATTATCTATCTTATGCTAGCTCTCTGATCCCATGTGTCTCTGCCTTTTCTGAAACCTGCCTGCTTATTTGGCATTTCTCTCTCCATCTTTGGCTTGATTCTTTTTAAATAAGACTTGGCTTTCAGAAAGAATTAGCACAATAGTTCAGTGGTTTGCACATTCTCTTGCATTTCCCCTTTTCAGTATGGCTGTGTACATTGATCTAGTCTTATCAAATGAGAGAATAGATAAAAAGAGGATAAAACATTTTTTTGTTATTATAGAGTCCAAGTAATGAATCAAGCATCTATATGTAAGGAAGGAGAGAGATTAAGAACATAATTAAGCTTGAGAATTTCTTTCCCTCTTTAGGACAGCGAACTCATTTACCTTTCTGTACCTTTTCGGGAAAGCTACTTTGCTGGGTCAGCTTTTGAATATGTACCTTAAGGACACCACACCACAGAGGGAAACTTTTCTTTATTTTTATTTAAAACAAAAGTGTATTTTCAAAAAAGGTATTATATATGAATAGACAGATAATTACTGAAGTTATAAAATTAATGCTTAATATAACATTATAAAAAATGTACATTTTTTGTTCTCATGATATAAAGAAGTATACTTTTTTGAACTTAATGCCGAAATCTCTACTTTATTATTATTGATAAATGTTAAAGAAGAAGAAAAAGAAGAAAAAAGAAAAACATCCCTAAAAATAATATAGATAAATATTTTATTTCTGACCTCCCCCTTCTTTGTACTCCAACAATAAAAAGTACAACAGTACAGATTTGCAGAACCTATTGACATAAACTTTAGAAACCACACTCTAAGTGTTTTTGTTTACCTTGCTGCATAATATATAATATATATGGAAGCCATTGAAACATTTTATTTCAGTCAATTCAAAAATGAGACCAACTAGTTTGTCTGCAAAGTATTGCAAATTTGGAAGGAAGTCCATATCACATCTTTTCCTAAATAACATTGTTATGACTCTCTAGCTGCATTGTTGGCTCATTTAGCTTGACCTCATTAACATTTCTGATGGGATATTTGTCACTTTATTCTCGGCTTTTAAAGATATTCTTTAAAAAATTATAAAGGCTAAGTATGAATTCTTAGTTCCAACAAAATATTCTGAACAAGCCAGGCTTATGTCCATATAACTCCACACCAGGAAGCTGTGCCTCATACAAAGCTGGGATCTTGGTTCATGTGGCAGATTTTTCCATGATCTTCTGCCTGCCAGACATGGACACAATCACTGAACCATTTGATAAACAAGTTAAAATGTGATCAAATATTAAAAATGAGTGATAGATTTAACATAAGGCATCTTCTCAATCTTTTAAAAAAGAGAATATGAAATAACCTTAATCCTAAGCCTTCTATAGGTGTAACACACTTATTTTACTTTAACTACAACAAATTCAAAGAAGTTGTTTAAAAAAAGGGGGAAGGGAAGAGGCTGAAATTGCCATCTGTCCAGAAACATTAAACATTCTGTGGCAAGCAAGCAAGCAAGCAGTCCCTGGCTGCAAAAAAGATTGCTTGGCCCCTGACACTGAGAAGCTGATGCAGGGAAATCTATAGCAACCAGTGAAAAACTCACTGTTCTTTGTAGGTCACATGCAGTTGCTTGCACTATTGGTCTGCAACTATTCCATGTCAGTGCAACCAGTGTGACTTAATTTTTGCTTCCTGTTCTTTTCGCAGACAGAACCAAATGGTTCTAATGATGGAGATCTTCTAAAAAAGGTGAACAGACAACTAAATAATATCTGAATGTCTATATAATTAAGACTACGATGATTTGGGGATTTGGGGACAAAATATTATTAGAATACTTTCCAAAAAAGATAACCTAAGCTGTTGATAACTACCCTAAAAAGATATCATAGGTCATAGAGGGTATTTTATCACTTGAAAACCTGGCTACTGTATTGTTCTTCTTAGACAACAGATCATGAGAACAGATGGGCACTGGGGCACCTGCTACAGGTAGTCCTTGCTTAATGATGGTAATTGGGACCAGAATTTCCATTGCTAAGTGATGCAGTCATAAAGTGGGATCTCATGTGACCGCATTGCTTAACAACAGCAATCCCGGCAATTCCCCTTGCTGCCTTGAATGAATGTTACTGGTGCTTAGCTGAGAAGCCAAGCCAAGCCAAGCCAAGCCATTCACGGCTTGGTCCCTCCCAGCCCTGAGCCTCAGTAAGGTAAGGGACTGCCTCCAACTCCCGCCCCCCACCTACCTCCCCCCGCATCTCTGCCTTTTTGGCCCCCTGCCAACCTGCACTCCACCACCCCAGCTGACCTTGCCATCTTCTTGCTCCCACTGCTGACCAGGCTGGGCTTGGCTGCCTTCAGGTGCAGAAAAATAAAAAAAATGGTAAAGGCAGTCACTTTGCAAAGAGCTGCTGGGTCTGAGCTAGCTTTGTGTTCCAAAAAGGAAAAAAAAATTAACATGGAAAAAAATTAACATTTAAAAATGTTTTAAAGGGTTTATTACAATTGACTTTTTGCTTGAGGAGCTGATTCTAATAGCCAGGACATGTCCTATTATTGTCACAATTTGGGAAGAATTCCACAAGGTTGTTAACAATACTTCAGCTTGGTTACTGCACTGAAGAACTAATATATTCTGCTGGCAGTATTTGGAAGCTATGAAAATATCAAGAATTGTGGACTTTTCACGTATGGGGGATGGCCAAATAATTATTTTACAGTATTGGAAGGAAAATGTACATCTGATTTGCAACAATGGATTATTAGTATGGATTTTAATTAGTCTTTTTTTGACAAAAGAGCAAGAAAGAAGACTTTTGAATACATGTGATCAAGTGTGTGGTATTGTTTTGTTACAAAATAAGTTTCAGATCTTTTTTCCTTTTTCCTTTAATTTTGATGTTATATCACACTGGGAACAGAGTTTATGCATAATTAGTTAATATGCTCTAATCAATAATTATTTTAAAAGTGCATCCTATGATTACCAGGCCAGTAACAACAAAATGCCTATCTAGTTCACACAGAAAACGCCATTGCTAAGAATATTAGAGACTGGCTGAAAGTTCTCCAACATAGTGGGATAAGAGGTATTTTGTTAGTAACCTCTTTTAGACTTGCAGGAGGTATCCTTTTTGCAATGAAGCATTGATCATAGTCATCACTAACTTGGTTAATCCATATCTGGCCACTCTTACCTGCCAGTGTACAAGGGCCAAGAATACACATAGCTGGCCTCCAAGAATCCTGCTGAAATATGTCTAATTGAACTGGACAAGTAGGTGTCAATGATACATCTACTTTTCCTGCTCTAACCACAATATCCAAGTTGGAAAGGATATGAGCAGTTTTTATCCACCAAATGCTTCACAATTTGATCACTTCCCCAACCCAGTGAACCAGGGTGCAAGAATGTCTTTCTCAGGCCTGATTATTGAGTCCACAATTTGTTTTATCAACCCCGCAGAAACATTATCAGTCACCACTGCTTTTAGAAAAATCTTACATCTTAATCATGCCCTCATTTTGCTTAATGTTACATTATCTGGGTCTGTCAAGAGAGGCAGAAAGACTTTAAATAAGCTAATAAGACCTTGTATTAGAGGTTATCTATGGATTGCCTTAGGAGAAGTCAGACGAGAGGCGACATGCTTAATTTTCCAATATTCTGTTCTATTTCTTGTTACTTAATAGAGGTTTCAGTGAAAAATGCCCTTGAAAGCAAATATGAATTTGGGGATTTCTTCTTAGGTAGCTAACCTGAAGAATTTTGAAGAAACAAGTCATTTTGATAAGCTTGGCAAGGTTTCTAATTGTATATTTCTAGCTGAAGCTTCTGAAGCCCTAGGTTTTAGAATCTATCAGACCCAGCCTTGGTATAAAAATCGGAAGACCTGTAAGCATGACTGTGTGCTGTCCTGTGGATTTTGCTCCCAGCAGGTGTTTTGCCGTACAGGAAAGCGCATGATCAAACCTTGGTCTGGAGAGAAAAGAAGACCAACAGCTAGGGGACAAGGAGTAAAATTCAGGTTCCAGCTCATTCCAGTGATACTGCTGAAAAAAAGATTCTTGGTTTTCTCAACTTTTCTCAGGCCTCAATAGTTCCAAACTGGCCTACGCTTTTTTTCCTTTGGCCATTTAAGGAAAGGAAAGCTGTAACAGGTTAAAGCAGTGCTGGCTGGCACTGATACAGGCTGTACTTTGCATTGTACATGGCGGCCTTTGTGTAGAGAGTAACGACGATGATCTTGACAGAGATATGAAGGAACGGTTGCCTAGGCAAAAAGGGGTGAAGTATTTTAAGTCCAGAAATGTGAGATAACATTTGGAAGTGGCTCAGGCAGATGAAGGATAAGAAGAAGGAGGAGGAGGCACAGCACAAACAGACTTGCAAGATTATGTTATTATAGCCATTCTCAATACAAGTAGTTTTCACTCTTGCTGTGGAGTTGATTTCCTGGTCTGGTTTATCCAGTGGGGCTGACACTCTGTGCCTATCAGATGTCTGCAACATTTTCATGGCTCTTAAATACCATCTTGACCTAGAAATTGGAATAGTAAGAAAGAGTCCTAACTCTGCAGGTTTTTGTAGCTCTTTGCTTTTATTATCCAGGCAAATGGATCTGTGCCTGCACCCAAGAGGTTGACCTTTTAGAACTTGTGTAGCTTTTAGTTGATTTTCATCAAGCAAACCTGAGAGATTTTGCTCCTAGGATCTGCCTCCTTTCCATTCCATGTTAGATTTATGGACTGGCTAAATACTAGTAACCAATAATGCAATGTATTAATGCGCAATAGAAACTGCTGTTCCTACAGCCATGTTTGAGTAGAAAGTGCTCCTAGCTTTGCATTCCAGTCATCTTTCTCCTGACATTATCTTCCCACAACCTGCTGTGCTTCCCTTCCATCTTTCAGATCTGCTTTTACCTCATGGACCCAAGTCTAGACTTTTAGAGAGGGAGGTTGTGGTTTAGAGTAGCTTCAAGAGAAAGGTGTTTGGGAGGGGAAAAATGTAAGGCTGCATGCTCATTTCTCTATTACAGATTGACCCTTCTAAAGGTACACTGCACCATTCCCCAACTTAGTGTGTTTGATTACAATTTTTAGCATGCCTAATGATGGCTTTTGATGGAAGCTGCAGTCCAACACATCTGAAGAACATGAAGGTGGGGAAAGATTGGTATATGTTAATGGAGAATTAGCATAAGCCAAAGTTGCATTCATCCAGAATATTACATTCTATTTGTCCCATTGTTTAAGATAGGAGGGACAAATATTTGGCCCTCTGGATGTTGTTGAATTATAATTCCAGCCAGCATAGTCAATGGCAAGGGGAGCTGAATTTGTAGTTCAACCATATCTGAAGGGCCACAATCTCCTGGTTCAGGAAATGATCGCATAAACCAATATATCCCAACCTTGGCAAAGTCTAGCTATGTAGATTTCCTATCCCAGCAATCTCAGCAATGGCCATGTTGGCTGGAAATTCTGGGAGTTGCAATCCACATATCTGGTAATTGCCAAAGCTGGGAAACACTGACATAAACACATTTAGACTTAGTAATTTTATGCTGTTGATACTGCAGTTCCATGAACCTGCCTTAGAGTAATACTGCCCAATTATTTGCTCTTCCGTGAAAGAGAATAAATATGATTTAGTCTGCAGCCATAAACCTTGGTGGTAGATAGAAGAACACAACATCTTTCCTCGGAACTCTGATACTGAGAAAACAAGGAAGTCTGCAAGATATGCAATGGCAACTAATATTAAGCCAGACAGGTTGTCTAAAAAGGGAACATTATTCAGTCTCTTTGTTCCAAGAGTGGCAGAAAGAGAAAGGATGTCCACTTTGAGGAAGAGAAGAACAAAGGTGCTGTCATGACAATAGCTTTTGTCTATTTGAGGGCTTTTGGTTTCTTTATCCAAGGAACAACCAGTCAGAATTCAAAAATCTCCCCCACCCCGCTCTGCATCCCTTTCTTTGTTTCTGTCTCCTGCTCAGCTGTACATCCAGCCTGCCAAGAGTTAAAACTTTCCAGCCTCTGCTGCAGATTCCTTGCCTGCAGCCTGCTGCCCTGAGTCAAATTAATCATGTACTGGGAAACACAGCAGGCATGTACTAGCTCTGGGCATGGTGTATCACGTACTTTCTGGAATCTGTCACATGGGGAGCTTTCTCCTCTAGGCTCAATTGATCCTTTCTCAGTTTGATGCTGTGCTTAATTGTGAGAGGAGCCTGCATTTTTGTTCTTCTTCATCTGAACTTAATGGACTACTCTTGCCAGCCTCATCTGAAGAAGTCTGCCACAAGAGAATTGCCAAGCAAGAAAAGCTTTCTGTCCATGCACAAAATATCCCGTATGTGATGCCAGGAGGACAGCATGGAGATAAACTATATAGAATCTTTCCTGTGCAAGAGGGTGTGATTTTTTCCTTCCACAACAAAGCACAATTCCCTTCTCTGGTAAAACACTTCAACTACCAGCTAGCATTGTTCACTGGGAGAGAAGAAAAGCAGGACAACCCTTCATTCAAAGGGCATCAACAACTATTAATTCCAAAATATGCTGCTCATCTTCAGGTGATCCATGCCCATACTCTGACAGGCCAAATACATTTGGTGTGCATCACAGTGAAAACTGATAGCACACAGTTTGTGGTAACTACTTAATAGGATTTTTTAACATTCCTATGCTTTAGTAAATTTCTAGCATTCATAATTGCAGGTTAAAAAAAATCTCATTATGGTTTCAAAACTATCAGCTTGATCCACCATGATCAATAGTGTAGAATGATTTGCTTAAGTTTCAATGATTTCAATGGATCTATTCTGAGAATGATTAAGGCTGGATCCAACCTTATGTTTTTGAATGTCTGGGGCTACATTGCTAGTTTATCACACAATTTTGCTTCCCATTAATTAGGTCTGCTGTGTATAGGCTCTTCTGCATTCTATGATCCTGTTAAGATGGACTCCAGATTACCACTTAATCTTCTGCCTTGTATCCCTATTGTGATTTAAAATTAGGTTTACTGTCCCTTTGTGGCAATTTACATGATGGAACAGACAGCTGCTAGTAACTCTCACTGACCAGTACCTTATGGGAGGCTTTTCATATCTCTGCTGATGTGCATCACTAGTAGGAGGGATATTAGAACGTAGATGGTACAAAAAGCAACATCATGGAGGAATATGACTGGCTAATAGTCTGCAGCCTGGATTAAAGTGAAATGGTAGACATGAATATATTGGCTGTCACAATTCCCCAAATGTAAACTAAGGAGACATGGTTTATTTTTAATAGCACAACCTCAAGGGATGATGTCTATACTTACACAATAAATGCACTTAAACCAACTCTCTCTATATGTGTTTTAAATTCCACAAAGTTTTTTTTTAATTATAAGGGGAGGGCATATTTTGGCACAATGAATAAGTATGACAGTACACATTGGTAGTGAAGTATCCTCTTCCCTTAGACATAAATGTGCAAGATAAAAAGAACATCTGACTCTAAGAGATCATGAGGAAGATTTATGTTCCAGTAGTTGTGAATCATTCTCTCTTTTTATACATAGCTTGTGGGAAAGGATGCTAGTTCCTAGATTTCAGGCTTGGACTCAGTATAGCCTTGATTTATCCTGCCGTGGGCAGATTGTAGTCCCCTAAAAAGCAGAAATGGTAGCTTTGCATTGGGGTAGTTGACATACTGAGAACTGATTGCAAAGCTCTTTGGTGTTTTCAGCATTGACTGCCTTCTTGTGGTTATTCTTTGCACTGTATCTCCCAATGACCTTTTGCTTTACCATCGTAGCAAATGTCTTCAGGGAAAAGGTGACAATTGTTCCTCCACAGAGTTTGTCATAAATGGAAATACTTGCTTTTTAAAATAAGCAAACACATTCTTTTATGAGCATCTTCTTTCTCTTGGCTTTTTCTCTTACTTTTTGATAAAAATATCAAGGACCAGTCTACATTTAGAAAAATGTGTGTTATTGACTTATTGGGACAATGCTATTTCAGAAAGCAAATGAAGGATTGCACGGTGACATGCCTTCCCACTTCCCTGCACATCAAATGTAATAGGAACGATTCTCTGCTAGAAAGTTTCTATAGGGTTCCCATGCCAAGGAGAGATCTCCCAGAGACAAAAAGCAGCTTTCTTATGTACATGAATGTCTCCAATTTATTTATTTTATACTGCTTGTAAGGCAATGTCTTCTTTATAGATTTTTCCCACACTTGATCTACATTATGTGGTGTGGTGGATCCATGCTTCCCTTCCCACTTGCTAGACCATTCCAATAAATCAAGGACCAGACGAGACCAAAACTGGCATGAATCCATACCCCAAGCTGATCTTCTATCACTTGGCCTTATGCTATAGAAATCACTTAGGAAGCATTGTTCCAGGTGTTCAAGATATTAATTGGTCAACTAGAATTCTCTCCTTGGAAATTATTCGTATCTCTTGAAACACCTCTGTTGGGTGAAATTCTTTAGCAGCTGCTAAAGAATAAGGGCAAGATCCTTTTGTGCTCTGAAGGTCCAGGATATCACCCTGGAAATATCATCAAAGATTAGAATATAAAACTTCTGGATAGGAACAGTGTAAGCCTAGTAAGTAAGTAAGTGAATAAATTTCAGGTGGCAAATTGATAAATGTTGGCTGGCAATATCTATATGTTGTTTTATTTTTAATTACAACTGGCCATTTTTTATTCCTTTAATAAATTTATCAAATTGGAAATTGGAGTTGGTTTGGTCCTTTTCCTTAGCATGGTGGGTGGTTTTATCTAGGTGCCAATTTGTAGGGCATGAACATACCTCATAGAATTATAGGGCTTGAAGTGACCATAGAGGTCTTCTGTACACACATACATACACACACACCAAATGGTTGTCCAACATTTATTTAAAAACCTGCAAGGATGGAGTGCCCATAAATCCAGAAGACAGGTTGTTCTGTTGCTTAATAGCTCTCACAGTCAGGAAATTCCTCTTTAGTTTGAGTTTGGATCTCTTTGTAAAGTTTCTAGCCATTGGTTCTTGTCCTATCCTCAGGCACGATGACTTCCAAATATGGAAAAAGTATGATCTTGCCTACCCTTAGCCTTCTCTACTTTAGGCTAAACATACTCCAGTTTTTTTTAAAACTGTTCTTCATAGGATATAGCCTCCAAGCCCCCCACCATCTGTGTTCTCTGCACACTTTCCAGTTCCTCAGTGTCCTTTTTGTATTGTGGCAACCAAATCTGAACACAGTATTCCAGGTGTGGTATGACCAGTGCAGTACAGAGAACTATCACTTCCCCAATCTCAACATTATATATCGCTGTTGATGCAGCCCAAGATGGCACTGGTTCTTTTGGCAGCTGCAGCACACTGCTGGTTCACTCTTGATCTGTCATCTGTCTACCAGAATACTCAGATCCTTCACACAAATACTATTGCTGAACTAGGTACTACCTGTCTTGTATCTATACATTTGATTCTTCCTACTTAACTGCAGCTTCAGCAAAGGATTGTTACCTTGTTGTGGTGCTGGAGCCTGAGCACCTCAATGATGCCATGAGCTAAACCGTGAAGGGCCACCCAAGACGGGAAGGTCATGACAGAGAGGTCAGACTAAATGTGATCCCTGGGGAAGGTAATGGCAACCCACCCCAGTATTCTTGCCGTGAAAACTAAATGGATCAGTACAACCAGAGATATGTCGGTATACCATTGGAAGATGAGACCCCCAGGTCGGGAGATGGTCCAAATGCTACTGGGGAGTGTAATGATTGCCCAACCCAAATACTCAGACTCACAAGAGGTTGCTAAATGAAATCTGATTTATTAGGGAACTTAGGACAAATACAGAGAAAGCTGAGAATGAGCAAAAGCGCGCCAAATACAAACTTAAAACCCTTGGTGCAAACGTACCCCGCCTCCCTGCCAGCAGCCCCGCCCGTCCCAGGTGCTGGTAACCGTCAGAACTGCTAGCCTGGGAAAGTAACCTTGAACACAACAGATAACCCAAACACATTCCAAAAGCAGAGCCAAGAGATAAATCCTCCCATCCTCCTGTGAAAGATGAAACACGCATCCAGCTAATGACATGCGAAACGTTACGATGTATCAAAGACATTGAAACGGCGAACATGACAGAGGAACAGAGGATGAGTTCAACTAGCCCCAGACGTGATGCCCCAGCTAGCTCAAAGCCGAAAGGACGGCTAGCGGCCAACGGTGATGGTGGTGAACGGCGAATCCGATGTTCTAAGGATCAACAGACCATTGGAACCTGGAATGTAAGATCTATGAGCCAGGGCAAATTGGATGTGGTTATTGGTGAGATGTCAAGATTAAAGATAGACATTTTGGGCGTCAGTGAACTGAAATGGACTGGAATGGGCCACTTCACATCAAATGACCACCAAATCTACTACTGTGGACAAGAGGACCACAGAAGAAATGGAGTAGCCTTCATAATTAATAGTAAAGTGGCTAAAGCAGTGCTTGGATACAATCCAAAAAACGACAGAATGATCTCAATTCAAATTCAGGGCAAGCCATCTAACATCACAGTGATCCAAATATACGCCCCAACCACAAATTCTGAAGAAGCTGAAGTAGAGCAGTTCTATGAGGATCTGCAGCACCTAATGGACAACATGCCTAAAAGAGATGTTTTTTTCATCACGGGAGACTGGAATGCTAAGGTGGACAGTCAAATGACACCTGGAATTACAGGTAAGCATGGCCTGGGAGAACAAAACGAAGCAGGACATAGGCTGATAGAATTTTGCCAAGACAACTCACTCTGCATAACAAACATTCTCTTCCAACAACCTAAGAGACGGCTTTATACATGGACTTCACCAGATGGACAACACCGAAATCAGATTGACTACATCCTTTGCAGCCAAAGGTGGCAGACTTCTATACATTCGGTAAAAACAAGACTTGGAGCTGACTGTAGTTCAGATCACGAACTTATTGCACAATTTAGGATCAGACTAAAGAGATTAGGGAAGACCCACAGATCAGCTAGATATGAGCTCACTAATATTCCTAAGGAATATGCAGTGGAAGTGAAGAATCAATTTAAGGGACTGGACTTAGTAGATAGGGTCCCGGAAGAACTCTGGACAGAAGTTCGCAACATTGTTCAGGAGGCGGCAACAAAATACATCCCAAAGAAAGAAAAAACCAAGAAGGCAAAATGGCTGTCTGCTGGGACACTAGAAGTAGCCCAAGAAAGAAGGAAAGCAAAAGGCAACAGTGATCGGGGGAGATATGCCCAATTAAATGCAAAATTCCAGAGGTTAGCCAGAAGAGATAAGGAATTGTTTTTAAACAAGCAATGCGCGGAAGTGGAAGAAGACAATAGAATAGGAAGGACAAGAGACCTCTTCCAGAAAATTAGAAACATCGGAGGTAAATTCCAGGCAAAAATGGGTATGATCAAAAACTAAGATGGCAAGGAACTAACAGAAGAAGAAGAGATCAAGAAAAGGTGGCAAGAATATACAGAAGACCTGTATAGGAAGGATAACAATATTGGGGATAGCTTTGACGGTGTGGTCAGTGAGCTAGAGCCAGACATCCCGAAGAGTGAGGTTGAATGGGCCTTAAGAAGCATTGCTAATAACAAGGCAGCAGGAGATGACGGCATCCCAGCTGAACTGTTCAAAATCTTGCAAGATGATGCTGTCAAGGTAATGCATGCTATATGCCAGCAAATTTGGAAAACACAAGAATGGCCATCAGATTGGAAAAAATCAACTTATATCCCCATACCAAAAAAAGGAAACACTAAAGAATGTTCAAACTATCAAACAGTGGCACTCATTTCACATGCCAGTAAGGTAATGCTCAAGATCCTGCAAGGTAGACTTCAGCAATTCATGGAGCGAGAATTGCCAGATGTACAAGCTGGGTTTAGAAAAGGCAGAGGAACTAGGGACCAAATTGCCAATATCCACTGGATAATGGAAAAAGCCAGGGAGTTTCAGAAAAACATCTATTTCTGTTTTATTGACTATTCTAAAGCCTTTGACTGTGTGGACCATAACAAATTGTGGCAAGCTCTTAGTGGTATGGGGATACCAAGTCATCTTGTATGCCTCCTGAAGAGTCTGAATAACGACCAAGTAGCAACGGTAAGAACAGACCACGGAACAATGGACTGGTTTAAGATTGGGAAAGGAGTATGGCAGGGCTGTATACTCTCACCCTACCTATTCAACTTGTACGCAGAACACATCATGTGACATGCTGGGCTTGAGGAATCCAAGGCTGGAGTTAAAATCGCTGGAAGAAACATTAACAATCTCAGAGATGCAGATGATACCACTTTGATGGCTGAAAGCGAAGAGGAACTGAGGAGCCTTATGATGAAGGTGAAAGAAGAAAGTGCAAAAGCTGGCTTGCAGCTAAACCTCAAAAAAACCAAGATTATGGCAACCAGCTTGATTGATAACTGGCAAATAGAGGGAGAAAATGTAGAAGCAGTGAAAGACTTTGTATTTCTAGGTGCAAAGATTACTGCAGATGCTGACTGCAGTCAGGAAATCAGAAGACGCTTAATCCTTGGGAGAAGAGCAATGACCAATCTCGATAAAATAGTTAAGAGCAGAGACATCACACTGACAACAAAGGCCCGCATAGTTAAAGCAATGGTGTTCCCCGTAATAACATATGGCTGCGAGAGCTGGACCATAAGGAAGGCTGAGAGAAGGAAGATAGATGCTTTGGAACTGTGGTGTTGGAGGAAAATTCTGAGAGTGCCTTGGATTGCAAGAAGATCAAACCAGTCCATACTCCAGGAAATAAGCCAGACTGCTCACTTGAGGGAATGATATTAAAGGCAAAACTGAAATACTTTGGCCACATAATGAGAAGACAGGACACCCTGGATAAGATGCTAATGCTAGGGAGAGTGGAAGGCAAAAGGAAGAGGGGCCGACCAAGGGCAAGGTGGATGGATGATATTCTAGAGGTGACGGACTCATCCCTGGGGGAGTTGGGGGTGTTGACGACCGACAGGAAGCTCTGGCGTGGGCTGGTCCATGAAGTCACGAAGAGTCGGAAGCGACTAAACGAATAAACAAACTTAACTGAAGAGCCCTACATTTCTTGGCATTGAAGTGCATTTTGCTCAAAAAAGCCCAATGTTCAAGTCTATCAAGAGCCTTATGAGTGCTAGCAATCCCCCTCCTCCCAGCTTTTATTTATTTTTATTATTTTTATTTATTTTATTTATTTTCTATCCCACCTTTATTATTTTTATAAATAACTCAAGGAGGCGAACATACCTGATACTCCTTCCTCCTCCTGTTTTCCCCACAACAACCACCCTGTGCAGTGAGTTGGGCTGAGAGAGAGTGACTGGCCGAAGGTCACCCAGCCGGCTTTCATGCCCAAGGCAGGACTAGAACTCACAGCCTCCTTCTGCAAATTTGCTGAGCCTCCCCTCTGTCCTTTCATCTAAATCATTTATTAAAATGTTGAAGAAAACTGAGCCCAGGACAAACAAATAAAATTACCTGAGAGGAATACTATGTTTCTCCCAAATAATTTAGACAATATGGTAATGGAAGCACATGATTTTCTTCCCCTTGTATAATCTTCCTTTTGGGGAATCACATTAAATGCAGACATTGTCTTCCTTTTATGTAATACAACATGTTGCCAGATCAAGGTGCTTTCTATCACATTAAAATGGCTGCCACACCACTTCAGTAATATTGGAATCAGCAGTGTGTGGAAAGCTCGATTAGATTAGGCTCCTGGTCCAATTGTGAAACATCAGTCATTATTACATATGATAGTTATTAATGTCCTGTGCTGGAAACGTTCTATTAGCATCTCATGTTCTTTTCTTTCCCTTCTTGCCTCCTATGGACTTCCATCTTTCTAACTTAAAGGCAAGGATAAGTCACAATCCAACTAAACCTGGACCCACCCAGCAGTCTCTAAGCCCAACAGAAATCAGGTAAGCGACTCCATTAAAAAATGAAATGGATTTGCAGGCGCAAAGAAGCTAAACAGTTGTTGTCTATTTCTTGCAGAAACGGCTACTATGACTGCCAAGTTTTCTTTGTACGAAGCTGCATGCATAAAGAAGCTGACAAGAGAAATCGAGAAAGAATAAGAGCACTGCAAGGAAGTATCTCAGCATTTCTGTGCTCTGAGGGCAATACAGGGTTGCCAAGAAACCAGATTCATCTCGTTGGCCAGGGGACTGTCTTTCCTATTCCACACCAAAGATTCAGCAGCTGCTTCAGTGCCAGGATGAGTGAACTGAGTGACAAGCCTTATGGGAAAGATGCCTGTATGAATTTTCAGTGTGTGCTTCTGATTACTAATACAATAATACAACAATTTCCAATTTGGGTAGGACCTTATATGCTGCTTGTAAAAAAAAAAAAAACTATTTAAAAATCAGTGGACCTAAAGCAGCTGCCAGTTAGGTAATGCCGATTATTAGAACACTCCAAAAGAGATAAGTATGCAGGGATTGTGAAGAGGGAATTTGCCCCCAAGGTCTAGCTGTTATGTGAACAAAAAATACAGAAGTTGTGAACGTTGGACAAGCCCTATTTGTTACCTCTTTTCCCTCTTGTTGTTTTTTCGTCCCAAAATGTTTCTCCCTTTCAATCACAGCATGTCCCTTTTCTCCATTCCAAAAGTTCGGCTGGAAAGTTCAGAAATGCACCTCTCTGTTGTACACAGAAGATCTTTTTTTCCCCTTACAGATCCTACTGTGAGTGAAATTACTAGGACCACCTGGTCTTAGCCAATTTCATTCACAGGAGGTGTCCAGGATAAACTGCTTCAGTAGTAGGTCAAAACCACTATCCTTGGCTCTCTGCAATACTGATATTAAATTGGGTGGATGTTGCCCATTAAGGAATGACTTGGAGGGAAAATGGTGACCATTTTGTTTATGTCCTCCAGTGGTGCATCCTTTGCGTGTACAATTTCTTCAGGCACATTTTGAACATTCCTCACCCATCTGAGACTAAAACATGAACCCACCATTTAAGAACAACTTGCTTAGAAGAACTGAGAATGATTCTGAATAATTTGGTTTCAAGAAATCTAGAAGGAGGTGGCACACATACTACCTTACAGATTAGAAGCCAGAAAGAAACTAGTTGATAGTGGAGTTCAAAAATAAGAACTCTGGCATCTTGCATTGCTTGTGTTTTGGTCTACCTTTGTACACTTTTGGAGCTCAGTACAGATATTTTGTATTCTAATAGCCAAGTAGAACCAATCCTCTTTGTGCAATGTATAGAATCTATACTGATAACTAAAAATTTCCAATCTGGTAAAGCAGACACATTCCTCGCTCCTAGCTCACCAAATCGCAAGCATGCCCTGGTGACACTTTTTTTCCTTGTGTCTTCCTATGATGACATTGCCTTCGTCTTGTCCCCAATCCATGAGTGAGCAAAACTGTCCTTAGCTATATTGTACCGGTATTGTACAAGTGTTTTCCCCTTAAGCCAATGGAAGCCTGAACATGGATCAAAACTGCTGGGCTTTGTCAGAATGGGGAGCTGCTATGGAGATGGCAAATTTCATGCCAATTTTCTCTCAGCTCAAGGATGTCAGCTCAGCAGGGGAGAAAGGCCCATAGAGAGAACATCTGATTAGTTACACCAAACCTTGTCTGGGAATTACAGAACTCTAAAGCAGTGTTTCTCAACCTTGGCAACTTTAGGATGTGTGCACTTCAACTCCCAGAATTCCCCAGCTGGCATGCAGGGTGGGAAATTCTGGAAGTTGAAGTCCACACATCTTAAAGTTGCCAAAGTTGAAAAACACCATTCTAGACAACAGCAAACTGCTGCCATATGTTTGATAGAGTTGTTTGATCCAGAATTTGATCAATGACAATATATATTCATAATTAAACTATCACAAGACATTAGGTATTGCAAAGGCAGTGTGGATGACCAACTTTCCGAAAGAGGTTTAGATAAAGCGATCAATGGCTATAAATCATGAGAGTCAGATATTACTTCATTATCAGAGATAGGAGTATGGCTTTCAGGGGAACTCAAGTAAGGGGAAAACATTGTGCTTCTGCTTGTGAGCTTTCTCCATAGTATCTTGCTAGCCACTTTGGAAGCATGGAGTCTCCTTTTCAATTGGCTGAAATGGGCACCATGGATGCCAGATCAAGCAGTGCACCTCATTTATTCCTTCCTCTTTTGTCTCATTCTTTATACCGAGATTCATTGGTTACCACGCTTAACTCTTCATTAACTGCAGTAAAATCCTCACTTAGGTCATGCAGAATCCAGAAGGAAAACAACACTTTTGAGATGTTCTGCCAGAAGGTTTGCTGCAACTTGCAACTACGAGATTTTGACCTCTATGTCACTGAATATGGTAAGGACCAGTGTGATGCCTATGGCACTGTCAGAATATTTTAATTTTAAGAACGCATTGTGGGTGCACTCACAAAATGCCTACTTGGCCAATCATGGAATGTCCCATTTTTAAAAAGCAAACTGGTAAGACTGCCTTTAAGAACTTCTCTAGTCTTCCAGGACATTCTTGACAACCTCAGCTTCCCTTCATCTTTTCTCTGGGTAGACTGGCAGACTTCCAAACAAAGCTCTAGGCTGTAGCCTCCTGACATTTTATTTTCTAAGAAGACCTGTGGGCAGCAAGGGAGGTGTCCACAAGTGCTCTGGTGCCTTTAGCTAGCATGTCATTACACTCTTTTCAAAGGGTCCCCTTTTAATTTTGGCACATCAATTTCCATATATTACATAATTACAGTAATTAATTATAATTACTGTCCAGTTTGCCCCATCCCCAATTAAATAGGGATATTAAATCTGGTGAAATCACCAGATTTGGAGACGTTTTCTCCAAAAAATTGTGGTCATGTGGCATGCATTATTTGTGCATATATACATGTGTTCATATGTGTATATGTGTGTATGTGTATGTATATGCATGCATTGGTTAGCAGCCACACTTAAAATTAGTGCTGTGACTAAAATTGCCTGCAAAATAAGGAGTCTCATTTGTAAAATTGACTGATCTCAGTTTGTGTATGTGTGTGTATGTATATGTGTATGTACATACACACACACACATACACACACATACACACACATACACATACATATACACACATACATACAGTATATACACACACATACACATATACATATATACATACACACACACACACACACACTCTTCTGTCACACATAAATTATTCTCTTACACACAGACACATACATACAATTGCACACATTCATCCATTCCAAAAAGACCATGAAAGTCTGGTCTCAACAAGCATAATGTTATCCATGTTGAATTCCACAGTTCTTAAACCCACAAATAAGTGTGGGTTGCTGTTGTGCTGGGAAAGTCTCTTGCCTAGATTATTGTTTAGAGATCTTTGGGAAATTGAGCTGTTTGTGCTTGGGCTACCAGATCTGGGTGGCATAAATCCAGCCATTCACCTAGTGGTTCTCATTTTTTTGTAACCCAGATCTGTAGCCTTTCTTTGTTCCTTCCTTATTTCATTTATTTAATTAATTTGTATGGCCACCCATCATGCAATAGTGACTCTTGGAAGCTAACATAGAATTAAAACTCAGATACTACTAAGCAATAATATACATAATGGCAGTGGAGGACAACAACTCCCATGCCTGGGAAAACATCCATATTTTTAAGGCTTTACAAAACGCCAACAGGGTCGGGGCCAATTGGGTCTTGGGTCTGGCGGTCTGGTGTTCAAGAGAGCAGGTGCTGCAACAGAAAAAGGCTGCTTCCTAGGTCCTGCCAGAGAGCAACAAGCAAACAAATGGGAAGTTGTCTTTGTGCCTGGGGACAAATACAAGAAAATCTATGCATGCTAATTCTGTAGATCCCAATGAGTTCAGTAGGTATTGCCCAATATCATTTTATGCAGTGGAGAGCATCCTTGCCCTTGATGGCTCTCTCTTTGTTGGAGAACCTCTGTAATATAGCTTGTCCCCCATCCTTCTCCTTTGAGTCTCTGAGACTCTTCATTGCAAATACTCACCCTCTGCATCTATAGGATGACAAGAGAGTGGGGTAGGGCTAGCATGCTCATCTGAACCCTCTTGAAGGTTCCAGAGCTGCTTCTCTGTCCTGCAGGGGTGTCCACAGGCTATGGTCAAGAGGCATCTGTGACTGTGCAATTGAAGCTCCCCCCAGTAACAACACCAACTCTCAGACTGTCCAGTTTTCCCAGAGATCTGGGGATATATCAAAGGAATGGGGCTGGGGCTTTAGAATAGGTGGCTCCAAAATCTCAGCCAACCTACCCAATGCCATTCCCCCTTTATGTTGTTATCAAAGCAGCATCACTAGAGTAGTGATTGAGACCATTTTTCCTCTGTTCTCAAGAGAGTATTTCCATAACTTATTCTCCCTCTGTGTCTCTCCATTCCCAGTGGTATGCAGCACCCTATCGTTCTTAGATGTACAAGTGCACTGCAAGTTATGGTTGTTGGGACCCTAATATGTTTTGCAATTAGCATTTCTACAACATGTGTGTATAACATGCTATATATAGTGAATTGGTGAAATTCTAATAATGCACCTGCATTGTTGGTTATGTATTCCTTTTCTTATTGCAGTTTGAGAAAGAGACAGGAATCCAATGGCCTCTTAATGCTACAAAGTGAGTGTTTGGCCAAGGCAATTTTCAGTCTTAGGAAGTTTGGACTCATTGCTCAGCCTCTTTGCCAGTATTCGATTTCAGCTTTCCAGTATAATCCCCTTAAAAGAATTACAAAACTATTATTAGGCTTCTTGGTGGCAAGAAAAAGAACCTGATCTGTTTGAGGGAGAACATATTAAAATCAGGTTCAATTTTGTAACATATTATAGAAGAAAATAATTGGTAAATACCTAGGAATCAAACTATCCACTACTGTAATTTGATAAAATTTCCAGTAGTAGGTTTTCCTTGTTTTTCCAGAGGATTCAGAAAAAAAAATTAAGAACAAAAATAAAGTGATTTAATGTGATATGCATTCAATATTAGTTTGAATAACAAAGCTGCTAAATTGGGGATTATATTATTCCTTCCTCAAAATGCTTTTGATATGATATTAACATGATTTCAAGATCCTATAATGTTCCATAAAAACTTCAAAGATCTCATACAAAATGAATTACATAGAAAAATTGACTGATCACTATGCATAGTATACATGTATAGGACATATAAACCATGTCTCAGATTTCTACATGTATATGATTGTGTGTGTTTATGTAAGAGAGAGGTGATGTTTTTTTTTTTTGAGAACAGCATATTAGGAACAAAAGGGAGGTTTGCAGATTTATTTGAACACAGGTCTTCTTGAATATAAAACAATAAAATGGGTCAGATGAGACTACAATTGTGATTTTTCTCATTTAGAGGTCATAATAATTTAAGCTAGAGTACATTAGAAGATTCAAAGTAATCAGTTTAGAATGGTCACTTTGAGGATAATGTCAACAAAGATGGTCCTTCTATCTTGTTTTGGCAATGTAATTTTGAAGATAGAAGGGTCTTAAACAATTTCTAGCTAAATTGGCAAATGAATATGGGATATGTGATCCCAAACCTTCTGGATTCCTTCTTCAAGGCCTCTTTTCATTCATTCATTCATTCATTCAGAAGGGACAAAGAAAAAAATGAAAAAAAATCAAGTTCTACAACATTATTTAAAGGGACTAAAGATCATGATTGTTTGAAGTAAAAGGAAGGGATATAAAGTTGGGTTATTTGATTAAGGCTACAATACAGTAGATATGTTGCTATCTCTGGTAACCCTTAATGGACTTTTGCTGACATCAGGACTGAAATGACAAGGTTTTAGAGATGGCAATTAGCATTCACTCTCTTTTTAAGAGGACAAGACATGTACTTTGCATCAGTTTTAAGGAGCTTGGAAATGCCTTCCCACCAAGTTGTCTTTCAGCTGTTCCCTGATTATATTTAATTCGTTAAATAATTAACGAAATTAATGAAATGTTCTTTACACTTTGGGAAGCTTCTTAAAGCATACAAAGAAAAATTTTCTGGTATGTTTGTTTTCACTGGAATGTATGACGTTTGCCTGGTTTCATAACCTGAGAGTCCATTATTAAAAGGTGTTTTCCAAGTCCTTGAGGTTGGTTGGACCTCAATACATTTAAACAGTGGTCTGCTCAAACAACATGCTTAATTGGATCAGGTGGGGGGAGTATAAACATGTAATGTGAACTATGCAACTGAGACAAATGGACGGCTTAATTAACCTAGAGGAGGCTAGTTTTAGTCAGAAACATGGTCTTGTTTGGAGCTGAATTAAATTCTTAGTCAACAAACATCTACAAGCATCCACTGACCATACAGACTCCCACAATATTGTAAATGTATCCAACCACACGGACGCAGTGGCGCTGCGGGTTAAACCGCTGAGCTGCTGAGCTTGCTGATTGGAAGGTCGGCGGTTTGAATCTGCATGACGGGGTGAGCTCCCGTTGCTAGTCCCAGCTCCTGCCAACCTAGCAGTTCGAAAACATGCAAATGTCAGTAGATTAATAGGTACTGCTTCGGCAGGCAGGTAACGGCGTTCCGTGTAGTCATGCCGGCCACATGACCGTGGAACTGTCTACGGACAAACGCTGGCTCTTCGGCTTTGAAACAGAGATGAGCACCATCCCCTAGAGTCAGACACGACTGGACTTAATGTCAAGGGAAACCTTTACCTTTACCTTATCCAACCACACACTCAGCCAAGCTGAAGAATTCATTCTTCCCTGAGCCTAAACCTTTTGCCTCACTAAACCTCCACAAAATATACAACTCTATAGGGATCTTGAAACATTTTTTCACTGCTTGAGACTTAAGGAATACTTTGAAGACAAAAAACAAGACAGATATTCAGCCATCATCAACCTCTTCCTGCAACAATACACAACTACAAATCACACCAACTCCCAAATGCATTTTTTAAAAAGGTATGGGTGCCCCAGGTAGACATAACAGTGAACTGGATTCCTACACTGAACGCTTTTACCAGTAAGTTCAAACCACAATCATCAGTTAAAAGAACTCCCCTTATGCAACAAGCTCAGCAGGGCAGAATGAGATGCTATCTAAGTCCTCAAGAAGAACAGCATCATGCTGATAAGGTAGGGGCAGTTGTCATTATAAATAAGGTGTATTATGTCAAAGAAGCTGGGAAGCAATCTTCCAATACTACATTCTACCAACTTCTATCCTCAGATCTCACAGCAACATATCGTAAAGAATTATACAACCTGATGAAGGAATTTTCCAAGGACATACAAGTCCCTGCTGACATGAAAACACCCTGGGAGTCCTGATCAGGCATCTTTTACCTACTTCCTCAAATAACACAAACCAGGAAGTCTAGGCTGTCCCATTGTCTCAAGTACTGGAACTGTCACAGCTGGAATATCAGATTTCATGGACTTTATACTTAGACCTTATGCTACTAGCATTCCCAGCTTGATAAGAGACACCACAGAGTTCCTAAGAAGACTGAAATCCATTGGCAATCTCCCTAACAACACCATTTTAGTTTCCATGGATGTTGAGACACTATACACTAATATCCCCCACAAACATAGACTTCATCAGGAACATCATCACTGATGTTAACAAAGCATGCCTTGCTACCAGACTGTATAGCTTTGTACTCACCCATAACTACTTCATCACTGGCAATAACTTAACTGTAAATTAGTGGCATACCAGTGAGCACAGCCATGGCTCCACAATATGCCAACATCTTCAACATATTCTATGCCTTGACCTAGAATAGCAAAAAAAGAGAGGGAGGGGAAAGAGTAAGATGGCAACTACTTGATAGAAAGAAGGGCGGAAGTAATAATTGTATATTTTCTTTCCTTTTTATTATCTTTCCTTTAATACTTTATGCTTTCACTGTATTTGAAAATTCTAATAAAAATAAATTTTAAAAAAGTAGAAGAGGCTGACCTAAAATAACACTTTCTCAACTCTGAGAAAACCCCTGAAATCCTTCTTTTAACTGAGATTTTTTTTGATAACTTTTTCATCATCTGGACCCATGAAAAGGAATAATGAAATTCCATTGTGACCTTAACAACTTCCACTGCACCATTAACCTTAGCCTCAACCTTTCTACAAAACAAGTCTACTTCCTTGAGGTCATGGTAAAACTACACAATGGCTAAATAAATATCACATCATGCAGGAAACCTACAGATTGCCATGTATACCTACATGCTTCCAGCTTCCACCCAGAACACATTACCAAACCTATTATCTATGGGCAGGCTATATGCTATGACTGAATTTGTCCAGACCCACTTGACAGAGATGCTCAACTGTTGGAATTCAGCCAGGCATTCAGGAGACCGAACTACCACCCAATGAGATCAATAGACAAATCAGTGGAGCCAGATCAATTCCCAGGGAGACCTATTAAAAGACAGACTACAAAATCAGAACAGAACACACGGGTTGTCACTTCCAGATCACAATTCAAGCCATTCAAATACATTATTAATAAGCTATAATCCATACGAAACAATGACACTACAGTTTCTCAGGCATTGGATGGTAGACCCGTACCTGTGTACAGGCAACTGCCCAACCTGAAGCAGATCCTCAGAAGCAACAAAAACAACAGAATCATGATGCTGACCTGGGAATCAGACAACACACCCAGATGTCTACGTTGTCCCCCCACTTATACCAACTGCACTATCATAGGCCCCCAAAACTTCACCCACAAGACTAGAGACACCTCCACATGCTCTTCTTCCAAAGTGATACAGTATATGCCATCATATGTCGGCAATCCTCCTCTGGATTCTATCTTGGGCAAACAGGTCAGACTTGTTGCAAAATAATGGGCAAGTTTGACATCAAGACCAAAAACAAAGACAAAGTAATACCAGAGCTTTTTAGCTTTCCAGGACATTTGATTACAGATTTCAACGTTACCATTTTAGAACAATGAAACTACACCAGCATTATAGAGTAAGAGACTGGGGGACTCATATACATCAAAAAGTTTCAGTTTCTCTCATAAGGTTTTCAACACAATGAGATTTTAACACATTGTGATTGCTAATTGACAAGGGGCTTTTAATTTGTCTGACATGTAACCTGCATCTTCATTACCGTCCTTCCTCCCCTTGCCCCATCTCCTTTTCAGATCCTGCATTAATGTAACCATTTCATGCATCTGATGAAGTGAGCTACAGCCACAAAAGCTTATGACATTTAATCAAGTATGTTAGTAAAAAAAGCTACCAGTTCTTCCTGATTTCTGGCTACTGTAGACTAATTCAGTTTTCCTTCTCTAATAACTCCCCCTGTGTAATGCAAAATACTTACCAGGGATTGAATTGATTTTTTTTCTCACTGCTGAAAGGAATAAAGATGGTGAGGCGGTAACCAGTGATTCCCATGCTAGAGAGAATAGCTATCTACACATAGATCAGGTACTTTTCAAGGCCATCAAGAGAATGGCAAGGTTTCTGTCGATCTGGAAAAGTGGGAGGAAAAAGTCTAGGAATTAAACTCAGGAACATAGATTTATAATATTTTGAGTTTTGATTTCTGTGTGTTGCAGAATAAATCATCTATGTACATTGTCTCATTCCTGTCAGCAATAAACAGACTGATGTTGCTGAGTCACGTCTGTCAGCTTGCCCATAGGTTATCTCTAGGAACATCCATCTTGGTTTCTTCAGTAATTTTCACCACTCCCACAATTTAGAGAAATGAAAAAGTCATGTGACAGTTTGGTTGGTAACCAGATCCCGAATATATCCATGGTGGTGCTGGCCCAGACTGAACCCTTTGTGACAACTGGGAGGACTAAAACACTGGCCACTGCAGAGCAAACCTAGCCATCTTGTAACATATTCTTCTGGTTTGCAAAAGTGGAGAAAGGGATGTCTGAATTGTTCATGTTCTCTGAACATGGCCAATATGTACTTAATGTAACAGTTTAACCTTTAGATAGGGAGTAATGTGGACAAGATGATTTTCATCTAGGCTGGGAAATTCAATCCCCTTAACCTAATTTTGAAAAGGAATTGAGAATGCAATTAAAGAAATTCTGGGCTATGAACTACCATTAGAACCTTTTCATTATTCTTTGGATTATGTAAGGGATATTGGCACCAAATAAGAACACAAACTGATTAATAATTTGCCTGACAAAGTCAGGGTAAACTTAACATTCAAGTTGAAATCAAGTAATATGGCAGTTGAAGACTAGATTTAACAGAATCTGATACTCTTTGACTGAAGCTGAAACATAATAGAGAGAAAGAAGGAAAAAAGGACTAGATTTAGGTGATTTTAAACATTTATGAGAAAGTATTGAGTGAAATGGTTTGTAGCTAACATAAATAGTGTCTAGTTTTTTTCTGATGTCATCAGTACCTGTTTTAGCTTGTTTATCTATTTACATATTCATATCTTCTATTTATAACTGATATTTCTGTCAGATTGAATTTATTCATATATTGGTTTAAAAGAGATATATGCTGTTTCCCGTACCTTACTTCAGTGCCATTTTTTAAAAATCTGTTCAATCATGTCTGATTCTCAGTGACTATCTGGACTAGTCCCTGCAGTTTTCTTGGCAAGATTTTTTCAGAAATGGTTTGCCACTGTGTCCTTCCTAGGGCTGAGAGAGAGTGACTGGCCCAAGGTCACCCAGCTGGCTTTTACATTTACAAGCCATTTACAAATACAAGTCTTTTACAAATAAATTTTAAAAAAACAATAATGTAACAATATTAAAGTAATTAATATAAAACATATGCATTAAAGCAGAAGGGAAAGGAAAAATAAATAACAATAAAAAGATCTCTCTCTACCATTTCCACAGGATGAATTTCACTGATTTCTAGAGGTGAGCTATTTAGAGTTGTCAACGTGGGCACCTACCTGTAAGAAGGACTTCTAAAGCATTGCTGCAAACTATTAACCTTCTTAGGGTCTCAGTCACATGAACATGTAAAGCAAGATGAGCAACCTGATTCCCTCAAAATGTTTTGATGGTAATTCCCAAAGGTTTAAGACAAGATGGAGAATAGTTAGGTATAATGCCAGTTATAGACCATGGCCAGTGCAGAATATCTGACTCCTCTTAGTGTAAAGAGTTATATAGTAAAATAGATTGCTTTGTAATAAAACAGTGGAATATATGCAACAAATTATTTGCTATATTGGGCAGGATACAGACTTCAGAAATGAAGAATAGACACATTGAAATAAATGGGTTTTAAGTTATTCATTATTTACTTTGCTGTCAGTGCATGACAAGCAGCCCAGAAGCCAGCTGAGCCAAGTGCTCAAGGACCAGCTGAGCCAATACTAAGCTGGCTGAAACTGCACCACATCCTAATCTTAGTCATTTCAGGCTGGGTGCAGCTCAAGGATGGGTTGTTGTTGTTGTTGTTTTTGGCACTCCAGTGGATTCATTATGCTTCGAAATATGCCTTTCGCCTTGCCTATTTCTGTGTTGACATTACACACAACCCTCTGTCTGGGGGAGTAGATTAGATGTGAAGAAACTTGGCTCTTCCCTTGCCCACTCATCCCAAACTCTAGTCTTGCTCTGACTTCCAGGCTGACAGCTCATACAGTCAGGAAGTTTCTCCTGATGCCGGGCCAGAACCTGCTTCCGTGTACTTCTCACCCACTGCTTCTAGTCTAGCCCTCTGGGGCAAAAGAGAATTAAGTCCATTCTCTCTCCTATGTGACAACCTTTCGGATCTTTGAAGAGTGCTAGCATATCTCCCCTGAGTCATCTCTTCTGCAAACTAAACATCTCAGGTTCCTTTAACTGTTCCTTATAGGGCTTGTGTTCCAGTCCCTGATCATTCTGGTCGCACTTCTCAGAAGTCCCTCTAGTTTGCTTACATTGTTTTTTCAACTGCAGTGCCTAGAACTGGACATAGTATTCCGAGTGGGGCCCGACCAAATCAGGGAAGTATGGGACAGTTATGTCCCATGATCTGCTGCATTTGCTCCTATTAATACACTCCCAGATAGCATATTCCTTCCTTGTAGCTGCATCACACTTCTCACTCATGTTTAACTTGTGATCAACAAGGACAACCAGGTCTTTTCTACAAGTACTACTACCAAGTGCGGTCACATGCCTACATTTTTCCTTCCCAGGTGCAGAACTTTACATTTCTCCCTGTTAAATTCTATCCTATTTATTTCAGCCTAGTGTTTAAGTCTGTCTGTGTGCCTTCAAATCAGTGTTGGTTCCTGGCGATTGCTGAGACTGGCCCCTGCAGTTTTCTTGGCAAGATTTTCAGAAGTGGTTTATGGTTACCTCCTTCCTAGGGCTGACAGACTGGCCCAAAGGCACCCAGCTGGCTTTGTACTTAAGGCAGAATAGAACTCACAGTATTCTGGTTTCTAGCCTGTTGCCTTAACAGCTACAGAAAACTGGATCTCCAAGTCTGTCTCCATCTTTGTTCATCTTTTTCATCTAAGGTTGATAAAAAAGATTCAGGAAAAATCTGAACTTAAGTGTGGATTTGCTGAAGTGGCCTGAATATGAACTTTCTGGAAGCTTTGTTATCTGTGTAGAAAATCCAGGGAACAGAGTTGGCTCTTCCTCATTTCTCCCTGATTTCTTCTGCCACATCCTGTTGACATTGCCCTCCTTTTACCTCCAGCCAGCTGAGGCAGCTTAAATTTGTCCTCTGCTTTTCCCATGTTAAAGCCATTTTCCCCCTCTTCTTCCAACACAGTTTTGCTGTGATTGTCATGTGGCATGTTTCACAGCTGATTCGATGAGGGATTGAGATCTGCTCAGCTGCCTTGGCCCCCCTCCCTTCTGACTGCTGGAAACAGGCCTCTTTGGCTTAGGCTGCAGCAGAGCCTACCGCATGGCTTCCCAGAGGGATCTTCCCACAGAGTAGCTCACCAGAGCTTTCCAGAGCACTTGACTCCTTATAACAAAAGTTGAGAGCTGTTTGGAAAGAGAACCATGCACTTGTATTTTAAACAAGTGTTTAGCGCTCTTTTGAAATGTCACCAGACCTGTTTTTCCAGCATAGGGTTTAAAAAGCAAGACTGGTGCTCTCTTGAGAGTCATGTGGTGCCCAGTCTATTTAAATCAGGAAAGAGAGATGTGTTCTGCCAACTGTTGGTTGCTACTTCTGTTTCCTTTGGGTGTCTTATAATTTTTCTGCTGCTTCTGCTGACAAGGAGTTATGAAGGACCTTACCTTTTACTGTTTTTATTACTCTTTCTCTCTGTCTGTGTGGCTTTCCCTACTCCATTCTGTCTTTTGTCACTAGGTGCCATAGTGAGGAGTGTGGCTTTTATACCTGGGGCAAATCGCAGTGGCATGTACCCTATGGCCATCTGTTGTGATGCAGCCTGCACAAGCTGCCAGCTCAGACACACATTCCCCTGAGTGAGGCATGATTCTGGGTCATGGGCAGAGTCAATTTCCCCCAGCCTCTCCTCTGTTCTAGAGAGAAAAAACTATGGTCACTTCAAAACTAGGGGCAGAATAGGAAGTATCTCAAATTCATGACTGAATTGGGGTAATATCTAATCCAATGTGATATACAGTGTTTTATTGGGTTTTAAAGCTTTGTCTCTCCTGCTCATTTCGGACAGACACATCCCTACATTAAAGTTCAGCTAAGATTTAATAATGTGGCGGCCTTGGTGCTCTCTGAGTTTGGTTGTTTGCTTGCAGACATTTCATACATCATCAGTGCAAGTGAGTGTGGGGTTTGCTCTCTATTTATATACAGTAGCTTCCCCTGCCAGCTTTGGTGGGGGTGTGGTTTTCTCCTAGGAAGTTCCTGATTAGGGCATTGTTCTCTGCTTGATTGTTTGTCTGGTGTTGATTCCTGCTTATCTGGGTGTTGGCTGCCAGAAAGGACGTGTTCTGGCCTTTGGATTTGGCTTGGTCTAGGATGCTGACAGTTTCCCAGTTGAAAGTATGGTTGACTCTGTCCATGTGTTGTGAGATAAAGGAGTTTTCATTGTGTCTCCTGACTGCTAGTTGGTGTTCGTGGATGGGCTCTGCCAGTCTTATGCCAGTCTGTCCTACATAGTGGCTGTTATAGTCCTTGCACTGTATGTTGTAGATGACTCCTCTTTTTCCTTCTTGGGTTACTGGGCCTTTTGGTTTACTTAAGATGTTTTGGGGGTTTTTAGTTGGCTTGTGTGCTACAGTGATGCTGTATGGTCGTAATGGTTGGCTGGTTGTTTCTGAGATATTTTTGATATATGGTGGAATTGTCCTTTTCACAACTTGTGTTGGTTGTGCTGTAGTGGGTTGAGCGGTCAGGCACTTTTTGATAAAGTTGTGCGGGTATCCATTTTGTTGGAAGGTGTTGTATAGGCGGTCTGCTTCCTTTTTCTGGTGTTGCTGCAGTGTGTTTGTACTCATTTGAATAATGTTCTTCCACAGGTCCTCTTGAAAAAGGAAACAGACCACTTACACAGCTCCTTAGAAAGGGAGAAGGGATTGATTGTTACTTCTGTGACAGTTTCTTCCAGAAAGATCCATGACTGAACATTCTGAGTCCAAGGCAATGACCAAAGATATGTTAGGATTTGGCATTAGTGTAGAAAATGTTACCCTGAAATAAAATACAAGCTTTCCTCTAACCTTAATCATTGGGGCAGAATTAATGTTAGGAGTTCATTCATTTCTTGGAAAGAAATTGGATCTACACATGTTAAAATTCATTAAAATTAAAATTCAGCATGCCTTACTTTTCTGATGCTTCTGCTCTTGTTGTTCTCATCACTTTAATGCTTCCATCCCACCAGATTCTAACCTCTGGGGTGATCTGCAGAGCTGATGTGGCAGAGCCTAACATTGCAGAAAGCTGTTTCCTCCTCATGAAAGTGTATGTCAGTCTGTAGTTAATGCTGCTTTTGCTGATCCCCGGTATAGAGAGATTGCAGTTGCTTTTCCTGTAATCCTGAGAGGAAAATACTCCAGGGAAGCACTCCAGCTGTTGCTGCTGCTGCTTTTGATGATGGTGACAACTTTGTACATTCACAATGTCTCAGTATCTAGCCACCACCCATTTTAATATGGGAAGAAAGGCTTTCTTGTCCTCACTGTAGGATACCCAGCCTCATGTTCACCAATCCCACAATGAGGGTCCAAGAAATACTGTGCCAGGTGTTCTTACAAACACATGAGTAGCTCTAGGAGGAGGCACAAAATCAAAAGCTCAGATGAAATCCAAACTATTTCAACACTGAAAAAAGGAACACTTGCTTTTATAAGCATTACTTTAAAAGAAAGATAACTTAAGAATGCATTCCAACTTGCATTCAACATTATTTATGGATTTGTTCATTTAGTCACCCATGAGTACATTTCAAGTCTATGGAACATACATTAGCCTTGTGACCCCCCCACCCCATAACCCCCAGCCCAGGGGATACAAGGAGCATGACTGATAACAACATGTGGGGCTGACATTTTTGCCCTCACCTTTTTTGCATTTCTAGGGGTTTAAGGTATTAAAAGATAAAATGGGTACCTTAAAGATAGCAGAGTCTTCAGGAATTCAATTTGGTCTTGTAAAACTTCTGCAATGGAGAAAACACCCAATTTAGGAGAGAAATATGAATTTCTTAAGGGGTTCCATAGGTAACTCAATCCTCTACAAGATTTAAGGCACTAATTTCTATTTTACTACCATCTTGTAAAATGCAGAAGAAAATCCACATATTTCAGCCCCATCCACCCCAAGAGGGAGCTGGAAGTTACAAATAAGGTGCTTGAGGGTGGCCTGTGGGTGCCCACAACTATTCTAGGAACTAAAAATCTTCCTTTATTTTCTCCTTACAACAACTTAAGTGGAAGGCTGAATTGACAAGTAGTACTTGGCCCAGAGTCATCCAATAATCACAATGGTAAATTGTGAGCCTAACCCTCCATAATGGTAACCTAACACCTTAACAATTAGGCAACTTTCTTCTGCATTCAACATTTCAATATGCAAAGCACAATACTATGTCCTTCAGGCATAATACTGTCTTCCCACTTTTTTGCCAACCTCCCCTCTAATTAATTTCCTCACTGCTGTGAAGAGACACATTTGATGCAATTAATGCATGAAGTAACTAGTGGGTCCATTCAGTTCAGCTCTCTATGCAGGGGGACACAGGGAGCCCTTGCTGGAGGAAAGTAGCTGCTCTGGCACAGAGTTCACCCTATTAGGGAAGTCAGATCAGCCTTCTCCCAGTCAGGAGGGGTTGATTGGTTGTCAAATGAACGAATACTTTCCTGAGCCTCTCCTCACCCTCTCAAAGGTGAAGGATGAGGTATGGCTGATCCTGCTGGCATTTTGTCGGAAGACCAACCAGATTGGAAGATGCTTGTCTTTCCAGTGTGAAGAGGAAGGAGATGGTTCAGGTGGAGCAAAGAGAAATGTTCAGCACTGGTGCAGAGGGAGTAGACAGATCCTTGCTTATGACCCACAAGGTCAGATGGATAGCCTGGTAGACTAGATTAGGCCCACAGGCAAGAGATTCTACATCCCTGCCTTTCACCTTTCAAATAGTGTTCCTTACTAGTCAACTTAATTGTAATGTATAGTGAGCTAGTAACCCTGTAACCTTTCACTCACCTACATTTTAGGCTAGTTGCTCACTTTCTTTAAAAAAACGATCTGGCCATTCGTGCCCTCATAGTCTACCCAAGTGATTAGTCTGGCGATGTACTTTGTGAGGTGCTGCCTTTAATGAGATTGGAATTTCCATGTGGGGCGGATTCTTTCTGAACACCTCTTTACAAATACAAGGAGGCACATGTGTGGCTCCAGTGAGTTTATGGGCACATTTACCTAAAACTGAAATGAACATTGTCTTCCAGATTCTCCACAGTACACTGAGTTTGTTTCAGGTATTTTCTGAATTCTCTCCAAGGCAGCTAAGTAGCTTGCTAATTCACTCTGCTAAATCCTTTCCAGAAATTTGGTGAATGAGCAGGACCTTGGAGAGCTCTGAGAGAAGCCAGCAAAATGCTCGCCTGACTGAAAGCCCTCAACGGAGCAAGCAAAGATTGAACTGAGGGTGGTTGTCCAGTCCAGGAGTCCAGTCTCACCCTTCCTTCCCAAGTTCAAATAAGCTCTTTAGAAAGTTTCAGACACTGACTCTAGTAGTGATGCAAAGGAACAAAAGATAAAAATCCTTAGATGTTTTCTGTCAGCTTATACTGCTGTGATGTACCAATAAAAGTAAGGAAGTTAGTGATTGCATAACTGTTTGTAAAAAAAATCCTTTTTATCATTTTATAAAAAGTGTCAATCTAGTAAGTCAATTTCCAGTCTAAATCATAAAGCTCTTCACCATAATTTGAAAAGAATAAGTCAATAAAAGAGAGGGACGCGGTGGCGCTGTGGGTTAAACCGCTGAGCTGTCGATCAGAAGGTCGGTGGTTCAAAACTGCGCGACGGGGTGAGCTCCCATTGCTAGTCCCAGCTCCTGCTCACCTAGTAGTTCGAAAACATGCAAATGTGAGTAGATCAATAGGTATCGCTTTGGCGGGAAGGTAACGGCGTTCCGTGTCGACATGTTGGCCACATGACCCGGAAGTGTCTACGGACAACGCCGGCTCTAACGGCTTAGAAACGGAGATGAGCACCGCCCCCTAGAGTCGGACACGACTGGACTTTACGTCAAGGGAAACCTTTACCTTTACCTTTACCTAAGTCAATAAAAGAGGACCTTAGCTATGTTGAGCATTCCAAAATTGAGTCCCTGAAATTCCTGGAACAGGTCAGACTAATTCCCTCAGGTTGTGATGGTACTATAGTCTCTTTAGCTTTTCCTAGCACAGACATTTTTGTCTGAGGAGGTGTTTTGGGATTCATGCTGAGGGGAGCTCTTCCTCTATCCAATATGCTTCCTTCTCAGTGCCTTCCAGATTGTGACTGATTCAAGCTGGAAATCATGACAATAAATAAGCTTTTGCCATCAAAAGGGTACAGTTCTCTAGGAGATATTTTATTTGCTGGGACAGCTGCTTTACTCTGACATAACACCTTCTCACTGTAACCAAGAACACATAGGATATTTTCTAATTTACTAACAGGTGGATGGCACTGACATTTATTGGGTAAAATCCGATAAAAACAGCCCTTTCCTCCATAATCACTATGATTATGATGATGCACTGTGAAATAAGCAGGGTAGCTAGATTACATATCCACAAACTATATAATAATGTTACCTGACAAGCCATTTCTCCAGCCAAAAGGCTCCTCACCCTTTCTCCCCTCTTAAATGAATGTCCTACCTATAGAATTATTTAAAATGCAAATGGACATTACCTTAAGATAATTATTAGCAACTCTGCAGTGAAGACATTGTCAAGGTTGATTCTTGCTTGGTAACCTTGTTTTCTTGATCTACTCTATGCAGACCATGGTCCTGTAACACAGAAGCCACAGGCTTCTAAGGGCAGCGTTGGTAGAGTTGGATTTTCTCAAGCAGTAATACTACTGCATTTGTGTATGTAGGGAGGCACACCCACCTGTCTTCAGAAGAACGCTGCAGGGGAGAGATGCTGGAAGCTGTTCCACTTGAGCAGATGGCTGAACAACTCTGGCTGCAGAATAAATTGGCTATGACGGTCCACGGGCCAATCACAGATGGCTGGAATTCTAGCGATGTCCCAGATCTCCAGAAGAGATGAGATTTGCTGCTTTCTATCATTGGTGTTAAAACATGCTCAGATTTTACTTACTGAAATAATTTCCTCCAGACAATTTACTATGTTTATGCATTTATTTTATATTTGCATTGCGCTATTCTTTTCAGGAGTGCAGAGTGACATAAAAATATTTTATTTCAGTTTTTCATCACAACAGTTCTCTTAGATAAAAAAACTTGCTGGGGAATTCTGGGAGTTGAAGTCCACACAGCTTGAAGTTGCCAAGATTGAGAAACATTGGTATAGATAATACCATGCAGAATGATTCATGACAGAGCAGGATCGGGATTCAGGATTTAAAACCATCAAGGCACTCCATGCTGACAAAAGTTAAATCCAAAGGCTGGAACCATGCCTCCACTATCAAGCTTCCATGTAGCCCACAATCAATCAGCTTTCACTAAGGAATATCCTGATCTGCAAAGTAGCACCCTCTTTTAAAGTCAAAGAATGGATAAGAAACAGCTCCCTTTTGTGATTTTAGGCCTGATTAGTAGATCCACTGCAATATTTACTCCAGGCATAATTCTCAGATGTTGCTGTTTTTACAGCTCACCACTCTACTTAGATTTATGTCAGGGAGAAAAAAAGTGATGGAGAATAACAGAGAGGACTGCAAAAGAGATAAGGCAATAAGGTAATAGCCTGGCACTGGAGACAATCAATAATAACATCTCAGAAATAACGCATTTCTTTCAGCGCCCAAGCTTACACACTGTATACCGTATACTGTAGTATGTTGACTATGATACAGTTAGAAAAATGTGCTAAATATGTCCAGAATACCTTACTGCTCAGTATTTACTATTAGCCTTCACTTACTTCTCTCAGAGAATGGTCTATTGAACATGGATGGTACACTTGGTGCTCTCCAAATGTCAGATTTCTATTAAGTTCTATCATCCATATTGGCCATATGACTGGAGCTCAGGGTCACTGGAACCCAAGAACATGTAATAGATCAAAGGCCCCCCATTCCTCTTTTGGAGCAGAAGCATGATTTCCAAGGACTTTAGCCCCACCCCCCTCATTATAGAACCTTGGAAATAGCACTCTAGAAGAGCTACCTGTACCAGAGAGAAATAGGCAGTGTGTTTGCTGACAGCTTTCTTCTTCAAAGAGTAGAGAAAGGCACAGAAAGATCAGCTATTCTTGACTTGTGACTCTTGAGGGCTGGTCAAGTGTACATGATACATCACTCCATTTTGAAGAAGAACCTTTCATGAGTACTCTTTGGGTCTGATTTTTGAGTCAGCTTTGGATACTTCTAACAGGCATATCAACTAGCCCATACTTAACTAGCTTCCTGATTAAAATCTGTTTTGGTACTTTGTCAAATCCTTTGTTGAAATCAGGATGTACAGTATTTAGACTATAGCACCCACTCAACCTACAAAAGAAGTTATCCAATTTAAAAAACAGTGAGATTCATATACTTTGACAACACTTGTTATTGACAAACTCCTGACAATGTGCTGACAATTCTAGTAACCAACTTGTTTTCAAGGTTCCTACAGATCCGTTACAGATTACAGTGTTTTTTTCCTAGAATCTTTCCAAGTATTACTGTCAGACTGACTAGTCTATAGTGACCTGGGTCTATTCCCCCTTTTTGAGGAAAAGGAATATTTGCTCTCTTCTAGTCAACTGGTACTTCACTCATTCTTCAGGATTTCTCAAAGATAATAGCTAGAGATTTGGCTAAATAATCAGCAAGTTCCCCCAGTACTCTAGGGCGATGCATCTGGCTCTTGCACTCTGACAAGGTCAGAGGGTATTCTCTGACAATTTTTCTGTCAGATTAGAGCTGGAATCCTGTTTCTTTAATCAGTCCTTCATAATTGCCTGATTGGATGCATGTCCTGTCCTCTGAGAAGACTAGCCAAAATAAAAGCTGAGTAGTTCTGCCTTTTCTTTGTTTTTTAATATTTTTTGCCATCTTCACTGAACACCTGGTATACTTTCTTCTCCCCTTTTTTTCTTCCTTTTATTTTGAACATGAGATATGTTCAAAAGAAATTCTTTTTGTAGTTCTTACAAGCATCCTTTGCCAACTAGCTTATTCTGAGCCTTTTTGATGTGAAGTCTACAAAGCATACACTTTCTTGGTGACCATTTTCCACCTCCTCGTGTCCTTTTTTATTTTGAGGTATAGTTTCTTTAATTTAGTTTAGTTTGGTCATAGACTACAACAACCTAAAAATAAAATAATAAAATAGATAACATCAAAATCTAAATGTAATATAATTAAAATAATACAGCAGTACACTTATAAAATTATAGTAACATAAAACAACACTCAGGCTTAATCTCACTGGAAACAATCATTTATGTTCTATCATTGCAAGTATAGAGGACCTGGCTATACTACCTCTGAATTCTTCTCTAAGCTTTTTTGTATAGCCACATTGCCTTCTTCTGCTATCTTCCATTCTTATCTTGTTGGAATTATTTGCAACCGTGTTTTTATTATCTCCTTTTTAAGGAAGCTGTTCATCTTCTGTGGCAGAAGCTTTTCCCAGTAGCTTCTGCCACAGATTCCAACTTATAGTTGCTCTGAGTTTATTAAAGTCTACTTTCTTGAGGTCCACGTTATGCATTTGTTTACACTTAGCTTTAGATTCCTTTACTTCAAAATTCTAGAATTACGTGATTACTTCCTACTGAAGTCCCGCTACTTCAACTTTGTCTGATTAGACAAAGACAAAGAGCAGAAGTGGACTCTTCAACTGAAGGGCTATTGGTTACTAAATTATGTAGACTTTCCTATGGGGGGAGGGGTTGTTCTCTGAACTATGGTCATATCCTAAGGACAATAGATTAGCTGTTGTACTATTTGTCTTGTGCCTACAGAACATTTCCAGAGTCATTGTTTTGAGATGGGTAGCCATATAAATAGTTTAAACCACTGATTCTCAAACATTTTGGTCTCAGGACCCCTTTACATCCTTAAAAATAATTGAGGAGCCCAAAGAGCTTTGGTTTATGTGGGTTATATCTATCGATATTTACTGTATTAGAAATTAAAACTGAGAATTTAAAAATATTTATTTGACTTTGCAGACCCCTGAAAAGGTCTTGTGAACCCCCAGGGGTCCCCAGACCACACTTTGAGAACCATTGATGTAAACCAAGGTTCTCCAAAATGGTCAATATTGAAAATAGAAGATCAAATAGAATTGATGAATAAAACAGCTTTTAAGATTGAGAAGAAGGTAAAATATCTGGGTATCACTATGACAAATATGAACTGTATATTATTTCAAAATAACTATGTTAAGACATGGAATGAAGTTTTAAAAGACATGTCAAGATGGGAGAAACTACAACTGTCATTGCTGGGTAGAATTTCTGTGATAAAAATGGATGTTTTGCCTAGAATGATGCTTTTGTTCAGACAATATCTGTTTTGACAACTGATGCACCACTTAAACAGTGGCAGAAGGATATATCTAAATTTGTGTGGCAGGGGGAAAAAAACAAATTAAATATAAGGTGTTACAAGATGCAAAGGAAAGAGGAGGATTGGGTCTACCTGATTTGAAATTGTATTTTGCAGCTTCCTGTTTGGTTTGGATGAAAGAGTGGATGCTGCTGAGAAATAGAAGGTTCTTGGAGTTAGATGGACATGACCTGAGATTTGGGTGGCATGGATATTTGTGGCACGACAAAGTCAAGTCTAATGTGTATCTTAAAAATCATTATGTTAGACGTGCTGTATTGAGAATATGGAATAGATATAAACCCAGGTTGTGCCCCGAAACACCTTTGTGGCTCTCAGCACAAGAAGCGTTTTATAGATGAGAAATAATAGGCAAACATAAATGGCTAACTTATTGCAAGATACTAGAATTTTGTCAGGGGGGAAGTAAAATAAAATCAAGAAAAGAACTGGTGACAGAGGGATATAGTAGTCAATGGTTTTCTTATTTGCAGTTATTTAAAAGATTTTAATAGATTTAAAATAGACAAAAGATTTTAAAGATTTAACACGGACAAAAAGATTTAAAATAGACAAAAGAGTTTAAGACTGAGTTTGAAATAGATTTGTGTACAAATGATGAACATGTAATTCCTAAAATATATAAACTCTTACTGAAATTTGAAACTGAAGAAGAACAAGTAAAAGAATGTATGATAAAGTGGGCTAAAAAGTTTGGTTATATTATACAGATGGAAAAATGGGAAAATATGTGGTTGAAATTTACACTGTGTTATAATCTTAAAGAGAATTTTTATAAAATGATGTACTGTGGGTATATGTCACCAGAAAAATTGTTTAGAATGTATAAAGACACTTAAGATTTATGTTGGAACAACAAAAAGGGACATTTTATCATGTTTGGTGGGCATGTATGGTTAAGTATAATGAAATTTGGGACTCATGATGGTTATATAATTGTTTTAGAAATAAATATATATTTGCATAATATTTGCATTAGATAACTATATATAGAATTGTAACTGTTTACTGTTGTAATGATTTATTATATTTCATATTTTTATTTTACTTTTTCTGTTATATTTTTTTTACTTTTTATGTATTTTTTGATAATGTATGTATCTTTCTGTATTGTTTTTTTTTGTTTTTCTGTTATTATTTTAAAAAGCAATAAAAATTAGTAAAACTGTTTGTTGGACATATAAAAAAGCTAGAAAATTTTGGATTCAAATTCAGATGCTGATTCAGAGGATTTTAAAGATTTATACAATTGAGACCAGAGGTCTTTCTTTTGGGATTGATGGACAGACAGTTGGAAAAAAGTCATGGAACTTTTTTTTTTGTACATGATAACTGCAGCAATATTATTGTATTCACAAAGATGGAAAGGTTTGGCATTACCCACAGTGGAGGAACGGTTGGTGAAGATGATGGAACTTGCTGAGACGGCTAGATCGACTTCTCTGGTCAGAGGAAAGACAATATCTATGTTTATTGCTGACTGGAAACCCCTTATGGACTTTTTGCAGAAAACAGAAAAAAATGAACTTATGATTTATGGTTTTGATGATTAGACAGGATAGATTATAGAAAGAAGAAAGTTATGTTGTAACCATAGACTAAGGTAAATTTATAATTGTACCTATAACTGCTGTAAAGAAGATTGGAAACTACCTCTTTGTATCTTTTTTTTTCCTTTTCTATTTTCTTTTTCCTTTTTTACCCCCCTTTCTTGCACTTCTAGCTTTCTCTTGGATTTCTTTCTTTCTTTTTCTTTTCTTTTTCTTTCTTCGTATTAGTTTGTATTTTTCTTTTTAAAAAAACTTTAATAAAATTATATAGTATCAACCCCCAAGGGGTGAATGGACTATCTATTGTTGTTGTTGTTATTTATAGTACTATTTCTTAAAGTAGTATTAATTAAATTATTTTCATATAATAAATGTTTGGGGGTCAATGAACAATCTGAAACTTCATGCAGGGGTCGATCAGCTGAAGTGTTCTGGGACCCCTGGTGTAAACAGACAAATAGCATTTGAGAGAACTGCTACTGTTACAACACTTAATACATGAAAAGGACTTCAGTGTAGATCCTACCTTAGATGTTGTTGTATTGTTACTAATATGCAAAAAAAGTCTCTGTACACTGTTAGGGGATTAATTTTAAGCTGTACAATGAGAAAAGAATAAAACAGGGGGCACTGCAGAACCTGTATTGGGTGGTTCTCTCACCAAAAACCTTTTGCTGAATGGTATAAGGGCTGAAACTGTATCCTGGGCTCTTTTCTGAAAATCCGCACAAGATGAATTTCCTTGCTGTCTCTGCACTTGGACCACTGAGGGCAATATACCCCAAGCACCCAGTTCTGTTCTCAGAATGAGCTTGGGGGCTTTTGGGGTCTTATTGTAGTTGAGACCCAGTGGAAGAAAAACAAGACGAATCATTGGATTTCATGGGCAGATCAATCTTCGTGGGTGAACAGAGTACTCTGAAATCTTCAAAGACGTGCCAGTAGCAGACTGGCAGGGTGTAAGGAAGGAAGATTTGTGCCCCTCTGTTTGTTCTGTACACTTTGGGAATTGTAGGACAATGTCTTTTAAGTTACAGTCTGACAATAGGTCAAACAATGGTTATTTATTTATTTGTCTATTTTAAAAGAGGGAAAAAAAGAACAACAATCCCTTTATTATATAGTATTATGTATAGATTCCAAGCAAGGTTGTTAACTTTTAAGGAAGAGAGGGGGAGGGAGTCTAATCTGGACTGTGCCATTAATTCACTGTGCCTGATTACAAACCAAAGACTCTGACCTGGCCTACAAATGAAGTAGAGTGGTTTAAATTATTTCAGCCTGAAGGTGGGAATGCATGTTTTAATGATATCCTTTACAACAGCCTAACCAACTTGCACAACAGGGAGCAAACTAGGGCTGAAAATAAATCCCAATTTTAGTAATTGTTGGATTCTGTGGTCAGTTTTAGCATTGAGAACAAAACTGGTGTCATCTGCCTGCAACCCAAGGTAGTATTGCCTACTCTGTTATCTCATCATGCTAGCCTGGTGTCTGCTCTCATGGACCAGCCTGTCAATGGGGAAGGTTTCAAGAGACAGAGCAGTACAGAGATACTTATTTTTCAGCAGGCTGAAACCAGACAACCATTCTAGCAATGTATAATAGAAGTCAATTCATTTTTAAACTCATTTAAAGCTTTATCCCATTCTATCACTTGACTTAAAGGCAGCCAACAGTTGGCTTCAAGTTACAGTTAAAACAAACAAAACAAACAAACAAACAAACAGGAAGCAAGTGGGAGAAGGTCCTGGACCTTGAGGCCTTCCAGACCTTCAAAGCATTCCTGTTTGCACACTTTTGCACTGCACATTTAAATGAATGTGGAATGCTTCTTGGGTATTTTTACTTTTCTCAGATCCATGCTGATCTTCCTTGTGCTTTCATCATGGACATACCTTAATCACTATGCTGTTGCCTTAGTGCTGGTAAAGAGAAGTATAAAAACGTTAGAGCAGATGGTGGAAAGAAGGATTTTGTTTTTTTAAAGCTGCTTTGGAGCTGCATGTATCTGTATGTTGATGCTTTAATGTTGTAAACTTAACTGCACACGTGCCTGCCCAGTACTGGCCACTGATTTCCTGGAAGAGAGAGGTGGGACAGCACAGTGGCAGAAGAATTGTCCAATGGGAGGATGTGCCAGTCTGCAGTCTGGACTGCCTACCTTATGAAGTGTCTCAGTCTGGACAGGATTTTCAATCTTTCTTTTCTTGGCTTCTTTAACAATTCCAAATTTGATCCAATTCTGGTTCTGGTTTTGGAGTGTTATTCTTCTGTCCTGGCTCATTTCACACAATTTCTTTCCAACATTTCATTAAGTTGGAAAGAATAAACGTGCAAGAAAAGATTCTAAACAAAAAGTAACAGATTATGTTTATATTTGTTTGTTTGTTTGTTCAATTTATATGGCCACCCACTTGACTCTGGGCTACTAACAAGGATTAAAAACATAAAATACAAAGTGAAATGATACAATAATAAAACATAATAATATAAAATGTACTGCATTGGGGACCAGACCAACAACTCCTACAGTTATAACTGGCCCTGACCTAGGAAAAGAACCAGGTTGTCAAGGCCTTCTTCAAGGCTGGTCCCTGAATTTTGGGGGATAGGCTGTTCCATAGGGCAGGTGCTGCAACAGAGAATTGCTGGGACCTGGAGCATGCCAACCATGTTGGATTTTATAGGACAGGCAGAGAAAACTTGAGATAGATGATTCCACAAATACCCAGGCCCTGTGCCAGGATGGGTTTTATAGAGGCCACCAGCCCCTTGAATTGCATCTCGAAGCCTACTTGTAAGCAGTGCAGCTCACATAGTAGTGGTGTTACATAGGTGAAACAAGATGTACCCATAACTACTCACATTGCTGCATTCTGGACCAGTTGTTCAAGGTAGCCCCACGTAGGGCACATTGCAGTAGTCCAGATGATGGTAACTAAGGCATGAGTGACTGTGAATAGGGCTTCCCAATCCAGAAATGGGCAAAACTGGTACACAAGATGAATTTGTGCAAAGACCCTCCTAACTATAGATGCCACCTGCTTTTCTAGTAACTATTGGGAATTTATAAGCCCCCACCCCAATTGAGCAACAGCTGTATTTGGAGTAACGCAAATCCATCCAGAACTAATAATGAAAAATCACCAGAGCTGGGTGGCCCCAAAAGCCATAGCCCCTTGGTCTTTCTAAGGTTGAGCCTAAGCCTGTGGATCCCTATCCAGACCCCCATATCCTCTAGATACCAAGAGAGAACCTCAATAAATTGCTTGGTCAGTTGGAGATCAAGATATAGAATTGGGTATCATTGCATATTGATGATACCTAGCCTTCTGTCAGCAAATGACCTTGCCTGTTGGCTTCACGTACATGTTAAATAGAAGTGGGGACAGCACCCTGCACAATGGGATCCTAGGGCTAGACTCTTCCCCACTACCAACACTGACTAGAACATTCCTGGAGAAAGGAGAACCATCACAACATCATGCCATCCATTCCTAACCCCTTGAGCCAGTATAGGACAGCATGACCAAAGATATCAAAAGCCACTGAAAGATCAAGATGCACTACCCTCATTCCAGGCTTGCCAGAGGTCATCCACAAGTGCAATCAATTCCATCAGTTCAGGCTCAGACCTGAAAGCTTATTGAAATGGGTTTATATACTGTAATCCCTTTATTTCTTCCAGGGTCCTCTGAAGCTCCAGCCTGACCACTTTCTCTACAACTTTCCCTAAAAAGGGAAGATTGGAGACTGATTGGAAATTATTTAACACAATTGGAACCAGCTATGGCTGGACCACTATCTCCTTAAGGACCAGCAGAACCACCCCCTCACTCAAGGGGAATCAGTAGCTATTAGTCTTGATGGCAGTGTGACTTCCTCTGAAGACCATCTGCTGGGAGGCTAGTGGGCTTACTTACTTGGTTGGCCACTGTGAGAACAGACTACTGGTCTAGATGGGCTGGGGGTCCATTTTACTGCTTATGTTCTTATGATAAATTCATTGCCACTGGATCCAACCACTCATTGTCTTCCAGGAGGCCTTGACCGACCAGGATGGACATGGATCAAATAAACAGGTGGCTGCACTCACAGTCCTGAGGACCCTGTCCACTTCCTCAAGACTTATAGGCTCAAATTCCTCCCAGATAACTAACCCAGAGTGTCCTAATCATCTCAGCAGGACATCCATTGCTGGAGCCGAGCTCAGAATAGATTCAAGCAACTTTATCTGTCAGATGCCTAGAATAATTTTCCTAACAGACTTGCAGATGTTCCTCTGACTCTTCCTTCCCTACAGGGATTGGGTCACCTTGAACAAGGGCACCAGCTAGCACTCCATAGATGCAATAACTGTAGAACTAAATTGTCACTCATATAGCCGTGATATACTCTTTAATATGGCTCTTACACATGATCAGTCCAAATCTCTCCTTATCTTTCTCTATTGGTGCTCCAGGTTCTCTTCTGTCATTTCATCTGCTGGAGCTCTTCTGAAAACCAAGCAGCGCTTCAGGATCCACGAACTTGGAGAGGCCACCCAGGAACAATACAGGATTGTTGTCACCTTCTTATTCTAAGTGGCAACTAAAGCCTCACTTGATCTGTGCAGCACAGACTCAGAGAATTGGATGCTGAGGTAAGAATGAGCAAGTCTTCAGGTTTCAGAGCATTGTTCACTGGGCTGAAATAGCTTCTTTATGAAACAGTATTATGTTATTTCAGAGCAAAGAAGTGGTCACTAGAGAATTGATTTGGCAGGATCCCTGTGGTACTTCTGCCTACTGGAGACATGCTGTGTTCCAGCTGTTAGTCTCAGTTCTGATGGAGTTTCCTAGCTTTTCAAACTGTCACTATGATTAGAAGTGCAACCCAGCTTCTAAAACAGGAAGCTCTCAGGAAGCCAATTTCAAATATTCAGAACTCCTGAGGAAAAAAATAGGAGTGGGAGTCAGCTAAAGTTATGCACTTTGAAGGCCCACTGATGTCAGCTGGTGAGATTTAAACACATACTTAATTTCTTATTGAATTGAATAAGAAATAAAATGTTTAATTTGTGTGGATCATGTCCTATTTATTTCATGATTCCAATTTGATTGTCTTTTTTCTCAGGAGACATTGAAATAATGTTTTACTTTTTATAGCTTTTTACCTTAAACTTCTTTGGGAACAGAGGGGAAATAGGAATGTGAAATCTTTGAGAGACTGAAATGATTTGCACTGGGCAGACAGTAAAATATAACCAGCAGCATTAAAACCACAGCAGCTGCCCAAAATCTAACCCTTATGGAACTTTAAATAACCCACACAAAGAGTTGGTCTTTGCTTTCTTTATTTTTGAAAATATCCACTGCTGGCTATTTGTTCCCCCACTCTCAGGATCATTTCAGTGGTACATAGAATGAAGGAGGATAACCCTTTCCTCCACATCACAATTCTGACAAAATTTCACCCCTTATTAGTAATAATGGGGCTTATCTCCTGGGGCTGATAGCCACTGGGGAAGGAGTTAATCAGATTGAAATCAAATCAGTATCAGCTCTTAGTGACCATATAGATAGGTTTTCTTCAGGATGATCTGTCCCTAACCTGGTCTTTCAGGTCTTCCAATGGTGCACCCACTGCTGCTGGAATTGAGTCCATTCACCTTGCCATTGGTAGTCCTCTACCTCTCTTTCCTTCCACCTTTCCAGCATTACAGACCTCTCCAGAGAGCTAGGTCTTTGCATAATGTGTCCAAAGTAGGATAATTTGAACCTGGTCATTTGTGCCTCAAGTGAGAACTCTGGGTTGATTTGTTCGATGATGCTTCTGTTGGTTTCTTGGCTATCCATGGTATTCTCACGAACAACATCAAAGTTCAAAGGCATCAATATGCTTCCTATCCTGCTTCTTCAAAGTCCAACTTTTGCTTCCATAGAGTGTCACAGGGAAAACCATCGCCTGCACAGTTCTGATCCTTGTAGGTATAGGGAGCAGGAGTGTGGTTTTGCTCCCCATTGTATCTGTGAATGCCCTGTGGGTGGGCAGTGCCTGAGAAGTTTCTGAATGGAAAAAATGTATATGAGAAAGAGGGCAGGAGATATGCACAGCTCCCAGGCTAGTGAGAAATTTGATATATATGTGCCTAAGACACAGTGTGAGACAGTTGGATACTGTCAAAATGAGGGTCATAAACTTCGTTTCGCAGATGTATTGCTACTTATTTGCTTAAATCTCTCCTGAGGTAGTCAAAGACTGTTTTGAAATAACAGAATGAGGGATCAGAAAATTTATAGCATTAAAAAGGAATGTTTAAAAATTGCCAATTGAATCACAGAATGTGGGGAGTTAATTGAAAAATAAAAATGACAGTGCTCTTTCTCTCTGTCTCTCTCTCTCCCTTCAGGCACGCATGTGCGCATACATGTTTGCCACACTGAACAGAAGTACTTGTCTCAGGCAAGGACAAAGAACACTGCAATTATTCTGTTGCGAGACTCATGTTTTGTTATTCTTGTAATTAGTAACCAGGGAATGAGGAGGGATAAAATACACTCACAAACATAGCATCCCAAGAGCACCCAAAGGTTTGGATGCTCGACCACCTAATTTGAGTTGCAACGACTCCTGTTCCTACAGACAATCCTTTAACCAGCAGGCGGCCTCGTGGCTGGTTTGCTCATATAAAATCCCAGCATGACAGAAAGATAGTGGCCCCAGCTGAGTTTGTGAAGGTGTCAAGTATTATCCTCTCCTACCCAAAAATGAACCTCATCAGCACCCTCTCCAACCACCTGAGATGCCAAGGTGAGAGAAGGAGTGAGCCTAAGGAAATAAAGAGCAGCCATTTGCTGACCATGTTGGACTTGTACTGCTGCTGAAGATGGGGGAAGGACGACTGGAGTCCAAGAACCAGCGGCTCTGAGGAGGTGGGAGGCATCCTTCCTGGCAGTAGCACAACAATGTCTGAGGGAAGATTTCCAAAAGCCTCTGAGGATCCCATTGCTAAGAAGAGAAAGGCCTGCAGACTGGTTGTTTTTACCAACAGACAGGAAAAATATCCCCGGGTGGAGGAGGGGACTGAGGATAAGAGAGACGCAGCCCTCGCAGGAAGGCTGCGAGCAGGCTGTTGGCAGATTGCTGATGGTGGGACTTCTGGAGTGTTAGAGCATCAATTAACCTTTGTGGCGCATGTGCGAGTGCCAATCAGCCAGAGCAGCTCTTCCAGGAAGGGCTGTGATAGGCTGCCAAGTGCCGCATGGCCTGCTGCAGAGTCGAGAGAGACCGTGGGAGGAAGCAGCCACCTGAACCGGAGCTGCGGATGTCCCACTTTATCTCCTTCCCTTATTAAATTTATGAAGACGATGCTTCTCCTCCGTGTCACGCTGCTGCCGTTAGAATACTAATGGGGAGATCTATTAGTTCCAGCCATCACCCACAACTGTTGTCAGGCAATTTCATCCGTACCAACTGCCTGACCTTGCTATTTTTAACACTCTCAGGTCAGGCCAAGCAGAAGAGCTGACTATGTCACAGGCTCCAGTGTTAGTGAAGATCACTGGCGAGCCAAAATCTGGGGAACTATTTTCCCCACTGACAGTTCTGCAATCCGATGTGCTGAAACATCCGATGCCAGTAAAAAGGATCTCCTTGGCTCCTGACTCCCAAGGGAAATTCAAGACAACATGATCCTGTAGGGATTGAGTTTGGGCTCCGTCTGTATTTAGACAAGGATAATGCAACTGATCTCTATTTTTTTTAAAAGCCTGGAATTCCTCCCTGAAAACAGAAACTCTTCACCAATAAATGAGATGAAAACATGTTCAGTAAAAAAGCTGGCAAATGTGGGTGATTCTAGGTATGTGTGGCAAAAATGACTGTGATCATAGTATGGTTAATGCACAAGCAGAGGTCTTGTTACTTTAAATATGATTTTTCACCCTTTCCCATTACCAGACATTTTAAAAATTGCCCTTGGTTAATGTTGGAATATAGTGCATATAACATATAGCATTCTTTTTAAGGGGTGGAGTCAACATAGAAATGCCCACAGATCCTCACTCAGGTAACTCTTGTGGGCCCCTATTTTTACTTACTTATTACTTACTTATTTTTATTTCTAACCTGTATTGTAAGCACACATGTAATGTAATTAGTAATGTGTAATTAGTAACATTCCTAATTTTTTTTAGAGGATAATTGATTTTTGAAAAAGCAACAATAATACAAAGCTATATAAAAATGGAGTAAAACACAATTCACTAGTGACTTGAACTATTTAAATGTTAATATAAGCTCTTACAAGTTCACTATGCCTTGGACCCATTATCAATTTTGCCTATATGATTCTTGCTTCTGAACCTTGGTCCAGCTATAGACAGGCTGCAGTTTTTCTGTGCTGGTAGCTCAGTCGCTTTGGAAGAGCAGCTAGTTTGGAGGTTGTCACTTTGTGTCCAGCTCTTTCTGAATTCTGTAGACAGGGGACCTCCTTAATAAAGTGCTGAAACCTGTTGTTATTGGGTTGTTATTAGGTTAAGCCAGTGTTTCTGAACCTTGGCAACTTTAAAATATGTGGACTTCAACTCCCAGAATTCCCCAACCAGCTCTGGGAGTTGAAGTCCACATATCTTAAAGTTGCCAAGGTTCAGAAACACTGGGTTAAGCAAAGATGGATGTCATTTGGGGGCAGCAAAGAGATGTTCCATGATGACTGGGGGCTTCTGTATAGGTCAGGAGTTTTCACTGACACATGCTCAATGGAACATGCTGATTTTGGGGAAAACATAATCTCTAAGAGAGAGACATGTAAAGTACACTTCCCTAAATTATATAGGATTGTTTTGTGATTTAGGTGGGATTTGATCCAGAAGTCATCATATCTGGGCTACAAGAATGCAGAAGGCCACTAGAGGGCAGCAAATACTTCATGTTTTCTGTATCTCCTTGCTGCCATCTATTGGTTATACACATTTCTGAAGCCCAGATAAATCTGTGGAGCCCTGTACACTCTAGCATGGCTAAACTGGACAAATGGCTATATGTGTATGTGCAGACATCTATCTCTGGTATTTTTGGTGACTGTATGCAATTGGAGAATGTGAATATAGTTTGTGCAGAGTATAAGAACTCAGATATGGTTTAACATGTAAAGCCAACATTTATACATGGATATATTAAAGTATTTATGTGAAACCAGGTATGTTTCAGTAGATCATCCTGACCAATCAGTTTTAAATCTTAAAAACCATTTTCAGAATGAAGTCTGATTATTCCTTCCAATAGTTATGGGTTAGGATCTACCAAATTTTACCTGATATTTACAAAACAGTGACTAGACCCTCTTATCCTATTCTCTGGCCACCACAAATGTCCCTCTGATGCCATTTACAACAATTACTGATACCCAATTTCCTCTTACTTCTCAGAAAGTTTAGAAATCAACTTTCTGTACCTGTTTAAGGATTCATGGATTCATAGCAACAGTGGGAACCTTTATGAGATTACCCTGGTATTGAGGATATATTTGGAAATGTTTGGCACATACTTCAGAATGATTAACACTAAAAATGAAGGAAAAATGAAAGTTGTTAGCAAGCATTTAAACCCTGTTGAAGTGGTGTTGTCTTTACAAAGTTGATGGTTCACATTCAAGGGACATTTTAATTAATTTATTTGATTTCTATAGCCGCCCATCTCAGCAAGTGACTATGTATGAATTACTTATTCATAAGTAATTCATACATAGAACCAATCTGGTGCAATGGTTAAGTCACCAGGCTAGAAACTGGGAGACTGTGATTTCTAGTCCTGCCTTAGGCACAAAGCCAACTGAGTGACGTTGGGCCAATCACACACTCTCAGTCCTAGGAAGGAGGCTATGGCAAACCACTTCTGAAATCTTGCCAAGAAAACTGCAGGGAGTTGTCAAGGCACTAGGAGTCAATACTAACTTGAAGGCACCAAAATAAAAAAAATCTTACGAAATGTTTATTTCAGTTTTCAAATTAGAAAGCTTTAGTACTTATCTGCAGTAGATAATAACATAGACAATGTTTTTATGAGATCTAGAAGATATTTCTTTGAAAAATCCTTTCAAATACAAATCTATGCAATAAAAGCATCAGAAAATACTTCTAAAGAATTATATCCAACTTCTGGAGGAAGGAATGGCAGACTGAAGATGGCTCTGCGAAAACTGGAGCCAATGACTGCAGCAAAGAATGAAGAGCCGGTGAGTCGACTGGCTCTTTGAACCTCTCTGGACAAAGAGAGGACAGGCGATTGCCCACAGGTGCTCCAGACAGTTGCTCCTTGTGAAGAGACCACAAGACAGTGGTCTGCAGCAGGTTTTGAGCACTTGGAGATGAGGGAATAGCCATCTTGCTCAAACATATTAAGTTCACATATTTCCTTTTCTAGTCATATCCAGAAATTGCTTATTAACTACTTTACAGCTATTAGAAACCTTTGGATCAAGTCTGAAAACACCAGGTAAATCTGCCTTCAATCCTTAATGAAAGAAAATTTTAACTACAAGCTAAGTACTTAAATTTTTTTAAAAAAAATAAACAGCAAAAAGTTGATTAAAACTTTGATTTTAGAGAGTTGCAAATGGACTAAGGGTATTTCCATTTGAAATAAGATTTTGGAGTTAATTATAAAAAAATCCTTCCTGTGGGAAAATACTTTTGCTTTGAATTAAAAAACATATAATAAGATTCTAAAAATTGGATACTAGAGGAAACTAAAGATTTCAGTTAAAGGAAAAGTGCACATAAACTTGACAAACAGTTACAGAATGATGCAAAATATTCTAACACTAGAAATATTAAAGGCTATTTTTGAAAAATGGAGTCAGAAATTAATATTAACAATGTCAATATCTGCCTTTATAAATAGACTGTGTCTAAGAGATTTTATGGAAGAGGAACAAGTTTTACCTGACAAGACTAAGACTAAGTTGAAAGTTGACTTACAAATGACAGGCTACAAGAATGACATGGAAAAAGATGTTGCACTGGACATACAAAAGAAACTGGCTGATGTTTTAATAATTAAAAGGGACATACAAACAATAAACCGAGAGAGTGACCTGGATAATTTTTTATATTGGACTTACAAAAGAGACTTGTTAAAGCTTTGAAGAATCTCATGAGAAGGGAAAAAGAAGAAATGAAATGAAATCAAGTTCTACCACATTATTTGAAGGGACTAAAGGTTAAGATTCTTAGAAGTAAAAGGAAGGGATATAAAGTTAATTTATTTGATCAAGGTTAAAATAAATATGTTGTTATTTCTGGTGACTCTCAATGGACTTTTGCTTACACCAGGACTGAAATGATGATGCTTTATGGATTTGTTTATAGTTACTGTAAGAGATGGGATATGGGAAGGAGACATCATTTGCTGTAATTTAAGAGGAAGTGAAAAGTTACTAAAATGGTTTATACTTGTGATGAAGGTTGGGAGTCACTTCTTTATTCTTATTTCTTTCCTTGTTTTCTTTCTATTCTTTATGTCTTTCCTATTCTTTTCCCTTTGCACCTTTTACACTTTCTTTCTATTTTTCTATCTTTTTTAGTTTGTATTAGTTTTTACTATTGTAACTATAACCTTTAATAAAATTACTTGAAAAAAAAAGAATTATATCCAACTCATTAGGTGGATTGTCTCTAAGAGGCAATCCTGAAGTAGAATGTATTTAGCCCAGAAAGTTATGTAAAATGAGATCACAACAAAGACCCACAAGTTAGACCTGTGCCATGGAGGCACATTATTATCACCAGCTGAACTACATGATGAAGACATGACAAGAGAGGAGTGGACTCACCAGCATTCTTATGCTTTGCCATACTCCAAATTGTGCCTTGTACAGAGGGAGTTAAGTTAAAGTTCAGCCACTCAACTCAGAGAATAAAAGCCACCTGGTGCTCTTGAAAAATATCAAAACCTAATGCATTTTAGTAAGTAAAACAATGCAAAAGAAGCTTATGATTTCTGAAAATATTGTACTTCTCATGCTGGAGAAAGTTATTTCTCCTGCAAGAGAAATGGTGTATTAGCTCGGTGTATGTATCTGTGTGTATGTATAAGGATATTCTAATTTCTATTTCTGTGTGTGACATCGAGTTTCTTTCTATGTGTGCTACTGTAGTTCAGCCAGTGGATGGTGCTGTGATATCTTTGAGGTTTTCCAAATAAAGTTGTATAATCCACCTGTTGATCACTGTAATCAGAGACTTGCAGTTGCAAATAATTTTGATCTGTCCCTTTGACAATGGTGTTGCTGGCTGGGGAATTCTGGGAGTTGAAGTCCATACCTCTTCAAGTTGTCAAGGTTAAGAAACACTAGTCTATGGTCTCAGTGGGGAGAATTGTCCTCCTACCACTTCGTAGGGGCCTGCTGTAGAAACATCCTGGTATGATTAGATAAAAGAGCTCAAATGCAGAATTGCCAGCATGCCAACATAAGATGTTCAGAAAACTAAGGGGATTTGTCACCTCGGAAAGCAGAGGAAGATGGGGAAATGCCAGCAATGTTTCCCTTTCATTTTTATGAAGAGGGGGAAAGCACATGTGTAGGTACAAGTCTGAGGGGGGACTGTGTTACAAGAGCACAAATGAGCACTGATTGGTTAATGGTCCTCTGTGCACAACTATTGGTGAGAACGAACAAAGGCAGCTAACTAGTGGTTCATTGTCAGCACCAGACTTGCCAACAGTACCGTGCAGACTTTATTGCAGTTAGTGACTGAAGTTCCACTGAAAGCAAAATTAAGGTTTAAAACAAAGTAAAATAAAGAACAAAATAGAAGTGGCTGTACTGTATGGCTGATGTGACTGATCACAGTGAATTTTGCAGACAGTAAAACAGAATCTGGCCACAACATGGTATACAGATAAGATCGGAATGGCCTGAAACTTAGTTAAAAAGGGAGCAATGAAACATAGCCATGCATCTTTATGAAGTGGAGAGTGTACCCAAACTTGGACAACCACCTCTTCACCACATGGGTAGAGGTTCAATACATAGGCGGTTTTCCCCTGAATTTCTCCTCAAGAATAGCCATTGGGAGTACATGAAATATGCTAGCGGTAATGTTGTTCATTTGATTTAAATACCGTGCTGATCTTTAAAAAGGGGACTGCCTTACATGCAAACATACAAACATTGTGTCCCAATGCTCAAGTAGATTGAAAAGAATCAGAATTACCTGGATCTATCTTGAATGTTTTTAAAACTAGATTCAGAAGGATGAGAAGGTAGAAAATATAGTCTAACAAATCTCATTCCAGCTGGTGAGTTGGAGAACCTCTTGGTCACATGTGTGCCACCCTGGCATAGCAGTCCTGGATTGGTGGAAATCAATTATATATGACTGGCAGGGCGGGTTCCATTCTATACTTTGGGTTGTGATGACTTTTCTCCTTAACTTTTGCTCTAGGATTGTATACGTTCAGGTGTTCCCTTTCCTTCTTTTTTCCTCCTGGAATATTCTCAAAATCCTTATATTCTCAGTATTCTCTTACCACCCAATGCCTTTGTTAAAAACATTGATTTTTTTGGCATTAATTAGAATCCATAGATAGTATCAAATTATCTTGTTTTTCCTCTACCAGGATAATATTACATGAAACCTGTTTCTACAGTTTCATTCCTGCTTTGTTACATTGTGTGGATTATAGTCTTGGGCAATAAAAGTTCTTTAGCACAGATGAGGCAGAAGGCATGCGTGGAGTCGGTGGTGAGGGACTAATTGGGTGGCTTTGAGAGCTGAAACAGATTCATAGTAAGTCTGATTTCCTTTCATCCAGGCCCAGAGTATTTCAGCCTTAGCAAAAATTAAAGAAACAAAAAGACACATTCAGTATTAGAAATTACTAGAATGTTTCTGAAAATAAAACAGGCAATCTAACCACACTTTTATACAAATTTGGAATACCTTGTATACTGGGAAAAAGTACTTACTAATAAGAGCAGGTAAAAGATGTACATTTCTCTCCTCCGTGTTCTTTAACTGCTATCACCCTGGTATACTTTCATCACAACTTCTACAAGAAGCCCTTCTTTATGCAACACTATAGTTTATTTTGCTCCCCATTACAATTGCAAAATTACTGTATCTTTCTAACTGAGGTTTGAAAGTCTGTCCAGAAACATTACCTTTTTATAGATATCGAAAAGAAAGTGCTCTGTCAAGTTCAAAAACAGTCTAGATAATTAATCTGGGAGAAAAAAATTAACTGAAAACAAAGTATTCAATTTTATTTTTCCAAATAAAAGCAATAAACGAAGGGAAATGAATAATGTTCTTATAATGAAATGTGTTGATACAACTATTACATTACCACAAATGGCCACGTGGTGGCAGCCTAAGACTCCATTATAATCAGATGTAAGCAATACAGTAAAACCATGACGCTGAGACTTTTTCTGTGCTTAAATTTTGTCATCGTTCAGTTTTGAAGTCCGAAGTGAATATTGGGTATTAGGCTCTTCTGTTAAAATGATGTTGTATGTTCAGGGATTTCCCTAAACGACCTTGTCAAATTCAGACCAATCGATGAAACCATGTAGTGAGCTAATGTCCTCAATTCAGAGATTCTCTCTCACCAGAATGATGGCTGCGATCCCTCTAGGCAAGGTGTAAATAGACAATTAAAACTCGTCTCTCTGAACTGCAGCCATCATCTAGTGGGAATCTCTGAACTGAGGACATTTGCATGCAAAAAATCTTGTGTTCACCAGATACTTGTTTTCTAAGGACTTTTTCCCCAGTAGCATTAAAGACTTTCACATGAGGATTGGACAGGACTAGGGCATTCTCCCTGGGGAGAAACTATCCGGGATGTACAGAGGATACCTCATCAGTAGGAAGGTGGCACCAGGCCTCCCACTCATCCCATCTTCTGATAGGTGCCAAAGACGGCTTAGTTTAGGCAAAAGTGGAGGGAAACCGAAATGTTTGGACAGGATGGAAATAAAGTTAGTGGTTAAGAGGGTGCTGCATGTCCCTCACAGGATCAAGTGCGTGGCCTGGGGATGCTGCTGTGGCCAGCATTGCTTCTGAAATGTCCAAGTGATGTTGGTTGCCAGGATTGCTTTTAGCAGCTTGGTCTGGAAGCCTTTCCAAGACGAAGTAGCCTTAGCCTTAGCTTTTCAAGTTACTGTTACACCTGGGCCAGTACATTGTGATGTTCTCCATGTGCAGTTGCCTTTAAAGATAATGCAGAAATTGTCATTCATACCAAATGCAAATGTCAGCATTTGATCCCAGCATGTTGTGCGAATTCGCTAGTTACACACTTGTTCTCAAGCTCTATTTTGAGCACTTGTCTTAACCTTCAAAGCCTTGTGATTTATCACCAGGTTTCCTTAAACGTCATTTTTCATCAAGGTTTGAACTTACCTCAGCCTTAATATTGTTTTACGGTGGGGTGGGGGAATCGTCTATAGTTTTATAATAATAATATTTAATGTTTATTTTAATATTTTGCATGCCACTTTGAACATAAAACATGGATGGATGGTTGGATAGATAGATAGATGATAGATAACAGCAATGGGAATATATGGATCATTACTGAAGTGACAATTCATCAATTCATCCTCTGTGCTCAAGAGGAAAGAATTAAATATTCAAGTAGTCATGGCCATATGGAGATCTTTCTGATCAAGGGAGCTAAGCAGCAGCATGGAACTGCCAGACAATGGAGATACTGGCCTCATTTTGTGACTGATGTGATTATGAACAAGATTTCTTGCAGTTGCCTCATGGTGCAGTGAAACCAGCATGCTGCAAACCACATTCTGACTGCACTGGCTCTTCTTTTCAGCCTGAGGTAAGGGGATCTGGGTCTTACATCCCAATGTTCATATCTTCTCGATTACATTCCTCTTCCATTAAACACGAGGCTCTTCCGGATCCAGGTAGCAAGCGCTCCAAAGACTAATTCTGAACGCTGGTCTTTGTCTCAGGGCAGTTTTTCACAGCCCAAACCATTTCCTCTTCCAGACTGACAGGGTCTGGCATCTTTACTTAAAGCTGCTGGGTGGTTTCACCCGCCCTGCTGACATAATGGGATCAGCATGCTGGCATTGCGGGCTCCCAAGGGATGCGGTTGCTTAGCAACTTCTCTTACCTAGAAGGAAAAGGCTGAGAATGTACCATCCACTCTATCAGCTATTGCAGAGGTGCAAGCAGAAGCCAGAGGAAAAATATCCTATGGTGCTGTATGCGCTTTATTGCCACTATAAGGAAAGAGCATTTTGGAATCAGAATCTGTTGCTCTTTTCTTACAGGATGGTGCAAATCTTCTGTTTAGCCAAGCCCTCCCTTCCCAGCAGAAAAGTAGCAGAAAGGCTATTGTGGTATTCATCAAGAACCAAAACAAGACAGATGGGCAGTATATAAAAGTGAAAAACACCTAAATCATCCAAAATATATTATATTAACCATCTTATGATTTTGACTAATTCAGGTCTACATTTTAACTTGTTGGGGTCATTGATTTGGTATTCATATTCATATATTTTATTATTAGCATACCATATATATTCAACGGTAATTATATATATATATTATGGTTGTATGGTTAGAAGAAGAAAGAAGGTATCGGTAAACAAAAGAACTGTATATAAAGGAAGTGGGATGCATACATACACAAGTTTTGTTTTTGCTGTTATCGTATCATCGATTTACACAAACCATTCATCACTCAGGAAAGGCAACTGGTCTGAGCTACCATCTCCTGTTGCTTTTTGCCATCTAGAGGCCCTTGGAATTTTCACACCCATATCAGAAGGCTGAGCTCCTCTGTGGTGCTTTCTCTGAATCATTAATGCTGTGAGACTCAATCTATGACTTTTCTAAATACTACTATTCTTGTGCATTTTGACTGTGTGCCCATATACTGCATGCATCAAGGGTTTTGTTGTTTATTCGTTTAGTCGCTTCCGACTCTTCGTGACTTCATGGACCAGCACACGCCAGAGCTTCCTGTCGGTTGTCAACACCCCCAACTCCCCCAGGGACGAGTCCGTCACCTCTAGAATATCATCCATCCATCTTGCCCTTGGTCGGCCCCTCTTCCTTTTGCCTTCCACTCTCCCTAGCATCAGCATCTTCTCCAGGCTGTCCTGTCTTCTCATTATGTGGCCAAAGTATTTCAGTTTTGCCTTTAATATCATTCCCTCAAGTGAGCAGTCTGGCTTTATTTCCTGGAGGATGGACTGGTTTGATTTTCTTGCAGTCCAAGGCACTCTCAGAATTTTCCTCCAACACCACAGTTCAAAAGCATCTATCTTCCTTCTCTCAGCCTTCCTTATGGTCCAGCTCTCGCAGCCATATGTTACTACGGGGAACACCATTGCTTTAACTATGCGGGCCTTTGTTGTCAGTGTGATGTCTCTGCTCTTAACTATTTTATTGAGATTGGTCATTGCTCTTCTCCCAAGGATTAAGTGTCTTCTGATTTCCTGACTGCAGTCAGCATCTGCAGTAATCTTTGCACCTAGAAATACAAAGTCTTTCACTGCTTCTACATTTTCTCCCTCTATTTGCCAGTTATCAATCAAGCTGGTTGCCATAATCTTGGTTTTTTTGAGGTTTAGCTGCAAGCCAGCTTTTGCACTTTCTTCTTTCACCTTCATCATAAGGCTCCTCAGTTCCTCTTCACTTTCAGCCATCAAAGTGGTATCATCTGCATATCTGAGATAGTTAAGGTTTCTTCCAGCAATTTTAACTCCAGCCTTGGATTCCTCAAGCCCAGCTTGTCGCATGATGTGTTCTGCATACAAGTTGAATAGGTAGGGTGAGAGTATACAGCCCTGCCGTACTCCTTTCCCAATCTTAAACCAGTCCGTTGTTCCGTGGTCTGTTCTTACTGTTGCTACTTGGTTGTTATACAGATTCTTCAGGAGGCATACAAGATGACTTGGTATCCCCATACCACTAAGAGCTTGCCACAATTTGTTATGGTCCACACAGTCAAAGGCTTTAGAATAGTCAATAAAACAGAAATAGATGTTTTTCTGAAACTCCCTGGCTTTTTCCATTATCCAGCGGATATTGGCAATTTGGTCTCTAGTTCCTCTGCCTTTTCTAAACCCAGCTTGTACATCTGGCAATTCTCGCTCCATGAACTGCTGAAGTCTACCTTGCAGGATCTTGAGCATTACCTTACTGGCATGTGAAATGAGTACCACTGTTCGATAGTTTGAACATTCTTTAGTGTTTCCCTTTTTTGGTATGGGGATATAAGTTGATTTTTTCCAGTCTGATGGCCATTCTTGTGTTTTCCAAATTTGCTGGCATATAGCATGCATTACCTTGACAACATCATCTTGCAAGATTTTGAACAGTTCAGCTGGGATGCCGTCGTCTCCTGCTGCCTTGTTATTAGCAATGCTTCTTAAGGCCCACTCAACCTCACTCTTCAGGATGTCTGGCTCTAGCTCACTGACCACACCATCAAAGCTATCCCCGATATTGTTATCCTTCCTATACAGGTCTTCTGTATATTCTTGCCACCTTTTCTTGATCTCTTCTTCTTCTGTTAGGTCCTTGCCATCTTTGTTTTTGATCATGCCCATTTTGGCCTGGAATTTACCTCCAATGTTTCTAATTTCCTGGAAGAGGTCTCTTGTTCTTCCTATTCTATTGTCTTCTTCCACTTCCGCGCATTGCTTGTTTAAAAATAATCCCTTATCTCTTCTGGCTAACCTCTGGAATTTTGCATTTAATTGGGCATATCTCCCCCTATCACTGTTGCCTTTTGCTTTCCTTCTTTCTTGGGCTACTTCTAGTGTCTCAGCAGACAGCCATTTTGCCTTCTTGGTTTTCTCTTTCTTTGGGATGTATTTTGTTGCGCCTCCTGAACAATGTTGCGAACTTCTGTCCAGAGTTCTTCCGGGACCCTATCTGCTAAGTCCAGTCCCTTAAATCTATTCTTCACCTTCACTGCATATTCCTTAGGAATATTAGTGAGCTCATATCTAGCTGATCTGTGGGTCTTCCCTAATCTCTTTGGTCTGATCCTAAATTGTGCAAGAAGTTCGTGATCTGAACTACAGTCAGCTCCAGGTCTTGTTTTTACCGACTGTACAGATGTCCGCCACCTTTGGCTGCAAAGGATGTAGTCAATCTGATTTCGGTGTTGTCCATCTGGTGAAGTCCATGTATAAAGCTGTCTCTTAGGTTGTTGGAAGAGAGTGTTTGTTATGCAGAGTGAGTTGTCTTGGCAAAATTCTATCAGCCTATGTCCTGCTTCGTTTTGTTCTCCCAGGCCATGCTTACCTGTAATTCCAGGTGTCATTTGACTGCCCACCTTAGCATTCCAGTCTCCTGTGATGAAAATAACATCTCTTTTAGGCGTGTCGTCCAGTAGGTGCTGCAGATCCTCATAGAACTGCTCTACTTCAGCTTCTTCAGCATTTGTGGTTGGGGCATATATTTGGATCACTGTGATGTTAGATGGCTTGCCCTGAATTCGAATTGAGATCATTCTGTCGTTTTTTGGATTGTATCCAAGCACTGCTTTAGCCACTTTACTATTAATTATGAAGGCTACTCCATTTCTTCTGTGGTCCTCTTGTCCACAGTAGTAGATCTGGTGGTCATTTGATGTGAAGTGGCCCATTCCAGTCCATTTCAGTTCACTGACGCCCAAAATGTCTATCTTTAATCTTGAGATCTCACCAATAACCACATCCAATTTGCCCTGGCTCATAGATCTTACATTCCAGGTTCCAATGGCATGTTGATCCTTAGAACATCGGATTCGCCGTTCACCACCAGCACCGTCGGCCGCTAGCCGTCCTTTCGGCTTTGAGCTAGCTGCGTCATCATGTCTGGGGCTAGTTGAACTCATCCTCTGTTCCTCCCCAGTAGCATTTTGACCATCTTCCGACCTGGGGGTCTCATCTTCCGATGGTATACCGACGTATCTCTGGTTATACTGATCCATTTAGTTTTCACGGCAAGAATACTGGGGTGGGTTGCCATTACCTTCCCCAGGGATCGCATTTAGTCTGACCTCTCTGTCATGACCTTCCCATCTTGGGTGGCCCTTCACAGTTTAGCTCATGGCATCATTGAGGTGCTCAAGCTCCAGCACCACAACAAGGTAACGATCCTTTGCTGAAGGCATCAAGGGTGGGATGAGAGAAAGTATGCTGGCTTGTAAGGTAGCTTCTAGATTATAGATTATAGCTTGCACAGAATAGTATAAATGTGCTTGGGCTAAAAATGGGCTTTGGTTGCACGTAGATCTCACTGGCCTAAATGTGTCCAAACTGACCAATACTGTCCTTACAGCAGGGAATGCTCTATGTAACATGAGTACAGGTAAGGCTGATAACCTCATCTGTATCTGAAGTGTTATGTGAAAAACTCAATTGACTAAAACCCTGAGGGCAGCAGAGATCAGTATCTGTGGGCCTGTCTGGTGATGGCCATGGCACATGAAAGATCGCAACTTGGAATATAAGAAAACCTAAATGGGAGAGAGCACACATTATTTAAATGAATGGAATGTATTGCTCTGGAACTGCGTCTCCCTTACTGCAACTCCTTGGATTACTGAGGACATCAGGGAGCTGAAGGAGCAGAGGAGGTGCCTAGAGCATTGCTGGAAGAACACTTATCTCAAATCTGACCAGTGACCACTAGTAGTTCATGTCTGAACCTACATGGTGGTAATATCAGTGGTAAAAAGAAAATATTTTGTCACTCTTATCATGTCTGCTGAATGCCACCCAGCAGCCCTTTTTAAGGGGACCTGATGCCTCCTATGGAAAGAGGATTGCCAAGAACACCCAGTGAGAGAATTCTAGCAGCATTTGGTAGATAAACCTGCTGAGACCCAAGCTGAATTGGACACTAGCTGGTCAGTGCCAACTGTCAGCCATATAAGGTAGATCAGACTAAGAAACCATATAGGTCTAAAACTACTTTTATCAGAACATCTATAGTAACAGAACCTTGCAAGTTTGAATGTGCCTTTATCTTCATGTGAACTAGGGAGGGGCCTGTCTGAGATGTTGAGTCAGACTAGTTTCTTGGAATGGTTCCTCGCTTAGAGAACAGATCAGTTACTACCCAAATCATAGTTTTCTTTCTGCTTTCTGGCAACTCCCTTATAAAGTCCATTGCAATCTCTTTCCAAGGTGTGGTGGGATTAGCCATTGGCTGCAGCAACCATTGTGGCTTTCCTCCTTTCTTTTTAGAGACTGCACAAACTGGGCAGCTGGCCACATAGTCCTTTACATCTTGTCTCATGTTAGGCCACCAAACTTGTTTGAGAATTAAATGCAAAGTCTTTACCAGTCCAAAATGCCCAGCTGACTTGGCATTGTGGCTGCATAACAATATCTCCGTTCGAAAGGTTGCAGGTACATAAATCTTATTTCCCAACCACCAGAGTTCCTCTTTTTCTGTAAGGGAATCTTTATTAGTGCACAGCCAGGGATCGTTCTGAAATCCCTTAATTAGGTTCTGTTTTAAGTCACCAGACACTTTCGGTTTCATTGTTGTCTCCTTCGCCTGCCTCCTTGTAACTACCAAGCCCAGTTGTTGCTTAGGAAATACAGCATCTACTACCTCTTCCTTTTGGCTATTATGTTGGGGAAGGCGCGACAGAGCATCTGCCAAAAAAAATTTCCCCCCAGGGAGATACTTCAAAGTGAAATTGAATTTGCTGAAAAACTGTGCCCACCATATTTGCTTGGCAGTTAGTTGCCATCTTGTTTTTAAAGCTTCCAAATTCTTATGATCAGTCCATACTTCAAAAGCTTGTGCAGCCCCATCCAATAGGTATCTCCCAAGTTAACAGAGCCCAACACACAGCAAATGCTTCCTTTTCCCAAACATGCCACCTGTGTTCTGTTTCACTAAACTTTTTTGACAAATAGGCACATGGCTGCAACTCCCCCTTTACATTTTTCTGCAACAACACTGCTCCAATTGCCACATCCGATGCATCGGCCTGAATGACAGAGGGTTTAGTGGGATTGGGATGACACAGGATTGGTTCAGCAGTGAACAACTGCTTTACATTGTCAAATGCTGCCTGGCATTCTGGAGTCCAATTTAGCAATGCCCCGGGGCTTTTAGTCCTTTTTGCTTCTCTGATCCCTTTCATCTTTAATAACTCAGTCAGTGGTAATGCAATTTGTGCAAATTGTGGGATGATCTAGCAATAGAAATTCGCGAACCCTAGGAAACTTTGTAATTGTCTCCTAGTTTTAGGGGCCGCCCATTCTAACATATCCCTGACTTTAGTGGGATCCATCTCGATGCCCTTTTCAGACACGCTATATCCCAAATAATCCAGTTGGTTCTTATGGAATTCACACTTAGACAGTTTAGCATACAACTTAGCATCTCTCAGTTTTTCCAGCATCTTGTGCACCAGCTGGATGTGTTGTTGTTCACTTTCTGTATAGATTAAAATGTCATCAAGATACACCAAACAACCTTTGTACAAATGTTCATATAACACCTCATGGAGCATGAATACTCCAGGACCTCCCTTCAACCCAAAAGGGAGAACCAGGTACTCATAGCTCCCCAAAGGGCAATTAAAAGCAGTCTTCCACTCATCCCCTTCTTGAATTCGCACTCTAAAATACATGTCCCTTAGGTCCAACTCTGTGAAGATCTTCCCCTTTGACAAATGAGACAATAAGTCCTTCATTAGGGGCAAAGGATACTGGTTTGAACTGCAAATGCCATTCGGGCGTCTGTAATCAGTGCATAATCTCAAAGACCCATCTTTCTCTGTTCTGAAGAGCACCGGTGCAGCCAAGGGAGAATTGGCTGGGCAAATAAATCCCCTTGCCAGATTCTGATCTATGAACTCATGTAGCACTTTCTGCTCCTTCAAAGACATAGCATACATTTTGGGTTTGGGGAGCTTCGCTCCTGGTTCAGTTTCTATTGCACAGTCTGTCTTTCGATGTGGGGGTGGGTAGTTGATCACATTCGGCCTCTCCAAACACCTCCTTTAAATCCCGGTAGGGTTCGGGAATTAATTCCTCATCAATTGTTGCAACCCCCTCCACCTCTGTTGACACTGCAGCCAATTACCCAACAGCCTCCCTGGCTTCTTCCTCCAATTCCCCCTTGTACAGTCCATCTTTAAATTGGATGCTTCCAGCCACCCAATCTACTTGGGGGTTGTGAGCCTTCAGCCAAGGCACTCCCAATATTCTTGAATAATTAGCTATGGTTGCTATTATAGATCGGACAATCTCTTGGTGGGTGCCCACTCTCATTTCCACTTTCTCAGTACAGAACATTTCAGGGCCCCCAGTAGCCTCAGAGCCATCCAGTTGGTTAAACACTATAGGCTCCTTCAATTTCTGGATTTTCAATCCCAGCCCATTTACTATTGCAGGGCAAATCAAACATTTAGCACACCCCGAGTCCACCAGCGCATTTAAATCTGCACTCTTTTTTTTTTGTAGAGTCCTTAACTGCACCCCCACCACCACCATGCCATTATCTCTACTTACCACTGCTCTGTCGTGCCCCTTCTGTCCAGCCTGCCTGCTGGCACCCGTGAAGGCAGGCCTTAGTTGTTTCCTGCCAGTGACTGGGTTTCATCTGAGGAATCCACCTCAGAGGCCTCTGAACTGATGACCAGCTGCAGTGCTTCGCTGGCCACTGCTGCTTTTCCCTTAGCAACAGGAGTCTTGGTTGGCTTGGGCTTTGACTTTGGTGATGGGGTGGGGGGTTGGCTGGAACAATCCACAGCTCAATGGCCTCTTCGCCCACATTTAAAACATAATCCTTCCTTCAATCGATTTTCCTTTTCCTCATCCCAAGCTCTTCTCAGTGATGCCTTTGGGGCTGTGCCACCCTGTGGAGCTGGTTTCTTGATAGGTGCTTGAATCTGTCGTTGCTTCCTTAGGCGAATTTGCTGAGCCTCCACCATCTCAGCCAGACAAATCCATTCTTTTAAGTCTCTGGTTCGCCTCTGGCCAGGCATCAGTCTAGGATGTCAGGCTGTAATCCATTCTGGAAAAAATTCCACCTTAAGCGACTCTGGCCAGTCAATTAGATTCCCTGCTAGGCTTCTAAATTCCATAGCATACTCTGTCACTGACCGATTCCCTTGCCTCAGGAACTGTACACTGGCTTTAGCTTTTATCCGGGCAAAAGGGTCTTCAAACTGGTCTCTTAGAGCCACAATAAGTCATCAAAATTCTGCAGCTCTGGGGCCCTGGTGTCATGCAAAGCTACCAACCATTTGGAGGCTTCTGCTTCCAGATGCGTGGACACGTATCTAACTTTTGCTTCCTCAGAACAAAAAGTGTCCCCAAATTCATCCACAACCCCACTCACCTGCACCAGGAAGCATACCAACTCATTTGGGTCCCCTCCGAACTTCACCTTCAGGTCACGGAACACTTTTGGGCTCCTGGAATGTCGCCTTGGTCTTGGCGCTGGCTGGATCCGAACTCCTCTCCTTGCCTGCCGACCTGTTGGTGGAGCTGGCCTGGCTGCTTCCTCTCCCTCCTCTTGGGAAGGCTCTGACTCTCTCGATTCATCCCCTGACCCCACTGCTGATGGACTGCACCGACTCTTTCAAGCTGGCTATTGTGGTTGCCATGGACTGCATTTCATGCTCCAGTCTTGTTAGCCTCCGGTTGGTCATTAGGTCTTGGCTCCTTACTTCCTGTTGAGTAGACCTCCATCTTGCTGGCATTCGCTCCATCTCATCTCCCACCCCAAATGTCCAGCCGGGCTTGGATTTACGCAGGAGCTCCTTTCCCTCATGCTCCTCAGAATCTGGGGAGGGAGGTCGGCCAGCTGGGAGCTTTCGAGCCTTTGGCTTGGCCCCCTTCTCCTTGACTTTCCCTTGAGCCCTCGTAGTTACCGAGGTCCCGGCCACTGCTTCCTCCTCTGCCATTGCCCTCTCCGACTTGGCCTGCTTGGTTTCTTCCATTACAGCCAAATGGAACAGGGAAACTTTGAATTCCCTGGGTAAAGCTGTATGATTTTTAGTCATGGCTTTATGTAACGTTCTGACACAGTTGACTCAATAAAATTCTGATTCATGCATCCAGATGAAATGCAGATTTCAGATTTATTGATGATGTATACAGATGTTAAGCAAAAAGCCATGACTACAAACGTTCTCACACAGCTACCTGATAAAAGACACACAGGCACGTCAAAACCTCCTCCACACTCCCCCCCCCCTTTTCCCTTAACAGTCCAGCATTCCACTCCTGGCTGGCTGGCTGGCTGATACAACCTTGGATTCCTTCTCACTCTCAGAAACTTTTCCCCTCCCATCTGGAGCTTGACACGCGTTGCTTCAATGGCAGAGAAACAATCAACAAATCTTTGATTGTGGGTTCTGACAGAATGGGGTTAAGACCCACTAGTTAATCACTGCCTCGGTAGCTGCTTTTCCTCCTGTCCTTTAAGGTCATTCCTTATGCCCTGTATACAATGGAGATGACTGGGGCTTGTCTTGTGGGGGGCAAATAATATTCTACCCTTTCCTTGTGGTTCTGAAATGTATATTAGATAAGAGCAGACAAACTGAAGCAGCCTGATGACCCTCAAGGGGAAGGAGACAGACAACAGAAACCAGATTGTTGCCTGCTCCCTGGTATGCAAGGAGACACTACATGGGTACAATAAAGGACACTGTTTATGTCAAAAGCTGCTAGTATCAGTAGAAGAGGGTGGGCTTGGAGCCTTTGTAAGAATGTGGAATTTAGAAGCATTGGGTCAGACCATAGTAAGTCATCCCATAGAATTAGCAGATGTAATATTCCAGTTGTAAAGGTCATACTATGATTTACATTGCTCCTATGTAACAGTCCTGTGGATATATAACCCATAACCTTGCTTAATTTGGGGCTCTTCTGCATTCTCTTGGCTGGAAGCCCAGTGATCACGGTGGTTGTGCATGCCAATAACATTTACTTTGTTGCATCTATCTCCAAACATTTGGTTCCGTATTTAAAGTGGGCATTTTCCCCACAACAATATTGTGAAATTACCTGGGATCAATTTGAATCTGTGAGTTCTGAGGAAGCATATAGTGCTCTCTGTAGTGGCAGCTCCACTACTTCTCAGCTAGATCTCAGTCCCTCATGACTGGTTAAAGGCTCCCATTGTCATGTTCACTGTTTCAATGTGCACTGTACATTGTAACATTTCACATGCCATGGCGCTGACGCACGTTTCTGTTGGGAGGGAGCTGCTGGGAGACCTTGTGCCAAGCTCTGTATCTGTGTTCATTTCAATGGAATGTGTTTGGGTTATGTGCTCAGCTCAAGGACTTTTACACCGCATCATCTGAAGCCATTGGGAGCACCTGGGATTATGAGCCTGGGAAGATTCTACGGGGGGAGGGATCTCGTTTGTACCTATTGGTTTTTAGTTTGCATTTGGTGCACTTTTCCCATTCTCAGCTGTCTTTGTACTTGCATACTACTCTTAAATAAACCAGATTTTATTAAGCTCTTCCTTGTGAGTCTGAGAGTATTTTAGGATAGGCAACCATTACACCCATAAGGTGACAGGAGATTGGATCTGAACAGTAGCCAATGCTTTGAAAGAGGCCATGGTATGCCTCCTGCTCAAGAAACCATATTTGATCTGACTATTTTGGAGCCTTTTAATTTTTATTTATTTATATTATTTTTGTATTATTCCTCAAAACATTGTATACACTTTGCCAAAAACCTTCCCATTTTTGAAGAATGTATTGGTTGCCTATCCTAATAGATTCAGACTCACAAGCAGGTACTTAATGATATCTGATTTATTAAAAGAATAGTATGCAAATACAGAGAAAGCTGAGAATGAATAAAAGTGCGCCAAATACAAACTAAAAACCCTCGCTTCAAACGTAATCCCTCCCCTCGCCCTGCCGTTGCAAACTCCCCCCCCCAGGTGCTGGTAACCGTTTGAACTGCCATCCTGGGAAAGTAACCTTGAACACATGAGATAACCCAAACACATTCCAACCCAGCAGCCAACAGATAACAACTCCCCGAGATGGAATCCTCCTCCCTTCCCAGATGAAACACTTATCAGTGAAATGACATGCAAAATGTTACGATGTACCAGCAACATTGGAACAGTGAACATGACATACCGCCCCCCCAAAAAAACTAAGGAGCAGGTTTCATAGGATAAGCAAGATGAAAGCATTGAACTAAATCAGGAGATTGAACATCTCATGCAGCCACCCACTCAGGGTGGGGAAAATGCTTCCATCGAATGAGGTACTGCAAGGTGCCACATAGCCTGCGAGAATCAAGGACCTCCTTCACCTCAAAATGTTGCTGTCCGTCAATCATAATTGGTGCAGGAGGTGTAGGTTGGAGATGCCACTGATCGGAGTGGTTGACAGGCTTGAGCAAGCTGCAATGAAAAACAGGATGTAAACGTCTAAGATTGTGAGGCAAATCCAATTTAAACGTGACAGGGTTCACAACTCCCACAATGGGAAAAGGACCAACAAATTTAGGAACCAATTTTTTCGAGGGCTGAGGAGACTTAATGAACTTGGTGAAAAGGCAGACCTTATCACCAACTTTGAAAGCAGGTTGAAGGGCTCGTCTCTTATCAGCATGCAGTTTGTAGGCGGACTGGGCATCTGCTAACGCTTGTTGAATAGCTGGCCAGGAATCACCCAGGTGTGCAGCCCAATCAGAAGCAGAACAGGGCGGTGTAGTGGGTTGAGGTAAATCAGGAATGGGAACAAAATCCCTGCCAAACACAGTATGGAAAGGGGTGTGTCCTGTGCTCTGATGGACTGTGTTGTTGTAAGATACTTCAGCAAAAAGGCAGGAGATCAACCCAATTGTCTTGCTGATAGTTGACAAATGCCCACAAAAATTGTTCAAGGGTAGAATTAAGAGCCTCTGTAGATCTGTCAGTCTCTGGATGCGACGCAGTAGACAATGCTTGCTTAGTGCCCACCAGCTTCAAAAATGCCCGCCAAAACTGAGAAGTAAACTGTGTTCCACAGTCTGTGACCAAGCGGGAGGGGCTCCTGTGAATCCTGTAGATATGGACTAGGAATAGCCGGGCTAATTGCTGAACAGACGGAATGGAGGCACATGGGATGAAATGGGCTTGTTTGGAAAAGTAGTCCTTCACCACCCAAATCACAGTCTTTCTCTGACTAGGAGGCAGTTCAACAATAAAATCCATGGAGATCTCCTCCCAAGGGTGGGAGGGACTGGCCACAGGCTGCAGCAAGCCTTGCGGTTTGCCCCCCTTCCATTTATGGCACAGACAGGACACGAAGCAACATATTCTTTGACGTCACGTCTCAATGTAGGCCACCAGAATTGGTGGTGTACCAGGTGTAAGGTCTTCACGAAGCCAAAATGACCAGCCACTTTATCATCGTGCGATCTATTCAAAACCTCCCTTCGCAAACTGTCAGGGACATAGAGGCGGTTCTGCTTCCAAGTGAAGCCTCTGTCAAATGTAACATTGTCTCTATTTGCTTGCAATCAAATGTCAGATTTCAGTTCGGAGAGAAACTTTTGTTGCAATTGCGAAGGAACCGCCGGCCTCCCCCCAGCCGGTGAAACTGAAGCTGAGGGCAGCTGCGCACGAGTCTGACTGCAAGTGACAGCTTGCAATCCCAACTGAGGTTCTGTCCACAGTGTACCCACAATGTCAGGCGCCTGGACCGAATCCTGGGGCAGGCAGGAAAGCGCATCAGCCAGGAAGTTTTTCTTGCCCGGAATGAACCTCAATTTGAAATCAAAGCGACTGAAAAATTGAGCCCAGTGGATCTGTTTAGGACTGAGTTTACGGGGCGTGCTGAGCGCTTCCAAATTCTTATGGTCAGTCCAAACTTCAAAAGGACATTTGGCCCCCTCTAAGAGGTGGCGCCATGTGTCCAAAGCAGCCTTGACTGCAAAAGCCTCTTTTTCCCAAACATGCCATCGCCTCTCCATCTCAGAAAATTTGCAGGACAAATATGCACAGGGCTTCAGGCAGCCTGCAGCATCTGCCTGCAGCAAGAGTGCTCCAATTGAGAAATCGGAAGCATCCACTTGAACCACAAAGGGTCTAGTGGGATCAGGGTGTTGCAGAATAGGTTCAGCAGTGAACAGGCTTTTGAGTTTGTCGAAAGCCAGCTGGCATTCAGGTGTCCAACTGAGCAATGCTCCCGGGTTCTTCACCTTTCGTGTGTCCCCCAGCCCCTTTGTACGTAACAAATCAGTGAGAGGCAATGCAATTTCTGCAAACCCCTGAATGAACTGGCGATAATAGTTGGAAAAGCCGAGAAAACTCTGGAGCTGCCTGCGAGTGTGCGGGCGCTCCCACTCCAGAATAGCTTGAATCTTTGCAGGGTCCATTTCAATACCCTTGTCCGAAATCCTGTACCCCAAATAGTCAAGCTGAGTCTTATGAAATTCACACTTAGACAGTTTAGCATAAAGCTCAGCCTTTCTCAGTTTGCTAAGTACTTGCTTCACCAAGCGCTCATGTTCCTCCAGCATTTCAGTATAAATCAAAACATCATCCAAATAAACCAGTACCCCTTTGAACAAATGCTCATGTAACACTTCATTGATCAATTGCATAAACACCCCAGGTGCCCCTGCCAATCCAAAAGGCAAAACCTTCTACTGGAAAGAGCCCAGAGGACAATTGAAAGCAGTCTTCCACTCATCCCCCTCCCGTATACGGATACGGAAATAGGCTTCCCTCAAATCCAGTTTAGAGAAGATCTTCCCCTTGGTCAGATGTGCTAACACGTTTTTTATTATTGGCAAAGGATATTTGTTTAATATCGAAACTGCATTTAATCCGTGGTAATCTGTACAAAGTCTCAATGTCCCATCCTTCTTCGCTCGAAACAAAATGGGGGCGCCCACTGGCGAATTAGCTGGTTCAATAAAACCCCTGGCCAAGTTTTTGTCCACAAACTCTCGCAGCGCCGCCAATTCCCTTTGAGTCATGGCATAGATTTTTGGCTTTGGCAGTTGTGCATCTGGGACCAACTCTATTGCACAGTCAGTTTTTCGATGAGGTGGGAGTTGGTCCACCTCCTTCTCACCAAACACATCTGCAAAACTCTGGTATTGCTCTGGCAAGCCTTCCAAATGCAGGGACCCTTGCTGAGCCTAGAATATCTCACAACCCTCCGGTGAGCAAAAGTTTCATGGGCATGCTCAGCCTTTCCTGCCAGCTGTATCCACTCATACAGGGAATCCGGGTCGTCTCGCCCAAGCGACCATCTTAGGACCTCCGTATTCAGACCATCCTTAAAAAGTTCTATCAGAGTGGATTGAGACCAATCCTCAACTTTTCCAGCCAAAGCCTTAAATTCCAGAGCATAGTCTGCCACCGATCGTGGCCCCTGGCACAGCTCCTTCAATGCCCGTTTTGCTCTTTCCTTAGCTAACGGGTCTTCAAAGTGTAATTTTAACGCCCACAGGAATTCCTCGAACTCTTCCAGCTTAGGGGCCTCCGATTGACATAACTGTACGTACCAATCGGCCGGCCACCCCTTGAGCTTAGTGGCAATGGCATTAATTTTGGCTCTTTCTGAGCGGAAACACTGTTCCCATTCGTCCATATAACTCCTTGCATTGGTAAGGAAGAATGACAGCTTAGTTGGATCCCCATCAAATTTCACGGTAAAGTCCTTTACCCCCATCCCAGGTGGTCCCTTCACCACAGCTGGATGGTCAGGCTTTCTCCTAGCCCCCAAGGATCTCCACTCTCGAGGAGGGGACCTTGAAATTCTTACCCTCGGTGCTCTCACTTCCTCCCGGTGCCGGGTTCTACTCCTTTCCTCCAGGGAAGGTGGGGGAGAAGAAGGAGTCGAATACCTATGACTAGACTCCTCTCTCCTCCTCTCCCGTGTACCCCAGTCCATGGACATTTTCCAAAACATGAATTCCAAGGACTCCAATTTAGCCTCCACCAGTTTTATACGATCCGGGGTTTGGGAATCCTCCTTTCTCTCTTGCCTCACCACGGCTGGGGACAACGGGTACCGCTGCTTCCAAGACGTTCTTGACGTCCCTGGTAGGGTTCCCTGTGTCTCATCCCAGGTGATCAACTCGCCTGGTGACTCGCCGGTCGGATCAGGGGCTCTTTTACCTCCAACCTCCTCACCTCCTGGGCTGAAGCTCGACCCCTCCCGAACTTCTGAAGTCTCTCGAGGAGGGACTCTCTCCATTCTTATTACTGTAGAATCGGGTTCCCCCTCGCTCGATTCCTCGCTTTCCATGGTTTGTGGAGTTGGTTTGCTCATCGTTAGCACTTCCCCTCACAAATTATATTTGGAAAGGGGCTAATGGAAAAAAAAATATTTTGGATTCTCAGCTTTATGTATTGGTTGCCTATCCTAATAGATTCAGACTCACAAGCAGGTACTTAATGATATCTGATTTATTAAAAGAATAGTATGCAAATACAGAGAAAGCTGAGAATGAATAAAAGCGCACCAAATACAAACTAAAAACCCTCGCTTCAAACGTAATCCCTCCCCTCGCCCTGCCATTGCAAACTCCCCCCCCCCCCCCCAGGTGCTGGTAACCGTTTGAACTGCCATCCTGGGAAAGTAACCTTGAACACATGAGATAACCCAAACACATTCCAACCCAGCAGCCAACAGATAACAACTCCCTGAGATGGAATCCTCCACCCTTCCCAGATGAAACACGTATCAGTGAAATGACATGCAAAACGTTACGATGTACCAGCAACATTGGAACGGTGAACATGACAGAGAAGCTGGTAGAGAAAGTGTTCGTGCTGCAACTTCAGAGGACTCTAGAAGTGAGTTATCTGGACCTCTGGCACTCAGGTTTCAGGCCAGAGCTCAGCATAGAAGCTGCCTTGGCTACAGTTGCTGATGACTTTTGGAGACTAGGACTGATAGAGTGCTTACCTCCTGGACCTCCTTGATCTCTCTGTGGCTTGTGGCACCATTGTTGGTGCTATCTTTTGGACCATCTCCAAGGGATTGTAGTTGGGGGCACTGTTCTTCAGTTGTTCTGTTTCCTAAGAGGCCAGTTGCAGTTGGTGTTGGTGGGGCATGAAAGATCTGCCCAGAGATCTTTACTCTGTGGATGTCTCAGGGATCTCTACACTTCTCTACTGAGTAAGCTTGATGCAGTGGGAATGGGTTCTTAAAAACATAGGTATCTGCTGCTAACTGTGATGATGCAAAAATAATGAAGTGTTGTTTGGTCATATAGAGAGAAGGAAGGAAGGAACAAATCACAAAACAAATGTATGAATGGGTCAAGAAGAAGGGGAAGACAGAAGTCATAGCTGGAGTTGATGAGATCTCAAAAAAAGAGAGGTGGTAAGTTTGAAGAGGCAGTGTATAAAGCAGCATATGAATATGGTGAAAGCAAGAATGATTTGCAAAGTTAGTAAGATCTGGGGAGGTACAATAAATGGTGCTGGTGTAAGGTAGTTTTAACTATTTTTCCTTCTGTTTTTCTTTTCTCCATTTGGCTTATTATTTCTCTCTCATTTTCTGTACTGTGTACATGTCTTACCCTAAAAAGAATACAGTAATCAGTAGGGAAGCATGAACGTTGTGTGCTTGCTCTTTCTCTTCCACACTATTTTTTTCAAGGTTCTTGTCATCTTCCTTAGAGATGGTGGGTGGTTTGTGCAAAGAACTTGATATGTGTTTCATGTTCCCAACCATTGCTGTTCCTCTCATGCCTCTATTCTGCTCTTTCTGGATTCTGACTTTCCTTTAATTCCAGCTTCTAACCTATTGGTTTCCAAATCTTTCTCACCTGCCTTTCTCTCTCCCACCCTTAATTTGATATTTTATTTCTCCCCTCAACTTTTAAGCATAGTTAGGGTCAAACTTCATGAATAGAGGTGATTCATAATCTGAGTCTCCTGCATCTGTCATTATCTTATAGCAGGAAAAATCTTCTCCAGCTTCCTAGGCATCAAAACCCTTATTTTCTCTGTAGGTAACAGTAAACATTAATTGGATGCACCAATTCAGTGCGTAGACACAAGATGGGCCTAAAGAGCCTTTGTTGCCAGACTATCAGGAACTTCTGATCACTGGGACACACAAACAAGTCTCTTGATTTCTTTAGATATTCACATTTTTGTTTCAAGCAACAGTTATTCACTCCTCTTTCCACAAACATTCATGAACGTTCTTGTAAAACCTTACAGAAAAAAATCAAATCATATCATTTGTATCTTTCATACAGTACATTTTGGACATTATCTCACTACTATGGTTTCTACTCCCCAATTCCTCAAAAATTAGTTTAAAGACGATTTATAATTTTCTTCTCCTTTGCCAGCCTTGCAGTGTTGTGAACAAAGGCCAAACAATGGCCAAACTAATTATATGATGGGTTGGTTTATACACTCATTCTGTTTTGGCCTTGTCTGGCATGTTAACCCAACCAATGAGTATGATGACTGCATAAGGATCTGAAGATTCCTTTTTAATCTAGTTTAGGGAGCTTTGGGTTTTTAACCAAAAGCTTAGGGAATCAAATTAAAGAAGCTATATTTACCTGGCCAATCCACCCACATGCTTTCATTTTCCTAGGTCTCCAACCATCTCCAAGTGCTTCTCTTTGCAGACATCATGCTGATTTTCCCCTTGGTAAGACCTGTTATTTGATATGCTTCATTAATCCCTGTTAGAAAGTGATTGCTGCCCATTTGTACAGTGTTAGGCTAACTCAGTGTTTCTCTACCTTGGCAATTCTAAGATAAATGGACTTCAGCTCCCAGAATTCTCCAGCCAGCATGCTAAAGTTGAAGTCCAGACATCTTAAAGTCCAGTTGAAGTCCAGACTTCTTGAAGTTGCCAAGGTTGAGAAACACTGGGCTAACTGATTTGCCATTTCCCAGCAGTCATGTTATTCTACACACTCCTTAAAAAAAGCATGTTACTCTTCAGTTTGCTAGAAAAAAACCCTAATGTTAATGATATTGCACAATTGTGTCTGGAGATCACCTTTTTTTGTACTGATACTTTTAAAAAATATTTTTAGAAATAAGTGCCTCAAGTTCTTTTTTGTAATTTTTTTTCATTTATTGGCATTAAATTTTCCATATTGCAAAATGGTGATGAAAGTGATACGCTGGAAAAGAAAGCCAAAAAAAAAAAAGTTCATGCAGTAGCTTTGTCTTCAGAGAGATATTGATCTACATCTAGGTTCCAGTGTGGCATCAATGGGTACCAATATTCCCATGGATATCACCTGGTCTACTCTATTTTGTAAGTTTTAAAAAGATTATTTTAATTTTAAACATGGGGATGCATACACTATAACCTCTCCAGAGACATACATGAAGCCATAAGCACAACCTTCCATTTCCCATCAGACACATGTCCATATAGACACATGCTCAGACACATATACCCTCACAGCCACATGTACGTATGTACTACACATACATCTTCCCCCCATGCAGTCATGGACACAAACACCCCCACCCACACACGGAGCATGCTTCACTTGAAGGAGAAAGGGAAAGATGAAGCTGCCTCTTTCCTTCTAGAGAAAGAGGCTAAATACACAGGGGCAAGAGGCCAGATGGCTTAGTGAAAACTCTGCAAAGGGGGGCTTTGCTGGAGCACCACTGAAGAGAAGCACCGCTTCAGCACTGTGAATATTCATGATCATCGACTGCTTCCTTGACAAAAGGGGGTCAAAGTGGTTCCTTCGTGGTAGAGACTGTGAGGTGGCAGACCACCACAGGGTTAGAGCCTAGGCAGCCAATGGGGACTCCATGGAGGAAGTTAACAATAGTGCCCACCATTAGCAGCAACCCACTAAAACAGGCACTAGTTCCATGACAGCGTTCTGTGACTGTCATGCTGGCCACATGACCGTGGAAGTGTCTTCGGACAATGCTGGCTCTTCGGCCATGAAACGGATGATGCGCACTGCCCCCTAGTGTCGGACATGACTAAATGGGAACCTTTCCTTTTACCTAGTTCCATGACATTTTGATCAAGAATGTCTGTGCTCTGAGCCATATGATAGCCACTTTTACCAAACTTTAAAATGTTCCCTTGAAGTGCTGTTTTCATTGTTTGCATCACCGTAACACAACATCAAAATGTTCTTTTTTGGTAGTTTAGATAATCTGAGAAAATGAAGAGGCACTCAACTTCTGTAAAATGGTCTTAGAAACCTATTCCTTCCACTATAATGGGAACATTTACTATACCACTATAAAAGCAAATATAAAAAGCAGGCATTAAAGCAACTGGAAGTGTTAAGCCATTTCCAGACCAGTGATTTACAGCATCTTCTACCATCAGCTAGCATCCCTGTGCTGATATCTCAGTAATAAGGTCAGACATTATATTGTCACAGTGATGACTGAATGATGCTAGAAGATGCTATAAATCATTAGTCTAGAATTGCTATAAAATGTTGTTGTAAAGTAGTATCAGATACAACCACTGTAGATGACTTTTTTTATTGTTCTGATTACAAAATGAGTAAGTAGCAAAGTCCGAGTCACTCAGGAAAAGAAATGCAATTATATCAAGGTTAACAGAATTTGTAAGAAACATATAACTTTCCCAGATCTCTAATAATTAAGGTAACAAGCATTATTCTAATACAAACATTATTTGCAATTCCCACCTCTGAAGAAAGTCCTTCAGGAAACCCTTCAAAAGCCCTTGTCACTTTAGTTGGATCTGGTATCTGCCTGTTACCAGATCTTTAAATTTCTTTCCTTTTTAGGGATAGTCAGTTTTCAGTCCAGGTATTGAATTCACTTTGACTTTCTCAAGTTTGTTCTCCAATGTACTTCTTGCAAAGCTCCCCGAGGGTTTTGTGATCCTCCACTCTTCTCAGCTACAGTAGTCTCCTTCGCATAGCATTCTCAGCACATTTTAAACATCTTTCCTCCTCTGCTGCCCTCCCATCTGGCTTCCTTCCCCTGCCTGTCCCATCTATACAGCATAGCCTTTCCCTTACCAACATCCAGGTTTAATTCTGCGATCCATGACCAGTCCCTTGTCACACACCTCAGCAACTGTGTTTTCTGCTTACACCCCCTGGCACCAACTAGCCTGCACAAACTTGGACCAACAGTGACATCACCACAGTGCCCCTTCTAAGCTGCATGCCCGCATGGCTGTGCAGCACCCATCATGTGCTGGCACAGTGGCCTTCATGCCTATGAGACTGTTTCCTGAGAAAGGCAGCAAGGCAGAACAGTGGCAGAGAACTGGGCTCTGGCAGCACCTCAAATTTTTGTTGCTGTTAGTGTGCGGTCATGGGCTGCCCAAAAATACACAGCAGGCTGCATGTGGCCCGTGGGCCATGTGATAGAGACCCCTGCTTTAAATCAAAATGTCCCTTCTAGTTATATTACCACTGGCTGCCCCATTTGGCTATGGTGATGGGAAAATCTTGGAAAGAAAAAAATAATATTTAATAGGTAATACCATCATTGGGTCAACAGATTGTTATAGGAAATGCAAGCACTTGAATTTCTTAAAACCCATTTTTGGAAAAATAGTTAAAGACCCTCCCTCCCGCAAATAGGAGAGCGGAGGTGAGAGAAAGAGAGAGAAAGAGAATGAATTGTGGCTAGCAGCCATTTTTGCACCAACTGTATTCCGAAATGGAGGGAAGCAGAGCCTCAAGGAAAGCAGTTTGGATAAATAAAGCAATTTGGAGAAATAAAGAGGCATTGAGCTACACTGCAGCTCTCTTTAATGAGCTGGAAAGAAGACACAAAAACATTTAATATTGTAATCCCCTTATTTTTATAATACAAATTCCAGCATCTAAAATCCACCCGACTTCCATCTTATGTAAGCTATACGGATGCCTTGGCTGGTGGAGAACAAACCAGCACAGAAGTCAACTAAGCAGCCTCTATATTCACAAAAGTGGAGATTAAGTGTTAGCTAGGTATTAGAGAGCCAGTTTGGTGTACCGGTCAAGGCACCAGGTGAGAAACCGGGAGACCAGGAGTTCTAGTCTTGCCTTAGGCACAAAGCCGGCTGGGTGACCTTGAGCCAGTCCCTCTCTCTTAGCCATAGGAAGCAGGCAGTGGCAAACCACTTCTGAAATACCTTGCCAAGAAAACTGCAGGGACTTGTGCAGGCAGGTGCCAGGAGTCAAGACTGACTCAAAGGCACCAAAACAAAAAGGTATTAGTCAGTTATGGCTAGATCAAAATCTAGGATGGGAGAGAGTTCAACCTCAAATACTAGAGTCCCAGCAAAATAGGAAGTCCTCCTTTTCCTGTTCAGAACTCGGCTGCTGAATGTCTAAATCCAATATTCCCTAAGCCACATAATAAACAATGATAGCTGTGTGGCCCATGATTTCTTTTTCACTTTATTCCAACCCCTCGTTGGTCTTGTCCTTAAACAGTTGTGTGATAGCATTATGTGTGTGCCATATTTGATAGCTAACCTTGCCTAGCAACTGCTATATTTCACAGAAAGATCCTAAGCTGTTCCTTACAGCCTCATCTAATGCTTTCTCCCAATCCTTCCTATAGGCCAATCCTATTTTATATATTTTTAGTATGCAACCTGAATGCATTAATGCCACATCTTTGTGATAGTCTTGACTGACAAATGGCCAGGAAGAAATAAATATTTCAGATGACAAATATTCTAACTGTATTATAGCTTTTGAAAATACAGTTTTAGCTCGTCTCAGGTATTTTTGTTTTTTTCTCTTAGGCTGTGAAAGTTAGGAAATATATGCTATTGTATAAATCTCCTACAATCAGTTATACAGTTTTTGTTACAGGTAGTCCTCATTTAGTGACTGCCTCATTTAGTGACTGTTTGCAGTTACAAAGGTGATGAAAAAGTAACTCTGTGACCAATCCTCACATTGATGACCTTTGCAGGTCTGTAAAGCAAAGGAAAGCTGAATTAAGATCATAAGCACAGTTGTGGTTCCACTTAACTCACTTTCACTGAGTTGCCGGTCCCAGTTCTGGTTGCTAAACGATGACTACCTGTATTCCATTTTAAAAGATATACTCCAAGCATAATTTCTGCCTGGGATCTTTCCGTCCTTTGAGTTTCAAGATTACATTTATTAACTAACTAGGCACAGACTGTTAGATGAGATTTATACAAAACAAGTGGCAAAACAATCATCTTTGTTTTCACTGTGCTAACACAGAACATACACCATGTTGAGTGAGAGAAACTCCTCGTACAGCTGATGGCTACGAACTTCAGACAGTTGGCGCATAACCCTGTGAATGCCATGGCAAATGCAGCCACACTTTGAGAGATCTGGGCAACATCAACCGAGATGCTGCAAAGCCACCAAAGCTTGGTCCTCATCAGAATTTAGATGAAAAGAGCCCAATATCTGAAGGTCTTTTGCCCCACCGATGAATATAATTATCTCTCTATTCTCCCATCCTTATAACTCCATGCCTTTATGATGTAATAAAATTATGTGCCACAAACCTCTCTTTCTCTGTTGCACGCACGCACGCACACAGACAGAATAAAACGTCTCCATGACAACATCCTGGCCAATTTTAAAGGACTTTTCTCTGTTCTCTGGTCATTAATAAGTTCCTGTGCTTCACATTTTGCAGCAAGGCAGCTGCCTTTGATAAGTTTACAGTAGGAGGCCAAGTAGGCGATAGGACCCCTGTTATCATCCTGCTCTTGAAGTGAAATGCGATGCTAATAAGTAAATCAGCTGAGAGAGGATCTAATATCTTCTCAAGTCTCCAGCCAGCGGGGGCTCGAAGTGGCAGTTCCTCTCCTCACTCCTGCAGCATCCAGTAAGAAAACTATTAAACTTTTAGGTACACTTAAGTAAGAACAGACACTTTACTACCTGCAGTAGGAAAACAACCACAATACAAGTATGCATACGGTATCCCACAGGGGCAAGGATAAATAAATAAACAATAGTAAGCTACTATTCAGTCAATGGGCTGAATCTCCTCGTTCAGAGTTAGCAGTTCACACACAACAGACTGAGCTGTCTCCTTAAAGGAATACATTTCAAAAGCTCAGGATGTATTTCAGTAAGCCAGTGCTCAAACTGTTCTCAGAAAAGTCTCCTGGAGGAGACTCACTCTCCTCTTTAGGTCTGCTTGATTCCTCTTCCTGGACTGGGTCTCTTCTGGCCTGGCCCTTCACTTTTCACTCCTCGGCCCCTCAAGCTTCAAACCACACTCAGGGGACCCTCTGCCCCTCTCTCCCCATGGCTGGTGTCAGCTGGTACTCTGGATTCCTTGCTGCACATGCTGCCCCTCTCCCCCAGTTAGCTGCAGGGAACAGAATCCCAGTTGGGCAAAGGGCTACGCAGAGAAAAGCTCCATGCCTCCTCCCCCTTTACCTCTTACTGACCCCCTTTAATTTAATTTCTCCTTTGTCTCTTATTCTCTTTATGTAATCAGGCTGCCTCTTTCTAAACTAATCTCTTCCTTTCCTCTACCATTTCCCCCCTTAGCCAGGCTAAGTTTCTTCTGCTTCTCTCCTTTCTCTCCCTGCGTGCACCCAATGCTCCACAGCCTCTTACACCTTTCCTATCTCTGAATTGTGTTTCTTGCTTCCCTACTCTGAGAAGACTCTCCTGTTTAGAGATCTCCAGTCCTGATTTCCTTATTGACTCCAAGGCACCTAACCATAGCCACTTTATATCTGACTTAATCCCTAAAAACTGTAGAGATGGTTGTGGATTTTAGAAAGAATCCTTCTAACTCCCCTCTTCTTACTATATTCAATAGCCCAGTATTAAGTTTTTGGGCTCCATAATTTCTCAAGACCTGAAATGGACGCTTAACATCAGAACTATCATCAAAAAGGCACAACAAAGGATGTTCTTCCTGCATCAACTTAGGAAGTTTAATCTATCTCAGGAGCTTTTGGTACAGTTCTACAGAGGAATCATTGAGTCTGTTATCTGTTCTTCTATAACTGTCTGGTTTGGTTCCGCAACCAAGCAGGACAAATATAGACTTCAACGGATAGTTAAGTCTGCAGAAAGAATTATTGCAATCCACCTGCCTTCTATAGAAGACTTGTATAGGGTCAAAAGGAGGGTGGAGAAGATATCTGCATCCTTCCTGGACCCTTCGCATCCTGGACATAAACGGTTTCAACTTCTACCATTAGGACGGCGCTACAGAGCACCATATGTCAAAACATCTAGACATCGAAATAGTTTTTTCCCTCGTGCCATTGCTCTGTTGAACTCCTAATTAATGTAGCCTGATATAATGATTGACAATGTGTGGTAAGACATGACGGCTAAGATGTGACCAGTAATGCTCTGTTAAATGTGAACATATGTTAGACAACAGATGCAGTATACTGTCCCTTAATTCTCCCTTTAAATAGGAGTGTGTGTTAGTTAATAGCTGTAGTATTATTTTCCTTCATTTTTTTTTCTTTCTGGATTGTATAGTTTTAGTAAATAACATTATTACTTTACTATTGTGTATTTCTGATGTTATGTAAATATATTGAGAGCTCTTCTTCCAAAGTCAAATTCCTTGTATGTCTAATTATACTTGGCCAATAAAGTTTTCTATTTCTATTTCTATTTCTATTTCTATTTCTATTTCTATTTCTATTTCTATTTCTATTTCTATTTCTATTTCTATAGAAATAGCATCTCCACAGATTCTATTTCCTTTGCTTCTGACTTGTTCCAGTCATAAATATGTGTAATTACTGTAGATCCTTAGCAGCCAAGTTAACTCTGTTACATCTCACTGTAGGGCAACCAACTGGGTTATACAGTAAGGAAAACTATAGAAGCAGGAGTTGGCTGAGGAGTGAGGATTTCTATTAAAATCCTTTGATCTAGAGCAGAGTTTCTCAACCAGGGTTCCGTGGAACCCGAGGGTTCTGCAAGAGATCACTAGGAGTTCCCTGGGAGATCACGATTTATTTTAAAATTATTTCAAATTCGGGCAACTTGACCTTAAAGAGGTAAGTTTCATTATTTATTTTCAGTTTAAGAACACTGTTAATGCATATATACAGGCCTACACATGAAACAAATATAATAGTTTTGTAACTTCTGGCCTATATTTGAGCCTGAATGTACAGGGGTTCCCCGAGGCCTGAAACATTTTTCAAGGGTTCCTCCAGGGTCAAAAAATTGAGGAAGGCTGATCTAGAGTCAAACCAACCTTTAGAAGATGTATAGACTTACAAAGCATCTGCATATACCAACTATTGTTTCACACTGAAACCATTCTCATACACACTCAAATACACACATGCACACACATTCTCTTTCCACAAACAAAGGGAAATACAATGGGAGTGGATTAGGAAGAAAGTCCACCTGCATGAGAAGGGAACTAAAAGCAATTTCCAGTGGGGACATGGCGGTATAAACAGCTGTGTTCGCGGGCTCCGCAGGCAGAACTGACAACGTGGCAATTGGCTCAGGCAGGTTTTTCCTGAAGCCCAGGAGCTTGGAATCACCCCCTCTGTCCTCTGGACAGCTGCTTGCAGCCAGAAGATCACAAAAAGTGTTCACGCTCCACTGGTAAGAGCAGCCAGGAGGCTGGGGCATCACCATTTCCAAGCTGTGCTGTAACCTTAAAGGGACATTAAGACCAGCCACCCCATTTCTAAATCACCTAATTTATTTTTCTTTTAAGTATGCGTACACTAAGAGAGGCTTTTTACAGCAAGGAGAAACCGGTTCTCTTGGTGCTTATCAATATTTTTGGGATTAATTAAAAATATTTTTTTTTTTAAGTTTTGGAGTTTATCTTTGTCTGAAATCTAGTAAAATTCTTATTAAAAAAAGAGAAGGGAACAAAAGGGAAAAGATGGACAAATGGGATGGAGGTAAAGTTTGGGGAAAAAGTAATTGGAGAGGAAAGAAAAGAAAAAAGCATTCATGCTTTTGGGGGCACATTTGTACCTCTGCCTGATTTCAGCATCATCTTCTATTTGAACAGGTCTTCAGTTTGTTTCTGCAAATGTAAGATGATCACACACATCTCTGCCAATTTCCAGCTCAATGTGGTAAATATGGCATTTGTCAACTGCAATTGGAATGTCACAAATAGCTTTGGAGTAAAGAACAGGGGAAGGGCATTCCCTTTCAACACTCATTTTAGTGAGGTAGAGCAAGGCCAGACCCTCAGATGGGATGGTAGTAAAGTCACTATTTCTTAAGAGAAAATGCTGAGGTTTTCTCCAAATATACCATAACTATGTTAACTCCCTAGGATGCACAAATTTTCAAGTCAAGGGCTACGTTTCACCTTTAAGTGAAGTGCTGAGGGTTGCACAACAGAAACTGGATAGATCAGGAAAAACTAGAGGTTCATCTCAGAAGAATTTTTTTTTTTATTTAATTTGAATTCAAGTTAAATCAATTGATAACATAATTTTACAACCTGTGTATTTAAGAATTCTCTCTGGAACTCAGAGTGGAACAATCAGATTTGGTGGCAAATTTGCAAAGAATATTGAAGGACAAGTTTGTGGAGTTAAAGTAATGGCAAGCAAACTTCTAACAATGGGAAATGTTACTATTCCTGTGCAATCAGAAACTGGCAAATTACAGTAATAGTTCAAAAGAGAAGATACTACTTCAACCACACCTTCAGTGGCAAAGATTGGGAAAGAGTGTTGATACAAACCTTCAATCTCTTGCTGCTAGCTGAAGAAGAAGCAAGACTTGGATAGATTTGAGACTGTGATTCAATGCATGATAACTTCAGAGACTTATATGAGGCACATTTGTATATATGTATTTTAGTAGATTTGGAAGACCACCGAACTCCCAAATGATCTGGGTGGCTTACAGATCTAAAAGAAGAAAGAGGCAATTAAATGAGGAATTCTCTGAAGTGGAAGATCATAGAGTGATCAAACAGCCTATTATCTAATTTGAGTGGCCCACACAAAGGAGCCTGCCAAGTAGTACAAGATGGCAGGATGTTCTAAATAATACAATTTGTCTTTCAGTGATTTGGAATATTTCTGGTTTCATTATCTTCCTTTGAAGATTAATGATATTGGAAGTAAGAGATAGGCAAGTTTCTAGGAACCACCAGCTGAATTTAAACACTTTAGCCTTGCAGGAGCTTCAGGGGCACTGCAGTATTACCAATTGGGTGGAATGGCTCAATTTTAAGGATACATGGGTTAAGCTGTCCAAATCCCAAAGCACCTACTTTTTCCCTTAAATGCCCTATTGACCCCATTTGAGGGAGAGGGGTGATAGGCATTCATAGGAAACAATGACAGCACAAGCCTGGTGACATCATCAAACAAATGCCACAACATATAGTTCTGTTGGATGCCATAAGGCATGTATGTAATTGCAGCATCTATATGAAGTACCGTATCTGTGTCATAATTTGGTATCATTGTGGTTTGCTGTAGACCCTACTGTGAGGGACTAAGTGGTAAAAAGAAGTTTTTTAGCACCTGCAAAGCTAAGAGCATTCCTTTTGCCCATTAAAGCTCCCCGACCCCCCCCCAAAAAGAGGCTGAACCTGTTAGTCCCATGCTGCAATTGCCCAGTGGGCTCATTCCAGCTGCAAGTGATAGATGAAGAAGGATCTCAGAGAGGAAATTAAACATGCCAACACAATTGGCCATCTTCTATGTTCACCAGCCTGTTTGGCTTGTGGCATGTAATTGTTCACTATCAAGACACATTGTTCAAGGAAAAAAAAAGACTGTGCGATGGAGCACCTGCCACAATCTTTTCAAAATAGTCTAAGTTACTCTGCTGCGAGTTAAGACAGGCATGCAATTGACTCGTTATATTCATGTGCTCAAGGTCATCTCAGGGAGTTGGGGGTGGGCTGCGTAGTTTTGCGCTGGTTCACCTCCTTTCTCCAGGGCCGGTCCCAGTCGGTGTTAATAGGAGAGGAGAGATCGGGCCCACGGCCCCTCCTTTGTGTGGTGATGCAGGGTTCAGTACTCTCTCCTCTCCTTTTTAACATCTACATGAAACTGCTGGGCGAGACCATCCATCTCCATGGGATGAGGTATCATCAATATGCGGAAGATACTCAGCTATATATCTCCATCTCGGGGGAAGTAAGTGATGCTGTGGCTGCCCTTTCCAGGTGCCTGGGGGCTGTTGGGGTCTGGATGGGGAACAACAGGCTTCAGCTGAACCCTGGTAAGATGGAGTGGCTGTGGGTTAATGAACCCTCGGCTCCTAGGAATTTGCCATCTTTAGTTCTGGATGGGGTTGCACAGCAGACCCGGTGTATAACTTGGGGGTCCTCCTGGACTCATGACTCCTGCTTGAAGAGCAGGTGGCAGTCGTGGCCAGAAAGGCCTTTGCGCAACTTCGTGATGGTGCGCCAGTTATGCCGCTTCCTGGAGCGAGAGGCTGTTCAAATGGTCACCCATGCCCTGGTCATCTCCCATATAGACTATTGTAATGTGCTCTACATGGGGCTACCCTTGAAGAGTATTCGGAAGCTACAGCTGGTCCAAAATGCAGCCGTGCAGGCGATTTTAGATGCTTCAAGATCAGCACATATAACTCCTCTGCCCTGCGAGCTGCATTGGGTTCCAGTTTGCTTCCAGGTCCAATTCAAGGTGTTGGTTATCACCTTTAAAGCCCTACATGGCATGGGTCCAGGTTACCTAAGGGACCGTCTCATCCCCATTACATCAACCCGTCCCACCTAGTCGTGCAGAGAGGGCATGCTGTGGACCCCGTCTGTAAGAGAATTCCATCTGGCGGGGTCCAGGAGGCGGGCCTTCTCTGCAGCAGCTCTGGCCCTTTGGAACATCCTGCCCCCGGAGGTGAGATTAGCCCCCTCCCTCCTGGACTTCAGAAAAAAATTGAAGACCTGGTTTTGTCACCAGGCTTGGAGTGGGGAGAGGAAGAGCCATTCTTGGGGCTGGTTGGTTCCCTAGTCTTACCGGAACCAGTCTTATCACCTTATGGGTGGAATTAGATCTGCCGTTACTTGGATTTCATCGCATTTTATATTTATTGACGACTGGCATTGTTTATGATTTTACTGAATTTTAAATTGTTTTTATTGTGAACCGCCCAGGGTCCCCCGTGTGGGGGAGATGAGCAGTCATAAAAATATGATAAATACATAAATAAATAAATGTGGTACAAAAATGGAATTTGGTGAACTTCTGAAGCCTGACAAACCTCCTCATTTGGAAGTTCAGACTTGGATTCTATTTTTATACTCAAACTTCAGAATGAAAATGTATTGCTAAAGTTAACCATCTGCCTGTTCTGACTAGTTTTGAATAAATTAAATGACTTATTAAATATTGCTGTGAGTTTATTAAATATTGTGAAATATTGACTCCTGCATACGCTTGTTGCTGTTGCCTGTATTCAACCAGGCCATGTTAATAATTGATTGCTGTGTATCAGATATTCTGAAAATTGACTGTCATGACATGCCAGGCATCAGATAGAACTAAATGTACTTAAAAAGTACCGAACATTGAAGAAATAATAGAAAATGAACAGCGTGAGTGAATATCCAGAAACAAAAGTCCTCAGAATTTGTACTGGATTGTGAAAAGGATGCATTAAAGCTCTATATTTTTGTGGCTGTAGCCAGATGCTACGTTGTAGCTATTTTTATCTTCTCACTTTTACTGCACCCTAAGAATCTGTTCAACTTTTGTAATGGAATGGATATTCTCACAGGTATGAGACGTTTCCTAAGAATCAGAACCCTGCTACTTTAAGAATTGTTAACAACTTCTGGTGATCTTGGCAGGCAAAAAGTATGAATTTTCACACATCAGTAGATTGCATACATTAAATATTGTTACACGGCATCTGTACATAAGGTATTAAATAACTGTTTGTGTCAGTTCTCAGAAATGTCATACATTATAGATGACTGCGTATCAGCTCTCAAAAGGCCATCAAAAATACAGAAATTAAATGTGAAATGCACACTGCAATTATTCAATTAATATTTAAAAATGTGAATACCCTGACAGTATCAAAAGAATATTCTAAGCATAATGTCAGAAATTTTTAAGTTAAAGCATTAAAAAGGAATCATTCTTCAAAATTGGTTCTAGGTAGACTGTACTTAGCTTTTTCACTGATTGGGTTTCCAAATTGTACACCATCCCAAACAGGCATAACTTCAAGATTCTAATATTATTTTATATGACTTCAGCTACTCCTTTGGATTCTACCATACTGACTTCCAAAGGAAAGCCATGTTACACTGGGGATGTTTTCATTGTCATTATTACTGGCATTTAAGACTGGGGATGTCAACTCAATTCCCCAGGGATTTGTGCGAGAGTGGATTTGCACATTCTCTCAAAATGTACACCACTCAGTGCAGGGACAGCAGCAAAAAACAAAATCCCTCTTTCCCTCGTCAAATATCTGCAAATATTTGTTTGAATCAGATATACTTGGGGGGGGGGGGGGAAAGACCATCCACTGCATATTGTTGGCCTTTCCCACTCATATACATTCAGCCTGTTCCTCCATCTTGTCCCCTGTGCATGCTTGGCCTCGGTTTCCTCCTTCCCCCAGCAATTTCCCATGCTTGGGCTTTCTTCTACGTTTAACACAATAAACCCAAACCCTCCAGCTTGAAACTGAGACTTCTGTGACCCCCTCTTCTCAGTATGCATGGGAAAATGGATGTTTCATAGGTAGAGTATTTTGTTCAGGAAAATAAAGACTGCAGTGGCATGTATGTTTCTGGGTCTGAAAACACAGGTCAGCTGAAAGAAGATCATGTAACAAAATAACCAAACAAATCAAAGCATTTGGGAGCTGGGCAGAAGATTCCTTTTTGCAATATAATGATTAGGGGGGTGTGGGTGAGAGAAAGGATGGACACATCAGTGAATGTATTCGCGTGAATTTTACTGAAGCTGTTGTTTTGTATGCATCCCATTTTCTTAAAGACGGCTTGCCTGTTTGGCAGGAATCTCCTAGTTTCCAGTTTCCAGGTATCCGATTGGCTAGCAGAATCATCCATCTCTCAGATCTTTGAGGAAAATGTGAAATATTCTAAGCAGTTTGCTCCCTCTTGCACTATCAGATGCTGTCTAAATTGTGAGCTGCTTTAGCTGCATATTCACCCAAAGCCTTGTGCATCAGGTTTCTCCCACTGCTCAGCACTGAACGCAAGCTCCATCATTCTCCGCCTTCTCGTCCAGACTTCTCTCCCGGTTCCCCTCCCTTTTCTCCCCTCCTGTCTTTCCTGCAATCTGATTCCTAGCAATCTTTCGGCACCTGAAGGAAAGCCAGGGAGGCGTGAACCGTTGCAAGTAGTGGCGGCGAGGGAGGGAGTCAATAAGAGGAAAGTCTGGGAAGGCATGGGGGACGGGATGACTTCTTACAAATAACTGCTGATTATTTTGCATGGATTGTGGAGCAAAACGAACTGCATTTGGGGGAAAAGGTTTTAGCTCTGGTAAGTGAAAATACAATCTGCTTGATTTGAACCTGTATCCATTCACTTCTGTGGCATATCATTCTCGAACAGATATTTTATTCATCTTTAACTTGTTATGTATATCATGCATTTGCTTACAACTGCAGTTACTAGGGTTTCATTTATCTCTAGCATCCTCAGCTGTACGTATGTATGTATGTATGTATGCATGCCTCAATAAACATACTCTAAATATGTTCCTATAGTCTGAAATGTAAATATCACTGTTTTAATGAAGCACCATCATATTTTCATTTAACTGCTTTCATATGCCTTGGCTCATTTAGACAAGCAAATTATTATTTTTGTATGTGAATTATTGCCTGGGAAATGAACATTGAACTGTTCCTGTAATTATGCTCATGTTTAGCCCTGTCCAGCCTCAAAGACACAGGGGTGGATAACAAGTAGCAACTCACAATCAAAACTCATTATTGAACACACACACACTGAGGTTACCACCCATTATGTACAGGAAAGGACTTTCTTTGGCAAAATTCTGATGCATTTGGTGCTATATTTTATATCATCACTTCATTTAAGCATCAGTTCAGCAGTGTAACATCCACCTTGTAGGGTTGTCATGGAGATGGTACAAGGAAGGTTTATCTGAACCGTCAAAAAATCTGATGCAGTCTTGCTTTAACCTAGTTCTTTTTTCGTGTTTTGCTTTTCGTGTGCTACAACAAATGTGCTTTACTTTAGGAAGAAACAAGTCAATATTTCAGGATGTAAAGGCAATGATTTTGGTCTGATCTGGTTTCTTTGGCAAGACACCCTGGTTGTAGTTGCTGCATTAGCATTGGTGCCTGTGTCCACTTTCATTAAACTGGAGATGGAGATGAAGCAGGGACCAATAGAATTTAATCTCTAAATCATTTTAAGAGATGCCTTGAAAAATGACCCTGCAGAGGTATTTTTGTAACTAATGGGAGATCTGACTTGCTTTATTAGGATTTGATGGCATTTCCCCCCATTCTGAATTTTAACCATGCAGTCTGGTCTGTTTGCTCCACCTTTTTCAGCCAGAGTGGGGGTGACATTTTGCATGTGATAAAAAGGGAAGATATCAGCTCTTGAAGAAAAGGAATAAATTTCAAGCTAAAATGCTTCTTCCAGAGGCACACTGCCCTACCTAGGCTGCTTCTGTGACAACTGTTCATATGTGGCTCCCATGATGCACTCAGTTTTATAACACAGGCATGTTCCATTTCTATGGAGCTGGATTCTTTTTTATTTGAGGTGGCAGACAAGTTTTACCCATTATTTAACCTAGCCTTATTCTGTGCTCATATTGAACATGTATTTGAAGTCATCTTTGAAATGCAGTGGGGAAAGCATCTTTGATTTCTCTGCAAATAATTTCACCCTTTACTTTTTAGTGTCCTGTCATATTAGTAACATGTCAGGTAAAAAATATGTGTTGGAAAGAGCATATTGGCATGGCAAGTATCTCCGAGGTAGCAAAATTTCATCACTAGGATATGCTCTGCTTTGTGACAGACCAATCCATGTAATATGGTGTTTCATGTTCACATGGTATCTTAGGTCAGACTCTAACTTGGATTCAAGGTGTACAGAAGCTGTATTGGAGGTACCTGTCCCTTATCAAGTGTCGGTGGATATAGTTTAGCCTATTCAGCTTGATTCTGCAGACTGGATTGCTGTAGAAGAACGGCTAGCCACGTGTATGCTTGATCTCTACTCCTCGTAAAGAATTAAGATGGCTAGATTGGGACTCCGTACCTGCAGAACAGAGACTATTCATGCTTTGTTAGGAAAGAAGAAGGTTTCAGTTGAAATGAAAGTGGCAGTAATATACAGTATTTTCCAAAGACAACGGAAAATTCTTCACCCTCGTCCCTCGCTTCCAATTTAAATTGTTTTCATCCAGCTGTGAAAGCATGATGCATTGACTCAGTTCCAAATCTTCTGAATGAAATGAATGATCTGGGATCTCTTTCAGTCCACAAGGAAATGAGAGTCCAAACAGATGGATACATCTGGATTTTCCTGGAGATGGAACCTGTCAGGATAGAAGTACTATTGCGTAGGCAATGAGTTGCCTAGGGCGTGGGTGGGCAACCTGTAGCTCCACAATGAGACATGGCTCCTGAACCCCTTTTTTGCAATTCCTTGGAGTCCCCTCCAACCACACAGCTAGGTTTAGTGGCACAATTTCCAAACATGTGGGGAGCATACAAAGCTGTAGCATGAGCCCTAAAACAGGTTTTAAGTTTTTAAAAGCAACAGTCACACACAGACCCTCAGAAAAGGGGCTGTTCACACGTGTGATGGTTTGGACTGATATAGTCACTCAAACGTGAAGCTGATTAGGTGGCTTTGTGCTGGTCATATTCTTTGTTCTCTATTCACTTTCACTACACTCTTGGGATGAATAACTGAACAATATATGCCACCCTGAGGAACGTGGAGGAAGATTACTATAGAAATGAATGGTAGTCTCATTTCAGGTGAAGTTTGAATCCTTTATGGGTTGTGACATTATGCAGTGTCAGGCTTTTATTTTTAGCTCTGGCTGTTGCCGATAAATAATAGTGTTTGAATTCATAATTTCAGAAGGCTGTCCAAAGAATTGGAAATAAATATTTTTCAAATAAAATATTCCAGGGAAAGCATACATTTCAGCCTTCTGCAAACAGATTCCAGTTTCTGACATTCTTGACTCAGCTTGACTGTATTGGAGAGAATCAATTAACTTTAGAAGATCCTTGTTCCCATCATTGTGCTTCTTGCCAGCCAGGGGAAAAAAATAGAAGTTATACTAGTAGTGTTCTTTGGCTTGGTGCAAGCTACAAATTCTTGAAGTTGGACATATTGTAGAGATTCACTTTCCTCCAATTCAGCCTCCTCCCTATGTCTGTCATATGATTCAGAAGCTCTACATTGAAAAGAAGAAGGTGCATGCCACCAACCAAGAAGGAAAAACAATTTGGTGCTTGTTCATATCAGATACTGATGGGGACAGGGAGCATGGGATGCAGAGATCAACAGGTTGACTCTCAAATGAAGACAATCCTTACAATTGATCATTCCAGTTGCAGCCTTTCGGCCAGGTGGTAATTTTTTATTTATTTAACACAGGAATTTTTTTGTGTGGCAGTGTTTCTCTAGTCAACAACCAATTGATTTTATTTTTTCATCATCCTCATTGCCATCATCACTTGATTTTTCTTCCTTAGTTTGTTTTTCCAACTTTTCATTCCTTTCCTTTCCAGTTACCTTCCCTTTTCTATTTTGGTTATGGTTGTAATAACTTAGTCACAGTAGGGCTTGTTTTGTTTTGTTTTTGCCTAATCTTCCTCCCCTGTTCTGATTAAAAAAGAAAAAAAATGTATAGGTCTTAGTAAGCTTTTACGCTTTTCTCATGCTAAATAATGGTAGAATGAAACTCTGGTTTCCAAAATATGTTCCAAAATCAAGAACAAGTAGTTTCACACCAGACTTTCTGAGACTGCTCAGCCTTTTGATATATACATAAGACACTGAGTCCTAGAGAAAGTTTGTATGGATAAATGAAAGTTATAAATCTTAATGCTCATGAAGTTTCAACACAGACAATAAAAAAAATGCAAATGTAATGATGGAAAGGTAACTCTTCAAATGATCCAGAACTAAACAGGATGGGCAATCCATGGGGCAGGGAGATTGGACCAACCTTGGCCAAGATGGAAAAAGCTAAGTAAACTCAGATCTGGTAAGTACTTGAAACGGAGACCACTAGCAAATCCAAAGGTTGTATGCTATACTGTGACATTGAAAAATTATCCCTGAAGATGGTAATGGCAAGTATCCCCACCACCACCAAGAACACTACATGGACATGTCCAAGCATCAAGGGAGTCTTAAACTTTATGGAGATTTTTTCTCTTGAATGGAAAATATATGTCATATTGTCCATAGATAGTCCATAGCTAAAAGGAACATTATTTAAAACACTATGGTAAAATGGTGCATCTCATTCCAAGTAGGAACTATAATGGAAGAGAACTGCAAGCTTCTGCATAGTATATCTATAGCAAAATTAAGGACTATATATGGATTTGAATCTTGCGTATGAAGTCCCCTGTTCCAATAGCAAGGTTTGCATGGGCATCTAAGAAACTGTGAAGGGAAAGGATTCAGTTATACTTCCCTTCCCCCACTTTACGTGATAACCATTCCCTGCTGAATAAGTAGGCAGTAGAACTCTACATATTGGATTTCAATTGTTCCATGTGCAGCATGTTTAATTAGGAATAGATGGTTTGGAAATAAACTTCACAGCAGAAGACAGTGAATTATTTAAAAGTTGGACCTTAGCTTTGTTTGACCTCTATTGATTGGGAAGTGGGATATAGTTCAATTCATTTTTAGTTAAAAAAAGGTATGCAAAGGCAGTCCTTCTGCCTGATGGCCCTCATGCTTTAGATCATTGCTGCCAGAAGTATGCCTGGAATATTTTTTATTGCTCTTCTGCAGAGCTGTGAAGATGGCATTGTGTGAATGGGCATTTGAAGTAAGATTTTTAGCACAGGTAGCCCTTAGTTAACGACTGCCCTGTTTAGCGACCATTCAAAGTTACGATCGCACTGAAGAAGCAACTTTATGACTGGTCCTTGAACTTACAACTGTCACAGTGTCCCATGGTCACATGATTGTCATTTGCACGCTTCACCACTGGCTTCCAACAAGCAAAGTCAATGGAGAAGCCAGCAGGAAAATTGCAAGTTGTGGTCTCATGTTGCCTTGCTTAATGACTGTGGTGATTCACTTAATGACTGTAGCAGAAGTGAGGTTGTAAGTCCATTGTGGTCTCATTATGTTTTGCTTAATGACTGCATCACTTAATGACAGATTTGTGGTCATTAAGTGAAGACTACCTGTACTGCCATTTTTAAAAATATGGATTGATTATTTGGTTATAGAGATATGGACTCTATTGACTTATGTTTTAATTTCAAATTATTTTAAACTGCACAGTGTCTTGGAAGGTGGATGACATACAAATATATGTAAATCAATTAATCTCTGGCATTCTAGTTAGGATTTGGATCAGGCTGTGCCTGAAACTCTGGAAAGCTGCTTGTTGGCTTAGACCAAGTCTGCACAACTCGTAGAAAGGAAAGGGCCAGATCAATACCTTAAAATAATCACAGGCCCCAAAGGAATACTTGGCATGCCAATCAGCTGTTTGGTGGCTGGCAGCGCGGTGGCAGTGATGGAGCTGGTCATGTCCGTGAGGCCTGGAGGCATTGGAGGTGCTCAGCAATGTGTCTTTCGAGGTGGAAGTGGCTGCGAAAACCACAGCAGCCGTGGATCCTTCCTGGTGACGTTTGGTGACAGTGGATTGATTGTTTTTCAAAAATTGCTGGTGAGCCACATGTTATGCCTATCTGGCTTAGGCAACACCATAGAAATGAATGCATAAACCTTCCGGGTGAAGTGTATAGGTCAGCTGAGGGATGGACTCCTGGGTTCTTGGTGTTCTCTCAGCAAACTTCGCTCTCCCATACACTGATGATGTTACCTGGCCTGGTAACGAAACATCTGCAGGAAAACCACCAAGCTCAGGGAACACCAAGAACCACATAGATGCATCTGATTATAGTCCAAGTCAGTTTTTTATTTTCATACATAAAATCATTTGATCTCTTTTCTGCAATAATCTGTGATTTTAGAAGATTGGTATAAATATATTTAATGCAATTTTAGCTCCCAGCAGTGCCAAGTGAGCTCATTTCCCCAAAGAATCCAGTGAATCAAGTTTTAGTGCATCAAGTCTTTCTTTCTTTTTTTTAAAGCCCAGCAACTGCGTACTATACCGTGCTAGTCTGCCCATCCTGTGTGATCTGGCAGGGAGGGTACGCTTCAGGTCTGTCAGTTAAACAACGTCACCTAGCAGGAGGCTGAAAGCGTGACTTCTCTGTTGCAGTGGCTGCCCCCTGGAATAGCGTCCCCAGAGTTCCCTATGGCTCCTGCCACTTTCCCAGGCCTTGGGATATTCTTGTAAGATCTTGTTGTTTGTATAGGTCTTCTTTTTCTGGTGCACGACTATTTGTTTCTTTATTTTACTGTTCTACCTTTTTAAAATCTAAGATGCCATTTGGGAGTTGGTCATTCTTTGAATCAAATGAATAAATAGATACATACATACATACTAGTTTTGTGTATGTGCAGGAAAGTAGGTTTAGAAATAAAGGTTATGTTGTTTTTACTACCAAAGTGCTCTAAGACACCTATTTAGCCCAACTTTTGATAGAATTGTGTTTCATCTGCATATAAAAGAATAGATATGGGGCAATTGGCAAGAGTTGGAGGATGAAAGTCTGGATTGGCAAACCCTCAACAATGTCATTAATATAAACATTGAACAGCAGGGGGGCCGGTGGAGACTTTCGGTGGGAACATGGCCGACTGAACAGCTGTCTGCAAGCTCCATGGACAGAACTGACAGTGGAGGCTTTTTTTCAGGCTCGGGCAGACTTTTTCTTGAAGCCCAGAGCTTTTTCATGAATAAAGAAAAAGCTTGGAATCATCCCATTTGCCCTCCAGAACGGCATCTTGCAGCCAGAAAATTACAGACAGCGTTTGCGATGATCCGGTAAGAGATGACAGGAGGCAGGGATGTCACCATTTCTATGCCATGCTGTAGCCTTGAAGGGGCATTAGGTCAAGCCACCCCATTTCTAAATCACCCAATTTATTTATATTTATTATTTATACACACACATACACACACATACACACACACACACACACATACTTACTGTATATAATTTTAAGTTTATGTACCCCAAGAGAGACTTTCTACATCAAGAAGAAGCGGACTCTCTTGGTATTTATCATTATTTCTGGATTAAATTTCTGGATTAAATCTTTTTAAGTTTTGGCTTGTTTTCCTATTTAAAGATTAAGGAGTACTGAGAATAAATAATTGCCTCCCTACTATTATTTTTGTACTGAATTTGAAGGAGTGAATATTTTCCTACACATTGGATTTGTTGTTTTGAATCTCCAGTTTTGTCTGTTCACTTTCCCTGGGACCTGCTTGTTAGTACATTTCCTCCTGTTTCAATTTCACTTGGAAGTTTTTCATTAACTCATTAACTCCTATCTCCCTGAGTCAAGTATCTAGGGGGCACCATATCTACTGCTTGAAACATGGATGATATCAAGGAGGCTCTTTCAGAGCTTTGTTGAGCTTAAGCAGACCTGCAAAGAGATCCTTTCAGATTGCTGTCAGGCTATTCTGCAGAATATTCAGGACATTGGGGAAGATATTATTTCCAAAGTGTGTCATCTGGCTGAAGATGTTATGGAAGAAGATGAAGATTTTGACAAGGAGATCTTTCTACTGACAGTGAGACTGAAGTAACGCCAGACGAAGACTACATTTTGGTGCTGCAGGTTAAAGCAACAGTCTGAGCTGCAGATTACAAGAAGAGTTGTTTTTCTGAGGGAATGTTATGGGAGAGAAGAGAATCTGCCTTGTGGGAGTTTTTTTGCTGAGAAGTTTGAGTTTTTAAGGGGGGCAGTTGGGCTGTTTGATTTGGTAGGAAAAATGCCTTGGGTGTGATAGGGAGACATGTATATTAGTATATTTTGAAGTGGGGTAAAAAATTAAGAATGTGTAATTGGAGTGACAATGAGGCTATTATGATTTCATTTCTCTTTAGTGATTTGGATTAAGATCTATTGGACTTTTTTAACGTTTGTCTGATTTGTAAGATTTATAAGGTATAATAATTGCTTGGTTTTTTAGGTTTAATAGGGTTAAGATTGCTGGAGTATTATTAATTATAAAAGTAGACAATTTATCTATTTTTATAATTTGATTTCTATTATAGTGGACAGAAATATATAGAATAGTGGTAGGAAAGAAATAATTAAATAAATGTTTTATGGGGGAAGAAAGCTGATTTAGAAAATTTACATTTTTTTTCTTATATAAGAGGAAGGAGCAATTGCATGAGTGATTTGTATATGTGCTAATCAAAGGATTTATAGAAATAATGTGATCGTGGTTTGATATAGAGTAAGGGATTATGGAAATTGCTGCATATTCTTGCTGTTGAAAGTCGGAAGTCACTTCTTTATGTAATCTTCAAAAAAAAATTTTCTTGTGCTTCACACTTTTTTAGTTTTTTAGTTTTTCTTTTTTGCTTTTTGTAGTTTTTATCTTTGTTTCAAACTGAATAAAATTCTTTTAAAAAAAGAACAGCACGGGGACAGGTGTGCACCCTTGTTCAACCTCTTCACAGCTAGGAATAGGCTCTGTTATGTTGTTATTGCTGTTACCCTTGACCTGCATGATAGTACCTTGGTATAATTGTATAATCAGTTTGAGGAGGTGGCGATCAATCATTTTTCTTTTAAATTAATTTTTCAAGATATAATTAAGACACATAATGCAGAATATAAGACGGATACAGTATAAGTCTAAAAGAGAAACAGAAAAGGCTAAAACGGTGCAGGAATGAACAAAAAAAGCTGTCAGACCAGTGGCTTCTGACCTTTTCCAGCACAGGTATAAAAGTACATAAAAGTTAATCTCTTACTATTAATTAACATTTAGTAACATTGTATCTCTAAAATCAAACCATTCAATCATCAAAACCTAAAATCAAGACTTCATTCTTTTGCGTTACAAGCAAATAGTCCAAGAGCGGCTTCCAGATGGAAACAAATCTAGTTACAGTGTTTTCTCTTATCAGTGTTGTCAGCTTAGCCATTTGCACCAATTCCATCAACTTAATCATCCAGTCCTCCATTGAAGGAATTTGTGCATCCTTCCATCTTTGAGCATATAAGAGTCTTGCTGCTGTTACCATATATAAGAACAGAGTTCCATGTTGCTTTTCAAGCTGTTGGTCCATCAAACCCAAGAGAAACAGCTCCGGTTTCAATTGTAAGTCCACTTTAAGAATCTTTTGAATAGTACTACATATTTGGTTCCAGAATTTCTTAGCGTTTCCACAAGTCCACCATGAATGATAGAAAGTTCCTTCCCCCTGTGAGCATTTCCAACAGACATTTGATACCCCCTTATACATTTTAGACAGCTTATCAGGAGTTAAATACCAACAGTACATCATTTTATAAAAATTCTCTTTCAAATTATAGTTCAAAGTAAATTTCAGACCTTTGTTCCACATATTCTCCCATTGCTCTATCATAATATTGTACCCAAAATTCTTAGCCCATTTAATCATACGAGATGATGATCAATCATTAAGGCTGCTAATTCTCTCCAGAGTTTCTCTTGGCATATAGAATCAAAAGCCACCTTTAGATATATAAAAGCAACATAAAGGGCTTTCATAGCAAAGATTTCATTCCACCTGAATTTTTAAGCTAAATCCAACATGGACGGTGCCCGTGTTAGCTCCTCTTTTCACCACCATAAATCATTCTATATACTGTAGAGATAGATCCAAAGAATGGTTTATATCCATTACTGTCCTAACATATAAAAAAGGAGATAGGGAGACACTGCTAATTATTGTCCAATCAGACTTTCTTCAGTAATTAGTAAACTATATACCAGGTTTTTATGTCAGAACCTAATTCCTGCTTCCCTTACTATGGAGATCAGTATGCAGTTGTCTTTTGAATTGCTAAATGCTTGAGTTCTGCAGATCACTTTTGGGTCAAAAATGGGGGTGGGGAGGGGAATACATTCAAAATGGCCTCTCTAATTGTGCCCCATGGCCGTAGAATGATCTTGTACTTAATTTCTCTCAGGGAAGTCTTCTAGTCCCATCTTCTATTATTCTTTTTGTGTCTATTCATTTTCTTATATTTATTCTGCTGTGTGATGCTTTAAGGATGTTTCATACCATGTTAGTTCCTTATAAGAACATTGTGCATTATAATTCTGATTTTCTTTTGTATTTCCCTGAGATCTTCTGCTATAAGGAAACTATAGCATTTTAGGAATAAACAAATTATAGGTAAGTATGTATACAAAGATATATCCTTCAGAGAAAATGGAAATGCACCATGAATATTTTAAGATCAGTTGTATATGAATATAAATGATTTCCCCCCCACATTTTAAAAATTGGCCATAAAGATGGGAAGCAGTGAACATAAGTGAAATTAAATGGACTGACAATAGTTTAATTCATCTGTCAAAGAGATACACTCAACATTTTTTTTCTTTTGTTTTTTCTTCCTAGCATTTTTCCCACATGTGCAGGGTCCCTTTTTCTGATCAACCTAATGTTGATCCATTGGTTGTGACAGGAATTGATTGACCTGCTTGGTGCTCAAACCTGATGTCGTGGACTGAGAGAGAGTGACTGGCCCAAAGTCACTGGTTTTCATGCCTAAGGTTGGACTAGAACTCCTGGTTTCTAGCCTGCAGCCTTAACCACTAGACCAAACTGCCTCTCTAAAAGATACACTCAGCTGCCTGACCAAAAAAATTGGGGTAACATTATATTCAGTAGAGAAGCATGGCAGGCTATAGCTGCATCTGCTGTGCTGATCTTGACCAGGTTCAGTGTGCCAGACATATTATATAAGGCCATCCTGCCTCTCAGCTAGATTGCTGAGTTCTATATTCCATAAATAGTATGGGTTTTTTGCATGAAAAATAAATTGTAAAAACCACTACTCTGACTGTATAAGTAATGAGACATGATGTAATAATGCTGGGAGGCATTAAGTAGGAAACAGGTTGGTCTCAACAGCAGTATTATGGAAATGAAAAGCAAGTCATGTAGGGTACGAATATAAGTAACTTTTTAAAATATTTTTTCCCTTTTAATAAAGCTTTATTAAGTTTTTCAACAAACACATAAAACTACAAGAGATGAAATAAAGTATACTACAAGAGAAAAAAGGAACTAAAAAGCGTGAAAATACAAAAAAAGACTACATACTACATAATACATCCATACTAACTTCCAACTTTCTACAACAAAGATATGGATAAGTCAATATCAGCCTCTTACTCTAGTTCAAACTGGAATGAGCATTACTTCTAAAAACATTTCCATTCTCAATATAACATTTCCTCTAAAACACTATTTTCCCCTTGAAATGGACATACATATATACATACACAAACATTTTTATAACATAAAAAATTACCCCCCTTAATAGACGGATAAACAAATATTATCCTTCTTCATTACAATTTTACTCCTAACCAAAGTATTTATATGTTAAACATCATATCTCTACCATTACATATTTAAACAACTTTATTAATATCTTTTACCCAAGGTAAATTCATTATCCCAAAAGCAAAAACATCTGTCTAAACCTTTTAATAGACCATCCTAATAAACACAATTAAACAGCTAACCCACTTCAAAGTAAACTAAAGGATTTATATATCTCATGGTTACACACAAGGCTTTCTCCCTGCAATCCTTGACTTGCCTTGTAAAGTCCAACTCATCTTCAAGGATCTTCCGTCCCTTGAGGCTTAAATATTGTCTTTGATCTTGATATTCCAAGAATGCAGCCATTTTAGTTCCTTTTACACCCAAAGCTTTTCCTTCTTCAGAATTAACATTCCAGAGGTGAATCTTCTTCCCTTCACTTTTTGGCTTTGGGACGTTACTCATCACTTTTTTCTTTGAGACCAGGACCTTCTTTTCCAAATATGGTCCAAAGCATAAGTAACCTTGAGGTACAGCTCCTTAAAGATATCTTTAAAATCTTCCATATCTCTCCATGGAATGTTATGGCGCCTTCTAGTGCCTCAGGATATTAGACAAAAGGCTGTCTTTCAGAAAGGAAGTGTTAATCAGCCGGGGTGGAAAAATAAAGGTAAACAAAGCCGTTTCTCACAGGAAAGCAGATACATCAAAGCTCAGTTCTACAAATTCAAGGAAGTGGGTAATTCTTTTGTAATCCTTCAGACTTTGAAAGAAGTAACAGTAAACAGGCGAAAGTCTTTAAATCCAACAATACAATTTAAAAAGAAGAAAGAGAAAAATATATATATTTAGAAAAAAAGTCAAATTAACAAATTAAGAATTTACAAAAGTAATGAAAAACCACGAAGAGATTCTGCATTTCTTTGTTGCAAAGAGCTTCTCCTTAATAATAATTTAAAAAGAAAAAAAAATGGTGTTTTAGAAATGGGGTAGGCAGCTTTTGAGTCCATTTAAGGCTTCAACATGGCTTAGGAAATGATGGCAATCCCTGCCTCCCAGCTGCTAGCTTACTAGTTGATCATGAAATGCTGTTTTGCGGTCTTCTGGCTGCTTCCAGCCGTCTGGAGGACAAATGGGATAATTCCTAGGGTTCTCCTTAATCCAGAGAATACTTCTGGGCTCTAGGAAATCCTGCCTAAGCCCAAAAAAAGTTCGTATTGCTGGGTCAACTGCGGAGCTCGCGGAGACACATCTCAGGTTGCCAATCCCCTGCTGGAAGTCAGCCATGAATATAAATAACTTTTTAAGTGATGAGGAGCAGGACCTTGGACCAAGTTGTCTCATCCTCTTAGAACTTGGAGGTCTGGGGGATTGAAGAATTATATCACCTCCTTCAACTAACAAAGATACAGGGAAAGATTAATGAATTAATTAACCCCCAAATCAGGGCCAGACTGCCTTCCACTAATACCACACAGAACTATTCACGTGGCAGTTAGTGTTGCAAATCTGGTTGTTAGAAATTACTGCAGTAATTGTAGCTTTAGCTCATCCATTAACTTGTACTATATTTTATTCTAGGAATGGATGTAAATGTGGAATGAATGAATGAAGGACAAGGAACATGAACGATTAATTAGGAAGAGAAGGAATTCTGAAACAAATTCTCATGTTGGAGGAATGAGATTTGCATTTATGGTATATGAGATGATGGCTAAAGGAACTTAATTTTTTCCTTGTATTTCATTTTATTTTTAATTTTTAAAAAGCCCTGTGTGCTTATAACAGCACAGGCCTCCCCCAGTTCAAGCTTCTTCTGGGCAGCACTTCAGAAATGTTCACATGACCCTGCAATGTCCGGTCAAGTGGACGTTCCAGGAGTGCCGTGTAAAAGCAAGAAACCATGCCTGTCTACAAAACCAGATGGGACTTTTCTATCATGACAAAAATACCATTTGTGTTCACAATGGCACAACTCCATAGCCCTCCAAAGCATTTCTCATTGGTACAGAGCGCTTCAACAGCAGTGTGTCCGTCTGACCACACCGGGTTGCAAAGTCACATGTTGTTACAAATGCCTATTTTTTTGGTATGGCACTCAAAAGCATCTGGAAAGTTTAGCTCGGGTTGAGATGCCTGAATAAACAGAATTCATATTTGGCTTCCTAAAAAGCCTGTCCCATTTAATCTATTTCAGACAATGGTGTAACTGCCACAGAGATTGCAAATTACTGTATATTACCTTTGATCATTCATCCTGTGTGGTCCAGCACAATAAATGGGTGACAGCCTTCAACAAACATTAGACTGCTAATCAATATTTTAGAAACACAATAGGAGAATTCGCAGTAGTGGCTTTGCTGGTGGCAGAAAAAGCCACTCAGAGCTGTTTGTGAGTGGAGTGACATATAAGTCTAGTAGAACAATTTAAAAATTATTTTTGATATGGTACAAGTAAATTTGGGGGGAAATGTTTTGGTTTAGAAAAAAACTAATTTCCTCCAGTTATTATTGGATGGATTAAAATGTTGTAATGCCTTAATGGAATTATTTCTTCATCCATCAAGGTATCATAAGAACTCACCCATTAAAAATTCACAAAGGATGGCCTTTATTTATTTAAGAAATTTTAAGGTCGCCCAACTCTGCAATGACTCTGGATCCCAAATGCCATCGTCTGGAAGAAAAACAACCATTAAAAGATGAGCAAATGCAGAATCTCCCACTCAAACCCAAGGCCCAGGGAAAGAGCCAGCTTTTCAGAGCTCTTTGAACTTGGCCAGGGGGGAGACAGATGTACCTCGGGAGCGGGATGGTGTTCCACAGGGGAGGTGCTGCAACAGAGAAGGCAATAACTTCATTGTAGATCCCTTGGCCTCTCAATATCCAAATAATATTTTGGAATTAAGGTGGCTGGAGCTGAACACAAATTGTAACTACTGTATATGCAGAAGATATAAAAATTATCAATAAATAATTATTGATGATTATAAAGGTACTTTACCTAAATGAGTGGATGTCATGCAACCATTTGGTAAAGCAGTGTTTCTCTGGGAATTCTGTGAGTTGAAGTCCACATATCTTAAAGTTGCTGAGGTTGAGAAATACTGTGATAAAGTGTCAGGTTATTCAGTTAGCTTAGACTAAATTTGATCCAAGAAACTTCATGGACAATAGGGTTTTGCTTATTGTATGCGTTCATTTAAAAACCTTGGAATAATTATCCCTACAAAAATATAATTTGTTGATTTAAATATTTCAAGCTGTTTAACTCAGATTCATACTAATATAAAATTTCCATGTGTTTATGGGGAGAAAATTCCCATGAATGTATGGGTGAGAATAAATGTCCTCAAATGTAAAATTGCTGGCAAGGGGGTTGTAACATAACAGAGGTTTGTTATCATGGCAACTGGGAAGCTTTTGAGAACATTCCATGCATTTTTCCCTTTCTCTTCCTTTGCACATTTCTCCTTCAAACCAGCATTAAGATTTATTCCCAATTTTTGTTCAGCTCGAAAAATGAGAAGTAGACATTGGCTGAGAGCTCTGCGCATTCAGCTATTGGCCAGGATCATGGGGAAAATGGCAAGGACTGATTGCCAGGAGTTTTCTGTGAGCTCACAAATGTAGATATGCATGTGCTTATATAGTACTGAGGTCTTAATAGATTTGCAAATATAGGCCATTTTATTTATTTGAGGCCAGACAGGAACACTGCAGTACTGATGGGTAGGGAGAGGTATGATGGGAGGCAGGGGTCAGGCTGCACTCGGGAAATGTGCCCCTGCTGTTTGGTAGTGATGTTGTGTTCTGGCTCCTTGCAATCCACCCCATTTGGACCTTCAGAGGCTTTTGGCTGCTGCTGCTGAATGCCAAGTTGGCCTGTAATAACGCCTTCCTCTTCTGTGACTTAATCATGGATGAGAGGACTGACCTGGTGTGTATTAATGAGTCTTGGCTGGGCACACAGGGGGATGTCCCCCTTTCTGAAAAGCACCCAGCTGTGTTTTTGGTGGGGCATTAGCCAAGAGCCCCGAGTAGGGGTGGTAGAGTTGCTCTCGTGGCTTGCAGAGGCACTGCCTGCAGATAACAGGATGCCAGACCCTGATTGCTAAGCAGGGCTCTAGGGATCGGTTGGGATTGCTGCTCCTATTCCAGCTCTCCTGCTGTATTGCAGCCTCCCTGCCCGAGCTCCTTGACTCCGTGGCCAGGTGGAGTTTCCCAGGTTTATGATCTTAGGGGACTTCAATTTGTCTTCTCTGTTGGAATGAGAGGGCAGCTGGGGCTTTGGATTGGATCACCCTTATGTGGCCTCTCTCCTCTTACAAATCCTGGGTCTCTCCTTGGTTTATCAAGGAGCTGAGGGAAATGAAACAAGAGAAGAGAGCTTAGAGCACCACTGGAGGATAACAGGGAGTGAATGTGATTGAGCACGACTTAGAGCTGCTGTTAAGACCTAACTCATGGTGGTAAAGGGGGCGGAGGCTAAACATCAGTATTTCTCTGCCCTTATTGTGTTCACAGAGTTTTCGACTCCTAATGACCACATAGACAGCCATTCTCCATGACGATCTATCCCTAACCTAGTCTTTCAAGTCTTCCAACTGAGCACTCATCACCACTGTAACTGAGTCCATCCACATTACCACTTCTTCTCTTTCCTTCCACCTTTCCCAGCATTAAAGCCTTTTCCAGAGAGCTGGGTCTTTGCATAATGTGTCCAAAGTAGGATAATTTGAGCCTGGTCATTTGCACCTCAAGTGAGAACTCTGAGTTGATTTGTTTGATGATCCATTGGTTTGTTTTCTTGACTGTCCACGATATTCTCAGGAGTCTTCTTCAACACCAAAGTTCAAAGGCATCAATACTCCTCCTATCTTGCTTCTTCAAAGTCCAACTTTTGCTTCCACAGAGTGGCACAGGGAATATCATGGCTTGCATGATTCTGATCTTTGCAGGTATAGACACATCAAGGTGTTTAAAGATCTTTTCCAAGACCTTCATGGCTGCTTTACCAAGTGCTAGGCTGCAGTGCACTGCTTGTTCCTTTACTGTTGATGGTTGATCCTAAAAGGCAGAAGCTGTCCACCACTGTGATATCTTCATTATCAGTTCTAAGGCTGGTTGTTCTACTGGTTGTCATTAGTTTGGTCGTCTTTATATTTAATTTTATCCCATTTTTTTCACTTTGCTCCTTAACTTTTATTGCTAGAGCCTGAAAATCCTTTGCATTTTTGGCTGTCAGGGTAGCGTAGTGCAGGTTATTGATGTTTCATCCTCCAATTTTAAAACCACACTGATCTTCTTCCAATCCAACTTCCAACAAAAACCCTACAATAGTTGCCAGGAACAAACCCAATAAATGCTTGACATATGAATTTATATTTATACATCAAGCATTTATTGGGTTTGTTCTTGTCAACTATTGTAGGTTTTTGTGCTCTGTTCATTTTGTTCTTGTAATGTTTTTAATGTGTTGTTAGCTACATCTGCAAGATGGGCAGCCATATAAATCAACGTAATTGTAATGATTGCCCAGCCCAAATACTCAGACTCACAAGGGATTGCTAAATGAAATCTGATTTATTTAGGAACTTAAGGCAAATACAGAGAAAGCTGAGAATGAGCAAAAGCGCGCCAAATACAAACTTAAAACTCCTCCAGTGCACACGTGTCCCGCCCCCGTTACAGCAGCCCCGCCCGGTCCAGGTGCTAGCAAACGTCAGACGTGCTAGCCTGGGAAAGCAACCTTGAACATAACAGATAATAGGGAAACATTCCAAAGCGAAGCCAAGAGATAAGCAGTGCCATCCTCCCATGAGAGATGAAACACGCAACCAATTAATGACATGAGAAACGTTACGATGTCTCGGAGGCATTGAAACGGCGAACATGACAGTAATAAAATAAAAATATTTTTTATTTATTCTCCAAAATTTATATGCTGCCTCAATCTTGACAGACTCTGGATATAGACTGAAATGAAACATGGTAAAAGGGGAAAGGTCCCCTGTGCAAGCACTGAGTCATGTCTGACCCTTTGGGGGGATGCTGCTTTTGCGATGTTTTCTTGGCAGACTATAGAGCGGGGTGGTTTGCCATTGCCTTCCCCAGTCGTCACCTTCCCCAGCAAGCTGGGTACTCATTTCACCAACCTCGGAAGGATGGAAAGCTGAGTTGACCTGAGCCAGCTACCCAAGAATCCAGCTTCCGCTGGGATCAAACTTGGGTTGTGGGGAGAGTTTCGGCTGCAATATTGCTGCCTACCACTCTGCGCCACACGAGGCTCTTGAAATGAAACAGAGCATCCAAAAATAACACATGACAAAGTGCCAAGAAACAATTAAGAACTGAAATCATACTCAAGCAAGATGGTTTTTGTTTGTTTGTACAATGCCAGCAAGGTTGGGATCATCCATACTTCCAGAAGGAGATGGTATTCTAAAGAAGGGGGCTACCACTGAGAATGTCTGTTATCTAGTTCACACCCTTCAAACCTCATGAGGAGGAAGGATCTTCGACAGGCTCTCTCTAGATGCCTGGACTAGACAGGCAAATCTATTCTGCCAATAATATACAGTAGCTGCTGCATTCTGCACTTGTTCTAGCTTCATCTCCAAAGGCAGACCACATACAGCTTGTTCCAGTAGTCCTACCAAATGGTGAATAAGGCACGAGTTACTGTTGTCAGGGCATCCTGGTCTGAGTAGAGGGTTGAATAGGACTGGAAGAGCAGAAGGTTGGTCATCTGGAGGGTATTTAAGATTGTGAACAATTACCAAATGGAATAATTTGAAGAAAAGAGTGAATTGTGATTTTTCGTTCTCAGTTGCTTCTAGACATGACCGAGTGGGTTGATTTAGGCTTAATTCAGGATCTTTAGAGTGAAATCAGAAGGAAGGTACAGCATTCCAATTAAGGGAAAAATCCATTCTAACTGAATAGCCATAAGAGCATTCAGGAATTAAAATTGGTCGAGAATCTTGCATACTGTTAGTTAATACTAGTGGAGTAGAGTAACTTCTTTATTGAAATAGCAGCAATTCAGAGAATTCTGTTGAATTGAAAGGCTTAGACTAGGCTCCTGAGAAAAAGCATGGCTGTTTTAAGGAGCTGTAGGCAAGGGCTGAGAGCCAATTTGGTGTAGTGGTTAAGGCACTGGGCTAGGAACCAGGAGACTGTGACTTCTAGTCCCACCTTAGGTGACCTTGGGCCAGTCACTCTTTCTCAGACCTAAGAAGAAGGCAATGGCAAACCACTTCTGAAAATCTTGCCAAGAAAACTGCAGGGACTCGTCCAGGCAGTCGCCGAGAATTGGACACAACTGAACGGATTAAAAAAAAAAGACAAGGGCTACATTTGCATCCCCTGTGCTCCAAAGCACCTTCTTGACTTTGAAAATCTGAAGTGCTGCACAGCCTTAATTTTTTACCTGCTGTGCTTTAATTTTTTTTCTGCTACTATTTTTAACTGTTAATAACTAATTTTTGAGGCACTAGGACTCTGTGAAGGATAATTACAATAACCAATTATTAAGCTATGAGCAATTGTGGGCTAGAGTATTTCATCAGCTGCATGAGTTTCTGCAGTTGGCAGGTTCATATCTTTTAATGAATGTTACCACTATTTTAAACAATTCAGTTTTTAAAACCACCTTGTTACAGATTCAGGTATTTTTCTATTTTCTTGTCATTACAGGTAACAGGGTCATAATCAAGAGAGAAGGCAGAGGAGCCCAGGACACGCTAGACTCAATAGAAGATGAGTGGAAATATTCCACTGCCAACTGCAGAGTGTAATGAATCACATACCTCCAGCATTCAACTAGCCATGATCTTCTCTAATGAGAGGGAGCAACTTGCAGAGCCTGGTGACTCTCCAGAAACCACACCCAGGATTCAGAATGATGCTGAGCCTTTCAGAGCAATGAAGAGCAGAACCCAAGTAGACGATGACTGCCCAGGCAATGCAAGCAGACATCAGGAAGCAGGAACAGACACGTGGCAGGAGAGGAGTACACAGAAGGGGGACGGCCTGCAAGGACAATTAGGAACCGGCAGTGACAGCACCAGCAGCCTAGTGCTTACAAATGGGTTACCTGCTGAATCTAAGCCTGGCAGAGAGAATGGTAAAAACAGAGCACAAACTCCAACCACCCCAAGGACTGGCAGTGCTGCTTTCAAAGAGAAGCTTTTGGCAAACCAGTTGTTACTCAATGACAGCAGGAGCAATAAGGGTTTGCAATCATGTCAGGATGTTGCAGAGCTGTTTCATCCTGAGGACGGAGAAGAGCACATAAGGTAACAACTAGGGATGAGTGGACCAGGGGTAAGTCCACTCTGTTTATCTGCCCAATTAGGGAGCGCACTTTCAGTCCAATATTTCCTCTGCTTTTTAATTAAAAATCTGAAGAAAAATTTGCAAGAGGGTTAAAGTGAGAGGAGGATACATTTACATGCTTTCCAAGTAAAGGCCAGAGTTTTGCATATTTCTTTCCTTTATCTGATCGTAGCCTCTCCTAAAGCACTTCCTGGAAAGCATGATTTTCCTTTAAAAGAAGAGAAGCTGTTTCTGCTACCATTCATCTTTCCATTGATCCACTAGGACTGAAGCTCCAGAAAGTATTCTCAGAAAGCTTCATGGTAGAATTCCTTTTCATCCCAAGGAACAGCACTGCTGCAAAACATTCATTTATTACTTAAATTAATGCTTATTTTTCAGTGGTTCTTCAAAATTCCCTGTCACTTTAGAATAGTCCCAAGGAAGCAAGAATTTTGTAGGTGCCATTAGTTCAAAAGTGTCTCTTTTTTTTTGCTCTATCTTCCTTCATTTCGCTCAATGCTACAGTGACTTATAATTTAAAAGGCTGGCATATTAACTTGGGAACACTTACAGGGTGTCACTAGGTGCCTTAAGCTATGATCTCTGCTGTCTCTGAGAAGAATTCTAAGACAAATGATTGTAAACACTTTGGGGGTCATAAGCTAAAATAGCTTTCTCTCTTAAGCATCAGATCCAGTCTCAGGATTTGGAGGCTGTATTAAGACTTTTCAAGAATCTAATCCTGGTTTACAGGAATTGTCAGAAGAGTGTTTATTATGGAAGAAGCTTCCCCAAAGTTTGCCCAGCCCTATACTTTTCATTTTTCATATGAAATATAGAGAGGGACAGATTTGAGAGCCTGATGGATTTACTTCTTAACCATCGGAAATGGGGCATCAGGGGTTCCCTGTCACAGCCTGAAGCTGGCCACAATGAATTCCCACTGAAAAGACAACTATGCCTGGAAATGTCATATAATATTATAAAAAAACAGCAGTAACAATTAGCATATGATTTAAAAACAAATTAAAAGACCACCTGCCTTTCTTCTCTGACTGGAAAGTTGGAAATACTTTACTGATTCAAAGGCTCTATAATGCATGATGCAAATGTAATGCCCCTCTGTTAAAACACAAAGGTGTCTTAAACTATCCCTGGCGGGACAGGAAGCTTCAATTTCCCAAGTCTTATTTATTTAATCTATAGGCCACCCAACTCCTAAACAACTCTGGGCACTGACAGTTAAAAAAAAAACCCAGCATATAAAGAGTACAACAAAGTGGAAGAGCAAAAATAACAGAACAAAACCAAAACAAAAAGGGGCTCCACAATCACCCTGTTCCCAAGGCCTGGGAAAACAACCAGGTCTTCAATGATTTCCTGAACAACAAAGAGTTGGGAGCATATAAATCTCTTATTTCTGATTCAGATCTCAATCAAAGTACATTTAGTCAGAGCTAAATTGGATTATTTTTCAAAGTATCCAACTATCTCTTGTGGTCAGTAGCCACCCTTCATGAAAAACATTTTGCTTCTTCAGCATGATGTAGAAATTTCTAAGAAATCAAACACTCAATTTGTCTTCTTCATTCTTGAAAATATAGAAGGAATTATTAGGAATTCCAAATCTGCTGTGCTACTGTGAAATGGATTTGAATCTAGATTATTGCAAAAATGAAGTGCAGATTCATTGCAAATGTTTAACATTATTTCTTTGTAATTCTACTATTTGGTCCCAAATCACCCGCTAAAGTCTACAAAAAATAGCATCTACTGTGCACAAATTTTTAACTGATCTGATGTGTCCTTCCATTTCAGCTTGATTGTTGCAGAATCTAAGCTCAGTTGCAGCAATTATGACAGGGAAGATTTTGCATTTAAAGACATCAGGGATGGATTCAGTTCTACTTTTGAAAAAATCGTGGAATCTGACCTTATGAAGGGCACATACTACAGCAGCCTGGACTCCTTGGATGTGCTCTCCCTTACAGATGAGACAGACAGCTGTGTTAGCTTTGAAGCTCCACTCACACCTCTTATTCAGCAAAGAACCAAAGAAAGTTCTGAACTTTCAGAACAGAAATTCCTCACTAACCAGAAGGAAGTTGGGGAGCCCAGGGCAACAGAGAAACAGGGTGAAACAATGGCCAAGGCTATGGATGGTGATTTGGGGAGTCCCCTGAAGCATTCCATCACCAGCAGCCAGTCCGAGAATGTGCTGAGCCAAGTATCACTGAAAAATATTCCTAACGGCTATCACATTGAGAGGTCGGAAGAAAAGCCTCCAAAGCTTAGTAATTCAGTCAGGTAATTTGCTTTTCTCATACTATAGCTGTTATTTAATTGCATGCTTAGAGCTGAACATGTAATGAATCAGTTCAGTTTTCCGCATTGCATAGTTACTATTAATATTCATAATAGCAGCTAGGCAGCAATGATAGCTTTGGTAATAGTAATGGTAGTGACATGTGTACAGTACTAGTTTAAATTGATTCCACCAGTAAATATGTTAGTGGGGCTGATAGTTTCCTTTAATTTATTGTTGTTCGATGAGGGTACTTCTAATCAGTAGGGCTAAGAATTAAGGACAATATTGTTTAAGCAATGACATCTTTGTGCCCTTTTGTCATTGTCTCTATTTTCTTATTCTATCCATGTTAACCACTGTTTTCTCTTCAAATGTTGTTTTGTACTTTCAGTTGATTAAACTATTATCTTAGACTTTCAGTAATATTTGTATTGTTACTATATTAAAATTTTGGTAACATTTAACAGTAGTCATATTTAATGAGTGCTTAAAACACATTTTTGGGCCGGCAGCCCTAGTTATTTACATATTGTCATAAGACAGGGCGAATAGTCTTTGATTCATGAAGTTTGCAAGCTAGTTTTGGCTACCTGAGATAAAAAGGAGTGAAGACAAATGGCAGGCATGCAAAGTTAAGGAGACATGGAAGCGCTATTTCCACATATAATTAGGGATTTCTTCCAGAGTCTGCTTCTTAAAGCTGTTTTCATTATTTTGAAAAAGTGGATTCAGCCTTGTACTGATTAACAAAATGCTGTTTTGTTATTTTCAAAACACTAAATGTTGGGAAAAAAGCGTAAGAGCCAAAAGCAAAAAGCAAAAACTATACCAAAGAAGGTGGGGGGAAGGAAAAGACCTCAGATTTTTGAGTGTTGTAAAAGTTGGAGTCAGAGATTTAAAATAGCAAATTATTTTACAATTCTCTTAATTCCTTTGCGTAACTGAGTTTTTTCAATAGCAGGATTTCATGTTCTCTTGTCAGCAGTTTTAGAAGGAAGATATGCTAAAATGCTCTTCCTGGACATAAATATCCTTATGTTCTAGGTATTATTCAATCGATTGAACATACTTTTTTAAGTAGCTGTTTATATGCACAGAGAAATTAAACTCTCCTGGGAAAGTTTATGAGACATTTTGATAAATTTTATGATATCTGATTTTTATCAAATCATTATATGAAAACTATCTACAAAATGGCATTGTTTTGTGCATCTGTCTGTAGAGCACACCATCAGTTTAAGTCAGCCATTCAGTTTAAATCTGCCTTCTTAAACATATTTAATTGTATATAATTTATATATTAGTTACAGTACAAACCAGGTATAAGGGGAAGGTTTTTTAAAAAAACCTTCTAAATTAAGTAACTTACAGTGTATTTTGTTAACCGGTTAATGAACATAAAGATGATGATGATGATGATGATGATGATTTTAAATGAAAAACCTGCATTGAGAGTGTAAAGAAATGCATTTTACCGTTGAGAGGCAATATTTAATTGTTTTTCAACTTTTAATACTGCTGTCCAAAAAGACATCTGTGTAAAAGGAGCTAATCTGTTAGGATTTACTTTCAATTACTTGAAAAACAGAGAACAAATAAATAATAAAACAATATTTAAGTATTATTCTGGATGCTTTGCTGCTGTGTTAATATTCTACACTTTTAAATACCACTGATCCTCATCCCAACCCCCAACCCCCAAAAATCAACTTTCAAGTGTTTTGCTGGAGTAAAGCTTACAGCCAGTGTGGTTTTAGCAGTTAGGATTTTGGACTAAGACTTCCAGCTATGAAAATCCACATTCTCAGCCCACCCAATTTCACAAAGTTGTTGTTGTCGATAAAAAATGAAGGGGGAGCACCCCATAAGTGGCTTTGAGCTTCTAGACAAAAGATAAGATATAACAACTGTAAAAGAGTCAATAGAGCTACCCTGGCATTAAATACTAAAGACCATTGTGTAATTTTTTTTTAATTTCCTCTAAATCTTTCAAGTAAAATGGAAAAGATAATACAGTGAAACCTCAATTTAGCAGATTAGTTGGGGGAAGATGTATGTTATTCCTGATTGTTAAATGTCACCTGGGGTGATGTCATTCTGCAAGTGCATGATGTCATTTTGCAAGTTATTGGAATGTCATTATGCAAATGATGGCACCACAATGGGAGTTTTGCCCATTGTATCCAAAGTCTCCTGCATTGAGGTTTGTGAAATTTAATACCATGTATGAATTATTTTTATATTCCAAAAAAAAAACACGAGATTTTTAAGGATTTTAAAGTCACAATCGCATTCTCCCAAAGTAATTTAGTGCACTCTCTTCCTTCCTATCTATGGACAATGTTAAAGCACAGTTCATAATCCTGGGCCTTAGTTCATAGCACACTGGCATGGCAAGCAAGCAAAAAACAAACTTGGAAAAGAAGCTTTTGAAAATTTTATTCTTAGGATACCTGTGGATTCCTTCTGCATTGTACAAATATATTAATCTCATTATCTTCCACTTTTAAAATGTACATGCATGCTGAATGTCAATGCAAAATCTAGATTAAGAAAGCAGGTTAGATCCCGAGAGTAGTTAAAGCGACTTTATAGGAAATAGGACATATTTAAAAACGTCTGAAGGTCAGCCACAGTACAGATAAAAGTACTAATTTAATAATAATAGGCTAACAGCATTATAACCTTCTCTGCCTTTTACACTTTGGGCATATCTGCACATCCCACTTAGCTTGTTGCCAATACGTGTCACCCACCTCCTCTGGAGTGCAGGAATGCACATCATGCTCCTCTCCTAGCCCATCATCCATGTGTGTTTTCCAACAATTCAAAAATAATCCAAGCTACTTTGTACCCTTCAGTGCAGATTGTTTCAAGCACTCCATTCTGATTTAGTTAATAGCCCCAGCTGGGATTGGCTGAGTGGCTTGCCACGCCGCTTCTTCTTGGCTGGTTGCTGCTCTGCACAGCCATTTCCTGCTGGGCTGCTGGCCTGTTCAGATCACTATGCCCTTTTCTTTTAAAAGTGCAAAATTAAGACTTTTTAGCAGTTGATCCAAGGGTGGCCAAATGGTGATTTTTGCGGACTCCATAAAAGCTCTTGCTGCAGACAATCCTCACTATTTCCGTAAGCACTCTTTCAGTTTTATGCACTATGTGACATTTGCTCCTCTCTTTACTTCACCCCTGCTCTCTGTGTGCAATGCCTCCCCTTGATTTTGCAACTTGTAAAGAAAAAAACATTAGGAATAGTGCATCAAGCTCCAAAACAAACAACTGCTAGTTGCAAGGGGGTTGAAAAGAAGGAACTCTGCAAGTATGTTCATCATTCCTTGGAAGGAATGATGGACCTGTCCACAGCCCCAGTCCATCAGGGCACTGTTGGTACAATGTAAAATAAATAAATAAATAAATGGAGAAATAAGGGGATTGGCAGAATGCAGGAATGCAGGGGAGGGCATCCATGAGGGAAAGCACACATGGAGACTGCTGTAATGAGGTGGGACCAGTCGCAGAAAGGAAAAGCCAGGTATGGGAAGATCCATCTACACCACAGCCATCCAAGAATGCTTGGCTTCCCTCCACAGAGGAGAAGGAACAGAAGCAAGGGAACAGCCCATCACATTCTGCACTGGCCCTTGTCTGGACTGAGCACCAGCCTGTTCCAATTGCCAACCCATGGCAATTCAGATGGGAATTTCTGAAGTCAGTTTTTTAAAAAGCTGGGAGAAGCACAGAAAACAAGCAGCTTAGGTTGCCATGTGGAAATGCCTTAAAATAGAAAGCATGTCTCAAAACAGCTTTTTGGATGATAGCTACCACATCTGGGCTTCAAAAACCCAGATAACTACTAGCTCACAGAAGAGATACCAAACCCTCCCACCCCGCTTGTTCGTTGCTGCCATCTAACCCTATAATAGCCAAATCTTTTCCTGGTCACATTTCCAGGGGAACATTATTGTTTGTGCTGAATCCTCCATTCGCTGCTAAATATATGTCTTGCACTTGATGATGAAACAGAATGAGATAGTCCCCTGGAATTTGCATCTGTAGCTAGAACATCTCAGAGTACAAACAGAATGTACTCTAAGGGACATCACAGAAAGTGTTTTTGATTATATACATTTTAATTGATCTCTGCAAATCTGACTAATTGTAATTTTGAAACTTTGTAGATAGTTCTTGAATTATCAAAATATTTGGAGGGAGGTCTACCTGATTATTCAACGTGGCTCTCCCATTCCAATCTGTACTTACAGTATATATAAAATTCAAATGTATTTATCAGATATTTTACAGTAGGGTTGGACAAGGCTTCTGTCACTGAGCTTACCCCACACAACCACTGCTTTCAGATGGTATTCACTGTCATCACCTGATTTTCCTCCCCTCAACCAGTTATAGGTGCAAGGCTGAAAGGAGATGAGATCTCCCATTTCTATTAACTGAGGAACACAGCGGCAACTTGCATTGTTCATTAGTAATGTTGCAGGACCCATGGACTGCAGTTGAGACTTCTGACCTTCCAAGAAGTTGCAGGAGACCATCCAATGTCACAATGACGTGACTAGAAGGGTTTTTAAGGGTGGAGGGAGGCCTATTCCTAGGTTGCTCCTGTTCCCATCCTCAAGCCCCCCAGATGGCATTACACTGTCATTTTTCAGGGTCATTTGTGCTACTGTGGGTTTGGCAGGGTTAAAGATGGGAATGGGACATCTCACTCCTGTTTCCACTCTTAAACCCACACAAAATGCAGCACAAATAGCCAAAATTAGCCTAAAAATAGCAATTGGGGGATATTTAACAGTGAGAATGGGATCCCACTTTTATTCCCATCCTTAATTTTGGAAAAAACATACAAATCCTACACCAAACTTCAGAAATTTTGTCAGTATAGTCTTAGAGGGCTAGAGGATATACAAATAGGATATTGCGAGACTGCATGCCATAGTTTGCCTCTCCCAAGCCAGGTATAAAATATCCTGGTTTGATTATTCATAGGAAAACAACCCTCAGATGATAACTTCCTCCTCAACTCTAACATGTATAGGTTCAGTCTGTACGGTCTTGAAATGCTTTTAAAAATAACTTCTAAAGTATAAAAATCAATAACATTAATTGATAAAATGTCAAAATATTGGAGACCAATAGATTTAAAAATTTGATACGCTTTAATTGAGGGGTGGGGGGTTCCCAGAGGAAACAATTTTGGGGTTCCCAGATTTTTGACAGTTGCACAACTCAGTACAGCCGCCATTTATTAATGTTGTTGCTGCTGTTGTTATTCTAGTGATGCCAACATAAAAGATGGCCTTTCCGATTCAGATTCTGATATGGGCAGCACAGAACAACTTGACCAGGGAAGCACAGACACTCTTATCAATGGCTGCAAGGCAGACAGTGAGGCTGCCAAAAGACTGGCTAAAAGGCTCTACAATCTTGAAGGATTCAAGCACTGTGATGTGGCCCGCCAGCTGGGCAAGAAGTAAGTGAGGGTGTTACATAATTAGCAACGTGGAAGAGGGATAACATAATTCTTATAATTGATTTGCTGTTACTTCTTGTGAAAAAAGTGTATCTATCCTTTGCCCAGTGAAGAGCTTCTGATTGTGTTGCGACTGATCTAGCACTCCCTCATCTGCAGCCATCTGCAAGTAAATTAACTGTTTGGGGTAGAATGTAGATAGACAGGACAGTTAAAGATAATGCAACATGAATGGAAAATGGACTGGGTCATGGCTACTAGCTGCCCACAATTAGAACTTGATGAAGGTGGAAATGTACAGTGGATCTAGCAGTAATGAAACTGCCACCATGGGGCAGGAAGAACTGCTCCATTTTCATTATTTTTCTTTCCTTTTTTCTTTTTAAATGATAGTGGTACTTGCATCATAGAGTGTTAAAGGGCTAAGAGATACCGTCAGGAGAAGAAATATTTTTTACAAACTAAAATGAAGCCTGAAGTTACCTGTGTGTGAATGTGTGTTGTATGTGTGTGTTTTGCAAGAAATATTTTTAAATATATTTTTAAAAGCATTTTGTCTAGAAAATGGATGCATCAGATTTACATAAGTGGACCTTTGAATATGGCCAGAAGGGTGGCAGTGTTAATCAAGAAATCCTTAAGTTTCACAAGAAATTTTGGTCACCAATAGCTATTACGTTATCGTGGTTGATAATGGAGGCAGTTAGATAGCCTGGATAAATTTTTATAGTCCAACTAGAGATAAGCCAAATATTTTATATAATTGCTTTGCAAAACTTTTTTTACTTGCAAGTGGGTCACATAATTACAAGTGGGGATTTTCAGTCTTGGATCCAGTAATCAGTTGGAAAAAATGTAAAAAAAAAATTAATCCTCAGAGTTGGACTGCCCTCAATGCAAATTTGAAGGTATTTAATCTAGTTGATATAGGGAGGCAATACATTTTAACTTTTCAGGAATATATCAACCCTGTATGGCACATGTTTACATTGGGACCATTTTTTAATTTTTCAATCCGTGGTTAGTCCAGTTAAAAAATATTACATTGATTCAGTCACAATTTCTGATTATGCTTCAGTAATAATGCCACTGTTTTTGAGAAAGAAAATTCAAAGTAGAGGGAGGCAAGAGCATCCTTAGAGAGGTCAAAAAAATCAAGATGGCAGTCAGTCATGTGATTGAAGCTCTACCCCTTTGTACATATGTATAATGCTGTGACTGCCGTTTTTACTTTATTTCTCCACAGATACCCCTGGAGGGAAGTGATATTTTAATACACCATTGCTAGATATTGATAGGGGTTTTTTTCTAAATAAACAGAGAATCAACAAATGTAAGGCTTGTCTGGGATGCTTTAAAGCCTTTGAAGTAAAGACAACTGCTGATGCCTCTTGAATGTTTGTACTACAAATCGTACTTTGGAATTGTATCACGCCTTTAGAGCTGTAAAATGGGAGCAGGATCAACTATGTACTTTGAATATAGTCTATTCCCTGAAGTGTATTAAGCAGCTATATTTGGAGTGGGGGGGGGAGTTCGGGAGTTGTTCACTTTTTGCTTGAAACAATTTAATAAAAATAACATAATGTCTATAATAAGTGATTCCAGGGGAACAATTCATAGCAACTATATAGTAATTCATTCTCAGTTTATTCACATTTATATTCTGCTAATAAAAATGCAGAGATACCAGAACAGATGGATAGCTTTTTATATGGAATTAATCTTCCAAAAATGTTGTATACACATTCAAAAGATTTAGCTGCACGCTCTAATATTGCATAGGATACTTGATACAATTGACACAATGAAATTTGGAAAGGCCCTAAGGCTGGACAAATGAATGTTATGAGAAATATAAGGAGAATTTCATTCCTATACTGTTAGAGATATATAATGTATCCTTACTGTTCTTATAGTATGATGCTTTTGTAACAGTTATTTTGAAAACGGGAAAGGATCTCACATAATGTGTGATCCATCATTCAATATTCTTGTTAAATGTAGTTGCTAAAATTTTGACAGATACTTTGGCATCAAGATTATAGAAGATACTATATTCAATAGTTTATCCAATACTATCTGGCTTTATGAAAAGATGTCACAGCTCTGATAATACTAGATTATTGGTAAATATTTTACCACTGTATATTCTGTTAGTAGTGAAGCAGCTACATTGGATTTGCAGGATGCAGAAAAAGCCTTCAATATGTTGCAATTTACGTTTTTGGAATAAGTTATAAAAAAATGGATTTCCATCATTTATCATTTCTTCATTAAAAATATTACTCTGACCCTTCTGCTCAGGTAATCACTAATGGAATTATTTCCTGTGCAATTCAGATAGATGTAAAACTCATCTCTTTCTTGTTTGTCTAGTTCCTCAGCATCCTTCTTGTATTGTAGCAACCAAAACCCTTTTGTTTCTTTTTTAAAAATTCTATTCTTCCAGTATTATATTCCAGTCATGGGTCCATCCCACCAGGTTTCAGTAACACCAAAAATGTCACATTTGCCCCCCCCCCCCCGCTTCCTATAGCAAGACTTCCAGTTCCTGCTTGCCTCCCATACTTTGAGCACTGATGTACAGGGCATCTGGGCCCTTCAGTGCTGCCCTTCTTAGGTTTGCCTGAGGCATCTCCTGGGGTATTTCAAGCATCCCTCCCTTCTTTGCTGTGAGGTTTACAGCCTTTGGGCTTGAGGTGTGAGTGTGGTTCTGGGTATTGGTCTCTCTCCTGCTCCAGATTAAAGCTTGCCAGATCCTTTCTTCTTTAAAACAATGTTCATTTCCAACTTTTACACTGGATTGAAGTCCTGTATTGAAAGAATAACGTCTCTAGGATTGGATCCAGGCTACGTTGCTTTCACTTGTGTATATGCATCATTGATTTCAATGGAAACCATGTGCACTTTTCAAGAAAAAGCTGCATGGCATATCTTTAATATATGGTATACTTTCATATATATCATCAGTATACTGTTTGGATAAGGAACCATAAGATATGGAAAGACAGCTACATAATGGATAGCACTTATTTTACAGAGAAGATACCATTTGCTTCTTCAAATTTCTAGGTCCCTGAACAGAAAGCAAATGGTTTTATTATGTATTCTCTAAGGGTACATTGGCCTCATTTGCAGAAAATGCAGTAAATTCCAGCTTTTGCCTAAAAACTTGGTTCTGTTTTCTTAACTATATTGTCTTGTTTCAAATTTTTATTCAAGTACTTTTATCAGTTATAGGGACGCGGTGGTGCTGCGGGTTAAACTGCTGAGCAGCTGAGCTTGCCGATCGGAAGGTCGGCAGTTCGAATCCGCGTGACGGGGTGAGCTCCCGTTGCTAGCCCCAGCTCCTGCCAACCTAGCAGTTCGAAAACATGCAAATGTGAGTAGATTAATAGGTACTGCTTCGGCGGGCAGGTAACGGCATTCCGTGTAGTCATGCCAGCCACATGACCACGGAACTGTCTACAGACAAACGCCGGCTCTTCGGCTTTGAAACGGAGATGAGCACCGCCCCCTAGAGTCCAACACGACCGGACTTAATGTCAAGGGAAACCTTTACCTTTACTTTATCAGTATTAGAATTCTAAACATACATAATTTAGTATAATACACCCTCCCTTGATATCCAGTTCTCTGGTCTGTGCCTGTGCATGCACACACACATGGTTATGTGTACAGAACAAGAAGGAGAAGAAGATCAGACAAAAGACAGAGAGAGAAAGAAGATGAGAGGATGGTGAAATGGAGCTAACCTAGCCATGGTTAGCTTCCAAAGCATTATTACAGATACATTAGGAGCACAAAACCAAAAAGGCCTGGAGGCACTAACCCACTTTATTTTATTATAACATAGGCTTTTGTGGACTATAATCCATTTTGCCAGATAAGTGATCATTTCCTATGCATGGTAATTTGAGGTACAAGGGTGAAAGTAAAAAAGAAAAGTAAAACAGTAGGAAAAGAAGTCACCAACAGAGAGAATAGTGGCAAGTCACTAAATTTTTGGCAGTGCAGTTTTTCACTTTTTATGAAAAAGTGTTAAAATAGATGAGGTACACCTCCACAAGGCTTAATGAACCTATTTTCCACTTTAAAACCAATCAGTCCCTCCCACTGTTAAGTGAAAAGACCTGTGGTTCTTTGAAGCTGAAAAAAAAAAGCATGTCTCCCAACTGCCAGAAACTTTGCCCTGGCAAAAGGAAATAACAAGAATTACAATTAACTTCAGGGATGTTGGCACTTCAAAATGCTGCAAGAGAAGATATTAGCATCATTATGCCATGACATGAGGGCAGGAATATAGTGGTTCCCATGCAACGTGTAGTGCTTATTACATTGTATTTGTTCAAATATCCATTGGGCTCATGACCATGAACACAGCAGAGTTTCCTTGAGGTTCACAACTCAAGACGAGGACTCAATAATGTACTGGGTGTTCTATCATACTTTTGGGGGGGGGCGGGGGGTAAGTCCATAGTTTCATGTATCTTAAGCTGCAGAGGTGCAGATATGATACTCCAGCTTTCAGAACAAGCTTTGATGACCTTGGAATGACATATGCATCATGAAATTGCTGCACAAATGGTATGATTATATAATGGCATCATGAAATCTGATGCATGAAGATATATGTTGACAGCCGTGAGGACAAATTTGGCCCAACACTGGGAAAGAGATATTTGCTGACAATATCAGACTGGGAAACCAAACCTGGAAAATATACAGAAATGGCAAAATGGATGCATTCAGAACAGTAGTTTGACTAAATTTAAGCAAGAAAGGCATATATCATACAACAAGGCAAATTCAGATACAGTTTTTAAGTGGAATATATTTGATGTAAAGAACCAGAAACAATTTTAATGTTTACAAACATTTTGATGTAATCACCAATCAGGTACAATGAGAGGGAATTAAGAACTTACCTTGTTTTACTGAATTTTTAAATTTTCTTATTATTTATTATTCTTTTCTTTCTTTTTTACAAATTTTGTGCATTTATTTTAGAAATAATGATAAATAGTGGTGACATCAATATAAATATTAAGTTTAGAGTTTTGTAGTGACTTACAGTTATTTGTTACGATGATATAATGGGTCTAGTGTTATATACTCAGTTATTTAATCAATGAAATAATGAATTTTAAATTTTATGACAATGATTAATTCTCTGTTTCTTTACTGATACTTTATTTTCCATCCATTATGCCCGTTTTCTTTCTCCTTTTCTGTAGCCAGTTATTTTGTTCTTTAAATTTTTTTAAATGAATTTTTAAAATGTCCAAAAATGAAAGAAAGAAAATTATCATTCAGTAGATAGGAAGGATTGACTTCCATGCAGCCACCATGTAACCACATCGACACTGGATATTATTGCTTGCCTTCAGAGCACTTACTGATTGGATTCACCATTCTGTTTTCTGCTCTCTTATTAAAACACAAAAATTGCAAGTAGGTGTCTAGAATGCTTTTGAAGGATATGTTTGCATCACATTCTACAAGGAAGAATGTAATTCCTTGGAAATCTTCCTATATTTGGAAGGAGTTTCATTTGCACATCAAGTGAGTCTTACTTTTTTCCCAGACTTGCTTTGCCTTTCTGAATATGACTGGGCTGTCCATTGTGGTAGGGAGATACATTCAAATCATCCCTGGGAAAATTCTTTCAATTCACTTTGGAATGCTTACAGAATTCTTCTCAGTGGAGTCCTTGGTGCGCTCTGAGCTTGGTTGTTTGCTTGCAGACGTTTCATTACCCTAGGTAACATCATCAGTGCGAGTGAGTGTTGGGTTTGCTCCCCCATTTATATGCAGTAGCCTGCCCGGCCAGCGTTGGTGGGGCTGTGGTTTCCTCCTTGGTAGTTCCTGATTCGGGCATTGTTTTCTGCTTGATTGTTTGTCTGGTGTTGATCCCTGCATATCTGGGTGCAGGCTGCTGGAGAGGATGTGCTATGGTCTTTTGGTTTCCTTCTTAGCTTTTTCATTGTCTCTTTTGAATGGTGTGTAAATGTGGTTTATCTCTATGTGTCTATTGATGGCTGATTTGTCTGAATGCCAAGCTTCCAGGAATTCCCTAATGTTTTTGGCTTTAGCTTGGTCTAGGATGCTGACAGTTTCCCAGTTGAAAGTATGGTTGACTCTGTCCATGTGTTGTGAGATAAAGGAGTTTTCATTGTGTCTCCTGACTGCCAGTTGGTGTTCGTGGATGGGCTCTGCCAGTCTTCTGCCAGTCTGTCCTACATAGTGGCTGTTACAGTCCTTGCACTGTATGTTGTAGATGACTCCTCTTTTTCCTTCTTGGGCTACTGGGCCTTTTGGTTTACTTAAGATGTTTTGGGGGGTTTTAGTTGGCTTGTGTGCTACGGTGATGCTGTATGGTCGTAATGGTTGGCTGGTTGTTTCTGAGATATTTTTGATATATGGTGGAATTGTCCTTTTCACAGCTTGTGTTGGTTGTGCTGTAGTGGGTTGAGCGGTCAGGCACTTTTTGATAAAGTTGTGCGAGTATCCATTTTGTTGGAAGGTGTTGTATAGGCGGTCTGCTTCCTTTTTCTGGTGTTGCTGCAGTGTGTTTGTACTCGTTTGAATAATGTTCTTCCACAGGTCCTCTTGAAAAAGGAAACAGACTGCTTACACAGCTCCTTAGAAAGGGAGAAGGGATTGATTGTTACTTCTGTGACAGTTTCTTCCAGAAAGATCCATGATAGAACATTCTGGAAGGTGTGGTATAGGGGTATAGGTGGTCTGTTTCCTTTTTCTGGTGTTCTGTGTTGCTGCAGCACATTTGTTATTAGAATTCTCCTCAGCTGAATTTCTCCCAGGAGTTGAAAGTACTTAAAAACGTCAATCAACTTATGCTTGAATCTGCATTTTAATAAATAAATAAATCCCTATTTGTGCTGTTTAAAAAGAAAAGCATTAAAAAAAACCCACCCAATTTCAGTATCTTTTCTCTCTTTAGGAGATAGCCTTTAAAAATCTCTTCATTATTAATAATCTTACTTCAATAAGGTTGAGGGCCATTTTGGGTAGTGATTAAGGTACCAGGCTAGAAACCAGGAGACCTTGAGTTCTAGTTCCACCTTAGGCATGAAGCCAGCTGGCTGACCTTGGGCCAGTCACTCTCTCTCAGCCCTAGGAAGCAGGCAATGGCAAACCACTTCTGAAAAACCTTGCCAAGAAAACTGCAGGGACTTGTCCAGGCAGTCACCAGAAGTAAAGGCTGACTCAAACATACAAATACACACACACGCACACACAGAGTCTAGGTTATTGCAAGGGTTCCATTCTGGGAATTCTTGCATAAGCCTGTGTTTTTGCATGTCAGATTGTCCATGCACAAAAAGCCATCTGCTATTTTGTACAAGCAGAAAAATAGCAGCTGACATTTTTTTGCAACACTTACTTAAGGTAGGGTTAATATAAATGTGGGTTTGCATAATCTATGGCTGTCTCTCCTACACTTTTTTGGTGTTACTGCATGAGTATACTGTAAATATAACATATATCCTGATTTCTAAAGTACATAACATGTGAATTTGTTGTATGCATCTCACACATCTTTTATAATAGAAAGATGTTTGTTTCTGGCTTAAGACATATTCCTAACTGATTATTTATAGAACATTGCATGATAAGGAATGACTTATATTCCCTGCTCCACTGCTAGTTGATACATTTTGATTTTCTCAGAAATGCTAGCATTTGAGATGCTTTTAAGATGAGTATTTATATAGGCAATGAGTTCTGAAAAATAATGGTAGGTATAATCATGATAAATTTCACTCTGTTATGAGTAAATACAACAAGAAATGAGAGCAAAATTTGGGAGATTATCCAAGGTGGCAGACCCTGAAATGTATTAATACACACCTTAGGATTCTTGGACATGCTGTTCTAACAGTCAGAAATCACGCTGAGACGAGGAATAGGTCTCTAGTGTTTATTACTGCTACATAAAACAGAATCCTAACAAACTGAAGAAGCGTGGGAAAAACCCAGACAGATAAACCCCAAAAGTCAAGGCGGGTCTGATCTGTGTCTCTTTGAATGGTTGCTTAATTCCTCAGTACTACGCATACGTTTTCCCCCCTGGATAGGGGCCCCTTCCAGCTCGCCATCAGTACTCATGACACATGCTGTGATATATGCCTGAAAATCTTATTGGTAACATTCATTAAGGGACGTGGTGGTGCTGCGGGTTAAAACCGCTGAGCTGCTGAGCTTGCCGATCAGAAGGTCAGCAGTTCGAATCCACGTGACGGGGTGAGCTCCCGTTGCTAGTCCCAGCTCCTGCCAACCTAGCAGTTCGAAAACATGCAAATGTGAGTAGTTTAATAGGTACCGCTTCAGCGGGCAGGTAACGGCGTTCCGTTTAGTCACGCCGGCCACATGACCATGGAAGTGTCTATGGACAAAGCTCTTCGGCTTTGAAACGGAGATGAGCACCACCCCCTAGAGTCGGACACGACTGGACTTAATGTCAAGGGAAACCTTTACCTTTACCTTTAACATTCATTGCATTTATGATATGTGCAATTGCATATATCTCCCTCTTCAGTCCTCCATCCCCAATCCCCTTATGTATTTCTCAATACATTGTGAAGCAGCCCTCCCAGTATGGAAATTTATTTATTTGTTTGTTTGTTTGTTTATTTATTTATCATATTTTTATCACCACCCATCTCCCCCACACGGGAGACCCTAGAAATGAAAAAGAATTTGCTTTTAGAATATAGATTCTGCAGATCAGCCTTTTTGGAATGATGCATCTGTACAACCATACATCATAAATGCACAAATAAAATCTCTATTCCTAATTCAGTTAGAAACGAGCTAGACAACCTATGACCTGTTGGATGATTGTTTCAGAGATATTTCCTTACCAGATTCCTCAGTGCCTTCAATAATGGCAGAGCTTCTTAAGTACTACCTTCACTGGAAAAGTTCTTAAAAATTCAGGGAGATATTCAGAGATGTATCTGCCTTGAAAATAACCCATGTTCAATATGTAGCCCATATTGAACTGTATAGCACAGTCAAACATCAGGAGCTGACCACAGGAAATGTTTTATGACATTTTGTATTATGTCATAAAATGTTTTATAAAATTTGCCAGATTTCTATTCCACAGGAGTCATGGGTCCTGGATTTTGGATGCATTCTGTAAGTTAGCCCATTTGAGGTACCTTGGTTCAAAAATTGTTGCCCTACAATGCAGTTTTTCGCCCAGTTCAAAGTTACAAAGTACAGACAGACACCAGAGTTTTAGTGGTATATAGATACAGTTAGGCACAGTGTATGATTTTCCAAAACAAAAACAGACTGTTAAGAGTTTATGTGTAAAAAATCTTTGATACTTTCTTGCTATGTATCAGTCTGTCGTTTCCAGTTTTTCCATTTGAGGTTTTCTCCTGATAGTGTGTGGTATATACATTAAAAGGAGAAAAAAAATCAGGATCATATTGAGAGCAAAAATAAGAATGAATTTTTTTTAAGTTCAAATGAGAGGATAGCACCCTACTCCTAAACCAATAGAATTTGAAGTCTTTTTCATTCCCAACATGAGGAGCAACTTAGGTTTTATATTTGTGAAGACTATGCCCATAATATTGATTGTATCATCTTTAATTACAGTAATGAATTTAGCAAAATGGTAGCAGAAGAATATCTCCGTTTCTTCGACTTTACTGGGTTGACCTTGGATAAAGCACTCAGGTGAGCAGGGCTGATTGATGAGTAATTAAATCTATTAAATTTATGTTTCTGGAATTTTGCAAAGATTAACCACTTTCATTTTGTATGTTATTCATATTTAGATTCCATTTTATTTATTTGAGCTTTCTTTACAATTTAACTTCTGGCAAAGTGACATTGGGGAGTTTCTGGAGAGCCCCAGAAATGGGGCAGGGGTCTATATGCAGGTCCTGGGCTGTGGAATGACCATCTGTGGTTGACCTCATGTTTAAGATCAGCTTACCAACCATTTTTAGGGTTAACAGATAGAAAGAGATAGCACTGGTTGATTATAATTTTGAAACAAGCACTGCTCATCTGTAAAGAAAATGTCTTGTGTACTATAAAGGGTGAAGAAGTTTGAAATGATCAGAAACCACATAATGACTCACTGAGTAGCCTGATCCATGGATATTGTTCTCTCAGGCCTCTTCTCTTCACCCGTTGAGCATGATGGAATCTTTTTTTTATAAGAATTTTATTAACTTTCAAGCAAAGATAAAAGCTACAGAAAAACAAAAAACTACAAAGAAAAAAAAAGAAAAAACTAAAGTGTAGAAACACAAGAGAAAAATTTTCAAAATTACAAAAAGAGGTGACTTCCAACTTTTAACAGCAAGGATATACAATATTCCATAAGCAATCCCTTACTCTATATTAAACCAAAATCACATTATTGTGGCAGAGTGCTGGAAAGTGTTTGGCCCGAGAGATCAGAAAAAACACATACCAGGCATTTCTATAAAAATAAATGTATTTACAGAAAGCTTCTTATTTAAACATATTTACAAGCTTGTGCATTCACACATGCTCTGAGAGGACTGGGAGGAGGGCAGATAGAAAGGAAACTGAAACTAGTCCAGGCAAGCTTCCTCTAGGCAAATCAGGAGCTTTACCTTATATGGTCATGCCTTTTCACCTCCAAAACTGAGGATACTTAAGTTTGACCTGTTCACCCTGCCAGAGTGATTTGTTACCATAGTAACCTTACTCCTTAATAACAACCCGAAATACCAACAATTATTTCTATAAATCATTCCATTGGCATGTTATAAAAATCACTAAATTATTTGTTTGTTTGTTTGTTCATTTTTTTATTTATCTATCTAATTTATCCCCGCCCACCTCCTCCCGTCGGAGGACTCTGGGCGGTTTACAACAATCGATTAAAACCATCACCATAAATACAAAGAGTAAAATAAAGTAAAAAATAATATAAATAGAGGTAAAAATTAAGAATCCAAGTGGTGAAGAATCTAAAACAGTCCAAGTATGGGAGGAGTGGTCTATAGCAACCATCCCCATGTAGATCTATTCCCCTCTCCGCCCCAAGCGAGGCAGCAGAACCAGGTCTTCAGACTCCTCTGGAAGGCCAGGTGTGATGGGGCCAGTCTCACCTCCAGGGGCAGCATGTTCCACAGGGTGGGAGCTACTGCAGAGAAGGCCCGCTTCCTGGACCCCACCAAACGGAATTATCTTACAGACAGGGTCCTCAGCATGCCCTCTCTGCATGATCGGGTGGGACGGGTTGATGTAATGGGGAAGAGGCGGTCCCTCAGGTAACCTGGCCCCATGCCATGTAGGGCTTTGAAGGTAATAACCAATATCTTGAGTTGGACCCGGAAGCAAACTGGTACCCAATGCAGCTCACGCAGCACTGGTGTTACATGTGCCCTTCTGGGGGCACCAAAAACAGCTCATGCAGCTGCATTCTGGACCAGCTGGAGCTTCCGGATACTTTTCAAGGGTAGCCCCATGTAGAGCGCATTGCAATAGTCTATATGAGAGATAACAAGGGCATGAGTGACTGTTCGAAGGGCCTCCTGGTCCAGGAAGGGGCGTAACTGGCGCACAGCACGTAGCTGCACAAAGGCTCTCCTGGCTATGGCTGCCACCTGCTCTTCGAGCAGGAGCCATGAGTCCAGGAGGACCCCCAAGTTATGCACCGGGTCTGTCTGGGGCAGTGCAACCCCATCCAGAACCAGAGATGTTAATGTCCCGAATACAGAAGAACCAATACAATAGCAGTAATAAAACACTAGAGACTTTTTCCTTGTCTCGGTGTGGTCTTTGCTTAGTCAGGACATCAATCCTATCAAACTAAAGAAGCGTGGGAAAACCCAGACAGATAAACCCCAAAACTCAAGGCGGGTCTGTTCTGGGTTTCTTTGAATGACAGCTCAAAGTCTCTAAACTACGCATGCATTTTCCCCCCTGGATAGGGGCCCCCTCCAGCTTACCATCAGTACTCATGACAGATATGCAGACAGTTCCCAGGGAAAGTAGAAGCAGAAAACTGAAAGTTCAAAACAGACGATTCAACATGTAGGAGAATGCTAATATCTTCAAATTTAGTACAAAAATAATAACAGGGAGACAATTATTTACTCTCAATCCTCCTTAATATTTGGAGGGAAAACAAACTCCAAAACTTAAAAAGAATTTTTAAAAGGTAATCCCAAAAATAATGATAAGCACCAAGAAAGCCTGCTTCTCCTTGCTGTAGAAAGCCTCTCTTAGGGTACACATACTTAAAAGAAATATAAATTGGGTGATTTAGAAATGGGGTGGCCGGTCTTAGTGCCCCTTTAAGGCTACAGCGTGGCTTGGAAGTGGTGATGTCCCAGCCTCCTGGCTGCTCTTACCAGTCGAGCGTGAACACTTTTTGTGATCTTCTGGCTGCAAGCAGCCGTCTGGAGGACAGATGGGGTGATTCCAGGTGTTTTCCTTTTTCTAGAAAATCACTCCTGGGCTTCAGGAAAAACCTGCCTGAGCCCAAAAAAACTCAGTTGCCAGTTTGCTGTTCAGTCTTCCATGTCCCCACCAGAAGTCAAGCATGATGAAATCTTGACAAACCACAATCCTAGTTTTGCTTTGCTTTGCTTGTAATGTTTAGTTTAGTAAATAACCAGGTGAAGATGACTTCCTATGAAAAATGGTTCAGCGTTGTCATCCAAGAAGTTTGAAATGCCTGGATTCCCATGGGCTGAAAGGCAGTATTAGGGTGTGAGGAGGGACTTTTGATGAAAAGGCTATGGGGAAAACTCAGACCTGATCCTAACCTCTTTTTCTTTACTGGAAATTACATTTTCCTAAAGCAACTTTTTCGGCTTAAAAAGCTATCTATTTCATTTTATATGCTTATCCGTAAAACGAAATTATGCCTTCCATTTCAGACTTCTAACCAGGGGGTCTGCAGGGGATAACAAAGTCAAGATGGCAGCCACAGCCATGTGATCAAAACTCCACTCCTTTTTTACATGCATTGCAACTCATAAAAGGGGCAGGGCTTCATTCGTGTGGTTGTGGCTGCCATCTTGACCTTTTTGACAACCTCCTACTTCTAACTCTTACTTTGGTTTAGTTAATATACATTTCTTCTGCATCTTTGACTTATTTCTTTCTACTGTTTCTATTCTTCCTCCAGTAGAATGCATTTCACTGTAAATAAGTGCATGATGCACATTGGAGAAAACCATTCTAACTTCGCATCTAAGAAAATGAACTAGCAGCGACTAGTCAGGAAAGGGATCTTGGGGTTGTAGTGAATAGCTCATTAAAAAATATATGACCTGGTTCACAGGTACTACAGTAAGTGCTTTTCACCCAGCACATTATTAAGCTATGGAATTCACTATCACAAGTTATAACAGAGCACAACTTCGTTGATTTTAAAAGTGGCTTAGACAAATTCACAAAAGAGATATGTCTGAATGGAGGGTCTTTCTGCTGTGAAAAGAAAGAAAAGCCAAGAGTATGACCCACCTAGGCATTTTCAAAAGTGAGGTGCATCATTTTCCCACAGGGATGATGGTCACTAGCTGGGCTCATTCCACCAGAGACCCTTTGGGAGCAAAACACCCAAATCAGGTCTCAGCAAGAGCTATGGCAAAAGCCTTTTACACAGTCTCTGTAATTCAGCTCAAACTTCTGATGACTTACGATCTTCAGAGTTCAAATTCTCACAGGAGTTTGTCATCTCAATATCTCTGATCCAAAAAAGTTTGATACCTTTGAAATTTGAAAATGTTTGATACATTAAATCTCTTGTTTGGTTGCTTGCTTGCTTTCTTAATACTTATTTTTTATGTTTAGAACATTCCTAAAAGCTTTCCCCCTTATGGGAGAGACACAGGAACGGGAACGGGTCCTTGTCCACTTCTCTCGCCGATACTGTCACTGCAATCCCCAAGAGAGCACATCAGAAGGTAACAGCTGATGATATTCACAGTCAGGCTTTACCCTCAAGCTAAGATGTATTTATTTCAATGATACACTTATTTATTTATTTATTTATTTATTTATTTATTTATTTATTTATTTATTTATTTATTTTAATTCTATTCAGACTCATGGCAGAATTCTAACTTAAGAGGCTGCTAGAGAAACGTTCAAAGGAAAAATTCCTTTGAATTTTTCAAAGGAACTGTACACAGCTTGGTGAAAGCTAAACTGCAGGAAAAAAACCCTCATTTTTCTCTCCCTGAATAAAACAAGAGGAATAAAAACATCAGCTGAGAAGGGGTGATATTCTTCCATGGAGCATGCAAATTATTGAAACAGTGGAACAGTGTTTCAGATATCATTACCACCATTTCTCTTCCTGCCCCTATTGCCAGAGATGGACAATTACATATGGTGAACTGGAGCTTGGATGCTAATAATAGTGTTCTTTTCTTGGTGTATTTGTATTGGAATCCATTGGTTCTTGTCTTACCCTTAGGTGCTCTGAAGAATGAATCCACACCCTCTTCCCTGGGTCATACTTTCAGGTATTGGAAGACTGCTGTCATGTCTCCCATTAGCCTTCTCTTTTTAAAGCTAAACTTACCCAGTTCTTTTCACTGTTCTTCATGAGATTTAGCTTCCAATCCCCTCACCATTTTTGTTGCTCTTCTCTGCACTCTTTCCAATTCCTCAGAATCCTTTTTGTGTGGTGGTGACCATAACTGAACACGGTATTTCAGGTCTGACCAACACAGCATAAATGGTACTATCACCTCCTGTGATCTTGTCATAATGCCTGTATTGATGCAGCCCTCTTTTGGCATCTGATTTTTTCCTACGTAAGTTCAGAACCTAACATTTTTCATCAGTGAACAGCATTTTGTTGGATAGGGCCCAATGTTCAAGTCTATCAAGTTGCCTTTGAATCTTGAGCTTACCTTTGTGATGTTTGCAATCCCCCCCTGCCCCCCCAGCCCCAGTTGTGTCTTCTGCAAATTTTCAGAAGACTATCTCCTCATCTAAAGTATTTATAAAAATGTTGAACAGCACTAGACCCAGAATAGAACTCTGAGGTACATTGCATACCTCCCACAGACCAGGCATTGGGTACGGTTGTTCAACCAACGACAAATCCAACTGGTAGTGAGATCATCCACCCCACATCATTCCATTTTATCAAGAAGGAAGCTATGGTCAACTTTATTAAATGTCTTACTGAAATCTAGGTACAATACATCCACAGCATTCCCTTGGTTTAATAATCTATTTGTTTTGTCAAAAAGAGCAATGAAATTTGTTTGGCATAATCTATTTTTAACAAGCCCATGCTGGCTTGCTGTTCACCTTGTTTGTTTCTAACTGCTTGCAATGATACGTTTTCTAGGATTTTCACAGGTATTGATGTCAAGCTGATTAGTGTGTTGTCGTCCCTCCCTTAAAAAAAAGATTAACTCTTCTCTAATCTTCTTCCACTTCCCCTGTATTACAGGAGTTCTCAAAAATTATAGTCGGCAGTTCTGATGGCACATCTGCTAGTTCCTTCAGCACACTGTAATGGGTTGTAATCCATCCAGCCCTGGCAATTCATTCAAAGCAGCTAGGTGTTTCTCATCACTTCCTTACCTAATTTGCATTTTTCTTCTGCCTGCTCCCCACCCCACCCCACCTCAATGATGAGGCTTCTAACAGTTGGACCATTTCTTTTTTTGCAAAAAGACAGATGCAAAATAGGAATTAAGCAGTTCAGCCTTCTCTCTCTTGCCATCACCATCTTCTCCAACCAATAGACTGGCCATTTCTTTGACTTTCCATTTGTTCCATACAAACCCAGGGAATGCTTTTTGTTATTTTTGGCATTCATTGCAAGCCGCAGTTTACTTTGAGCCTTAGCCTTCCTGACTCCAGCCTTGCAATTTGGGGCTGTTTCTTGTTATTCTGCAAATGTTCTTTCCATTTTTTAAACTTGTCCTTTTTGTTTATCACAGAGCTCTTTATGCAACATGTCACATAAACTGTCTCCCATTTTTCTTTCTCTGGTATTGTTTGTGTTTGGGCCTTAATTATCTCATTTTTCAGAATTTCCCAACCCTCCTGAATTATTTTCTGCTTCAGGATTTTCATACATGGAATTCTTCCTACTTTTCCCCTTCACTTCTCAAACTCAGCCCTCATAAAGACTAGAACATTGATCTGACTACCTTCAGTTCTCCCTGCCTGAAATACACTGAATTATAGGATCATATAGCCAACATATGCCAAGCTTCCTATAGTTTCCATTTTTTTCAATCATTTCTTCCCTTTTAGAATGCATTAGCTGAACCCTTAGTTCCCTCCTCTACCTTATGGACAATGAAGATGTCTGCAAGGCACCTCAAGAACCTGTTGGAGAGGTTATTGCAGAGTTTGATTCCCAGTTAAGGTCGGATAGTTGAAATTTCTTAATTACCATCGTCATATGTTTCCTGGACTCCTCAGGCATCTAATCTGCAAAGATTTCATCTGTATTTTCTGCTTGGATAGTACACACCTACAACAGTGGTGAGTTTGGTCTAGTGGTTAAGGCAATGGGCTAGAAACTAGGAGAGTGTGAGTTCCAGTCCCATCTTAAGCCTGCAAGCTGGCTGGGTGACCTTGGGCCAGCCATTCTCTCTCAGCCCAACTCACCTCACAGGGTTGTTGTTGTGGGGAAAAGAGGAGGAGGAAGGAGTCTTAGGTATGTTCCCCGCCTTGAGTTATTTGTAAAAACAATAAAGGCAGGATAAAAAATAAATGAACAGTGTCATTAATTTTTCTTTTTTCCTTAATATGCACCAGATACATTGGGAAGGAACATTATTACAGAATTTGAACAATTCCTGGATTTCATCTTACCAGTTATTGCTAAAATTTTGGTCTCAGATGTCAAAATCTTGTCCTCCCCAATGAGCTAAGCAGATATAGGGACTGCCGTGTGCTGAATATATTTCTTGGGATTAATTTCAAAATATATTAAATTCCTTGTATTTTCCAGATGGAATCCATACACTCACCTGTGCCCTGATGCTGCTAAACACTGATCTCCATGGGCATGTAAGTATGGCTAATAAAAGAGGCATACTTTGACTCTTCCCATATGGTAAATATGATGCTACCTGAGAAAACTAGAAATCCAGAATGGTTTGGAAATGTATATTGTAGAACAAATGGTAGAGGGGATGACTTAAACATTTCAGTTAAATTTGGTTTCATGCTCCAGATAGCAGCAGAAGACACTGCCAAACATAGCTTTTTAAAAATCTATCACCTAGTATGCCATCTAAAATTATCTCCAAATTATTTGTTAACATAAAACTCTTTAGTTTCTATTCTCCACCTACCAAATTAGTTAGCGATGTGTTTCACCTCAATATGAAGGAAGTTTCAGGTTAACAACAGGGTTTAAAATGCACAAGTGGAGAATTGGCCACTGTTTGTTTGCTTCTTCAGCCCAGCAACCCTTCAGAAAGTCCTAAACCATCTTGGCATGTGAAGCTACCTGGAATGTGTGTGAGCTATACTACAGTTCGTCAAGACTAACCAAATGCAAACTCAGGGCTTGAGCAGCAACCCCTTTTTCATTCCCTGCTTTATTTACTGTCATGCTTAATGAAACTTCCTTAAGAGCTTGTGACTCTAAATTGGCCTAATAAAAATTTACCCTTATGAGAGGATGTACCATTGATGGATCGTAGCAGGAGAGACTGAGATATAATGATCCTTTAGAGTACAGTAAGTCAAAACATGTTATGTTTTTGATGTCTGGTGTTACCTAAGCACAATTGATATAAATGTTAATCCAGAACTTCACATACATGAAATCCAGAACCTCATATATTGTAAATAATTTCCATTTGTTTTAAATCTCATAACAATGACACATTAAAAGATTTTTAATTTTGACACCAAGTAGAAATAAAGAATAAGAAAAGAACATGGCAAATATCTTTAAGCTTGTTAAATGAGAATTAACTGTAGGAACCATACTCGTTTATTAAGTAGTACAAATCTGCCATAAAATATAAACAAAGCTAAACAAAAACAATTGCAAGGTTGAATGAAAATACCTCAATTTTAGCCCCATGAAATTATTGTTTTGTTCCTATCTGCCCTTTTTCTTTTTTTTTTACTCCTGGCAACTGCCTGGACTAGTCCCTGCAGTTTTCTTGGCAAAGTTTTCAGAAGTGGTTTGCCATTGCCTCCTTCATAGGGCTGAGAGAGAATGACTGGCCCAAGGACAACCAGCTGGCTTTGTGCCTAAGGCACGACTAGAATTCACAGCCTCCTGGTTTCTAGCCTGGTTTGTTAACCACTGTACCAAGGTGGCTGTCACATGAAATTCTTTAGTATATGGAATATTTTGGTTTTGCATTAGTATAGGAATAGGCAGGCCATCCCCCAGTATCCCAAGACAGTGTCACTGAAATTTCATATCAAAATAGTTGGATCTTAATAGAATGATTTTGGCCCATGGAGGGAGGGAAGTTGAGCTACTTTAAGGATGGTAATAAAAGTGGGCTGCTTCTAGAAGGCTTTCCACTCTCATCTTTACCCTTGAATCCCAGAGGGTGGGCAGGCAGGCAGAAAGGAGTACTCCCAGTCTTAGCTCTTGATCCTTGTTTTATAACATTCAATATGTTAAATTAATACGTTTTTTAAAAGATAACCTTTATCTTACACATCTATAAGAAATAGCATTATATCCCCTTGTTAGATGAAGGCTGAAATTTGTTGAGTACACTGAGAAACAGTTACTTCACTAAGAGACACTGCATGATTAAAAAAAACAAATGGACTTTTAGATCACTGGCATTAAATCTCATAATCTGCACCTTTCTTTTATGTGTGGCTAATATTTATATATATTGTAATAGCTCAATTAATCAAACTTAAAGCCACGTTTCATTAACTCTTTACAAGAATACACCCCCCTAATATCTTTCACCCATTTTACTTTCAGTAATCAATTTATGTATTTTTTTTTAAAAAAATCCATTAAAATAGTCCAAGATAAGTAATTATAATATCATATATAATGCGAGCAGCGCAAATGTAAAACAGGCTTACAGGCTTATAATCAGAGAAATGCTATGGCAGCAAATAGCATCAGCTTACAGTATACCTAACCCAAAGCTGTTTAGAACCACCCAGTTTTCTCTGGGTGAACAGTGGTGTGATCATAAATGGGCTTCCCGCCTTTACAAACAACTGCAATGGTCTCTTGCACCCCTGTGGTACTTTAGGTGGCAGGAAACCACAGGATCTCAGGTGTGTTGCTCAGGGCTTGGATACATTCCTATGAGAAGAGATGGCCATGAAGTTAGTCCAACCCCAGAGAATTTATCAAAAGCAGTTTTCTGAATATTGGCAATCTGACTGGCCATCCATGAAGATCAATGTAGTGAAACCTGACAGATAGTCTAAAAACTATATTTGAGATGAGGTGAAGTTTCCAAATACTGTTTGGAGGCATAATAATCTAGTCTGGATGTTACAAGACACACATTTTTGTCTTCTGTAGGAAAGGACACAACAGGCTGTAGTAAGGAAAAGTATATAAGAGTAACTCCTGATATGCTTCTGAAGAGGAAAAGCAAAAGAAGCTTTACATATAATTCCAAATCAACACGTTCCTCACCTATTGTATTTCTGTCTTATTTGGATTAAGCTTTACTTTATTTTGATACCTATGCAACAAAATTCTCCTACATCTTTTTTTTAACCAGTTTTCATTCAGTTTGATGAAATAGATGTTTTTTACATTTCTTTCAAAGGAGAAGAGAATTATGGTGAAATGTTCATAGGTTCTTGTACTTACCTACGAAATGGACAGAAGATGTGTCTTTCAGTCTACAGTGATCTCCCCAGTAGTTTGCAATCTCCTTGACTCCTCGTATGTCAATTAAATTCCAACGGAAGACATCATAAATAATGCCTCTCATGGGGATTTTTTGGATTGGGAAGTGGGGTACAGGGATGCTTTGGAATGATGGGAAAACATTGATCAGAAATTAATAGGACCAGCAATAGCACCTTCTCCTATTTCTAATAACAAAGTAAACTTAGAAACATTTTCCAGAGAAAAAAGGAGAAGGACTGTTTTCAAGAGGAAGAACACTTTGGAGAAATTGTGAGACAGATTCTGGCACAGCGTTATTCCATAACTCTGGGTGGTTCCCTCTAGTGGTGTGTTGGAGGGCCCTGAAGACCTGACTGTTTGCCCAGGCCTTTAGTTAGGGTGGTTGATGCCCCTTCTGGATAGTGTGGGTCTGTCTCTATTGTTGCCCAGTTTTCGCCATCGTTTGTTTCTTGTCTTTGTTGTTGCATTGTTATTTTTCTCTGTTTTTTCCCTTGTGAACCACCTGGAGTCACTGGGAGTTGGGCAATATACAAATTTAATAAATAAATACATTTACATAAACAAATAAACAATTCTTCTCTGATACTGGTCCAAGTGTCTGCCACCTTCCTCAGATTTTTAGAGAAATAAAAAAGATAAAAAGAAATATATGAGAGGCATTTTAGCCCAGAACAACCAATGATTTCATCCAGCAGCTTAATTATATTAGAGAGAAATAATTCAGGGATGGGTAAATCTGTCAGTTTTGCTGTGTCCCATATTTTTTTAAAAAGTCAAGCTTTTTTATCTTGTTTAAGAAAGTGTACCTTTTATTAAATTCTTATGTTTAACAACAAACTTAATGAAATTAGTACCCATTACATCAAAAGGTACAACTATTCCAATCATGGGGAAGTATCACTTGCCATGTAGTCAGAAAGGTTGAGGCACCCCTGCAAAAGAAGGGTGGCGATCCTATTTCACCACACAAATAGAAATGAATACACAGGAATTCAACTTTAAGTGCTGAAGCCCTCTCTGCGGAATGATTTCTCTCTCTGCTTCCCTCTCACCTTCATTTTTGTTCAGTGTCAGGTGTCAGTCACAACGATATACCAGCCTCCCAGATCCTGGTGTCCATTTCTCCTTGAACCTCACCTCCCTGCCTTTTATTGGAAGAGAGCAGTGACTTTAAACCTATAGGATACCTAAGAATCACCAACTCACCAGCAGGCCTCTCACTCTGCTGCACAGTTCTTTCCATTCTGTTTATGGAGACATTTCTGATATCCCTGCTTTTTATCTGCAGACTTCCCTTCCTTCCTTCCCCCGTGGAAACATTCAGACTGTTCCATGACTTGTGGCTTTTCCTATTGCTCTTCCATGACAGGCCACCGTGGAATTGCCTCTGTCTTTGGGAATACTGTGCCCTTTAGTGTAGAAATTGTAGTCTCATAGTTATGAGTGGGTCAGAACCTAAGCAGGCATTTCCTGTCTTAGTGACCAAGAGAATAGTGATGTCTTCGCACTGGACATGGGAAAGTAACTGTGGATGATCTGGGATCACTCTCACAGAAGAACCTTGTTTGTGAACAGAAATTTCAGTTTTTGCTAAAATTGCTCAAACATGAAGTAAATTTAGCATGTCATATTCTATTTGTGAGAACTAGGCATAAGTTACCAGAGACAACTTCTCACAATCTTTCAACTGGAGGAGATTTGGCAGGGAGCTTTTGAGATCCCAAATTCCTTTGTAAGTGAGGTAGTTGTGGTGGTATGATGAAGGTGTACGTTTTGGAAGATTCTTTGAATTGTAAATATTCAATAGTACATGTTGACATTAATTTCTTTTTTTTTTTTTTTTTGCTTTCTTCTCCTTTCTTTCTCTCCTGCTCCTGGATCTCCTACTTTTCTTGTTTAACCTTTCTCAGGTGGTAAGTTCAGTCACTAGAACATTTTTATCAATAAATTTGTTTACTATTAAAGTGTACTTTGTAAAAAGGAAATGTGTGCAACATATAGTTTTCCTCAACTTTGCTCTTCAAACTCTTTTTGACTTACTGAAATTAGTTATGTTTACTCATTTACTTACAAGGCTTATAAGCCACTCCAATCAAAGCTGACTCTGAGTAGCATACAATTCCAATCTCTGTATATTCAGATTAAAAACAAATAATTAAGTATAGCGATATCAACAATAAGAATAGAACAAATTAATAAGAAAAAACAAAACATGTAAAAATGATTTAAAAATAGGAATATCACACTCAATGGACCAAACATTAAAATACCCTTCCTCACCAGAGGGAGCAGTCATAACATCCCAGCCCTTTTGGCATCATGGTGTAGCCATGTTTTAAGGCAGGAGGAAGGGGCCATTCTGGTGTGTATGTGTGTGTGTCATATCTCAAAATACATGCTTCCAAGGTGTCTGCATGTTCATTCCTCAGAGAAAGGACCCAGGGTAAGCCTACCCTATTTGATATTATCAGGTGGACAGATGTTGAGAGAAGACATCCCACAGGTACTTGGACCCTGAACCATGAAGTCAGTTCTTTATTTTAGCCATAAAATTGTAATTACATTACTGAGGTGATCAAGGGTTGTTGAATTTAACAGACAGAATGCAGGCTGTAGATCCAATGGTCCTTCACCTCAAGGGCACAATCTTAGCTTATATGGAACATTTTAATATTTACACTCAAGTATAGCTGTTGGGAGAGCATTAAAACATGCTAATATTAGTGTTTGGGAACAGTTATTTGATTTAAATATCTTGTCTGCCTAAAAAAGGGAGCTTTTTACTTTTGTTTTATTCAGAAACACATTCCTGGGTAGGGCAGATTGGTCCAGTTGGCCTTCCAAGTCTCTGGCCTTCCATGTCTCTTGTGTGTTGCTCAAGTGTAGTAATCATTCTATTATAATCTATCAACAGAATCACCATAGTGTTGCAATTTTTGCAAGGATGATCTTTTCCATGTTGATTTGTAATTATCCACCATAATCAAATAATCTAGACTTCTAAAAAAACAGAAATGCCTTTAGCCAGTGGGCAATTAATGCTCCATATAGTCAGATCAGCCTCCCTCCTTAGTACCACATTAGGTACACATGAGGACACTTGGAATGTAGTTCTTAAGAATTTAGATTGAATCCAGTCCAGAGGGGAAAAGGAATAAAATGGTCCCAAAATAGCTCCATATAATTTTAGCACTGCTGGAATATGCTGTCCCCCCTGGCAAAATTAAAGTTGTGTTCCTGCCACTGATTTTTGAACTACCTAATTTTGATGCACTCTGGTAGAGCTGGGAGAAACTATGGCCAAGAATTTAAATATTTTGACATGCTCTATTGTTATTTAACTGCCTTGCATTTAGTCTTGGTCAGTTTACAAAAATTAAGATCTTGGTTTTAGTATAATTGATCTGCACCATGAAGAGCTTTAAAGGGGACAACCAGTACCTTGAACTGCACCCAAAAGCCAACTGGTAAACAGTGCAGCTCTTGAAGTAGAGGTGTTACATGTGTGTACCATGGCATGCCCATAACTACTCAAGTTGCTGCATTCTGGACCAGCTGCAGTTTCCAAAAGCTCCTCAAGGGCACCCCCTTGTAGAACACATTGCAATTATACAATTGAAGATGTTGCCTAGTTGGGCAATGAAACATCTGCAAGAAAACAACTAAGCTCAGAGACCACCAAGGACTCCACAATGATACAACTCAGTGATAACTAAGAAAGGAGCATCTATGAGTAAAGCCTCTCGTTCCTGGAAGGCTCATAACTGGCACCCAAGGTGAAGCTGTGGAAAGGTCCTCTTTGCCCCAGCTGCTCCCTACTCATTAGGTAGGAGATGTGAGTCCAGAACCCCCAAGATACAAATCAGTTCTGCAGGGGGGAGCATAACTGTCCTGGATTAAAGATGGTATCTCTCTGAAGATGGGTGGCTTACAAACCTAGAGCCCCTTTGTCTTATCTTATCCTGTTCCTCCCCATCCTGGCCTGAACATTCTCCTGGCACCTTGACAGCATTTTGATGGTATCACTTAACTGGCCCACTGTCAAGATAGAAAGTTGGGTATCAGCAGCATACCAGTGATACCTGACCCCATGTTGATAGATTAACTTACCCATGTAGATGTTAAATAGGAGCAAGGAAAGTGTCACACTTTGCAGCACTCCCCAGATGTAGGACATGATCTCTCCCCCCCCCCCCCCGCAACTGTCTCTTTAGGAAGGTCTAATTTAGAACAGTGCTGCCCAAATCTTGGAGGTGGCCCAGAATAGTATAATATTCAATGATATTGAAGGACAGTGAGAAATCAAGCAACACGAGGAGGGTCATATTCCCCCTTTTCCAATCTTGTCCAAAATCACTGAAAAATGTGATCAATGTTGTTTCCATGTCATACCCGAACCTGAAACAGTTTGAAATGTGTCCAGATAGCAACATTTATTGTTTGCATACATTTTTATACCTTCCATACAAGTTTGGTGAGATCCATCTTGGCTCTTTTCTCACATCTTCTGGTATTTTTCCATAGTGTCTTGCTGCCTTATCTGTTGTACATGAGAACGTTTGGTTGTTTTGGAAGTCATGTGTGTCTCATTGTATCTACATCAAAATTGTTACTTTCCACAAGCTGCATACACCGAAATCTTCCTGAACAAAGTTTTTTCCCTTTTCACTTGTTTTTACTGTCTCACATACTCTGTCTTTCCCACATGTCAGCTCACACAAAAACATAGTGTAATGCTGCTATTTACTATATTGTCTTAATGCTATTTAATGTTGGTGGGCAGGTTATTATTTTTATTGACCAAAAGTTTACTAGATACTGAAAATTGGTCTCAAAGTGCTGCTACATGGTGACAGATAATATTGGGATAAGGTGATGACTGAAATGTTCATCTCTTTTGGGGGGATTGGTGAGTAGCTAGATGACTTAACTCATCTGTTTTGAGGCTTATTTCATAAAAAAAACAGTATATGAGTGATTGCTCTACATTTACAAATTCCTTTTGTGGATCTTTCTTTTAGCTGAGCTATCAACCTTTAACAGTTACCAGGCACAGTTAAGACTTTTTTCTTTCTTCTTTCAAGTGTTCTGCAAGATTCCCAGGAGTCATCTTAAACTATATTTTGTCTTTAAAGCGTTCTGAGTCAAACGGTATCTTCCTCTCTTTTTATTAAAACACAAATCTATTACATATTAGAAAACCCCCAAAAATGTATCAAAAAATTACAGAGTACAAGGTAGCATAACATCACAATTGGATCAAAGGTAGATTTCTATACCAAGTCTTGTAAAGAAATAGCTAATCGTTTTCATTTGAAACACATAGAAGACCTTTTATTAGACTTTGAAGACCTGGATATTATCTCGGGCATGGAGTGTGGAGGTTGAGTGAACCCACTGTTGTGATTCTGTATATTTTTATGGTTTGAGTTAGGTTTGCCCTTAGGCACCATTATTCTATTATTGTTCTTTCTTTGTTTCTGGTTGGGCTTTTAATCCAGTTAGCCTTCCAGAGTTAATGGCAGCCATATGAACTAATACAGCAAACAAACAAGCTAGCTAGCTAAAGGAAGAAAATTTAGCTTTCTTTCTTAGAGAGCTAAAATAATGTGCATAGTTTATAATCTTTCTAATCTCATTTTTTCCTTCTAAATCAAAATATATCCTTTTGTCAAACATCTTTACAATTTCTCAGGTTGGATTATGTTGATAATTGACACTTTTAACATGCAAAATATCTACAGTGTCTTCCTTATACAGCCTACTGTCACTTTCCAAAGTTCTGATTGCAGTATGTAAAGAATACACTGTAAATGTATGACAATCCCCTATATTTAGGGCTCTTGTGTGTTTTTATTAATCCAGTGTCACCAGATGCCAGTGAAAGGAATAATGTTGGCTCCTTTCTGTCAAGCTCGATTCTTGCTTTTGCCCCCCAGCATATTGCTTTGTGTTTGATCCAGCTTTTATACACAAATGCTTTTTCTTTGAGATTTTATACATTTAATTCACTAATCTCATGCAAATGAAGCTGTACAGATGGTGCTTACTCTGTCAAAGAGCAAAGCAATTCAGCGGAATGACCTTGACCTATATTCTGCAGTTGCCCAGTCCTCAGCTTGTACAGTGATTGAATTTCTTCCTGACCAATTACTTTAAGAAATGGAATTCAAGGGAAATGCCATGCATTGGAGAGATGCATCAGACATACTTTCCCCAGGGGATATCTCTGTCCAGTGATGGTGGAAGCTGTACTTGTTGAATGTCTGCTTGGATGAATCCCTCAGCCCAGAATTGATCTGACAAACTAAGGCTGTGTAAGCATGTAGTTATGTATAATTTTGATTTCTATGGCCACCCACTCATACCTGACTTTGAGCTGCTTAAAAGAGTTAATACAAATTAAAACAAGAATAGAAATAACCATGCCCAAGGTGGGGAAGTGGGGACTGTTATAGGGAGACTCATGACAATTAACAACAAACAATTCAAATACACTAATTGGCTCACATCATGTCCTGGGCCAGAGCCTTTAGAAACAACCAGGTCTTCAAGGCTCTCATTGGGGCTTTTATTTGATTACTGGACATGAAAGTTTAAACATTATTTTGTTGTACATTTTGAGGCTAAAACTGAATTATTTGTGCTATACATACATGGATCCTAACTTCTAAAGGTTTCTACAACAGGAAGGTGAATGAAATGTTACATCTCACATTACATGGATTAATACACATATCTTATAGCTTCCTGGGGTATTGAAACTTGAGTGAAAATTGGATGCACACACCTAATAAGGTCATTAAAATCAAGATTTGTGTATTATTGAATTGGCATACTTCTTAATTAATTTATCAATACAGCACAAATAAAGTGAACACTGACTTCAGAGCCTGAGAAGGGAACAAGAAATTGATGTTTTCTAGTGGGGAAATCTAAAAAAAGAAGAAAATAGAACATAAAGAGATGTGATTCTGCAGTCATGATCTACAATATGTTTGTGTTCCTGCTTGAAAACAGTTGGGTATATATTGCAGCAAGTGCAAACTTCTAGCAGATTCTGAAGAGGAGAATTATTGCAGCTATGAGTGGCCACATTTCAGATGAAAAAAAATGAAGATTTATCACAATAGGGGAAGGAATCAGACCAAGAAACAAGCTCAGGAAATAGGAGTGATAGCAGAAGCAAGAGGCTTAGAATATGTACTGCTTACCCCTGGAACTCAGAAAACAGTTTTCACATACTTGTGGAAGAGATTCATGAGTTTTCAGAAGGAAAAACAGTATTGCAGAGTAAGATGTAGCTGAGCCCTGCAAGAAGACAAAGAACAACTTTAGGAGTTGTTGACTCACTACTGTGAGGACTTGAAACAAATTGATGCCAATTAGACCTGTCACTTAAGTGATGGGGATACCTGGCTTGGTAATGCAGACCTTAGAGAGCTAATTTGTTGTAGTGGTTAAGGCACCAGGCTAGTAACCTAGTCCTACCTCAGGATTGAAGCCAGCTGGGTGACCTTGGGCCAGTCACACTCTCAGCCCTAGGAAGGAGGCAATGGCAAATCACTTCCAAAATCTTGCCAAGAAAACTGCAGGGACTAGTCCAGGTAGTCGCCAGGAGTCAACACTGACTTGAAGGCACACACACACAACGCACACAATGCAGACCTTAGTTGTTGTTCAATCATTAAGCCATGTCTGACTCTTCGTGACCCCATGGACCATAGCACTCCAAGCCTTCCTGTCCTCTACTGTCTCCCAGAGTTTACTCAAATTCATGTTCATTGCATCAGTGATGCTATCTAATAATCTCATCCTCTGCCATCTCCTTCTGTTGCCTTCAGTCGTTCCCAGCATCAGGGTCTTTTCCAGTGAGTCCTCTCTTCACTTTAGGTGGCCAAAGTATTTGAGCTTCAGCTTCAGTATCTGTCCTTCTAATGAGCAGTCAGGGTTGATTTCCTGTAGGATTGACTGATTTGACCTCCTTGCAGTCCAAGGGACTCTTAAGATTCTTCTCCAGCACCACAGTTTGAAAGCATCAATTCTTCAGTGCTCAGCCTTCCTTATGGTCCAACTCTCACAGCTGTACATTACTACTGGGAAAACCATAGCTTTCATTATACAGACCTTTGTTGGCAAGGTCCGATGCTGTCTAGGTTTGCCAGGTTGCAGACCTTAGTAGCTGATTGCAAACTTGGTATGAGCCATCTGCCAAAGGAGGCAAATTCAGTGTTAGGCCACATTACTCTACCCTACTTTTATCCAATCCATCTTGAGTGCTGGGTCCTGTTCTGGGCACCACACTTTACAAAGGATTTGGAGAACCTGGAATAGGTTCAGAGTAGGGCAACAAAAAGGATCATAGAACTAGAAACTGAGCCCTATGAAGAGAGGGATGTTTAGCTGGATATATAGCTCTGGGAAAAGATGACTCAGTGGGAATATCACAGCAGTCCTTGAATACCCGATTCAATAGTTTATTTCAGTCTTAGACCAGTACAAGGATGATGCTCTGTGAAAGTATACATAATCTATCTTAAAATGATAGCAATCTATAATAAAATAAAATTAAAGGTTAAAATAAAGTTAAAATACATTTATCTTGAATACCTGAAAGGGTGTTACAAAAATGGTCAAGTCTTCTTTCTCTTGTTTCAGAGTACAGGACATGAAGTTACTGGTTTAAGTCAGAAGAAAGCAGATTCTGACTGAATGTCAGAGAAAACTTCCTAGCCATAGTTTGACAACCATTTCACTCCTAGATAGCTGGAAATTATTTTCGCAATGGGTGTATGGGTCTTGCAAAATACACCAGGCTTATGCACCTCTATAAAAATCAAGGAAAGATACTTTGTTCATGTCTCCACATGTTGTAAAGCACCTTGTTCAAATGCTTTGTACAGTCTTAGTGCTTATATCAGTCTTTCATGTGGAAACACTGTTCGTTTCACTGTTCACCCCAACTCTTTGTTGCCAGCCTCTTGAAAAGAGTGGCAACGTTTGTGAACCACCATCATTCCTTGCGAATATACTTTTCAAAAAATCTTTGGACTGTCTGCCTGAATTTTAACATCAGTGTTCCCATTGAAGATGTTACCAATGCTGTAAATTTCATCACACTTCTTAACAGACAGCAAAGTAAGGAGCATTTCTGTTAAAATCAGGTTTTAAAGATGAAAAATTCAAAATCCATGCACTAATGTCTGCTAAATCTGCCATGTTTCATCCATTCATAAAATACTTATCCTAATGTTTGTAAGTAATGCTTCAGGAGTAAAAACAAAAAAATTGATTGTAGGAATGATTTTATGTAACACTGTTTACAGTTCCCCACTCTTCTCTACTGTTAATTATTATTGATAGCTGTTTTTACAGTTATGTCCCTGTAAAAGTGAGAGCATGTCCCTTCATATGCTGTTATTGTTAGACTCAATCCTTTCCCACATACCTGTGAGATTTCCATTAACATTTCCCTCTCTTTCACAGGAAATAAATTTCTGTAAAAAGTCATGAAGAGGGAGGAGAGAGTACCTTACCTTGGAGGTGACCAAGTGGTGTGTGGTGTTTTTTTTTAAGTTTAAAAAAGGATCCTGTGCATACTCACCCACTTGTCTGAAACAGCACAGGAACCCTTTTCATCTTATAGCTTCTTCCAATATGATCACCTGGTGGTGTACTATTATATGGTCACAAGAAGCTGCAGTATGAAAGAGGGAAATGAACTGCTTCAAGTGAGTGCATGTGTGCACATCTAAATTCTTCTTAAAAGTTAACAAACAGAAAGAACATCCCCCCCCCCTCACCAGCAATCTCCAAGGTAAGGTAACTTTACAAATATTGCTTTTAATTCCACAATAGCATATCAGGCTTTTCAGATTCTGCTCAAAGCAGGCCACTCCTATTCTGGGTTCTGATGAACCAAACCCTATGAAGCATGCAGATTTCACTCCATGCATCAATCGTCTGAAAACAGACATTCCATGGATGGAACAGCTTATACATCCCTAACAACAACACATTCAGCTTAGCAGGTATTAGACCTTAGTGTTCTTTATAATGAGCCATTATATTACATCTACTTCATCTATCAAGTCAAATTTACCTCCTGCACCTCCATGTAGTTTACATGGCAACAGCACAGAAGTGGTGTGTCATTACCTCTTTCCTATCTGTTTTTCAATTTTCCAGTCTACCTTACAGGCCTCAGATTCTCTGGTGGTCTCACATTCAGTTATTAACTAGGTCTGGCCCTGCATCACTTCCAAGCACAGACAAAGTTAGGGTAGTGCTGCCATCTGGTGAAACAACCCAGAAGTTTACAGGTCTGTAAATTTCTTCAGAAACATAGAAGGCAGGCAATAAGAAACAAATGAACCATTTTCCTTATCTGTATGGTGAAATGTATTTTACTATAGCTGTATAAAATAACAATTAAGCACATAAAACAAGATGAAGAAAAGAAAGGACAAAGTGTGATTCCTGAAATCCTGGGATATCCTCGTGACCATAAAGGCAAACTCATATTCTGGACTATATTCCTTATTTCCAGCCTGTATTTTCCCCTTCTATCATTTCAGCGTAAGATACTTACTCAGCATAGTTCTTTGGGAATAATGGCATAGCAAATTGTAATACTGTAGTTTTACCCATACCACCCTATTTCAACATGATCTATACTATTTACAGGAGGCCAGCTGTGACTTTTGCTCAGATTTAACAAGCCACAAGTGCCTCCTAAGATTATGGTTCCCATGATTGCTCAGGTATCACCCCCAGCAACACCCTGTGCACTAATATATGAATTAAGGTTGTGTGAAAATTCAGAAAATCAGTCAGATTCTATCCAATTGTTTGAATTATTTAGAAAATCAATCCAATTTATATATATCAACTGAATTGCCAAGTCAGATCAATACAGTTCAGGTTTCTGCATCAATTAAAAACCCAGGTTCTGTGCATACACAGGAATGTTTTAATCATTCAAAACCATTAGAAGGCTGGACTGGGTAAGTTTTTCTGTTTGTTAAATTAATTTGATTAGGAAGTGTATTTAAAGCGATTCCCTGAACTGAATGTTTTCAAGCCCTATTGTAAGGTATCTAATATATCTAGTATAAAGAAATAAAACTAGATATGTTACAGGAACATCTCAGCAATATGTGAACAGGGACTATAACTGTTTGAAACTGCTTAAGTCATTCCCCCACCTCACTCCCCCAAGTAAGCTTCTGTTTTTTATATTTTATCAATTAAATACTTTGGAGTTGCATGATGCAGTACTAGATCAGGCTTTTCAAACTGATTGTAAGGAAGAGGCCAGTGAGATTACAATAAGGAAACCTCTTTCTCATTTCTCATGAAAGTTTTCAGGAATGGAATCCAGAAAAGAATCTTCTAATTCACTTCATGTTCACATGCAAACCTGATTCATTTAAAACATGGCTGCCTATAAAAGGAATCCATCATTTTTCTTTCTTTTCCATTCTGCTGTACTTTGGACCTAATCTCCTGCAGAGAAATATTGCTATATGAGAAACATCTGCCTCATTTGCCTGAATATTAATATATTTCATATATTATTTAAAATATTATGGTTTTTTGAAAAAAGGTGTCCAGTGATCTGCTCTTCTGCATTATAGAATATTGGGAAAAAGATGTCCTGCCAACAGTTTACAGCAAATCTGGATGGACTAAATGATGGGAAAGATTTTGCAAAGGATCTGTTAAAGGTAATGCTATACCCCAAAATGAGTCATTATGGTTGATAAAAACACAGGTGCCTGAAGTTGAGACTCCATTTATACTACACATACAGTAATGGATGCTAATCTACCACTGCTTATATACAGCTCCTGCATATTCTCATTTTCATTCTGAAGAAATTGTCTATATCAGCCCTTGTCACCCCATCCTACAGATGTCTTGGACTAAAATCCCTATTATCCAATTTATATAACTAATGGACATTATGCTTGGAGATTATGGAAATTGCAGGTCAAGACATATGGAGGCCTTCAGACTGATAAAACTGAATACAACTAATAAAAAAAAGTGTTTTACCACTTCAGGTTACAAGTATAGAAAGCACTGAATTCAGTGTTCCTTCATGTTAAAACTTTCTGTCTTTTGAAAGCTACCACGAAAAGATTTAAGGGTGCTCCAAAGCTAGCTTTTATTTAATGCACTACTTTTGTGGAAGTAGGAAGTTGCTCATGTGGGAGTATTCAAACTGATGCATCTCCTACTACATTCTGAAAAAGTACATGGGAGTACACGGGAGGGAAAATGGATAACATAAAGTATCAGAATATGATGCAATTGCCAGATATGTGTGTCCTCCAATTACATACTAATTCCTAACCCCACTTTGTCATGTAACCATTATGTAGTAAGCATTTTCACTGCCACTCATTCAGGATCACCCTAGAATACGTTTCCTGCTTCAACAATTGATAGCTGTTTGATATAAATTTATATTTATCACCTTAATAGTGGCATAGACTGCATGGCCATTCTGCATGACTGGAAACTTTTTGTATTGCTTCCTGTAGATTGTTTCTTCTACTTGCATATTTCATTTACATAGAAGGTCATGGGGACCTAAAGCGAATGGAGAATAAGGTTACTCATATATAGCAGCACAGCTTTCTGGAAACATGTTCATTTCATTATTGCTTTCCCCTGATAGTAAAATACATTCCTTTTAAAAAAATAAATTGTCTTGATGGTTCATTGCTCAAATACTCTGAATAATGGTCACATAATGGATAAGCAAGATCTTCAAAATTATAGGGCTGGCCATTAAACAGCGGAGGCCGCTCAGGAGTGTTCAAGAACAACAGTGTCTACTGCACAACTTGTTCTAAATTAAACTGATCTAGCTTATTGTCCCTGGAAGTAGAGGATGCTGTCCTGTGGCCTAGTGCTGAAGTAAAATTCAACTACGTGTCTGGATAGTTTTTGTACACAGAATGCTGAGCAAGTGCAGTCTTGACCTTTATTTTAATATAGGATAACTGTAAAAATAGTTTTATCATTTAAAAAAATTAAATAATGGTTAATATAGATACAATCTATAGATGGGTATAATTTTCTGATGATATTCAGAAATATTCTGATAATACTATGTTCTTGTTTCAGGCCCTGTATAACTCCATAAAAAATGAAAAACTAGAATGGGCAATGTAAGTAATTGTTTTAAATATACACAATACATTATCATCTGGTGACTGTAACCCTTACAAAGAAATTGACATATCATGGATTTTGTTCCATATAGAAACAGTATCAGAAATCAACATCTTGACTTGAACAGTGTGAGATAAACAATTTTAAGAGTTTGTGAAAGTCATTGCCCTCAGTAGTATATACCAGTTTTAAGAGCTCATTTTCAGAGCAGTTTTCCTTACTATTATCTAAACAGGAAGAGATAGCAAAGCATTATTTAAACAAGCTTCAGTTAAAATCTTATGATTTCAAAGAGTTCAAACAATACAACAGAAAATGTAAATGGAAGAGTCTTTATATGCTTTAAACTCAGTATTATCTTCATTGGAATTTCTGCTGCTGTTTTACATACTGTTTCACGTACTGTTTGGTGGTACTTTCTATTTGGTGGTACTTTCTACAGCAATATTTTTAGACTAATCCTAAATTAAAGGTTAAATTTAGGAAAGAATTTCAAGGGCTCAGTAATGATTACCTCAAAGCAGAGCTTAGCATCAGAAACTCGAAATATTTTAGTTTGGATTTTAATACAAGCCAGAAAAAAGAAAAGAAAAGCTTTGTTCCCTCACAGCCATTTGGTATGGGACAATCATCAATTTCCCTGTCCTGGTGGTCTTCAGCAATGTATTGTTCTTTGTTTCATGGAGCTTACTGCTACTGAAATTCATTTATATTGGTTTTCCTAAGTAATCTATTTCCCATGTCTGGGAAAACATATTGTATAATTTTGTAGTCAATTTGTCATTTCCTTGTCCCTAGGTAAAAATATTTTTTCCCAAAATCTCATTATTTGCTTTGCTTCAATGGTTGTTCACCCCCCACCCCGCCACCCATATCCCTCTCAGACTTCTCAATCTTTTTTTAATTGTGTGTGTGTGTGCCTTTGAGTCAATATTGACTCCTGGTGACTGCCTGGACTAGTCCCTGCAGTTTTCTTGGCAGGGTTTTTCAGAAGTGGTTTGCCATTGCCTCCTTCCTAGGGCTAAGAGCGAGTTCAAGGTCACCCAGATGGCTTTGTGCCCAAGGCCAGACTAGAATTCATGGTCTCCTGGTTCTAGCCTCATGCCTTAACCATTACACAAACTGGCTCTCTTTTTAATTGAGGAAGTAGTTAAATATGCTTGAGAAAGTGCACAGTAAAATCTTAGATCTAGTGTCTCTGCCTAGCCAAAAAAGAGTCTGAAGTGTATAACATGGTGGCTGTCCTGGTGAACAGGTTGGATACTTTCTTAGGATGCTTCCATCACTACAGCTCCATACAAAGAACGTTTTATTTGTGAGAAGGGAGCATTCCAGATGTACATTCCAGCCATCAGCAGGGTTGATGTGGAACCAAAAGTAGAGGTTTATGCTGCCAGTGCTAGTTTTAGGACTAGGAATGCTGATTGATTAAAAAAAAAATCAAACCAACCCAGAAATCACTTAGTAGAAGAACTAGAATAATGTTTATTAACACAGATACAGTTGTTTGAGAATTCTCAGCCAGTGAATCTCCTGAAACTGGATTCAAATAGCAATGATGTCAAAACATTTCCAAAGTCTTGATCAGCCCTTCGACCTAGAGAAAAATCTGTGTAAAAAGACTTGAAAGCACCAGAAAAACAAAAAGAGACAGACAGACAGGAGGCAGGGCAATAGGTGCTCAAACCCAAGGATTAGATTAGGAAGCCAGTTTGGTCTAGTGGTTAAGGCTCCGGCCAGAAACCAGGAGACTGTGAATTCTAGTCCCGCCTTAGGCATGAAAGCCAGCTGGGTGACCTTGGGCCAGTCACTCTCTCAGCCCAACTCCCCTCACAGGGTTGTTGTTGTGGGGAAAATAGGAGGAGGAAGGAGTATTGGGTATGTTTGCCACCTTGAGTTATTTATAAAGATAATAAGGGCGGGATAGAAAATAAATAAATAAAAATAAATAGGTTGAAAGCAGAGGGCCTTAATGGCAAAGGATAGCTCAAACATTGCAAGGTTCCAAAGTGGAAGGGTATAGAGGTAAATCGTTAGTTTCTAGAAAGACAGAAAGACAGATGCAACCACTTTGCCCAACTGAAATCAGTAGAAAGGGAGGAGAGAACGGCAAAGGGAATAAGGAGATGTGGGCCTATAGAAGTCTAGGCATTCATTTGGGTTAGCTTGTTAGGTGAACAGAGAAGGACTATAAGGTTGAGCAGAAATGCACAAGGAGAGAAAAAAGCAAAACAGGAGGGCCTGGGGAATCATGATTAAATTACTTCAGGATAATATTATTCAAGAAAGTTGAAAGTGGAGACAGCCAATGTGTCATAAGTGCCCTCTCTGCTTTGCTATCGCTGGAAACCTTTATCTTATGCTCCAAAGGATTGTTACAGTGCAGGCGTTTTATAATAGGTAACATGGACATCTTCTGATTGTTCTGTAATGTTAAAGCTAAAACTCTTATTACTCACAAAATCTAAAGTACCCATTCCAGCACTGTGAAATTTGGTGCAAATCAAGAAGGTGGAAGTTGACCCCAGAAGTTCAGATGAGATTTAGCAGAATTGTTTTGAAAATTCTGGCTGGCTACAAGAGTTGTGATTTTCATTATTTAAAAAATGAGACCAGTGTAAACTAATAAAGAAGTGGACCATTGTATGAGAATGAAATCCTAGTAAAACACTGGGCAACAAGAACATTTCTGCGTTTAAAGTCAAAAAAGAAAAGGAAAGGACAGATCATAAGTAGAGAAACAAACTGCACCTTCAACCTATACATTATACATACTTTATACATACAAGGTTTAGACTGACATTTTTTATGCCACCGAAGAGTCAACTGCTCTTTCCTGTAAATCCAGTTTCCATATTAGATGTTTTCCCTACCCCCTTCTTTTTCTTTTTAAAAAAGCAAGTTTCAAGTCCTGCTAGAATGAAGGATATGAGGCCAAAGGTTGCTTGCCCCAATTCCACCCACCCCCTATGATATTGCTCAATCCGTGGCTATTGCTCAGAAAACCCAGATAAATTATAGAAAGAAGCAGAGATTTTGAAGCTCAACCATCCATCACAGAATTCATCCCACTCCAGTTGTCCAGTGAAATAGAGACAGCCTCAGCTGCAGTGTTCCAGGGTTTTTTTCTTCTTCTTCTCTGCTCTACTTAGGAGACCAAAACCCAGCTACTGAATAGCCTTTTTCCCAAGTGAAGCTAATGAAATGTGTTCTCTCAGACCACACTGCTACTTCAGCCAGTTCAACCAACAGGGAGTGAAAAAGAGGAAGTTAGACCCTGGTGGATGGAGCAGGGAGGCAGCCAGCAGGCAGGAGGTGGTGAAGACAGACTGAGGAAAAGCAGGCACTGGGCACAGAGACAGCTCAGCAGCCACCGAAGAAGATTGGCAGGACACAGGCAGGCAGAAAGACAGCAGCCGCCAGATGGGCATGGGCAAGCAGTGGACTGGGTAGAATAAAGCAAGTTGGAAAGGGAAGCCAAAGGAAGGAATAGGAGAGGTGGCATGAATAGGAGCACAAGGCTCACTTTTGGCTGGTGGTCACCATAAGAAGGCAGAGAAACTGACAACTGAATGCTTAATTTTTAAGAAAGCCAACTGCATCGCTAAAACAGAATCTGAGAACTGTGATGGGGTTTAACAATATTGCTTGCTAGACAAAACATGCTCATGCTGGGGACACTGGTCAGATGTTATCAAGTAACAGTCCCCAAGTTGAGGCACACTCCAAAAAGTCACAGGAATGATTTTCTACCAACCTTCTAGTAACATATCACAGAAATACAAACATCATCTTGGTAGGGGACATCTGGCTTTGCCCTGATGCCATCAGCCCCAAAGTCATGCTCCACTTACTAATCTCCTCAGGATTAGGTGTGCATATTTTAGAAGAGCTAATGGTAATGAAGCCCTCTGCCTTTCAGAGAATCAGCACTTGCCATTTTGTCCAGGGTTTTCACCACCTTCTCTACCTGCCTTTAAGTCTAGGACCATACAAGGTGGCCAACATCAATACCCTATGCTGGATTATTTGTTCCACTGTAAGCGGCAGATGCATGACGAATTTCATAAAAGCAGATACAGTAGACTTGCATCTGTTCATATCTTTTTCATTTTCTTTTGCTTCTCACTAGAAAAGGACAGCATTTCCAGGAAAGCTAAACAACCCTCAAGGAATGAAGTGTTAACAAATATAATAGAAATTGCGCAGACATTTTCAAACTATGCTTTTCAAAATAGTGATACTTTTTAAAATTGCCAATATTGTTTATTGTTTTGAGCCAGTATATAATGAAATCTATACTGAAGCTGGGTCCTATAGTGAGGAACATCAATGGTAGATTTCAGGGAGAGAGGTCAAGGAACACAAGGGAAGGGATGGGGCTGGGCAGGGCAGGAATAATGATGTCCATCATTACTGTAAATGGCTTGGATCTTTTCCATGAAATAATTTATCATCTTCTAGCCATTTAGGAGAGAAATAACCACAAACCTCCTCTTACTACTTCTGAAGATGAGCAATGAGAAACTGAGTGGCCAGATGGTTAAAGGGTTCTCTCCCATGCTTCCTCCACATCCATCTGCATTGGGGGAGATGGGCAGTGATATAAATTAAATAAATAAATAAATAAATAAATAAATAAATAAAGCACTAGATTGGGGCAGCTGATGGTTGTCTGATTGCAGGACTACTCTGCTTTGCTGGCAGACCTTCCCTCCCTCTCAACCGCTCATTTTAGTATAGTAGAAAGCATCCAAAAAGTAGTATTTCGAAAATTTGTTGCACTCTTTTCAGAGCGCAGGGCCACCTTTTGCATCAGGCACTCTATGGTCCTGAGCTATATATCCTGTATGCAGCTCCAGGGAGATTTTGAATTCAGAGCAGAGCAAATTAGTTGCTCAGTCCCCATCCCCCACCCCAATTTGCCTCATTTAGTTCAGGTTTCACATTGAATTAGAATACAGACCTGCTAAAAACACGGAAAGGTAGGTGCAGGCCTTTCCTACATCATAGTCAGGATAGTCTTTATATATTTTGCCTTATATCTCAATTTCTAGGAGAGCAGGAAATGTGCTCTTCTTAAAGACAAAAGCTGGGAACCTGGAGATTGTGACTTCACCTTGGAAACAGGGTGTCGTCTCCCTTTGCCCTCATTTCAGATTCCCATAATTAGAAAATAGATTATGTGGAAAATTAACCCGTATCTGTCTTGTTGATGTTCCAGTTTGGTTTAGGATTAAGCTGAATCTTAAGAACATTCCTCATCTTCATCCATTTGCACAGATATTGTCTGTGAGGTTTCACCTTGAAAAATTACTGCTAGGCATGGCAGAAGCCTATCTCCAAAGGTGACTCTCATCCCCTTTGGAAAAAAGGGTGGATTTTGTTGCCAGCTATAGTTTCCTCTGATTCAGAGCTTCAGAACTCAGCCGGTATGGAAACAAATTGAGATAATCGCCTCTATTCCATCCATTTCCATATGGGCTACTTTCTGAGGCTGCAGGCTGGAAAACCTCTGTATTAATAACTTTAGAGCAACAGCCACAATGAAATTATTGAAAATACTGAAAAGTATTGCTTTTCTAAACACTGTATGACATCTTCCCAAAACAATTTCTGTGTTTCAATATAATCCTTTTATTCGTTTTGTCTTGCATCAAAGTGATGAAGATGAACTCAGGAAGTCATTATCAGAATTGGTGGATGATAAATTTGGTTCCAGTGCAAAGAAAATCACAAGGATAGTTGATGGCAGTAATCCTTTCCTAGATGCTCCCCAGGCCCAGAATGCTGTTACCTACAAGCATGGAATCCTCACTCGGAAAACCCATGCTGACATGGATGGGAAGAGAAGTAAGTATTAATTTGTGGGGAGGAGATCAGGACAAGACTTGTATGGTGAAATAACAGCTTGGTTCTATGATGCATTCATGACTGTGAAAGGGGAAAGGTCCCCTGTGCAAGCACCCAGTCATGTCTGACCCTTTGGGGGGGGCACCGCTTTCACAATGTTTTCTTGGCAAACTATAGCGGGGTGGTTTGCCATTGCCTTCTCAGTGCAAATAAAGATAGAATAAATAATATTTCCCATTAATTAATTTTGCTGCTGTTATTAATTATTTCACTGTTTTGGACATATGAAAGCATCTTCCCCATCTCCTCATTTCATATTACTGTGGGAACTTTCAGGTTCAGTTACATTTCCTTTCTGTCAAGTTCAGACCAAAAGGATTTAAAAATCCTAATTTTGTATATCACATTAACACATTAAATCCATCTTTTAATCATTTTTAATGAGCCACAATGATTAGGTTTACACAAGATTCTAAGTCAAGACTAAGCCAGCCACAATGAATGAAATAGTGATCATTCTTGTTAGCTGAAAGCTTATACCTCCAACTGCCAATGTAGCACCAATGTATAAATAATCTTTGATTATCATTGGTTTAAAATTGTTTCATATGCCCAAGTTGCAATTCAAAGGTTGCTTTGTGTCTCCCTAGCCAATGACTAGGTTCATACATTGTACTAATGTGTTTTGTTTCATTTTGGCTTATTGTGTAGTGGAAACCCATGGTTTATGGCTATCCCATGTTTTAGCTGTAACATACTATGATTAAAGCAAACAGCATCTTAGAGCATGATCACCACCAGACATACAGTATGGTTCCTGGATTCCATTGAAGAAATATTAGAGGAAGCCATTGGAAAGCACTTTCCACATCATTGTTCATAGTCTGAGCTCATTTTCACATTGAAAATAGCTGTAGCAATGCCATAAAATTGTGTGTTACTCCTTGAAATGTAGATAACTTCACATTAAAACAATCCCAGTTCACTCAGTTTCCTGAGAATTAAAAGGAAGGCAGGGAAATGGACCCAATTTTTATTTTACAGCAATAACAATCTAGGCAGAAACAGCTGAGAGTTCAGAGGCTACTTAGCATTTGTGTGTGTGTTCTTTTGAATGCCTTAACGGTGGATGTTGTCTAGCTTAATCCATGTTTTTTCCCTTTATTCCCATCACTGACTCTGCATCGCTGTTTCTCATGTTTTTTATTTTGGCATGGTCCAAGAATGACTTCTCATTCAGTTTTCTGCTTGATAATTCAAGACTGATCCTTTTTTCATATTTTCTCTTATTTATTTTAAAAGTATCTGTTCATATCTTTTAAATTATAAAACAAACGTTTTCATACAATATTGATAGCTGGTTCACTTTATTAGCCTCTCCTGTCTTAATCATTAGTTTTTATGGCTTTTTGTGGGCTTTTCTTGTGATTTCACATGGTAATCATGTAGTCATGGGAAATATTTATTTCCCTTTTTCAGCTCCAAGAGGACGAAGAGGCTGGAAGAAATTTTATGCTGTGCTTAAAGGAACTATACTGTATTTGCAAAAGGTAAGGAAGGGTGATAAACTCTTTTTCCCACAGAATGATATTTCCCCAAGGCAAGGGTTTCTACTTAAAACTAAAATGCACAAGGCACAAATATTAAGAGAAATGAAGTGTAGGGAGAAACCTGCAAAATCTAGTCTTCCAGAGCCCTGGCTCTGGAAACTCACAAGTTTGCTTTATAGGCAGCAGAATATTTTGCCTGAAACCAGCAAAAACATTTGGTTTTGTGAACCAGAGGAAAAGCAGGTACTCATACACATACAAACACATTCCAGATTTAGAAGCCAAATGAGCTGGCCATTGATCATTGCTACAATACCGGCGGGATAGGCTTGTCCATCACAATTGAGGTTACAGGCTAGTGAATGATACTCCAAAAAGATTAGCATGGCTGTGGAGCTTAGGAGCAATTTCTGGGGAGCTGCCAATTTTCAGGAATATCCCCATCAATTGTTGAATCCCCCCACTCTTGCAGATTGATGTGGAGGGGAAAGAATAATGAGGAAGTTTTAAGTTGGTCTGGTATGGGTCAACAGACCAGAGGACCTGGATGGATTATTTGGGAGACTGGGAGATGGGCATGTAAGGGAGGGAGGGAAGAAAGGAAGGACAAGAAGGAAGGAATGTGAAGAATGGTATGGTAACTTGGAGAAGTAAAGAACATGAAATGTGGTGTAGTAGTAATAGTAATATAACTTTATTGATTAGTCAGTTGACCATATGAAAGACTTGGGCATCAGTCACAGTAAAATATAGTAACGTGAGACAAGTAAAATGCAGTAAGATAAGATAAAATAGACTAAAATAAGGTAGACTACAATAGGGTGAAATAGAGATAAAAGAGTGTAAGTTAATGCAGAGGTTTATAATAGAATGAATAATAAAATACAAAAACAATATATCTTTAGGTGAATTCATCACCTTTGCATGCCACCCCAATGTGTTCTGTAAAATGTGTTCTCAACTGGACAGCCCTGACTATAAACTTAGCAGTTCTAGTGACCACATATGTGTTTGTGCCCTGAAGGAAGTGACATAGTTGTTTGTTACAGTCCCAATGTATGGTTCTGTCAAGAAGTATCTGAAGGTACTGAGCCCTTGCTGGGGCATATAGTTGGCAGTTAAATAGGACATGCGCAAGGTCTTCTATTTCAGATGCTCCACAAACACATGTTCTCTCAAGATATGGCACTTGGTGGAATTGTCCATATTTAACCATAGAATCTAGCTGCTCGAATCTTGATGAAATGTAATGGAAAAAGGATATGGAGTATGCAGAAGAGTAAAGAATATGGAACAGGGAAAGAAGAAAGTGAGGAAGGTAGAGGAGGCTGGAATGTGGAAAGAAAGAAACAAGGGTCGTGTTGGATGTGGCCTGCAGAATGGGGAGGAGGAAGAAAGTGAAGGAAAGTAGAGAAGGAAGGAAAAAGAGAAGACACATCTAGGAATCACTGAACATCTCAGCCTGGGGAAGAATGTGTGAGTGAGATACTTGATGTCACGTTCTTTGGAGGTGGAGGATTTTGTGCCTACATCACCATAATTGCTGAGGAAGACCCTGTAGGAGAAGAAGGACAATTGCTAGCACCATGGGAAAGGTGGGGAGAGGAGGCAATTAGAGTTCATGGAGGCTGGAAATACTGTATCTCTGCCATCGTCACTGCTTTGGTTGCTGGAGGACTTCATGATGAATAATCATTGGAGAAGAGGAAGCCTGTCACCACCCAGTACCAGCCATGTCTCTGGCAAGAAGAGATTGATGACATATGGTGAAGAAGGAGGGTAGGAAGCCTTAACTACTTCAGGATTAGATCACTGCATTTGTTGTTGTTTATTCATTTAGTCGCTTCCGACTCTTCGTGACTTCATGGACCAGCCCACGCCAGAGCTTCCTGTCGGTCGTCAACACCCCCAGCTCCCCCAGGGACGAGTCCGTCACCTCTAGAATATCATCCATCCATCTTGCCCTTGGTCGGCCCCTCTTCCTTTTGCCTTCCACTCTCCCTAGCATCAGCATCTTCTCCAGGGTGTCCTGTCTTCTCATTATGTGGCCAAAGTATTTCAGTTTGGCCTTTAATATCATTCCCTCAAGTGAGCAGTCTGGCTTTATTTCCTGGAGGATGGACTGGTTGGATCTTCTTGCAGTCCAAGGCACTCTCAGAATTTTCCTCCAACACCACAGTTCAAAAGCATCGATCTTCCTTCGCTCAGCCTTCCTTATGGTCCAGCTCTCGCAGCCATATGTTACTACAGGGAACACCATTGCTTTAACTATGCGGGCCTTTGTTGTCAGTGTGATGTCTCTGCTCTTAACTATTTTATCGAGATTTGTCATTGCTCTTCTTCCAAGGATTAAGCGTCTTCTGATTTCCTGACTGCAGTCAGCATCTGCAGTAATCTTTGCACCTAGGAATACAAAGTTTTTCACTGCTTCTACATTTTCTCCCTCTATTTGCCAGTTATCAATCAAGCTGGTTGCCATAATCTTGGTTTTTTTGAGGTTTAGCTGCAAACCAGCTTTTGCACTTTCTTCTTTCACCTTCATCATAAGGCTCCTCAGTTCCTCTTCACTTTCAGCCATCAAGGTGGTATCATCTGCATATCTGAGATTGTTAATGTTTCTTCCAGAGATTTTAACTCCAGCCTTGGATTCCTCAAGCCCAGCTTGTCGCATGATGTGTTCTGCATACAAGTTGAATAGGTAGGGTGAGAGTATACAGCCCTGCCGTACTCCTTTCCCAATCTTAAACCAGTCTGTTGTTCCGTGGTCTGTTCTTACTGTTGCTACTTGGTCGTTATACAGATTCTTCAGGAGGCATACAAGATGACTTGGTATCCCCATACCACTAAGAACTTGCCACAATTTGTTATGGTCCACACAGTCAAAGGCTTTAGAATAGTCAATAAAACAGAAATAGATGTTTTTCTGAAACTCCCTGGCTTTTTCCATTATCCAGCGGATATTGGCAATTTGGTCTCTAGTTCCTCTGCCTTTTCTAAACCCAGCTTGTACATCTGGCAATTCTCGCTCCATGAACTGCTGAAGTCTACCTTGCAGGATCTTGAGCATTACCTTACTGGCATGTGAAATGAGTGCCACTGTTCGATAGTTTGAACATTCTTTAGTGTTTCCCTTTTTTGGTATGGGGATATAAGTTGATTTTTTCCAGTCTGATGGCCATTCTTGTGTTTTCCAAATTTGCTGGCATATAGCATGCATTACCTTGACAGCATCATCTTGCAAGATTTTGAACAGTTCAGCTGGGATGCCGTCGTCTCCTGTTGCCTTGTTATTAGCAATGCTTCTTAAGGCCCACTCAACCTCACTCTTCAGGATGTCTGGCTTTAGCTCACCGACCACACCGTCAAAGTTATCCCCGATATTGTTATCCTTCCTATACAGGTTTTCTGTATATTCTTGCCACCTTTTCTTGATCTCTTCTTCTTCTGTTAGGTCCTTGCCATCTTTGTTTTTGATCATACCCATTTTTGCCTGGAATTTACCTCCAATGTTTCTAATTTTCTGGAAGAGGTCTCTTGTCCTTCCTATTCTATTGTCTTCTTCCACTTCCGCGCATTGCTTGTTTAAAAATAATTCCTTATCTCTTCTGGCTAACCTCTGGAATTTTGCATTTAATTGGGCATATCTGCCCCTATCACTGTTGCCTTTTGCTTTCCTTCTTTCTTGGGCTACTTCTAGTGTCTCAGCAGACAGCCATTTTGCCTTCTTGGTTTTCTCTTTCTTTGGGATGTATTTTGTTGCCGCCTCCTGAACAATGCTGCCAACTTCTGTCCAGAGTTCTTCCGGGACCCTATCTACTAAGTCCAGTCCCTTAAATCTATTCTTCACCTCCACTGCATATTCCTTAGGAATATTAGTGAGCTCATATCTAGCTGATCTGTGGGTCTTCCCTAATCTCTTTAGTCTGATCCTAAATTGTGCAAGAAGAAGTTCGTGATCTGAACTACAGTCAGCTCCAGGCCTTGTTTTTACCGACTGTACAGATGTCCGCCACCTTTGGCTGCAAAGGATGTAATCAATCTGATTTCGGTGTTGTCCATCTGGTGAAGTCCATGTATAAAGCCGTCTCTTAGGTTGTTGGAAGAGAGTGTTTGTTATGCAGAGTGAATTGTCTTGGCAAAATTCTATCAGCCTGTGTCCTGCTTCGTTTTGTTCTCCCAGGCCATACTTACCTGTAATTCGAGGTGTCATTTGACTGCCCACCTTAGCATTCCAGTCTCCTGTGATGAAAATAACATCTCTTTTAGCCGTGTTGTCCAGTAGGTGCTGCAGATCCTCATAGAACTGCTCTACTTCAGCTTCTTCAGCATTTGTGGTTGGGGCGTATATTTGGATCACTGTGATGTTAGATGGCTTGCCCTGAATTCGAATTGAGATCATTCTGTCGTTTTTTGGGTTGTATCCAAGCACTGTTTATCAGTGTCCAAAGTGAACTGAAACCTTCAGTTGGTAGAAAAATAGCATCCTGCATAGTGATGAGAGCTGCTTCAGCACTGGAATACTCACATTGTTTTTTTTCCAATAAGCATTTGGAACCTCAGTAATAAATGTGCAGGATCATCTTTTAACTTCCTTAAGTTATTTCATATTTTTAAACACAGGATTATATTAATGGTTTGGGAGTTTTTAAAATTTATTTTGCTGTCCTAGATTTTTTTTTATATGAGCCTCCCAGAGTTTGTTTAAAGTAGGTGGGATAAAAATTGTGTGTTTGTGTTTGCGTGTGCATGTGTATGTATTACTGAGCTGGCTGCCTACATAAAGGTTCAGTTGGCTTTAAAAGTACTGCTTTCTTTGATTATCCTAATAGGGCAGAACTTCCGTTAGCAGGACTTAGTTGGAGCTATCCTATTTCTAGCAATGCTGCCTTGGCTTTTCTTCTTGTTCCTGGTACAATATTCAAACTGAACTGAACTGAGTGGACTTTTAAAACTGACACCACACTGACATTTCCTGAAAAATTCAGCTAATCACTGAGCAGGACAGTAACAGTTGATTTGGTTACATTTAAACCACATTATTGTAATAGACTAAATACAAGAATGTGCTTAAAGTTAATATGAGAAATTGAATTAGTGTTGTATGCAGCTGTTAGAATGCTTGTAGAGGATAAAATGAGAATCATCATTTTTCTTCTGAATGGATGTAACTGGACCGAATAAATCAGTAAGACTCTTTTTACTTACTTTTGAACCTACTTTAAGTGTGTAATTCTTTATGCTTGGGTGGGCTAAGTGTGTAAGATCAATAACCTATATTTCTCTAATGTGCTCATTAATGCTATTTTTAGATAATATTCTTTTTCTGTGCACATCTTTCGCTGTGTTGAGCTCTGCTCCATTCAGTGGTCCTAGCTGTCCACCAATGGCTTCAGTTGCTCCCTGCCATCCCTTTTGCCTCTCAGCTCTCTATCACCTTTACTTTGTGTTGTATTGCCTTTGGGCAAGTAACCACACTTTTAAATGAAACATGGGGTTGTAGCCACTCACCCCTTTACCCTCTGAGGTTACCTCTGGATTTCTATGGAGCACAGATATTTTTGGAAATGCAGATTATGCTTTAGGGTGGTGCTTTGCTTTGTAACATGGTAATTTGGTCAGTGTGGTATAGTGGTTAAGGCACCAGGAGGCTGTGAGTTCTAGTTCCGCCTTAGGCATGAAAGCCGGCTGGGTGACCTTGAGCCAGTCGCTCTCTCTCAGCCCAACTCACCTCACAGGGTTGTTTTTCTGGGGAAAACAGGAAGAGAAAGTATTAGGTTTGTTCACCGTCTTGAGATATTTATAAAAATAATAAAGGTGGGATAAAACATAAATAAATAATAAAATAAAATAATTTCCAAAGTTTTTATATTAAAAGAGGTCAACAAATCAGGCACTCTGGTGTCCAGAGGCTCTGTATTAGGAATTCTGGAATAGTATCAAGCCCTATTTTCAACTAAACCTCTTGACCTTAATGAACAGGAGGTTGCTGTTTGTCATTTTTATTTTATTAACAGCTAGAGAATTGTGTGTATGAAGTCATCAAAATCTAGAATTCAGGCCAACTGCAGCCCAGACTTCTAAGAGCTCCTACCTATACATGCCTGGCCATAATCTACTTCCAAATAGGATTTAAAGGATGTTTTTTGAGTATTGGGGCCAGGAGAATTTTTTAAATTTATTAAAAATTTAATTTAATTTAATTTAATCTAATTGCATTATATGTATCACTCTTCCTTTTGAGACAGCCTGAAGTGGTGCACAGATGAACAGTAAAACAATCTGCACAAAATAATCTACAATGACATTAAGTAATAAAAAGTGCAGAATATAGATGTAGAAAAATTTAAAACAAAAGATATTAACTGAACAGTGTATTTGAAGGCAATTTGTCCTGGAGACTGTGCAAATTACTCAGGAAACAAGCCTATTTTAAGCTATCATCTGAAACTAGGCAGTATAAGGGCCAGCTATTCTTTCACCAGGAGAGATTTTCATTATGTAATCAGAATGTATAACCTGAAAAGCCTTCTGCATTCAACCATCAGTAGGTGCCTGCATTTATTTAGCTTGAGTAAGATATTTTAAATTAATGTATTTCTATTTATTCACAGTATGAAAAGTGAAGAGTGTTGCTACCCCACCTTTAATTTTTGTTACCATATAGTTTTCCCATCTACTGTCTCTGCTTCCATGCATGAAACTCGCTAAAATTCAGTATCTGATTCTTCCAACACAAGTGGCAGAAAACATGGAGCAAGGAGAGGGTTGCTATTCTCACTGATATGACAGTGACATTTTCCAAGTAGTTGATACCCCTAATTTCCAGGCAGAATTGGCAAGCAGAAAGAATGCTGGAACATGGAGAACTGCACATTGGGCAGTACTGTGGACAATCGTTCAGTGCCAATACTGTCCAAAAGATGGTAGAAAATGCATCTCAGAGTTTTGGATCACAGTCATCCTTGAAATGAACTTATCCTTACATGACCTTGTCATAGATTAATGAGTAAGGATGTAATATTCTGCTTAGCCTTTAAGAAGAAACAATTATAAATCAGATTTATATTTCCTATATGCATGTTATTTATACTATACTTTCTAGTCCCAAGTTATGTCGCAGGGGAAGTCCCTTATAGGCATTAAGACCATTATTCATCTGATAGCTGGTTTTAATTGTGTGTGGTCTGGGTTTCTTTCTTTTTCTTTTCTTTTTTTGTCATTTTTTGATAGTAACATCTCTATCATTCAGTACACAGATAAGAAGACTTGATTTAAGCTTAATATGAAGGAGCTGTTGCACCTGATGAAAAGCTACATAATGGAATTGTTTGTGATCATGTGTGCTTGAAAGATTCAGTGATTCCTATTTAAGATTTTAGAAAGTATGAATGGTAGCTAACTGTTCAACATACTGTTAATACACAGATAAGAATTATATACATGTCATCCTTACCGGGCATATCAGGAAGGGAAGATTTTCATCATTTCTGATATGTGGCATATGTCCAGCAGCCAAGAAGTGCCTGATAGTGTCTACATTTCTAGGGATTTGACAGTGAAGAACAGAAATACCAAGAAGAACAGGGATTGCATGATGAAACACTACTCACATAAATTCAGCAGTCATATGAAACAACTGTTGAATGTGAAGACATTAGTAGGAACACAATGCCTTGGGATTATACGGGGAATACTAGTTAAATATCTTCAAGTACCCAGATATTTAGGGCAGAAAAAGTCATGGAGTCTACAGTCACCACAGGAGATAAACCACCCCCTGACTCATCAAACCCATTTTGGGACGGGGGGTCCTGGATCTCTGAACTTTGGGGCAAAGTCCAGGCTGGAATCTCCTGGAACACTACAGAGGAAAAGTAGCCTAACAACAAGGGTGTCTACACAGAGGCCTTCAGATCATGGCAAAAGGAAGCATCAAACAGCACAGTAGCATCCTACAACATAATTCCAGTGTATGTCATTGTGTAGAGTTGAGTGCCAATTTTCACTGTGGTGCAATAATGAAGTTTTGTTGGGGTACAACAAAGTGTTTGTCTTCTGTACACATTTTGCTTTTAGCCCTTGGTTAACATGAACAGTAGATATTATGAACACTGCTCATTGATTGGTCAAATCATTAATCACTGCATTGATTAAGTCATCAGTACATGGCTCCCAGCTCCCTCTTTTACCCCAGCAACAGCTTCTTTTTAACAACATGCATCCCCTACTTCCTCATCCCATACACTAAAAAATGCAACATTATACTTCACAACCTGCATTTATTTTATCTGATTGTTTTTTGTTTAATCATATATAGCTCTTTCGTCAACGATAGTCCCAGGGCCACATAGATAAAATTTATAAAAACCAATTCATACAACAATAAAGATGTTGAAGAACTGGCAAAGCATCATGTTTATAATTTGGTATAAATCCAAAAAACCTGGTTCAGTAGTTGGTGGAAGAGTACGCACAACTGAATTCTTTTCTTTCATGGGTCCAAGACGTTTCTTCAGTCTTTACACATTGCCTCTTGTGAATGTCATACGATTCTTCTATTACTGTTTCTTTTTAAGTTCTTCATTGGATTGGAGATGCAGGCTTTTTAAAGGAAAATCGGGAAATATCTGACAGCAGATACAAAGAATCATATCCAAACGATTATGGATGAGCTGTTGTTATCATTCTCTTTCTTTTCTGTCACAGGATGAATATAAACCTGATAAAGATCTTTCTGAAGTAGATCTAAAGAATGCTATTCGCATTCATCATGCCTTAGCCACAAAAGCCTCGGATTATAGCAAAAAATCCAATGTGCTGAAACTGAAGACAGCAGACTGGAGAGTGTTCCTTTTCCAAGCGCCGTAAGTACCACAGGAGAGCTTATGCAGGATTATTAGACCTTGGGGTGACATATTTGAAGTGTTGTTTTTACACCTTCCAAAGGCCTCAGGGATTTGATGATATCACCAGAGAGACTGGGGAGGGATTTAAAGGCAAAATAGGGCATGTTCAGCCTGGCAGAAGCTTAACACATCTGTTTTAGCTCTTAGGTTAATAAAAAACTGAACAATCATGAAAATCATTAATTTGCTTCTAAATTTGAGTGACGTGATCTTGGAGGCATCTGGGAACTAAAAAAAAGTTGGGGGGCTGAGGTCCATGGATTATCTCTCCCCAGTTGTAAGCTGTCTTTTGGATGGCAAAATGTCATGACTACATTAAGGTTCTTATTACAATTGCCATTATCTGAAGGCATAGGACACAGTTCTACAGGAGAAGCGATGCAGGGCTACCCTGTAAGTATAAAATAAAAAACATTTATATATGATCAAAGACCAACTGTTACATCCAGTATAATGAGGAGGCAGATCTACTCCAAAATTTTCCTGGATTGTAGACTTAATGGGAATCAAGCGTAAGATACTCTGCCTTCTTCAAAATTAAAAAAAAAATGAATATACATCTCAACACAATAGTCAGGTTCCATAAATTATGTCCAGACCAATATATTTATATCTATAAAGCACAAAGAAATGGTAGTTTGCCGCTTCCATATAATGAAGTGCTAATAATGTAGGTAATATTCTTTCCTACATGTCTAAGCCCTTTCTTCCTCTTTTTTCTTTTTCTTTTTGTAACTTTTGATGCAATATTACTTTAATAACTCTGTTAATGTATGTGATTTTTCTTTTAAAAAATTCAACTAGTTTAATGCAATTAAAAATAAAGAAAAGAATTAAAATCCTATGGGTGAAATGCTAAAACCTGTTGTTTGCATCCTGAAATCGATGAGACTTCACTTGATACGTATGTACATGTATGAATGTACAGAAAATATTAGAGTGTGTGCGTATTTGTGTGATTTTGAACGTGCAGAATGTTTGTGTACATACTGTACGTGGAAGAATGCATGGATGAAGTTTGTTTCATAAAGAGAAGGGGACACCACTAACTCTTAATGTCCCAACAGTGCTAGTGGTTCAGCTGCTGGTTTGTGACCAATGTCCCATCCCAAGATTTATTCAACCATCTATCATGCTGGACTTATGATTGCCTTTTTTCCTTTTAGGTATAGGTAAACTTTCTCTTCCACCAATTCTAAGCAGAATTTGTGGGCACTATGGCAAACTTTTAGAAAGTGGGAGTAGGGGCTGCCCAATAAGCTGTACATTCTCTAAAAATGGTCCATTTGATTTTTATATTAATACTCATTAATATTCAAGGTATTCAATAATATCTTGAATATTCAATAGAAGTTTGAATGTCCAAAACTATAAGTAAATGTCTCTTTCCTCTTCCCAAATTTGGAAACCAACCAGAATGTATTCTGCTTGGGACTCAGGGTGTACAATTTATAAATTATTATATTTTGACTGAATTTCACCCGGTCCTAAACAAATTTGGCACATCCCTACAGGTGACTAAAAGGTTTGTGCTTACCAAAATTCTTGAGGCTAAAGGGTCTGGCTTTTGTTTTATGCAATAGAAAAAGGGAAAAGGGGGAAAGTGTACTGACCATGTATAAAATAGAACCTTTAATATGTATATTTGTGTCTCTCCCCTCCCCTCCCCTAGCATTCTTTTTTTTTCAGCTTTGTGTTTTAATTGTTTTGTTTAATTTTAAAAAGAGAAAAGAGAGAGAAGAGATAGAAAGAAACGGTGAATTTTTGAAATTGCTTTCTCCCACTAAATCAATTTAAAAAGCAAACTTTAAAAAAAATTCCACTACTTTTGGGATGGGCTATAGAATCATGCTGGGTTAGATAGTTATATGACCATTCCAGAAAGCTTCAAGGAATAAGGTAAAAGGGTTGCAGAGGTGGGGGGAGGGGAGAGAAAGAAGACCTCATCCACACTATAGTGTTGATAAAGTAAGGAAAAGCTTTTTCCTTTTCTGAATCTAATTTAGCTTATTTTCCTATGGATATGTAATTTATGGGAAAGGCAATGGCAAACCACCCCACTATAGTTTACCAAGAAAATGTCATGAAAGCAGCACCTCTCCAAAGGTTCAGACATGACTTGGTGCTTGCACAGGGGACCTTTCACATGTAATTAAATAATAGGAACAGAAATTTGATGAATCAGAAATCTGTCCCCAGAAGTAGAGTCAAACAGCATAGACTATACCAGCTCATCTACAGATTTCTCTGGCAGCCTGACTTTTTTATAGTATTTATAATTGTATATATGCAGTTGTTTAAAAAACAAACTTTATGTCTAAGAAAAGAAATATATAGCAAGTGATTTCCCACTCATTTCAAGATTTTCCAGAGTGAATGTTTGCTTATTCTAATTACATTAAAACCTTTTTCAACATATGGTTTCAATGGCATTCTCAGCGATCTACCCCACCCAAGTCTCAGCCCTTTGTTGTTTCTAGGATTCATGTATTTCCTTTTGTTGCAATAGTCGATTAAATTTAAGGTCATTCATGTTGATGTTAGTTTGTCAATTGTGTGGTGTATCAGCCAAGAGGGCTCAATGAAACCTCATGAAAAGGAACTAACATTTTCAAGATTCAGAAGAATTGGTTCCTGTGGATATCAGGAAGAAAAACTTGAAGTAGCACAGAAAGGAGTATGGTCTGTGGCCATTTTTATAATCTGTAACAACAGATGGCAGCACATGGCAGCACATGGCCAACCTTGTCAAGTCTTAAGAGCTTCAATCGGAGGCCACCAAGGTAGACCAGGGATGGAGTCTTGATGAGCAAGTTGGAAAACAACATCCCATTTCTGGCAATGGGGCAGACTATTTCTGTCTCATTGCCAAGAAAACTGCATGTGGTCAGTCTTTAGAACTCAACTTGAGAGAGCCTCTATCTTTTAAGAAGAGCACAAAGTAGAAGGATTAATTAGTGATGGGAAAGAGAAAGGCATTCCATCTGATATGAATGGTCAGCTCAATACCAATGATCATCTTCCCTTTTCAACTATTTTATTTCAGACTAGCAGCACAGTAGGTGTCTTTCTTTCTGGGTGTCTGTGTTTCTGACCATTTGACCTTCAACTCTGCCTGCTTTCCATAGAAGCAAAGGAGAAATGCTATCGTGGATCCTGAGAATAAACTTGGTAGCTGCCATTTTTTCTGCCCCTGCATTTCCAGCTGCTATTTGCTCCATGAAGAAGTTCTGCCGGCCTCTCTTGCCATCTGCATCAACTAAACTCTGTCAGGTAAAACGGAAATATGTGCATGAAAGAGGGCCTGGAATTCAGGCAAGTACTGAATGAAACATGCTGCTGAGCAGACCTCAGCCGTTGTCCTGCCATTCTTTTCAAGAGCAGCATGTTCATCTCAAATCGCACAAGGTCCCAAACTCAGATCAAAGAAGGCAAATTTCCTCTTCTCCCTCGTCACATGCCTTGATTGATCTGCTTTGTGATGAAGGCAGGAGGCAGGCAGCTCAAATACTGCCAGACCTGGGAGGGTTTCTGTTCCAGATAATTTAATTAATTAATTAATTAATGTCTATACCTGCCAATCTCAACAAGTGACTCTGGGCAGCTTACAATCATAAAAACCATAAAACAGTTAAAATAATTAAAAACAATTAAAAGTACAAAATAAATATATATGGTTGCCAAGTAAACCATATAGCCAAGCAGTGGGGCCCTTAACATGCTCTTAACATCTTCTGTGACTTATGCTACCATTTGGTTTAAAATACTTATAACCTGCCCAAGATAACTAACATTGTAGTATAATTGCAATTATAAAAATTTAATATAATATATTTATATTATATTATATTAATATAAAAATATAAACATTGCAATTATAAAAAATTGCAGGCAATTTTTGGTGCCCCTAGATCGGCACATATTATACCATTGCTTCGCGAGCTGCATTGGGTACGAGTCTGCTTCCCGGTGCAATTCAAGGTATTGGTTATTACCTCTAAAGCCCTTCATGGCATGGGTCCAGGGTACCTGAGGGACCGCCTCTTCCCCACTGCATCAACCCATCATAGCTGATCATGCACAGAGGGCATGTTACAGACCCTGTCTGTAAGAGAATTCAATCTGGCAGGGTCCAGGAAGCAGGCCTTCTCTCCGGTGGCTCCCGCCCTCTGGAACATCCTTCCCCCAGAGATAAGATAGACTCCGTCTCTTGTGGCCTTCCAAAAACAACTAAAAACCTGGTTATGCCACCTTGCTTGGGGCGGGAGGGGGAGTAATCACCACTGGAGATAGCACCCTAAATGGCCCCTTTCTATACACGTGAGTGATATTCCAACTAGTATTGTCATCTGGATTTTATACTATATTTATCTTCAATATTATATTTGTATTTATATTCATTTATGGTATTTTAATGCTTTTATTTCTGTTGGAAACCACCCAGTCCCCACTTTGGGGGGAGATGGGCAGTGGCAAAATTTAATAAATAAAATAATATATAATATAATATAATATAATATAATATAATATAATATAATATAATTCGAAAGCAGCAAGGAAAATATGTAATACATTTTGCAAGACCATGTTTTGAAATCAGCCAGGTTCATACATTTGTTGAAATAAAAGTTTCTATTTTACAGAGGGGATGAGCTAACAACTTCCTCTCTCCTACCAGGAAGAACAACTACAGTCCCATGAGAATAAAATGAGGCAAATTGCAGATGAATTAACTGAACATAAACTACATCCTGTAGTGAAATGCCTGAAGTCAAAAGAGGCTGAAGAATATTGTTTGAAGGAGCATTACTTAATCTTTGAGGTGAGTCTTCTTCTACCTCCTAGCTGGCAAGTGATAGCTGTCAATAGAAGAACTAATAAACTTGATGGGTTTTGGGACATGCTTAAACGCATCTGACAACTGGGTATCCCAATCTACTTCCATCCTATAACCAAACAAAAGCTGTTTCCTAATTGGAGAAAGGAATTTATGTCCTTTCAAGATGCACTGTATCTTCTCTAGAGGAGAGACATAATTCTCGAAGTATAAAAGACTTAAATACGTCTGTGATTTGCATGATCTATACCACCTTGATGTTTTTTATTGCACATCTTCTAAATAATTTTGAGCCAGATAACTATGATGAACATACTATACTATGATGAATATACTACTCTGTTATGAGCAGTAGATATATAGGAAGATCCATAGTTTATGAAATAAACAAAATGAATTCTATTAATATAGAGATTCACTTGTTATTTCTACAATACAAAACCAACTGGATTATCCACAATATCTCTTCTGTCAAAGATGCATTTTTGTCATGATATTGGATCTTCCCAGCCTGAAAATGGCTGCTTTTGTTCCCTTTTATTTTCGAAATGAGAACCTTGCTCTGTACTTGCCTGAGTCCATGACTAGCATCCAGAAAAACTATTTCAGATGTACCAAGGCATGTTTGAAGAATTTGTTGTTGTTGTTGTTTTGGTAAGGTCCAATAAGAATAAACCTGACAGACATTTCCAGAAATGGACTGAGTGGCAATATGATTGCATTCTTTAGTTACCTGAAAGATGTCACATAGAAGAAGAAAGGTCTGTTCTATATTGCTCCGGAGAACAGGAGACGGAATAATTGATTTAAATTGTAGGAAGGCAGATTCCAATTGAATGTTAGAAAAAAAACATTTTAACAGCAAGACCAGTTTGACAGGGGAATCGGTTATCCAGAGCTGATGAGCTCCTGTTTACTAGACATCACCTGTCAGGTTTGCTTTAATTTGGACTTCTTCACTAAACAGGTCAGACTCAGGTATGCGACTGGCTGTTTCCAGCTCTGGGATTCTAAGGCAGCTTTCAAAGATCCCCAGTGTTCTGACTATTTGCTCACTTTTACAGCAAATATATTTACTTCTTGTGGGAGGATGCTAGATTTTATTTTTTCCTTTCATACCCACACAGAGAAATCTTCAGTACTTGCTCCTATCTATTGCTAGGATTCTTTCTCACTCTTTCAGAGTTTTGTTCTATTTCATTGCTCTCCGCAGAAAAACCGGTATGAGACGTATATCAACCTCTTATGTGCAAAGATAAAAGCTGGGACAGATGACCTGGAAAGAATTGAAGCCAACCTCTTCACAATGGAGACTCAGGATAACTCCTTGAGGAAGACTTGTTCCAGTCCTTCCATAACCCAAGGACAGCTGCTTGTTGAAAACAGTAAGGCAGAAAGAGACACTCTAGAACCAAACAGTTCACACGCAGGAAGTCAATAAGAGACAGCTGGTTCTCCTTGTCTGTCACCTGTGAGCACAATAATTTCTCAGATATACAGTTACTCCAGTAGAAAGAATTCAGAGATGCTTTAGTTTACACTAATTCTCTCCTGGTGCTTATGTTTTTGGAATTAGACTGCCCATATTGGTTTTCCTAAAAGAGTATGCAATAAAAGGGCAAGTTTCCCATACAAGGGCTGGATAGTTCTTTTGCCCACTGCTTGTCTTTGTGAATACCTGCATTTTCCAACGAACAACATGTGTGAAACCATGACAACCTGGGGACCCAACTGAACTCATATCTTTGTTTCTAAAACAAGTGAAATGATAATTCCTCAGCCCTTGCAATAGACATACAAAAAAAACTAGAAACAATGGGCAGATTTTTATTCATTGCTGATAAGAGGTTCTGGACTGGACAGGGTATCTGTTGAATCACATTTCCATATGAATTGTAATAACTGTATGACTATACCTACCTACTGCCAAATAAAGGTATAGTTGGTTTCAGATAAATACACTTGCAATCTAACATAGGCCAAAACAATAGCAGGAATAAAATAACTTTAATATACAGGGAACTCTTAGCAAGACTAAGTAATGTTTTAAAAAGGTAATAGCTTATTTAACTTTTTTTCCTCTCTATTTCTAATGAAAATCCATCTGACTTTGCTGCAGTAAAAGCTGCTGTTGCTATGCTCTCAACCTCTGTAAATAGCCAATTCACAGCTCTTCTCTTGTCCTATTCCTTCTGCTTCTTCTTCCTGGCCATCCAAGCATCTGCAAGCTAACCTATATTTGTGATGACCGTGGAAAACTGAGTTGCAATCACAGATAGTTGTACATATTCCATTTTGCTGTAAGCATAAATATACCTGCATAATGGGATGTTGTGCTTCTGTTCCTTTCTTGCTGTGATAGAAGTGGTTTTTAAGGCCTCCAGCACTTTATTTATGGATTGATTCATCATCATCTTTTTTTCTAGACATTTTTCACAGTCAATCAAGTTCCAGTTTTAAAGGATCTTGTAGCTGCTAATTACAGTAATTTACAGTTTATATTTTTGCAGCTTTTTAAAATAAAGATAATAAAGAGATTTCTTTGGATTCTCACAGCTCTGGAGAATTTATAAATGATTGAGTTTCCATGTTTCTTACCACTGAAAGCTACCACCCTCTTTGTCACCAAATTTTTAATCATTGTTTTTGTATAGTTTGATAGTTTTATTTGAAAGAATGCACTAAGAATTATGGACAACTAAATACTAAAACTGTTAATAAAGAAAATTCATTTAAAGCTCCATTTGGTATTTTGCTGATTTTTTAACTATGCAGTAAAAGGTATATCCTTATGTAGTGATCCTCTGGGGGGATTTACTGAAACAGGGAGTGGTAATATTCAATTAGTTATAGACGTAGTAACACCGCTACAAGAGGCAGGCTGGCAATCTTCTGCCTTTTTTGATGTACTTTTGGGAGGGAGGTGTTAGAACAGCCCCCAGGCTTGTCCTCTGTTCTCAATCCAATTCTTTTGAATAGCCGTTTGGAATAATGGTAGACGCCCGCGGCAGCTTGTGAGAAAGGGATACTGTATTCCTACTATCACTCAGAAGCCATCTGGACCCTGCAGTTTCTTGGGAGATGGGGCCATGGCTGTGGAAGAGGAGTAAAGTGTGGAGGTGTGATCCTATGGTGCTTGTGTTCTCATTCCCAAGATCATTTGGTAGCATTTTTAACTCTGTGGCTGGTCTAAAGGAATGCTAGAGTTGTAAGTGCTGGTGATATCAGCATCCTAGGATTGATGGCTCAAGCCCTTGGTGTATGTTAGAGCCCTATTGAATTATTCAAAACAAGCTTCTTACAATTCAAAGCTGCAATGCACATCACCCAAATACCTCTGGTAAACCTCCCTGCTCCCCCAAGACTTTAAAAAATGAAAGGAGTCTTAGGATTGGAAGTAGTGAGTCCAACCCTCTGCTCAGTATAGGAACCCAATTACAGTGGTTATGTTCAGGAGTGACCACTAAGGTAAAGGTAAAGGTTTCCCTTGACGTAAAGTCCAGTCGAATCCGACTCTAGGGGGCGGTGCTCATCTCCGTTTCTAAGCCTTGGAGCCGGCGTTGTCATAGACACTTCCGGGTCATGTGGCCAGCATGACGACTCGGAACGCCGTTACCTTCCCGCTGAAGCGGTACCTATTGATCTACTCACATTTGCATGTTTTCAAACTGCTAGGTGAGCAGGAGCTGGGATTAACAACGGGAGCTCACCCCGCCGCGCGATTTCGAACCGCCAACCTTCCGATCGACAGCTCAGCGGTTTAACCCGCAGCGCCACCGCGTCCCTATTAGTGACCACTAGGAGGCACTATATAACCCACCCATTAGGGAGAGATCTTGAGGCTTCTAATATGATGCAAATAAACACATACAGCTCTCTAGTCTGAGAATGCAAAAGAACAAGAAAGCATAACATAGCATCTATAAACTATATATAGCAGATAGCTGTTTCTCCTCCACCTTAATACCTCCAATGAAGGAGAGCCAATATTAAGCTTCTCCTACTCTAATGTTTAATTGAAATTTTAAGGTGTACTGCTAAACACTAAACGTAAGATTAGCTGCAAGTTCTGACCAAAGAGCAATAAAGGAGTGATGACTTCTGTTGATAATTTCTGCTGATACAGAATACAATGGCATTTCCTGTTTTTTGCCCCTGCTGACTCAGATTCCATCTGTAATTAAACTAGTATTCCAATAGCCTACTCTGTTTTGTGTCATCTACACATCTGATAGGTATTCACTTAGTTGCTCATCAAAATCATTAATGAAATGTTGACAGATACAGGACCCAAGACTTGAACCATATAGCATCCCAGTTTATACCTTTATACCTCCTTTCAGTTTGGGGAGGAATGATTAATAAATGCCTCTTGAGTATGATTTTCAGGCAGCTATGTATTTATTTGTCATGCCATTCAAGTAGATTTAATTAGCTCCATAATTAGAATGCCATGAGTTACTTAGTCAAATGCATTGCGGAAATCAAGAAATACTATGTCTAGAGCATTTCCATAATAAGTTAGCTGATCAAATATGAGAACTTTATTCTCCATGATTTGTTCTTGAGAACAATTTATAACAATATTTACCATATTGCTTTCACAGAATTTACAGCTCACTCTCCTTATGTTCTGGTATGGAATCTTTGCAGGTATCCATGTCATGCTAAGTGGACTACAAGTCCTCCCTTGTCCCTTTCTGAGATATAGACAGTATTTTTCCTCCTCCAACCCCTAGTGCCATCCAATCTCTCTTTCTCTCAAAAAAAGAAAAGAAAAACATACTAAATATTCTTTAAGTCTTTCAGCCATTGATTTGTTAACATGGGACATTCCAGAGTTCCTCAGATAATTGATAGGCCCCTCAATAATACTCTTACAAACATACAAAACATATTCTAATACTGGTAATTTGAAGTTTAAGACATTGCTATGTGGACCAAATTCTGAAATCAAGAGATGCTTTAATTGAATGTATTGCTATTTCACAATTTTAGGCAAGCCAAATTGTTCTTGATGGTTTAAACACTTGATTGGCAACAAGGTGATCTAAAGTTATACCCCAGTTTATTTGCCCATAACATCCTAGGTAAGATATTTACCTGCAGTTTTCAAACTGGTACTACCTTGCACATAAGTACTGCATTTTAACAATATTTTGCAAATGTGCCTTGCAGCCTTTAATGCAGGCAATACAGTAGAGCTCTGACTAAACCTGGAGCAAAGACTTTCCCATAATGTGAAAACTGTGTGGTGTAGTGGCTAAGGTTTCTGACTTTCACCAGAATACTGAGGATGAACTCCACCTTCCTGCCTGAGAACAATCCAGATATGTTTACAGCAAGTAGAAGCTTGAAGGGATCCTTGAAGAAAATGCCAGTGGATTGAAGCAGCGAGTGGCAGTACTCCAACTATGGGAGGGAATGAAGCTTTATCAGATCAAAGGAGACATTACAACAGGAGCTGACAGAGGGAATCACTTTTCACAAGAAAGAAAATCAAACAAAGGAACAAGCCCAGTGGATAAGGGTAACATTCAGAAGCATGAATAGAAGACAAGGGGAATGTTCTTATGTTAGATCCCATTTAAACATTCTTTAAAAAATTGAAGTCCTCGTACAGGTGGGCAAATATACTGTAATTTAGTAAGTCTAATTGAGACCTGGTAGAATGAGTCCTGTGACTGGAATATAGCAATTGGAAGATACAACATATTCATAAGGGAAGTAGCAAAACAACAGTAATCAACACAGTATGTTAAAAATATCCCTACCTGCTCATATGGGTTCACACATCAAATAAGTGAAGGAACAATTAAAGAAATACCACTGTTCATGTATATTATTAGCACCCAGACAAGGAGATGTGGCTGATGCTTTCCAAAAGCACAATTTAGGATTTTGAAGGAGGGTTGAAGTAGTAATAAAGGAGGACTTTAATTATCCTGACCTTTGCTGGAAGAAAAACTGTGCCAAACGTCCTTCCAGGAAATTCCTGACAACTTTCTCCTTCAGTGGTTGCAAGAAGGAACAAGCAAATGAGCTATCCTTGTCTGGATACTAACTAATATGGAAGCCTAAGTAAAAGAAGTGAAGTGCCAGAAATATTGGAGGAAGTGATTGTGAAATGCCAGGATTCTTGATTTTTAAAGGAAACTAAAACAAAAAGTTTAGTGAAAACCTGAAATGAAAAATGAACATGTATAGGAGCTGGAAAGATGGACAGGTCAGCATCTCCCATTATAATGTGAGAAAACTCAAATTAGATGAGATTGGGAAAGGATGCTTCCAAAAGGGCTTCTTCAGGTGTGTTCAAATGAGTTAGTGTATCAACTGCACAGTAAAGGCAGCTAATGCTAATAGGTAACAAAACTACTCAACTCTTATTTTGGCTCAGCCATCTCTGAAGAAAGGTGATGTGTTTTATCAAACAATTAGTAACAGCATGATGAAGAACTGAAACCATCTCCATGACCAAATAAATTGTATCCTAGGAACTAAACAATAACCTGCCTGAATCTTTTTGTCTTTGAGAAATCCTGGGGAACAGATGAAACGTAAAAGGACTGGAGGTCTTGCTTCAAAAAGGGGGAAAGGAGGATCCAGAAAACTACAGGCTAGTCAGTCCATACCAATACTGGGAAAACTATAGAGCACATACTAAAGACTCAGTCTGTAGGAATCTTGAAAACACGATAGTAATTATGAAAAGTCCGGATGGATTTGTTACAAACAGACTAATCTACAGACTATTCTCCTCAGTCCTCTGTCACTTAATCCAATTTCTCTCTCTCTCTCTCTGTCTCTCAAAAAAAGGGAAAACTTTGACAATTCATATGACGCTGGAGATTTAAACTCAATAAAAATAACTAGGTATTCCCTGCCCATGTTTCTGTTAAATTCTGTCTTCAATTCTACTCATTCATCCTGCTCTTTCAGAATTGCCTTCTCCAAATAGAATTCTCCTTTCTTTCTGAAGAAGTCTGAACTAAAATCAGAATTAAATAGTTGTATCTTCGTTACTTATTAGCATTTTGCTCTCTTAAGTGAGCAAGTGGCATACAGCTCCTCTACTAGAACCCTACTTTTAATTGTTCTGAGTTTATTAAAATCCATTTTAAAATCCAGTACACTTCTTATATTACACAGTCATGGGCTATTTCCCTTAAAATAGAGTCCCATCATTACATGGTCACTTTCTCTGCAGTATTCCTGCTATTTCATTTCCTCAGCTAAATCTACTGAATTGGTTGATGCCAAAAATAGCTCATTCTCTTGTGCCATCCTCCATCCTCACCAGGAGAAGGCTGTCAGCAAGATAAATCACAGAAAATCATGCCTGGCAGAATTTGTTTCTCAACAGATGTCAGGATAATTAAACTCTCCCTCAATATTACCTCATGTCTCTTTGAATGAGCTCCGGGGCCCCCTCCAACTCTCTTATGAGTTGTGCTCTTTTGTTCTAGAGAAGTATGCAAAACATGAAATGGCAACTGTCACAAAATATGATCTTAAAATCCATATGGAGTAGCTATAGACAGCAGCTTATCTTTATGATGCTGTTAACAAAACATAGTATTTTAAAAAGTGAAAAACGGCTCCTGGCGTCTTCATAAGTGAACATTCCTGCAAATTCCAAGCAGACCATCCATGTGTGCTTAATCATGCTGCTTCATATTCATTTCAGGACAGACTGAGACTGAGTTGAATAATGAAGCCTGTTTGATGGGGTTATCCATTTATTCTAAAACAAATGCACACCTATACAAAAATGTATATTTTTGCATTAGGTTTGAATTGTTTCATCATTAATTTAATTTAATTTAGTTTAGTTTAGTTTAATTTTACTTTGGACACTTCAACGTTTTAGAAAGGGAAAGGAATAGCCAGGTGCTTAACAGAGGTCCTCATAGTGTTGCACCATTTAACCGTTCTGTGGCACGCTACAGCAACCAGCAGTGCCCCAGAAAAGGTTGCCCTGCAAACGACAGAATTCTCCAGGTGTGTGCAGTTTTCTTCCAGACAGTGGGGAGCTGAAGTTCTCTCTATTCCCCACTCCTGCTTTCTAGGTGTGTACTTTTATCTTTAAAGAGCATATGAGAAATAATGCATAGAATGAATTAGTATGTAGCATACCTCTACATAGCTACTCTGTGAAATGAAATAACAATATTCTTAGATGTGTGTATATAAGTAATGAAGGGAGTGGTTCATAAGGAATAAGCAAGTAAATGGGTGAGTAGGAGAAGAGCAAGACAAGTCTGTCTCTATACTGAAGCTACGGCTTACATGTGTGCCATAAAGGAAAAGTTATCACACACCAGAACATCCCAATGGATATTTTGCCCTCTATTCCTTTTATACATTGTGATTCTCACAGATTTTTATTACTCCTGAAAAAAAAAAAATTCTATTCATCCACAGTCACAGGTACCCTACCATGCAATACAACTCTGTAAGTTGATACCAGGAGACAAAGGGAAGGAGAATGTCCATAGGATTCTCTCTTATGCACGCACCCTTGCTGGAGTTGGATGGATGGACGTGAGGGGATGGCATTGAGGGGATGGCATTTAGTCTGTGCCCCCCTTCCCCTTATGGAGTCAATCAGAAGTAAAAAAAAAACACAATTTATGGAAGAAGAACAAGTGAGAGTGTATGATAAAATGGGCTAAGAACTTTGGACATAACGTATTGATGGATCAGTGGGGAAATATGTGGTTAAAAGGATTGAAATTTACATTACAATATGTTACAACTTAAAAGAGAATTTCTATAAGATGATATACCGATGGTATATAACTCCAGAAAAATTGTCTAGAATGTATAAAGGTACTTCAAATTTATGTTGGAAATGTGGACAACATGAAGGGTCATTTTATCATGCCTGGTGGACTTGTAAAAAAGCAAAAAAAAAAAGGGGCGGGTTAAAATACACACAATGATACAAAGAATTTTAAAAATATTCAACTGAAACCAGAAGTGTTTTTGCTGGGATTAATGGATAGACAATTGAAAAAAAGCCATGGAAGACTATTCTTGTATATGATTACTGCTGTGAGACTATTATACACACTCCCTTATGGAGTGAATTTGAAGTAAAAGCACAATTTATTATTTTTATTTCTGTGGTAGAATAGAAATTGTGCCCAGGAGGTGGGGGGAGTAGTCATCAGAACTGGAATATACTCCATAAAAAACCAAAAAACAAAAACTGAAGTCCTTCATTCAAATCTAAATAGCCTCACCTGTCATAAAGTAAGAACACATTCTCTTATAGATCAGTGTCTCATTCAACAGATTGTTGATGTAAACAGAGAATGGAAAAAATTGTGAGATTCACTGTATTGGATCCAGAACTCTTCAGTTTCTCCAACTAATGTATAACCAAGTATCAAAATCTGCAGATTATTTTGTATAGTGAAATACTAAATGAAGAACACTAAAATGATCTCATGAAACTGAATAAAAAACAATAACATTTAAATAAACAACCCAATCATATGCATGTTTATTTAGAAGTCAACCCATTCATCAAGCAGAGTTTACTCACAAGTAAATTTGCATAGGATTGTAACATTAATGAAAGTGCAAATTTATGCTCATGTGGGACAAATATTCTAACATTACATATTTGAACATCACTTATTCAAAGGTAGGCAACCTGGAGTTTTCCAGGGATTTTGGAATGAAATTTCCAAACTTTGGACATGCTGGTTGGGGATTCATAGAGTTGTGGTCTAAAACAACTGGAGGGCATAGAATTATCTACACTTAAAATATTTATTGATGGGTCTGGACTCAATTGGGTTAATCAGATGATAATTTTAGCTTACAAATAATCTGGTGACCGAAGTGAGACTCCTAGTGGTGTGAACAATTTGAGATTGTTCCCATTCTATCTTCTCACCACTAAAGGTAAAATTGATTTTAGAATCATTGTAGCCATTTCTTACTTTTATTTATAATATTAAAAAAGTTCAAGTGTTAAACAGTCAAGAGTTCTAACATCCAGACAATCCAGAGCAAAATTTTACAATCCTTTTTATGACAAAGTAGCAGCTTTTCTACTGGACCTTGTTAGGGGTTAGGAACAAAGGATTTAAAGTACTTTATTGCTAAAAAGTAAATGAATACACTGGCAACTGTATTTTGTCTTTTCAGTTCTAGGTTCTCCATGCATCCAATTTATAGTATCTGAAATGCAAAGGACATGCAAAGTGAAAATAGAAAAATTAAGAGGCAGGCCATAATGTCAAGAAGAGGCTCCACAAGAAACTGAAAAGGAAGAGCCATTTTCTCTGTTTCAGGGAAGTTTTCTTGCCACCTACACCCAGAAAGCTCTTTTAGCTCATCAACCAGGGTACCTGGTGGCTTTATTTTTAAATGGAAAGTTCTTGTGAAATGCTCAAATGTTACATTTACAACCAACTTTACACAATGGAGCACACGACAGCATTTTCTTTGATGTTTCTTTCCATGGGAAGAAGATAGAGGCAGGGTTAGCATGCTGGTGGCACTATCTCAGGAGAAGGAACAAGGAGGGAGGGAGGGAAGGACTGAGGTGGCATACTTCAGAGACATCTGGTTCACTGGAGGCTTTTGAAACCCTTCCTCAACAGTACCTTGTATGTCCTGGATGTTCCATGATGGGGGAATCATGTTTCCTTTATGATCAAACAGTGGTCAGAATTTGGAGGACATTTTTGTTCTGTGCATGCACAGCGGTGGCTTATATCATCACTAAAGAGCTAAAATTTGTCTCCAAACATGGTGTCAAAATAGATTTTAGGAGCAGCCTTACTTGAACTAGTATTATTTAACCACATTAATTTGAAATGTTTGGTTTTGAGGAGGGGGGGTATCTTGTTCACGGATCTGTTGAGGATCAGAGATACATTGGAAAGGCTGTTGATACTGTGTACTTCTGTTTCCTTTCTTCTCCACCCCCCCTTTTTTTTTTGCTTATTGTTTAACATACAATAGAAACCAATTTTCACTTACCAGTATGTAATATTTTCCCTGACAGGGAAAAATATTTATGAAAACATTGAAACATATGTTGTTCATGTCTATGCGCACACGCGCAAGAGGAAAAGGATATGGGAGAGACAGAGAGCACATTACTTTAGCAACACTAGATTATCAATCTCTAGTTATCAAGGAATTTAAAAGGGTGCTGTTCAAATGGAAAAGTGCTGACTGAAATATTCTATAACAAATTGTCCTGAACATAAAGCCTGTGTTTCAAGAATGCTTAAACATAATATTCAGTGTGGACTCTGGCATTCACATACAGCAAAAGGCACCACAATATTTTTTAATGATTTGTAGTCAAAAATTGGCCCATCGTTTAAAATGTTTTTGTTCGTTTCTGTTTTTCTGAGAAGCTGTAAATCAAGATGTTACATATAAATAGATTCCTTACAAAAAGGTCTTTGCCATTAGCTCTTATAAGACATCATTGCTAAAATGAAAATAAAACATTTCATTTGTTATATTTTTGCATTTTTATATATAAAATAAAAATTTGTCTTTTCTGTCGTATTGTCTTCCTCAGTACTGATGCATTCATGGAAGTGGGCATGAGGAAGAGTGTGTAACACCTAAGGTGGTGCAGAATCTTGGCTGGATCTGGTGTGTGTGTGTTGGCTTCCACCCTGTGTGTTGAATCTGCTGAAAGAAGAGGAAGTTCTGTTGTCAGCTGAGCGATACAAATCTGTGTCCGTTGCCTCTGTGTTCCAACTACTTAAGAAAGGGGTGCTCTCGGCGATCAGCTCCTCATCAGATTCACTGTATGAGGCACTACTTACTGAAAAGGAGTCTCTGAGCACTCTGCCTCTGTGAGACAGGTGGCCATTCAGTTTCGATCTCCGCCACCGCCTGCTGCTGCTGCCTGTTCTCTTTGGCTGTTCTAGTGCAGAGATGTACTCATGGGTTGTCTCATATTCATCATCCTCTGTGATGCGGAAGGGACTGGAGGGCAAGCTCCCTGTGCTCTCATCCAGATAGTTCCTTCTTTGGTAGTAAGTAGTCTCATACCTCTGGGTATCCTGACAAGGGGCCTGGTACCTTCTCAGCAATGGCTGTTGCTCCTCCACTTGGAAATTAATGGATGCAGCCGGGGGGAGGGAGACCGCATGAGCAGAATTGGGAGAGGTGATTTCAAAGGTGGGCATGTGGGCTGAAGCCGAGCAGTGGAAGTCAACAGGGGACAGGCGTGCTGGGGTGGTCAAGGCAGACACATACCTAGAAGAAGAAACAATGGCATTGGTATCCAGATTAAATCTTAGAAGTCTCCAAGTCCTTTGCCACAGACGTTTCTATTCCTGCAAACTATTTGATCATGGTGAAATGAAAAGAAAGGGGGTTTTCTCTGAGCCTGAAGTAGGCCCACAGAGTAGAGTATGATTTTTGTGATATGAGAAAGGAAGGAATTTGCTAAGCATTTCTAAAGTTCAGACGTAGGTTTTTCAGTCCAGGATAAGGGCTGGCAAGATTTTGCAAAGAAGCAGAAATACACAGGGTTAAGATAGACATTAGGGTAAGTTAATAAAGTGCCTGACTAATTCATGGAGCCAACTGATAATTTAAATTTGGTATGCGGCAATTAAAAAAAATCTGATACACTGCAGTATCTGAAAATGGGACAGTTTTGCATATCTTTTCAATAGGGGAGCCAGAGTGTAATGTAAAATAGTTAGAAAAGCTTCATACCTCATGGAAAATTGAAACTGGATACTTAAACAGCCCGAGATATTCCCATTACTAGAGGGGAAAAAAAAATCTGAAAACAGTCTTTCTATATAAAAATAGTCAAAAGGTGGCAATTAATTTTTACCCCAGAATAGTGTTGCTGACTTCTGTTGCCCTCTGAAAACAATGAATCACCTTTTGAGTCCAGTACCTCTTATTTCCAAACAGGTGTGCATAGCAGTTGATCCTCAATATGGTTTGTCTTGGGATGAATTAGCTACAATGCTAAATATGCTAGAACATGGGTCCAGAGAAACGGATGCCTCATCTCCTATTCTCAGGGTACAATGAATGTTCACCAGTCTTGGACAAAGTACAGATCTCAAGTTTCATTTTGGAGAGATTCATAACATAAAGTTTTTCCTCTTCTCTTTTTCTGTTTATTCTGTATGCTTATTAATATTTATAAGTAGTGTTGGGAATGCTTTGTGAGCTTAAATGTATACACCATGACCACGATCATGTTAACTTTTTCTTTTTTCCCCCCCTTGTTTTGTTCTCATTGTATTTTGATACGGATCAATGATCATAGATAAGTTATCTATTCTCTCTATCTCCCTCTGGCCTGGAATATTAATATATGTGCTTTTGTTTACTTGGGATGGATACAGCCTATGTAGCTACCTTCTTATCAGTTTTCTAATATTCCTAATTACTTTTATGGCAGTCTTCCTTGTAACATGGAATACCAGTTTTATTAACAGCCATTTTAACCAGTCATAAATATAGCAAGAGCAGGATAGAACACCCCTCCCCCAAAAACAGTAAAATCAAAATTAAAATGCCTGAATCACTAAAGGAAAAGAGAAAGTTACATTAATTTATCTCTAATGCCTGCCTGCTATGAAGAACAAAAGCTTTCATTTGTTATCAGAGTAACCAGGCAGGTGGGGTTAAACATCAATGTCAACCAGGAACTAAAAATAGTAATCCAGATCTGGGCCTCTGCCCTCATGACTCTCAAATCCAGTCTTAAAGCTACATTAGAATCGCATTTGGGGACTTGCAAAATTGCTCTCAAAATTGTTGGTTGTACCGTCCATGCTGAAACACAGTTGGAATAAGGATCCATTTGCACAATGTACAACAACTGCACCATTATTTCCACTTCAAATAGTTTCAGTGCAATAGGGATGTAATACTCACCCTTGGAGTGGAAAAAGCCTAAAATAGCCACAGCATGTATCTGTGCCACTTGTGTTATATCATCCAAATGCACATTTCTCCACCCAGATGAATGTAACATTATCCCTAAGTCATTAGGGATAGGATAATACGTGAGTTGTTTGTTGAAGTAAAAATACAAAATCATTAAAGTAGATTTTTACTTATTTTTAGATTAGGTGACTAATGCCTAGCATTAATTAATTAATTAATTAAGTACATCATCGGACCACTTAAGTATTTTACAAGATTACATGTGCTGATCTTTGACATTCCTTGCCAATGCGTATATGCCATTTGCTCATAAATGAAAGTTGTTTTCATTTAGAGTATATCCTGGTATCAAAGTCAGTGCTAGTATCTATTGCAGACTATACTACACTGAATCTTATAGTTTTACTTCATAATACTATTGAATACTGTTTTGAACATACCATTGTAGCAAATTATGAATTAAACAGATGGAACATTTTTTTTCATGTCAACAGAAATTCAACAGCATTTTACTATATTATTTCATATGCTTTTTATATAAAGAATCAACCTCTAGTGAAAATTATGTCGTGTTCCCTTATAGCCAATCATAATCCCATAGTCTGGAATTGTTCTACTATTGTTGTATTTGGTTTGAGAGTCGTAAGATTGTACCATGTCTTTAGAACAAAGTTTGGCAGCCAAGGACACATTTGTTCTTAGTTATATCACAGGATTGTGGGGTGGGGGGTGGGGTGGATGATGACCTGTGCATCACAGCATTATGATGCAAATGATATGACATGCATACATGTATAAGGGATTGGGGACTATGTACTTCGTGCACTGTGTACCTTAGTACCCAGATACTAAGTTGCATCCTTTGGGTAATGTCATCATTTTATCATCATCATGGCTTTTTATGGACACTCAGCTATATTCCAATATTTGATATTTATCTAAGTATCAAACATTTTGGCTCCTTCTTGCATGGTGAATTATCAAAAAATTATAAAATAACATTGGAAGGACAAAGTTCCACCTGATTTGAAGAACTGGATATTTTTAACAAAGGAGCAAAAAATAGAACTTTTGAGAAATCTGAATTAATTTTCTAGAATTGTTCAGTGTATGATACAAATTTCTGGGCATATTTTTTCTTTTTTGTTTCTTTTTATTTTCCTTTTAATTTTATATTATAAATTGATTCTTCATAATCTTAATTGATGCTTTACCAACATTTGTGCAATATTAAAAAAATAATTTAATGTTTGTATTTTTTGTTTGCATTACTATGTTATTAACATTATTACTGCTTCTTTCTTTAATAGAAAAACATAACAATAATAAAAAGAACCTGAGTTGATTTGGATTCAGGATGAAGAAGTCTGATCCACAATTTCAGGGATTTTTGTTTTCTTTTTTTGACCAATTCAACTCATTTTAATTTTTTTTGCACAAGCATTACCATGCTCTGATTATGTTCTTATACCATGCTGACAGGTAGGGAAGAGGTGGGAGAGAGAGAGAGAAGGAGAGATTGAGGTTCCAATTAGAGAATAGCTTTACTAGAATCTTCTTTTCGTTTTAATGTCTAATCATTTCAGGGAGGGCAATACAAAGAACCTGACAGAAACTATTTCGCTGGTGTCTGTATCTGGTATCAGAAGAAATAGTTTTGTTGCCCAATTCTTTTCTTGGCCAGACTTTGTGGTTTGATTATGTATAAATCAAAATCTGCACTAACTCACTAGAGCCCTACTATATTGAAACTTTTTTGCAATAATATGTGTTTTACTAGAAATGCAGCTGGGCAAGAAAATAATTGGCCAATAAAATTAACCTGCAATGGAGAAAGGCATTCTCAGACTTAATGGTGAGTAGACCTGCATATAAGTAATTTTTAAGGTGAATGAAAAGAATTTGCTAAGCTAAAATAGAAGGGACTGGACTTGGTCATACCCCCTCAATGATTGGATTATGTATTTCAGGAAGATTTAGCATCCACTTAAGCAGTTCTACAAAGGTAAAGATGAGCTTATTATTTTTTATTCTTTATTATATCAATTTATATAACTTCCCATCTCTCAACTGTAACTTTGGGTAGTGCAGATAGGGTTAAAACCAGACAGACAGATATGATAATAAATATAAGTAAAGTAACTGGCCAAAAACAAACTCAGTTCCAATCATAAAAAAGACAAACTTACAGTGATGGGCTCACTTAAAACAAAAGTCTGAGGGAACACCCACGTTTTTAAGGGCTTCCGAAATGCTAATTTATCTGGAATTTTAATGATTATACATCAATCTGTCATTGAGTGAAGCAGGAATGCCTTCTGGTTCCCTTTTAAAAATATATATTAATTATATTTTCTTGCTTGTTTGCTACAGGATTCTTCCTTCTTCCATTGCATTTTTCAAATGTTTTGTTTTGTTATGTGCCAGTGACCTGAGTCACCTGTTGCTGAAAAAAGTTGTATTGAAAAGAACATAATTTAGGATTTTACTTAAAGAAAAGCTTAAGTACTGCAAAGAAGAATAAAATATTATCAACTATGTTAAACAATGAAGTGACACTTTTTGGAAAATGGCCTGAGTGGTCTCACTAAGGAACTGTTTTAGAGCAATGCAAACCATTTTAATATTGGGGCATTTGTTCTTATCAGATATGTCAATGTAGTGTTACAGATCATGTTATGTGGTTGCAGCAGAGATACTGGGGATATGCTTTCTAATTCTACCGCAATAGTTATTTTAAACATTAGTTCTATATAATTCCCAGAATCTGGATGAAGATATTAGATTTCTGCTATACACAGCATCTGAGATAAAATCTTCCTTCAGAAAATAATAATAATTTAGCAACTTTATTTATTTATTTAGCCATCCATTTTCCAAAAGTGATTCTGTGTGGCACACAAGGGTTAAAACCACCACAACAGTTAACAAAAAAACCAAGCAATTTAAGCAGAGCAATTCTAACAATCATTTGGAAACAGATCCTCAAGAGGCTGAGGAAATTAGCTTAACCAGATTTGAACTATGGACTTTCTGATTCATAGTTTGATTTATTTCTTACGTTACATAAGCTTACAACCTGTGCTTATCCATCTTCTCTATTTCTTCTTTCCTTCTTGTTTTATGCTCTATTAGAGACTGGTCACTGTGTGTGGCTTCAGAGTAAAAGCAGTGAAACACTGTTTTAACAGGCCGTTTTAGGAGGAGGAGGTGCTATTACTCTTGAAGATCCATTAAACATGAAACTATGCCATTTACGTCAATTCACAGGGCCACAACTAGGGGGGGCAAGTGGGGCATATGCCTCGAGCGCAGTGCTGGGGGGGCGCAAAATGACAAAATAGTATTTGTATACTGAATGTTTTATTAATTTAATGTATAATAGAATAATAAAACTTGCTAACACTTCCCTCACCCACCCATGGGGGTGGGGGTGCAGAATCCATGTTTGCCCCAGGTGACACAGACCCTAGTTGCGGGCCTGTCGATTCATGTCATTTATATGATTAAGCAAGTACATAAATGACATACTGGTGCAAATGACAGAAACCATTGCAGATGCTGTAAAACTAAGCTTAAAAATCACATAAATGTCACTGCCACATTCAAACTACTTTGGATACAGAGGGGGATTCATGGTGAAAATCTGAACTTATTGCATCCGAAGTCTGCTAAATGGGGGGCTGTTAAATTGAAGTTTCACTGTATAAATGATAATAACAGCAACAGAAAATGAGACCTCTCACTATGTGGTGAGTCTCGAAGGGAATCCACAGAATCTCCGTATTGCATCGTTGGCCTCCTCTGTTCCTCAACGGAGTATGAAGCTGTCCGCCGAGCATGAGCTTCCATACAGGCAGGACTGTTGCACTTGCTGGTTCCCACAGAAGACAACATCATCCCAGACTGACAATCGGAAGTGAGGCTTTCTGTGCGGTCCAAGCTCCAGGTGTGGCTTTCATGTCTGTTAAGTCAAGCCAAATGATAAAGAACTATTCGACAAGGGTAGAAATAGATCTCTCCTAAACTTAGCTAGTTCCTAAAGTGGACCTGTCTTTCCAAGCAAAGTTCCTAAGTCATACTTGTAAGACTTATGAAATGTGAGTGCATAAAATTATAAAGTAATTGCATAGTATTTTTAACCTTATGTTACAATGAAAGGCCAAAATCAACGAAAATGTACATATGCATGATGGCAATCAAAGATGAATTTTATGTAGGTCAAAAATATTGTCCCACTTTCTGGATATGGTGACTACAACTGTCATAGAGTCATAGAATGGGAAAGGACTTTAGGCTATCAAATTCAGCCTCTTTGTCAGTACAGCAATTCATATTACAGCAGGGTTGTTGTTGTTGTTGTTATTTAGATTATAGCTGCCACACTCCAAGACTCTGGGTGGCTTACAACATCCAAAATACCACTGAAAACAATTAAAAGTATAACAACAGAGAGTAACAGAAGATAACAGCCTGGAGAAAAACCACCATACCAATAAAACACAACAGGGACTCCACAGGCACACTACCCTCAGCATTGAGAACTGAGTCTAGTCTTAAGGGCCTTCCAGAATGCCAAGAGAGAGGGAGCCATACATATCTCTGAGGCACACTTCCTGTCCTACAAGATGACATTGTTCATTTGAGGGGACCTGGAGCACACCCACTCTGCCTGTATGTGCTGAGTGGGCAGAATTGATTGGAGACAGCTGGTCCTAGAGATGCCATCCCCAACAGACGGTTATCTAGCCTCTGTTTGAACATACCCCGTGAACTAACAGGCTCCACTGTTTATAACTATCACTCAGGTTCATGTGTTTGGAAGCTTTTATTTAAAAGCTTTATTTAAAACAGTAGTTAATGAATTCTCCACTCTTTCACAAGATATATAGATGTTTAGGACATCTATATATCAAGTTACTTAGAACTAGAATAGTTGCTTATTATATTCTATTATAAAATGAACAACAATGCAGAAAGGTTCATTTAGCAAGGGCCAGTGGTACAGCTAGATGATGTTAGATCTTTCTAAATTTCTTATGGAGACCTTACTCTGGACTTAATGATTTCACAGGAACAGGGATAAATAGAGCTCACCAGTCCCAAGGCCAGCTCAGGCTGTGGCAATTGAGGTTGAGTAGGAGAAAGGAAAGAGGTTTTGGGCATTGCCATTTAAATGGTTCCCTGATTATATCTGTCCAGAAGCAGATAAAAAGAAATCTAAGCAATGAAAAACTCTGTCTGTACCTTTGGCTTGAAGTTGGAGTTCCCGTGGAAGAGGGATGTGATGGTGAACAGGAATGGCTCCCTGAAAAGGTTGTCTCTATTTCTCTTCTTATGACATGCTCAGTAGCAGGAACATTTTTAGACATATACTGGGAAAAAAGTCACAAGTTGATAGTTATTAATTTTGGGATGATAACATTGCTGTATTTATAGGATTGTTATAAATCATAGTAGCTTATGTTCCCATTTTTGGAGGGTAAGAATAAAGTTACTCTATATATATTTGACATTCCTTCTTCACTTTTGGGGCTTCTTGCTCAGGGGTGCTGCTGTGTTTTCTTCTAAACACTAGTGGCCTCAGAACAGTGAGTAGACATTCTCCATTTGGACTGCAGTATAGTAAAATAATAACAAAGCTCAAAATCTCAAATAAGCATTTAAATATTCATGATCAATGCAGGCAACTTGCAGATAATTCTGTGTAATTAGGGTAAAGCCATCCCAAAAAACTAAGGGTGTCTTTAAAGCCTGCCAAAATCTCAGGAAGCAATTTGACTCCACCAACTAGACAGCACCAAAAAAGTGCATTCCAATGCAAATGAAGCGAATACTAATGTATTTAATTTCTTGACTAATTTCTATTCAGCCTTTTCAAGGAAGGTAAAGGTCTTAAACAGCTTGTAATATAAACCAATACAGTTAAATACCTCTACCAAAATCGAAACCCCAAAGGTATGGAATAAAATTGAAATCTGCCATCACTGAAATAATTTATTTATCCAAAGACTTCTAAACACATAAATAACTTGATATTCAACTGAAGACAGAAAGAGCCTTGGCAGGGCTTCTAAATGTCCTCTTGCTGAAATATCATTTGAAAAAGAGAAGGGAAAGAGGAAGATGGGGAAAAGGCCATTAATTAGCCTCTAGACACTAATATCCTTTTTTTTACTTCTACTTGTTACATTCTCATTCTCTGGAAGGAGGAAAACAAGTAAACAGGAGAACAAACAGGAATTTTGTAAGGGAGGTCAAGGGACAAGCATCCTTCCCTTCCCTTCCCTTCTGAGGTTTAATGCTTGTGTACCTTTTAATGTGGTTTTGTCTTATTTTTATTTTTTATTTTCTTTCTGTGTAAAGACGAACTACACCTGCTCAAAGTGCAAGCCTATCTAATTGGAATAGAAAGTGCAGGGGCTTGAGGAGAGTTTCCACAGACCCAGTAAGAAGGTTGGAGGTTTGTACCTCATATAAAGAAAAAATATGTTTTCAAAGAAATTAAGGAATTGGAACACTGAAATCCTGTTTAAAGTGTTGGATACAAATAAAATGAATGAGATACAAAATGATACCATTGTGGGAGCTTATGATAAACCATCTGGGCAGGCATAAGAGAAAGAAGCTTTTCACTGTCAGAAATAGAAATAATGGGATTATCAATTATTCTGACATTTGCTGGGAATCTAATATTGCTCAGAGGTCCTACATACTCTTGTCCTCTCTTGCTGGCAACTTCATTTAACAGAAGATGAAAAAAAGAACAAGGGGATCTGCTGCCCTGGACCTAAACCTCACCACTAGGGAGGAGTTGATTGAAGAAGTATAGGTGACTGGCGTCTTGGGGAAATGTGATCATATTGTCCTTAAATTCATGTTATCCAAATAGAGAAGAACTAACAAAATCCAGAACAGAATACTGGATTCAGAAGAGTGGATGAACTCTAGGGGAAGGTAGATTGGATCCAGTAGCTTGAAATTCTGTCTCTAGGAAGGATGGGAAATCCTACAAAACAAGATACTGAAAACAGAATGGCAAAACATTCTCACAACCAGAAAAAATAGGAGAAATCTCAAGAGGCTATCATGGATAAACAGAGAGCTCTTCAAAATGCTGAAAAGATAAAAGGGAAATGCATGGGAAATGAAAGGAGGTGCACATGACTAAATGAAAGGAGGTGCACAGGACAGAAGAAGAATATTAGGTAGCTTCTAGAAACCATAGGTATTTTGTCAGAAAAGCTAAAAGTCAGAGTAGTCTGAGGCTTGCAAGAGATGCCAAAAACAACAAAAGACAGTTTTTTTGGATATATTAGAAATAAAGGGAAGCCGAAGATGGTTTAGGTCGATTGTGAGGAAGAAGTGGTGAAGCAATAGTAGGGTATGGTGAAAAGGCAGAACTTCTGAACTCCTATTTTGTGTATCAGAAGGAGAATGGAGCCTTAGCAGGAAGAGACAAGGAGAACGTAAGAGAGCCAATTGAACAAATTCAAGTCTCCATGGCCAGATGGATTACATCCAGGGGGTACTGAAATACTCGCAGAGGTAATTACAGAACTGCTACTAGAAGTCTATCAAGATGGTGAGGAGTGTGCTAACTAACTGTTCCCTAGAAGGAACAGTTAAATGATCAGGCTACAGTATGTCTATCCTACAGAAGATACATGGGAGGTATGATGGAGGTATCTGAAGGGTTGTTAGATAGAAGAGGGAGTGGACTTAATCTCTGGGTTCAGAAAGCAGGACCAGAAACCATGGGTTAAAACTACAAGGAAATAGGTTCAGACTAGACATCAGGAGGGACTGCTTGAGTGAACCAGCTGTCAGATAGTGGAACGTTGCCACATAAAGTGCTAAGTTCTTTGTTGGAGGTTTTGAAAGAGGCTGGATGGTCATCTGTTAGAGATACTCTAGTGCAGTGTTTCTCAATCTTCATAACTTGGGTGGACTCCAACTCACAGAATTCTGTGCTGGGGATCCTGTACTGAGTAGGGGGTTAAACTAGAGGATCTCTAGGGTCCCTTACAATCATGATCCTGTGATTCTAAGTAACTTCCTAGAACAGATGCTTTAGGGAAATACAAATGGCCTTGCTCTATTGCATCATTACAGTTATTGCACTTATCACAGTTTAAATGCATTATTCCCTCACTTAATGACCACTCATTCAGCGACCATTCAAACTTATGATGGGGCTGAACAAATGGTACTTATGACTGGTCCTCGTACTTATGATGGTTGCAGTGTTCCCATGGTTACATGATTGTGAGCTGGGTGCTCGGCGCCTAGCTCACAATTACAATGCCACAGCATCCCGCAGTCATGTGATCACTATTTGCAAACTTCTTTGCCCGCTTCCTACAAGCAAAGACAATAGGGAAAGCCAGCAGGAGACTGCAAATGATGGCCACATGACATCACGCTTAACGACGTTGAGGGATTCACTTAACAATGGCAACCAGAATTTCCATTGATAAGAGGCATATTCACGTGATGTCATGCTTTACAACCATGTTGCTTAGTGACAGAAATTCCAGTCCCAATTACCATAGTCACATGAGGACTACCTGTATTCAACAGAAGTCAAAATGTGGCTAGGCTTTTAAGATTATGCTTCAGTGTCTTCCATGGAGTAGATCTCAAGCCAGATGGGCTGGGTTTCCTGACAGCCCTGTGCCTTGTCTTGTGTGTCCTGGAACCTCTAGTTTGCAAATATTATTGCTTCCTTGCTGAAGCAATATAATTACTGCATACCCAGGAAACTCTGAGATCCTAAACATCATTAGAATCCATCAAAAACCAATTCTGGAACAATTCTTATAGCTGGGGGTTTATCCTATATTCTGGTTCAGGCAGAATTCAGTGCCATCCATTCCAAAGCAGTTTTCAAGGAAGAGGAGATCATACAAAAAGAAATGTGGAAAAATGCAGTGGGCAAGTAAGCAGCCATTTATGGAAGAGGGAAAGGCATCACAGATCAATGGTAGTGCCACAAGGACCTGCTATTCCAACACTCTGAAGGGATATGGCTATATGGTAGGCCTGTGCAAATCATATGAAGAGATCCTTTACTCATGAGAGAAGAATCAGTCTGTATCCAATATAGCCACCTGCAGTCTCAGTTGTCATCCCAAAGTCTTTGGGGCATGTCTATAAACGTACAAAAGACATTTCCACCAGGGTATTTGCAGACTATGCTTAGAAGACCTAGGGAAGACCTTAAAGCAGCCACCCCAAGCCTTCAAACTGTGAGACTGATTCACAGCTTCGAAAACTGGAGCAGCACTTTAAAACATGCAGTGATTTGTACGGGTGTCCTATTCAGTATGTTGTAGTCCCTCTGCAGGTAATGTTAACAGCCCAATCCAAGTGCAGCTTCCTCATCTGAGAGACTGCACATTTGTCAGGAGTTGAGATTGATGCCTTTGCTGCTGGCTCATGAAATCCTTTTGCAAAGGTGTTTGTCCCCCACCTCTGATCCTAATGACACTGAGTGGCAGAAGATGGCAAGAGTTGTCTTTGGTAAAGCTAAGGAAGGAAAGTGGGGGGGATGAAGAATGGGGAGGGGAGGGGGAAGAGAAGTGTGGAAGGGAAGGGAAGGGAAGGGAAGGGAAGGGAAGGGAAGGGAAGGGAAGGGAAGGGAGGATTGTAAAGAGAAGATGGAAGGATGGGTCTAAATGAGGGTCCCTTGGTCCTGCCTACTATTCTTTCTCAGGAGGCCCTACTTAGTGAATTAAGAAATGTTACTCACATCAGCCATCTGAATTTCCTCAGGGTCCAGCCGAGGATGGCTAGGGCCGTTCGCTAGATTCCTGTTCTGGTGCGCTGGGCACATGTTTTGCCGCAAATGATTGTGCATCTGATTTCTCTGTTTTCTAAAGAATAAGTACATTGAAAGATTTTACTTATGTTTGTATGTTTTCTTCAGAAAAGGCATTAATTCAGATTGGGACAGTGAACCGGTTTTACTCTGATGGACTATATAATCCTGTCAAGATCTTTATCCTAGACTGAATGGTTTGGCTGGAAAATTGCCTAGTTTTGATGCTTTTCTGCTTTTAGTCTTGATTTCCTAGGTTTGCAGTTTTGGTTTTGACACGGGGAAAGCCTTTGTTCTACACTTTAGCACACATCACTCCTAGTATTCTGGTTAGTACTAATGCATCAATATGTTTGTACAATAAATATATAAAGAAAGAAAAGATATAGAAAGTATAAAGAAGAACAAAGTAACAATAATAACTAAAACAGAAAATGTATGTAAGGTTGGATCTTATTCCAAAAGTTTATAAATAATTATTTTGTATCCATAATAAATTTAGTAATATCAGAATTCTGCTGACCTCTAAAGAAGTTAATTTGTAAGCAGTGCTTTTACTGCTAATAGTCCATAAATTTAGTTCCCGTATGGTTTTCCAATATTGTTCAATATTATTTTAGCAGTTATTAGAAAAAATACCTACATTGCAATCTACAATTTCCAGAAATAGTACATTAATCTTCTAGTAACTCATAGCCTAATTTTAAAAAAATATTGCATAATACAAAATTCCAGAATAATTTTGTATGTACACATGACTAAAAATTACAAAGAAATTCTGTTTAGGTTCTTAACGTTTCCAATATTAAACTTACCATCACAATATATTTTGCTTAGTTAATATAGCATCAAATATACTTGGAAACTGTTCAAAAGAAACTGCATTTTAGCTTGCTGTTAATTTATTAGTATACTTGCTGGTATACTGAAATCATATTTTGTTTGTTTAGAATTATATTCAAATCTTGGCTCTGTTTTTCTTTATGAACACCATTTTTTTTGTTTTGTTTTACTGCAGTCACATTATAAGTATAGTTTACTAATAGTAACATTTAATAAGAGGAGCTGAACTTTGCATTTCAAATTTAGTCATGTTTTACCGGTGTTTCTGCTTAGCTAAAAGTTGAGTTATATTACAGTTCTAAAAATACTGAAACCAAAGAAGATACTCCCTATCCATGTGTATGTTTAGTTCTTCATATAAAATCATGTTAGTGCATAAAGAATGAATTGATGATAAATCAGGTTAAATAGGGTTAAATTGCAACTTTAATGTGAATCTTCCTACTGAAAATAAGTCATTAGGAAATAACTAGCACTTACAACTTTTTGAATTTTGCAGAAAACTTTAAAAGAACCTTTGTGAAACAACAGCAGAATTTCCTTATGTACATAAATTAATGGATGGAACCAAAGTAAATCTGGATTTTTCCACCCTGAGAATAAGATTATGTTGCTACATTTAACATTTGTATGTTAATGGCATGATACTGAACTATAATTGTCTTTACAAATGTCAATGAATTCATAACGTGGGGTGGGTTAGTTTGTCAAATGGATCTTGCAATTACCTGTTGCTGTTTACTGATAGGAGAGGAACTAATTGTTAAACAGTTAAAATCCTTTGGCAGCAAACTGTTACCATTGCTACCATTCCTAACCAAGATCATTGTCATGATGCCAATGTATAATACCATCTTCTGTAAGACTGATTAAATAATTTGTTAACTTCCACAAGAATATTAAAACTGGATGATAAATACTTCCTTCTTATACTTCCACTGAATATTAATACTGTATGGCTAGAAATTGTTCTTTAATTCTCTTAGTACGTAATATTAATAGCCAATCCTTCTGAGCATTTACAGTGTGTCCTAAAGGATCTCTCCTCCTCTCTCTGTTTGTCTCTGACATATTTGTGAAACCGGGAATATCAGCTCTGAAGACTGAGTGTCTCTCTTTAAAGAATGTTTGACCCTATAAAGGCTGTTTCTCAGTGGATGCATCTGCTCTGTGGAACAGTCTCTCTCCAGAGACCGGATTTGCTTCTGTGTTATTTTCCATCTGGAAGTTATTAAAAATGGAGCTCTTCCAGAGGGCTTATGGAGGGTGATGATCTTATTTGTGTAGGACAGTGAGTATGGGATTATTGTTCCAACTGCTGTTTTCTCTTACTTGTTTTTAGTCCAATTTTGATGCATTGTAGGTTTTAATTTATATTAGTAATCTATATTAGTATGATGGATGTATTGTATTTTGCAATGGTTAACTTCCAAGAGTCAATTTAATTGATAGGAGATTGTGTAAGAAAACAAAGCTGCTCTTTCTGATACAGGCTACATGGCAGCCATGTCATTACTTCCAGGGTGAAAAAGAAAGTATAGCTCCAAAGAGCTTTCCCTTCTTAATCTCTGTTCTCTTCCCACATCTTGCCTTCTAGTAGTTTGGTCATGTTAAAGTGGTGCACAATTTAGTTTTATTCAGTTTCTGATTTTTCCAAATACAACTGGCAATTTAATTTCAACAGTGATTTTGAAATACTGCAAGATGACTGTATGCATTTTCATGGGAATTTATTCTAATATAACCTCTTAATGTATTTTTCTTCTTTGCAGCAGTTTTCCTATAAAATACACAGTTTTGTACACATTTTGATTGGTGACTAGCTCTGCAAATTTTGAAGAAGTGTACATGATTTTTCTTCAGAGGGTTTAGTGGATTAGGAAGTTCAGATCACATACTGCACACTTGAATTAAGATGTGAACTGTTTCTTTCTCAGATCGCAGTATCTTTGGGTTAATAAACACTGGAACGATAAACATGACACAAATTGTCTATTGATAGTATAAAGAAAGGCATATTTGTTACGCTTACCAAATCTCATAAACTACAATCATTAATAACATTCGAAGAATGGATTATACATCAAAGATATCACTTTAACATTTTGTAACATTCATATCAGATACAACTGCTTCCTGGAACAGCCTCCCCCCAGAGATATGGATGGCCCTGATCCTGTTGGCCTTCAGGAAAGGGGATGAACACCTGGTTTTTCCCTCCAGGGACTGGGGCCAGGAGATTGATGGAGCTGGGATGGGGTGAATGTGAGTTTTATTATGGCCACAATGCTGTTAAGTGTTCTAACTTTTTTAGTGTACTGTGTCTTTATTCCGTTCACCCCTCAGTTACTTCTGGTTTATGGGCAGCTGTGCAAGTTTGTTTAATAAAATAATCAATTTCTGATCCTCCTGAAAGTCTAGAAAAAGTTGGGATCTGAACTTGGAATTCTCACTGGTATAACATTTCTTTCAAAGACTGTTTGGCAAATCATCTAGAAATGATAATAAAGACAATCTACACATGGTACTGTATTATACTCCTCTTAAACTGAATTACTTCATTGGAACATTTATAAATTACATTGGAGTGACTATAAACAGATAGTTACATTCTTGTGTTTTTATTTAATAATCCAACAATATTTACCAAATATTCTTACCACTGATTTGTGGTCCATATTTCCAAAATACGTATATACATCAGTTCCACATGAAATATGAATTCTTTTTGTTAGCTGTCAAATTTGCTGTTGCAAGATGTTGGAAAACTAAATTTTAATTTTCTTTGATTCTTAAAGCACCCAGCAATAAAAGTTACTTTTAATCTGTTTTAATCACATTTGGCTATATCAACAAGGCTTTTCTTACTAGATTACCATAATCTCTACAAATTTCTTTTTACAAGTATTATTAAATTTAGATGCTACAAGTTTTTGTACTCCTTTTTAAGATGATTTATAAACTACGCCTATGTACTTCCAAATTGTTTCATTTTCCCTTCTCTTTTTCTTCTTTAGTGCTTTCCTTTCCTTAGTTATTTTCTTTTGTATTGTGTTCATTGCATTAAAAATTAATTTTAAAATTAATAAATAAAATCACTCACTTGGTTTTACAGTAAGCTACTACACATACTATTCCCACAACAAGCAATGCAACACAAATCCCAGTAATGGTTAAAACTCTCTTCTGATACAGCTCCTCAGCTTCTGCAAAGGACATAAAAATAGTTGACAATTAAAATTTATCTCAAATTATAACTGCATTCTGAAGATACAACTACAATCTTCCATGGTTGGAACTGGGATCTATCTACTTATTTTCCTGAGACAGAATTTAGAATTCTGTGGCTGTTCCAACATTGATGCTCTTCTTGACTTCTATCCAAATCTTTCCTTTCCCTTCTAATCCCTGTAAAATCAAAACAAGAAAAATCTACTCAGGTTTCTTTCTTTTTTTTTCTGAGCCCTCTCCTGCATGTTTTTTGATAACCCCATATTGGAATATTTTCTAGAACTCCTTAATAGTATTCAGTTGCTGTTTCTTATGTAATTGGCTGAGGTGTTAGAGAAAATTTATGTTGAGCCACAACAAATATACTTGTTGAGGTCCAACTTTGGTTGGTACAGCAACCAAAAGACAATTCCCTCTTTTCTGCCCCCCTCTGAGCCCAGTATCAGAATTTAATGTCCCCTACTTTTGATGCCCCATTCTGTCAGCACTGAGATGTTTCAGAAGTAGAAGCACAATGAGCGGCAATGCTCAGAATACAAGGGAAGAGAATGTACATCACTGCCTCTTTTAACGGCTTTCTTTGCTATTCTAATCCAAGGGGAGAGGGAGTGGGGCCGATGAGAATTCATGGAGCAGCCAATGTAGTAGAAGGGCCTGTAGAATATATACTATTAAAACATGCATCTCTATTATTGCCATGAAGACAAGGGAGGAAAATACATTAGTGGCTCTCCTAGTCAATGAGGTGAGGAAGGAAGCAAGTAGAGCTAAGAGACCTTGGTGAGAAAGAATCCTTTATAATGTCTCATTGTTTATAAAGTTCCTGCCAATTTTCTAGAATACGAAACTCATTGTGATGGAATGTCTAGCAACCCTGGGGAATACAAAGGAAGGACTGTTTCAGGAAACATTCCTTAGTCCAGGAGAGGGGAGAAGCATGAGAAAGAGACACAGAGTAACTCTACCTTAAGTATGCTAGGTATAAGTTGATCTGGATAATTGCTTTGCAGGCTTTCAAGATTCTGTTACATTATTCTACTAGCAATAAAGATCCCAGAATCCAAGTGGTTGTTGTTTCCTGAGTTTGTCAGCCTCAATTAACTCCTTTACTGTTCCTAAGTAACGTGTGGCACTTTTTAAGAACTGGATATTCCAACTATGTACAGTATGGTTTGAAAATAATTTGGAAGAAGTACTTCAGATCCTACACTACTGCAACAATAGCAATTCTTTGTGATTCATTAAAGCAGCCCCTCTTTACATCCAACTGCTCTAGAAGGTAGGCCAGAAAGAAAAATTAGTTTAAAGTAACTAAAGAAGCAAATAAATACAGTGAAAGTTCTAAGTGAGAGCAAATGTTGGAATATATTTGGCTAGTGCTGAAACATCCGTGTTGTTCCTGCTCTGTTTTCAGGCTCACTTCAAACTGCTAATGCTATCTTTTGATGCTATTTGTAGCATGGGACCAGGTTACCTGTGACTGTGTGAACCAGATTTCTGCAATAATGTCATCTCTGGAGGTCCTGCCCCAGATCTCTCTACCATCACAGATGGTAACTGAGAAAGAACTGTTATCATGATGGTTTCCTGGGTATAGAATACTGATTTCAGAGGCTTGCTTGGTGCTAAGGAAAGATACTTTTATTTTCCTAGACTTTTTATTTATCTGTTTTAACTAGTTCAGTGCTACAATTCAATATAAACAACAGGATCTGAATCAAAATGTACAGTGTGAAGTGCTCTTCAGCACATCCAGTTCTAATTGGGTAATTTTACCTATTTAGAAGAGATTTTTCTTTTCCTATATATTTTTCCATTGTTTCTTCAAATCTAGAGGTCACTTGAGGCCTGCTGAAAGTTCTCTAGTATCTTTGGGTGGTGCCATTATGGCTATATAAAGTTCCACACTATGGGTTTGCCATTAATATATATTATGACACAATATAAAACTTCTTGGACAAGGTGCATTTGAAAATCTAAAATCTGACATAGAGATAGCCTTGGTTGCCCTGATGAATGGTCTTTGTTGAGAGACAAAAAGGAGTCTCTCCTTGTTGAATACATATCAGTAGCTTTTAACACCACCATTTTGACCACCATTGATATCATCTTATTAAAATGATTTGGTGGGTTAAGATCAAGAGCTACAATGATATGGTAATTCCAACCATATCCAAATAATTGGTTTCAGAAAACTGCATTCAGAGATTTATGCTTAACTTCCCAGTATTTGAGCTGTAGTGACCTGTAAATGTCTACCTTATTCCACATGCTCTTTTACTGGAGATCTTTGACTAATTAACTGGTATGTTGATCACAGCCAGCAATATTTTTCTTTAACATTAAATTTAAATCATGCTGAATTACTGCCTGCATACAATAACTGGCTGGATGAGGCAAAGAAACTGGAGCAGAATCCTGATGGCATAGAAGCACCAGGATGGTTCTCGAGCCTGAGAAGTTGGTATTCCATGTACAGTTTATCTCCACCTGAAAGAGCAGCAGAGTGTGAGGGTGCTCTTAGATCCAAACAATGATCTTGGACTACCTATAACCAGTTTTCTCCAGATTGCCAGCTATGGCATTTCCTGGATAGGGGTAGCTTGGCTATGGTGAATGTATGCACACCAAAACTCCAGACTGAATAATTGCATTGTCATAACTGCAAGCAGTTTTCAAATGGTATAAAATTCTATCTAATTTTTTAAGAGAAGCTACATCCCATCAGCTCCAAAGAGCTACACTGACTGCCTGTTAATTACTAGCCAAATTCAATTTGCTGGTGCCTATCTTTAGAGCCCTAACAGTTTGGAGGGAACATTTAAAGGAGCATCACCTGCTGTAACAACCTACTTGCTCATTAAAACCAGAAAAAGGAGTTCCCTTCGCTCTGTTGTCATCTACAAAAAGAAAAAAGGAAATTTTCTCTATGCCGCACTTTATTGGGAAATATACTGCATTCTTTTTGGTACCAGTTTAAAATCTTTTTTGTAATCCTTTTATATGTTTTTAAAAATTAGACATCCTTTCAGAGGGAAACTCCCAACAAGATTCAATTAAAAGAAATGCAGTAAAACAACAATGGGTAAAACTGGTACTAACACTCAGAAATCCGGCTTGGCTTTGCCCCCAAAAGTTGCAAGGCAACTCCACCGAAAGGGTGCTGCTGCTAAGAAGGCCCGCTCCCCAGTTGTTACACAACTCTCTCCTGCTGACAAAAACTTTCAGAATAAGATTTCTGAAAACTACCTGAGTTTCTGTACAGGTTTAAAGGGAAACTGGTGCACTTGTCTCATGCTTTTACGAAAATGCAAGAAACAGTAGCACTTTCAGTTGTGTTTTGGACATACACAATTAGACAAAAAGATGTTTAACCTTTGGGGAAATATATTCCTACTCAGTGGACTCAGCTGAAGTTGAGAGTAACTGAAACCCGACACTTGTGCCACACACTGGAAATATGACACCTTTGCCGTACCAGTTTCTATACAGTGTCTGTCTTTTTGTGTTGTTCTGCTTAGATTTTACTGTTGTTTTCATAACTTTTAAAACTGGTTCATTTCTTGTAAATTTCTTTTTATTGACAACCCATCCTGGTGAAATTTATTTGAACGGCACTATACTGTATAAATAAGTGATCGAATTCCCTCAAACCTTTTTAAAACAATCCTGATATTCTGATATATAATTTAGAACTTTGGGGTTGCTAAACAGATACATGTAAAAAACCAAGAACTGGAAGGGGCAATTACGAATCTGAAAAATAAACAATTCAAACAAACAAACAAACAAATGTGTCTATGGCTCTTTAAACAGTATTTTTTAACAAAAAATAATCAAGGGTAACTGGAATTCATTTATATTATTTCCTTGCCCATTGAACCTGAAAATTATGTCTTTGAGGGGAGGGGAGTAGCGAGATATATTTCAGGAGGCAACAAAAGCAGAATGGTGATCACCTGCTAAACTGTAGGAATGGTCTACAAGTGATCTGAGAATGTCAGCTCTACGGACAGGACAGGACAAGTTTCAAGGTCTGGCTACGTTCTGTGCATTAGAGGTTCTCTGAGTGTAGTATGGATTGAAGGAATGCCTAAAAGAGAAGGCACTCTTGTTTTTAAAGTTCATTACATCTTGTAGCTGCTCGTCTGCCCCCAAGTAATTGTCAAGTGACCCTTCCTTGGTACACATACTAAGTTATGGCTTCAGATAAGAGAAATTAAATATATTTCATTCGGAATGTATCACCTTTGTCTCTCCCCCCCCCCCACACACACATACACGTAAACACACACACTCTGCCAGAATATTGTGGAGACCTGAATTAAACACAATTCTTTAGACATATCGATAGGTTATCATTACAGTGGCCTTTCTCACTCTCTAAAAGAGCATACAGAGCTCTGTCTTAAAGCCTAGTTAAATATTATGTGCAAACCCATACAACAGAGCTCTTATGAATACTTTGGTTTTGGAAAGAACCCTACAGAAGAGGAAAATTTAGGGTATAGGAGCAGAAGGAGAAGAGGTTCTTCATCCATCCATTCATCATCCACCTTTGCTTCTGCATGAAAAATGTCTCCTTCCTAGGGCTTGCCCCAAGGGGTAGCCAATACAGTAGACTGGCCAAGCTCAGCAATTTGATAATCTCCAAGGCAAACCTTGGCACCCTCCCCCTATTGGAGGGCAGAAGGTGGCAGTGGGGTGTCTGGGAGAACTGAATGTCCAAATGCTCTTATATAAGATGTCCATTTTTCAACATCAACAGAGTAAGTTTGAATGCAGCGTGAACTCCCATTTTTCTTTGAAAGCTTTGGCCATAAAAGCAGTGTGAACTAGTAGCACAGCATGAAATCCTGGGATTGCTGCTCATGGGGTTATGAATTATTATGCCACAATATGAGTCCTAGCTCCTTTATTTGGACACAGCTATACAAATAAAACAATATTGCCATTAAGAGTCTAAAGAGAAAGCCTACACTGTACTGTGAAATTTAACATTCAGTGGAAAGTTAGATCCAAGTAAAGAAAAAAAAACAGTCTTAAACTAATTTTAGTGCCTTTTCTAAATTTTACTTTTGACATGCTGAAATATTCCAGTGTACATAAATTAAATGCAAGTACTGGAAATAAGAACTGGAAAAGAAGACAAGACCTCTCTTCTTCCCCAGCTCTATTCTGCTCTAGTATTAGCTGCTTCCTATGCCAAGATTGCCCCAAAATCCTAAGTATACAGCAGATGCAGGCTGTGCAACTAATTGCTACATGATAGTATTTCAAGACTAGACAACTGTGTAAATTGATTCTTTATTATTTTATTCAGTCAAATCAGTGGAGCTACTTTGGGTACATATGTATAGGAATACATTGCAAATATGTGATTACTATATAAGAATATTAATTTTTCTGACTATTCTTAAGTCTGTCTGGAAAAAAATGGTGATTCTTTCATAATTAACTAAAACAGTCTTCCTCAACCTGGTGCCACCCTGTCACCCCCAACTCCCCCTGGACAGGAGAAGTCTGTATTCAAAAATAACAGTCAAACTACCCAGAGTTTTTGTACATTTGAAATGCTTTATATGGGAAGCATAGATCAAAAGCTCTGAGCAGAAATTCCCAAACTCTTGAGGCAAAATGTACTTAGTGTAGATGAGCAATCAGTGGGTTGTTTTCCACTTTTAAACCCTGCAAATGCCTTGTGTTGTTCTGTGTTACTTATCAGTAAGGCTGTGTGGTAGCAAGGGCAATACATTCTCTTGTTCTACGATGCCCCGCTGTCACAGCTGATGATGATTGCCATAGTTCCTGTTTTTTACATCAGTAACTTTCAGTAACTTTTAAGCAATGGGAAGACACTTCGTAACTGGTCTGCTGTTCTCTGCTCACTGTATTCTATTTCATGACACACCCACCAGGAAGACTTCTGCTGATTGGTGCTTTGAGGTGAAAAGAAAGGAAGATATTTCTTTGAGGTCTTTCTCTAATGCCTTTCGGTTATTTTATTTTTATTTTTATTGATTGATTGATTGATTGATTGATTGATTGATTGAACTTCTCGACCACCCAACTCATACACAATGACTCTGGGCAGCTTACAACAAGAAAAATAACATTTGACTAAAAATACAATGTAATAAATATAAATATATATAAATATAATAGATATATAAAAACGCAAATACAAAATATAAATACAAGATGGCAAATCAAGATCTTACTGTTGGCACCATCATGGTGCCAAACACCTCCATGTATAGCTATTGCCCCTCCCACCCCAAGCCAGGTGGCATAACCAGGTTTTAACTCTCTTCTTGAAGGCCAGGAGAGTGGGGCCTGTCTTGCCTCTGGGGGTAGCTTATTCCAAAGGGTGGGCCCGATGGCATGGAAGGCCCTCCTCCTGGACCCCACCAATCAGCAATCCCTCATGGACAGGGTCCATACTGCCTGACCAGGTTGGATGGGTCAATGTCACGGGGGTGAGGTGGTCCCTCAGGTAACCTGGACCCATGCCATGTAGACCTTTAAAGGTGATAACCAACACCTTGAATTGGACCTGGAAGCAAACTGGCATCCAATGCAGCTCGCACAGCAATGGTGTTGTGTGTGCCCTCCTTGGGACTCCTAAGACTGCTCATGTGGCCACATTCTGCACCAGCTGTAGCTTCCAGATACTCTTCAAAGGTAGCCCCATGCAGAGTGCATTACAGTAGTCTATATGAGAGATCACTAGGGAATGAGTGACTGACTGGAGGGACTCTTGATCCAGGAAAGAGCATACCTGGTGCACAGCATGAAGCTTCGTGAAGGCTCCCCTGGCCATGGCTGCCACCTGCTCTTCAAGTGGGAGCTCTGAGTCCAGGAGGACCCCCAGGTTCCATACTGGATCTGTCTGGGGCAATGCAACCCCATCCAGAGCCAAGATGGCAAATTCCCAGATACCCAGGAGCCCCCAACCCACAGCCACTCTGTCTTACCAGGGTTCAGCTGAAGCCTATTTTCCCCATCCAGACCCCCACAGCGTCCAGGCACCGAGAAAGGGTGATCACAGCTTCACTTACGTCACCTGGGATGGAGATGTATCGTTGAGTATCATCAGCATATTGATGATACCTCACCCCGTGATGACAGATGATCTCACCCAGCGGTTTCATGTAGATGTTAAAGAGGAGCGGGATGAATATTGAACCTGCAGCACCCCACGAAGGAGGGGCCGTGGGTCAGATCTCTTGCTCTCTGTCAACACTGATTGGAACCGGTCCCGGAGGAAGGAGGTGAACCAGCACAAAACTACGCCACCCACCCCCATTTCCCTGAGCCAACCCAAAAGGATAGCATGGTCGATGGTATTGAAAGCTGCTGAGAGGTCAAGAAGAGCAAGGATGGATGCCCTGCCACCATCCTACTCCCACCAGAGTTCATCCATAAGTGCAACCAAGGCTGTTTCCATCACATATCCGGGCCTGAAACCCAACTGAAAAGGGTTCAGATAAGCCGTTTCATCCAGGACTCTCTAGAGCTGCAGTGCCACCACTTTCTCAACCACCTTCCCTAAAAAGGGGAGGTGGGAGAACAGACAAAAATTGTCCAGAATGGTGGGGTCCAGTAATGGTTTCTTGAGGAGGGAGTGCCTCTTTGAAGGACGTTGGAAACATTCCCTCCCCTAAGGATGAATTCACCATCACCTGGACCCACCTACACATCACCTCCCAAGCTGCCTTCACCAGCCAGGAGGAACAAGGATCTAACTGACAAGTGGTGGCATTTACAGTCCAGAGAACCCTGTCCACTTCCTCGGGCTCAACAGGGTCAAACTGCTCCCAGATAACTGGGTAAGTACGCTCCCCAGGCATCTCCACAGGCCATGCTGCACACTTTGCATCAAACTTGGAACAGATCTGAGTGATTTTATTCTCCAGATGCCCAGAAAACTCCTCTGCATGGCCCTGTAGATGAATTACTAGATCCCCCTTCCCCAGAAGGGATCGGGTGATCCAGACAGGGCCATTGGATGGCATTCTGCAGATGCAATAAGAGTGGAGAAATATTGACATTTTGCCATTCTTGCTGCCACAAGGTAGGCCTTAATAGCGGCTCTAGCTTGTGTTTGGTTGGGTTTGGTCCTTGTCTTCCTCCAGCGACGCTCCAGACGTCTCTTAACCCTCCTCAGAACCCTCAATTCCTCCGTAAACCACAGTGAGTGTCAGGTTCAATGGGACAAGAGAGGTCACATGGGCGTGTTTTTGTCCAAGGCCCCTGCTGCCTCCCTATTCCAGGCAGCAGCCAGGGCCTCCACTGGACTGAGAAGCAGATCCTCGGGTATAATCCCCAGCTCCCTCTGAAACCCCATCAAGTCCATCAGTCACTGAGGGTGGACCAATTGAATGGGTCCTGCCTCCCTGCGGAGGGGGGTGGCACAGGAGAATCTCAAGGTCACCAGGGCATGATCTGACAAGGGGGACAGATGTAGCTCTCCCCTTAGATCACATTGCCATTGCTCTGACAAGAAAACCAAGTCTGGTGTGAGACCACTGTCCTGAGATGGATCGCGAATAATCTGAGACAGGCCCATGGCTGCCATGGTGGCCATGAACTCTGGAGCCACCTCTGAGGTACACCCCAGGGATGGCAGGTTGAAGTCCCCCAGAACCATGGGTCTAGGGAACTCCACCACCAACCCCAAGACAGCTTCCAGCAGCTCAGGCAGGGAGGTTGCTATGCAGCAGGGAGGCTGGTACAGCAGCAACACTCCCAACTGTTCTCCGGAGCCCAACTTCAAAAATAGGGTCTCACAACCAGCTACTTGTGCAGTAGTGTCCCTGAAGGCCACTAGAAATTCCTGGATGACAACAGCCACCCCTCCTTCCTTGCCCCGGAGTCTTAAGGTAAAGGTAAAGGTTTCCCTTGACGTAAAGTCCAGTCAAATCTGACTCTAGGGGGCAGTGCTCATCTCCGTTTCTAAGCCTTGGAGCCGGCGTTGTCATAGACACTTCCGGGTCATGTGGCCAGCATCTTAGCTAGTGCCAAACCGTGAACCCAGCCAGGCACATTTCTGAAATGGGCACCCCCCCTTCAGGGCCCAGGCAGGTCTTGGTAATGCACACCAGGTCTGCCCCCTCCTCAATGATTGGATCGCGTATGAGGGGGGCCTTGTTATTGACCAACCTGGCATTCAGTAGCAGCAGCCGAAAGCCAGGGCCTCAATGGGCCTGCTGTCCAGGGCCTGGGTCTGAGCGCAGAGGGCCGGAACATGCCACTGGTACCAAACACCAGGGGCGTCTTCCCCAATGATGGCCCGCCCTCTGGCTCCCACCATGACACCCCCAACTCGTCACTCGCCTTTTGCCATATTCTGTTCTGGTTATTTTATTAACTCTCTGTATTTCAACCTTCCAGGCATACTACTGAAGAAAAAAGATAATAGATTAATTTGAATCATGTACCACAAATTCGTTCCTTTTGAGATTAATGGAAACACCTGACAGCTGCTCTTTCAGTTGCCATGGCCAGGAGGAGGAAGGAGAGTTGCCGTGGCCAGCAGTCAATTTGGAGGAGACAAGACTAACATCTCAGATTGCAGTTGATTAATATACTCCCAAGTGAGAGGCGAAAGGTGTTGATGAATGGTCCCCCTGGAATGAAAGAATAGGGAAGATCCTGACCCAGGAAACCCAAGTGAGCATGGGGCTGGTGTGGGAAGGATGATGAGAAAGACAGAGAAAGGGTGATAAAAGGAAAGGTGGGAAAGGACTTGGAGGCTGGTGAAAGTGGCACTGCCAAATATTAGCCTTCAGGTGACTGATTATTTATTTATTTTTATTTTTTATCCAATTTGTCCCTGCCCATCTCCTCCCATTGGGGGACTCCCATTGGGGGCATTACGGGTGTGGGAAGGATAGAATAGGTCCTAGGACTTGCTAATCATATCAAGAGGACTTGCTGGTGACTTTGTAGAGGAAGAAGAGAGTGAGAACATGTTAGTGGTGCCTAGTCATGGGAGATATGGGCATGTGTGTCAGGTATGAGAAGGGAGGCCAACAGCTTGGTGCTGAGTCCCATTTCCAGACCAAATGCCCCATTCTTGAGTCCAGATCACAGGTGACCTTGACCTCAAGCTGCTGATGGTAAATACCAGGCCTATTTGTAATAAGACCATGCTCATCCATGATTTAATTGTGGATGAGTAACTACACATGATATACATTAACAAAACTGGTTGGGCAAAAAAGGCAATGTGGCATTCTCAGAGATCTGCCCTTCCAAGGTTTGGGTTGCTTAGCAGCAATAATCATGAGGGATTCTGTGCCTGTGATCAGTGTTCTTTCCTCCATGAATGGCACAGTGTAAATGTCTCTGTGTTAAGTTGGGCAATAAGGATAAGGTGGGTGTTGTGCTTATGTATTAGCCACTCTGCTGCCCAGAAGGATCCTTTCTAGACCACCCGGAGCTTGTTGCCAGACTGGTGTTGGACTTTCCTTGGCTATTAGTGCAGGGGTATTCAATTTCCATACCCTGGGAGGGAGTGGTCTGGGAGGGCAGGATGGCCATACTTTTGACACTCTGTAAGCAGAATCTTACATGGTGCCTCGAGCAAAATATGTACGATATTATCAGGGATTCTTTTCAGCTTGTGGATTCTGGTGGAGATGAATGCTACCAACTCTGGGCCTGACCCACGACCTTCACGCCTTCTTTCAGCTGTGAACTACGACTGACAGGCTGGGTGTGGGAGGTAGTCAATGCTTCTTTGAGGGAAGAGTTGTTGAAGGAGACAGTGGCATATTCCATTCTCAAGAGATCCTCCTTGGACCCAACAGTTTTAGACAACTGCCTTTTTAGTGAAGGTTTTTAAGAAGGTAGTGATACAGCTACCTCAGCTACAGAGAGCTCTTGAAGAACTGGATTATCTGGATCCCTTTCAGTTTGGATTCAAGTCCAGGCTTGGTACAGAAATGGCATTGGTTGCTCTGGCTGACGATGGGAACGTACCCTTCCCAGTCCTTTTAGATTTCTCAGTGCCATTTGATACCATCATCAGTGTTATCCTTCTGGACCATCCCTGAATGTTGATAGTTGGGGGGATTGTGCTTCGGAGTGGTCCCACTCCTGTAAGACTCTGTTCATCCATCTTAGGGGTTCCCTTCACTAAGTAGGGGCACACTAATGTCAGCCTGCTGCCATTTTCTATGAAACTAGTCACCTTCCTTCCATTCATCCCTGTAGGAACTATCATCTCCTTTTCTAGGGGCTCTTATAAGGTGGCTGAGATGGGACTTCTGGGAGGTTGGATCTTCCGTCCCTGGCTGGATATCCAGGCTTACCAGATGTGTACCACCCTCTAGCCTCTCCACCAAGCCTGCTAACTCCTGGAATCATCCACCCCTTTCTGTCTTTTTTTCCATAAGGAAAGCTTTCACAGATCTACTCTTCTTAGGGTTCTTTCCTGTATTTCTTGTTCCCTGCCAAGCCTCCCCTGCCTAGATAGTCCAGGTAGGGGTTATAGGTATGTTATATGTACAAAACATAGGATTAGATTTAGGATTATAATAAATATAAATACAAGGATAGAATAGAAAATAAGAAATAGTCCCCCTGACATACCCAGATCCTTGAAAACTTCCTTTTTGTACAATAAAACACCCCCTGAGGCAGCAAAAAGCAATCAGACCTTGAGTCTATGGTCTATGCCAGCCCAAAAGAACACCCAGAGGCCCTGGGATTTCTGGGATGGTGTTTTCAAATGTGGAAAGTTGCAAGAATTGGGGGGGGGGGTATGTGTGTTATTAGCCTGAACGCTTATATGCCCTTTTAATTTCTTTTCCACCAAACAGTGGGTAAGGGAAACATACTTCTGTTTCTCCGTGGTGCAATTTCTAGAATTTCTGAAGACTGAACAAAAGGGTCTAGACACCGCCAGCTGGCCAAGGAGAGACAACGCATCAATTTGGGCTTCACATTCAAAAAGGAAGACTCTACAACTATCAGGAGAATAGGAGTTGTTACTGTCAGCAGGTTTGGCTTGTCAGATTGTGAAACTAAAGCTATTCATGCACTTTAACAACTTGAGACATTTAGCATAGGAGTGCCAAGATTTCCAGGGTGTCCTAAACATGGTACAGTTTCAAAAATGTGTATCACTCCCTAACTTTTAAAGTGTTTTCACACATCATGCTTACTTCTCCTCTGAGTTTCTCTCCTGCTGTTCTTGTTAATGTCAGATCATTATGCAGAAGGAAAAGTGAAGAGGCATTAATTATGCAACTAAACTTACTAACAATGTAGATTTTACATTCACATTTCAAAGTCTGTTAAAGGAACAGTTGCTTTTAACCTCAGGTATGAAAGCACCTGGAAACACCTGGCATAATTTCTGTGCTACATTTCAATCACAGAAGCCCTCAAAATGTTTATATTTCACTGGTCAAAACTAGCAGGCATGGATTTCCAATCCATAGCTTGCTTTTTGAAAGGTGACTGCATTAAGAAATTACAAATCTAGTCCTCAAATTCAGAAAGCAATTTGTTCAGTTTTTCAGTGACACTGACAGGCCATCAATACTCTATGTTCCTTATTTCTATTACATTTTGATATCTACCCCCACTCGAAATACTTAGTTTTCTATTTATTTATCTTTAATCCACCCAATAGTGGATTAAAGAGAAGTTCTCAGCTCCTTTTCTTTGCATACATGATGATCAACTATCAAATTATATGTATAATTGAAGACCATATAATTGAAGTTATATGGTGTGAGCTAGTCCCAGGACTCTTCCACCCCATCTCAGTCTGTTACATGAATTAGTCCATACTACAGAGTTGCAATGTGCATTGGTTATCCATCTTTGCCATGATTTCTAATTTTTTATTTTTGGAAGTAAGGACACTCCATCTCAAAAACAGCTGCCAAATCTTGCTATAAAGAATTGATCTCTTGGAGCGCAATGTACATAAGGATGGATTCTAAAGAAAGGGAACCAGTTTTAGTAAACTTACTTAAGAAAGTGGCAAAAGTTAATTCTCAAAATGGTAAATATACTTGCCCATACTGGAAAAAACACACATAATCAAGATATCGTGGAGGTTTTCATGAGTTTACCATGGGATAATTTTCTTTTGAAGAATAAAACTATTAAGAACATAGTATTTGCTATGATTCTCCTTGTCATTTAGCAGAGTTACATGGATGGACTGACCAGACCTCCATTTGACAACTGCAAAAACTTTCAGTGTTGAGTCATTTCCAACAAAGATTCACAACTAAATCTCACTGCTGCTGTATCCATCACTTTATAGTTGTGATACTTCAGCATAACGAAGTATATTGCTTAAATGGAAACAAATGTATCACTTTGTTTTGTGATAAGTAAATAATATGTGTACATTTATATGAGCTTTACAGAAGAATTACAGAAAGAACATAAGGCAATACGAACAATAATTCCAAAATTTACTTAGGTTGTAAGACATTGGGGTAACACAACTGTCCATGTGATAGATAGATCTGTGATATTTTTGAATGCATATCACAAATTATCATTCTGTGATAAAATGTTAAGTGCAAACCAGCACATGTGACATAATGTCATCCACGGGCACCACAGGAAACACATGGCTGGCAGAAAGTATGAAAAAAAGAAGAGACAGCATGGCACAACAGTCAGCCTAGAAAGAAATGGATTTTTAAATAAAGCGAAACAAGCATAAGTCAGGAAGGGATGTAAAAAATCCTCAATTCAAAATAGCAAGTCAAAATGTTTTTGAATCAATAGCAATGTCAATCCAAGGCCACTTTCCACATTATGCTTTTTATTTATACAAGAATTGCTCCTGGGAAGGATTTATAATTTACAGTCAAATTCCATATTCAGATCTCACTGAATCCAGTGGGATTTATCCCCAGGTAGCTATGGAGAGTGGTAGCATAAATCTGATACATAAGCAGTCACAGGCACGGTTATCCTTTAACATGTAAATTTTTGTCATATGGCACATGAAATAGGAAATTAGCATTCCTAGGAACAAAAATAAACCAAAGAAGTGGAAAAGTGGTTTCCATCACAAAGAACATGATGATAATGCATGGAAAATATTATATTCTCATAGGTCAGTTTGGAATTGGCACTACTAAATCCTGTGTGACTTTTGTGGCAACTGGAAAACAGGGGCAAAGCCTCTGTAAGGGTTGGGGTGATGCCATCAGAGCCATTAGTGCTAGGCATGTGGGGGTGGACGGACATTGAGTTTCCTTTCCTTCCCTCCCACCAATCCTGTAATGGTGCAAGTGGAAGCAAGAATTTTCTGGGAGGCAAGCCACTCCCATTCCTCCCTCCAAAGCCTAAATGGTTGGGAACCACATTGCTGAACTTCAGCCATTCAGAGGTGCAATACTGATGCCCATTGGCAGAGGGGATGGATAATTTTTAAAGGGTGGGAATGGGAGTGGTTGACCCAGCAAAATGATAAACAACCCTAAGTCACCTTAATAAGGAAAAACAGAAAAGCACAGGAGTTAGGAAAGATAGCACTGGTTCTCCTCCTAAGAGCGGACCCTCAACATAACCAAGCTCTGATATCTGTGTGCACATTCATCTGTTTGTTAATTAGCATAAAGAGGCTGATCTCCTTTTGAAACTAGTACAGTTTTTAATTAGGAAACTATGCACTTCAGTTTTCAGTTGGAAAGGAGTAAGAAATTTAGATATAGACCAGGGTGGGTACCTCCTGAAACTGCAAGTTTTCCCCAGGTTTTGTTTTAGGTGCAATGAAGTAGCCATTTCAGGTAATGGACCAGCCCTCTTGACCTACCATATAAAGCAGAAGCTGTAAGAGGGCATGTTTCACAACAGTGCAATGTGCGGTGGTTGCAATGGCCGCTTACAGTTAGCCACTGTGGCCACATCACAATGGGTCACTCTGAAGACCACTGAGAGCACCACACATAGGAGAGGTGATTGGCCATCGAGGGGCAGAGCTGCTGCCCCTGGGTGGAAGCATGTGAGAGGGAGCAGGTGGGTCCCTTTGGGCTGCTCTTTTTCTCTGGCTACTTGCTTTGCAGGACAGTGTGCTTTCTGGACATCCACCCGGCAGTTACGCATCCAGCATCAGTGAGAAAGTGTTTCACTGTATGCACAGTTGTTCAGAGGTAGCATTCTCCCACCCAGCTGGAACAGTTGTCATCGAGATTCAGCTATAGCAATCCTCTCTCACTGATGTAGCCACTGATACTTTGGCATGTGCAGTATGGTCTGTGGCATTTTCCCACACTGAAGGCACAAATGCACTTGTATGAACACTCTTGTAAAAGCCTGAGGCTGTATGCTGCTGGACTATATTACTGCCCTGGAGTTGGGGATATTTTTCACATTCCTTCATGTAGAAGTCTACTTGCTTGGAAATCAGAGAGGAAGATTGAACACACCTTAAATTACTCGTTATTTCCCCTGCCCTGCTCCTGCAGCCTGCGCCCATTTAGTCTGATCAACTAGAGAAAACATTGAGGGCATGCACAGCGTGGTGTAGTGCAATCTCCCCTTTCCCATTTTACTAATAGAAAACCTTTTGGAGGAAGAAGCAAATTGGAGCAATACAAATTCAGCTGATCCAAGAGGAAGCGCTGCAATATTGTACTGCCACTGGGTCAATCTTTTTAAAAGAAATACTTCTAAACCAGCATGAAATTAAATGAGGTGAGAAGGAATGGTTCCAAATTTGACTTTGATTGGTTTTGTAGAATTGCTACAACCTTCTTCAGTACTAGTCTGTCCTTTACCGGAATTTTTATCCCCCATTACTGCTATGCAAGTCTGTGATCTTCCAAACTGACCTAGGCAATTTTTTTTATCTCCAAGAAACACAGACTACAATGGCACAGAGGTGCTCCTGGGCTAGCACTTTACTTCTGGTCTCACTGAGGCTTGCAGAAAAGTGCTGCAGTGCACCTGGGCACACTTATCTATATTTATATTAATATAGATAATCTGGTTTTTGGCCATATATGTATAGATGCACCTGTATATACATATACATATGCATATGCATATGCATATGCATGATTTTCCCCCAAACTGTGCCAGAATAGAGATGAATAGCTGATATTCTTGGTCATCCCATTAAAATTGTAAAAACATAATGTGAAGAACTGTGGTGTCTGATTAACAAATGAATGGTTTGTTTCATACCCTTTAACTCTAATCCAAGATGCTCTGCCAATACAGAAAAAAGAAGAAAAAGAGAAGAGAAACAAATTTGTAAGAGAAGTTTCCAAATGTTAAAAGTAATATCAAGCATGTAGTTAGAATAGCTTGCTTTTGGCTAATCAACATCAGAGGGGCAGTAACAAAGAATACAGTATTGTCAGAATAAGTATTAAAAAAGCACGCACAAACACACACAGACATGTCAAGAATCTTGCTACAGTGAACTTCCCTTCTTGTTAAGTATTCTTTAGGTTTGTGTACCTTCAAAAAGGATTCAGAATATGTACTTCAGACTCTGTATGAGCACAGAATCTCTTGGCTATTTATGAAAGGAGCCCAACTTTTTTAGACTTCTACATAGCCTTGAAAAAGATACTGCTGCTTTAATAGTCCATTCCTTAATATGATTCTTAAAGTTGCAGCATCCTTTTTTCAAGCTTGCATTGAAGCCTAAAAAAGTCAAGCTGCTATCCGTAGAGAGGTGCTGTGCTTGCACAAGGTCCAAAATACTTCTCCTAAAACATTTTCAAAGCAGTGCAGAGCCTTATTAGTCTTGCAAATAATTTCTATGGCATGCAGAAATATTAACTACAACTTAAACTAACAAATTTGAAACCAAAATGATAGTAAATTGGATGTTATGGGAAATACATTTTCAACCAGATCTTAAACACATTTACTTGAAGGGAAGTTGTCTCAAAATCAATAGGACTTACTTGGGCTTAAAAAGAGATTATTAATACCTTCTGAATTAGAGGAAGCTCTCTCTAACATCTACATGTAACCATTGGGTGAGGTCATTTGTCATCATTACATCCCAACCCCAGGCTGTAAATGTACTGACCCAGTGTTTGGAGAATATTCAGGGGAGGGCCAGCCTTTGGATCAATTCTGACAAAACTGAGTGGCTGTGGCTGCTTGCCCCTGCCCCCACACTTGATAGGGGACATTTCCACCATTGGTCTTGGATGGGGTTGCATCTTGGGGGTCTTCTTGCACCTGCCGCTACTGCTCAATGAGCAAATGGTAGCTGTTGCCAGGAGAGCCTTTGCACGGGTTCATCTTGTGCACCACTTGCACTCTTTCCTTGACCGGAAGGCCCTTCAGAAGGTCACTCATGCTCTAGTCACTTCATGACTGGACTACTGCAATGTGCCCTATGTGGGGCTCCCCTTGAAGACCATCATGAAGCTACAGCTGGTTCAATATGCAGCAGTGCAAGCAATAACAGGCATTTCTCTTTATGCTCATGCGTCACAGCTGCTTCACAAACTGCATTGGTTGCCAAATGGCCTCCAAGTACAATTCAAGGTGCTGGTTGTTACCTATAAAGCCCTTCATGGCATAGGGCCTGGTTATCTGAGGGACTGCCTATCTCCAATTGCTTCTGCCTGCCCAGTACGTTTGGGCAGACTGGGTGCCCTCCAGGTACCCTCAATTAAATGTCATCTTATGAGACCAAGGAGACATACCTTCTCTGTTGCTGTCCCACCCTCTGGAACAGCATGCCCCCAGAGATAGGGACAGCACCCCTCTCCTGGGGTTCTGAAAAGCCCTTAAGACCTGGTTCTGTTCCAGGGACTCTGTCTGTCTATGGAGTTTCTGTGATATTTTATTTGTAGGGCTGTTTTTAGTTCAGGCTTCTATGAATTTTTTCTTTTTAAACTGTTTTTTTTAAATGTACTGTATATTTGGATACTGTCAGCTGCCCAGAGTCCTATGGAGTGGGCAGACAAAATAAATTTAATTAATTAATTAATTAGGAATTAGCGGATAGAACATTTAAGCTTAAACCAAAAGCTTTTTAAAATATTTAATTGGAATTGTATTATAGCTACAAAGATTGCATAAATGCCCCAGCACACAAATACTAAGGAGATACAGGAAAATTATAAATTCTAGATTACCCAACTCCAAAGCCACTGTAACAGAATTTCTTTGAAAGGACCAATTAAAACATCACACAGAAGGGAGCAGCTTTTGAGTCTTTCATAACACCTTTTCTAGCTTGAAGTTAGGTGAAACAAAAGGGGAAAGGAAGCTAAAATAGAAGTCCAAATGTGCATGGAATGCCAGATAGGCCAGATCTGCTCTGTGTTTGTGTGTGTGTGTGTGTGTGTGTGCACATGCATTGGTGGCTTGGTGGGTGTATGAGAGATTGAGAGAGAAGGAATGCTGCCATTAATGCATCTGTATAGTGTATGGTGTATGTGTGTGAGAAAAAAGGAATAGCAACTGCTCAAATAATCTTTTTTTTTACTATATAATTACTATATACATACCATATATAATTTTTATGCATTTTTCCCTCATAGTATAATCCATTTTAAAATCAAATTGTGACTTCAGTTGTAATATGTTGTTTGTTGCACTTCCTCAAAGGATCTCTGCCACATTTGTTTTCAGGTCTCTGCTAGTTCCACTTGATTTTCCACTTGTGAAAACCAGCCAGCTTTAGAATACCCTCTCCTCATACCAACAATGGGCCACATTCCTGCCTAGCATATTTCGTGAACCGCTGGTCAAACTCAGCTGGTAATAGTAATGCAACTTATGTGAAGATTAATTATGCTGTTCTTTCTCCTCAGAAGGCATGTATCTAATTCATTATTTTTCAAGGCATAAAGGAATTTTAGAATTATGCCCCTCCCTGTTTTTCCAAAAAAGATTAAAATTGTTTATAAATCCACTCATATATCAGAAACTTTGGAAATTATAAGTGAGGACGGTTTCCTTAACTTTTAAATCATATGTGCAATAAACAAGTTCTACAGACTCAAATTTTGTAGGTCAATTAAAATTTATCTTCCATTTCCCTTTATTAATTTTTAGACCTAGTTTCCTTTTTCTGCTGTTAATATAAGAGAACCATGTACTGGATCTGAGTTCTCAAGGTGCAATTATCCAATATACCACCTTTTTTTATTGTATAGCGACATATTTTATACAGAGAAAAATGTAAGATTTCATCTTCTACATAGCGTACAACATTCAGAAATTCTTTTATGCAGCCACCCTACAGTTCAGATAAAAAATGATTTCATTCTTCTACTTGTTATTTTGCTCAATTGATAGTTGCCCAATTATCCTTTTTATGCATAAATATTCTGGAGAGGTTGTTAGCCTGTCCAAGGGAAAATAATTTACAGATTTGGAAATTCTGATACTGGGCTAAGGTGAAAACCTCCACTGATGGGCAACAGAGGCTGGACATTGATTGGGCTCTTTGGCTGGAAAGAGGATGGGAAGCTTGCTCTATCAGGCTCACTGCAAAGGAGAAAGGCTGTGCATTGTGGCAAGAAGGAAAATCCCATGGCAACATGCAAGACGGGGCAACTCATCCCAGGCTAGTACCTTTTCAAAAGAGTGCTAAAACCTTGGCATTTAGCAATAGGACGGGAAGCAGCACTGCGATGAGATGGGGAAGAGTTTGCTTCCCTCCACCCAGCTCCTGTCAGCTGTTAGTCAGAGGGCTGGCCCCTCTTTCAAAGCCAATCTGGGGGTATCAGGGAGGCCATGGTGTTTTCAAAGGGGACTCTCCTGCTTCCCGAAACAGAGTGACCCTGCGGACAGTGTGCAGGAACTGGAGTGAACGCATTGTGCAAGGGTGGAGATGAAGGCAAGGTCTAGCAGACAAAGGGGTTGCCAGGGAAGCTTGTTCTGTGGCTCTGTGCAAGCAAGAAAAGGCTCTCAGGGTATGAGGATGTGTTTGTTAAGTTCTGCGGGAAAGAGAAGGAGTCTATCAATAACAGTACGGAGCTTCTGTATTATGGAATAAGTTACAACATGGTATAAACATATGTGAATTGCAACAATAACAGCTAAGTAAAATGAAATGATGCTTTTTTACTTGCACCTCAGTGTTGTTGATCCTGCTTTTTAAAAAGCGTTTTTGTCATTTAAAGTGTGAATTCCTACTAATCGTATCAATTATCAGCACCGTTTAAAATTTCTGGGCACAGCTACATGTACTATACCCCCGGGCTATATTACTGAATGAACATCAGTTATGTGATTTTGGTGGTACAGAAAAAAAGGCATCTCTAAATCACTAGAGCAAATATTTTCTTTCAGGGGCTGGAGGCAACATCAGGAATGTTAAATGTGTTGTGGCTGCTCTTGGAAGACTGCTCTTTACAGGCTTCCTTATTCACAAGGGGGCACTAGAAGATAAAAGCTGTACTGAGATCTCAGATTCCCACAATATTTGACTTAGATAGCTACAGTATAGGAGCAACTAATACTCTGCAGGATATTCATATAAAGTTAGAACAGTGCTTTTTCTAAATCTTCCTGGCATGGAGGGCAACACTGTTTCTGTTACATTTGTGAAGTAATTAATCACATTTGTGCGGAATGGGATTTCATATATCATTATGATCCTCAAAACAATTTGTTTGGCATTTACACGAAGATATTTAGATTTAATTCCATTTGATAAAGTCAGAAAAAAACTTGGTTAAACTGAAAATAGAGTATGTGGAGGACAAATGCATAAGCAACTTGAAATCTCATCCTTTCCCAATGTTTCCTAGTTTGACAGAGATGTGTTAACTACAGAGGTGACAGTACAGAAAATCTCAAAATCTCTCCAGATGAGGAGAGATGACTTAGACCACGTGCAGGAATCTTGTAAACCTTTACAGACAATTCTGTTTGTCAGCTGATGCACATGGTTATATAGTACATGCTGTGTTTAGTAGTACCTGCTCTTAGTTTAACACTGCAGCAGTGACATTCACTACACTTCAAGCTAGTCCTCACTCTACTCTGCAAAGATGATAGTGTGAAAGTGAAGGAGAATTATAGTGCAAGCCAATGAAGAAATTCTAGTGGAGGGGAATTGGAAAGTGCACTTTCCCAGCCCTTTTGTAAGAACAAGCTACACACCTGATCCATAAGCCTGAACCTCTGAACAAACAAACAAACAAACAAACAAACACAAAGCCCTATGGTTCACAATGAATTATCGTTCTGAAAAAGCCAATGCCAGAAACAGTCTGATTTAACAAACTTCTGTGCAGTGGTAATAAGAAAGCTTCCAAGTCCATATAAGGAGGTCTATCTGTGAGATTACCCTAAGGTGCCTCCAGGTCTAGCATATGAGGTGGATTAGTACAAGGTTGGGCCTACCTGCAGTCCTCATCCAAAATTCTCTGAGATATCTAGGAGGATTTAGGCCACTTACGTTAAACTTGATTCGATCTTTGCTAGATTTTGATTGTGCCTGGACTATACATTGATACAGTAATGTTCAGAGTAGAACTGAACTTAATAACTCCACAACCACACAACAAGAGAATGAAGGCTCCAAATCAGAAAAGAGTTGCTTTAAAAGTATCACACAGCTAAGACCAATCAGAGAAAGAGAGAAGTGGAAAGAGACATACTGGAGAAGCTGGCCATTGCGAAGTTCTGACACTGGTCCCCTGTGAATTCATTCGGACACCTAACGAAAGAAAGAAAACCAGAAAGAGAGAAACAGGATAGCATGATATCCAAACAGGCAGAAATGAGGTCCTTTCTGATGCCAACTGAGTTCCCTTTTGAGATTTCTCCTGGCATGTGTTTAGGCTGGTCCCTTACCTGTGTTCCCTAAACCTTAATCAAGATATTAACTGAAAAGAACACCCTCACTATGCCACTCTAAATCCAGCGTTGTACCCAGGAGGTTTTTAAGTAGTAGGGTGGTGCAATTTTTGTCTTCAAACATACTTTGCTTAGGATCTGGCATGTACAATCGCAAAGGCAGTTTCTCCAAACATCTCTGTCCGAAGAATCCATTTGGACATCTGGAGGAGGAAAAGGGGACAAATCACAGAACAAGGCTGGCATCATCCTAGAGGCTATGGTTAGAAATAAAAGTGCAGTGTTTTGTTTTTTTTACAGCTTCTCATGTAAGACACTGGAGTTTAATCTTTGCTGATTTCCCTATGTCTTTTCATCTGCAATTATTCTCTCCATGATTTCTGACTTTATAAACCTTCTAAGCATCCACAGTTTGCAGACTATGTTTCAGCTGTGTGACCTGAGAGAATTGCCACTCTCTCAGGTCTAGTGATTAAAGTGATTCTGACTTCCAGAAGGGAAGCAACGGGACATGAAGTTCAATGCTCTTTCCATTTTTTTTACATGCACTCCTTGGAACTGCCAGTTTTCCATTCACATTGTTTGAAGCTGGATTTCACATCATTAGTATAATCAGCTGACTAAGCAAAGTACATTATAGACAGATGGAAATATGTGATGCTATCAGTGACACAGGACACTTCCACACCACCATTTTCACTTCCCAAACCCTTATAAGTAGCTTAAAGGCGATCGGTGGTTATCTTCATTTTTGCTAACTTGGAAACATTGAGAACAAGAAGCTAAAACTGTACTCCCCACCCATGACCACAACCCCTCTCATGAAGTCACAGTTCAAACCCTGGCCTTTTGGGTCATGAAGTCAGATACAAATACTGTAGATAAGTCACAGGTTGGCAGTGCGATGTCACAACACATATTGTGTCACTTGTGCCCCTAGCTCCCTGTGGACACTTATTATGAGAAGAGAAGAGTTTACCTCTGACCGGGGAAATGGAACCACAGCACCTTAAAAAAGAAGTGGGGGGGAGTCCTAGATTTGTAGCAATTTCAGCTACACCAGAGCTGAGCCAGAAATAAATCAGCTTAGCAATCCAATGTTGCTGACACTGGCAGAAGTCTAGAGTTGAATTCAAAGTGTTCACAAAACTATCTGCATCTAACAAACAAACAAACAAACCAAATAAATAGTTGCATAGGTGGGTGGGCCAAAAGTGAATGAACAAAAAAAGTTGTTTTTCTGAAAACCTGAGGTACCATGCATTTGTAAGAAGACATCTCTTAAGACCTTTACATTCTTACCAAAGAGAAAGTCCCCTTTGGAGTCAAATTTTATGTCTAGGTAGCCATGCATAGGATTGTATCTTTTGACTCTGTAACATATTAAAATGTTTTTCTGGACAAGCTGAAAAACTTTATATATATATATATATATTCTTTATATATCAGGTATTACTCTGGGGAAAGAATAGATAACGTTACAAGCTGACTTATAATTGGGTGTAGTCATGCACTTTGAAATATAGGATTTACTCCTAAACCACTTTCAATATTACTTTATTTACTGCCATATGAACACAACAGATTTTAATGAAATGACCATTCCTTCATTTTTTCTGTATCTAACTGCACAAATACTTCAGCAAACTTTCCTACAGATCGTTTCATTCAGGTTCATGATATTATTATGTCCATTCTAGCTGCAACAGAACCAAATTTTAGCAACAAGTATCTTACGATTTGGGTCAGCCAAATTAAAGTCTCTCCTGTGAACACCTTTTCCACAAATTCTCAGGAAGAAAATGCTGCAGGACAAGCATTCCATCGAAAATATTGTGACACCAGTGGGGCCCAATGTGTCATTGCCATTTGCTTTGTTTAAAATTAGTTTTTTTAAGTAGCTTTTGTGAAGGCTATTATTCAGATTTATATAAAATACAGATCCATCCTCTATTTTACATATACTAAAGAAGATGAGCAAAAGATAAACTAGCAAAAGCAATATACTCTTGGTAAACTTTTTCTTTATTTGCATACATCTTTTATTCAATCATTCAATTCATTAAAAAAATAACCTGGTAGAATACTCTCACTTGAAGGAAAAAGCAAAATTTGGGTCTCTGGCCAAATGGATCTTTGATTCTTGTTCTGATTAAAGAATTAGAATAAAAGCAAGAAGGGGAATGGTGTAATATACTCAAATTCTAGGGACTCTCAAACACATTTTAAAAAGTATTATTGAACTGATTTCCTTCAAGAGGAAAAGGAATATACAAATAAAAAAACGTAACAACAGCAACAATAATCATCATCATTTTCAAAAGCTTCATTTTGAAGGTTCATATTTTGTATCCTTTCAGAAAACAATTGCTACAGCATGGGAGAAATGACAAGCAAAAACTCCGTTGTTAAAAGCATGACAATTGTGCTAAGCACCTATATTAGTGAACAGCTTCTGAATAAATTGAACAGAATCGTAAAACTACAGGTTATTCTCCACTTTTGAAGACCTCTAAGAACCACCTCAGACTGAATAAGAAAGTAGATGATGCTAGTTCAAAAATCAGAACAGTGACAGTCGACTTGGCAGACATAATAAGGAATCAATTATTTTTGTGATCTAAAAGAATCATCACAATGAATTTAGAAACATGCTTCTTTCCCATTTCTTCTCAATAGCTACCTATTTTTTTAACTTAAATTATAGGTTAGTATGTTTGCTCACATCTTTTTCTCTTCTTTCCTTTCCTTTGTGTTTCTTCTTTTTCCTCCAGCCCAACCCCAACTCCCACTACAGCAAGCACCTTGGGACAAGGACATTAATTCTCTTTTTAATTGCCTTTTTTTCTTTTTTCCAGTAAAGCAGGAGATGTTTCCCTCTCTTTCTGGCATGGGCTCTTATAACTCTGGGCTGAGATTATTAAAACATGCTGAATTTGCGTCACTGGCACTAACAAAAATATGAAGCAATGTGCTAAAAAGGGGAGAAAATCTTGAAATATAATTGTCAAATATCTGGTACTGTATCAAATGCAAAACAATTCTACCATCTAAGAGGTGATATTTAAGTTTTATTTTAATAAAGGAAAAATAAATTCCAGGAACAGAATGAGTAGGATCGGAGAGAAAAGGGGAATTCTACTGGTACAGGAAATGTGTGTCTCCTTAATGAGCAATACACACTTGTGAAAACAGGGCAGGAGTGCTAATTGTAGAATACTTAGAAAGATTCTTTAAATATTTTTTTTAATCTAAAGGAGAAAGAATCTAGGGAAGATTTTGAGGCTTTTGAAGCAGTTCGTAGTTACAGAAAGTAGTTTGCAATTCTGGAAGTATCTGTACAAATCTTCACCAGGTCATACAGTACATTCCAGGTATGCAATCCTATATTAAGATTTTCCAAGAAAATGTCTTCTTTGGAGGAAATTTCCAAATCTAATTAAAATGTCCCTTTCAGTGAACTCCACAACACTGGGGATATATGGCAACATTTCACTAGACTGATGAAATATTTTATCTAAGAAAAGTAATGAAAAACACTTCAGAAAAAAACTCAATGGCAACTTCATTTGAATCTCTATTGCCTCATTTCCTTTCTAATCCGAGGCACTCTCTGCTGACCTATGAGAACTCATATGGCAGCATGATATGGAACCAAAGCAAATCCTTACAGACAACCCCACTCATAAGCCACAGGGCATGTTCCATAGCAAGTAAACATTGCTCTGAATTTCAAAGATGGATAATGAGAGCTGTATCAATTCCTTTGGCAGCATCCAGAATCAAAACAAAAAAGTTAATTGAATGGATAATGGTACATACTTGTATTATAAAACCAACCATGTTTTATGTCTTTCACAAGTCTCACTAAAAGCAATGAATAAAAGGATATTATTTTTAAAATTACATGCAAATATTGTATTTGTGGTGTTCCATGTGTCCTTCCTTATGGTGGGAGATTAGAGATTCAGAAGGTCACTTAGCTTTCTTTAGGGAAGAGAATGCTGGAATCTGATGACATTTTTGTAACAACTTATTATAAAAGTGCAAGTGAACAGAAAGGCAATTCCTCTCAAAGCAATCCCAGTCCCAACACAATAGATGCACATCCTATGCTGCTCTAAAATCTTATACACTTCTCTGCTGACATTTACACACTTGTAAATGAAACACATTTACATTACAGCTATAAAAGTAGAGATGACAAGGAAAATGAAATGAAATGGGGGGGGACAAGATCAAGCATTCATTGACCCAATTCTATCAATTAAATAAATTAGTATTGCTAACAGTTATAAACACTCAGCAAATAGGTTTCAAGCACATCTTCACACTATCATAAAACTCTCGTTTTTCTGCATATAACCTGCTTCAGGTCTCACCCAATTTGGAAAGCTTTTCTTTCATTTCAGGAAAATGGTTCAACTCCAGTAAACAGTATGAATGACCAAGCCGCCCAAACTTTATGGAGAGTACTACCTAAAGGAAATAGCATGTATGTAACAACCAGGTAAACTAATGGTATCATCAGATTGTAAAAAGAAATTCAGTCAAAAATTGTAGGAGTCAATCAGTTTTCTGCAGAAAGTCAGGGACAAAGAGTTACCTGATGATCATGAAAGCTGAAAGCCAAGTTTACCTGCTGTAAGATTCTATCAAACTTTCTCCTATTTCAGTTTTCGGATCAAAATTAGTGGTTCTGGGAAGTGAGGGTAACAACTTGTAAAAAAATGTTCTGGGAAAATAGTATTTAGTCCTATTCCATTTCTACTCACTAGCTGAAGCTTCTGTGACATCATTTCCCATGACTGATTAGTATTAGGACATCTACCGTGGATTGATTTAATGTAGGCTGACCATATTTCCTTGAGACAAAAATGGGACACTGGGATGGCGAAATGGGACGGGGTTAAAAACGGGACATTGGGATGGCAAAATGGGACAGGGCTGGGTGACGGCTGATCGGCAGACAGGAACATCTCAGGTTTTCTCGGGCTGGGAACCTTTGGATTCCTTCGTTTGCAAGAGGCAAGGCTGGGCTGGAGAGTCTAGTGAACAGTTGTCCCCAACAAGCCATTCCTCCTCTGGCTGTGCTTTTATGTTCTTTTCTTCCTGCCATTTCAAGGCAGGAGCCAATTGGCTCACCCTTTGATCACTGCCTATCAGCTGATCCTGTTTTTTTCTTTTTAGGTTTCCCACCGGGTTGAGCGCTGCAGCTTTTTTCTGTTTCTGATGAGCTCCCCCTCCTTCCACTCAAAGTCAGACTGTATTCTGACAGGTTTGCAGGAACTTTCAAATTTTTAAGTAAGGTTTTTAAGAAAACGGGACAAAATGGACATTTATATTAAAACGATGGGACGGTCTGGAAATGTTAAAAAAATGGGACCATCCTGTTCAAAACGGGACGTATGGTCAGCCTAATTTAATGATATATCCTAGCTAATCACAAATCATACAGTGAAGTGATGATATCTCAGTATTGCACTCCAAGTAAATGATCAGTTGAGGGGGAGGACAATACCTCTGGCATTAGTCAAATATATCAATCTGGAATGACTTCACAATATTAAATATTTATTTTTAAATGTAATCTTCAGTGATTACATTTAAATGTGACTAAGAGGTTCCCTGTCTTCTACCTGTGGCTCAATTAGAACTTCACCTTCATTCTTTCTGTTGGATCTCTTTTAGCTGAATGCATTTCATATCATAATGCCAAATCAGGACTTCATTGGCTACTCAGAAAGCACTTACTATCCTTTACAATGCTTGCTGAATGGCTCCAAAGCTTTCCAAGCATTTTTTATATTCCCATGGTTTTCTGCTTTGTTTGACAGGACACTGTTATCAAAGAGTTTGGAAAGCTGTCCTAAAACAGCCATCTTTATTTAAAGAGGTAAGTGTGCAAAGTGTTTACAGTTGGTTAATCTTTTTCATCTCTCATTTTAGAGAGTTCAAGGGAATTTTTAATTCCACAATTTCTCCTATCAGTATATATCAAATATTCTCATTTAAAGCAAAACCAAACAAAATGATTGTAAATATCCAGAAGTTCTCCTCTTTCTTTAAACTGCATCAGCCATTGTTCTCCCATACAGGAACATCATTTTTTTTAAGGTTAATATCAGATTACATTCAATAAATCTTTAAAAACTGGTTGACCATAGAAAGGTTTTTAAAAAAATTTGCACCCAATTTTTGGCATTTCAGAGAAGCATAAGAACTAGCCAAATCATTAATGTTGCCATACAAAAAGTTGTTTAAAATATATACTAACTTTGTGTACAATATTAACCTTCTAGGCAGATTTGCAATAATTTGGCACATGAATTAATTGTGAGAGGTAAGAAAATAAAAAGAGACAAGGCTTGACAATTTGACCAAATGATATAAATGAGGGAGAGGAAAAACAATTTGAAAACTTATGGCAAGGTTGCATGAAAAGAATTTCCATTCATTGGTTTAAAGTAAGCTTATTCTGACTCAATTTAAAGAAAGTGAAAGAGGATAGCATTATTATCCTCTACAATGATCTGATCCAAAATGTACTGTGAGTTTGGGGATAATGTAAGTAAAAGAGGTATGTATAATTGGTACCACAAATGTAGCATCAAGCAGAAGGCAAATATCCTGATAAATGTCCAGCCAGAGATATATAATCTCCAAATGATTCACTATGCAACTCTATTCAAGCTTACTTGGTAATAAATTTTGGGATCTACTCCTAGAAAGACTTACACAGGATCACTCTCCATAAATTTTTAATTTGATCTCTCTGTATTTTTAGTTGATGATCTCTCTATAAACCAGCTATGAACACCAGCCATAATTGCCATTAGAACCCTCAGTTTCAGAAAATTGCAATGAAAGTTACCCCGAATCATATCTGTAAACCTATATGTACACCTACACCTCAAGAAATGCCAGCTTTCAGGTACCGTCACTGGCATTAGATGCATTTTTAAGCAGAGAGTTAGAGGTGAAAGTCTTTTATTCTTTTTCCTATAAAACTTGGGTTTATTATGTTTTTTATTTTTTCCTTCCAGTTCTATTTAATAATTACTAATTTTAACTATAGACAAATAAAAGTACAAATAAAAGAAACCAATGTCTTTTGCTGGTACCTTTATTGTGATATTGAACTTTTGACTATGATAGTGACTGGGCTACCAGTTTGGGACTGCAAAAATATAGATGGCCATTGGATGGCAGTAAAGAGTTAGGACTTACTGTATCTCTCTGCTTCCATCTAGTGCCCATCCAAATTTTTGCAGTCCAAATCTGGTGGGTGTGCACTATGAATATTCAAGGTTTCTGTTGTTATTGTTGTTGTTGTTGTTGTTGTTAGAAAGATGATGCTATCATAGGTAGCCAGGCTGTAGAGAAAAGGGAAACAGGCCATCTTTCCTTGAGTTGGAACAGAACAAGGAAGAGAGAGAAAGAGAGAACATGGAGGTGGGGGAGTGAGGCATTGTTTTTAATGATCCAGAACAAACGGATTGAGAAAGAAACCTTCTATAGCATTGATCTCTACAAAGCTGAAGGTAATGGAAACAGTAGCCATGCCACTACAACCAGCCTCTCCTCTTCTTAACTAATCTCACTGCCAAATATCCACCAGTACAGCATTGCCTTTTGCACATAACATTTATTCTACTGGATTGCAAAGGTGCCGTTGGGTTGGAAAGAAGAAACATTTTCCTTTACCTGCATGACAGCTGATTTATGCCCTCAATGTAGTAGCACACTCCACCATTCACACAATAGGATTTCACTGTTTCATTGCATTGTCTAGTATGTCCAGGCCCAGAAGGCAGAGTTGTGGTTACTGTAAGGAAAAGGAGAAGTGTTACCTCGTTATTTTACTATTTGATTTCTTAAGTATGAGAAATATAATATATAAATATATAAGAAATTCTATTTTCTTATAGTAATGCTGTTTAGGAAAACAGAAAACAATACTTTGGACCTTTTGTTCCTGATTTTTTTTTCTTTAGAGTCTTCTTGCAATCCATATTATTTTGAAAGTTCTTGTGATCTGTAATATTTTGGTAGAGAGTTCCTCATTTATAGCAGAGCAACACCACTTTGCAGTCTGTCCACAGTACTGGATTTTCCTTTGGGGTTTTGTTGTTGTTAAATAATTTGCAAGCTGCTATATTATTGTGATCTGGGCAGCTTTGTAACTATATTTTCCTTATTGAATGTCTGAATTTTAATACTTAAAGTTAAAGTGGGGGTACATTTTATCTTTTTGTGGTTGTTGTTTTAATAATAGAGTTGATCTTGTTTCTCTCCTGTGGGAAGGAGATATGTCCCAACTCCCCAGTTGGGGGTGAGTGGGTGAAAGGGCAAAATCCTTTAGTCACCATACCTCTACACTACACAGTCAGTAGGTGGCACTATCAAAATTATTTTGATATTTGCATTTTGACCTTGTAATCACCAAAGCAGCAACGGGCATGAGAACCTTGTCTCTCTTGCAGGGTTACAGGAGTAAATGCCAAGTGAGGCACCCCTTGGAGGATACATGGTGGCAGCTACCAAGCTTCTACCCCAAAGTGTGGGGTGGGTGGGTAAGGCCAGGTTGTGCAAACTCAGAAGACTTCTGGAACAGAAGACTTGGGTACTCAGCATTGCTACATATAGATTTAACTGTGATCACAATTTCTTGAACAGAAAGAGGTAAGAAGAGTTAGGGACTTGGTCCTGTGATAGTTGTGGTTATGGGCATCATGGTGTGTGTGTAAGCGTGCCTGTGTGTATGGGTGTGTGTCCAAATTTGCAAAATGGTGAGTATAGCATTACAATCAAAAGCTTTCCCCTTTTGTAACATTGTATGATGTCACCACAAGGGTTGGGGGTATCAATTGCAATGCTGCAACCTCCATTCTACAAATTTTGAACCCCCACGAAATACTGCAGGCTGTGACAATTTAATATATATATATATTTGTAATGATCTCACTGCCTTTTGATGAGAAACTTGTAAAGGAATTTAGAGACCTTGGGAAAGGAATGGAAGAGCCATTGGGGGGAGAATGAAGGAGTGAGCCATTAAGGAAGGACTTGCAGAAGTCATTACACAATGCAGAGATTGAAGCAAGCATGAGAAAGATATTCAAAATAATCTTGCTTTGATTTAATTTAGCAAAGGACAGAGAGAAATTTGGAGAGCGTTTCAAGATTCTGTTATCATGCCCTACAACAATAAAGAAGCATTCTTGGAATCCCTGTGGCATCCATTTCTTGACCTGACTTACCTGACCTACTTCAAATGCGAAAGATTTTCCAAGTTGCTCTCTGATAATTGTATGTACTACTGATCTTTCTTCATTTTATTACTCTTTCTATTTTTTAAAATAGATTTTTTTTTTAAATCTCAATGTCTCTAGTATGTTTGTTGACTTATTCTTTGCTTTATTGCTTGACTAGTTCAATTTCCTAAATTTTACTGTATTTCATCTGGTTCATATTAGTTTTTTATTTTATCATGCTGCTTCTTGGTGATGTTTTTAGATTTTTTTTAACCTCCTGAGTTATTTTATAGGACACCTAAAGAATCTATAATAAAGTTTTTGTTTTTTTTAAAGTCAACAAATAGAAGAAAGTAACAAGAAATTACTCTGTTACTGCATACAACACAAACATGCCTTATTCTATAACATTTGTCATCTTTCCCCTCAGACACTGTCCGCTGAACTTAAAGCTGCAAAATTGTAAGCTTTCTTCAGCCTCCAGATAATTTTTTATTGGCTTGTTCTGTCATTATTCCTGCTCACCAATGTTTGTTTTGAAACAGGGAAAATAGAAATCTCCAAGGAGCATAGCTTAGTGATAAGACTTATCCTTATCTCCAAGGAGCAGTATTTGCAATGCAGTCTACGTTGCTACTTCCTATCCTTACCCATTCTACTGCACCAGGAACTAAATCTTCTGTTTTCTACATGTGGCTTGGACATATTGCCAACTATTAAACCAGTAAACTGTATACTATAGGTGGTTTCATTTATTAAACCATTCCCAGGATTAAATAATATGTTTGTTTCTCATGCTGTCACACTCCAGTCTTATGCATATTTTCTCAGTACCAAATGTTTGGATATTTTGCATCCACATAGATCAATGGCTTTCATAATTCATCATTGTCATTTTAAAGAACTATATTATGTATAATTTATGAATTATTAAATATTCATTTTATTATTATCACCACCACCATCTAGAATCAAATCCTGATTAGAGAAGGGACTGAATCCTTGATTTATAATAATGCACAATACAACATTGCAAATCATGCAAAGTGCAAAACAGATTTACATTCTCCACTTTCAGAATATGTATATTATTTTCATAATAATGACTTCAGTATTTATCATGCAGAAATGTAAGCTTCAATTACAAAATAGCTTTATTCAATACATCATTTAGAAACCAATATTTACACTTAAGCCCTTAAAAATAGAGCTCTTTCAACAGGACAACCTATCACCCTGCAAAAATATTGGGATTTTATCCTTGGTCCTTGGTGTTTTCCAATATAACAATATATATTAGGGAAGGACTGTTGGTTATTTTTCATCACCTTTTCCACTTGTTGTATTTTGTAAATATGTTGTAGAGTGCCTAGAGTCACTTGGACGCTTGTGACAACTTATAGATTGAACAAATAAATATAGAGTTTCTAAAACTTAAGAAGGTGAAGGAATCAAAGAGGATACAAGAATCAACTGCAGCACAAAGGTCAAAGATGGGAGGACAATATCCAGTAATACAGTATATATATAAAACTGATGTTAGGAAGAGAGTCAGGCAAACAAAAGATAGCATATAAATATAAATATACATAGAGAGAAAGAGCTCCAACTGCAGAGACTCTGCAAAAGAAGATGATATAGAGGAAGGCTTAAGAAAACACAAAGTATGTTGAGAGAGGCAGAAGAACAGCAGACTTTCCCAGCACTGCTACCTGTCCTCTGCCTTTGGATGGGGGCTGGGAGGAAGGGCAGAAACTGTGTACTTTTGTTATCTGAACATAAGGTGCATCACACCGGAACGCTGCATAACACTGATACTAGAATGTTAATTTTGTTTGGCGCTACATGTCCCAAAATGAACATGACATTCAAATAATAAATTGATTGATAGTATGGATGAATAGGAGAAGAAACAGTGCAGAGTCACCCTGCTTGCATTCCTAGCAAGCCTATTGCTACCATCGTCTCCTGCTGCCTTGTTGTTAGCAATGCTTCTCAAGGCCCATTCAACCTCACTCTTCAGGATGTCTGGCTCTAACTCACTGACCACATTGTCAAAGCTATCCCCGATATTGTTATCCTTCCTATACAGGTCTTCTGTATATTCTTGCCACCTTTTCTTGATCTCTTCTTATTCTGTTAGGTCCTTGCCATCTTTGTTTTTGATCATACCTATTTTTGCCTGGAATTTACCTCCAATGTTGCTAATTTTCTGGAAGAGGTCTCTTGTCCTTCCTATTCTATTGTCTTCTTCCACTTCCGCGCATTGCTTGTTTAAAAATAATTCCTTTTCTCTTCTGGCTAACCTCTGGAATTTTGCATTTAATTGGGCATATCTCCCCCTATCACTGTTGCCTTTTGCTTTCCTTCTTTCTTGGGCTACTTCTAGTGTCTCAGCAGACAGCCATTTTGCCTTCTTGGTTTTCTCTTTCTTTGGGATGTATTTTGTTGCCGCCTCCTGAACAATGTTGCGAACTTCTGTCCATAGTTCTTCCGGGACCCTATCTACTAAGTCCAGGCCCTTGAATCTATTCTTCACCTCCATTGCATATCCCTTAGGAATATTAGTGAGCTCATATCTAGCTGATCTGTGGGTCTTCCCTAATCTCTTTAGTCTGATCCTAAATTGTGGAATAAGAAGTTCGTGATTGGAACTACCCTCAGCTCCGGGTCTTGTGGCAAGAATATACAGAAGACCTGTATAGGAAGGATAACAATATCGGGGATAGCTTTGACAATGTGGTCAGTGAGTTAGAGCCAGACATCCTGAAGAGTGAGGTTGAATGGGCCTTGAGAAGCATTGCTAACAACAAGGCAGCAGGAGACGATGGTATCCCAGCTGAATTGTTCAATTTTGCGAGATGACGCTGTAAAGGTAATACATGATATATGCCAGCAAATTTGGAAAACACAAGAATGGCCATCAGATTGGAAAAAATCAACTTATATCCCCATACCAAAAAAGGGAAACGCTAAAGAATGTTCAAACTATCAAACAGTGGCACTTATTTCACATGCCAGTAAGGTAATGCACAAGATCCTGCAAGGTAGACTTCAGCAATTCATGGAGCGAGAATTGCCAGATGTACAAGCTGGGTTTAGAAAAGGCAAAGGAACCAGGGACCAAATTGCTAATATCTGCTGTATAATGGAAAGAGCCAAGGAGTTTCAGAAAAACATCTATTTCTGTTTATTGACTATTCTAAAGCCTTTGACTGTGTGTTCTTAGTGGTATGGGGATACCAAGTCATCTTGTCTGCCTCCTGAGGAATCTGTATAACAACCAAGTAGCAACGGTAAGAACAGACCACGGAACAATGGACTAGTTTAAGATTGGGAAAGGAGTACGGCAGGGCTGTATCCTCTCACCCTACCTGTTCAACTTGTACACAGAACACATCATGCAACAAGCTGGGCTTGAGGAATCCAAGGCTGGAGTTAAAATCGCTGGAAGAAACATTAACAATCTCAGATATGCAGATGATACCACTTTGATGGTTGAAAGTGAAGAGGAACTGAGGAGCCTTATGATGAAGGTGAAAGAAGGAAGTGCAAAAGCTGGCCTCCAGCTAAATCTGAAAAAAACCAAGATTATGGCAACCAGCTTGATTGATAACTGGCAAATAGAGGGAGAAAACGTAGAGGCAGTGAAAGACTTTGTATTTCTAGGTGCAAAGATTACTGCAGATGCTGACTGCAGTCAGGAAATCAGAAGACGCTTAATCCTTGGGAGAAGAGCAATGACAAATCTCAATAAAATAGTTAAGAGCAGAGACATCACGCTGACAACAACGGTCTGCATAGTTAAAGCAATGGTATTCCCTATAGTAACATATGGCTGCGAGAGCTGGACCATAAGGAAGGCTGAGCGAAGGAAGATAGATGCTTTGGAACTGTGGTGCTGGAGGAAAATTCTGAGCGTGCCTTGGACTGCAAGAAGATCAAACCATCCATACTCCAGGAAATAAAGCCAGACTGCTCACTTGAGGGAATGATATTAAAGGCAAAACTGAAATACTTTGGCCACATAATGAGAAGACAGGACACCCTGGAGAAGATGCTGATGCTAGGGAGAGTGGAAGGCAAAAGGAAGAGGGGCCGACCAAGGGCAAGATGGATGGATGATATCCTAGAGGTGACAGACTCATCCCTGGGGGGAGCTGGGGGTGTTGACGACCAACAGGAAGCTCTGGCGTGGGCTGGTCCATGAAGTCACGAAGAGTCGGAAGCGACTGAACGAATAAGCAACAACAAAATTATAACTTACCACTCCTGACGGTGAGACTGCCTGTGGAAATGTCTGTTCCCAGCACATTTTCTGCTTCACAACTGTATTCCCCTGTATCTTCAACTTTCACTTTACTGAACTGAAGTCTAGATATTTTCCTGAAAGAAAGAAATAAGGCTTAGTTATTACACTACTTTAATAATAGCATTAGCTGGAGTTAATAATTTATTTATTTATTTTTATATTAAATTTATACACCAACCCTCTCACTATAAAAGCAACTCTGGGCAGCTTACAAATAGAGAATTATAGAACCATTATAAAAATACAAGAAATACAAGAAGGTAAAGGATTAAAACTAAAAGGCGGAGAGAGCATCTTCAAACCACCAACCAACCCCAGGGCTGCCTACCACTCTTGGATCCACAAGCTAGTTGGCAGAGCCAGGTCTTGATGCTCTTCCAGTAGGCCAACCTCACCTCAGGGGGCAAGATGTTCTACAGGGCAGGGGCAACAGCAGAAAAGGCTCTTCTCCTAGACCCCACCAGTCAAAATTCTTTAGCCAATGGGGTCTGTAACATGCCCTTCCTGCCGGACAGGTGGGACAGGTGGATGAGACAGTTCCTCAGGTAACCTGTTTAATTACCTTAGATAGCCATTTGCTGAGCTTAAATGTATTCTCTGGTGAAGATTTTTTGAGGAACATTGAAGGATTTTTCTACAAAGAGAAGGGGCTGTAACAAGTAGCAATAATATTCATGAATGGATTGGAAATGACCATCAGGAACAGAAGATGGGGAGAAGTATAAGAGAGAACTTTTTTCATAAAAGTCAGGAAGTAAAGCTACAAACTTTTTTTTATTCCAATATCTAATAATGGTTTATTGGGAACAAATGGGAGCAACTGAGTATAACTTTCTCAAGTACTTTCACCACCACCCTTCACAAGACTGATTGGTCAAAGGAGTGTAGTCTGATCACATGGATCATTGTAATCTGAGAACAGGTCTGCCAGTCACTAAATCCTATACTCCCTCTTTCAAACAAGGTATGCTAGGAAACACCCAAAGTAGTGATGGTGGTGAGGGTATGTACATTGTTTCTGGTGGGTGATATCTTCCTTTTCATCCACCATGCTGAGTTTCATGGAAGGTTACAGGAACTGTACATGTTGCACCTCAAGGAAGGTAAGCACATGCTATATCATCCCATTTTCGGGACTCCTATATCTGGGCTGCAAAAATGTGGGCAACCACTAGATAGCAGCAGAAATAGAGGGGTCTACTTTTTAGTTGCCCAGATATGGTAGCTCTGTTATTCTACTCTATATTTAAGGTTCATGTTGAAGGGCTATAAAGGTAGTCCTTGCTTACTGACTGCCTTGTTTAATGACCATTCAAAGTTATGATGGTGTTAAACAAAATAGTTCTGTGACCAATCCTCGCATTTATAACTGTTGTAGCATCCCATAGTCACGTGATTACTATTTGTGTGCTTCGCAACTGGCTTGTGACAAGCAGAGTTACTAAAGAAGGTAGAAGTAAAACAGTAAGTCATGGTCACGTGATGTTTTGCTTAACAACCACAGTGATTTGCTTAACAACCAAAGAGGAAGTGAGGTTGTAAGTCAATTGTGGTCACGTGATGTTTTGCTTTTGCAACTGCTTAGCAATCAAGTTGCCTGTCCCAATTTCAGTAGCTAAGTGAGGACTACCTGTATAGCCCTACTTTTTATCCATTTGCCTGAACTTCATAGAATTTCTGTTACCAAAATCTGTTTTGTTTTTGACCCTGTTAAGAACTTTTTCTAATGTGTGAAAAAGTGTGAAACTGTCTATGACTCATTAAAGCAGCCCTATCTCATCCTTGGACTACTGTAATGTGTTGTGCACTGAAGATCACCTGGATGCTGCAGTTGATGCGGAATGCAGTGGCTCATCTGTTAACCAGCACTTTACACTAAGAGCACATTATAACTGTGCTTCAGGCCCTGCACTGGCTCCCAATAGGCTTCTGGGTGCAATTTAAGGCGCTAATTATTATCTACAAAGCCCTACATGGCTCATCATCTAGATACCTACCAGACCACCTTCTCCTGTTACAGTTCACCAGGCCAATTCAGTCATCTCAGGAGAAACTATTGGTTCTACTCCACTCCCATGAAGTGAGGGAGGCTGAGGCACAGAGGCCCTGCTTTTCAATAGCCACTCCTACCCTTTGGAATAACTTTCCAGTTGAAATTAGTTTTGGCCCCACCTTGATTTCATTTAGGAAGATACTCAAAATTGTAGAGCATTTTTTGGACTGACTAGCACCACCCAGCCTGAATGAATAAATGCATGTGTGTGTCTCTTACCTTTGTTTCATTTTTAATTTTGTCTGGATGTTTTATGTATGTTTTTATCAATGTTAACTATGGATGTTTTAATTTTAGGCCGCATGGATGGTTTATCTGTACAACACTGTGAACTGCCAGAAGCATTACATGATTTGGCAGTATACTAGTTGAATAAATGAAACAACCAACAAATAAATTAAACTTTACTACTACTAAATAAATCCTGAAGAAAGAAGCATCTTTTCTGAAGATCTGAACAGGGCTTTAATGACCATTTAGACAGAAGGAAACACAAAGGAAAACATATTCAAAGCAATTTGGAAATTTTATTGCTTAAAGCACACCAATTTATTAATACTTGGAAGACAAGTAACCCAGTTTTTACGTTTCTACATGTTATTTGGCTAAATATCAAATTTGTCTGAGAATAGATCGGATTCCAACTTCCACTCCACATCGGTTCGTATTTTAACAAATGTGCAGTACTACAACACCACGCCCTAATTCAATTAAAACTTTCCAATTTGTTGCTTTATAGATGCTACCAAATGCACCCTCTCTCTCTCCTATATTATTCCTTCTCATTATAGAAGCATTAGCTCAGAATATGAGAAAGAATAAAAATATTCAATCTTAAGTATTCTGAAATAAATCTGTCAGCAGGTGACATGCTTTGTTCGCTTCAAAATCCTAACAGAAATAACTCAATTGCAAATGAAATTAAACAAATTTATGCGCTAGCAAGTTTAAAACTTAATTTTAATAAAGCCTCTCCAATGTAAATCAGAGAGCCAGTTTGGTATAGGCATCAGGCTAGAAACCAGGAGACCATGAGTTCTAGTCCCACCTTAGGCAGAAGGCCAGCTGGGTGACCTTAGGCCAGTCACACTCTCTCAGCCCTAGGAAGGAGGCAATGGCAAACCAATTCCAAAAAACCTTGCCAAGAAAACTGCAGGGACTTGTCCAGGCAGTTGCCAGGAGTCAACATGTACCCAAAGGAACCAAAAAAAAAACAGTTAACCAATCCTGATAAAGAAATATCTTCAAGAAGCTACAATACTGGACTTCAAGTCAGTCCTAGTAAATTTAGTTATGTAAGAGTGATATGACTGAGGAAGGCAATGGCAAACCTCCTCGCTCTATGGTCTGCCAAGAAAACATTGCGAAAGCAGCGTCCCCCCAAAGGGTCAGACATGACTCGGTGCTTGCACAGGGGACCTTTCACCTTTCACAAGAGTGATATAGGACTGTATATACAGTATGTATTACAAATGATTGGCATCAATTAAAGCATAATAATTATGATTGTATTTACACAAGATTAAAACAGAACTTAAATAATGGCAACAGCATTTCATTTTTGTAGCTTAATTGATTCAAAATAACTATTCTTCCTAAAATTATGTTATTATTTCACATACTCCAAGTTCCATTGCTTTCTGTCTGGTTTTGAATGTGGCAAAGAAATTTCTCTTCACTGTTATACAACAATGTTTTAAAAACAGGATTAGGTAAACATTATAAAACTTCTGAATACTTTCAAAAACAGCTGTGTTTAATGCTCACAGCTATGTAGTCTAGAAGGGATGCTATCTTTCTCCAGAGGAACCACTGATGAGAAGGATTTTCTAGCCAACTGCGCATTCACCTAATTCAAATCCAATTCAAATTTCAAATCCACATTTTACTTAACTATGGTCAATGTCAGGCAAGGTAAAAAGAAAAACACAGAAACAATGACCAAGTTCAGTTAAGACAGTATAACCTAAAAAAAATTGAAACCAGAGTAAGAAAGAAATTGAACAAAATGCAGTAAAACTACATAAAACATAATGTAAAGCAGAAATAGAATAAAATAAAAGAGAGAGGAGACTTCATAATATCATCACTCCAAGATTAGGACATCTTATGCTTTCTTATGGAAATTACTGCAGAGATGTTTCTTGCATTTCTGCTGAAATCAAGCTATATTGTGCTTATAGAATTCGCACAATGTATTTAGAAAGTTACATATTTTTAATTGGCTAAGGTTAGTCTGGCCATATTTGTTCTTGACAGAGTCGTGCTGATTTCTATCAATGGCCATCATTTACTGGATGCTTATATTCTGCTCTAGAACCTTTGCAGAGATCAGTGTCAGATATTATTCCTCTTTGGTTTCCTGGATCCCCCTTTTGCCATTTTTGAAAATAGAGAAAATATTTGCTTTCCTCCAGTCCTCTGTCATGCTACCTGTTCTCCAGGATTTCTCAAATATAGGATAAATTCAAAGGAAATAGGTGTTCCTGATTTTGAATATGAATCTCAAGTTTCAATTCCACCCCTTCATCCTTCTTGGTGGAAATGTATATTCTCTTTTCAGAAGAGAGTGAACTAGAAAGGGTTTAGTAGTTTGATATTTTCTTTATTACTCATTAGCATATTTTTGTCTTAACTGAACAGCTCATATGTTGATTTTTCTTTCTTTTTTTCCTTTTTATAACTTACTGTATCTGAATAAACCAATTTGTCAATGTCAGCACATCTTGAACCATATTTCCAATTCTGTGCTACCTGTCATACTCTTATATGGCCATTTGTCCCTCTTTCCACCTGCCATGTGTGTTCCTGGTTTGGTTTTCAGAACTTAACTTTTTCAATTCACGTTCCATGGGATTACAACCTTAGCATGATGGGAGGGCTCAGTAACACAAATTATCTTGAGAGCCATGCTGTTGGGAATGCGAGCTCTTGATCATTCTTGCTAGTAAGGTCAAAAGGGTAGAGTAAACCTGAGTTGGGGTAATGTGAGGTAGGGCTCTCCAGATGCAGGGGAAGTCAACCCACTTAGGCAAAGGCATTCTAACATGTAACTCCAAAGAAGGCAGTGGTAAGTTGCTTCTGTATTCTTGCCAAGAAAACTATACAGACATGCCTTAAATATTTAAATAGACAAGTTAGGGAGCCAGACTCCCAAGCTGGCAGTCACTCTTCTAGTTATTGGGAAATTTTCATGAATTGCTCTGGAAGTGATCACATGTCCAGACCAAAGCCACAAAGAAATGTTACCATGACAGTATTGAAAGAGGACTCCCTCATTTTACAAGGTCTTATATAACTGGAAATAGAATATGAGAACCATAAACCAAGGAAACTTTAAATTATCAAAGAAAAGTAAAGCACATTAAATTAAATTAGATTGTTTAGGAATAAGTGAACTGAGGACTTCGATGGGCTTTTTGAAATCAAATGGTTTAGGTCATAAAACCATATTTAAAAAAGGATTGGCAATGATAGTAAAAAGACAATGAAAAAAGGCAATGCTAAGTATGCATATTGCTGTGACACATGAAACAACATCTAATTATCAGATTTATTCATGGAACTACACAAATTGCAAGAGTAAAAGACACTGAGGATTTCTATGGCAAATTGCAAGAGGTGAATGCAACACATAGAAAGAATATACTACTATGAAGGAGTGGTCAGAATGCCAAACTTGGATAAATGCAACTCTGGGCCATTGGGTAAAAATGCAACAATGTAAAGTTAGGTTAATGGAGCTTTCCAAAATGAATTTTTTTGGTCTTGCCAGCCCTGCTTCAAGCTACAAGCCACCAAGATTTGTGTGCCAGCAAGATTTGACAATCAATATATAAAATCAGTGTAAGGAACACATTCAGGATGCTTAATATATAAAAGAGAACCCAAGGAACAAGAGGAAGAGAGAAAATACACTGTCAAAACCAAAAAAACTATTCCCATAATTTCAAAAAGAAAAAGAAAAAAGAAAAGAAAGATCAAAGCAGGTTTCAAAACAAGAAATCATGGTAGCTATAGAAAGATGGAGAATTGAGCAGTAAGGATTTAACCTAACCTAACCTAACCTAACGACTCTGGGCTGCTCTCAATATAACAAAGAAAATAAAATACAGTACAATTCATTCCAGAGGGTAGGTGCCAAAAGATGACATTGTTTAATGGAAGGGACCTGAAGTGTGCCAATCCTGTCAATTTATATTGGCCCAGCAGACACCATGGAAGATAGACGGTCCCTCAAACAAACCTAAAAGAAGAACATATGATAACTAAATGCAAACTTCTGTATCAAGCACAGAAGGACAAGGACAGATACCTCAATCAAGAGTCCCTCTGGTGGGAGGAGATGAGTGGTGACAAATGTGATAAACAAATAAATAAATAAAAATGTCAAGAAAATACAGGAAATTGACAACGAAAGGGTTATATTGAAGGATATTTTTGAACAGTGGACACCAAAGTTAATTTTAAGAGTTTCTGCCTCTATAGACAGACTGTATGTTAAAGATGTTATGGAACACGTTTTACTGGACAAGACTGAGACTGATCTGAAAGTGGATTTAAAAATGGCAAGCTACAAGAATGATATGGAAAAAGATGCTACACTGGACATACAAAAGAAACAGCTGATGTCTTAATAATTAAAAGGGATAAACAAGAGAGTGGCCTGGATAATCTTCCAGTATTGGATTTACAAAAGAGGCTTGTTAAAGCTTTGAAGAATTTTGTGAGAAGGGACAAAAAAAATGAAAAGAAATCGAGTTTTAGGACATTATCTGAAGGGACTAAAGATCAATATTGTTAAAAATAAAAGGAAGGAAAATAAAGTTAGTTTATTTGAACAAGGTTAAAATAGGTATGTTGTTATTATGTTCACCCTTAATGAACTTTTGCTGATTAGGACTGAAATGATGAGGTTTTAAGGATTTGTTTATAGATAAGAGGTGGGATATGGGAAGAACAGATCATTTGCTGTACTTTAAGAGAAGGTGATAAGTTACTAAAATTGTTTGTACTTGTTGTGATGAAGGGGGAAAGTCATTTCTTTATATATTTCTTTTCTTTTTCTTTACTGTATTCTTTTTTATTTCTTTTCCATTTTTTCTCTATTTTCTTTTTCTTTTCTGCACTTTCTATTTTTTCTTTTTATTCTTTTCTTTTTTAGTTTATATTAGTTTTTTTATCATTGCAGTTGTAATTTTTAACACAATTACTATGAAAAAAGGAAAATAACAACAAAAGGAAAATGAGATTTTTTAAAAAGAGGATTGGAGAAATCACAAGACAACTAACACCTTAAGGTGGCAGTAATCAAAACTAATCATTGGCAAGATCTAATAGAGAGAAATGAGGGTAAACGAAGATAGAAATACTATACTAAAATCCTTTAAAATGGGATTATAGAATAACAGAAGCATTTGTAAAGAGGCTACATTGACCAAGTCCATTAGAAACAAGGTACTACAGGCAACAACAGCTATCTAATAGTAAAGCAGCAGGTGCAGAGGAAATATTCATTGAACACTGAAAGGTTTAAAGCTGAAGGAGAAGAGGCAGTTCAAGTGCTTTATCAACAAATATGGAACATATGAACTATGTGGCTTAGAGATTGGAACAGATTGTGGTCTATATACTTATAGTGAAGGAAGGAAATGTGGAAAATATGCAAATTACCAAATCATTGCACAAATTCCTCACAAAAGTAAACATTTGTTTAAGGTCTTAAAAGTAATAGAACTATATTCATGAAAACAGAAATGCAAAATTCAGAAACAGCTGAGAGACACAAAATTAGATAGCAAATATAAGATGGACACTGGAGAGAACATCAAGAGGAGAATCATCCTTGATTTTTTTTTATTACGCAGCCTTTGGTGATGTTCAACATACTAGAATGTGGAATATATTGAGGTTCATGACAGTGGCTGAACACCTGACTATTCTTTTAAGGATGACACCTAACACACTAACTGCTTTGGTTTCCATCTTTTCTCACTGGAACTGTTTTTAATTCTGCTTTTACTATCTCCTGTTTTAGAAACTCTCACCCATCTTAGTCTCCTCTTCTCTATTAGCTTGTCTTGCCATGTCATCCTTATACTCACTCTGAGTTTATTCAAAACCTGCTACTTGAAGGCCAAGGTTAACTCTACCTTCAAGTGCAGCAGCAATGAGAAAGGCATTGGGAGCAATCTATTACCTATGCTGATTTGGAGCAGGGGAAAAGAGGAAGGCAGAAAGGCAATAAGAAATAGAATATTTGAACTCTGATTAGCAATCCTATGAGTGAAAATCATCTCTTTTAAGGACACAATATTAATATTTCCACAGCTGTTTATAAATGAATCCCCTCAGAAATTAAAATAAGTTGAACAGCATTTCAGTATGGAAATTTTTAAATTCATGTAAAAGAGTTGAATAATCACTGAAATCAAGTGTTCCTAGATTTTACCAGCTTTTATTTTAATAACAATATTGATGAAAACAATTAAACAAGCCTTTTTTGTCCATAATCAAATATCATTTAAATGAAGAGATAAAAATCCCAATGTTGAATAGAAAGGATCTCATTTGCATCTCAGCTTTGGTCCAGAGAGCTCATAGCAGCATACATATCTCCCCCCACCAGAAATCCTTCCTCAATTACAACCCCTGCACTAATTGTCCCTCCTTATAGATGGACTTAAAAACAGATGAAAGCTTAGAAAATCACCAAATCTCAGAAGATTTCAGTTTTTTCTTGTGAGGTTTAAGATGATAACAGTGACATCTCATGAAGTTTAGAAGTCTCATGAGATGTTAGTCTTTGAAAAAAATAATAGTAATTTGGAGGGTCTTGAAGATACCTTCTGGAGCAGTCATGGTGCCTATGGGCAACCTATTATCCATCCCTGGCTTATATGACAAAAGCTTTTGATGATGAAGCCATGGTTCGCATTAAGGAAAAGGGTGGAAACTGTGGATACAGAGCATCTAAACTGAATAATCTGACATTTTGGAGCACTGCAAAATGGCAAATATTGAGACATTATTTAAATTTCTCCCAAAAATGCCAGGATGGGGAGAACAGGAAGCAAAAGTATGTGACAGGTCTATCCTCTAATCACAAGGGACCCTCCTTCAGAAACTTTCCAATCATGTAAGAAGTCCTTTCCCTACAAGAAAAGTGCTGAAAAGACCCTGAATATCAATTGCAATGCATTTATTAATTCCAAATTGCTGTAGGAAATCACTGGAGATTTTATGATCCAGATCCAAATCAAAACATATGTTTAAATAATGCTCTTTGTAGAAAAAGGCCCTTTAATTCTGTCCAAAACTATCCAAAACCCTACTCAATTTTTTAAAACATTTTTGCTGGTTTCAGATCCATCTAAAAGATAACTATGTATATATTTTTATCTATATACGGAGATAAGCCACAAAATTACAGCTTTCTTTCTTTCTTAAAAAAAGGAAAGTTCAGAAAGCTTAACTCCAAAACCATCCACATTATTTTCTGAAACTGGACATTTTAATTCCTTCTGAAATGTCTATTATCCCAGCAGGTTTCATCCTCTTCTGTTGATTTAAAAAAATTAGTAAGTTAAAGCAATTTGACGTTTTTCCATTGGAAGCACAAAACCCACTTTGGGCCAAACTCCATATTAAATCTGGCATCTTGAACCATATTCAATGCAATCTTATCCCATCTAATTTGACTCATGAACTCACTTGAGCTGCAGTCAAAACACTGACTTCATGAAACAAAGTACTGTGCAATGTATGGACATCCATGGAACACCCTCCACTCTAGGCCTGATCTGGTGTTAGGAAGCCTGCTGGCCTTGTTTCTTGATAACTTTTGCTAACATACAATGGCCTTGCTGTGATTTGAGAAGCCAGGTGCTCAGCATCAATAGAGAATTCCATGTCCATGTTCCACATTGGTATCCATCAGAACATTATGAGGAATTTAATTCTTTGGCATTATGTACCAAGAAAGAATAGTAAATACCATTAAAAAGGGAGAGGGCACCTCCCTTCAATGGATCTCCAAGAAAGCACCCCTTCAAAATAAAAACAGGAAGCAAAATGGCCCCTGGTTCTAAGCCACACTGCTTGCTCCAAATGACCTAAGTCACTTCTAGGCCTGATACCACTTGAGGCCATCTGGCTCCACCTCCACCACACCAAGAGTTAAGGTAGAGCACATTGACTCTCCCATCCAGAGGACCCATTGAGGAGCAGCATGCCAGCTTTGCTCACTCCTAATGCTAATAAATAATTGGTCATCTGCCTTTTCTTTTAACTGAATATGACTAAACAAAGTATTTTTTTTCACATTACAGCAAAAATAGTTACGCTTTCTTGCTTTAGAACAGTACTTCCCAACCTCAGCAATTGTAAGCTGTGTGGACTTCAACTCCCAGAATTCTCTAGAATTCTGCTCTAGATGGTCTATGAAAAGAAATCGTTGGGTTTCCCATTTTGCAGCACAAGTCTTAGCTTAGAACAGGCTTCCCCAACCTGGTGCCCTCCAGTCAATATCTGAAGGGCACCAGGTTGGAGAAGGCTGGCTGAGATAAATGTCTCTTTCCTTTGAGTCCAGCCTGCACCTTGAAACACTGAAGTTAATAACAAGTCCTCTGAGAATATTATGAACAGATCTCACTCACAAACAAGAACCAAAGCTATTTAGGTCTAAATATTATAAGCATTGCTTTATTTAGAAATTAACTATTCCTAATCAGTCATTCTTATGACAATTATACCAATAACGGATTAAGAATGCTTAGCTATGATAACACATTTTTTTACATTTTTAGGATGAAAAAAGCACCTGTTTTTACTTACTTTCCATTCCCATATTTTATTCTGATATCTTTGCTCTTTTTCATTTCTATGCCATCTTTGAACCATTTGTAGGATGGCTGGGGATTTCCAGCACTTGCCTCACATTTCAAAGAAACCTTTGCTCCAACTTCTACATTTAGGCTCTTTAGTTTCTTGAGTTTGGGAGGGACAGCTGTGAATAGAAACAGAAAGAGACAAAGTCAGTTTAATCAAGCCACCACCCCTCTTCAGTTCTGCCCGCTCTGAGGAAACCACAGCCGAAGCCCCGTTAGCTTGATTTTTTCAGAACCTTCGATTTCAAGGCTTTGTGGTTGCATGAAGCCAGTCGTGAAGAGCTGATTTCTTGTTTATCCACTGTTCCCCACTTCCACCTATCATTGTTAAAAACCTTAAAGCAGAGGAGAGCAGATACTTTTGCATATTGAGCTTTTGGTCTTTGGCATCAAAAGCAGCTTTGGTTTCCCTTTCAGCACCAGATCCCTCCATTCTTCCTGCTGATGCACATTTTCCTTCCACCATCTCCCCACTTGTCCCTTTGCATAAGAGAAACAAATGTGCATCTACATGAGAAGCAAACAGACAATACAAACGCTGGCAAGGCTTTATCGGAAGACGCATTAGTTCCTGTTCTGATGCTGCTTTCACTAACTCACCCGCGACATTCCCTCTCTTACCTCTGCTGCTGTTGGCAGCCATGCTGTTGATTCCACAGCCTGTGCTGATCTGAACGGTAGCATTTGGCTACAAGAAGGGAAGAGGAGAGGAGGAGGACTTTTTTCTTTTCAGTTCAGCCACAATCACTGCAGATTTTTTTTTTTAATGCTCATGTGCCTGCCTTTTTGTTCTGGGAATGTACTGTGCACTGGCTTCTCTGCGGCCAAATGGGAATACAAAAAAACACATCTCCACAGAGAAAACAATGCAGAATAAGAAGGTCATTCAGCCTTTCAGAATGACAGTCTACTCTGCCAAACAGTAATAGCAAAGACTCAAAAGGAAAGTCTCTCTGTGATAGAGGATAAGCAGGGCAGAGACAGAGAGACAAGAATCTGGGCCACTAACCAAGCCATCCCAGTTGTCGGGATGCTCCATCTCTGCTACTCCATCTCTGACCTCTTTTGGATGATTTAGTACCCAGAGGAATTTAACCCATTACATGCCACCAACAAAGAGCCAACACTGTGATAACAGCAAATGCTCAGTGCCTGTGGCCTAGCCACATCATGATATCCAGCTCAGCAACCTTCCCATTATATCCAGTGAGACCTCTTTTCTTGGAGTACTCTACAGGGCAATAACAACAACAACAACAGCTGAAAATCTAACAATTAATTACAAGTGCACTCTTTTCAGGAATTATTGTAGCATGAATGTACACATTCTACATCACCAAGCAATGGTCCTCCTAAATACTATATATTTAATTAAGTAATTAAAATAATTATAGTGTGTCCAGAACATTTTGTGGGAAGTTATATCTACAAAGACATTTTGATAATCCTACTCCTTTAAGAAAGAAGGGTGAACTTGGGAAGCAAATTACTGATATTTAGCAAGGAAACTTAAATCACTGTTTTCCTTTCTGATTTCCTTTCTGATTTCTGATTCCTCAACTTCAAGATGTTATTGTTGGTAAAAGCTATCATATTTTTTTTTAAAAAGGACAAACATATGGCTTGTCAGATTCTTGCAACTGATATTATGGCTTTTCCTTAAATTAACCAGTTTTCTGTGCCAAATTATTTTAATGTATATTTTCCCCACTCTACTTGAAAAGAAAGGTGTCTTCCCAGGATTTTTCTCAGAGTTCTTCATTATTTATTTATTGTGATGGACAATAAGGCTAATTCTGAATATTTTGAAGAAGGCAAAATAGTGACCAGAATACAAACACAATTACTTTTATTTCACTTGCAACAACCCCACAAAAATAACAGTGGAAGCACAGATATAAAACAACCCACAAGAAAAGAAAAAGATGGGCTCCTGTCATTCTTAATAGTATTAATGCTGAAAAAATGCACTACCACTGGTGAACTTGATTAGAAGAATTTCCTAATTCTTTGCCCTTCTGGGTCCTATGTGCCCACATGAAACTGAATCTATTTTGTCCACACTTAAAAGAATCAGGAAAATTTGCTGGTGAGCAGAAGAACGTCTGTTCTCTCACATATGAACACCGTATAAAAAGGAAGCTACAACTGCTCGATTTAAAGATGATCTAGCAAGTCCAATTCCCATGACCATTTCCACGTTGGAAAATTTACTAGAAACAATTCTTTGTTTGAAAATGGTGCATGGAAATACATATTTATGAATAATCCCTATATAACAAAATACCATATATTGACATCTATTAAAAATGGTTTTACAGCAGTATTTGGAGGAGGAGGAGGAGGAGGAGGAGGAGGAGACAACTTAATGCAACCAGTTTGATTTACAGAACTAGGATGCAACTGTATTTAAAATGGGAAAAGGGTTGGAAGAATTTGTCTTTCTAGCCAGCTTCCAATATGCTTAATATCACCTGGACTGTTACAGTTCTTTTTTAAAAATCACTATAAACTTGTCAAATGTGTCAGTCATATTTTTCTATGCTGCAACTTTGAATGAGTAAAGACCACAAGCTTTTTTTCTAATCTCAGTAAAAATACGGATAATTGGGGAGATAACAGCAGTCTCAGCTATTCAAAAAGAGAGGCCCAGTCTGAGCCACAGAGGTAACCTGGGCCTCCAATAACTATGATGAATACAGGAGCAGTGTGATTTTTCCTTTTCTTTAAAGGATGTGCAGCTAAGGTAGACAATTCATGGACCTGAAACCTGCTCGCTCATAACGCCTCTACCAGGACTAGAGATTGTTGTTCTATAAATGCATCTCAACTGCCCAAGGCTCCCAAGCAAGTATCTTCCTCCACAATGGAGAAGCCTAGAGTTTATACCTTGGGAACAGAAGGGAAGGGAGTATGAGAGAGTGCATGCGTGCATGCGCACACAAGTGGTATCTTTGTACTACAGCAGTGAGTCAACTTTTATGGCAAGGATTCATTCTACTTTTATTAATCATTTCAAAGCAAAAAAAGGACAAATAAGAAAAGAATAAGGAAGAAAGGAAGAAAGAAAATACTAATAAACAAGAAATTTACAAACTTCATCAACTGAAGAAAAATGAATATATTAGATAAGAGTCCAGTATAGTATTAGTTTGGTTTTACATAGCTAAATCTTTTACATATTAAAAACTGCAGATTATTAAAACAAATTAGTATACAAGTATCAACAACAGTAATCAGTGTGAAACAAAATAGGAAGTTACAATAATTTCTGTCTAGTCATTCAGGATTTAACTATTTAAACTTTATGTCGAGAGAAACCCAAACTTTAGGTGTAGTATAAGCCCATGTATGACATTATAGTCCAAAAATGGTTTCATGTTAAGTTAAATTCTGAGCCAGTTTTGCTTTTTCAATACATTATTTTACATATCAAGATGTACTCCCACAACTTAATTTGCTATTCTTTTACAAAGGGAATGTGCATACTTTCCAATGAAAAGCATAAAGTGATCTTGTAGCAGTTACCACTGACAAGGCTAATTCAATATACGTTGTAAGTTTACTGATATTTAATAGAAAGATGGCAGGTTGGAAAGGAAATTCAACTTTCAGAATTTGTTTCATTCTGTTATAAATCATTTTCCAGAATTGTTGAGCTTTACAGTATTGCAACTAAATACAGCAATGTTACACTCAGACTCTCCTGGTTCAGAAAGAGAGGAATGTAAAATAATTAATTCCTTCTGGATTTCCTGAGAGACTATTGGACTTTAATTCCAGTAGAAATTTAGGAGAAACTGTGATGGAATGTGTCTACAAAAGAGGAGGTGATGTAATGAACTACTGTAACACAGCAGGTTCTCAGGAAGGAGGCAGCACATTTGAAGGAGAGGGGAGAAACAAGAGACAACACAGTCTGGAATTGGACCATGGGAAGAGGAAAAGATTCAGATTAGCCACTCCCTAGAGTCCCCCAAAGTATATCCATTAGGTTAGAGCAGTACAGGTTTAGTCTGGCAAGATTCTGTCTATACAGTGTAAGCAAATAAAGAACTGAACCAGGCTGGATTGCTTCTATGTCATTCTTGGGCTAGGCCTAACAGAAACAAAGAACAGCAGCATACAACATTCGGCTTGGCCGATATCCCCTCAAAATTTTAGAGGGACTGGGTTAACGATCTTCATTGTTCAATAGAGAAGATGTCTATAAATTTGAGAAAGACTTCTGGTGTTAATGGATTACTAACTAATAAAAAGCTTATTAGTTTTTAACTCCTACTGTATTAGAAGCATATGGTGAAGCTATTACCCCCTATTTTTCCTGGGACTTATACTATGCTCTTTCCCAAGTTGTAAAACGACCCTGTACATATTCCTTTTATTGGCCTGCTCCTTTCATAATTTCAGGTGCTAAGATTTGAACTATCACATTGGTTCATAATTTATAGCTTGTATTTTCCATTACTGTACACTCAGCTCAAGGTACACTGATATGGAATTGTCAGGAATTTGTGTTTATTTATTTATGTAATTGACCTACTAGCATTAATAGAAAATAAATTGAACCTAGCAGCATTGATTTCTTAAACAGCATATTGCCAATGTTTTTCATATGGGTTCTTGGGGTTTAGGAGACAAATAGCAACATAAACCTGCCAAATCCCACCCTGGGATCTCTGTGCTCCACTCCCGTTATCTGAGTTCCGGAATGTCCAGATGGCTGTTTTCCCAAGTCAATCTGTTCCATGCTGAAAGGCAGTAATGATGCTATTCTAGTCCCCCTCCCTGGAATCTGAAGGAGCCACAACTAGAAATCCCTGTTCCACAGAACTACACTTATAAATAAATGGTTCATTTTTTTTCCTTTTAAGCAGTTCTGGAATATGTTGCACTAGTACAAACCAAACAATGAAGTAATAAAGGATAAAGGGTTTCTATTTTTAATAAAGGCAACAAAGGAAGGGCTTGAGGAGGTAGGTTAGCTGCTACAAGTTACATAAATTTGAGATCTGCATACCAAAGCTAGCAATCATTAATCTGACCAAAAGGGCTATAGAGATGCAGAATGAGAGCAGATGTAAAACTTCCAAAAACCAACCAAGCCAGCACTGGGAAAAAAAAATAGTACTGTAAACCCCCTTCATCTACCTATAGTTTCCCTACCAACTTTAGAGTTACAATGTACTTGCCAGCAGGACAATGCAGGGTGATCTGAGATCAGTACTGGTCAATAACCAGTAGATAATAGTTAATAGTTAAAGTGATGCCTAGTCCCAAGTGACCACTAATGGTGTAATCTTCTTTCTTAAATGTGTTCGTCATGGATGGTCATCCTCTTGACCTGATCAGTTTGGACTTAGATTTTCCCCTTGATCATTAGCAATTTTGAAAAGACATTTTACTAGAGCTAGTATATAGGTTATGGTTATTTGTAAATTACATCTTCTGCATTGCATGCCAAAAGTCTATTTTTAACTTGTTTCTTTAATCTAAATGTTTGGTTTGGTATTCTTTAAATTAGAGCAAATCAGATAAATTATTAAACCATTTTTTTTAGTTATTCTCTAAGATTTTCACGATATGGATTATAACTACCCTCTGAGAATGCTAGATTTAATTTTCCATATTCACTGGGAGTTTATTTAAGCTTCTTAAACATACATACAGTATATAACCATCATGCTATTCCATTTTGGAATCACCAACATTATATAGTTGGAGTAAGGAATTTCATAATTGACTTCTTCTTTGGGTTCAGTGTAAGATCTATTGTTTAACCCCACTGAACTCTTAACAGGTATATAGATATTTATTAGTTTGTACAGCTGTACTCAGTCCTGCCAAATACAAGTGGTAAGTACTGGGCCATACCCATAATTTTGATCTGTTAACTCACAAAACATAATGAGAAAACTTTAATTGGAAAATTGCTTGCAAATCCTTTTGGGATCAAGTTAAGGCTCAGTAATATTACTGGAGCTCAACTTGGCTCTTTTGAAATTGTTTTCAAACCCTTTAAAGAACATTAAAAATACTTCAGAATGTGTTACTCAACTAAACTATTTGTTTTCAAGGTATTTTGATCCTGACGTTTTTCCTGCCTCCGAAATTCCCTATTTTTAAGCTGAATTCTTGTCTGATGTTTTTGAGAGGATTTAAAATGTATATTAATTACTTACTCAACCTTTGAAATAATGAGTGTTTATATGAGTGTTTATTTACTAGCTTAATTGGACGTCTGAAGACTGGTTACAATAACTTTACTGTTGGATATATAGTTACAGAGCTTGATCATTAACTTAGGTTATTTGGGTTTGTCCTAGTTTGATTACATTTGGTTTGAAATTCACAAGATTGTCAATATGACAGCCTACAGAGACTGCTTCTTGTCAAAAACAGACATGTTGTTCTTGGCTAAATCACCAGCATTTGAAATTCGTCAACAAGTCAAAAGATATACTTTGTACACAGAGGACAGGCAAAGGAATTATTACACAAAAATAGGAAAATAAATCTATATCTGAACCACAGTAGATTGCTAATACATGTTCTGAGTCAATATCTGAACTAGTTTTTTTTTTTAAAAGAGGCAAGAAAAAAGGTTTTTAATCAATTTGGGTCAATTTATGGAATTGTGCTACCTATGTCATAGACCCTGTATAGGGTCTACCATGTGGGCAGCACGATTCCATAAATTTTCAGGGCTTGTTTTTTCCTTTTCTTTTTTTAAATCATGTGTTGTTTATTCGTTTAGTCGCTTCCAACTCTTCGTGACTTCATGGACCAGCCCACGCCAGAGCTTCCTGTCGGTCGTCAACACCCCCAGCTCCCCCAGGGACGAGTCCATCACCTCTAGAATATCATCCATCCACCTTGCCCTTGGTTGGCGCCTCTTCCTTTTGCCCTCCACTCTCCCTAGCATCAGCATCTTCTCCAGGGTGTCCTGTCTAAATCATATGTGGTGTTTTTAGTTGCTAACCTGCAATTTAAAGCATATGATGTGATACCTGAAAATGATAAAAGTCAACAATATTAGTTTTTGTTTTGCTATTCATCCTGCATTGTTGTTAGTATTATTATTTTTATTTTGTTTGTGGGTTAAAGCAAAATAGAAAAGGAAGGAAAATAATATCAGGCTACAGTTGATCTGAGGGGTCCAGAGCATAGCTTTGCAATAGGCAAGGTGAGAGCTACGAGGTCCGGGCAGTGATCTCTATGCCAAGGGAAAAAGGGACATGCATGGGCATACCTGTCAGCACAAGTGGAACCCTCCCTTGTATAAGGATGTCCAAGTCCAGCTCAGGGAAACCCCCTTTTCCTCAGGAATATGTGATTTTTTGTGAGAAAATGGTTGAGGCTCATCACAGCAATGAATACAGGCTTCTTTTTATCCGCTCCTTCCTGGGCAATCAACTATCCAGAATGTCTGCAAAGGAATTCTGTTCAGACAGGCTTAAGCCCAATAATAATAATAACCTGCTATATAACTATGGAAGACACATCCTAGCTTCCTTTGGCTCAAGGGTCACACCAGCCTTTCCCCACAAAAATGGACCATGCCCCTTTTAAAAAATTATTTTTTAAGATTTATTTCCTCAACGTACATTCAGGACAACATCTCTATCCACAAATCAATCAGTACTTTAGTACTAGTAGCAGTAATCACAATCCTCATCTGCAGCTTATTTTATCTTCACTAGAGGGGGCTATGGCACTGAGATTCACTGCTGAGGGGGAAAATAACCACCTGTTTTCTTAGCACAGAGAACAGAAAGAGAATATAGTCAAAACAGAACACTCTGCTTGGGAACTGCAAGAGAAGGGAAGCAATTTCAAAAGCAGAGCAAGTAAACAAAAGGGGAAAGGAAGGAAGGAAGGTGCAGAGTAGGGATGAGGAAGGGAAGAATGGAAAGGGAAGAGGAGGGCTGAGCAGAGCATATGTAACCATGGGAACATGGAGGAGCAATGGATGGAAAGGTAGGAAAGGGGAGAGGGCAGATAGGGTGGGGGAGCAGGCAGTAGGATAAGGAGGAAGGGAAGAGAAAAGTAGCCAAGAGACCTGGAGGGAAGCAGGAGAACAGGAGAGAAGAGCACGGGCCATGAGAGCACAGCAGAAAGGGAAGGGAAGGCATGACACAGAGCAGCCCAGCGCAAGGGGGAGGAACCAGGTGGTGAAGTCTATCCAGAAGACTTCCAGAGTCCACCTTAGACATCCCCTGACAGGCAGCATGCAACCCATAGGTTACACTAAAGAGAGGTGAAATAGGTTGGCTGTTCACTTCAGGAAGGAAGGAGAAATGGCAGTCCTCTCCCAAAGACCCAACTTGACATTTTACAAAGTAGTGCCCAAGAAGGCTGCTTGCTAACTCTGTAGCTGGCACAACCCAGCAAAGTCATCTTGTTCTGTTTGGTTTTTTGTTTGTTTCTGAACCTAACCTTAACCTTATCATCATTTTGTTCATACCATTTCTGCAGCATCTCTGAAGCTCCCAGTAAATTTTTGCACTCATAATTTGACTGAAACTCACTCTTGCCCTGCTACTTCTAGGTCTCTATAGTCAACCCCTGAGCTTCTCAATGGGTACCTGAAACCTCATGTCCCCATAATCTTGTCACCAATCCAAAACCTGTGATGAGATGGCCAGAGCCACTCTGAATTCATGACAGACTCCTAATTACAGAATACAATAATGGCCCTCACCCCCACACTCCTCTTTCCAGGAAGGCACTTTATGGCAACTGCACTAAAAGTGGGTGTTCGTTTGTTTTAGAAAAACTTCCCTCTTTTTTTATAATTGCTATGATATTTATGGTCAACAGAATTTCAGAAAAAAAAAGATCGGGATTTTAGCTTGACAGTTCTTGAAAAGGATAGGTGAGTTAGACCTGTCCATTCCATTTCATGAGCATTTCTTTTGCATTGCCTTAATTCACCCTGTTGTCTAAATAGAATTTCAGAAGAAACTTCCTAACAGTAAGAACAGTTTGGCAGTAGAACCAATTACCCAGCACTACAGTGGGCTCCACTTCATTGGATGCACTCAGGATGCTTTAATTTGGATAGCTGCACTCAGCAGAGGGCTGGACTTGACAGCCTAAATGCCCCCTTTTGACTCTGCATATTTCTGTGGCACTTAAAGTCCTGGGTGGCTGCAAAGGCTAGAGTGGGAGATTCATTCAAAGCTCTTGCCATCTGATTCACTACAATAGGGAGCACTGAAACAATGCATTACAATTGTCACTATCATTCACTACAACTGTCATTGAACTTGATCTGCAACAGTGATACTGTCAGAAGACAAATGTGAAGGGAGATATATGTGGATTAATGGTTTATGTTGAAGCAAAAAGTCTCCTGTAGCCTTTAAATTTGTCCTTAGGAAACTGATTGTCCTACTTGGTATAAGACTAATTTTTTCTTTAATGTTGACGTGTAGGTGAAGAAAGCAGTGTTTATTGAATAATAAGATGTATGTTTGCTTTCAAGAACTAGCTGAACATGTAGGATACATTGTTATGCCCAGGAGATGGTGTACAATCACTACTCTAAGGGGGATATCTAAATCAGGCAACCACTTCCTAAGCAGGCAAGGGGTGGGGCAAACTAAGTATGTGGAGGGAGAGAGAGTGGGACCAAAGCATTCAGTGGCGGGAGCATCCTTCCTCCCACTCAGCTCACCGAAGTGGTGGGGGACAATGCTCAGCCTGTGCTTGGTCCTGTGCCAGGTGCTTTCTGCAGGGCTCTCTACCAGATCCCACTGACAGCTAAGCAAAAAAGCACTTCATTCTAGAAAACTGTTCCTCACAAACCAAACCAAACTGGCTGGATAACAAAACCCTGATTTAGTAAATACTAGAGGGGCGATTATCATCTGGAATGGTAGCATGAAAAAGAGTGTTATCTCCCAAACTGAACCCTTAGGTACTAATATAATAAAGGGTGGCTGCTGAAGGGTAGGCTCTTTATGGGAGCCGTAAGCAAATTTGGAATGTAAGAATAAATCTTGGCTTTCAGAAGTTATCAATATCCCTCAAATCAAGGACAAAATGCCTCCCATCACAGAATCAAAAACATGGAAGCAGTCATTTAAACTATCATGTCTAACCATCCTGATCAGAGAAGGAATCCAAACTAAAGCACCCAGACAGATGGTTGTCTAGCTTCCGCTTGAACATAACCAAAGAAGTGGAATCCAAATCTCTTTGGGTAATTTGTTCCACTGCCAGGAACAGCTTGACAAAGAAGTGCAACCAAGCTATATACTCTTCCCTTATTTATTCATCCTAAATGCTGAATATATATTAAGGGAAGCTAGATTGAAGATGAGCATGGAGGAAGGTGAGCATGGAGGAAAACTGGAGGAAGGAAGATCAATAACCTGTGCTATGCTGATTATACTACCCTGATAGCTGAAAATGCAAAGAATCTGCAAGCTCTAGTAATAAAAGTCAAGGCGCAAAGCGAAAAAAATGGGACTAAAATTAAATATAAAGAAGACCAAACTAATGACAACCAGTAGAACAACCAACCCTAGAATTGGCTATCAAAGATATCAGATTAGTAGACAGCTTCTACCTTTTAGGATCAACATCAACATTAAAGGAACAAGCAGTCAAGAAATACACTGCAGGCTAGCACTTGGTAGAGCAGCTATGAAAGCCTTGGAAAAGATATTCAAATGATTTGATGTGTCTATATCTGCAAAGATCAGAACAGTGCAAGCCATGGCATTCCCTGTGCCACTCTGAAACAAAGTTGGACTTTGAAGAAGCAAGATAGGAAGAGTATGGACACTTTTGAACTTTGGTATTGGACAAGACTCCTGAGAATACCAGCCAAGAAAACAAACAAATGGCTCATCAAACAAATCAACTCAGAGTTCTCACTTGAGACACAAATGACCAGGCTCAAATTATCCTACTTATCCTACTTTGGACACATTATGCAAAGACCCAACTCTCTGGAAAAAGCTGTAATGCTGAGAAAGGTGGAAGGAAGGAGAAGAGGACAACCAGCAGCAAGGTGGATGGACTCAGTTACAGTGGCGATGAGTGTACCATTGGGAGACTTGAAAGAACAGGTTAGGGACAGATCATCATGGAGAAAAACTACCAATGTGCTTGCTAAGAGTCGAAGCCAACTTGATGGCTCATAATCGATCAATGAATGAAAGTAGTGGAACAGGCTGAGTTCTCAAGGAGAAAAGCTGGAAGCCATTAAAAGGTAGAAATGCAAAAAGTAAAATAATTTGAGTAGTAAAATATCCTGGGGTGTAGCATAGAAATATGCAACATGATGATTCAGCTTTCTTGAATCAATTCAAGACCAATTTCACCAGAGATAGACAAATCAAACTTTATTTAGAAAGAAGAAAGATTAAAGTGTAAAATCCCTCTTTAAGTGTTAAAAAAGCAATCATTTGGTGATGTAAAGGATAAATCCCAGACCCACCTAATTCACAATAAAACAGGTATTTAAAAGAAACATACAAAAACTGCAATATTCCAAGCAGATAAAAAGATACTTTTGTCTGTGACACATAGGAAGATCTCTGGCAGAATCTTGAAAGAGATGCTGCAGGGATTCCAAGTTATTGCAAAGCAGAAGGAGATTATAAATACAGAAAGTGTTTTTATGCTCAGCCTAAAGGATGAATAAAGCCTGAAATTACACAGAATTCAGGAGCTTGTTCAAGGAAATATAGGAAATTAGGTCTAACATTATACAGAAAACAAACTCAGAACAATCTCCTTGGCTAGGCAGTTTACCTATTTCAGGAGGAGGAGGACGGTTCCTGAACCAAAATCAAATCAAATATCTTTATTATGGTCTTTGAACAGCCTTTACAACAGAAGAAGAAAAATAGTTTAGGGACACAATTCATTATCAGGAAAAAAAGGAAAACAATAAAACTGTGAAACAACATATTTAATTAAAAGTTTTGCGCAATTGTATAACTTGATAAAAATATTTGGCCAGCTGGTGCAAGTGTAGACTCAGCATCCCTTAAAAAGAAATAAACATAAAATCTATCAGTATGACCCTCAAGTTTAGAAATGATTGGGGAGATTGGAGCACGTCTTGGGGCATCATAAAAAGGACCCCGTATGAGGACATGGGCAAGAGTTTCTACCTCCCTGGATCCACAGGGGCAACATTTCTGTGAACAAGGAGTCCCATGAAACCTTCCTGCCAGCAGTGCTGAAGAGAGGGCATCAAAGCGGGCTCTGGAAAAAGCCCATCTATATTGTATGTTTGTTGTTTTAATCTATTATTTTATTATAAACTGCCCAGAGTCCCCCAATGGGAGGAGAGGGGTGGGGACAAATAAAATAAAAATAAAAAAATAAAAAAATCTATATTTGCTTAAGGAGAGATTGTATAGATACCTCGCAGTAGAGGGTTTGCGGCTAACATTTGGCAATAGAATTCAGGGGCACTGGTGATATCATTTTGGCAATCAGTGTCCCTAATTCTTTTTTTTACTATTGATTTGGCCTTCTCCAGGGTTAATTGGCCTAAACATTCAGGAGAGAGGCCAGGACTGCAAAGTTCTTCTATACAGATACGGTGCCAATCAGATTGGTAGCTGTCTGACAACGGCAGAGGTATCAGGCCTGTAGGGTCAAACGTGATTCTGAGTCCTGAGATTAAAATCCTGGTCCAGGCCTGAGCCTTAATACTCAGCATGTTATCTTCAAGCCTCAAGACTGCATTAGGGGTACATTTTGGGGTATCGAACTAGTCCTAAGGAAATTCAACTGAATGGTTTTGTAAGTGCTTAGGTTTGTATATGGGCCAAGCTGTATCCCATATAATAGTTGGGCAACTGTTTTAGCCATAAACAGTTTAATTGCTGTTGGGATGTAATTTGCCCCCTGTTGCCTATAAACTTCTATTATTGCTTGTGAATTCTTTTGAGCAGCAGAAGTGGCATAATTTACCTGGACTGTTAATTTCCTAGAGGCCTGAAATACTAAGCCCAGGTATTTAAAACATTTAACTTGCTCTAATTCATGAGAATCAATTGTCCACTTGTGCCTTTGTGTTTTGTTGGAAAAAAACTAAAACTTTAGATTTATCATAATTGATTATTAATTGTGCCTCATTACAGTAGGATGCCAGGGTTCTTAATGCCCACTTCATGCCTACAGAAGACATCATCCGCGTAGAGTAGAATTGGGAGATGTCTAATTTAGGCGCATGGATATCAACTCTCTGAAGAGTTTTGATCAGAGAGTTGATATAAATGTTATAAAGCAATGGTGCTAAAATACATCCTTGTTTTACCCCCTTAACTGTCTGAATAAAATCAGAAAGGTCTCCTCCCCGGTAAATTGCTGATTCTTACTTTCATCTAAAAGAAAAAGGACACTCATCTGAGGACAACAATGTTCACATTCTGGACAGAGAAGATAGGTGGTTTGAGAGAGGGGTTAAGGAATCCATTCATGCCAAAGTGGAAAATCCTTCCCTCAACAGAGGCAGAGGCCTCAGACACAACTTGTCCCCCATTTTTCATGCTGCTCTTTTATCAGTCCCCAGGAAGATTAAGACCACTTCACAAGTTCACCAGGAAGGCCACACTTAAAGATCCACTTGAGAATGAGCGAGGGATTTAGGAGTAAGACATCCCAAAGACAATCCCCACCTCCACTGCCCAATTAACAAGCCATTCAGGTGTACAGACAATGCAGCCACCCTAAAAGACCCCTTACCAACCTTTGCCCAGACTGAAGAAGCTGCTTGGAACAGCAGCGAAACATTTCAACGAAAGAGAAAGAAATCCAGCTGCCATGACTCCACCTACAGATTGGGAGGCAGAACTGCAGCCCCAGAGCCCTCAAACATTGCTCATGCTCATTTTATGGAAAACCCTGGTTTCAGAATAGCTATTAAACCCTTTTAACCATTTTTTTCCAAAGATGATTAGCAAATTTGTGAAATGTGTTACAAATTACTTGTTTGACATAATGAGCATCTCTGGATCTATCCTCATAATTTCCAACTGAAAAGTTTTCAAAGAGGAGGATTGCACAGACTCTTGCCTGAGATTTTAGGAAGCTATTGTCAGAGCAAGGGGAAAGTGATAAAGTGAAAGAGAATTGCTGTAACTAAGTAAAGACATACCTTCATCTAAGCCTTGCTCTAAGGAGCAAAGCTAGATTTAGGAGAATCTACAATGTACCAGAATGGTCCTTCCAGACTGTGAAAACCTACTGAAAAGCAGCAATGCCAGTTTCACCATGGATCACATGTCATCAGCACCTCTATTTGTCTGAACTGGTCATGGCCCAAATCAGACAAAGGGATATGAATAGCAAAATCCAGGGTGAGCTGAATTGCTCCATCTGACTTGCCTCATTGTTCCCCACATTCTGAGTGAGGTAATGACAATTCTAATTACTAAGAATGAATAGAAAGTCCTGGCAGTGTGGCAAGAAATATACCTTAACTAGAAGACAAGTTCCAAGGTTGTGATATATTTTAGGGGACAAAGTTATCACAAACAACTTCTTTCTCTTCTCTTTCACACATAGAAGTGGATTAATATACAGCTGAAATGTCAAGGTAACCAGAGCTTGACTGACATCCACTAGAGTAGAGACATAGTCTTAAGCCTACCCGAAAATAGAAGGAAGCAGAACTGGGGACATCTCCAAAGTTAGAGAGGCTGATGTTTTCAGATTTGATATTTTACCCCTTTTAAGGGGAAGAAGGGGCAAAATCTGTGCCATATGTTTTGCAGAGGTTTAAGGCATTCATTTTGCCTTTAACACATTTCCTCGAAACATGAAAAACAAGCTTAATTTCTAAAGGGATGGAATGAGTTCCTTAAGCTTCTGCAAGGCTTAAGGAGCCACTTAACCTCTTAATATCTCTCTAATACTCAAAAGTGCAAAACACCCCCAACACACTGACAAGAATTACTTTTTCTGAATCCTTAACTGAAACACCAAATATTCAGTACCTGTGTAAGTGGCATGGAATTTGTAGCTCTGAAGACATGTTGGCCATCTTGACAGCTATTTAATTACTTGATGACATGCAAATACATCTTCCCACAATAATTCATTTCATAATTTGGCCCTACAGCCAACCCTTTCTCTCTTGCTCTCTCTTTCTCATGCCCATACGCACAGATAGAGACACACTAACCTTCCCAAGAGATTTCCTCTCACAAGCTCCTCCATTCTTGGTGAAATAATTGCTACTAGAGATAATGTCTCCCTGGAAATTTCTGACCCTCAAACAGCAGTCTTAATGTAGAAGTCTTTTTTCTTCTAAGCCACTTCTGTTTTCAATGTAGCAAAAATTATCTGTATTATTATTGTACCTCCCCTCTTGTGGTAGAACCCTTCCTTTTTCATTATTAATGAATTATGTTTGCATTCTTGGTTTTTATTACCCAAAGTAGAGAGGTTTGGCTAAATTAAGCTGCATTCTCAGATCCCTCTGAAAAGCACCATCTGCTTCTGCAGTCAGAGCTGCAGATAAGCCATTATTCCTAAATATCTCAAGATGCTCCTCACCATCTCACTTTTCTCCTACCTTCAAGCTAGCAAGCTGGATGAATATCCATCTGAAAAGGTCAGTGATTCTAAGGGCAGCCGCTATCTGTTCAGACTCAGTCTCTGATCTCATGTTACTGCTGTTGTTTTGCATGAAATTACTCAGGAATTTTGTTTTCATTCCACCTGATCATCCATTTATCTCAGCTACCAGTGCAAGTTTGTTCCTAACCATTATAAATGAAGGTTAAATAAAGCCCTGTGGATGTCACCTTATGGAATGATTCCCCATCACTAGAAATTCACCCATACCAGTGAGGTCCTAAGTCCAGCAGTAGCAATTCTTCTCCAAAACATACTGTTTTCCTTCAGCCACTAAGGTCCGTTATAGCCTTACTTTGGGGCAAGTGTTCTCCAGATTTCATCTCTCTTTCCAACCTTTCTATATTTTTCACATTGTATATTATTTCCTCCATCTTAATATTCTGTGGTTCCAATTATTCTTCCCCTAGAATCAAGACCAATCTATTACAAACCCATTGACAATTTTTGTACAACATGCTTAAACTGGTTTCTGAAGTAACCTATTTTCTGAAATAATCCATTTGTGCAGGGGTTGGCACAATACACTAAACTATAAATAAACAGAACAAGCTGAGTTTAGATAAGAGGTCAAGCCACAAAAAACTAACCAAGGTTTAAACTAGGTTTAGCACATCATGCAAATGCAGCCTCTAGGTCTTTAAATAAAAGTATTATAAGAATTATAAGAATGCAGCCATTAAGACCTTCTACAAAGTAGCTTACAGTCTAGATTCTTACCAAAAAATGAGTAAAAAAAAAAGCAGGCAGGCAAGAGTAATAACAAAAGAAATTGATCAAGTGTACCGTCTTTCATTCTTTTCAAATGCCTTAGCTTGAAAGCCCATTTTTTCAATCACTTTTTAACCATTCACACTTTCTGTTAAAAAGGATTCTAAAAAAGAAATCTCAAAATGCCCTCATAAAAGCTTGTATTGCTGATGTACAACCCAAATAAATACTATGAACTCCAGTTGGAGATGTGAGGTTTGTAATTTTCAAGCAGCATTAATTACCACTAGATAAGAATAATCCAAAATGTTGAATTTATTTATTTATTTAATTTTTATCCCGTCTTTATTATTTTTATTAACTCAAGGCAGCGAACATACCTAATACTCCTTCCTCCTCCTATACCATTTAATTTTTTAATATAATTTTTATTAAAAGTTTTAAGAATAATAAGAAAATGATAAAGAGAGAAATAATAGAAGAAGCTAAAAGGGCAATAAGAAAACAAAATAGAAAAAAGTAGAAAAAAAGAAAGATAGAAAGGTATAAAGAAGTTTGTTGTTGTTTATTCGTTTAGTCGCTTCCGACTCTTCATGACTTCATGGACCAGCCCACGCCAGAGCTTCCTGTCGGTCGTCAACACCCCCAGCTCCCTCAGGGACGATTCCGTCACCTCTAGAATATCATCCATCCACCTTGCCCTTGGTCGGCCCCTCTTCCTTTTGCCTTCCACTCTCCCTAGCATCAGCATCTTCTCCAGGGTGTCCTGTCTTCTCATTATGTGGCCAAAGTATTTCAGTTTGGCCTTTAATATCATTCCCTCAAGTGAGCAGTCTGACTTTATTTCCTGGAGGATGGACTGGTTTGATCTTCTTGCAGTCCAAGGCACTCTCAGAATTTTCCTCCAACACCACAGTTCAAAAGCATCTATCTTCCTTCGCTCAGCCTTCCTTATGGTCCAGCTCTCGCAGCCATATGTTACTACGGGGAACACCATAAAGAAGTAGCTGCTGATATTCTTCATAGCAGTTATAAGTACAATTATATTTTAACCTCTCTCTCTAAAGTTACATCATGACTCTCTTCTTTCTATAGTCTATCCTGTCTAACCATCAAAACCATAAGTCACAAGTTCATTTTTTTTTCATTTTTATGCAAAAAATCCATAGGGAGTTTCCAATCAGCAATAAATGTAGATATTGTCCTTTCTCTAATCAAAGAAGCTAAGTACCAATTAAAAGAGTGTAATGCTTCCAACTATCTCTGTCTCGCTTATAGTTTATATGTTTAAGCACAATGTTCTCCTCTGGAACTAAAGATATTTTTTGGGAATTATTAGGAAATATAATATGAGCTGTGTTGTCTGGAAGCAATGGCAGGAGATATAGGGAGGGCTCTTTTTGCTTTAGGGGAGAGCCCAGTTTGAGACAACTAAACTCTCCCAATGCCAAAAGCAGAATTTTGCTAGATAACAGTGGCCAGTAATCAGAGAGAAGGGGTTGTGCCAAAAGCAGCCTCAGTGGTCGGTAGGAGCTGGGCAGAACCACCATTGTGGCAGCAATATTCACTGCATATGTGGCAGGATTTGTGCTGGGAGAAATGGGAAAGCAGGTCTGCAAAGCTAGAGGAGCTAAAGGTGGGTGTGCGCTGCCTTCATGGTGGGCTCAGGGCTGAGGATGAGGCAATGTCATGAGGACATGACCTACCAAAGCGGACAGTGAGACAACTTCATGCTGCTGTTAGGATGAGCCCAGATAGCTGTGTTTCAAGCTCAGAAGAAAATATGCTGATTTGTTTCTTACTCAGAGCAAAGCTTGTCATTTTGCATAGCATTGTTTCAAGTGTTTCTGGCCCTTCCAAAAACTGAGACTGGAGTTTGGTTTTGTGGCTTGTAACTGGATTGCTTTAAAAAAATGAGTGTAGCCAATACAATAGGAAGGATCAGCGCATCCTTGCTACTATTGGCTTGGACTGGATAAAATATTGGAGTTACAACAAAGCAGTCATTGCTTAAGCATATGGCTCAGAGCTGAAGAGCTGTGGTAGACTCCGCTCTGCTCCTGGAGCAGGAGAATCAGAATTGTCGATGAAGATTCTCAGTCATCCAGGTGGAATTGTCTGTAGGTTGAGTCATGGCAATTGGATTTCTTTCTTTTTGGTAGAAACGTTTCGTTGCTTGTCCAAGCAGCTTCTTCAGTCTGGGAAAAGGTTGGTGAGGGGACCCCCTATATGTCTTCCAGGGTGGCTGCATTGTCCCTACACCTGAATGGCTGTTAACTGTGCCATGGAGGTGTGGATTGCCTTTGGGTTGTCTTACTCCTAGATCCTTTGTTCATCCCCAAGTGATGAAAACCCACTGAGACAGAGGCTTGTACACCCTAAAGATCCAACACCAAAACGTAAGAGGAGCAACGTAGTATATACAATCCAGTGCAGTGAGGCGTGTTCTGAGCTCTATGTTGGGGAAACCAAACAGCCTTTACACAAGAGGATGGCCCAACACAGGAGGAGCAACACCACAGGACCAGAATCAGCAGTTTACCTTCATCGAAAAGAAAAAGGACACTCATTTGAGGACAACAATGTTCACATTCTGGACAGAGAAGATAGGTAGTTTGAGAGAGGGGTTAAGGAATCCATTCACGCCATAGTGGAAAATCCTTCCCTCAATAGAGGCGGAGGCCTCAGACACAACTTGTCCCCCATTTTTCATGCTGTTCTTTCATCAGTCCCCAGGAAGATTAAGACCACCAGGAAGGCCACTCTTAACGATCCACTTGGGGATGAACAAAGGATTTAGAAGTAAGACATCCCAAAGACAGTCCACACCTCCATGGCACAATTAACAGCCATTCAGGTGTAGGGACAATGCAGCCACCCTGGAAGACATATAGGGGGTCCCCTCACCATCCTTTGGCCAGACTGAAGAAGCTGCTTGGACAAGCAGCGAAACGTTCTACCAAGAAGAAGGAAATCCAGTTGCCATGACTCAACCTACAGAGAATCAGAATCGTTAGAATCAACGGAATGACCAATCAGCCATGAGTGAAGTGGTCCACTATATCTATCACACCATCACTGGTATGTTAGTTAGTTTGGTTAGATGATCTTATCTGTGTGGATGGGCAGATGCATACATGCTCTTTGTATATTCTTGAGTTCTATGGATGTTGAACCTCCAGGATGTATTTAAGAATGCAAAAACTCTCTGTCGGTTTGTTGGGCTTTAATGTATGTGCACTGTTTGCATATTCTTGTGTTTTGTTTCAGAGTGCATTTAAATGCAGGTGTTGCTGGTTTGTACAAACTGGTAGGTAATTACAAATGCAGTAGTAGTGCTTGTATTTTTGTTGTTGTAGGGTTAATGTTTTGCATGCAAATGTTGAGCAAGAGCAACTCTTTTGTTCAAGTTCAGCAAATAGCAATAACAGCACAGTCCCTTTTTGTTAGCATGTATCTGTCAGGTAAACTGGCTATCAAAAAAAAAAAGGCATGCCAAGACTGTTGCTTGAACTTGCTAAGTAGGTGGGGTGATGATGTGTGCTGATTTTTACTTGCCATCCCCACCTGATGTTATAGTCCTTAGGGGAAAACTAGGGGCCAAGGGGCTTATTCTGAGTTCCTGTTCTTCCCTGTGGCCAGAATAATCAAAACATTGAGTTTTTTTTCTGTAAGAATATAGAATACCTGAGCCATCACAAGGGTTTTTCCATTGGAACATAGCCAGTGTTTCAAGTGGAACTGTTTTGTGCCAAACTCAAAACAAAACACATTTTCCACACCAGTAATATTTCAGGAGCTGCTTCATGATTCAGTCTCATTTTATTAGAAGATTAGTATAGCGTTTTTATTAGATGCTCTAGCCTTGGGCCCTTTAAATACTTAATCAGTAATTTGACATATAATAGGCACATAAGCATCATCCTATTTTAGTTATTCAAATAATGAAGCAGTGCTTTTATCTTTCACAAACATGACTATTTTTAGATAAACATACATTGCTGCACACCTCAGTAATAATCAGAAAAGAAGAGGTTATTCTTTACCCCAAGTAATCCAGATTCAAAGCAGCAAACTGCAAAAGAGGAGTAGAAGAGGGAAATTTGCTTCCTTCTTCAACATAGTTATTAAATTACTGGAGCCCCTGACCCTTTTTGCATTTGGCCATCCTTGGGAGCAGCACACGGAGGAGCTGAGCAATTTTAAAAACAAAATAAAGAAGGTAAGACTCTCAATAATCTGGGCTGAAAAAATACAGACAACAATTAAATGTCAGCAAAGAGATCTGTGTATCTAGCTACCACGATTTGTAACCTGTGCTTTATGGCTTAGCTTTATGTATAAACCAAGCCAACTGTGATTAAACAAACCTGGCTTAGTGCAGTACATGAACTGAGTCAGTGTTGCAGGTTGCACAGCCCAAAGAAGACACATGGACTCTGAAATGCTAAGCTGCCCTTCATCTAATCCAGTGAGCCAAGATAGCTGAAAAGTATTTGCCCTTCTGCGTGGCTGATGTTCTGTTTCGTTCAGGAAAAATTTCTATGAAATCACAGCCTGCAACTGCAGAGTTTTGATTCCATTCAGACATCTATTTTCTTGAGGACAGGAAAATGTTGGTTCACTACACTAGCCAGTCAAGATAAGTTGCTATCTGTCAGTAGCTATTTTTTCAGCTCTGGAATGACCCCATACTATCAAAATATAGAACAGGAATATAATGTTCCAAATGGAAACCATCTCTGAAGAGCCACTTGTCCTTGAGACAAAGTTTTCAGTGGATGAGCCTGCCTCATTGCTACACAATCTACATTTAACTTACTCAGGTCAGAAGGTCTAACATTAAAATTAAAAATAAATGCAGAACAGCAGAATTGCAGTACTTACATTTTCAAATTAGATTAATCCACTGGAGATGGCCATAACTCAGTCCTATGCATATTTGCTGCTGGTATTCTCAAATTACAGTTACAAAGTAAGAGTAATATAAACGACTTCTATCCCTGAAATTTATTTTATTGCCATTCACAATCCATCCCTTATTTACAACTAATCTGCACCTTGCATTGATTTCAATGAAGCCCAGTTATGTTAATTATTATTTTTAGCTTCCATTATTATTAATTTCTTTCCTCCTGTCCTGAACATTCTTGATCTCCTCCGAAGTTACTGAAAGACTAGACTCTTTGACTAGTACCAGACATAGTTGCTCTTTCCATCTTCTCTAACGTTAGTGAAACATGAGAACATTTGATAATCAACTGCTCCGTACGCAGCTCTATCCATCCCCAAGCAGATGGATAAGAAACAAAACATGACCCAGCAAAACACCCCTCTTTCTTTCATTATCTTTCAATAAGTGGCCATACGGTACTTCACGTTGTTCCTACTTGCCTCTACAAGTTCTATTCTATGCCTACGTTGTCAGCATCTGGGAACTGAGGATGATAGGCAGCACTGAAATGAAGGGAAGTCAGAAACACAACAGAGGCAAGGAGGAAGGACAGCCAAACACAACTACCAAATGGACCATCTGGGAGAGCGGGGAACCAGGAAAACTCTGATCAGAGCTGATGCTGATCCCAAGTCAGCTGAGAGTCCACACACACATACAAATTCTTCTCTCATGAGCCATAAGTATTCCTCCACTTGAGCAAGGAAATAAATGGAATTCCTCAGCAATATATCCTGAACACAATATATGAAGGGTATGCAGAACTGGAAGATTCATGTGGTTAAATGCATTTTGTAATCAAAATGGAAATGCAGGCACCAGTTTATTTCTTTCTGGCCTAGCTTGTACCCACAAGTGGATCTCAGTTTAACGATTTTGCTTTTCATGTGTGCCATTTTCTTATCATTGGTAGAACCATGCAGGAGGAAAAGTCACACACCAAACTTGAAAGCTTACAAATGCTCAGCTCCTCATTCCATGTAAGAGAGTGGCAGCATGGCAGGTAGGAAAAGATCCAGTTCATATCCTCTGCTCAACCATGAAAGCTTCAGTGTTATCCTCTGCGTGTACTATCTCCCAAGCTAAGTTACTTCACAGAGGTGTGAAAATAAATTAGAAGAAACTGTGAATATCTATCTTCCCTGAGCATCTTCCAGAAGCAACGAGAGTATAACTTCCATAACTACTAGCCAATACGGGCTTCAGACTCTGATCGCATCGACTAGAAATTCTGGAAGGTTAAAACACATCTGGTGTGATCCAGAATGTGTATGTGTTTGTGTGTGAGAGAGAGAGAGAGAGAGAATGAGAGAAAGTATCTGGGAGAATAAAAACACAACAGCAATGCAAAAACAAACAAGCCTTCTTTACCATTCAATAGCATTGCCAAGAATCCCAACAAGTGAAAATACGTGGGCAGGTAGAAAAAAAAAGGTGTTATATAATTGCCAACATTTTGAATGTCCTTTTAAAATAAAGCTGGCATTCCTGCACTAAGTAACCTGTTGCTCTGTTTTTCTGACAAGAGAAGAGCATTAACGGTACATGCCTGTTATTCCCACAATCGTGAATACAAATGAAGGTCCTCTTACCTTTTCAGTCCACCAACTGGATATGCATCTGTGACAGCCTATACTAATAAAATAAGCTATCAGGTAAGCATTATTTGGAAGAACAATTCTCTTTCACAAGAGCAGAATAATGGCACGCAGGTTATGTGCAGAAACAGTCTGGCAACGGTGTTTGGTGACAATGGTGCCTCAGATCTCATTCAATCTAATCAGGTTTCTGTCTCTCAAAAGGAGAACTTAGGTACACCAGTAACTCTCGTCAAATAAGAAAAGTCTGTTTGTATGAAATTTCTGTCAGCTGGACATCGGTATTCCCAGAAAAAAGTGTATCCTTTCTGCAATTGGGGAAGAGGGGGAGTTGCTTTTAAGTATTCAGAAGGCATTTAACAAAGCAACCTAGTTTTGAAAGCAATATAAACTATTCCTTAACACATTTGCTTTGTCTTGGGCGGTATTGTCAGAAGCTTCTACAATGCAGTAAAATGTGCTCAAAATGGAAAGTACCTTCTTCAGGACCTGGTTCTTTTTCCTTGCCCCCCCCTTCTTTGTTCTTTTTGCCCCTTCGTCTGCTCTTCCTCTTGCTCTCGGACATTTGCACTTAGAGAATAGTCACACTCCCAAGGACAGGAAAGTTCCTGTCAGATGGAAGTACGACGGCAACTCTGCTTCAAGACTTTTTTGCTAGGTGAAACGTCAACTGTTTTTATATTGTTTTTGACAAAGGTAACGCCCACTTCTGGGTGGAGAAGCGTTTTTTTTTAACTATTTCCAAACAAATCCCCAAGCCGTCTGGCAGAAGTGTCAGGGACCACAGCCCCTCTAAATAAAGTAATAAACTTTATCTGATTGGCAACCCTTCCTCTATCATTTTTCCTTAATCTTTGCAATAAAACTTACTTAGAATGATTCGGCATACTGATTTTTATAGTGTCCCAGTAGGCACGGAAATAGTATGTTCCACTTTTTCCAAGAGAAACACAACACACAGGCGTTTGCAGGTTAATCCAAGGAATACGCAGCAAAGCAATCCCCTGTATCAACACTCTGTCTTTTGAGCTCACAGAGTGAGTAACTTTGGTTTCTATGAAGTTGTGTTTTACTGATGCTGCCTCATAACCTCAAAACAAAGAGCAGTCAAAATCTTTACTCTGTAATCTAATCTGAATAATCGTAAACAATTGTTTCTTTTCCTCACTCACACCACCTCCCGCATCACGTTTGCTCCAAATACGGGAACAGGAGGAAGAGTTTATTTGACAGGGTGACCACAGACCACAGTACCCACAATGCCATTGTACAGATAGCGAGAAATTTGTCTTGCATGTTCCTGAGCTCGAATTCCTCCTCACTGTCTATGCTGACAGGAACTGCCACTAATAGCATTCCACATCTCAGAGTTGCCCACCCCTGGACTAGGCTTTCTCAAACCACTTCCTCTTTCCCTGTGTAATGCAGTATATATGTCTATGTAAAAATTCTGCTGAATACTGTTCAGGGGGAGATGGGCGGTGATAGAAATTTGAACAATCAATCAATCAACAAGCAAGCAAGCTAGCTTTAATTTTCTTAAAAGGTCGTTTTAGGAAACCTATCCCATCTGGGGAGGTCTGTTGCATTTAGTTTGGAATGGCCATGAAGTATGCATGTAATATCATTTATAAACTGCTATCTTCCTCCAGTGTTTTACCAATTTCTTCATACCATGGGAAAACATAATTATTTTGGCCTGCTGGGGAGAAATGAAACAGTCCCACAATTTCCTCAAGTATGAAATGTCTTTACTCTTCTCATTTTCTTCCTTTTTTTTTCCAAATAATTTTATTAAAAGTTTTGAGTAAACCTGTAAAAGATGACACAACTAGAAAAAAGGAAGAGAAGAAATGCAAAAAGAGAAAATAATATATAAGTATACAAAGAAAAAAGAAGAAAACCCTCCCCCCCACAAGAAAGCAACTCCCTACCTCAGCCTGGCAAGTATAAACAATTCCCTGATCTCTTCACCTCCTCTTAGCTAACATATATAAAACTCTTCCTCCCATAACCCATTTTTTAACAGTGGGCAAACCAAGTAAGTAACATCTGCAATCCAATTATCAGCAAAAGTTCAAGACAAAGCTATAATAATGTTACATTAATTAACATATATAAAACCCAACATTCCACATCTCACCTCCTAACTATAACAAAATCCCATTTAAAAGCCATGAAATGGTCCCAATATTCTAATATAAACAAAGTAAAAAAAAAAGTTTAACATAACAGAAAGGGACCATTTCTCCTTTACAAAAGACAAGCCCCAATACACAATGTTCCCAATAACAACTTATCTTCAAATATACATTCTTTTTTTTTTAATTCATTCAGTTGTGTCCGATTCTCAGAGACTGCCTGGACAAGTCCCTGCAGTTTTTTTGGCAGGTTTTTCAGAAGTGGTTTGCCATTGCCTTCTTCCTAGGGCTGAGAGAGAATGACTGGCACAAGGTCACCCAGCTGACTTTGTGCCTAGGACAGGACTAGAACTCACGGTCTCCTGGTTTCTAGCCTGGTGCCTTAACCAAACTGGCTCTCACACATTCCGTATTTCCACTCTAAAGTATATGCACATCCACATTTCACAAGTACAAAATAATCCCAGTATCCTAATACAAACAAAAAAAACTGAAGTATAATTTCTCCTTTAAAAAAACAAACTCTCCAACTTCCTTATTTTAAATAAAGAGAAACAGTTAAATGTAAAGCCAGTTTAAGTACTATAAATTTAGGATTACGTAAAATAGCTATAGAGAAAAAAACTTTTACGTCATATTCCTTTTAAACAAATTCAGTAAGATATCAATAAATCCAGAAAGAATCACCCAGAATAAGCATATCCCATTTTATCCCTGGTCAAGTAAGTCTTTTTTTTCTTTCTTTCATACAGGGCAGTCTTTCCCATTCGGGTGATTGTTGATCCTTGTCACAAGTTCCTTTAGCACAGGTATATTAAATAACCTTCTACATATCAAAACTGTATTTGGAGGCCACTTGCTAATTGGGTCAGTGTTATCTGGAATTACTATTGCCCAATTTACACACTGAGCGTTAACTTGTTCTATACCAGTAAGACAATCTGAAGACTAGTACAGAAAAAAAAGTATGTTCTTAAATCAAATCCTTATTGTACTGCATCTGTCCTGAACCTGAAACAGGCAAGATGGGTTGTGACTTATGGCCAGTGGAGAAATAGAAATCCAGCTGAAGATATTTGAGCTACTGGTAGTGGCAGACTATCCCTAAAGTAACTCTTCTGCAACTTCATTATTACCATGATAATAAAGACAGTGCAAATCAGACTCCCCCAAAAGCTGAACAATAAAATCAGTAATAACTATGTCCTATTAAATTCCTAATAAACTCCTTAAAAATAGTGAGGCGACACCTTTGCTGTAAATTTCCCACTTTTTCAGTCCAGGCCCATAGCATCTAAAACAACTCTTTAAGTACAAGGTCTGCTGGATGCTGGACACAACTCTATGGCTTTCAGTCTTCACTTTCCCACTCAGCTCCAAGCAAGCTCTATTGTCAACTTCAAGTACTGTATAAAGCAATAGTTTATCCTGAACTGCTAGGATTTAGAAAAGGGTGTAGTGCTTTAAATGAATGCCGTATACTAAATTAATTTTTTTTTAAAAAAACAACTAATGGATCCTCAAAACATCTATGCAACTATAAATCTGTCACCATCCTTTGATTTTGTAAACTGGACCAGAGTGTGAGATAACCAACAGAGAACCAATATAGCCAGTATACCTTGGAGATAACTTTTTTGGGGGGAGGGGGGGGCTTATCTGTACATTTCATCAGAATACAAGTATGCAAACTTTCATTGACCATCTGGGAACACTAGCATAGTAATGAGGCATCTTTCCTTTTTAGCTTATACATCATTAAATTAACTTTAATTAGCAGACAGAAAGTTTATATTTTTTATGTGTATATATCTATAACTATTTGCATGCTACCTATTCACATGAGTTTAGTTCGCATTGACTAATAAAAGGACCAAGGAAATAATGTATATCTGGATGACTTAAAATTAACTTTTCTTAAATTTCTTTTCTAAAAGTAGAATAAACTAGCAAACTGATTGATCCACCTCTCCCAAAGTTTCATTGTATTGTTCTCATTGTTCATTTGTGTTCATTTTGGTGTTTGAATTTTTAGGGGAGGTGTGTACATTAAGATTATGCCAAAGGAAGGTGTGATGGCAAAAAGTTTAGGAACAACTGCTCTAAACCATATCTTGGCCATACTACATAGTGTCTTATTTATTTATTTGTTTGTTTGTTTATTCATTTATTTATTATCCCACCTTTGTTATTTTTTATATATGCCAACAGCAATGAGATAAGTAAGAACTTCAACAGAAGTAGCCAACTGGTCAAACCTGCCTGGCACATGTTTTGAGGCGAACTGTATCACAGTTCCTAAGTGGCATAGAAATACAGGGCCTGAGTGAATTGGAAGAATTAGAAATGGTACCAAATACATTCGTAGACATTATCCTTTCAGCACTGCACCTCACCTCTTCTAATTTGAGCTGAGATGCAGCTCCCTTTTCTTACTGTTAGGGCAAATAAAGCAATATGTACACACCCACACACCCACACCCACACACACTCCACTATTTAATTTCATAGTATTCTTTCAGGGGCATATCCTCTAACAGAAGCTCTTACTAGATTCATATCTCTAATAGCATACCTAGTATGAAGACAGAGCCTGCCTTCAAATCCAAATCCTGAAGAACCTTTGCAGAAAGAATAAGTGAGGTGGGAAAAGAACTATGCCTCTCTGAACAGGGTAAAATCCAGCAGCACTAGCAGAGACTGTGTCTATATTGTGAGCAGTCAGGACATTTTACCAATAAAAGTCCTGAGAAAAACCTTCATTCTCTCATGTAGAAAATGAGGCATCTCACACCTAATAGGGGTGCTGTTTGGAAGAATTTGAAGTCAGCCAGAGCACGTGTACCTTAATAACCATTCCTATGCTGATCTGCTGTAACAAGGGAAAGGCCCCCTCGCGATCAACCAGCCTCTCCCTCTGAGGTACTTCAGTTCTGAGCTAACCTATGCCTAGGAGTGAACAGTTAGTGGAAAATTAGGTCCCTTTGCTGCCACCACCCCTTCATCATGAACCAGTTTCTCCCTTCCATGCAAGCCCTCTGGGGACTGAAGGGGAAATCCTCACCCCACCTTGGGTCTGGCTAAATACAGAAAGAGAAACTAAACAAAAACTTTAGGCATCAGTAGCTCAGCCAAGCTGAGGCGGGTGCTAGAAGGCCACTGGTCAACTCCAGGATTTAAACAAAACTCAACTTTCTTAAAGGTGACAAAAAAAGATAAGGTTCCACACACAGCACGCTGTTAAAAAAAGATAAAATCCAAAACAAAAAACAAAAAAACCCTAACACAATTCTAATGATAGCCAAAAAACTCAGTTTCCAGCCTTGCCTGAGGTAACTCCCTCATGCAGCCAACTCTCTCCAGAAGACCACAACTCTTCCCACCCAAAACAACAGAACCCTCTTTTCTTTTATTGGCTCTCAGGAGACAAGTGATTACCTCTGAGCATGTAAGGCTAGCTTGTTCTTTAAAGGCCCAGCTGCTCCCCACTACAACTGCACGCTTAGACTCCGTATTCAGGCCATGTTGGACTTAAAAATTTCCAGTAATTTGGTGGAGCACCCAATATTATATTCCAGGAAAAATACTTACCATCTGGAGAAAACCTCTTTATTGGGTCAAGAAGCACAGAGGACATGCCTTCTTCCCATAAATCTATTAATTCACTTATTTTTATAAAACACGTTTCTGGGGCTGCTGACTCCAAAATAACTCTGGGTGGCTTGCAAATTAAAAAGAGAGAAACATCACAGAATCCAGCTTTTTTATTTTTAGTTTCATTTTAAAATATCTATTTTCCATTTCCATTTCTTATTTTTCACTAGAAAACAGTATTTTAATAGAAAATAATAGTATTATATTCGACCTACTGATCCTGCGGGAGACAGTGAATGGCTTTCAGAGAATTCAAGGGACATACAAGTAAACTCCCTGTACAAATAGATTGTATATTGTCAAGGAATAAAACTCTGAAAGATGTTCCAGAAAACATTTGCATTATATATCCCTCTGTCCCTTTTCCCCCCACCATAGTTGGAAGGGAAATCCTTCTTCAGATTGATCAATGCTGCAGTACTTTTAACATGTACTTTTTTTTAATGAGGTGACTGCATTTTTTTCTATTCTTTTCTTTTTTAATGAAAAAAGCCCCATCGCAGACTGCCAATTTGATGCCAGAAGTGGAGCTTAACGTGCCATTTCCTTCACTCCCCACCACTAAGGCAAGTGGTTAAAAAAGTGCTGCAACACTGAGATTCTCCACTCTAGAGATTGTGAAGATCTTAATTCCCAGCGAAAAGGATGGAGCAAACAGGCTGAAAGGAAGCCTCAATATTTGCATAGATAGTTGCTATGCTAGGTTGACTTACAAATTACATCTCATTTCCCACAATGTGAAGACTTTAGTGAAAAGACCTGGCCTTAATTTAACCTCATCTAAAGGATTGCTTTCACATATTTCCTTATTTTCTAGGGAAGGGCAAGGGAGTTGGTTCAGCAGAAACTGTCTGCTGCCTAAAGGCATGCTGACTGACTTTCCGGCCTGGTTGCTGGCTCCTAGTTACCAGGAATGAATGCTCCACCTCTACTTCTCTTATGGTTTTTCCTTCGTTCCTTGTTGCTTTCTCCCCTTAGCACTGAATTGCTTCCTACATCTCATCCTGCTTCAGCAGTGGTCACACCTCTATTGGCCCTTATATTTGTTTGCTTACCTTGCAACTGGGGCTTGAGGGGATGGGGGAACAGAGCAGAATCTGCTTCAGAAAACAGCTTGGAACAACAGAAATACATATTTATATTTGTATATTTACATTGCTGAATGCTTTTCTGTCAGATGCCTTTCGAAAACTAAAAGCAGGTACGACTAAATAGAACAAAAACTAAATAAAACAAAGCAAAACAGACCAACAACAAGGAACTCATGCAGCAAAAGAGTCACTTAACAACAATTTCACAAACTGAATATGTTCAGATTGGTAAGAACCTTCTCCTAATTCACCTTCGTGGTGGGTAGCGCACTAATACGGGACAGCAACAGCAATGTTGCATGTCACCACCATACTGGCCCAAGGCAAAGCTTCAGCTGATGTGCATAAAAAGCACATCCAGTTATATGACAGCATGACTGAAACTAGCCTCTGCTTTAAGGCTTTACCAAAAAAATTCCATGCCATAACACAAGGTAGATGCTGGGTCTCTTTGTGATGCTTCATATTTGAAAACTGATGGTAGGGGAACTGTGCTGAAATTTTAAGAGCCAAAATCTGTCCTGTCTTTATGTGCATTTTGTTACTGAAATAATCAGGCAGGGGTACAAAGGTGTATAGTATATTATCTTTCCTGAACATACATTTAAATACTATTGCTTATTCTAAACCTTTGCTTAGAACCAAAACTGGAGTTTTCCTTCCAAGCATACGATTAATGGTCATATTTGCTAATTGTGTTAATTAGCTCAATCTGCCCAGCCCTTTTAGTCTTAAGCTACATATGAAACTCATTCTTTGTCAGATCTAGGATGCCAAGATTTGATCCTTTACAAAGATATGGTTGTACTTCAAACAATCTCTTTTCTTTGATCAGGGATGAGTTACCCTAACGTTTGTTAGTCAGATTGTCTCCTCCAATTTAATGCATATATTCTGAACTACTGCCAGGTAAAAGGCAAAAATAGATATTGTTTTCCTAAACTAGATAGATCTGGAACCTGAACAGGCTCACTGCCAGCCTAGGAACACACATCTACACTGATATGTCTGAATGTGTTTTGATTTCTTAAGATTATTAAGGAGATCCTGACCATCCAGCAAACATTATATGTATCTGGATTATGAGCACAGCTTCCACATATTACTCTCTGTTTATAATGTTTTCTCGGGAAAACAGATCACATTGCCATTGCTCCGACAAGAAAACTAAGTCTGGGGTGAGGCCACTGTCCCAAGTTGGGTCTCAGATAATCTGAATCAGGTCCATGGCCACCATGGTGGTCATGAACTTCGGAGCTGCCTCTGAGGCCCACCCCAGGGATGGCAGATAGAAGTCCCCCAGAACCATAAGCCTGGGAAACTCCACCCCCAACCCCAAGATGGCCTCCAGCAGCCCAGGCAGGGAGGTTGCTACACAGCAGGGAGGCTAGTACACCAGCAACATCCCCAACTGTTCCCTTCAACAGCACAATACACCCTAATCAAGGAACTATTAACTCAGGCAATCAACCAAGCAGCAAACAACAGCCCAATCAAAGAACTCCCAAGGAGAGAACAACACCCCCACCAACACAAGCAGGGCAAGCCACTGAGAGCAAGGCCCACTCCCTCTTCGCACTGAAGATGCTGCCTAGTCTGGCAATGAAACGTCTGCAAGAAAACAACAAGGCTCAGAGAGCACCAAGGACTCCATAGCTATTCCATCAACCTGTAGCCTTCCAACTTTGTAATGATTAGAGTGCTTATTTAATTTCATCTTCCAGTAACAAGAGTTCTAGTACATAGGGAATGTCTTTTAAAGTATCTTAATACATCTTCAGCATATTCCTTCCATCTTAGTCTGATTCTTTGAATGAATTATCATCTGTCCACTGGCATCCTTTGGCAGACCAATTTGAGGTTAGAACTTCCTTCTGAGTTCAGAGATCTGTTGAAAAGCTTTCCTTTTTTCCCCATGTTTGTTTCAGATATCACTGTAATACTGCTTTTCATCTCTTCTTAATATCTCTTCGAAATTCTTTATTAAGTTCCTTCCTGAGGTCTTTGTCTTCCTTGGCTTTGGCTTCTCTTTTGTTCTTGGCAATTTCCATTGTCTATTCTGATATCCAGTTTGCTTTCTTCTTTTTCTTGGTATTTGTCAGTCTCTTTTCACATTCACCTTTTAAATTATTCTTCGATTTCATGCTACAGTTCCTTTGGTTCCCATTAATGAGGTTCAGGACTTCAAAGCAATTCCTGATGTTCTCCTTGAACATAGTGAGATATGCTCAAAATCATATTATGGAAAGTGATTACCTTTGTCCTTCTGTTTTAGCTTGACTTGGAACTTGCACATGAGCAGTTCATGATCTGCTCCACACTCATCCCCTGGCCATGTCTTTGCTGTTATAACTCAGCTCTTTTACCTCCTTGTACCAATAATGTAGTCAATCTGATTTCTGTGTGCTTCTTCTGGTGATAGTAGTATGCATAGGAATTATTTTGGTTGCTTGAATACTGTGTTACCAGTGAAGAAATAATTGCATTCGGAGAAACTAGTATGTCATTCTCTTGTTTCATTTCTGTTTCCTAAATCCAATTACATTTTCTGACTTACTGTTTCCAGCTTTGGCATTCCAGTCTCCAACTACAAGCAGCACATCTTGCTTGCAAGCTCTATTTCAGATTGAACTTGACCATAAAACGTGACCATAAATTCTTCTTCTACATCAGTGGTTAGAGCATAAAGTTGGATAATTGTCATATTAAAGGGTTGTCCGTGAAGTCCATTTTATATTATTCAGTCACCGAGTGCATTGTACCTAAGTACTATCTTCACTATATCCTTCCTGACTATGAAAGTAGCACTGTTCCTTCTTTATATTTGTATCCTAGTAGTAAACAGTCTGGTCTTCTTACTGGAAGTGTCTAATTCCAATCCATTTCAATGTGCTGATGCCTAAAATGTTAATGTGTAGTCAATTCACTTTATCTTTCACCAGGTAAGCTTTCCCATGTCCATGCTTCTTATGTTTCACATTCCCACTATAATTCTATCTTTGCAGCTTTTCTTTTCTGCAGGGCAGCATCAGCACCTAGACATCTGGAAAGCTTTAACCAGCCATGTCATAAACACCATTAGTTTTCTAAAAAATCTTCAGCTCTTTCTAGTACCATGTTGAGTGCCATCTCAGCAGAGGGGCCCATTATTTGGCACTATCCCATCAATCACTTTATATTCTTTATCCATATGGTTTTCCTGGTAAAGTACAGGAGAGATTTACTGTTGCCTTTTCCCCTGTCGATCGGAAGGTCGGCGGTTCGAAACCGCGCGGCGGGGTGAGCTCCCGTTGTTAATCCCAGCTCCTGCTCACCTAGCAGTTCGAAAACATGCCAATGTGAGTAGATCAATAGGTACCGCTTCGGCGGGAAGGTAACGGCGTTCCGAGTCGTCATGCTGGCCACATGACCCGGAAGTGTCTCCGGACAACGCTGGCTCTAAGGCTTAGAAACGGAGATGAGCACCGCCCCCTAGAGTCGGACACGACTGGACTTTACGTCAAGGGAAACCTTTCCCCTGCAGTATGAAACAATGCCTTTGCCATTGTCACTAAAGTGATCCTGTACATCCAGCACCTTCCTAGATTACTGTTGCCTAATATAGGTGCTTACCTGCTTCATTTGGGCAGCTGGGATAACCTCGACAGCTTGAGTGACCCTGCTGGAAGTGTCTCCCAACTTCGTTTACTCAACCCTTCCAGGCGCACACACACAACACACATACATACTGTACACCATGATGAAGCAGCATAGCAGGACTTGTGGGGGATGATACCTAGGTTAAATGTCCCTTTTTAAGAAAGGGATATGGCTCCATACTGCATTTCCAGCCTACCTATGACAGACACAAAGTAAGCCAAAGCTTTATTGCCTCTTTTCCTAATTCTGTCTACCTTCTTAGCATCCAAGAATCCTGACCTACCTTTTAGTTCATGCATTTAACACACAAAATACTGCTAACTGCTTCTGAATATTATGTAAGTGCTTTCTATATACAAATATTCCGTATTCAAATATTTTGACAGGACGTATTCATCAGAGCAGAGAGTGATTCCCTTTGTATAATCTGATCCATCCTTAATCAGCACGAGTACAGCTACAATGCAACATATTGCATATTCAGATTCTTCTGCTTGTAATTACATTTTTTCATTCATTGCCAATTTCATATTATATTGTGATTACTTATAATTATGCAAATATTTACAGAACCTCAAACACAGGTGCAGCAAACAGACTACAAAGGCATGTATATTCCCTAGAATAAGAATACAAATATAGTGTCATTCCCTTCACAATTCTTAATGTATTTTCTAATCCCAAGATTACCAACTGATATAAACACTTTTTTACACTTTTTCTCAATGTAAAGTGTAAAGTTAACCCTTCTAATTATTTCTAATATGTACACAAAAGCACCACAGTTATCTTATTCATGAAATGTTTCCCTTGATTTAAAGGAACAATTTAAGTCTATATACCAGTCAATGGTACAACACAGTTTATAAAAATAATTAAATAATAATAATTCTTATTAAGATCTTCTAACCTTAACCCTAATCCTACATGCTCAGGATAATTAAGAATTTGTTAAGCTACTCACCTTAACAAATTCTTCTCTAATACTGCCTTTAAAAACTTTTTTTTTGCTTTTTTTTCCTTTGTCCTTCCTAATTCCCCTCCCTTTCAGGTTTTACTTGGTTGCATTTGTGGCTTCCTGGCCCAATATGCCCAAACTGACACATTGTCTTGTCTTTACCTTTACAAGGGAATACTTCATGTGATATGGATATGACTGAGGCTGGTAACGAGTCCCAGACAGCTTTTTCCTTCTCTTACTAAAAAGAGGTATGCGAAAACTAAAAAGCCATGATAAAGCCATGATAGGAAGCAGAGGTCTATATCTGTGGGCCCATGTGATAACGAACACGCATAGGGAAGATTGTAACATGGACTGTACGAAGAGTATATTATGTGAATTAATGAAAGAAAGAAAGAAAGAAAAAGAAAGAAAGAAAAAAAAGAAAGAAAGAAAAGGTACAGGAAACTCTTTTGAAAGGGATAGGATATAACAGGTCTGAATGAAGTTGCTCTGATCTCAGAGTTGATAAACATATGTATGGAAGTGAAGGTGTACAGTAGATTTAATTATGAACAAAAAGCTAAAATGAATGTCAGATAGTATTGATTTCATCTAGTTTGTTGTTAACGAATATAACAGTAGGAATTCATAGGTGGAGATACCTGCATGTTATGCTCCAATGCATAGTGATAATGAAAGAATTAGGGGTGAGTTTGGGGGGATGTTGTACAATGAATGAGTAGGACAAGAAAAAACGTTATTCTCTTAGGTGACATGAATGGATGGGTGGAAATGTGATGGAAGAGAACAGAAAACTGACTGGGTCATTCAAAGAATCAGAAATGAATGAGAATGAGAATTGCTTGGTGAGTATCTGCTTAGAAAGAATTTTTTTGTTTTGAGTGTGTGGCTTAAGCATATATCTATTTATGGCAAATAAATTAATATAAATCTAGAAGCATGATTGATTTGTTCATTTATGATGAAAGATTGAGAGCATTAGTGGTGGATAAGATGTTCTGAATATGAAATTAACCAATTTTTATAGTGTCGGGAACAGAACTTAGGAGATAATGGACGTGAAAGAAAATGAAATAAATAAAAGAAATGAGAGGAAAACTACAGTAGAATGACTGTATAAATAGAAAATATGAGTCCTGCATGAAAAAGCATTGGAAGATAGATCAATCTTCCAATTGAATGATTGGAAAGTGAGTATAAGGAAATACAGTGTTAATTCTGCTTCAAACAGAGTAAAATTAATGATGCTACAAATGCCACAGGGGTTATGCAAATGGAAGATGAAAAGGTATACTTGGTGGAATAATGACGTGAAAAGGACTATGAATTAGGGGAATCAAGTATGAGAATGAGAATGCTGCACAAGTGAGGAGAAAAAAATGAGCGGTATAGAAAGAAGAAGGTAGTTGTAAATCCGTAGTCAAGGAGAATAAGGAACAGGCAAGAAGACAGGCAGAGCAAATGCAGAGCAACTTTGATGGTAATAGAAAACTGTTTTGGAAGCAGTTGAATGAGGAGCCTCCAGCAGAGTAAGTGAATTTTTTTTAAAAAGCATGTAAATTGATTTGGGATGAAACTGAAGTGAGGGAAGCTAGGAGGAGTATTTTAGAGACTTGTATGAAAATTTAGCATTATATCCAAGAGTGAATTTGAAATGAAGCTATAAATATTAGTATTCAAATAAAGTCATAACTGCTGTGAACATGTTGAACAATGACAAAATTGCAAATGTAGACACTGTAAATAAGAACATATGATGGAAGTAAAATTAGAATAGAGGGGATGCTTAGCGAATGGCTATATGGGAATGGAGAAAGACAAGGATTTGTAATGTTCACTGAGTCGTTGGATAAAGATATAACAGATGCTTGTCAGAGGTGACTGTACATGCATGAAGACAATATCATGTTGCTGGCAAAGAACCCAAATGATTTGCAGCAGAAGTTAGATAGAGGATGGATCTGAAAATTAATGTAGCAAAGAGCAAGGTAGTTGTGTTTGTCATGGGAAGTTGGATGAACAATTGCAATATACATAAATGGTGAAAAATTAAAGGAAGTAGTTTCACTTGTATTCCTTCTTGGGTAGCATGATTATTTAAGATGGAAAAATGGGTAAAGACATTTTAAGATGTATACATGCTGTTTAAAAGGTAGTGGATAGTATATGGCCTGTTATGAGGAATAAATATTTGAATGGTAGGTGCAAAGTTCCTCCCCCGCCAAAAAAAACCCCATTTGAGTTAGGGAGGTATTAAGGAGGTGGTAACAAGGAATATCAACCTTGTTGCATTCTGTCAGCACCTCTTTAACAAAATGCTTATTTTCTTTGGACTGCGTGGCTGCCCTGGGAGCCCAGGAAAAGGCGCAGCTTCTTTAAGGAGGTGCTGAAAGATGTGGCAAGTGCACCCACATCCCTTCAAATGACTTTTTCCGCTTCAAATATAAATAGCTACGCATCATTAGTATGTTTGTATAACTGCAGAGTTAGACTTTGGCCCATGTGCACTTGATTTCTGTTTCCTAAATGGAACATTACACTTACTTCTGTAAAATTGTATGCCTTTCTTTTCAGCTTAAAAAAAAACAACTTACCAAGATAATATTGAATCTTACTTGACTTCTGATGTATTAACCATCCCACATGTGATAAGAATTCAACTCCTCAAAGAAGTCATTAATAAAAGTGCTGGAAAGTACAGTCTGTTTGATGCCTTCCTCCATTTTGATAAAGAAACATTAATGAGCATTGGATATGATTTTTCAAACCAACTATGTATCCAGTTAATTGTCATAACCCAACTCAAACCTCACTAATTTAAATGACATGGATACTTCATTAAATTCTTCACTGATATGAAGATATAGTACGTATGCCTACAGCTTTTCCATACAGGAATCTATTATTAAAGTTATCCAAACAAAAAAAATGAGATAAGAACAAATCTTGCCAGACTAACCTTAACAAATCCATGCTGATTTCAATTACCATATTTTTTACAAGGTTCTTATACATCAACTGCTTTATGATCTACTCTACAATCTTCTTAGGTATCCAAGTACTCCATTATTTCAGGATTTATCTTCAAAAGTTTTCTTCATCTTGCCTTGCGTATTGACAGTTATTGAAACATAGTTGTGTTTCACTTCAGGGTTTCCTTGCTGGCCAAACACAGTATCACCATTAGGGCTTCTCCTGGACTCCGCTTGCCACCTATCAGAATAAAGCATGTTTACCTACTACAAGAGGCTGATGCTACTGACCAGGCCAGTTTTGTGAAGTCGTTTTAAAAAGGTGGGGCTATAATCTGAGCTTCAAAACATGGACAGCCTTACAATTTTCTCTATACAATCAGTCTCATAATAGCAGCTATGAGCAAATGAAGCCGTTGCAAGAGTTGGAGGTTGTTTTGCAAAGCTGTATTTACAAATACTCACAATTCTTTATCCTCAAATTAAAAAAAACACCAATTAGTGATAGCAAAGTGTGGTAAAGCCATGGTAATCATTCTGCTAAGGCTTGAGGGAAAAATGACAATGGCTTAACTGTGCAAGCTATTGCACGATTAAGCCAAATGCGAGTGAGAGACTGAGAGACGCACAGACATCATCACACATATAGCCTCAAAAACAAACAACCTTTCCTACTTATTTTCACACACAAATACACATACCCACACACACACTTGTTGGCACGGGGAAGCCTAGCCACAAGACTTTCTACCAAATAGCAGAAAATAGCTGTGCTTTTTGGAGTGAAGATATTTCTTTAGCTGGGGGCTTCACAATGGCTTTGCCTTCCTTGCCAATACAAGGTGGTCCCTCAGCTTGTTCTTCTGTTGACTGACAGGTGACTTGGGAGTTCATAGGGGACAAAAGGCCCTGACAGAGCTTCGGGAGGCTACATGGAGCCTGTGAACAGAAGGTTCCTATTATTCATCTTATTCTAGACTAGTGAATAAGAAATATCAACTTATTCTAGACCAGTGAATAAGAAATACCAACTTTAAGATGTGTGGACTTCAACTACCAGAATTCCTCAGCCAGCCATGCTGGCTGGGGAGTTCTGGAAGTTGAAGCCCACATGTCTTAAAGTTGCTGAGGTTGAGAAACACTGGTCTAGACTGTTGCCTGTATTTGCCATCCATCTTTGAATAGGTATCTGTCAGAAACAGCTTTCAAAATACTTTTTTTCCTTCAACTTCAGTTCATTCTCCCCCCCCCCCCCGTCTTCATTTTAAGTGCCCTACACAATGGAAGTTTAGCTGAGAAAAAGGAGAGAGCAGATTTCAGCAACATGAGCAGGGGGGGAAAAAGCTGATTGTTATTCCTTCTTGCCTAATTTCCTCCTGCACATTTTTCTGCATGTTCTGGCATGAGAACTGGCCTTTACAAACCAAGTGATTATGTGACCAAATGCTCCTTCCAGCAATTTGTGTGTGGGAGGCAGGAGAAATTAACAGGTAGTCCTTTTAGGTGTAAACTATATTTTCCTTGGACATGAACATGTTTCTATGTTTTCCTTCTTATCCCCAAATTCAAATTATTGAACAAGATGGATGTTTTAAGGTAGAGCTAAACAGCCTCACCATGGACACTACAGAGATTTAGACTGCTCCTATCAGAGTACAGTGATTCCCTTGTACAAAACAAGTTCTCAGGAGGACTGTTAACAGAAGTGTATCAACTGAGGGAAAGGGATCAAAACTAGCTCTCGATTCTCCCATCAAATCATTTGCCCCTATTGTGATCCCAAGAATCTACTGTGAGTCTTCTGTTAATGTTGGAGGGTGGAGTCTGGTGGCAGGGCGGGAGGTGGGACAAGCAATGGTTCTAATAGATACAGACTTTATTACATGAGTTAACATCTGTGGATTTTCAGGCAGGGGCCCCTGGTGTGTTCTGTGTTCTCTCAAAACTTAGTAATGTTCAATAATCATCAAAACAACAACAGCTATATCATTAGTTAAAACTGACTAAAAAACCAAACCAATCAACAAACAAAAACTATAACCTACACATTATAAAATGGTGATGGAATTCTGCTCCCCCACATTTTTCTAACCAACCTAGTAATAGTCCATAAACCAGTGCCTGGGAGATCATAGGCCAGTCTGGAGAACCTGTTACAGTTTCAGTAAAACTAGCAAAATGAAAAAAATGGGTGATGAACATACTGTATTTCCTCCCAAAGATCAGACTTACAATTTGTGAATGTTCTTGAATACAGATTTACTTTACACAGGTTGGTGTAAATTTATGCACAACTATGCATGGACAGTGCTTTAGCAGTCACATTGTAAGGAATCCTCTCCTGGCAGGAAGACAGCCAGCTTCACTTCCAAAGTGGTATTTTTCAACTTGTACCAGCGCAGACCTAGCCATCAGTTTCTCTGTTGCAGTACAATTCAACCTAGGTAAAGTCTTACTTTCCATATGTAACTGCTGGCATGCTTCCGCCCCTCTGGTCCATGGTCACTGCCCTCCATGACCATTTTTGGAATGTCTGCATCCAAAAAGAGGAACATGCACATGCAAAACCTGAACCCACCCTGCTTCGAGAGGTAGGTCTCAGACATTATACTGATTCTTTTATATCTCCAGTAAGTGGTGCTCTGAATGCTAGTTTATTGCTTCATATCCACACATGTAACCAATGTACAACTATTAAGGGACAAAAGCAGGGGAATCCACCAAATGGGGGCCATGGTAACTATTGTATGGAAACACTAGGCCAGCATCATCGCTAAAACTGAATAATGAATTGAAATCAAGACAATAAATTCTTGAACCAGCTTATTCCCAGCTGGTTTCTGCATGAGAATCAAGCAGTTTAGGGCTGCCATTCAGAAGGACCTGTAGATGAACAGTGGTGGTTTGAAAAGAGAATTTCCAGTTGGATTATCAATACAATCTGAGGAGGAGGTGGATTCTGAGCCTGACATCACTGAATCTGAGATTCTACAATCCCAGAACCTCCGTGATTTCACTAAATCTAGACTTCACTGAAGAGCCAACATCTTCACCCTCAATGGTCTCACATGGCATCAGGACTAAGCAGAGCACAAGCAACATGCCAAAGATTTAACAAAGAAACCCCTAGTACCAAACTTAAAGCCATAAGTTTTCTCCTGTAACAATCTCCATTTTACAGCATGAATACTATAGCTTAGAAAGGAAATATGGCTGAGGAATTCTTGGACTACAAGTCATATCATTCCTGACCTTAGTCATGCAGATTTGGGATTATGGAAACTGTATTCCAACAAATTCTGGAAGGCCAAAAATGCCCCTCTTAGATTAAAAATAAATAAAGCAGAATTTTTAAAGAAAAGCTAAAGAGCAATGTAAGAGCCAGTTTGATCTAGTGGTTAAGGCACTGGGCTAGATACCAGGAGACTGAGAGTTCTAGTCCCGCTTTAGGCATGAAAGCCGGCTGGGTGACCTTGGGCCAGTCACTCTCAATCCAACTCACCTTACAGGGTTGTTGTTGTGGGGAAAATAGGAGTAGGGAGGAGTATTAGGTATGTTCGCCGCCTTGAGTTATTTATAAAAATAATAAAGGTGGGATAGAAAATAAATACATAAATAAATAAATAGCCTGCAGATATCTCAAAGCAGGAACTATGTTATGAAAAGAATTTGTGGAAAGAAAAGGGAAAAAGCAAAGATAGTGCCAGATATATGCCCTTGTTACAACTAGATTGGCACCTCACCCCACACCCCAAGGCTATTAGCTACTGTCTCTCTTTGGAAAGGATACTGATGACTTGGTTACTAAGGATATTGTTTATTTTATTATTGCATTTTGATGCTACTCATAAATCACCTTGGAAATATGTTTTCTGAATAGAGACATGTCTTGTTTCTGTGTGTATATGAGAGAGAGAGCGAATGAGGAGAGACCACAACTACAGACAAATATATGTTCCTTCATATATAGGAAGGATATTCCATAGCTGATCACAGCCACTATTATGCTAATTTAAAATATTTAAATGTATGTTTACATCTACATCTGGTAGGCCAACTATAACTTTCTTATGTCTGTCGGATTTGGCAAACCAGTGTGATTTGTCCATGGCCTAATTGCATCCCACTTAAGTTATTACAATGCACTCTAAACAAGACTACCTTTGAAAATTATCTGGAAATCGAATTGGTGCAAAATGTGGCAGTTAGACTGCTAAGTGATGCACTATATAAAGATCATATTACACTACTATTGGAAGATGTGCATTGGCTGTTTGCCAATTGTTTTATAGACTCAGTTTAACCTCTAATGATTATATAAGGAATTATTTATCTTTTTGGGGACCTAATTGGCTATTATGATCTTCAAAAGAGATTTCATTTTTTTCCCCACAAAAATCCGTATGTTTGGCAAAAAGGAAGTGACTGTCTTCTACATTACTTCTAAATTGTCAAATTTTTAATTGAGCCTTTACATTATTTTTACATAAAAGCTAACTGATAGGTTGCTGGGAACACAAGGAGGCATGGAGCAAGAAGAACATACAAGTAATCAGTTGTATGATTTTAAGACTTTAAGTTCATTTCATTATTAACTTATTGTATATGTTATACACTGCTTTGATATCTTTACATTAGAAAAGTATTATGAAAATGTTAAATGTCATCACCGTCTAAGAGTACTACAGTCATTCAAGAGTTTTGATTTCTAATCCAAATTTATTTATTTATTTATCAAATTTGTCACCGCCCATCTCCTCCGACCGGAGAAACTCTGGGCAGTTTACAATACAGAATAAACATACAATAAAATTTGAATAAATATACAATTAAATTCTAATAAAATCCCATTAAAACTAAAACTAAAACAATTTCTTAACTACCACAGCTCATAAAATCCAGATGGCTATTATCTCTTCAATAATTATGTAGGAGGGGCACTTTAAGGCACTAGCCAACCCCAAGTATGTCGATTCTCCTCCCTGCCCCAAGCCCGGTGGCAGAGCCAGGTCTTCAACTTCCTCCGGAAGGCTAGGAGCAATGAGGCTAATCTCACCTCTGGGGGCAAGATGTTCCAAAGGGCAGGCGCTATTGCTGAGAAGGCCCGCCTCCTGGACCCCGCCAGATGGAATTCTCTTATTGACGGGGTCCGCAACATGCCCTCTCTGCATGAGCGGGTGGGACGGGCTGATGATACGGGGAAGAGGCGGTCCCTCAGGTAACCCAGTCCCATGCCATGTAGAGCTTTAAAGGTGATAACCAGCATCTTGAATTAGAGCCGGAAGCAAACTGGTATCCAATGCAGCTCACGTAGCAAAGGTGTTATGTGCGCCCTTCTAGGGGCGCCAAAAATAGCCCACGCGGCCACATTCTGGACCAGCTGAAGCTTCCGGATACTCTTCAAGGGTAGCCCCATGTACAGGGCATTGCAGTAGTCTATATGGGAGATAACAAGGGCATGAGTGCTGTCTGAAGGGCTTCCTGGTCCAGGAAAGGGCGCAACTGGTGTACAACACGAAGCTGTGCAAAGGCCCTTCTGGCCACAGCTGCCACCTGCTCTTTGAGCAGGAGCCATGAGTCCATGAGGACCCCCAGATTACACACCGGGTCTGTCTGGGGCAGTGCAATCCCATCCAGAACTAAAGATGACAAAGTCCCGGATATGGAGGAACCCTTAACCCACAGCCACTCCATCTTACCAGGGTTCAGCCGAAGCCTGTTGTTCCTCATCCAGACCCCTACAGCCCCAGGCACCAAGAGAGGGCAGTCACAGCATCACTTACCTCACCCGGGATGGAGATATACGATTGAGTATCATCGGCATACTGATGATCCCTCATCCTGTGGTGACAGATGATCTCACCCAGCGGTTTCATGTAGATGTTAAATAGGAGAGGAGAACCCTGCAGCACCCCACAAAGGAGAGGTCGAGGGCCGGATCTCTCCCCCCCCCCCCCCATCACCACCGACTGGGACCGGCCCTGGAGGAAGGAGGTGAACCAGCACAAAACTACGCCGCCCACCCCCAACTCCCTGAGCCGACCCAAAAGGATACCATGGTCAATGGTATCAAAAGCCACTGAGAGGTCAAGAAGAGCGAGGATGGATGCACTATCCCCATCCCACTCCCGCCAGAGATCATCCATAAGTGCAACCAATGCCGTTTCTGTCCCATATCCAGGCCTGAAACCTGACTGAAAGGGGTCTAGATAATCCGTTTCCTCCAGAATCCTCTGGAGTTGTAATGCCACCACTTTCTCAACCACTTTCCCCAAAAAGGGGAGGTGGGAGACTGGACGAAAATTATCCAGTACAGTAGGGTCCAACGATGGTTTCTTGAGGAGGGGTTGTACCAGCACCTCCTTAAAGGCAGCTGGAAACACCCCCTCCCTCAAGGATGTATTAACCATCGCCTGGACCCAACCACATGTCACCTCCTGAGCTGCTTTCACCAGCCAGGAGGGACATGGATCTAATTGGCAAGTGGTGGCATTTACTGTCCGGAGGATCCTGTCCACTTCCTCAGGTCCAACAGGATCAAACTGTTCCCAGATAACATGGTAAGTATGATCCCTTGGTATCTCCACAGACCCTGCCTCACGCTTGGAGTCTAGCATGGAGTGGATCCGAGCGATTTTGTCTTGCAGATGCTCCGAAAACTCCTCTGCATGGCCCTGTAGGTGGGTCACTGCACCCACCTTCCCCAAAAGCGATTGAGTGATTTTAAATAGGGCCGTTGGGTGGGATTCTGCAGACGCAATAAGAGCGGAGAAGTATTGACGCTTCGCCGCTTTTATCGCCACCAGGTAGGCCTTAATAGTGGCTCTAACCAGTGTTCGGTCGGATTCAGTCTTTGTCTTCCTCCAGTGGCACTCTAGACATCTCTTAATCCTCTTCAAAACCCTCAGCTCCTCCGTAAAACATGGGGAGCATCAAGTATGATGAGGCAAGAGAGGTTGCACAGGCGCGATCCTGTCCAAGGCCCCAGCTGCCTCCCTATTCCAGGCGGTGGCCAGGGCCTCCGCTGGACTGTGCAGCAGATCCCCGGGTATAACCCCCAGCTCCCTCTGAAACCCTGCTGGGTCCATCAGTTGTCGGGGACAGACCAATCGAATGGGTCCTGCCTCCCTGCAGAGGGGGGCGGCATAAGAGAATCTCAAGGCCACCAGGGTGTGATCTGACCATGACAATGGGGATAGCTGTAACTCTCCCCTCAGGTCACATTGCCACTGCTCTGACAAGAAAACTAAATCCGGGGTGAGCCACTGTCTCGAGTTGGGTCGCAAATAATCTGAGTCAGGCCCATGGCTGCCATGGTAGCCATGAATTCCCGAGCTGCCTCCGAGGCCCGCCCCAGGGAAGGCAGGTTGAAGTCCCCCAGAACCATAAGCCTGGGGAACTCCACCGCCAACCCTGAGGCAGCCTCCAGCAGCTCAGGCAGGGAGGTTGCCACACAGCAGGGAGGCTGGTACAGCAGCAACACTCCCAACTGCTCTCGTGCACCCAACTTGAAAAACAGGGTCTCACAACTGGCCACTTGTGGAGCAGGGCCTCTGAAGGCCACCAGAGACTCACAGATGACAACTTCCACCCCTCCCCCCCTGCCCTCGTGTCTCGGCTAGTGCCATACCATAAACCCGGCCAGGCACATTTCCGAAAGGGGCACCCCCCCCTTCAGGGCCCAACCAGGTTTCAGTAATACATGCCAGGTCTGCCCCCTCCTCAGTGATCAAGTCACTTATGAGTGGGGCTTTGTTGTTAACAGACCTGGCGTTGAGTAGCAACAGTGGGAGACCAGGGCCCCTATGGGTCTGCTGACCAGGGTCTGGGTCTGAGCACAGAGGGCCGGAACACACAACCAGTAACAAACACTGGGGGCATCTTCCCTGAAGATGGCCCGCCCTCCGGCTCCCGCCATAACGTCCCCTACCCGTCACCACCTCAATAGTATGGCCCGCCCTGCAGCCCCCAGAGACTCCAGATCCACCTAGCCCCATTCCAGCACTTCCGGAGTCTCCCACTTGGAGTAGAGATCCCTCCATCCATTCACACACCCTCACACCTACACAGTTATCCACAGGGCAATGGCAAGCCGGAGGGCACGCCAGCTTGCACTCTCGGTGCCATCTGGGCCCAGCCATCACCCACCCATTCATTCTTCAATCACACTGCTCCCTGTTCGGCCTCTCTCACTGGTTGGCCAGGGGCATCTCATTCGTTCCCCCTCACCTCCTGCCTCTCACTCAGGAGGTGAGTGGTCTCCCACACCATCAGACACTTCCTGACTCCCCCCCTTGTCTCTCACCCCAGGAGGGAGTCCTCATTCATACTGGAGGGACCCCAACAGCTCTCCACCGCTTCCAGGCAAGTAGGGAGGGGATGGCCCAGATCTCCTTGCCCAGCTCCCTCCACGTCCCCAGGCCTGCAACGCCAAGGCCTATACCCCTAGGTCTATCCCGGGCTCTCCCTGGTCGGTCAGTCAGTTCTCTGTCTAGCTGGTAGTCGACCTGCTCCACCAAACCGGGCCTCCAGGCTCGTTCTGCCAGCTTGCTACTCTGCTGGGCTGCTGCACCGCTCACCCGCTCTGCCAGGCTGGACCTCCAAGGTGGGTCTGCAGGTCTGTCTCGCCACTGGTCTACTGCGCCGCCAAACTGCTCCGCTGGGCTGGCCCTCCAAAGTTGGGCCGTCACGCCACTGAGCTGTCCGTCTGCCACACTGCCAAACCGCCCCACCAGGCTGGTCCATTGTTCATACCAATAAAATACTATAATTTTATTGGTATGAACAATGATCCTGACTTTTTGCCAAATCTGATTCTATTTTATTTACTTTTCAGGGGAAATATCTACAAAAGAGTATGCAGGAGTTTGTGTAATCTATTCAGAAGCAAAAGATCTGGCTCAATGTTGAAATTATTATATATGCTAGTTACAGTTTAAAGCACCATTACTCAAATGCACATTCAAGATTGCATCCCACTGAATCACTGATGCTAGACCACATCTACATTTGCAAATGCATTAATATTATTCAGACACCTATCTGATTTATCCCCAATACTCTCTACAGAATTATTTAGATATTTAAATCCATAGGACAGAAAAGTGGGTAACTGAATTGCCAAATTTCTCACAACATCATCTGCAATATTAAACTAACTTACTGTATTTTACAGATATGTTTATGTTTTTATTATTGCTTCAGTTATTGTGCTCTGAAAATTCTAAGTGCTGAACTAACTAAAGTACTAGAACGTTTACAGCCCATTAAAATGTTAGCTAGGCTGAGAGGATAACAATACTAAGCAGAAGAATAGGTTTTACAGACATCGAAAGACTTGAAAGAGATCCCAAGAGGCGTTTAGGGCTGGAAGCTAAGGAACAGTGTAACAAAAGAAATTATGCAGAGAGGTCAACAGAATGAGAAAGCAATCAGAAAAGAAGTTACCTTTATCAAGATGGTGTGAAGGATAGCTATAGCGCCAGGAAAGGACTAAGACATATAAAACAAGTAAAAATGTAAAATATGTAGCCCTTAAGGTCAGATATAAGTATTTAGATGCTAGGAATGCAAGATCAGCTGGCCAGAAAAAAGGTAGTCGAAGGACTTGGGAAAGCCAGGAAGCACACAGAGAAGGAAGGAAATGGGAGTTAAGGGAAAAGGGGAGCTGAGACAAAATCTCATATAGGCCTGGGGATAATGGACAGGCCAGAAGTGGACATCCAAAAAGGCTTTGAATGATGGGGATCATGGTCCATAGAATCAAGGAGTCGTAGAGTTGCTTTGTCCATGGCCACTAGTTATTCCAACAGCTGTTTATAATCGTAAGTTCAAGAGCATAGTGTCATGAGTGAGAATGGCGAGCAGGGGGCTCCCATCCAGACTGTCAAGCGCATGCGTAGCACTGAGGAATTGGTCAGCCATTCAAAGAGACACAGATCGGGACCGCCTTAACCTTTGGGGGTTATATGGCTGGGTTTTTCCTACGCTTCTTCAGTTTGTTAGGATTCCTGTTAAGTACTAGCAATAAATATTAGAGACCAGTTCCTTGTCTCAGTGTGTTTCCTGGTTGTTAGGACACATAGGGAGGCATAATGTCAAGTACATGAGCAGCAATGGCAGACTATTCTGGTATCTGTGTCACATTTCTATAGATTTAAAGTTACACCTAATTTTTAAAAAGGGGTCGCAGGCATTGGACAGCTACGTCTTTTCCGGAAGTAATTGTGGAATTCGAAAACTATAATATCGGTTTGTAATAGTCATGGGCTATAGTGGCTCCCTGACAGCATTTATTTTGTGTGTTAACTTTATTCTGGAAGACTTACTGGTTTTTGCTGATGTTTGTGTTCTTTTAACTATATACCAATTTAGTATACACGGATGCTGTACACTTTTAAGACTGCAAAGAAGTTGATACTACAATTATACAATAGTCTGATGAGCCCCTTACCTTTCTATATCTGAACAATCACTTTACCGCCAAAAGTCCTGTTCAAGCACTATTTAGAAATGTGGACTGCTTTATTTCTCTTTTTTCTATAGTTAAATAACTTAAGTGTTAATAACTCATACAATGTAATGTGAATGTTGAGGTCAACAGCCTCGTGTGGCGCAGAGTGGCAGGCAGCAGTATTGCAACCGAAACTCTCCCCATGACCTGGGTTTGATCCCAGCAGAAGCTGGATTCTCAGCTAGCCGGCTCAGGTCAACTCAGCCTTCCATCCTTCCTTCCGAGGTCAGTAAAATGAGTACCCGGCTTGCTGGGGAAGGCAACGACTGGGGAAGGCAATGGCAAACCTCCTCGCTCTATGGTCTGCTAAGAAAACATCGCAAAAGTGGTGTCCCCCCAAAGGGTCAGACATGACTCGGTGCTTGCACAGGGGACCTTTCACCTTTCACAGGTCAGTTTAGTTTTATTTAGTATATCAGAGCAAACCTGTGCAAGGTGACAGAGGTGCATCACACTCTGGAAGTGACACAGTTTGCTTCAATGTTTTATCTTACCTGTTGGTGGTCTCCTTTTCGTCTGAAAAGCAGATGCCCAGAAGCCGCCTTTCAGGTATACCAGGTGGCAAAGCAGGCTGGAAAGGAGGGAACCAAGGAAGTGCCAGGTGATACAATATGGCCATCCTCTTCCCTCTTAGAAGGGAGGGAAGCAAATGGCTTTGCAAATCATCTTTGACATCTTCTTTGAAGTGAAGCATCCCCTGTAAGATTTGCACAGCCTTATATGTGATGTGATATATGCTTGTGCAGGCTCTTGTTTCTTTTTTTACATATATTTTTAAAATGGAGGAAGACAGAATCTTCTGAATAGGGATTTTAGGAATTATCACAGCTTTCCACAAACCCTGATGAAATTTAGGATTCATGTATCATCATTAGGTCCTCTTTTGTAAAATGAGAAATTCTAATGCCCCACCTAGTAGTTATTAAAATAAATAATATCATTATTAAAAAGCTGGAACTATAAAAACAGTTCCATATGTTTGTACTGCACATTAAAGCAACACGTTCACTTTAAGTTGCATAATGGACTTGATGAAACAGGGAAGTCCTACATACTTATATAGAGTTCAGAAGCATTGCTCCAAACAGATTTGATATAAGACTAAAGCTCTTTTAAGTAAGCTATAAAACATGGATGTAATATATATATTTGCTATCTACACATTGAAATAGCACAATTTGCATGTTTTCTGTTGCAAAGTTTAAGTTCCTGTGTTTATTTACTCAGACTGGTAGTTTGTCATGAAACGAGAAGGGAAACAAAACTTTTCTCTTTCAAGATGCGAGTCAAGCCTTAACTTGCTGTTTTCCAATCTGTTTTTACAAAAGAAGAAAGGAGTTGTTAGCTGAGACCTGTCAGTAACTGAAAGTACAAGTCACGCCTCTCCTTTGAGCTGCAAATACAGAGCAACTTTTTGCAGTAGAACATTAGCCAATTTCCTTTGAAAGAATTCAGCCCATTTAAACATCTTCTACCCAAATCATCTTGCATGGAATCATCATCTTCAAAGAGCACGGGGAAGGCGGTTTAGAATACTCTTGAAAAGAGAGCAGGTAAGGCAGCAGCAGCAGCAGCACAATGTAATCCTCCAGCAAAGCAAGTCCTAAACATTCAAGCCCATCCATCCCGATATTGGATCAGTTTAGGGTGTTTGGGACTTCTTTAGATTATGCCTCCCCAGATCATGGAAGCAGCAACCGAACCTGTCTGAACGAAGAAGACGTGGTTCCTCTTGCAACCTACCACAAAGACAAGGGAAAGAAGAGGAGGCAGAAGACAGGCTGCTTATCTGCAATTGTAATTCTTCTAGGGGACACCTGGGTATTCATTGCTGGGTTCTGTATACACACATAGCATCATTCAGAATTTTCTGGAGCTGAGCTTTCACAGGAGAGAACCCTACTTTCCAATCTGGTCTGCATGCCCAACACAATCCAACAAAATTACTCAGTTATTTGAGCCGACACAGATGCCCTTGCTGAAAACTATAAAGCCTGTGTGGGTTGAGCGATTCATGTGAATACACAGATAACAACCCAAAGACTTACTGTTAAAGGTAAGCAATCTGATCCTCTCCTTCCTTCATCACATATACTAACCAGTAGTAGTGCAGGCAGGCAGTAGAGAGCACTGCTTGCCTAAAAGTGGTATCAGTCCTGGCTTCAAACTGATAATGATGGATGAGGATTGACAGCTATCACCATGTGGGCCTTTTATATGCGTTGACAGTGAGATCCCCTCTGGAAATGCCAAAACACTATGAGATGAGATTTAAGAGATCTAACCACTGGAGAGGTTAGATTAGCCAATTGTTATGCTACTTACTACCACCCTATGTGCAATATTCTCTGGGCAGCATCTATTATATGGAGTTTTTTGCAGAATGAAAGTATGCCTTTCTGAAATTCACATAGAAGTCAAGTCAATCCAGCCTGATGGATACTTGGTGTGAGCAACCACAGCCTGGTATACATACATACATAAAGAACTGGATGCTATGGAGATGCTAGAAGGATACTTTTACTGGTGTTTTGCATCATGGAACCAACAATAGAAGAACCATGCCTTCAACAGCAAGGTGAATCAAACACTGATGTTGATATTTGTGTTCCTCATGTTGATTAAAAACAAAGCAATCTCTTCTGTGAAAGAGAGGAGTGAGTAAGGGTAGTGTCCACCACATAGCTAACATATACTTGAGAACAGGATTCAGACCACCATCCCTTTTTGGAACTTTAGAGTAACAGGAATAGATTTGGTGGGCTGAAACCCTTATTTTTTTGGAAAGGAAGTGAATTTCAGGAAAAAGATCACAGAAAATAATTCAGTATTTGGTCAAATTTGATGAGATATCCTTGGAGGATAATAGTTGGCAGTCAGGAATCGGTGCTGAAACTTGCCCAAATAAAAGCAAAGATTACATGCTCAGACTCATTAGTGACATAATTGTAAAAAATGATACTAAGGTTTTGATATTGTACAATCAGCAATTGGAAGAATAAGCTTCTAGATATCTCACCAGAAAAAAATACTACTGTTGTTGGTTCTTGGACAAATGGTAACTGAGAACTAAGAACTATTCACACGAACACACACACACACACACACAAGATAATATGTCATATATGCCAGGTAGATGGCAATTGGAAAGTTTTGGCCTGTGGCATCTAGTCTTGTGTCCCTCTGGTCAAGTGGTGCAGAATAGAATTTATAAAATGATCCCCTTATGCAGCCCCTGTGAAAATAAATATTAAGAGTGCACTGTCAGCGCTCTTCAGAAAGTCCAGCTGGAAGCATAGGAAGAGGGACTGCAATCCATGTGAACAAAGTAAAACTTGGAATAATTTTTTTGTTTCCAAACCCAAAATTTCTGTCAGTCTGAACATCTGTTTGATGTAATCCTGTGAAGAGCGTTATAGAATTGCTATGATCAGCGCCAACAGAGGGACAGCTGGAAGTGCATCAAAAGTCAACCCCAATTTATAACTCTCTTTCTTTAAAGAATGAGATAAGCTAGCCTTTCTCAACTGGGATTTTGTGAAAGATTGTGATTGAAAAAAATATAAACATTTTTTTAACTTTGTGCATCATGCACTGCTAGTGCAATGGTGGGAATTTTTACATGCTGCGACTCAGCTGCTGGCCTGCCACTTTGCTGTTGTTGCAAGCATTGTAAAATGTGGATTGTGTAGGTTAGAAATGAACTGTATTCTTAAGTTTTTATACTTTTTGCAATTATTATGCAGGGGTTTATCCAGGGTAAAAGGATTGAGAAAGACTGAAGTAAGCTGAGTGTTCACAAGATGTTGCCTTTGGTGTAATCGATTCAGTATCTGTTCCCATGTGGGCTCTGGTGTCAAAAGTATATTTCTCTAAGCTCTCAACCCTAGTCACAACTGTTGTCACAATAGGTATGATGCTGTTTTACATGGGGGAAACTAATATCCTAGATAAGGAGAATGCTTCTTAGCTCTTCTTGAATGTTTCAAGAGTGATGTGAGCAACTGGAGTGAGAAAAATATAATAATAAGCTTGTACCGCTGTTCTGTTCAAACTGATGGAACAAAGTAATAGGGCCTTATGTGTGTGTGCTTCCTATTTAGAAGAGGTGTAAAGAGGCATCTAAAAATTCTGTCTTCAGACATACAGTACCAAGGGAGGCAATATTCATAGTAGAAAAGGATTTTCACAGATTACCCAATAGAGCTGACACATAGGTAGAGAGTTAAGACAGTACAACAACAGCACGCAGAACAAACAGGAATGAAAGCAAACTTTTATTTACTTTGTATTCATAAATTTACAATCAAAAAACAAATATTTTCAAACTAGACTAAAGTCAAATACTTCTCCATGATTTTTTCCCCAATTTTAGAAGTTATCATATATTAAATTTGCTTAGTAACATAATTCATATAAGTCAAATTGGATAACTAGATTAACTACTATTCCATGAAAACTAAAATTGTTGTTGGTGTTTAAATTTATTCTGTGATAACAGAACACATTTTTTCCTAATCAAACATTTAGTTCAACTGCTTTTGGTTGTTTGAAAATTTTTACATATTGTATGTACCAGGTCAAATACTTACGCTATACCTTTGGAACAAGGTATTTCTAAAATGTTAACCATATTCAATCCTCAACTGATTTAATTAAGTAAAAAAAAACTTCCTCCACCACCCTCAAAAGAAAATATTTGTTCAGGTTTCCAGAAAACCTCTGTCACTGATGGAGTCAGAACCAAGTATTTCTGGGAAGGATTCAAAGCAGCTTTGAACCATGCACAACCCTACCTGTACTCTTTCCATGTGGGCTTTCTGAGGAAAATGTATTATTTCCAAGTCAAACTGAATCTAGCTTATGGTTATTCAAACAACAGGGCTACATAAAGAAAGACTTCATCTTGCTTAGCCTCAAAAATCAATTGTTATATATTTTGCTTGTCAGAATTTCTTCATTTACTCTTCCACCTTTTATTATACAGTTGTAGCTTTAATATTATTCCCCTAAGGCTCATGCTTCAAGATGCCTAACCCTGCAAAACCTGGTCCTCGATAAGGCAGGGATCTTCTTCTCATCATCTCCCCCACACCCCATCGCCGACTCCCCACTTCAGTCATAGCAATTTATTTTATTTTCAATTTATCAGCTGCAACCCACCAAGTCCTTTCCTCCAAGGCTGCATGTCTCTGTTCTGTCTTCTGGCAGTTCACCAATTCTCCAGGATTTCTACAAAATATATATATAACAGTTTGGAGAGATATCAGCAAGTTTCTTCCACACCCTATGAAGTAGTTAATGTAATGTAATTAATCTGACCCTAGAGTACTGAATTCATGCAAGATAACTAATTCCTTAATAATCTCTTGGTCAGCTTTAAACTATAATCTGCACCTTCAACACATTCTCAATCAGCTGTAGTCAAAAAGAAGTAGAGTACCTGTTTATATTTTTTCATTTTCACTGGGAAATACTGGTATACCATTTCTTTTCTCTTCCTTGCATATTGGCCACATCTGAAGAAGTCTTTGTTTGTTAGCATTCTTCACCCACCTCAATGCATTCTGTGCTTTAGCCTTCCTAATACAGCAATTCTAATTTATCCATATAAAGTATTCCTTCATGACCTCTCTCTCTCCATCCACTTCCTCCTGTTAGTTCATTCCACTTTTTCTAAAGGAGGAACCAGGGAGAGGTGCAGCATTACAATCCTTTGTACGTTTCTTTTTCTTCCCAAATTAAGACATGTAGGTCTAGGGCTGCAGAACTTCAGTAAAACCATTAACAGTCCAAAGTTGTTCTGACAGCAGAAGTTAGAAAACAGAGTCATGGCCCCAATCCAGTTCAAGGTAAGCAAAGGGTAATCAAGGTTTAGTAGGTAAGCAGAAAGTATCTACATGAGAGGTCAAAGTTTCCAGGCAGACAGAGCAAGGAACACACAAGGCTGAGCTATCATGGAAGTTCTAATGTCATTCTGTAATCTGATAGAACATTAAATAGTAGAAGCATCCAGGCTTCAGTGAGACACAAATAGCACTGTTCACCAATGTCTACAGGAGCTAGGCTGCTTGGGAGCAACAGTCTACTCCCAAGATGTCTCACCAAGCACCTAATACATCTTCATCTCTATCTAGTTTTCCATCTGTGGTGGCTGGGTTGATGCAGACCTGATAGTCAAAATTCTAGCCTGGGGTTCAAGTTCCCAGGGGCAGAATTAGGAGCTGTGAAGCCTTATTTAGCACCCCAACATCAGCCCTGTCTGGTGTCTCTTTCCTCCTTTGACAATATATGCCAGAGGCATGAGTGTCTCTGTTTTTAACTCACCTTTTATTAAATGGAAGGAAATGGTGAGGAGAGACAAATCAAAATAAATAAAACACACCACTCAGAGAAGGCTGCTAAATATCTAAATCTGAGGTTCCCAAACTGCATGTTACAGTGCCCCAGGACACCACAGCAAACTCACAGGGGCACTGAGGGATATTTTATTTATTTATTTCGTATGGCATAGCAGAATGCAGCACTGTTGAGTAAAAATCACAAAAACATATAAAAGTGTATTAAAAAATGGGACATTGGGACAATAAATTATTTTAAAAACACGCAATACAAATGATGAATAAAATTATGAATAAATTGTGTATGAGCAGCTACTAAAGTAACTAAGCCTATGGCTGGATGTCAAGATCGTTTAGGCATTGGACAGCAGTACCCTCGAGATGATGTAGTTCTTGCAGGGAGCCAGGAAACCTTCTGAGGGGACGTTCCATCGCGATGTGATATAAAGTTTGCAGGACGTTCCCACAGTCACTGAGGGATATTTTACTAGTTAATATATGGAACTCTAAATGGGTGTGTTGCAGCACCCTGGAACGCTGCAGTGCACAATTTGGGAACCACTAGGGGCGCCATGAACCCAGAAAGTTTGGGAACCTCTGGTCTAAATGGAATTATAGGATATGTTCTGTAGAAGAAAATTTGAAGGACTGTATAGAGCGCTTACTTAATTTTAAGGTGCTACCTAGAATTCAGGTATCTTTCAGAAGAGGAATGATGCAACTTCATAAAAAGGAGCTTATGTATCGCAGTGTGTAGTTAATGTTTAGATGTTAAGAGAGATAGAAGGCTATTCCCACCATTGTAATATACATCATGCATTCAGGCACTTTTCCCCAGTCCTTCTTCTCTCACTTCCTCCTTCTCTCCAGCACAGAACAGAGTCTTCCACTTAAAACAATCCCACCTCTCCAAATAACCCTGCTACAGATTCCCTTGGGCATTTCATTATGTTCCGTATCTCCCAAGCTGAATTCCTGGTGGAGTCAGCTACAGCTAACGGAACAGGGACAGCCTGGCGCCAGAAAATGTACATCAGTAAAAATTACACAGGAAAAGTTAATGCAAGCCTTGGCTGATATACAGGGGCAATTAGAATTTTAAGAAAAAAGTTGGAACAGCTCCCAAGAACAGTTATGTCAGTCACAGGTGTTGCCAGAAAGTTCTTAATGTTCAGTGCACTTCCTGCAAGTTGCCAGTCTAACTATGTTGGCTGGGTCAAAAGACTAGAAGAACTAATTCATCCAATGGCCAATCTGTGTCACTGCCGAAGTCCAAAAGTTTCCAGGGCAGTGCTCATAACTAAAGATTATCTTGGATATAATACACAATTCAGCAGATACAGGTTTTTCTCCCCAAAGTATATGTGGAAATTAAAGAAAGGGATAAAGGAAATTTTCAAAGGGAGAAGGAAGACTGGCAATAAAATAGCCATCATACCTCTTATAGTTTCCAGCACCAGAGCAGCCAAACAATTGCTGTAATATGTCAAGGGTCCCTATCTTTGGGGGGCTGAAAGGCACATTTGGAATTTTGAGAACATTCAATGAGCATTCAGCAAAATTACTTAAGTATCATTGCCAAGAAAACTGCATGGACATATTCATAACATCCACAAAAGTGAATCTTGACTTAAGAGAGACTTTGCTTTTGTTTATTTTTACCTTTGAATGTAAAAAAGATAACTGGGGCAGAAAGGCTGGTAGATACTAAGGTGTCTACAGGCCACACACCTGGGGATCCAAATAAACAGCAGTGTATAACAAACAAGAGGAATCTGCAAAACAGCTTTCAAAGGCTGAGAGCCAGATCTGAATGTTCCTCTTAAATATAGGACACCTGGGTTCAGTTTTATAACCACCCATAAAACTAGATGGTTCTTACTCATTTATAGCTTAATAGGTCTCTCATATTTCAGCAGTCCTAGTATGAGTCCCACACTCATCTGTCTGTGCTGATGAACAGGCCTGGCTGAGGCTGAAATGCTATTCAACCAAACGGTGAAAATAAAGACCAGCCTATAACTTCTCCAGGGTATCACAGCTGCTTGATTAGAATTCCAAGAGGTTTCACTCATCCACAATCATCACACATTTGTGTAGTGAGTTAACCAAAGCAGAGCTGAAAGGGAGCCTATCAGAGCTCTGTGCTTACGTTTGCCCAGCAGGCAAGGTGGTAGAACATAGGTCATTGATCTGCTGCCACAGCAAATACCTTGAACTGGTAATTAGTTCCATACTTTAATTGAAAACCATGTTACCCAGTTCTTAACACTGGAATTGAGGAGCTGAGCAGCAATTCTACGCATATTCATTTGGAACTAGATCTTACTGAATTATCTGGAGTTTATTTCCAAGTCCAAGCCCTTAACTTCCCCTTTCCCCAGAAAAGGATTGCATTAGGAACAGCAGAAGTTGGAGCTAAAATCAAAAGCAGGCAGAAACTTCCATCTCTTTCTCACTCACCCCCTCCCTTTCCTTTTCGGTGCTACATTGGTCTTCCCTCCTTCCTTCTACACATTCGCTGTGTAATGGAGGTACACATATCCATCCACATATATTGCCCCTTCATATACATACATACATACATACATACATACGTGCACACCCTAGTTTCTCTCAAATAAACAGAGACATACATAGAATAATCTCAGTTTTTCCCCACAAAGGAGTTCAGTGGGGTCGGGGTGGGGCTTGTGAGCAATCAAACACACACACAGAAACCCACTACTCATTTTATAAGTGACAACAAACATACAGTACAACCATCCAGTGGGGGAAAGGGAGGCTACAATCTTTCCCACTTGTAATAACAAATCTCTTCTTTGCACACATCTCAGATATTACTAACAGAATTTTGGAATGCAGTTGGCAATTTAAAATGTCCATACAAAAACGCATGCATTAGGAGAACTAGGCTTGAAAATATGTAAGAAATTTCATATAGGCCTTCATGCAGTCAACCAGCAAATCGAAACAATTTATAGTTGAAAAAAATGAGAAACTGGGAAAACTAAAATTCATACATCTTCTTATTCCTAATTCAAAGACAAAACAAAATGTAAACACATCATACTTTGGTCTTATGGATCCAGGAAACTGTAAAAAAATTTGTTCATTTTTTAAAAAAATCAGAACTGGGAAACGAGCAAATCCTTACACTTGTTTGTACAAATACAGAGAAGCTTCCTGCGCGCAGCAACACCATTTGTTTACTTATTACATTTCTATTTCCCCTTTTCTCCCCAAAGGGCATTTAAGGTCAGTGGCAGGTGGGGTAGGCCCTTATTTTATACCTTGAATTTGCTTTTTCTGTTTAGTTTTGGTTTGTATTGTTTGTTTTTACTTGCTTTAAATATTAGCTGAAAGAAGAAAATCTGTAGCAATGGAAGGCTCCCCTTACTTCCTGGTTCCACATTATGCCCCCAAAGAACCATTCTTCAAAAAAGAAACTGTGGACTAACATAGCAGTGGGAAAACTTCAGTAATGTAGAATCAGCTTGTTTCTGAGAACTTTCCAATGATTATTGTTGAACAGAGAAGACAACCTGCAGCCTGAGGGTTGTATCCCTTGGCCAAGTTTTAAGTGTTGCTGCAAGTAGTCCATCCAGACCTTTGCCAAGAATTCTCTCTCCCTTTGCTGGTAGAAGAGAGGGGAGAAAAAAGTGTCAGGAAGAAAAAGAGAGATGAGGGACACAGGAGGGAGCATCTGACTGAAAGTGAATGGGAGGTTCAATCCTGCTCACTATTGGGTGTGGATCCCTCAACAGTAAAAAAAAAAACTGTCCACCACTTCTATAGCAGATATAAAATCTTGATGGGATTCCCTCCCCCTTTGTAGGATCTTTCCCTTCATATTCAATACTCTTCAAAACAATAACATTACTCAAGCTGCTAGGCACATAAAAAGTTTATTAAAGAATTTGTACACCCATTTAGGGCATTTTAATGGAGTATCTATTGATATTTTCCTTTGCTTCACAAATTAAAACAACAACCAATTTAAGAAAAATTACCAAGCAATAGAAATTACAGTAAAGTACTATGCTGCATTTGCATTCATAGTACTTGGTTGAACTGAGTGTAAAGGCTGAAAAAAATTGCTAAGAGCTAGCACTAATAAAGCAGAGTCTCAGATTCTGCAGAAAGGTATGCGAGTGTCCAGTCCTGCACTGCACATAGTACCGTACTGGGGTGTAGAAAGGCCCCTGAGTGCAAGCACAGCTGTTTTCAGACCTTCCAACTCTGGGAACCCTTGGAAAGAAGAGGGAGTTGGAGGCAGGATTCCCTGCCCATCCTGTCCTCAACCCACTTTGAAGTCCTCTGAACTGAGCCTGGAAGTTGCCTAAGCAAAAAATTTTTGCCTGTTCTCCACCACAATTGTCCTCTTGATGCAAATTCCAAACCAGGTGAATATGGATGCTCATATTTAGATTCATTAAAAAAAAAAAAGAAGTTACATGCAGATCACCAAACTTCTATCAAGATATTCTACCCACTTTCGAGTCCTCATGAGCTCATAATGGGAGCTTGGTGTGCTTTGCACATTTGGATCCAACTAGTAGGAAAGTTAGAATGAAGCTTGCCTGTCCCTGTATGTTGTTAATTACTAGAAAAAAATAAGAAAGGAATGTGTTAACTACCAGTCAAGACAAATATATTTCTTTATTGTCATCATTAAACTATACATGTATGAAGTAGAATCTGTGTTTAGAGAGGGAATGGGTGTGAGACTGCCCCCAGGGGTACAGTCACTGTTTCCTGAAAGATGACTCATTAACTTGATCTATGCACATCTTAGACAGTTTTAACTTACAATTTATTCCATTAGAAAAATGAAAATAAATTTCTGCATCACGCAGTAGAAAATGAAAAACATTCATCATTATGCAACCAGAAGTTAGGTAAATATAAGTGTCCCTGGTACGTGTGTGGTGAAAAACAAAGTTTAGTGTTAAAGATGGAGATCTGGCTCTAACTCAGCACCTAAGTTCATGTTCCGTTTTTAAATGTGGATTGGCCCTTTAAAAATGTAATAGGATGCTTGATTTGACTTGGGAGGAGGTCCGACAGAGCAATTTACATAGACTGTTAGGAATTCCTAATGGAATTCAGTCCACCGGAAACTTCAGTCTACCTCTGAATTGCAGCATTAGAGCTGTACTAAATAGAATGGCTGCTCTAAGCTGCTCTCTCTCAGTACAATCTTTCTATTGAAAATGAAGACACAACTGTAATCTACACTGTAGAAATGTTGCATATTGCTTTCACAACTCTAAGTACAAAGTGAAAGTTAAAACAGTGAATAACAACTCTGTTTCAATCCAATCTCTAATAGAGCTCTAGTAATATCTCTGGGTAACTGTGCTGGGTTGCTAATCAAAAGTCAGTCTTACTATTCAGGGTGAACTACACCGCAAAGGTGTCTTAATCCATTCTTTCAGCCTTCCAAATAGGGGCAACGAAGTGCCTTTGCTTTGGAATGTATGCTAGTAGGATTATTTTTGCTAGATCAGTGATGTGGGGGTTGATCTCCAAATAGTGAAAACAGAAAGCTGTTAATAAGCTTAAAAGCACATTCACTGAATTTAGGTGGTTTCGGGAAGTCTCAATAAATGCTGTCTGTAACAAACATAACTTTACTGCAGGAAATTCAGAGCAAAAAGGATGACATTGCTTAAACATGCTCAGTTTGGTGAGCAATTTATGGACAGTCAAATCTGTGTATCAAGAGCAGGGCCATAATCTCACCTAAAAGCATGAACAAGACTGGTAAATCTATACAGGCCAAGATAATTTTTAAGATAAAAGGTTGAGTAAAGGCAGCTCTCCAGATGTTACTGACTGCAATTTGGATTTCCCACCCAACTAACTGTGCTGCTAGAACTCACTGGAATTGGAGTCACATATCTAGTGTGACCTAAGCCAATATTATTATTAATAATACGTGAACAGTAAATACTATTGGTATTTGGGGGAAACTTGTACAAATTCATAATACATTTTTACTTACCTTTACATCGTTCTTGGAATAGGAATTGATTGTAAACTGCGTACATGCCAGTAGGAGAATGCAGTTTTAGGCTGCATCTATAGAAATAAAATGTCATGGAAAATAATTATTCTATTTTATTTTGCTTAGGTCAGATCACTTGAGTACAGGATTCAGTTCTGGGCAGTACAATTTCAAGAAGGATTCAGAGAAATTAAAACAGATTCAAAAAAAGATGAGGATGATCTTAGTTTCAGAGACTTTGAAGTGTTTTGAGTGTTTCTTCATGGTAGTACCTGTTAAGCACAGAGAGCACCCACCTCAAGCCAATCTGTGTCTGTGAAAGAAAGAATGCATCATCAGCACAGAGGAAGATTGAAACATGTGTACTACTCCATTCGGGAGGATGAATGGCTAGATTATTCAATTTGGTGGCAGTTTGCCAAATTAATGAATCAATTAAATAATAAAGGCGCCAAAATATATCCTTGTCTGATACCTACTTTGACTATAATTTCCACTGTGTAATGCCCATGTGCATTACACTGCACATTCAGTAGCCACCAGTCTATAGAAGAATTCTTCAGTTTCTCCCATAATTTAGGTTTAGACAGTAGGTTAGAGACACATCTGAGATGAATAAAGGCAGCATAAAGTGCTGAATGTACTCTGAAGGTGTATTTCTTTACCAAATGTTGTAGGGTTAATGCATGGTCCAAAAGGGAACCGTTTACTCAAAAGCCCAACTGTTCCTTAGCCAAAACATTCTAATTGCAATCCAGTCAATACCTTATTATACAAACGCCTCTAAAGCAGCGGCTCTCAAAGTGTAGTCTGGGGACTCCTGGGGGTCCCTGGAGACCCTTTCAGGGGGTCTGAGAAGTCAAATAAATATTTTTAAATTTCTCAGTTTTAATTCCTATATAGCAAATATTGTTAGATATAACCTACATAAACCAAAGCTCTTTGGGGTCTTCAATCATTTTCAAGACTGTAAAGAGGTTCTGAGACCAATATGTTTGAGAATGCTGCTCTAAAACTACGATCATGATGTTTGCCAAGCATCCTAGATCCGTGTATGGTGCCTAAACAGCCATCTTGAGGGGGAGATGGGCGGTGAATAAATTTATAAATAAATAAATAAATCTTACAGAACAAGTTGTCTTTTAAGTACTTAGGCATTGTTCTATATGCCACAAGGAAGCACAAAGTACATGCCAACTATATAATGCTTAACATGCAAAAATCACCTTTAGCTCTTCAAACTTGCTATTTTACAAAAGAAGCCCAATTTATATCTAGTGAGCTAAAGTTTTTTCTGCTAAGACTTGAACATAACTTTTTGGAACCCAGCTGGGCCCATATAGGTCATTTATTCCACTAGAAAGAGTTCAATCCCAATTTTTCAGAACTATTTTCCAGGTCCCTGCTGTATCCCCAATGTGGTCTTACACTGAGAAGCCGGTCTATCTCAGTGTCTGCCTGGTCCTATATTTTCTTCTGTTGCTTCAAGCTGTTGTTTTTTTCCCCAGTTGGATTGACTTCACTAACTCTGATAACTTCACCTCCTCTTGGAGTCAAGCACTTCACAGGAAACTAAAATAACACCCTCCTGACAGCCATAACTCAGGGGAGATACCATGCCATCCATTTAAACAAAGACTATGCCATTGTGGCACAGGAAACAGAATCACTTTCAGTTCCACGACCAGACCAAGAAACAAACTTCACAAAAGTCTAAAATTACTTTTATTAAGATGGACTACTGTAACAAAATCTTGCAATCAGATTATGCTTTACCTCCTCCCTTTCTTATACTATACTGAGGTGTCTATCTGAGACATATACATATGCCTTCTTCTTATTTTGGACTCATGTCATATTTTGCTTTTTATTGCTTTGTTAATGGATCTTTCCTTTCTCCACCAAAATCATCCTCTTTATTCTGTACAGTCATACTGTACTGGTCCTATTATGCAGTTTTATGTCTGGAGGTATTGTCCCTGTTTCTAAACAAATGCCCTAGTCACTTTATCTTTATCTATTACTAACTGTGAGACCCAGTTTGGTGTACTGTAGTGGTTAAGGCATCAGGCTAGAAACTGGGAGACTGTGAGTTCTAGTCCCACCTCAGGCACAAAGCCAGCTGGTGACCTTGGGCCAGTCACTTTCTCTCAGCCCTAGGAAGGAGGCAATGGCAAACCACTTCTGAAAAACCTTGACAAGAAAACTGCAGGGACTTGTCCAGCAGTCTCCGAGAATTGGACACAATTGAACAAACTGGAAAAAAAATTACTAACCAACCAATTTGACTCTTCCTTACTATATGTAACCAAATATTGTTTTGCTATCTGTAGTATTTGCCATAACATATCAATAAACAACCAAGGAAGACTACCTAGAAAATCAATCCTATGAAGAGAGATTGAAGAAGCTGAATACATTTAGTCTTGAGTAAAGATAAATGAGGTTGGTTTTATGAGGTTCTTCAAATACCTGGAAGGATTCACTCTGAAAAAGATCAAGACTTGTTCTCCATTGTTCAAAGTGTAGGCCATGGGATAATGGATTAAATTCTAGGAAAGCAATTTTCCTAATAGAGAATTTGACAGTAGAGCCAATTCTTCCAGAAGGCAGTGAGCTTCCCTTCGCTGAATGTATTCAAAAAGAGGCTAGATAGCAATCTCTCTGGAATTCTTTAATTTGAAATTATGGCTCAGCAGGGGGTTGCACTTAATAGTTTAAACAGCCCCTTCCAATTCCATGATTCTAAATAAAATCTGTCCCTTCTGACAGCATTAAAAATGCTTCTCACTGTGGTCCAGAAAATAATGTGTCCAGAAAATGATGTGGGTTTTTTAGCTCTTTTTCCTTTTTCCAGCTTCTTCATTCCATTTCTCCTTCTTGCTCAATACTCACTGAGGTATATTTAAGTTCTCCTCCGTCTTTTCCATCTTCTTCCATCTTTCAGTTCTCCTCCATCATTTGCAAGGGATAATATTTTTTGTTTTTTGTTTGTATTTCTTGAAAATAGGCATTACAGTGTGTTGCCAATACATCTCCATTGTGAAAGTTGTTCCTGGAAGTGTAGTTTTATTTCAATTCCCTGTGATTTACTGCTTAAAGACTACATCTCACTGATATATCATCTATGATTGGAACCAAGTGTTCTTTCTGTGATGCAATTTAGACTGTCCAGCCTAAAGCCACTAAGCAAATTATGGGGATTGTGCAACATTTTATATACTCTTCCTCTAGATATCTGTCACAAGCTGAGATTTCACTCAAGCCCAGAAAGAATTTGGAGGATATAAGAATTTTATTAAGTTTAAAGCAAAGATAAAAACTACAAAAAAGAAAAAAAACTACAAAAAGAAAAAAAAACTAAAAAAGTGAGAAACACAAGAAAAAAAATTAAAGATTACATAAGAAGTAACTCCTGACTTTCAACAACAAGAATATATACCAATTTCCATAATCAATCCCTTATTCTATATCAAACCAAGATCACATTATTTCTATAAATCAATCCATCAGCACACATAAAAATCACTAAGTACTTGCTCCTTCCCCTTATATTAAAGAAAAAAAATGTATAAATTTCTAAACCAGCTTCCCTCCCCTAAACACAAACTTTATTCAATTATTTCCTTCCTGACGCTATTCTATATATTTCTGTCTACTATAGTAAAAATCAAATTATAAAAACATATAAATTGTCTACTTTTATAATTAATACTACAACCATCTTGACCCTATTAAACCTAAAACCAAACAATTATTATTTATATCTTATAGATACCTTATAAATCTTAAAAATCAAACAAACCTTAAAGAGAAACCAATTAATCTTAATCCAAATCATTACAAAAACACAAAATCATTAAAAACCTCATTGTCAATCCAATTAAACATTCTTAATTTTTTCCTAATTAATAATACTACAATCTTAACCTTATTAAACCTAAAAACCAAACAATTATTATTATACCTTATAGATGCCTTATAAATCTTAAAAATCAAACAAACCTTATAAAGAAGCCAGTAAATCTTAATCCAAATCATCAGAAAGACATAAAATCATAAAAACTTCATTATCAATCCAATTAAGCATTCTTAAATTTTCACCCCACTTCGAAGTATGTCAAAACATTTACGTATCTCCATTTTACATACAAGGCATTTTTCATACAGGAATCAAACAGTCCAACTGCTCCCGCTAAAAACTCAGCCTTCTCAGCAAAAAAACTCCCACAAAACAAGTTCTCTTCTCTCCCATAACATTTCCCCAGAAAGTCATAACAATCCCCCAGAAAAACAACTTTCTGTGTAGTCTGCAGTTCAGATTGTTGTTTTAACCACTTCAACATCAAAATGTAGTCTTTGCCTGACATTACTTCGATCTCGCTTGCAGTAAAAACACCATCTTTACCAAACTCTCCATCTTCCTCCATAAAATCTTCAGCCAGATGACACACTTCAGAAATAATATCTTCCCCAATGTCCTGAATATTCTGCAGAATAGCTTGACAGCACTCTGAGAAAGTCTCTTCAAAAGTCTGCTTAAGCTCACCGCAAAGCGCTGAGAAAATCTCCTTGAAATCCTCCATTCTTCAGGTAGTAGATTATGGCGTCCCCTAGATACTTGACTAGCTCAGATAGAGTTAATGGGTTAATGAAAGAGGTCAGAATGAAATTGGCAAGAGTAAGCGCTCTAACAAATAAGTCCCAGAGAAAGTAAACAGAAAGCTGAAGATTCAAAACGGCAAATCCAGCTTGTAGGAAAATATTCAATCCTTCAAATTCAGTACAAAAATAACAACAGGAAGGCAATTATATATTCTCAGTTGTTCTTAATCTTTAAACAGGATTTTTAAAAAATTTAATCCAAAAATAACAATAAACACCAAGAAAAAGCTCTGCCTGCAGAGCCCGCAACACAGCTACTCAGTCGGCCATGTTCCCACTGGAAGCCCCAGAAGGGCGCTAGGCTCTAATGATTCCAGGAAATGTGCTTGCTGCAGTAAAAAATATGCTTGCTGCTTTTAAACAACTGCAAAGCTCAGCATGAATCACTATTCCTCCTGTAGGAGATGGATATGTGATTAATTCAAAATATCCAATTCAATATTTATTTATATATATAGTTAATCTAGTCTAACATAAAAAGCACTTAACACAGTATCACTCCATGAAAAATATCCAAATATCTTTATTAGGACCAACCAAAATCTACAAAGGTGAATGTAATCTTTCGTATTTCTCAAAACATCACCAGAGAATTGAAATTATAGGTAAGTATTTACACTATACGGACAAAGAGACCTATAGTCTCTTTTGGGGGAGTCAAAAGAATTATTAAGAAAGATTGGAAGGATGTATTTGCAGAATGAATTGTTGCTATGTATTGTCTGTCAATATTGGATTTAAGGTTGTTTTTTTTAATTTTCTACAAAGAGTCAAGGAAGAGGACTTTCAAGCAACTTAGTTAATTTGTGGGAGGAGAATTGTATTGTTCATGAGATTTTTAAAATATTTTTATTTTTAATTAAAATTTAAAGTTATATTAGTACTGCTGTTAATATTTTAGCACTTAGATATGCTTAAAAAAAGCAAAGTAGAAAGACACTTGTTCATTAGCTTTAGTTTCAAAATAAATTTTATTACTGACCTGCAAAGAATATTGCTGAGCTGCACTGCACAAGTCAATAAAAGAACAGGAGTTAAGCTAATATCAATCCCAGAATACCTTAGATTATTCTATTTCCAGAAGCAGAAACTAAGAATAATAAGAATATGGAAGGGGAAAAGAAAAAATCTTCATGAAGATTCTTTGTCTCCATTACTTTTTAATATGGCTCTGATTCCATTTATGATAATTTTGAATAAATTGGCATCAAGCTATGAATTATCCATGCAATGGACAAAAGTTTGGCATCAGCTCTAAATGGATAATTTGAAACTGTATGCCAAATCATCTATACAAATACAAATGTTTTTAGATATAGTTCAAATCTTCATTAATGACATCAAAATGGAATTTGGATTAATTGGATAAGTGTGCAACACTGGCAACAAAAAAGGAAAAATTGAATACTTAGAATACTATGGAATGGCACTAAAATCAAAGAACTGACAATGGAGGAAAGTTATAGGTATTGGGGTATGTTAGAAACAAAAATATTTGCATATCTAGGTGAAAAAAGAAAACTGGGGCCAAATATATAAAATGAGTTAATCAAGTTTTAAAATCAAAGCTGAATTGTGGTGATACTACCAAAGTCATTAATACTTGGGCTGTCCCTATAATATGCTACACAGCAGGTATTGCTGACTGGACACAAATGGAATAAGCTGCTTTAGACCACAAGATCTGAAAACTTATGATAATACATCATGGACTATATCCAAAAAGTACCATAGACAGTTCATATTTACAAGGGAAAAATGGTGATCATGGTTTGTTGCAAGTGTACAGATAGCAGAGGATGAAACCAGAGGTCAAGAAGGGAAAATTGGAGACCAGACATAAATTGCCCAAGCCCACTGGATCCAGTGATGGCCCCTTGAAGAGTGAGTCACTTTATTCAAAGAAGGTGGAACCCTCTACTCCCTCAGAGGAGCATTTAGCACCACCTGGATCCAACCACATCACCCTCAGGAGGCCTTGACCAGACAGTGGGAAGTAGATTTAAAATACAGGGGCAGAACTCACGGCCCCAAGGACCCTGTCTACTGTACTTCCTCAGGACTAACAGGCACAAACTCTCCCAGATAACCAAGCCAGATTGTGTCTCAGTCAGCTCCTTGGGACTTGCATAGCCAGAGTCCTATTCTGCATGAACCTGGATGGCTTTAACTGACAGATGCCTAAACAATCTTCAAAGCAGTCTTGCAAGAATTCCTCAGGGCCCAGACTACCTAGGGGGGGCTAAATCATCCTAAGCAGGGCTACCAGCCAGCTATCCACTGAAATGATAAGCAGTTTGCCGCTCTAATCACCATAACGTAATCCTTAATAAAATAACATATAGTTCCTGTGCTTGATTGGACTTCATCTTCCTCCAGTGACACTGTTGGTGTTTTCATGTGTTTTTTTAATCTCCTGGAGTCCCTCCAGGATCCAAATACAGAGTCCACACAGGCACAATCTGATCCAAGATCTCTGTCACCTGCTTATTCCAAACAGCAGTCAAGGCCTTGGTTGAACCGTGAGATAGAGTTTCAGAATAATCCCGTTCACTCTGAAACTGCCAGGACTACCAGGCACCTGGGGTGGACCAATCATAGGACCAATCCTTCCTCCCTGTAGTGAGGAGCTGGCATGGATAATTGCAAGGCTAACAGGAAATGATGTGTCCATGACAAGGGATTGATGGTAACATCCCCCAACTTCAGATCTTGTCTCCACTGCTCCAAAATAAAAACCAAATCTAGAGTGTGACTCCACAACGAGTCAGGCTTTTCATAAATTGGATGAAGTCTATGGTTGCCATGGTGATCAGGAACTCCTGAGCTGCCTCTGAACCTAGGCCCAGAGAAGGCAGATTGAAGTCTCCCAGCACCATAAGTCTGGGGAATTCCACCACCAACTCAGCTACAGCACCAAGAAGCTCAGGCAGGGAGCCCACTATACAGCAGGTAGGATGGTACTATACCAACTTGGATCCCTTTCTAGATTTTAACATCACCCTCTACACAAATATATTCTCAGATTCATAATACTTCGCAAATTTATATCTGTGAATTTCATTTTCTAGATATTTTGCATTCTCTTAATCCTTTCAAACACAATATATTTTTCTCCTATGCAAAGAAGTTGCTTTTGTCTGGATTAGTTCTTGCTATCCCATTCTTTGATATCTAAAGTTGAAATAGGTAACCATGATTTCAGTGCTTCAGATCATGCCCCATGGTGTTTATGGCCTTATTTGATAATTTAAATACTTCTTAATTATATATTAAACCTATGTAAGACCCTATTTGCCTCCTTGTGGTGTATCAGTGATGTAATTTGGCTCATCATGTTATTGGGCATTGCTTGAGATGTTACCTCCAGCATTTCCAGGAGCCAAAAAAGGGGTTCAGTGCACACAAAGCAATGTAACAGCTTCATTTCATTCTAGAAGTTGGGGGACCAGGCTGTTTTGTGAAGCAGCAATGTTCCCCTTGAACATTCTGTCCAGCTCTACATATTGTATATTCTTTGTATAAAAGGTAATAACTATTATTACCTGAGACTTACTGGAGGACAAAGAAACCTACACCCCAGTGAACATCAATCCCACATAGAAACTGGACAACCAGGTCAAAAGAACTCTCAACAACCTCACCAAGAAAGGCCAAATCACAAAAGAAGAACAGAGGTGGATGAAAAGCAGTGGGCCCATCCTCCCATGCTTCTACAGACACCCCAAAATACACAAGCCTGGCATACCCCTTCGGCCAATTGTATCATTACCATGGACTCCCACATACAACATAGCTAAAGAGCTCACAGAAACTCAGGCATCCCAGAGAGGAGAGTGAATATTCTATCAACTCCCCACTACAGTGCCTCCAGAAAATCAAAGACCTAAAAAATAGAAGATGAAATTATGGTGTCATTCAATGTCACAGCCCTCTTTACATCCATAGACCCGGCACTAGCGAAAGAATCCATGGCAACAGTTCTACACAACACACCCAACCTAGCCAAATACACCAAGACAGAGATACCCAGAATAATGGACCACAGCCTCACTACCTACCTTCAGTTTGATGGACAAATATACCGACAAATCAAAGGAACACTCATGGGATCACCTATTTCAGGACTCATAGCAGAGACTGTAATGTAGCGTCTGGAAAGGATAACACTCCCACGCATACAACCCAAAGTGTGGATCCGGTACGTGGATGTCGCTTTCATCATAATAAAAAAGGAACAACTGGAGGAAACACATGAAACCATCAACAACATCTTCAGTGGAATAAAATTCACAAGGGAAGAAGAAAACAACAACACACTACCCTTCTTGGACATCTTCATCAGCAGAGGAAATGACTGCAAGTTAGAAACACAAGTCTACCAGAAAGTTACCCACACCAACCAAGTGCTCCATTATCAAAGCAACAACCCAACCTCCCACAAGAGGAGCTGTGTGAGAACATTATTCAGACGAGCACTCACGCACTGCAGCAACTCAGAACACCAGCAAAAGGAAACAGATCACCTATACTGCATCTTCCAGCAAAATGGATACCCCCTCAACTTTATCAAAAAGTGCCTCACCTTTCAACCCACTACAGCATAACCAACAGAAGCTATGAAAAGGATAACACTGCCATATATCAAAAACATCTCAGAAACCACCAACAGACTGTTACAACCGCATGGCATCCCCATAGCACATAAACCAACTAAAACTCTTCAAAACATCCTAAGTAACCCAAAAGACCCAGTAGCCCAAGAAGGAAAAACAGGAGTTATCTATAACATACAGTGTAAGGACTGTACCAGCCACTATGTAGGACAGACAGGCAGAAGACTAGCGGAGCTCATCCATGAACACCAACTGGCAGTCAGAAGACACAATGAGAACTCTTTAATCTCACAACACATGGACAGACTCAACCATACTTTCAACTGGGAAACTGTGAGCATCCTAAACCAAGCCAAATCCAAAAACGTTAGAGAATTCCTGGAAGCCTGGCACTCAGACAAAGCAGCCATCAACAGACACATAAACAACATTTACATACCATTCAAAAGAGACAAAAGAAAAACCAAAAGACCAGAACACCTCCTCGCCAGCAATCAACACCCAGATATGCAAAAATCCACACTAGGATTAACACCGGATGAACTATCAAACAGCACAATATACCCTAATCAAGGAACTATTAACTCAGTCAATCAACCAAGCAGCAAACAGCAGCCCAATCAAGGAACTCCCAAGGAGAGAACAACACCTCCACCAACACAAGCTGGACAAACCATGGTATATAAACAGAGAGCAAGGCCCACTCCCTCTTCGCACTGAAGATGTTGCCTAGTCTGGCAATCAAACATCTGCAAGAAAACAACAAGGGTCAGAGAGCACCAAGGACTCCACAGTAACTATCTACTGTTAAATCTTTAGAGCGAAAGGAAAAAAACTGTTATAGATTTTGCATCTGAGCCTTCCTTTAAGCTGTACATATTTTGTTTCTGTTGTACATCAAGGGCCTCATGCAGCTTCAGAAACAGAATTTCCATTAAACAATACTGGGCAATGATACCTGGATAGCACTGAGAAACCTAATACATGGCTCTTAAACAAATTAAGCCACATATCACAGTAAGGTAAAGGTAAAGATAAAGGTTTCCCTTGACATTAAGTCCAGTCGTGTCCGACTCTAGGGGGCGGTGCTCATCTCCGTTTCAAAGCCAAAGAGCCGGCGTTTGTCTGTAGACACTTCCGTGGTCATGTGGCCAGCATGACTAAACGGAACGCCGTTACCTGCCTGCCAAAGCGGTACCTATTAATCTACTCACATTTGCATGTTTTCAAACTGCTAGGTTGGCAGGAGCTGGGACTAGCAACGGGAGCTCACCCCGTCAAGAGGATTCGAACCGCTGACCTTCCGATCGGCAAGCTCAGCAGCTCAGCGGTTTAACCTGCAGCACCACTGCATCCCTACATATCACAGTACCTGCAGGAAAACAGTTTTAGGTTTTATTCTAAACCATACAGTAAAGATGATCCATTGGCTGATAGTCAAGAAAGGGTAATACTTCTCCCAAATTAAAAAAACTGGAGTTAAGCCATACACACACCCAATAATTTTATATTTTGAGCCCCAACATGCTGATATAATGGAGCTTTGGCTCCATAGAATCAAGCCTCTTGCACTGAGTTAGAACTAAATTAGTTCCCTACTCAGATTTCTATTTTTAATTGTTGCATAAACTTTTTAAAGAATTGCATATAAAGTAAGATCCAAGTTAGAGCAACAACCACGTAACACTCACCTAAAAGCTGCTCTGCCTTTTATTTAACAGCTTAACTTGTAAATACTGTAATCCATCAGGGACTTCTTATCTTTTGTCTTCCTATGCTATATATAAGATGAATAGGGTTTGACTAGATATTTTTAAGCTACTAAGAGATTCAGTGCTTAGGGACAGATGGGTGCTGGTGCTGTGCTTTGATTAGGTCAAAGAGGATCATTTTCTTGTACAGCTATAATCCTTGTTGTGAGATAGCAGGAAAGCAATCTGATTTCCCTGATGTGATGTTGAGCACCTCATAGAAGCATGAAAGTGAAACAAGAGTCCCAAGTTAGTTAACAAATGGCACTTGACCACTTTCCTTGTTTTTTTCTCCTGAAATAACAAGATTAGCTACATTTCAAATGATTATTTTTCTTTCCATATTATTGCTTATGCGACAAATCAGAGGACACTTTAGATTTAGATTTTCACACAACAAGCACTTTAAAAGTATAAAATACAAATTCTAAAACCAGAAGCATCATTAATAAAATCCTTTGTGAGAACCTTGTATTCTGATGCTTGTCTCCAGCTGGGAGGAAACAGAAGTGAACGGAGAATGTAGCAGGGTTTAAAAAGAGTATTTTTCTTTATCTATTTACTCTGTTGATATGCTATTTTTCTATGCAACTGAGCATTCAAGGTTGAGTCTCATTACAACATATGGTAAGGGCCAGTAATGCCTCACACTCAATGCAAGCATGAACCTCTCCATTTATGACACACAGAGGGAGGATAACCAAGTCCAAATGAAGAGAGGAACAAACAGAGGTGGGGGCTCAATAAACCTTAATAGGACCTGACACCAGCCCTTCACTATCCTTTATGGCAGCTACAATAATCTTCCACTTCCAACTATACTGAGGGGAGAAACTGTTCCTAGTAAATTGTTTGCTTCTACCTTGATACCAGTCACCTCTTTAACCTCTACATGCAGGAGGTTTGTGGCAACTAGTCAAATTTAGTTTATAACATGCTTAATAGTAACAGCTTCTTGGCTGAAATAATTGTGAGGATGAGGGAAACATGCTAGAAGACTGTGGCAAAAACCTATTATTATGAAGGTTTCTTTGTATTCAGGAAGCTGAACTCAAGATCTCCTTAACATTTTTGTATGACTAAAACTGAACTGCATAGAAATCTAATAGGCAGGCAAGGAAAATGTTACTCCCCATAATCTTTCATAGGCAGAATTGGTTTGAGACTGCACAAGTAGGGATGACAAGGATCAAGGATCATATACTGATCATCCTAATCCTTATATATCCAGTCCTTGTTTCCTGAATAAAGTTTTGCACAAGTAACAAGGATAAAGGTGGTTAATATGTAGGATTAGGACTAGGGAAACCCAGGTTCAACAACCCCACCCCCAACTATGATAGTTCCCTGAGCAATTATGGGCCAATCCATGTCTAAGCCCAACCTACATCACAGGATTCTTACTTTGGGGAAAGACAGGAGGAAAAAATGCTGTTTGTCATCAGGCTCCTGGCAGAAAAGCAGAATATAACTCTTAACAATAAAATAAATGAAGATAAGTAGAACATAAATGAAAGAGAAATACTTGGAACCAATTAAAGATTTGCAACAAATAATATTAAGGAAGAATACCCAACTTGCACCAAAAACAAAGTGACCATAGCTTATGCAAACTATTCGCAAATAGCTACAAACTATTTAACAAAAATATAGCTCAATTATTAATCAGCATACCAAAATAATCTTTAACATTCCAGTAATAAAGTTCTATTTCAACCTATGTGAAAAGCATACCAAACCATTGCTGCAGTATTTAAAATAATAGAAGCAAATATACACCACTTCAAATGATCAAAATAACTGGTTTGTATATAAAGGTTTGTAAAATGAATAGAATGAGAATTAGATTAAATTAGATTAGATTAAATCTAAAATAATTTTGTTTGATAAGTTTCTTCTTATGCTTTTTTCATCGGCTGAAGAGCAATATTGTCAAACTTGGGCGTATATATCCAGCCCAATCATGAACGTCTGAAAGCAGGGGAACGTGGGGGCAGATTTTCGGCTCTCATTTCTTCCATTTTATGCAAGAAGCTAAGAAAGAGAGCAAAATGTGCAGCAATAATTCTGCCCGTTCATTCTGGAAATTCTGTTTTTCTAGCCAATGAATGATAATAGCAAATTATCATTCAAATATATTTATTGTATAAATTTTAGATTATTGTTTAGTTATTTGTTTATTAAACAAATTTATAAGGCCGCCCAACTCACACACGGTGACTCCAGGCAGCTTACAGAATTAAAAACTATAAAAACACAAAAAACATCCCCCGGTGGCAGCAAACACATTCGTATCAGCCACTTGACTGGCTCCAAAGCAGCCTGGGGTTCCCAGGCTCGTTGACAGAACCACATCTTCAGGGCCTTCCAGAAAAGGAGCAAGGAAGGGGCCAATCTTATATCTGGGGGAATGATGTTCCAAAGGGAGGGAGCCACTACGGAGAAGGCCCTTTTCCTTGGTCCTACTAGATGTACCTCCCTATCTGAAAGGACCCGCAACATACCCTGCCTTCCTGCTCTGGTGAGCTGGGTGTATGTAACTGGGGAAAGGTGGTCCTGCAAATAACCTGGCCCCAAGCCATGTAAGGCTTTAAAGGTGATAACCAGCACCTTGAATTGGACCCAGAAGCAAATTGGCAACCAATGCAACTCCTGCAAAAGAGGTGACGCATGCACAAGTCTAGGCTTGTCCAAAACTATGTGGGCTGCTACATTTTGAACCAACTGAAGCTTCTGGATATTTTTCAAGGGCAGCCCAATGTAGAGCGCATTACAATAGTCCAAACGGGAGGTGACTAGGGCGTGGGTGACCATGAGAAGGGCCTGCTGGTCCAGGAATGGGTGTAGCTGGCACACAACATGCAGTTGTGAAAAGGCCCCTCTGGCCACGACTGCCACCTGCTCTTCGAGCAGGATTCATGAGTCCAGGAGAATCCCCAGGTTACGCACAGGGTCTGCTGGGGCAGTGCAACCCCATCCAAGACCAAAGATGGTAATTCTCTGGAAACCAAAGAGCCCCAAACCCACAGCCATTCCCTCTTGCCAGGGTTCAACTTCAACCTGTTATATTATTCATATATTTATTTTATGTATTTTTATAGGATCCTTCTATAGTAGTAGAATCCTACTGTGTCCTTCACAGTACACACACATAAACATATACACATGCAGTTGGAGAAGGTATTACCATTTTTTAAAAATTCTCCTCTGGTGAAGAGTGGTTGCTGCTCCATTAAAAAAATATATCAGAAACCCAGAAAGGCAGTAGTAGGTCTTCTTTCCCCCAACATAAACACATACAAGAACTTCAATAAAGGCAAGAGTTCATAACTGTTTAACTCACATCTCATTTTTCAAAAAGGGTTTTCTGAATGTCAAAAAATGTCTACCACTGTGTGAAGATAAAGATCATCATGATTGTGCTTTTGGATGGAGGGGTCATAGCAGGGAGACTGGCAATCCCTACAAGTTAGCTTAACATCAGCATATTTTTTTGCTAGAGTTGCAGACACGATTTACTAATACCTTGCAGAATACACTAGAGTGATTATTTAGACTCCAAGTATATGGCGATCAGATTCTTGCAGTACAGATCAGTTACACTCAGTATACAAGATGGGGTCTGTACAATGGAGAATAAAGTAGAATTATTGCTTCTCATGATTTGGAAACTACTTTTCTCTTTCTGCATCTTAAAGCAACATTTGCCTCTTTTCTGCCTTCACATGACATTGCTGACTCATTTTCACTTGTAATTAACTACTACTCCAGGATATTTTACACAATAGCATTACCCAACCAGGTACAACCCATTATATACCTGTTAACCTGATTTGTTTCTGAATGAAGAATGTTGTATTTCTCTCTTAGAGTTCATACTGTTATTTTCAGGTTACTTCGTTCATTAATTTTGAATTCTGATTTTACCTTCTAGGATATTAGAAGACAAGAGTCGTTCAGGCTTGACAGAATGTGGATTTCTTGCTGGAACTCAGACACTCAGTGTAATTGCTACTGTCTGGTCCCATGCCACTCAAATCAAATGCAGAGAACCCATTTATGGCTTTATGGTCAACTATGACAGTAACTGGATTTGATGATTCTGTTTATTCCTGACAGAGCCTCCTTAGGCTGTGAAAGCTATGAATTTATTAAAATCTCTCACCTTCACCTTTCTTTCAAAGCAAGAGCTTCCAACATTACCTGTTCATTTTCTTCAAGTTCCCACTCCTTCTACCGGTAGTCCTTGAGTTGTGACAGCACTCCTCAGTGGTGGTGATGGTGGGGCTGAAGTAGAGGCCTGGGAGGCAGTGGTGGCTGGCTGAGACTGCTGAAGGCCACAGGCCTTTACTTCAGCTCCTGCGCCACCGTAACTGCTGAGTGCCACTGTGCAGGGCAACCAAAAGGGCAGAGATGGGGGGAGATAGGTGGGTGAGGGGAGTTGAAGCACCCCTGTGGTCATAAGTGTGGGTGGGCTGTTAAGCCCCTGAATTTTTATCACGTGACCATGGGGGCGCTGCAACGACCGTACCGTCAGGGACCAGGCATAAGTATCATTCATTCAGTGCCACCGTAACTTCGAAGAAAAATTTAGCCTGGGAATCTGGATGTTACATTTTCAACCAATGGAATAACTCCCCTTGCTTTCTTGTTGCCCTTGGCTGTTGCCAGAAAATACGCAAGGCTACTTAACTTAAGACTACTCTGCTGTGTTTCTGTTATAAAATACAACACTAAGAAAAACACCCAACAACATTATGCAGATATACTGTAGCAAATTATAATATCATATACTCCAACCTTACCACTTTCTCCTAGAAAGATACTTATGAACACCTATGAACCTATTGATACTATTCAGAAATAAACGGAAAGAATTCCAAAATAAATGTGCATAGGACTGAAGTTATCATGTAGAGATTTTTATCTGATTCAATATTAAGTATTATGCATACATTAATAGTGAATAATTATTGAATAATGAATAATTCCTGATTAGAAGGATGATATGCCTCCCTCAAAATGAAGTTTTAGATTTGAGCTTTTTCTCCCATTTGCCCCATGATAATCCATTTTCATTTCTCTAGTTTTTCCAGAATATGGATATCTATATGAGAGGCAAAATTTTAGATGAGTTATCTATTAAGAAACCATATTTTTTAACAAAACACTCAACAAGCCTTTAAAAAGAGGTTTCCCAAAGCCTTTTCTAGCCTGATGCTCTTAGAAGTTGCAAGCCAATGGAGGTGGAAGGAATTGAAATAGATATCTGACAAGCACTACATTGCAGAATGCTGCCATACTGTTCCTTTAGGGAAAACAAAAAAGAGGAAAATAAACAAAATGGAACCTACAGAGATTGCTTGTGAAATATATGGTACCCAGTCCCAAAGAGTAAGCTTAATGAGTGAGTGAGCAGAAAGAGCAAGCAGGAGTTACAAGATGCTGAAGCAGAGCTTAAGGAGGAATCCTTAAAAAATTCATCCCTTGAAGTCACTTGAGTATAGTTTGCTAGTCTGAGAAGTCTTTCTTCTGGGGCTACCTTAAGAACCAAAAATGGAGATGAACAGATAGGAGCCTACTGCCCTGACTTGCAATGCTTCTGGCACATCTGTGTTCTTCCCAGAAAACAACCTGGCATATATTTGCATTAAATGCAAACTTCTACCAGTGCTTGAAGAAAAAAAAATCAAAGGAATGGAGCAGCCACACTTCAGACACAGGATAAAGATTTATCAGATCAAACAAAGAAGATGCTACAACAGGAGTTGAAAGAGGAAGCAACTCATCACAAACAAAAGAGCAAGCCCAGTGGACAAAATGACTATCTTAAACAAGACCCACAAAATATATTCTGCACTTGTGGAACCGAGGAACAGCTTTCAAGCTCTCCCAGAAGAAACAAGATGGTTGCACCTCACAAAATTTGGTAAAAATATGTTTTGCCAAAGCAGAGTAAGCTTGATCAGGAAGGCTTTAAACTGAGTGAGGGGGAGGATGGATTAGAGATGAAAACCCTGAAGTAAGAAGCTCAGATAAAGACTTGCGTACTACTGAAGGAGTGAGAGAGTTGTTGTAAAGGGGCCTATTGCACCATTCAATGAAAAATCAAAAAGAACATTGATTTATAAAGTTTGTTGTCTGTATGCCAGCGCTTGCAGTGAATATCAAGAGATACCAAATAAGTCAACTATGATTTTCTCTCAGTGTTCTCCAACAATAGAATGTGTCTTCTACCAGGTGATTTTAAATAGTAAAATGAAGATGCAGAATTGAAGCTTTAAACTGATAGAAATGAAGCCAGAGAATATGGATGTTTTAATACTTCTCTGAATAAGTTTAAATCTCCTGGCGCAGACAAATTTCATCCTAGCCTGCTGAAGGAATTTGCTAATTATCCGGCCATATCTGTATTTCTGAGAAATCCTGAAGAAAAAATAAAGTGCTAGAAGATTGGAAGAGAACAAATGTTCTTGTTTTCAGAAGGAGGGAAAATGAGGATCTGAGAAACTATAAACTAATCAATCTGACATCAATACCTGGTAAAATCCTAGAGCAGATGAAAAAGAGATCAAGCTGTAAGCCCTCTGAATACACTGCAGTGTTAGCATGGATGCAGCATGGATATGTCAAGAGCAAATCATGTCAGACAAATCTTACTTCGTTTTTTGATGAATAACTGAAAATGCTATAGACATAATGTAACAACTTCAGCAAAGTAATTGACAAGGTATCCCATGACTGACTGATTAGCAAGCTAGTTAAACATAGAGACATGGTTCTAGCCATTCTCAGGAGATATTGAACGTTCATCTATGGTTCCTCATCCAAGTCAAATGAGCGAATGAATGGGAGAGACACAGTTTAGTCGTGTGTCCTGTACTCTTCAACATTTTTAGTAATAACTTGGAAGAAGTGGTGGAGGGAATGCTTTACCAAATATGCAGGAGTGGATATGAAACCTTTTTTAACTATTACAGCAGTTGTGTCTTTTGTGTGGATTCTTTGGAAGCTGCTTCCAGCTCTCTTCACACGCACGTGTGGGCACAGCCACTTTGTTTTATTTTCTTCTAAGCTGAAGCTCCTAGCTGCAGTTTCCCAGCAACCTCAAGGGTAGCCCTGTATCTATCACATTATAATAGTCCAGTCTTGAGGTTATCAGTACATGGATCACAGATCCATAACAACATGGGGTATGGTGGGGATTGTTTCATCTATTTCACAATTGCCCAAACAATTCTGCAGTGCCCTATACTGACATACCTAACAATACCTTGCATTATGGTAAAGTTTCAATGTTCCCAATAAAGAGATGGGAAGACAAATAGGTTCACTTATTCTTACTTCTGCTGGAGACTTGAGTTCAGGATCACAGTTCATCCATGCTGGCATGCTCACTCACTCTCTTTTCATATATAAACAAGTAATCCTCGTTTAGTGACCACAATTGGGACCGGCAACTCGGTCATTAAACAAAGTGATCACTAAGTCAAACCATGACTGTGCTTATCATCTTACTTCAGCTTGCCTTTGCTTTAGAGGCCTGCGAAGGTCGTACATGCAAGTAAAGTTACTTTTTCAACACTGCTGCACATGTGAACAGTGCTAAACGAGGCAGTTGCTAAATGAAAATGATATATATCTATATATAGAGATATATATTCCTCAAACTCAGCTATGTAGAGGAATAGTACAGTAAAATACCTGGATATCATTTACAGGGTTATAGCAATTGATGGAGCCAGAACTGCTGTTTTATGATGAAGCACTAGAAAGAGGTCTGCTCTAAAGTCCCAAGGGGCCTGCCTGCTCCACTGAGCAGGACGTAACTATGGACCTCTCAATCAGTAGAATGAAAAAAATAGGCAGGTACTGGATCAATATTCCAATATAATATAACTAATTTATGCTGAGACACTGAGGACCAACCATTACGGAAAGACCCTTCCTAAGCTGCTACTAAGGTTATCCTGGAAAAAGTGTGGCCTGAGTCTTATACAAAATGTTTCTCATAGGAAAACACTGGATATGTTTAATATTTTATAATAGGATAATCAAATTGATACAGTTTAGTATCAGTGCCTCCTGTGCCATGATGATTTGCAAAACATCCCTTGTGGGATCTTTCATAATAGCCAACGATGTCATCCCTTAATATTTTTTTGTCACCAAACCTTCACAATTCAACCTATTAAAGAGGACAATTGCTCTCTTCTAATCCACAGGCTTAATACCCATATTATGATTAATGTATTTATTTGTCATATTTATAAGCACTTTGTGTAATGAGTAGCAAGGTAATTTACCTTTATGTGAAGACGGCACTCGTCATTACAAAGGATGCTGTATTTGATTGTCATGTTCTTACTGCTATTTATATTTTAAGTGCTTTTTTATTACCTTATATTTTATGTCAGAAATTATTCTGTATCAGGTATTTCTCCTTTGGGCTTTGGCCCCTTTTGTGATTGTGGATTTTTATTCCTGGATAACTACAGCCAGAGAGAAGATGATGTCTGTTTTGTGAGTGTGTGTGCTTTGGCTAATGGTTTGGTGGTATTGAGATCATGAAGGTTTTCTTAGGCCATCTGTCAAACTTTAGAGCCTTGGGATGGGAGAAGGCGTTGTTAAATGAGCTTGATGGACAGTGATTCTGGAAGGTCTTCATTAACAGTTGAAAGGTATAGTCAGATCAGGAAGCAGGCAACACACTCAGCACTAGGCCAGGTTCATCCTCAGAGAATATAAGTACAGGCCCATAAGCAGCCCCTTTAGTGCAGTAACCTTCATTCCAAATCCCTGATCTGTTTGTTTTATTAAATGGGTGGCTCCTGTCAACCAGTAACAAATGTGACATCTCTGCTGGGGCTTGTGAAGTGTGATTGCACCAGGAATACCTAAAGCATAGTTTGGCTAAGAACCAAAATATTCCAAAAGTACAAAAGTCACAGTTTTCTAATTACTCGACTCAGGTGGCAGACATATTGCATTTAAAAAATCATACCACTGTAAGTTAATAAGGCACTGCTGTCCTTTGCAGATTAAGTGCTTGGAAATCAATCCATTACCTAGAGAAATAGTCAGCGATTTTTCCCCAGATTCAAACTGTAACACAGCCAAAGCTAATGTGCTCCTCCTATGCAGCTGCATGAAAAACCATCTGGACTGAACTGATAATCTGTAAAAAATGCAATGAAAATACCCCAGCCCAGCCCCAGTTTAGGGTGTCTAAAGTGGCTTCAAAGAAAATCGCCGGACACATTGCTGGGATTAGCAATTAATTTGTCTCTGATATAAACAGGTGCAGGCCTGGGAACAGAGACTGTTCCAATTTCGTCAGAATTTAGTTGCTAAGTAGCACAGTGGAACCAAGGGGATAAAGCTGGCAAAGAGACAGGCAACATGTATATGGGAATGGAGAAAGGCAACATCACTACATCTAACAAGCTGGAGAGTTCCAAATTAAATCCAGAGGCAAAAAACTGAACAGGTTCTCTAGTGTATATTATATTCCTTTTAATGATAAGCCTGAACTAACCATGAATGGAAGACAGTTTAATTAAAATTAATGCTGCATAACTTTATGCCCTGTGATTGAATATTACTTCAAAAAAGATACAGAACTCACAAAATGGCAAACATAATTTCTGTCTATTCAGAAGAAAGAAGATTGGAAAGGCCCTGCTAACATCTGATAGAAGTACTGTTTTATAAAACTGAATGGAAGCAACACTGCCACCTAGTGTTGACATATAAACCAAACATTCATTCTGTAAGGATGCCATCATTCAAACAGTTTATGTTAACAAATAACTTCATAAACAATGTTTTGTTTAAATATTTATTTGTTTTTAGTGTGTATAGCTCTCTCTGGCCACTTGTACAAGATAAATTAAAATATAACTACTATTCAAAATGTAATACAATTCAAAAAATAAAATCTAAAACAACTGGTAGTAAAAGAGCACTAAAATCCAATAATCAGAGATAAAACTCTCAATCAATATTCCTGGGAAATTAAAATTGTCCTAGTCAAACACTGGAATTACATCCAAGTAGGTGTCTGATCAGCATTCCTAGGAACAATATTCTATGATCAGGTTACTACCAGAAGAAGGTTCTGGTCAGCAATCTTTAGCCAAATTTTGTACTAACTATACTTTCTGGCCTACTCAAATCAGGTATTATATTAATCTGACTTGGAAATTAGTACAACAGAGTGCTCAAAGTGTGCTTCATTTTTCTACAGTTAAATCAGCAAAATTTGGAAGAAACTCACCAGACATCATTTTTCTGTGGCTATTGAGGCTCTCAGACGAGTTCAGTGATGCCAGAATTATGCAAAACAATTCCAGTTAATGTAGGTTAGCCAAATCTGAGCAGTCAAGGTAAGTAAACTTGAGGTGAGCAACAAGTGAAAAGGAGAGCTGGAATAAAGGCCTTAACCAGCTCTGAATGAATCCTGTTGAGTGAAGTGCTCCCTGACTAGGACAAGGAACAAAAGGATTTTGTCTCAGCAACTTTCTAAAGCCAGTTAAAGACTTAACAGGCAATCAGATCTGTAACATCCATCCCATTGGAGGAACTAATTAGATTGTTAATCTAATCTACTCGATTCTGGTGTCTCAGATTTCTGTATGGTTAGATGGATGAAGATCTTGCAGAGGGTTCACCTTCTGCTAGGGATTGCTGGCAAGGCACTAAATATAGAACAGACCGCGTTTCTGTGGATGAAGCAGCTCTAGTCTCATCCTTATCCAGGAACTCTGAGGGCTGAGGTCACAGAAGTATCCTGCTGAAAGAGCATCAGTCTAAATGGCTTAATTCATTGTTATTTTTATCTGAGAAATCAAATGAACTACAAAGTATAGCAGATCATTCCAATTGCTATGTTCTTAAACAACAACTTTGAATCCTCTTAATGTTATTCCATCTACAGTATTCTACACCACATTTCTTAGGTGTCTTATTTCTCAGCAAAAGAAGAAAAATTAATGAGTTGGTAAAGCACAAGAATTGGAAGCCTGCAGATTGTTTTTATATGAATGTCAACTGTTGGACTCACCCATTTGTCCTGCAGCAGCTACACTGCTACCTTGCTGGTAAAAGGGATGAGCCATGAGGTTTGAGGCCACCTAGGCACTTGCAAACCCCAGCAGGTGTGCCTCAGAGCTGCCGTTTCCTTTCTTCATATTGGGAGCAGGAGGAAAGTAGATCAGCCTGAAAAAAAGGAGAAAGATGAAGCAGAGCCATCAGTCCACACTGAGGCTGGCCTACCAGTCTGAGACAGTTGTTACAATCAGATCATGATTGTGAGAACACTTACATGTAAGATACCAAAGCCAGGGATTGGGGCTTCTACTGCTAAACAGGGGGCATGTCTGTCAAACAACCAGGTCACCAACCACAGATGGACTGCAGGAGAAGCTTCTTTTTGGTCTTGCTCCGGATACTTTGTATGATAAAACTGAAAAATTTTGCAGAAGGACATTTTCATTTTACATCTTTTGCCTTCCTCTCAATACAATGCAGAAGCAAAAGCAAACTGCGAAATGACCCAGGAGAAATGGGGCTAGTTTAGCCAACAGGATGGAGAACTTGGGGAGATCATTCCTGTGTTCTCTCCCCTTAAGAAGCTGAGAGAGGATGTAATAGAATGTAAGAACCATAAAGTACATATATAGATATATACACATATGGGACACATACCAGAAAGAAAGGAAAAGAGATACTATTTCATAAACCGAGAATGATGTTTAAATACTGTGTGCCAATCTTAATGTCAGAAGAGAATCACACTATTTATTGGAAGCAATTATTTCAAGCTATCTCAAAAGCAGTTCCATTGGAAACATGTTAACAAAAAAACTAACTTTTGTTAGGCAAAAGCTCCTTCTTCCAGATACAGGCACGCATACCACAATTAATTGAATAGTTGGGGTTAAATAACAAACTAACTGTTTGTTCAACAAGCCATAATGGCCTGGTTCACATGTAATACTGCTATAAACAACATAATGGCTGGATTGCACATCACACTAAGCCAGCAGCAAACAAACCACCTTATTACTTAGCTTTTGGTTATTGGGGATACTTACCATTTGGGAGGGAACACATTTAAAAATGGGCCAACTTGTGGCATGCCTGGCATTTTTGCAAGGGAAAATGGGTGAGCCAAATCAATACCTCAGCTTAAATGATGAACCATTTCTTTAAGTAAATCATAAGTTAAATTGCAATTCTGGTATGTAGTCTGTCAGCACAGCCTTTGAATGAGTGCTCAAAGCACATGTTAGAGTCCATTCTTTTTTTAAATGTTTAAGAAGTTAGTTTCTGGGAAGGAGACATGGTACAGTCTCCTAGTGTAGAAAAAGCCTCGGTGTCATTCTATGGCATAGGTTGCCATGACAACCTTCACCCCAGTTAATTTAGCAGCAATGCCATCTCAATGTTTGTTTTCTTCCAGATGCCCTTCAGCTCATTTAATCATCCAGTATTAAGGCGTTACGTTAAGGAAAACATAAAACAAATAGTAACTCCACCCAGAAAAACCTTTGCGCTATGCCGAGACAACATGGCAGCCTGCAAGGAAACCACAGATCCTGGGTCACAGCTACTCTGCAGGCATATTCACGGCAAGTCACTGCCGGGACACAGCTCTTGGTTCTGACATACTCCTTCCATTAGGCAGGCGGCTGGCTTCCACAACTTTTCTTTCTCTTTGTGTGAATCCCTCCCAGGGTCCCAGCTCCCTCACATACCAGGAGAGCCTCTGCCTCAGGAATCCTATGGGCGAAGATTTCCTTCTCCTCTACAATGCCTACTGCGGATGCAACATTTTAAAATATGTTGCTATGCTACAACATGTGCAGATATATTATAAACAAAAATAAAGAATCAGTTCTTATTATTCACAGTGGACAGCAATTTGGCTTCCCATACAAATATGAACCTCATCAAGAAATCTCAGATCATGGGAGAGGTTTTCTGGAACCCCTGGCATCAGGAGCTGTGCGCACAAATCCCTGGCACCCACTTCCCAGCCTTATCCATCACTCCAACAGATAATCAGAACAGGAGGTTAGGCTTAGTCCTTCCTCCTCATTCCCAAACAGCCAGTTCTAAATTAGCACGAATTATCTGGAAGTACATAACATCTGGTGCATATACAGTGGAGCTGAACCAAGGTAACAGTTTTCAGTTGAAAACACAGCATTGCTAGATTACAGTACAAGATTAAAGGTTTGGCAATAGGAAGACGATGATAGCATTACAACATTTTAACTGGCTAGAGGAATTATTTTTCTTTCAAATCGCAACAATTAAAAATTGTCTGAAATGGAGCAACACCGCATTATAAAATTTCCAAATGGAAAGAAAGCATTATTTTAAAAAGATATTGCCTTTATTTTTTTTTCTGAAATAGTGGAATGTTTCTTCTGCATCCATCGCCTAAAAACCCGTTTTTCTCACAAGAACAATTTTGCACAACCTATTCAATTAATTGGTTAGTTAATTAAACGATAAAATTAACAAACTAAGATATCTCTTCAGATAACATTTTTAAACACTTAAGATTTGTGCTAGGAATAAAAAAGATGTGGTTTTTCATTACTACCTAAGATACTTGATGATGGGATCAATTATACTTGAGGACGTTAGCACAGCTAATTCATTTTGGAATGCCTCATGAGAGTTGCAAGATAGCTTCATGAATAAGAAGTCCCTGTAATGTGTATCTATGGGTGCAGATGAACAGGTCTTGTAACAGTGTTCATATATGAAACGTCAGAATTTCATCTGGAGAAGAATACTGCTGAATCAGTTACATAAAATCTTCCAGAAAGGCATAGTACAGGCCAAAAGGAAGACGGAAAAGACTTCTGGGGGAACAGAACAAGCTAACTCAAAAGAAAGTTTATTGTCCTATGTGTAGACCTCCTGAAAGTGACCCAAAGTTGTCAAAGAAAACACTGCACCGATGCTCCAGGTATTTTAGGCGTAGAAGTTTACTTATGTAAATGTACCTCAGGAATGACATGGCATATGATGTGTGACACAAGACATTTCAGAGAGGATATGGTATTATCTCAGGTTATCCATTTCCAAATATCAAACATGAGAGATTGAAATTTTATTATTCATCATAAATGAATAATAATATAATTTATGTATTTAAAAAGAATTGATTGAGATCCATTCCAACTATGCAATGTTAATGACATCTTACTTGCATAAGTTATTTGATTATGTAAATACTGTATCATACTGTCAGTGATTTTGATGGTGTAAATATATTTATTTTATGATGTTTTAATACTATTTTAACATGCTTTGAACTATAATAGATTTGTGTTTTAGTAAAAAGAGAAAAATATATTTCTGCCTCTGAGAAATATATAAAGATAAAACACTGCATATCTAAGACTCCACGAATTGCTCTCTATGAAAGGAAACTTGATGGCCTCCTTAAAAAATTCTATCTAGCCAAGCTAATGGCTTAGCCAAAAAAAAAAAAAGATGTAAGAGGAGTTCTGAATACAGAGTAGCTGCTCACACACTATTCCTAATATGAAAGGACAAATGTTCATTCCATTTCTCTAAAATATAAGACAATAAATCTGCTAAATATGAATTTCAGCTGCTCAAGGAGAGTGAGAAGGTACCAAACAGTTAAAATTAGTTATCAGTTCTCTCCCATCATCTGAAATATTTTTGGCAAAATCAAACAAGCAAATCCTCACATGTACAACACAGATAGTTTATTATAGTCACAAAGTCCACCATTGCATATAATTTATATACAATTTTTGTGGTGTATCTGCTGTATTACATGCAAACCATTTTTTAAAAAAAAATTACTCCATTTCTATCCCAATTTTCTCCTCCAGCAAATATCCAACATGGCTAATCAACTTAAAAGTAAAAAATATATATAATAGTTAGAGTTTTAAAATTAACACTAAAATAATCTCTAAAATCAGATTCTGGTGAAATAGATCTGTACAGATTTTGTAAACATTGGAAGAATGGAGACAAATGTAATTAGCTCCTGAAGGCGGGCACTGCATACCTGGAACAAAGCAGGAAGGAGAAACAAGTTGACTGGCAAATTCTGGGAGTTGAAGTCCACCCATCTTAAAGTTGCTGAGGTCGAGAAACACTGGTTTAGATAATCAGGCCCTAAGCAAAGTCAGGACTTTCAGCTGTAATTCAAGGGGTTTGACAAAAGTGGGGCACTAACCATTCAGGAAGTACAGCTAGTGGCATACACACAAACCCATCGCTGGTGGCTCATAAGTAATGGAACGAATGGCTGACAAGCAGCTGCATGGCCAAGTTTGGCCTGTTTCCTGGGTTCCCCATGACCAATCAAGCAGATAAAAGGCCTGGAGGTGGTTCTGAGTGTTACATTTGCATTTGGTAGCTGTTCAGTGGAACTCTCAACATAAGGTCCAAAGAGGTGTCCATGCGAGTGAAGGAGGCCATCATTAGGCTGAGAAAACAAAATAAACCCATCAGAGAGATAGTAAAAACATTGGGAGTGGCCAATACAACAGTTTGGAACATCCAGAAAAAGAAGGAATTAACTGGCAAGCTCAGCAACAGCAAAAGGCTTGGAAGACCATGGAAGAAAACTAAAGTGGATGACCGCAGAATTCTGCTCATGGTGGAGAGGAACCCTTTCACAACATCTAGCCAGGGCAAGAACCCTCTTGAGAAGGTAGGCATGTCATTGTCAACATCTACAGTCAAGAGATGGCTTTATGAATGTAAATACAGAGGCTTCACAACAAGGTGCAAACCACTGGTAACGCTCAAGAACAGAAAGGTCACATTAGACTTTGCCAGCAAACACCTAAAAAGCCTGCCCAGTTCTGGAATAAGATTCTTTGGACTGATGAAACCAAGATTAACTTGCACCAGAATGATTGGAAGAGAAAAGTATGGAGAAGGAAAGGAACAGCTCATGATCCAAAGCATACCACATCATTTGTCAAACATGGTGGAGGTAGTATTATGGCATGGGCATGTATGGCTGCCAATGGAACTGGGTCACTGGTGTTTATTGATGACCTGACTGCTGATAAAAGCAGCAGGATGAATTGTGAAGTGTATAGGGCTATACTTCCTGCTCAGATTCAGCCAAATGCTGCCAAACTGATAGGATGCCACTTCATACTGCAGATGGATAATGATCCAAAACATACAACAAAAGCTACCCAAGAGTTTCTCAAGGCAAAGAAGTGGGATGTTCTTCAATGGCCAAGTCAGTCACCTGATCTCAACCCGACAGAGCATGCTTTTCACTTACTGAAGAGAAGACTGAAGGCAGAAAGACCCACAAACAAGCAGCAGCTGAAGGCAGATGCAGTAAAGGCCTGGCAAAGCATCTCGAGGGAGGAAACTCAGCATTTGGTCTTGTCTATGGGCAGGGCCGCAACTGGGGGGGGGGGAAGCGGGGCATGTGCCCCAGGCGCCACGCTGGGAGGGGGTGCCAAAATGGGCGCAGAATCCATGTTTGCCCCGGGTGACACAGACCCTAGTTGCGGCCCTGTCCATGGGTTCCAGACTTCAGGCAGTCATTGACTGCAAAGGATTTTTATTCAGGTATTGTCATGAGTGAGGATGGCGAGCAGGGGGCTCCCATCCAGGCTGTAAAGCGCATGCGTAGTACTGAGGAATTAGGTGGCCATTCAAAGAGACACAGATCGGGCCTGCCTTAGTCTTTGGGGTTTATATGTCTGGGTTTTTCCCACGCTTCTTCAGTTTGTTAGGATTCTCTGTTATGTAGCAGTAATAAAACACTAGAGACCTATTCCTTGTCTCAGCGTGGGTCCTGGCTGTTAGGACAGGTATTAAAGGCGATCCTTATGTTTGTAATGATGTTGGTTTGTTCCATTACTTATAAGCCATCAACAATGGGGGGGGGGTGTATGCCACTGGCTGTACTTCCTGAATGGTTAGTGCCCACTTTTGTCAAACCCCTTGAATTACAGCTGAAGGTCCTGACTTTGCTCCCATCTGGGTGTGTTTCCTTCCAACTTCAATGTAGTGGTGAACAGAGGCCAAATAACAAAACAGTTATCCTTGTTCCAGTATTTCTGGTCCTGACTGTATATAACACGCCCACTTGTCCTTCCAAAACGTAAGGGGCTAACAACATCATTCAAAAATAAGTACTAAAAATCAAACAATATAAAAATTATCAAAGGTGGTAAAATAATTTGAAATTTGAAATTTGATTTCAAAACTTAAGAAAACCAGTTCAGTTTATACAAATGTATATAACAGAAAATGGGATGACAAAACAATTCATATTGCATCAAAATATACACAGCAATAGTAATTCTACGAACAATTTGATTACTCCAGTGAAGATAACCTAATAAGACATGAACATAAACCCTTTATTTCAATCACAGACCAGCATAAGATAAAGCTGTAAAATTTACAACCAGTAACTTTATCAAACTAGACCAGCCTTTCTTAACTGGGATTCTGTGAGAGGTCACTAGGGTTTCATGAGAGATCATGATTTCATTCAAACGTCAGGTGCCACCCAACGCTAACGCTTGCAGTGGGGGGAATTTTTACATGTTTTGACTTAGCTGCCAGCCTACTACTTTGCTTTGCTATTAACTTCGTAAAACGTGGATGATGTAAGTTAGAAGTGAATTGTATTGTGAAGTTTTTGTATTTTTTGCAATTTTTATGCAGGGGTTCCCTAAGACTTGGAAATTATTTCAAAGGTTTATCTGGGGTACAAAGGTTGAGAAAGGCTGATTTAGACTACAAAAAGTAAAACAAAAACTAAAGTGTTAACATTACCATCACAAAGGTACACTACTGTTAAATATTAATATTAAAATTACATAGATGCAATATAAAATAAAACATTGCAAATAATGTTAACGAGAACTACTTTTATACTGAAGCAATCTAAATTGTAAAACACAGAAAAATAGTTAAACTTACCATTTCTAGCACAGAACTATGAACATTATAACAATAAAAACTATATGTAGAAATCAAAATTAAGATTAATATTAACACTATACCAGCCATAATATAGTGAAGATTGAGAGCAATTTAAAATTAAATCCCCATGTCACATAGATGTAAAAGCATATGTATGGATAGAATCTTCCTCTGATCTAATGATCTATCAGCTCTTGCTAGGTTTTTTTTGTTTGTTTCTTTTAATCTGTTCAATCGTGACCAAGTCTTGGAGACTGCCTGGACAAGTCCCTGCAGTTTTCTTGGCAAGGTTTTTCAGAAGTGCTTTGCCACTGCCTCTTTCCTAAGACTCAGAGAGAATGACCAAGGTCACCCAGCTAGCTTAATGCCTAAGGTGGGACTAGAACTCACGGTCTCCTGGTTTCTAGCCTGATGCCTTAACCACTACACCAAAGTGGCCCTCAGCAATCGATTGCTGGTGGGCTTTACATGCTTCAGTGCAACACATAGCAACTTTATTAGTTGGATTATAGTCTGAGACTAATAAAAGGATATAGTTTCACAATGTATGGCCTGGAATCCTTTTGAGGTAAGAATATTTTGGATATTTCCATAGAACAGTATAGAAATCAAAATTAAGATTAATATTAACACTATACCAGCCATAATATAGTGAAGATTGAGAGCAATTTAAAATTAAATCCCCATGTCACATAGATGTAAAAGCATATATATGGATAGGATCTCCCTCTGATTCTGCAGTATACGAATCTATACACTAAAGAAGAACATGTTCAACTGAGTCAGCTTTCCCAGACAGATATGAGATCTTCTTATATCTTTCCTCCAAAGGGAGCTGTATTGTAACAAAAACAGCCAAAGGTGTAGTGGTTAATATGAAAAACCATGCCCAAATATGTTACCTGCTCAACAGGCATGTTTGTCTCCTGGCAAAACTCATGATTTTGATCTTTTGATAATTAATTTCTATACATCCGCCTTGCAGATTTGCATAAAGATCCTCAATACTCCTCTGAAACTTATAGGAGTCCTAGATAATGTAACTGCATCATCTGCATGTAAGAAAGTGGAACAAATTTCTCTCTCAACTTAGGGGCAGGGAAGTCCAAATGTGTTAAGTAGCCTATCCGGTCATTTATGTTGAAGTTAAATAACAATAATGGCTCTAGGATACAATCCTGCTTAACTCCCTTTTTTGTCAGTAGAGTGGCTTTCAAATGATCCTGGGGGTTATATCTGACCATTAGCTTTATGTATTTCTAATTACAAATGAGAAGTAGCATATGCTGATCAATTGAAGAGGCTTCCAGCTTCTCCCACAACTTATCTCAAAGAATAAAGTCAAATGTTGATTATAATTCAGTAAAGGCTGCATACAGGGAGACTGTAAAAGAGGCAGAATGTTTCTCTATTAAATAAGGGAGTATTACAATTGGATAATGGTAGATCAACCCTCCCTGAAGCCAGCCTATTCCTCTGCCAGAAGACTCTCCCATTATAGCCAATCTCTTCGTTTCCAGCATAAGTGTCTGGCACAGGGTTTCGTAATTGTGTTAAGCAAAGGAATTGGTCTATAATTTCTTCAGGCATCTTTCCTCCCTTTTTTCAAATTGCAAGACCCAATCCCTAGGAATGCAACTACTGTATATTGTAAATAATAAAGCCAGAGTAAGTGCCCACCAGGTTGTATTATTCTTAACTAATGCAGGAGGTATTAAATAACTGCCTGGCACCTTCCCTGGTTGTAACTCTTTTACTGGAGGCCAAAATGGTAGGTCAGAACACCAACACCTTTTCCGATCTTGGCCTTTGGCTAAGATCAAGTGTAAAGGTAAAGGTTTCCCTTGACATTAAGTCCAGTCGTGTCCGACTCTAGGGGGCGGTGCTCATCTCCATTTCAAAGCCGAAGAGCCGGCGTTTGTCCGTAGACACTTCCGTGGTCATGTGGCCAGCATGACAGTCACAGAATGCCGTTACCTGCCCGCCGAAGCAGTACCTATTAATCTACACACATTGGCATGTTTTCGAACTGCTAGGTTGGCAGGAGCTGGGACTAGCAACGGGAGCTCACCCCGTCATGCAGATTCGAACCGCCGACCTTCCGATCGGCAAGCTCAGCAGCTCAGTGGTTTAACCTGCAGCGCCACCGCATCCCTAAGATCAAGTGTAGCAATCTATTAATAGTGCAGACCATGGAACTACCATTATTCCCCAATCATACAAAAGCATAGAAAAGAGGATGCAGTACATATTACTTTCAAATCAAACGTAGGCATTAGGTCTCCAGTGGTGATTGTCATATTCCTGCTGAGGACTCAGATGCCTTGTATCTGACCATTCCCTTGGCTGTGTCTCGTTACCCTGTCTCCCAAGGTCATTCCCACATACCATTGCAAGATCAATGAAGCAGAATCCAACTTTTAACAGGAGTAGCTTCTCATGTTTGGTTTTTTGGAATGTCTATTTTTTTGGAAAAATCAATAAAGAATTTGAGAACTCAAAAGCAGATCAGGTTGTCTTTCTTTTGCAGACTCTAAGACAGCTGAAAATCGAATTTACTACTCAATATTTAAAGTACCTTGTGCTGACCTGTCTGAAATAGCATATTTTTTTTTGTTGTAATAAACATTATAAGTGAAAATTAATTAAAATGTGTTCTGCTATTGTTAAAACAATAATGCATTTTGCATTGTTTATTGAAGAACAAACATGATTATTAATACAATTTCTGGCAATGGCTTCTAGTACATCATGGCAAAAACATCCTCCATACATCTACAATTAATTGAACTGGAGCTGGTTTAGCTGTTAATGATTTTACAAGAATGTATCCACTTCTTGGTACTAAGTTACTACTTAGTTTGATTTAAAAAATTGGAAAAAAATCTGACTACTTGTGTTAACAGCAAGTACTTTCTAAAAAGAAAATCTTTTCTCTTTGAATAGAAAGTAGCGTATTCAGGTTATATCAATGCATTTTTTACTATAAATGATTATGGAACCTTCTTGACTAATGACCCCATTAGGATTCAAACCAAAAAAATTGGCTTTATCATACACTAAGCAATGACTGTGTATGTAGAAAACCACAATTCTCATTACCGTCACAATAAAACAATAAAAGTGCAAGGATTATTAGTATCACAGCCCTTGCTGATATATTATCAATATATACCTAAGCTCATACTAGTAAAGCTGCCTTTTGCTATAGTAATTGCTGTAGGAAAATGTATCATTCAACAAGTTTACCATTATTATTGGTCAACCAAACTCTTTCACTACAATAGATAGTTGTCAGGAAACAGCCGGTTTCAATTCTAGCTTGCGAGGAGTCATGGCCAAAGTGCCTTCCTATTTCTGGAGAGTAGTGAGTTTTACAGGCTTGAATCCTAGACTTATTTTTCTTTCTATTATTAGCTCCTGCCAGGAATATTACTAGCATTATTAGACCCACAAAACCTAATACTAAGGGAATTAGATCAGGCATTAACATCCTCAAGGTCTCAATTCAGAAGACTCTGGCTGGAAGGAATGTTTAGGTTTCACTTGGGGTTAAGACCTGGGTGTAGAACTTCCTCAGGATGAATGGCCAGTCTTTCAAATCTTACTTGCCCCTTTTCTTCTGCACCAAAGTCCTGCATTATTTTATCTTTGGGATCACAGTACTGTAGTTATCACAACTGATAGGATGGGAAACTGAGGAGGAGTCCAGGGAAATCATAAATTACACTCACCCTTTCTTCTAGAGCAGTGTTTCTCAACCTTGGCAACTTGAAGAGGGGTAGACTTCAACTCCCAGAACTCCCTAGCCAGCAAGCTGAATTGTTGAAATCCAAAACAACCTCAGATTAATAATACTGTTGGTAACAGTGTCCAGGCCAAAATCTCCATCACAACAGAGACAAATGCTCCTATTTCTGCCTGTCATAAAACTCTGAAACATATTCATTCCCTACAACCAAATCAAATTGGGTTACGTATATTAGTGAAGAGCCTAAATTTCAGCTGCTGGGTCACAAGAAGAGCAATCTTAATTTCTCTGAGCCAGCTTCTATACTGTGAGCTCCAGCAAGTGCATCTGTGTGCAGCTGAGTGTCTGCCAACTTAGTCTGACATCTAAACAAGCTACCATATTTCATATGCTTTTTAAAATGAAGTTGTATCTTGCTGATTTTCAAATTTTCCTTATCTGAGTCTTCCAAAATGAAGAGTCAGTTACACTATTTGACCCTGCTCCGGTTGCTCTGTATAACATCATGACTAAGGTGCCTGCTGTTGGTGATCCTTCTCCATGTATGCCCTTGACAAGGCATGATTCTGGGAGTCAACCTGATAAGCAGTATGAGTTCAAACATGCTGTAGCAGAAGCCAGCCTTATCAGCACCTTTGGCATTTGGCCCAAGAGCAAGCAAGAAGACATTTTTCAAAGGCTTGACAACTAAAGCAGACCTTAATGACAACTATTGCTACTGCTGAGCCCCTTATTGACCTTGTTTCAATTGATGCCACTATTTCTCACCCTCTTCCAGTAGCTGAGGAGCTGTCTGGAGCTCAGCAGGCTTGGCTTCCTGACCAAAGGGATGAGTCCCCACCTTTTATTTCAGATGCAGATAGGTGTCCTATAATCCCTGAAGCACCCTTTCAAAGGAAGTTGACTCCCACCCTTGCCAATACTCCTATGTTGGCTCTCCCTTCTAATTCAGATAGTGCTGGTGATGTAACTGTAATTCATTCATTCATTCAATTTATATGGCTGCCCATCTCAAACATATGAGTCTAGGCAGCTAACAGAAAATAACAAGTTTAAAACATCATTAAAAAACAATAAATTTTCTCCCCCGAAGGCTACTTCCCAAGCTCAAAGAGTTTCAAGACTTCCAGCACTATTCCATTCAGGCTCTTGCCCTCCCCAGGATCAGTTGATTGCTTACTCTACAAGCAAACTGAACCAGTTATCAGGACCTACACCTTCCCTTCCTTGCTCTGCTGCTGACTTTTCAGATCCCTGCCCTATTCAGTCTGCCTCACCTTTGTCTGTGAATGCTCCCTCTTTCCTGCTGACAATCATTACATTCATTTACCCTCTTCTTGTGTACATGGAACAGAGCAGGGTGGTTAACCAAATGCTTAGATTCTTCCTTTGTCAAATCTTTATCCAGATTTGATATTATATTTATTCCAGAAACTTAGGTGGTTGGCCAGATTGATATTGACAGATTCTGTTCTCGCTGTTCCAAGTGCAAGGGGAGGTAGAGCCAAAGGAGGTTTGGCAATTTGAATTTCTACAGGTTTATGGCTGAACATCATTCCTCCTCCCATTTGCTCACTGGGGGGCAGCAGTTTTATTACAATTCAACCAGATTAAAATGCTCTTGATCAATATCTATTTAGCCCCACTTCGCTCTCATAAGCAGATCAAACATCTCTGGGACCAAGTTGCAAAATGATATTGAAAAATGAATGTACCTTCATCCTCAAGCTCATACTTTAGTTGGGGGTGATTTTAATGCACAAATGGATTCAGACAACCAAACTCTGTATGCCCATTTCCAAGATTATCTTGAGGAGGCCAATGAGGGATACCCTCTCCTCACCTGCCTCATTAAAGATACAACCAGTAATTTTGCCTGACCAAATTAGCAACCAACCTCACTTGCACATCTTAAATAATAGCATTTTGCATAACCAACCTGCAGAATTTACCTACAGTATTGGTCAGGACTCCGAATGTCAACATTTCACTACTGTTTATTTCTTGCAATTTACTTGAGAACATTAATCAAATGATAGCTGAACCACGGACAGACAGCAACCATCTCCCATTAACCCTCAATATTGAACTAATAACTAGTTCTTTATCCAAAATTCAGAATGCTTCCTATTGGAAATTGCCAATTGTCCATAATAGGTAGAATCAAAAGCAAGCCCTTCTGGCTGCTAAAGTGTTTTCCTTCACTAAATTATTGGGACTTCAAGAAGAAATGGTAGCTGCAGTGTTGAACAACTTGATCATTACTCATTCTACGTCTCCTGTCCATATCCTACAAGAACAGATTTGCTATGGGCAAACTAGACATACTACCCATATTAATGTCAGGTTCAAAGACTGGTTTGATCAGGATTGTGTGAATTGTTGGCACATTTTGCTTTGTATCAAAAAGACTTCTCAAGTTCCCCTTGCCAAGTTAGTAGGAATGAAGAAACGATATAAGATCCTTTTGCTATCTAAGAAAAAGGATGCTTTAAAGGCATCCTGGCAGCAACTAGTTCTGGCAGCCAAGGATAAAACTCCACTGCCTTCTGGCAAATTAGAAGCAGGCCATCAGAGGAATGATTTACCCCTTCCAATTACCAAACTATTACCAAAAGTATTACCAAAGAGGCATGGGAAACCTACTTTACAGTTTTCTACAACTCTTACAACTGTGAACACCAGATTTAAAAATTGAAATAAATGAAGGAACTCTTCCTGAATGGCTCCCAGTTTTGGTTACTGAAATAAGAAATTTTACAGATTCCCTGAAGCCAGGTAAGCTCCTGGGGGCAATGCTATTCTGCTGGAATTTCTGAAAAGTAATGCCAACTGGAGGGTACCTGTTTTGGCATATCTTTTTTCCTATACAGACCACACGGGTCGCATTCCCCAGGATTAGTGCATTGCCATTATCATGGCTATATTCAAAAAAGGCGATGGGGTGATCCAGAAAACCACGGCCCTGTAAGTTGGTTGAGTAGTGTTCACAAATTTTACGCCCACCACCTGAACAACAACAAATTACAGAACTGGATAGAGACAGAATCAGTTTTGGGTAATGAGCAGGCCTATTACCAGTATAGTCAAGAAACCTTCATTCTTACTCTATTGACACATTTTATAGATCACAATAAAAGTTTTCTTCTTGCCTTTCTCCTCTCAGATAGGGAACCATTTATGATATATAATGTTGCTAGATTCTGCCTAGCAGCAATTGAGATCCATAAACAGATAATTAAAGGTACTGGACATGGGTAAGCTCACTGAGAATGCCTCTTTTATTTTTATAGTCATCTATTTCATATCCTGTTTGTGGCCTTCAGAGCCCTCCTTTTAGTTAATATTCTTGGTATTAATATTAAGAATTTTGTAGAGAGATTTTAGTGTTTAAATATTATTGTATTGTGTTAGCAATGCTAGATTTTAATTATTTTTTATCTCTCATAATTTTCAATGTTATTATTGAATTAGCTGTAATTCTTCTTGATTGTACCATATGCTGGTCAGAATAAAGGATTGATTGATTGATATACCCAGAAAATTTACATTCCTATCAAACTTAGGCATTAATATTCACTGTCTACCTAGACAGGCTGCTTACAATATCCATCTCCCATAAATAAAACATAATTTTTGTGCTGATTTCAGTTTTATTTGGTGTTTGTGTATTTATATGTATTATGTCAGAACCATGTGTTTTATCAAACAAAGCTAACATCGGTCACAAGCAAGACTACGATGAAAGCATAATATACTAGCTTAAAGGGGAAGTTAAATTCATTGTTATACACAAATACTGTATCAAAGTTTTCAGCTAATGGAAACATATCCTAGACAAACATGCATGCACAATAGTTTTTTTAATGGGTGTAAGGGTCAAGAGTGAATTAAAGAGCTGAATATCCCAAGGTTACCTCACCAGTCAACCGAGAGCTAGTTTAAACTGGGGCAACCACAGAGGAAAGCGCAGGAATTAATGCTCATGACTTAAAAGAAAGAAGTGCAAGTCCTATGCAACAAGAAGCTGGCAGAATTCCAAACAGCTGAAAAGAGTCACTTTAGGAACAGGTGACATTTCAGAGAGGAGCCTGTGCAGAAGGACCTCTGTGTCACAATCATGAGAGAGGGTGGGCTTCTTCATGATCTGCACAAATGTCCTGGCTCCTTAGGAGCAAGAATTGGATGATAAAAAGGATAGATTTTCAGGGGTGGATTAGGCACACGGGTGACCAATAGTAAAGAACTATTTCCATTTCTTCCCCTTACCCTCTAGAACCGTATGACTGGCAGCAGTGTTCTGTCCCCCTTCCTTTGACAACTTTCATCAGGGGTCTAGTGGCAATCAAACCACCAATGCTTTCCTGAGTTCGCTTAGGGCATGTTTGTGAAAAATAGACTGAAAGATAATCAGTTGAAAGCACCATTTTGCATTACCTCTTTCTGCTAGTAGCTTAGAGAATCTATGGTGTCTTCCAATTAGAAGGAAATAAAAACTAAACAAACAGTTCAATATCAAACATTCTGGGCTGTTACTAACCAATGCTTACTTTCAACTAAACATGCCTAGCTTCACAGCCTTAAAGCACATAAGTTGTTTTTGAAGTCTTCAGCCTTACTTCCAAATAAGAACATGTCAGAGAGGTTAAAGGAGTCCATTTTAATGAGCTTCTGTTTCACCTGCTTTGAAAATCATGTTTTAAGCAGAACAGAAACACCATTTATCCATCCTAGAGCTTTGTGCTTTCTGAAACCATTCACTGAAGCTAAGAGATAACTGCATTTTAAAACAATAAACATTGGAACTATTTTTTCAAGAAAACAGCATTCATGAAAAATAAAACAAAACAAGCTAATTGACAAAAAGGAGATCATGAAATCTGTAGAGGTCATTCATTTGAATATTTTCTTCTTAAAATCCACCCATAATTTATGGATTTTCTGCTTCTATAATATCACTTTCTATTACAGGCATAGTACATCAGAATTCATGAGGCAGAAAGGGATGTTTCTAAAGTCCATGGCATCAAAAGATCTCTCTTTTAATCATCTTGTTAACTGGAAGAAAAAAAAATCAAAAACAGGGAAAGAGATAATATGCTTGAAAATAATCAAGTGCCAGGGGCCATGTGTGTGAAAAATACAACATAAAGTACTTGCACATGATACTAGATTATCTAGTGCAAACCTGAAAAGCCAGATAATCCAATTTTAAGATGTCTTCTACAATCAACTATCTTACTGAGGCAAGTAAACACAAAACAAATTATAAAAAAACAGTATTAGATTTCTCAGGGTTTTCATTGTTGTCAAAAAGCAGCTGAAATTCTCCAAATGTGACCAAAGCAATGTCACTGATAAGCAACAATCTTTTCCCATTATGCCCTTTCCCAGATCGAAATCCGTCCTCCACACCAAAGCTGCTCTTAATGCCTCTGATCTTTTTCAGAACAAATAGGTGCTCTGGGGGCACGTGAGTCAACTGAACAAAACACACTCAAAAAAGCAATTAAAACTCCACTCTCTCCTAGGTGGTGCTCCAATCAAATCTAGAAAGTCTGGACACACTGAACAACTGTTTTCTGAGTCTGGATGTGCTGCAACTTTTTTGTCTTGGCCCTTAACTCCAACACTTTTTCAAACCTCACGAAAACTACTGATAAATGTGCAGCAACAGTGTAGCTTTGTCCCTTCATTCCCCACGCACCCACTCAGCAAACTTAGGAGACATTGCTATAGAATTATGATCTTGCTGTTCAATGGCCTGATCCAATATCAGTCATATCAACACCACAAGTAAATGTCAATGAAATCTAGAGTAAGTATTCAGAAATCTAGGATATAACCTTCAGAACAACATGTGAATATCTGAACAAGTTCACCAAGCATGCCTTGTCTGGTAACAGATAATATGTTTAGAAAAGATGCCATCACAGACTCTGATTGTGAACCTTGGCCATGGACCTTGATCCATTATTTCTCCCAAATAATAATTACTAGGGACAGAAAGGACACAGTAAGGAAGGGAAACTTAAGGCTTTCAGTGCTGTCATAGAGTTCAGCATGCTGAGAGACATGATTCCAATGAAAAACTCCCCCACAAGAAGAGCCGTGGTCTTATTTCCATATCCCTCCCCACAACCCTGACCCAATGGCAAGTAACAGAAGACAAAGAAGGAGAAAAAGACAGAACCAGAAGGAAGGGCGCCACCGAAAATCGCTCCCCTTCACAATGCAGCAATACAGTACGGAGAAACGCGAGCGGACCTCCAACATCAGAGACGCAAGGGTGCCCGGCCCCAGGAGCACAATGCGGCCAGGAGAACGGGGAGGGCTGGCGCGCCTTTCCTAACCGAGGCTGGCAGCCCGCCGGCGAGGGAACTCACCGCAGTCGGCGCACAGGATCCGGCCCACGTCCTTCTTGAGGTTCCTGCCGCTGGTGTCCAGCGGGGCGAAGGAGGTCTTGAAGACCAGCGGCTGCTCGGTGGGCTCCAGGAAGAAGATGTAGCGGTGGTTGCGCTTGACTTTGAAGCAGGGCGCCGGCATGGAGCCCACGCGGATGAGCTGCTCCCGCTGGAGCCCACCGCTGTTGAGGGGCCACAAGTCCAGGACCTTCACCAAAATACCGGACGTCGGCGCCTCGTCCCTGCTCCCGTTGCCGGTCGCCGGCGTAGGAGAAGAGGCCGGCGCCAGCGCCTGCACCTTGCCCTCCAGCACCACGGCTGCCGAGTACGCCTGGTCCTGCACCGAGCGCAGACTAGGAGAGTAGCAGGCGAGCGACACGCTGATCAGCAACATAGAAAAGCCGGGCGCCGTCAGAGCGCTCCTCATGCCGAGACAGCCGCAGCCCAAGAGCCTCTCGCCCCTGGCCCTCGTCCTCCTCGTGCTGCCGAAGCCGCCGGCCCAGGTTGGGAGATGCCGCAGGCCGGGCGTCCTGCTCCCCCTCCACCTCCTTTTGCTGCTGCCGTCGCCGCGGCCGCCGCCGGCGGAGCTCTTCTAGCGGCTTCTGCTGCCGCCGCTGCTGCACTGAGCCTCCCAGTCCTCGCCCTCCGTCAGGAACGGCACTGAGCAGCAGCACCAATCCTGCCGCATCCGGCCGGGCCATTTGCAGGACGCCGACGCGGCTCCAGCTGCAAAACCGGAAGCGGCGTAAGCTCGGGCCCAGCCGATGAGCTACGCAGGGGCTGCGGAACCTTCCCCCCTCCCTCCCGAGGAAGACTCCCGCTCCGAACACGTAAGAGAAGGGCAGCCGGAGGGGGGCGGCTTATCTCTGGCCCACTCCGGGGAGAATAGGGACGCGAGGCTCCTTCGTCCGCGCCCGCGTCCTACCGTCGGGATCAGGTCAAGGAGACCGGGAGCTGAACCCGATCCTGCCTCCTGCACCGCCGCGAACAACGCGCATCCCAGCCCGCCGAGCGAGGCTCTCTGCTGTAGAGGGCGCGGCCGAGGATGGCCTCGGTGGAGTCCCCGGGGATCCCCGGGGCCCCCAGCGAGTCTCCCGTGTGATTCCGCCCCAGTTCCACCTACCTCTAGTCCATGCTCTGGAGAATTCACCGGGCTGAAGGCGGAAGCCGCCTGCCGCGAGAAGGACGCGAGCCGCAAGTGCTGCAGCGAGGTGGGCGAGGCGGCTGAGCTCCAAGTCTCGGGGGGTCCCATTCAATTCATTAGAAGGAACCGCGCGAGAATTCGACCGCCGGCCCGGCTTGGGCATCAGGGAGCAGCGGAGTGTGGGTGGGGGAGGGCTTGGGCAAGGGTGCCGAGAGGAAGACGAAGCGCGCGCGCGCGCACCCCCCTACCCACACCCCACACCGGCAAGCCGAACTGCATTCCGGGGTCGCCCCTCCCGGAGGACTCGGCTGCCCATCTGCTCGGAAAGCGCTGGAGTCCCCAGGAATTTGAGGGGGGCTTCCCTGTCCCTCAGGCTGATGGCCCTGCAGTAGCAAGCGCCTGGCGTCCCTTGCCGACGCTGCGCCCTGAACCGGCCGGGGGGATTTGTTTTCTCGGCCAAATTCACAGAGAGGGGAGGGCTTTTGGAGGAGGGATCCCCCTCATTTGCATAAGTTGCTGCCCTGCGGAATGCCTTCCTTCCACTCCTGGCTGACTGACCGACCTCCGGGGAGAGAATCAGAAGGCCGCTTTGAAAGGGGACTCAGCCCAAGGACCCGAATTACGGAGGACCCTTGCATATATTATCGCCTGAGAGATCCTGATCTCTAGAAAATCCTCTATATTTTCTATCAGTCAAACCTTGCAATTAAACAATAGGAAACTGTGGAGGAGGTCATCCAAGTCGTGCATGACAATGCATGTGGTTTACATTGGTCTGGTACAGTTGTATGAAGTGGGATCTTGATAGTAAAAGAAATCTACATCTATGCTTGCTGAATGAAAATTGATTTAGTAGTTGAGAGAAAGAAGAGTACTCAGATTCTGTAAGTATGCCGCACAGTTGTTAAGCATTTCAGTCTGATCACAAGGTTGCCCATTGTATTCATCCTGAAAAAATCTTGAATATCTCAAGGAGTCCAATAAAAATATTTTCTTAATCACATTATAATGTACTTATAAACTTTTCAACAAAAGGTACATTAATAATGTCATTTGACTGTAAGTACTTTTAGTGCAAAATGTCTTCAACTGTTTGAACTTTATAATCTTTTTAAGATGGATCACAGGTTAGAAATCCAATTTCTGATCCAAGAAAGAAAAAAATTGGCTTACATGCATGGACATAGTCAGGCTCAGGTTCATTCTGTAGGGAATAAGCCTCTGAAAGTAAAATCTTGCATGGATACACAGTGGTTGTCAACCACAGAAATGCTAATACAAAGAAATGGAGGAATGTTTGGCACACCACAAATGGCTTCCTCTTTCAGAAAATTTATTTCTGGAAAACTCACAGAATGGCTGTATCACTGTGGTGGTCTGGAAGAAAAATTGAATAGTTTTCTAGGATTTTCTAGAATATTCCATTCCTATAACAGTATATTTTATTCATGCCTACACTGTGTATTAAACTTTTTTCACACTTCCTTAGAAACCCAACCCAATTTGGTGGTATTGTTGACAGCATCTGAATTAAAATAAGTGAGGGAAGAAATAAAAACAATACTTTTTTTTTACTACAGTGAAGGAGATGGTGATGCTTTACAAAAGCAATATGCAGAACTGCAAAAGAGACATGATGTCATTGAAGGCTTTTAATTAACCCAACATCTGCTGTGTGACAGCCTTAGCAAGCCTGACTGGTTTTTCAGATAACTTTCTCCTTCAGAGGATGGAGGAAGGCATAAGAATATCAGCTATTCTTCACTGTATACTAACCAGTAGGGAAAGCTTAGGGTCTTTCTGCTTTGCTGAGTTAAAGTGCTGACCACTCATTCTTGAGTCAGCAGAAAATTATAGCGAGATTTGCTGTCACCATTGCCAACGCATATCCTGCGCCTCTTGCTCATCTTTCAAGTTACAGCAGTTGTGAACAGTCTCAACATAAAAACCTGCCAGCAACTGCATTTTGGAGCAGCTGCAGCTTCTGAGGCTTTTTTAGGGGCAGTGACATGTAAAGCATATCAGAATCTGCTTAAGCACAAGGTGATAAGGATGTCCCTTTCCAGTCCCTTAAGATCCACTGTTGTGCAAAGGCTCCCCGGCCACGGCCTGGATCCACTGCTCAAGCAGGAGCCAGGAGTCAGTCAATCAATCAATTCATCAAATCTTTATTACGGTCATGGACCAATACAATAGTGTTGTTCTGTAAGACAAACATACTCATGCTTGAGATATTAATGGCAAATAATAAAAATATATATTAAAGTCAGTTGAAATACAGTATCTCTATATGCAAGGTCTAGGATGTAGCCTATTTTAACTATTTGAAAATATAAAATTTTTCAAGAGTATATTAGATATAAAATATAAAACATAAAAAACTATGACTATGTTGCATATGTAACTAAAATTATAAAAAGTTTACTATTGTATGCAAGACAATTACGAAGGTTGGCCTCTCTTAATGTGTCGGATCTTCATTGCTGCAGCGCAGAACCCAGCTACCTGCGCCGTAACTGTAGTTTTGTCTATAAGCAGCAATTGTATATACTCAGGATCTGTGTGTCCAGGATGTTTACTAATCAGTGGTGTAATAGATTTAATGCGGATGTCTTTGTAGAAGGCACAGTGCAGAAGGACGTGGTCTGTGGTTTCGACCTCCCCTGAGTCACATAGACAAAGCCTTGCAAACAATGGATTTTTTATATATTTGCCCTCCCATACTGCAGAGGGGAGGGCATGGCAGCGGGCTAAGGAGAAGGCTCTCCGATGGGTGGGAATTTCGAGTTGCTCGAGGTAGCTAGCAGCAGAAACAGTGTATTTTTTATGCTCAGGAGACAGGAAAAGTGGGGCCTTCCCTATGTCTGTTTGCCTCTCTATATCCTTTATCCTTTGTTTTAACTCTAACTTTGCTTGGTTAAAGTCCATCTCTAGAAGAGTGGCTGGAGCATATCCTAGCTTTAAAATATTTGAATTAATGGCCTTCATCCATGATGATTGAAAGTTACCTTGAAAAATAAGAGGTACTAGGCCCTCAGGATATAGTTTAAACTTTAGCCAGAGGATTAGAGAGGCTAGACACACTTTAGACACAACCCTAACCATGCCAGTTTCAAGTCATACGTGAGCGTTTGACACGCAACTGGGCATCTGAAGTAATGCTCTAATAAATTTATTTGTACTTTTTCCAGTGGTGTAAAACATGAGGGGGAAAGTCCTACTGAAGTCCCATAAAGAAGTTGGGCTAATGACTTGGCCCGAATAATTCTTCCCCTATAAAATATTGCTGGCTTTTCTATTAAATTACTTAATTGGAAGAACACATGTTTTATATCAGATGATAGGGCCTGATATGATTGAAGACTGGATTATTGAAGGAAAATCTATCTCAGCTGAATACACTTTGTTGAAGGTTACAGGTTTCAAACAGTACAGTGTCAGTTTTTTCTTGTTAACTGTATAGTATTTTACTTGTAAACATTAGCGGTATGTGAAGAATGATGTATACATTCAGAACTGAAAGACCCTTTTCATTGTTGTATAAAATTCTTTATACATGTAGGGTCTCTTGAAATTCTTTAAAAAGCATGGGAAGAAGACTTGGGATGTGAACTTGATGAGTCAGTTTGGGACTTGATGAGTCAGCTTGGAAGTTTTTGCAGCATAAAATTCCCATGAAATCTATCTTGGTGAGTCACCTAGAATTGATTATACAATAATTTACAGATGGTATACTGTCCTTTAAAATAACATTATATTTATCAAAAACTTTTTAGGCTGTTTTGGAGGGGTTGTAATCAATCTAAGATACACTATTATTTCTGATGCAGTGTCTGTTTAGTTATTCATTTTGGCTGAATTTGTAAGGAAACTATAAAAATTACCCCACAATTCTTGATAATTACAGTTTTATTTCTCAAACACTGCAAACCAGAGGAATTAATTCAGTTCCCACATCCCATCAGTTAGTAGGTACACGCAGTCTGTTGCCACATACTCAGGATAATCTTCTCTTTCTCTCTTTTTGATATCACTTTCTGTAGAACTCCTGCTATTTTGGCTTGATTACCCTGTTCTTTTCACATCAAAGCTTCATGCAGTGCTAAATCCAATTTTAGAATGTGTCATGTCCACAACAGTCAATATTACCTCCTAAAACAGATCATTGAACGATCAGAGAAACAGTCACTAGTTCCAACATCCATTGTACTTTACCTGAGAAATTTTTAAAACTTGTTTTTCTTTTATAATTAAAATCAGCTTATTCAATAAAAAGCTTTCATGAAGTGTTTTGGAGAACCCAGATTCATGCTTGCTATTTCATGACATTTTGATTTGTCCTTAGAAATATACTGTCCAACAAATTTTAGAACTTTTCTTAGGGACAAATGTGGTCATGTTTGTTTTTTCTATGGTAAAGTAATATAAATGTTCAGAGATAAGAACAAACATTTTTCAGCTCAGTTATCACATTAGTATTTGTTAGTGTTAGATTATCACTTCCAACTACCACTAGAGGGTACCGTATACAGTTTGTTTTATTTCTAAATGTATTGCCAATTTTCAGAAAATAAGGGTGCATTCTGTTCTGCCTCAGGCATAATGGATTAGTTACTTTTTAAATACTTGCCCCTACCAATGCTTATTTTAGAATCTACACATCTTTAGCATCTACCTATCTTTACATTTGAAATGGGAACAGAATGAAATGACTTTTAATGAGAACCCAGTGCAGAAAATCCTCTAGCTGATAAGCTGTAGATGAGAAAGCTATATGAGCTTTCTTATAACTATGGAATAGTAGCTACATTTCAGTCATAACAGATATGCTGGTGGAACAAGAAACAGTGAGCAGGATGAAGTAGCACAGAAATGTGAGCAATTAGTATATCACAATTATACAGCATTCTTTATTCCTTCTGAACACAGCCACGTTGTTAACAATATTGTAACTTTCTGCCAGTTCCAAATGGTCCAACTTCACATCAGACTTGGCAGTAACCCCTCATTCAGAATGGGCTTACTCAGCAGAAGAATCGCAGGGCCAGCTTGGCTAGATTAGAGTCTTTACTGCAGAAAAGAAAAAAACCAGAATCCAACAGATGACATGCTGCCTGGAGTGCAAAGAAGTCAAAACGTTCATATAGGTTCCAAGTTTAAACTTTAGGCTTTTCCCTCCTGCCTTTCTGAGTTAACCGATACTTGGCAGTTCACTTAGTGGCCACAGGCAACCCAGCTGTATTTAACTCATAGTTCTTTCTAGCTTGGAAACTGCTGGTTGCCACCTTGACAAATCCAGCCTGTGTGTGTGTGTGTGTACACTTCAAGAACAATTCAGAAATGTTTTAGACATCATGCAAGCACATCTGCAGCACCTCTCTGTTATGCATTAATATAACCCAACTTATTTCAGACCACCACATGATCCTGAAAAAAGAGGCAACTGACCTAAGGAATCCACTCATTAAAGGTAATAGTATTAACTTTAAAAACAGTGGTACCTTTTTTCAGACTGCCCTTTTTAAATTCATAGGGAAGATCTGTAAAACAGAAACTATGGTGGGGAATAGTAGTACATTTTAATTTATTTTTTTAATTTATTCATTTTCAATCTGCTTTTCAATTATTAAAATAAATCCCACAGTCAGTGTGAAGAGATACAGCTGAAGCTCACACTGAAAGCTTAAGATTCTTGGCACCAACTACAACTAAGCAGATTTATAATTACAGTTTAAAATGGGTCCCAGCAGATGAGAAGCAATGATAGCTTGGAATAGTCATTAGTGCAATCTTATCATTGTCTCTGCATCTGATAGAACCCAGTTGCATGTCTATAGATTATTCCTACATTCTAAACAAGAACACCAGAAAAATGTCTAAATGATCTTAAACGTTCATCACTACAAATAAGCATTCAGAATTAACTATAGAGAGCTAGGGAGAGGGTCTTGAAGCAATATTCAGAAACTGTTATGTAAACAAAGAGGACAGAAGCATTCCTTAAGTTCCAGGAAGGCAAATGGTATTAAGAACAGACTCAGGATGATTCCTCACTAACTTACTGAGGTACAAGAGGGAGTGGAAGAGAAGCATAATCAGACTTGCAAGGTTCTGTTATTATAGCCTATCACAAAGTATAGTTCTGACCATACTGTGGAATGTGTTTCTTGATCTGGTCTAACTCAAAGAGCTGGCATTGACACTCAGGCTGATGGGATATCTAGCATTAAGGAACAGCATCACAAGGCCAAGGTCAAGTTCACAAAATAATTAAAGACCACCCACTTTTTCTACCTCAACCAGAAAAGATAACAGGCGCAACATAAAACATCTGATTGCCTTCTTTTCAAGGGCAGATATGTTTTATACTGTTTATGACATCAGACATATTTAAAACCTAATATGCTATTCCACTAGATGCCATCAGACATGCGTAAGGGAGCAAAGTTCAGCCACCACTGACTTAGTGATTGTTCTAATCAGCATTTTGAGATCTTTCATGGGATTAGTTTACATTCAGTTTTCTATAGGCATGACCTTACTAGGATCACACAAAGTTATTTATTATTTGTCCAGTGAAGATATGTCACCTATATCCTCTGGATTAAACTAAGCAGCATGAATATTTTGTAGATCAGTTCCTGGACTTTCATCAATATATACAATAAGTTAAAGGGTTTTTTTCCTTCAAAAATGGATATTTAACAGTTGTGTACTTGTCTTCATTTACAATCAGAGTTGGAAGGTTTCAACTTTCATGATAGGTTTCAACCAAGAAATCTATTCATGGACTTCTAATATTTTTAATGAGGATTTTATATTTTTTAGTGAGGATTCTAGAAAAATACATTTCAGTCCATGGCTGGAAAATCCATTAATGAACTTCAAGTGCTTTTTAAACTGCTTCCTCTGAAACAGAGAAGTGAATGGTTGTTCACCCTCCTGCTTCGTTGAAGACTCTGCCATATTTCTTTTCTTCCCTGTCAAATTATCTCTTGTCCACATTTCATTCCCCCTTCATCTCCATCTTTCTATTTCTTCCCATTGCAGCCATTTATTTCTTCATCCCAACTCCATCTTATTTCCTCTTAACCTTTTTTTGCTGTTTCTGTTGGAAGGAGAGATGGTGATGGTATAAATATGTGTACATTTGCATGTATGAGGGGGAGTAGTTTGTTTATTTACAAAATGTTTATACTGCCCCAATCTATCAATTCTAGGCAGGTAGCAGTGAAAAATAAATAAATAAACAATTCATAAATAGAAACTCAACCCCCTAAAAGCAGCATAAGATAACTAAAAAGTGGTTCGCCATTCATCACCAATTCACATTAAATGCCTACTAAAAGGAGAACCTTCAGAGTTTTCCCAAATGGCAACAGCAAAGGGGGCAGCCTTCTTCTGGGGGCAACATGTTCCTCAGGATTAGAGCAATCATGGAGAAGGTGTTTCTCTTAGAGACAGGTTCTTGGGCTCCCTCAGATCTTACAGGACAGGGAGAATCATTTTGGGAAAGGTGGTCCCTTATGTAACCAGAGCTACACCCTAAAGAGCTTTAGAGGTGATAACTAGCACTTTAAATTGACCCCTGAAGTTTACTGCCATCCAGTGCATGACTGAAAAACAAAATTTCCTGTAACAGCAGATTCCACCCACTAACACTCTGGTCATTGCATTCTCCATCAGTTCTAGATTCCAAAGGCAGCCCCATGTACAGTGTGGTGAAGAAGCCAAGATGTGTGGTGATAAGAGCATGTGTTACTGTCACCAAAGCTTCCTGGTCCAGGTAGGACTATAATTGGTGTACTGGCTTTAGGTAGACAGAAACTCCCCTGGTCACATTGTCTGCCTGCTGCTCCAGCTGAAGCTGTGAATCCAGTACAACTCCAAAGTCACAGATGCTGTTTTTCAGGGGGAGCATGATCCCATCAAGAGCCAACTTTGGTATTTATGTTTCTGGAATGCCTAGATGTTTGCAGATAAATTGTACTGCCATGTTGCTAGGATTTAATTTGAGCTTGTTTCTCCCCAGCCAGTTCCTCATAGCTTCCAGATATGTAAGCTCAAGACTTCCATAGCATCTCCACCTCAGCCTGGAATGGTGATGTAAAGTTGAGTATAATATAACTTTTTGAGTTTCTCTGTTTCAAAAATCATCATCATCATCATCATCATCATCATCATCATCATCATCATCATCGAAAAATAATTGCCCATCTACTTGCCTCAGGTACCTGCTTGTGTGCCAGGTACCAAAAAACGATGTCCTTTAAAAACAACAATTGAAAGAAAAATAAATTACTCTGGGCTGCCCTCTAGTGTCCACTTGATCTCATTTCTACTGCCATGTAGCAAGTGGCTGAGCCCATAGGATGGAAAGCTGGTAGTCCCAAACTTCCTCTCCCAAAAGACCTCTGGGTCCTCTTTCTTTGAAGCAGCAGCTTGGTAGTTCCAAGGAATGACTTACCTAGTATTCACCCTCCAATCCTGATGCTTGAGAGAGATACAGCTCTCACATCATGCGCACCCTGTGCTGCCTAGCGTTGGCTATTAAAGGGGTAGGTATGAAAAACATAATACATAAATGACAGTAACCAACAACAGCATGAAAAACAAAAAGAAGTAATTTCTATAAAGTGTGGAGCTAGAGGAATTAGCCATTCTTCTCTTAAACCAATCTCACAAGACAGATTAAGCAAGTTGCCAGCAAACCTAATTAGAAATTTCCTAGAAAGATCATGCTTGGCATGGTTTGTCTTCCAGAAAATGTTTGGAAAAAATTACTTCTTTTCAAACTTCATGCCTTTTCAAGATCTGCAATTTCTTTGGAAAGCATTGTCCACAACTTCTTGAATGGGTAACAGTAGACACTAACAACAGTATTGTTTTTATTCACTCCATCATTTATTTTAAACTAATTTCTCCACAATGATGGTACTATAACATTTAATCAGTCAATAAATACAGTATCACTAAGTTCATTCATTTGGATTTCAGATCAGGTCGAGATACATTTATTATATTTTATCTTGCCTTATCCCCCTCCTATTCCTTTTACTGCTATTCTAATTATGCGATTTATGATTAATTATATCATTACTTTGTATTTTTCCAGTGTCTTGCAACTGTCCTCTTTATTGTAGTTAATAAATTAAGTCTACTAATTGTATGTATTCTGCTGTAACCAGTAAGTATGTCATGGAATACTATTTTTTTTCTTGATGGTCTTGTAAAATATTGATCTTGTTTGAAATAAAATGGTGAAACCATTTTTTTCCCAGCTGATTAAATTAACCAAGATAGAGGACATTATCAGTTTAGAGATTTGACTACTGATGGAAAATTTATCTCTGCTGCATATAGCTTGCAGAAGAATTAGACAAATGCAATATTTCTATTTCAGCATGTGAGATCTTACCAAACAAGAACACTAAAAATATTTGAAGATTGGTGTATATTGACATCATTTAAAATCAAAGGAATCTCTTCAATACAGTGCTATACAAAACTGTTATCAAATATACAACAGGCTCTCTTGAAAGTGTTTACAAATTATAGGGAGACTTGGGGTTAGAAATTGATGAATCAATTTGGAATTGTTCTGGAGGAGTTCTCTAAGGAAACCAACTAAGAATTGGTTATTCATGGAGAGTGACTGATGACACTTGAAGAGATCTGTACTTTGGCTGCATCAGGACCTTGGAGAGTTCACTGCATAACATTTACGGCGGTAGCGCACAATTTCCATCCGCTTGAGAGCTTATACAGTAGCAGATTTTTTTTGTGTGGCATGTAAAGGGTTGTACTCCAAAAGGGGTGAGCCCAGAATCTACAGGGGTCTCTGGACTTGGGGTCTTAAGAAGTGAATCAAGACATAAGCACCCATTTTGCCCTTTAATCACCCCCCAAACTCCAACAAATTAAAAAGGCAGCGAACCTGCTCTTGGGGTTAGGGTGGAGAGCTGCTTGGCTGGGCCATTTATACACCTGCTTTACAGCTATGCTACCTTTTAGGAACAGAGCTGTTATTCCAGTGCTTCTCTAACAGAGGTGTTAAAGATGCTGGCAGATGCCAGTGATACCTTTTTTGCAATCCTTCTTTTGGCTAATTTTGGAATTAATTATCTTTCCAAAATTGTAGACACCATGTGACTGGAAAACTGCAGAGTCTATAGAAGAATCATCCTTAGGGCTCTCGGATAATGCAGTGTCTACATCTTAACTCTGAGAAGCAGTAAAAGTGGATGCTGAGGGCTTCCCCTGAAATGGGAAGATCTAGAGTACCCTGAATCTTCTCTTGACCTTAGGGACATGACAAGTAATCTAGTGTATGACATTCAGATCTATTTCAATAGGTCATCTAAAACTGACCACAAAAATAATTCATAGAAGATAGTATATTCCTTAAAAGTACAATATATTACTCAAAGTCCCTCTAGATTGTGTTGGAGGCTTACAATAAAATATACTTTACTGTTTATACTGGCAATCTACACTTAAATCTCATTTTCACTGAAGGTTTTGAGAAAGTTGAAAAACTTACACTGCAGCCTTTGGTAATTACTTCTTGTGTAGCTTTAATGACCTCATTTACAAAGACTAAAAGAAAATGGTGCACTATAAGAATTCAATTTTTGTTACTAGTTTCCAGACTTACCAAAGCAAAGGATTAGACAATATCTCTGTTCTTTGTATCACTGGTATGTCAAAGCACAGAAAATTTCATTGACTAAAAAAAATTAACACAAATGACTTGAGGAATTATTTAATTGTTCACTCTCCATTTTTAATTTATATTAACAGAATAATTCCTTTATATTATATGAATGTCTCTGGGTAGAAATACTGATGCTTATCTCTCCATAAGACAGACTTCTTAACATTACAAATGCACTTACATAAATGCCTAAACTATAGGTATATTCAGGCATATCTGTCATACTATTCTCTTTCAGATTTATCCAACCATGGCTTCCATGGCTTCATCTCAACCCATTCGCTCTTCCTTCATATATTTGTTTTGTGATTCAATCTTAATTCTCTTTATAGTATCAAACCACCACTATGTACTTTTTTTCTACTGGTCAGTCACTTTTGTACTGAATAGACTTTCATTTAGCAAACACTCATCCAACCCATCTCTTGTTTTACTTTTCTAAAGTGCCCTATTCCCACCTCACTCAATTAATTTCTTTGTTACCCCTGGCATACCCAACTTTTATTTCCATATAACAAAATGGGCATAAAAATGCTCTTACATGCTGCTGTTTTTGCTTCTTCCAACATTCATTTCTTGCAACACCACATATTACCTAGTACCTTTCTAAAAGTATTGGCATGTCTTTAAATTTCTCAGTTTTTCCTTATTTAGTAAACATAGGTCTACCAAAGTACACAAATTCATCTACTTGTAAGGGTATTTTTGTTATGTACAGTAGATGATGCTGTGCTGTTGGCTAGTATGGATGATGCTAGTTTTTTGCCAGTTATATATAACTTGTTATTGTTCACTTAAGATTCCCTGTTATAACCATCTTTTCTTCAGTGTATTAATTTCCAGATCTATAGTCTATATTGCATTATAAACTTTATCTAACATTTATTGTTAATCATTCACATACTCAGCCAACAGAACAGCATCACCTACACAACAAAAATACCCATATGTTGACGTCCATAACCCACACACCTCTAAAGTCACCACAGGCGTTCATTATACATCTATCCATAAGCATATTCAGTAACCATGGGGACATCATACAACCTTGTCTTCCTGCTTAATGTTGAATCATTCACTAAATATTTGATGAATTTTCAACATACATTATTGGCATCATTTTTATTATTTTTCATACAATTGCAAAAAAGTAAAAGAAAACATGAATGCAAATAAAACAAAACAAAGATGTAAGAAACAAAGCAAACAAACATGACGTAAATATAATAAAACAAATAATTACAGGTATGTGAAAAGTAATAAGATTCAGCTTCTATAGCAAATGAAATCTGATTGTCCAGTTTTTATTTATGCTGATAAAAAGCCAGCTCAAAGTGTAAGAGTTGACAGATTTCATCAGCCAACCTTTGTTATCTGGTGCACAAGTGTCTTTCCTTTTTAGCATCAGTCCAAGCATAGTAAATCTAAGGCTTCTTTATTGACAGGTAAGTTTCAAATAGTTTAGTAAAATATCAACATCTTTAAATCTGAACTTCCTTCTGAGAGCATGGTTCACCATAGTAGGAAGATTTAACCAACACAAAGCAATCAGAGGGCATGGCCAAAGCATGTGTACTAACATAACTTCAAATGTATTGCTTCTCCAACATAGGAAGGCAGGTAATCAACCCTTTCTGAACATCCATTAAAGGATCCAGGAAACTTGAAAAGATGTTTTGATGAATTAATCTCATCTTAAGATAATATGTATTTAACATTTTTTTTAAAACCTGAGACCATTAATTTTGTAAAATTGGGGACTCCAATTCTCTATTCCTCTAAATTGTTTGTTTTAGTAGGCAATTCCAAATTTCTTGTAAAATGACTATTTTAGTAAAGTTTCTAAATTGTCAGTAAACTGAGTGGTTGGTTTAGCCTCTTCAAAAAAACTTACCTAGTATATTCAGAACTGTAGGGGTTTCAGAGGCTGCCAAAGTCCAAATGAAGAACACAGATGAACATATCAGAATGTATTGCCATTCAGCTGTTTTTGGCAAATTCTATTCTTTCTGTTACGTCTCAAAAGTTTTAAAAGTATAATTAATAGTTGATCAAAGGTTTGGGAGATGGTTAAGGTCCAAACTTCCATAATTCACACTTTTATTTTATCATATGCTTTCTCCAAGTCAACAAATGTACGATAATCTTTCTTTCTCAGATTTATAAATTTCCCAGTGACCTGTTGAAGAACAAAAATTTGGTCCACACACTTCCTGCTATGTATAAAGCCACACTGCCCTTCCCAATTTTTTTTCATTGTCATCATTTATACCTCTTTTATCAAAATTCTGCTGAACACTCAAACCTAAGGCAGAGCGAATGGCTCTATTTTTTCTTGTGCTTGATTCAAAATCCACCATGAACCTCTGCAGTGTACCAGAGCTGCGTGTGTACCAAAGTCCTAGCTTTTATACAACATCTTAATGGGGAGGAAAGAGAGGAGGCAGGGAGGAGGAGTACAGGATCCAGTAATGAACCTATCCTCAAATCAGCATGTCTCTTAATCAAACTGTCCTCCAATCCCAGTAATTTTGGGATGTGGGAGAAGGAGAAAACTGGATAAAAATTCATAGTTCAGTCATTTGCTTCACCGAAAGAAGCTATGGGCATTTTTTCAAAAACAGGCTTGAAAGCTCAAAAGCCACTACTATGATTTCTATATGTATTTAGCATATACTTCCTCAAAGTTGTCTAAATTTTCTATAAATATTTAACTTGTTCAGTTATGCAGCAAAAATACATAGCCATTTATTTGTTTCTTCTCATATTAGACAATGCAGGCAATCTGGATGAGTCAAAGCAGGTTACCCAAGGACTGGCATAAAGCAGCCTGAGCTATTTTCAGAGCTGAGGATCTCACCATGAATTGGGTTATGTGTCCCTTGCACAGCCTTAGTTGCTAACCATTCTGTATGGTTTCTTCTCAATATTTTTCAACTGGTTTTGGATCTTTGGTTAGGTCTGTTTTCATCATCAGTGGAATGAAACATTGTATGAACAAATAAATGTAGTCCCGATAAGGGAACAGGGCTGAAAACTCAAGAAGCTAGCCCAGTTGAGGGAAGGGTATGTGGCATGCTGGCCATATAGGTAACTGGCATGACTAGATCTATCTGGGATGTAGCCTGCCATTCCAGGAGTTGCACACCATGTGACTGGGATGCAGTATCAGCCCACAAACAGGCTAGCCAGTCAACAGATCCATGCTTCATGCTTTCCCCAAGCCTGTGTGAGCTCTAAGCAATGCTCATGGCCAATTTTATTCCATAATCCAACTTTATTCCAAATTTAACATGGGTGTCCTGTGACTTATTACAACTCTTTCATTTTCTCCTGATTGTTCCTGCTGCATTACTTGTTTCAGACCCAATATAAATTTCTTTGACCACTTTAGCTTTAGACTGTTGTGGCTATTTTAATTAACATTATCCTGAAATTACATTCCCAGTCATTTTGCCTTTGGTTCATTAAAAGCATGTCTAGATTATCTGTCTACAATATTCAATCAACATAGTCAAACATGTGAGATACTGATTCATCAGGAACTTACATCACTGGTATATAAGATATTTTTTAGTTAATACTGCTAAGGTTTCATTTCCTTAATTTTCTGGAACCTTCTCATTTATTATAAAATCTCAATACATACTCATACCAGAATGAGGGTAAAACTGCATTATTCCCCTACATACAATGAAACTGCAAGCCAAGCAAAGCCTAAACTATAGTTAGCATCCCTCAAAATTGTGAGAGTTCTGACAAACTCAAAAGCCCACTGACATACTAGCAGGGCAAAAGTGAATAACCAAAAGCATTCTGATGCATTCTTCGTTTTCATGGGGAAAAGTTCCTGAAGCTGCTCACCCTGGGAAAGTCTAAATGGTTCCCCAAATTGAAACTAGGATGGAGAACTAAGCAATGTGTTCTTTGGATCTAAAGCTTTGTACCTACTTTCTGCTAATCACACACCTCCTTTCAAGGCTGAGGTTTGGATATGCCATGTCTGGAGGAAGCTAACAAGCAGAGATCAAAAATATAATTAGCTTTTAAACATCCACATATTTTGTGTGCACCCCATTCAATTCCACTGGAAAGCCATCAGGACTATTTTTTTAAAAAAATCTTCATTAGTTCTTCAGCCACAGGTACATTAAAAGCACTGCTGTCATCCTGAGATCAGCTATGGAAATATAATCTTGTTGTTTAAACAGATTATTACATACTTTAAAAGCTTTTCTGATTCAAGCAATTCATGAATGATCACAGATTCATTTTTTGATTGTATCAATTTGTTTGATATCCGGGGTATTGCTGGCGAGGGTAACCACATCTTTTGTTCCTTAGCTACATTGTATGCAGATAATTTATCAACCTGACCACTTTTCTCAAAAGAATGCAATGTAACGCTTTGCTTGCTTCAATAATATTATGTTTATTTGAGTTTTGCTAGTTTCAAATTCTTTTTGTTGCTGTTTTTGAAGTTCTATTGCTTTTTTATGTTGCAACTTTTTATCTGTTATATTTATAATTATTTGATTTTTATTTAAATGGTTTTTTAACATCTCACGATTTGTTTGAGCATCTAAAGGACTATTGGTTTTGTTACTCTTTATATAGTGAAAAAAAAATCTTACTTTGACATTGTTGCTAAGATATGCCATGATTTCAGCCCCCATGAACATAATTCCAATTCAGTAAAAAGAAGCATAATTCCAGCCATTTTAAACATTCATTTTGGGACCTGTCACACAATGCAACAGAATTGGATATTTTAAGATATAGGAAGATTATCACCTAATCTCAGGCTTCTATTTTACAATGCAATTCATGGTCCTTATTATCTATTCTAGAAAGGATGGAAAAGGGATGAATCTAAGAAAGTAAGTCCCATTTGATACTCTTGAATTATATATACTGTTTTCAGACAGAATACTGTATGTATGTTCCATGTACTTTTTGCAAGAACTCATATCTTTGTTAATTCGAATGAATCTAGCTCAAGTTAAATTTAAACCTGTTCTTTCTCTGTCTCTTAACTAAAGATTCACCTACACAAATGCAAGTTACTCTTTCTGTCCCAGCAGACCAGCCTGACCAAGGTAATCACGATGCCACAGAGTAGCTGCAAATCCAAAACACACCCTCTCATTAAACTTACTGTGGCATTTGCACTGCAAATTATGTTTGCTTTGTTGTTGTTGATATGGGATCCCAGTGACTAAACTGAGGTTTCTCAAGCTATGGCATGTGTAGTTATAGAAGTACAAGATATCATGGGGCTTTCTTCTTCTGCTTTCTAAAACAATCCATTTAAGTCCCAAGAGACAGTTAAAATAAGGGGTATATAGACAGCTAGTTTCTGTAGTGAGAGAACTATATCCACTTGTACTTAATTTCATGTTCCAACCTATGTTATGCTGTGATCTCTAGCTTTATTATTTTTCCATTAACCTGAATGTATCCATTTGGGAAGATAATAGTTCCCTAACCAGGGAACCCGGAGGGCTGGGGTTGGGGAGAAATGGAAATAGGAACTCTGGGGGATTTAGGGCAGGTTGTTCCATACAGGTGGTGAATGGGACGCGGGTGTCATGGCAGGAGTCAGAGGGCGGGCCATCGTCGGGGAAGACGCCCCCTGTGTTTAGTACCGGTGACATGTTCTTGCCCTCTGTACTCAAACCCAGGCCCTGGACAGCAGTTCCATGGAGATCCTGGCTTTCGGCTGCTGCTTAACTCCAGGTCAGTTAACAACAAGGCCCCCCTTATACACAATCTGATCATCGAGGAGGGGGCAGACCTGGTGTGCATTACCAAGACCTGCCTGGGCCCTGATGGTGGGGGGGGCTTTCGGAAATGTGCCCAGCTGGGTTCATGGTTTGGCACTAGCTGAGACTCCGGGGCAGGGGAGGAGGGGTGGCTGTTATCATCCGGGAATCAATAGTGGCCTTCAGGGACACTGCTGCACAAGTAGCTGGTTGTGAGACCCTGTTTTTGAAGTTGGGCTCCTGAGAGCAGTTGGGAGTGTTGCTGCTGTACCAGCCTCCCTGCTGTGTAGCAACCTCCCTGCCTGAGCTGCTTGAGGCCATCTTGGGGTTGGTGGTGGAGTTCCCCAGACTCATGGTTCTGGGGGACTTCAACCTGCCATCCCTGGGGTGTGCCTCAGAGGCGGCTCCAGAGTTCATGGCCACCATGGTAGCCATGGGCCTGTCCCAGATTATACAGGACCAGACTCAAGACACTGGCCTCATACCAGACTTGGTTTTCTTGTCAGAGCAGTGGCAATGTGATCTGAGGGGAGAGCTACATCTGTCCCCCTTGTCAGATCATGCCCTGGTGACCTTGAGATTCTCCTATGCCACCCCACTCCGCAGGGAGGCAGGATCCATTCAATTGGTCAACCCTCAGCGACTGATGGGCCCAGTGGGGTTTCAGAGGGAGCTGGGGGTTATACCCAAGGATCTGCTGCTCAGTCCAGTGGAGGCCCTGGCTGCTGCCTGGAATAGGGAGGCAGCTGGGGCCTTAGACAGGATCGTGCCTGTGCGACCTCTCTTGTCCCATCGAACCTGACACTCACTGTGGTTTACAGAGGAGTTGAGGGGTCTGAAGGGGATTAAGAGACGTCTAGAGCACTGCTGGAGGAAGACAAAGACCTTACCCAACCAAACACAAGCTAGAGCCGCTATTAAGGCCTACCTTGTGGTGGCAAGAGTGGCGAAACATCAGTATTTCTCCGCTCTTATTGCATCTGCAGAATACCATCCAACGGCTCTGGTTGGGATCACCCAATCCCTTCTGGGGAAGGGGGATCTAGTAGTTCATCTACAGGGCTGTGCAGAGGAGTTTTCTGGGCATCTGGAGAATAAAATCACTCAGATCCATTCCAAGTTGGATGCCAAGTGTGCAGCATGGCCTGTGGAAATGCCTGGGGAGCATACTTACCCAGTTATCTGGGAGCAGTTTGACCCTGTTGAGCCCAAGGAAGTTAACAGGGTTCTTGGGTCTGTAAACACCACCACCTGTCAATTAGATCCTTGTCCCTCCTGGCTGGTGGAGGCAGCTCGGGAGGTCACGTGTGGGTGGGTCCAGGCAATGGTGAATTCATCCTTGAGGGAGGCAGTGTATCCAGCTGCCTGTAAAGAGGCACTGGTGCACCCCCTCCTCAAGAAACCATCACTGGATCCCACTGTGCTGGACCGTTTTCTTCCAGTCTCCCACCTTCCCTTTTTAGGGAAGGTGGTTGAGAAAGTGGTGGCATTGCAGTTCCAGAGGGTCCTAGATGAAACAGATTATCTGGACCCTTTTCAGTCGGGTTTCAGGCCCAGATACGGGACGGAAACAACTTTGGTTGCACTTTTGGATGATCTCTGGTGGGAGCAGAATGGGGGCAGTGCATCCATCCTTGCTCTTCTTGACCTCTCAGTGGCTTTCAGTACCATTGACCATGGTATCCTTTTGGATTGGCTCAGGGAGTTGCGGGTGGGTGGCGTGGTTTTACGCTGGTTCGCCTCGTTCCTCCAGGGCCGGTCCCAATTGGTGTTGATAGGAAGCGAGAGATCCAGCCTGCGGCCTCTCCTTTGTGGGGTGCTACAGGGTTTGGTACTCTCCCTGCTCCTTTTTAACATCTACATGAAACCACTGGGTGAGATCATCCATCGCCATGGGATGAGGTATCATCAATATGCTGATGATAATTATACATCTCCATCCCAGGTGACGTGAGGCTGTGACCACCCTCTCTCGGTGCCTGGAGGCTGTGGGGGTCTGGATGGGGAACAACAGGCTTCAGCTGAACCCTGGTAAGATGGAGTGGATGTGGGTTGGGGACTCCTTGGCATCCAAGAATTTACCATCTTTGGTTCTGGATGGGGTTGCACTGCCCCAGACAGATCTGGTGTGGAACCTGGGGCTTCTGCTGGACTCACAACTCATGCTGGAAGAGCAGGTGGCAGTCATGGCCAGGGGAGCCTTTGTCCAACTTTGTGTTGTATGCTAGCTACACCTATTCCTGGACCAACAGGCCATTCTCACAGTCACCCACGCCCTAGTCACCACCCGTTTGGACTATTGTAATGCACTCTACATGGGGCTGCCCTTGAAAAGTATCTGGAAGCTACAGCTGGTTCAAAATGTGACTGTGCAAGCAGTTTTAGGAGCCCCAAAGAGGACACACATAACACCTTTGCTGCGCGAGCTGCATTGGGAGCCAGTTTGCTTCCAGGTCCAATTCAAGGTGTTGGTTATTACCTTTAAAGCCCTACATGGCATGGGTCCAGGTTACCTGAGGAACCACCTTACCCCCATTACATCGACCTGTCCCACCCGGTCAGGCAGAGAGGGCATGTTATGGACCCTGTCCATGAGATATTTATTATTATTCATTATTTAAATTTATATCACTGCCCATCTCCCCCAATGGGGGCCTTGACAATATTGTCGATTGGCAGGGTCCAGGAAGAGGGCCTTCTCTGCCATGGCCCCCACCCTCTGGAATAAGGTACCCCCAGAAGTGAGGCAGGCCCCCACTCTCCTGGCCTTCCAAAAGGGGGTTAAAACATGGTTGGGCCACCTCGCTTGGGGTGGGAGGGGGGATAGTCAAGCATGGGGGTGGTTAGCTCCTTAATGGGGCCAATGATGACACCGTTACTCCATCATCTTGGACTTTACATTTTATATTTCTAATATTTATGTGTACTGATATTTTATATTGTATTTGTTTTAACGATATTTTAATATTTTAATTTTACTTGTAAACCACTCAGAGTCATTGCAATACAAGATGGGCGGTAAAGAAATGTGGTAAATAAATAAATAAATAAATAAATAAATAAATAAATAAATAGTTCTCATTCTTAATTCCCTCCCTCCAAGTCCTGCTTTGCTGTCTCATTGAAGCTGGGAGAGGGATGAGTGAAAAACATCTGGAGTGTTTGCCAAGAGTATGTATGTATGTATGTATGTATGTATGTATATGCATATGTATATTCCCAGCAGGGTCAGCCAAGGCCTGAAGGTCATCCCACTGCCCAGATAAAGCAAGCAGGCACCTATGTTGGGCAACAACAATATAGGAAGGTGCTGGAGGTGGATGATCTCTTTAGTGATCATGGCAAAGGCATCAATTCATACTGTGTGGGAGAAGGCAATGGTAAACCACTTCTGTATTTTTACCAAGAAAATTACATGGATAAAAAATATTAAAAGGTTGATGATATAGTGCCAGATGATCAGCCCCTCAGGTCAGATAGGAACATGCCATTGCGGAAAGATCTTTTGGAGTACTAAAGGTGTTTACAATTGACTAGATTAAAGCCTTAGGGACATCAAGTTGTTGCCATACAGAAAAAGAAAATCTGAAGCTGCAAAGACAGTATTAGTGGGAACATGGAACATAAGAAGATGAACATGGCAAAGCTCAACACAGTGAAAGATGAAATGAAATAACTATAAACTGACATCATAGGTATCAGCTTACAGAGATAGACTGGGATTGGACACTTTCAGTCAGAAGATCACACTGTTTACCATTCAGGACATGAACAACAAAGAAGAAATGGTATTTATAGTTAGGAAGGGCTTAGCAAGAACAGAACTTGGCTAAAATGACCAAATAATATGACCAAATAATATCAATTAAGACTTTATGGACAACCCTGAAAATTATCTAAGTTTATGCTACAACCATTGATGCAGAAGAAGAGGAGGTTGCTGAGTTTAATGGTCAAGTTCAATTTGAAACTGTCACAACATACAAGCAAGGTGTGGTGCTTGTGATTGGAGATGGGAATGCCAAAGTTGAAAATACTAAAGAGGAAAGTATAGTTGGATTGTATGGCTTGGGAAACTGAAATGAAGTAGGAAACTGACTTCATAATTTCTGCCACTGCAATGGTTTATTCATAGCTAACACTGTTTTCAAACAACTAAATTGATGCCTGTATACAGGGACATTACCAGATGGAGTACATAGAAATCAAATTGATGATATTACTACTAAAAGGGAGGAGCTCAGTTATAGCATCAAAGTCATGGCCAGGTGCTGACTGTGGAAGAGATCACAAACTGCTCACGTGCAAGTACCCACCATTTTCAAGGAGAACATCAGCAATTGCTTTGAAGTCCTGAACCTAACTGATAGAGAAGCAGAGGAAATGTGAAATGAAGTTAAAAAAGTTGTTAAGGATGAATGTGAAAAGAGATTGCCAAATATAAAGAAACAGAAGAAAGCAAATTGGATGTCAGAATGAACTGCAGAAATTGCCAAAAAGAAAAGAGAAGCCAAAGAGAGAAAGACAAAAGTCTCAGGAAGGAGTTTTTGTTAAACTCCTTTCTGAGTTTCAGAAAGCTGTTAGAACAGACAAAAGCAGTATTACAACAACATCTGTAATGACAACAAAGATGGAAACAGATATAGAAAAACAAGGAAAGTCTTCCAAAAGATCTCTGAACTCAGAAGGTGGTTCCAACCTTGAATTGGTATGCTAAATGGCTCCAATGGAAGGCCATAACAGATTCAAAGGAGATCAAACAAAGATGGAATATACTGAAATACTGTACAGTAGAGATGTCAACATCCAAGACACCTTAGAAGCTATTCCCTACTTACAAGAACCCCTAGTAGCAGAAGATGAAGTTAGATCAGCACTTGGGTCATTACCAAGTTGGAAGGCCACAGGAACTGAACTCATTGAATTATGGCAGGCAACAGAAGAAGAATCAGTAAAGGTTCTAACCAGGCTATGCCAACAAATCTGGAGAGCAACACAGTTGCCAACAGATTGGAAGAGATCGATCTACATTCCAATTTCAAAAAAAGGAGACTTAATAGAGCGTGTAAACTATCGTACAATATCCTTAATTTCACATGCTAGCAAAATAATGCTTAGGATTATCCAATGCAGATTAGAGTCCTACATGAAAAAGGGGATGCCAGATGTTCAAGCTGGCTTTAGAAAAGGCTGAAGAACATGAGACATTATTGCTGATGCACGCTGGATAATTGAGAAAACCAAAGAATACCAAAAAGAAGTCACTATGCACTTCATTGATGATGGAAAGGCCTTGTGTCAATTAGGTCAAGCTGTGGAATGTGCTCAAAATAATTGGAATCCCAGAATATCTCATCCTCATGCAAAATCTGTATACAGGTCAGGAAGCCACAGTATGGAGAGAATATGTTGAAACAGACTGAATCCAGGTTGGCAAAGGAGTGGAGACAAGGCTGTATACTCTTCCCTTATTTATTCAATTTATATGCTGAATATACACTAGGGGAAGTTGGATTGGAAGAAGATGAGCATGGTTTTAATTTTTTTAAAGTAATTCTTATTATAAGGGGATTTTACATAGATTTAAAAAACAACAGAAACATAAAAGAAAAAGTAGGAAAAGAAAGAAAATATAAAAGAGTAAAACAAAAAGTGAAAGATAACAAAAGAGAAGGAAAAAAAAGATATCTAAAGAAATTGTTCCTGATCTTCTTTCAGCAAACATAGTAATTACCATCTCCCCCCTCCCAAATTACAAAGCATGGTTTTAAAATTGGAGGAAGAAACACCAATAACATGCACTATGCTGATATTTCTACTCTGATAGCTGAAAATGCAAAGGATCTGCAAGCTGTAGTAATAAAATCAAATAGCACAGTGAAAAATTGGGACTAAAATTAAATATAAAGAAGACCAAATTAATGACAACAGGTACAACTACCAGCCTTAGAATTGATGAAAAGATCAAAGTGGTGGTTAGCTTCTGCCTTTTGGGATCAACCATCAACAGTAAAGGAGTAAGCAGTCAAGAAATAGACCACAGACTAGCATTTGGTAGAGCAGCCATGAAGGCCTTGGAAAAGATATTCAGATGCCATGATTACAAAGATCATAATAGTACAAGCAATCGTATTCCCTATGACAGTCTATTGAAGTGAAAGCTTGACTCAAGAAGCAGGATAGAAAGAGCATTTGAACTTTGGTGTTGGAGAAAACTCCTGAGAATTCCATGGACAGCCAAGAAAACAAAAAAATGGATCACTGAACAAATCAACCCGAAGTTTTCACTTGAGGTACAAATGACCAGGCTCAAATCATCATACTTTGGCACATTATGCAAAGGCCTAGCTCTCTGGAGAAGACTCTAATGATAGGAAAGGTGGAAGGAAAGAGGATGACCAGCAGCAGGATGGAGCAGTTGCAGTGGTGATGGGTGCCCTGTAGGAAGACCTGAAGGATCAGGTTAGAGACAGATTGTAATGGAGAAAATTTGTGTGGTCACTAAGAGTTGACACCAGCTTGATGGTATATAATCAAGTCAATCATTCCTAATCAGTTCATTTACCTGATGAAGCAGGACCTGATTAGTGGAACCTTCCTGCTACAATAAATCAGTTAATTATTCAGAACATTATCTCTTTTACAGTAGAAGGCTTGCTGTATAAGAATCAATTCACGCATTTTCTGGAAATAAAGAATACTGTATATTCAATATGTGGTGAATACCATACACATATGGTTACCAAAATCTCAGTTAGAGAATATAAAAGTAGGAATAAATGTTGATATAATCCCAGTTATAGCTAAACTACAATTTGTGAGTTATCAGTTGAATATTAGCAGGATATGAATAGTTTCAGATTCTAGTTCTATTCAGGCATTGTATTAAGAATGCCACACAAGTTGCATTGAAAACCCCCATCCCTTAGGATGTACTTAGGGTCATAGGTTTGGAAGATTTTGGGGGTCTTCTAGTCCAACCCCCTGCCCAGGGCAGGAATCCTCATACAATTCCAGACAATGGCTGTTCAACCATTGTTGAAAACCTCCAACAATGGAGCACCCACAAGTCTGGGAGGCAGGCTGCTCCGGAGTTTAATAGCTCTGTCAGGAAATTCCTCATTTTCAGTTTCGATTTCCCTCTGTTAATTTTCTACCTATTGGTTCTTGTCCTACCCTTGGGCACTATAGAGAATCAGCCCACACACTCTTCCCTGTGACAGCCCTTCAAGTACTGGAAAACTGCTATCATGTCATCTGTTGACTTTCTCTTCTTTAGGCTAAACATACCTAGTTCTTTTAACTGTTCTTCTTAGGATTTAGTCTCCAAGTCTCATCACCTTTTTCATTCTTCTCTGCACTCTTTCCTGTTTTTCAGCATCCTTCTTGCATTGTGGTGAACAGAACTGGACACAGTACTCCAATTGCAGCATCACTTCTCATAAACTCGAGACTTTATCTCTGTTCCATAGCACAAGATTGTTCTGGCTCCTTTGTTAGATGCAGTACACTGTTGCTTCATGCTTAATTTGTGTCTACCAGGGTACTCACAAGCACTACTGCTAAGCAAGGTACTGCCTATCTTTTATCTATGAACCTGGTTTTTCCTACCTAAGTGCAGAAGCATACATTTCCCACTACTGAACTGCATATTGTTGGATAGGACCCAATGTTCAAGTCTTATCAGAATATTTTTTAAGCTTGACCCTGTCTTTAGCAATCCTTCCCAGATTTGGGTCTGCAAATTTGATGACCATCCATTCTATTCCTTTGTCTAAGTCATTTAGGAAAATGTCAAAGAACACTGGTCCTAGAACAAAACCCTATGGTACTCCCCTGTATACTTCCCTCCATGTAAACATAGATCCATTATAAACCACATGTTGAGTATGGTTTTTCAACCAACTTCAAATCCATCAGATAGTGGGAACATCCTTCCCATATTGTTCCATTTTATCTGGAAAGAAGCCTTACTGAAGTCTAAATCCACTACATTCATCACATTCCCTTGGTCTACTAATCTGTCAAACAAACAACAAACAAAAGCAATAGTATTTAAATTATTTTTAATAAACCCATTCTGATTTTTAGTAATCAGCTTGTTCCTCTCTAAGTGTTTGGAAACCTAAATGCTTGATGATCTTTTCTAGGATTTTCTGAGGCACTGATATCAAACTGGCAATGTGCCAGTGATGTCATTTAAGGACAGTCATATAGCATTTACATATAAAGAGCACAACCATGATGGAGACAGCAGGAGATCTGTTACCAAAGCAATGAGGAACAGCTCATGACTTAGGCCTAAAACAAGAAGGAAGTGTGTGTTTCCATGGAGTTTGTTTCTGGATCTGGTCTATATCGTGGGGCTGACAAGCATATTTAATAGCAAATATTCCCTTTTTCAAGGACAGTGTAATTGTAATAGATACTCAAGTATGTATGTACTCATGTTTAAGTTTATATTACAGATGTGATGCCTCTAAAGGAGCTCCAGATTGCTGCAAAACATATTAGGTCACAGCATACAAACATTTTTTTTCAACAAGTGAATATTTCCTCCCTTTTGTTTGCATGTGTTTCTAGTTAATTTAATAGAATATCCTTGATCCCCTTTTTTCTGTCTTCTAAGTCTATTTACATCAGAAGTTGCTGAGGAAAACCGAGCAAATATTAACATTATTTTAGCACTGATGGGGAACTTAAGATCAAAGATAGGTAGGCTGTGCTTGTGGCTGCCTACAGCATCCAAAAATCACACCACTAAAATTTAGCAAAAAAAAAAACTATTGAAAAACAATGACAAGACTTCCCACTGATTTTCAGCAGGAAACTAAGAAATTAGATGCGTTAGGTCTCTGACATGCTAAACATATCTATCAAAGCTAAAAAATTGTCCTACAAAAAGAAGGAGCAAGGTAAACATTGTCTCCTTACCCCAATGCAACATTATGTCTCAGCTGTCCCCACTGTAGCCAAAAATTTAATTTCAAAAGGTGCAGTTCCCACTTGTTGATAAATTGTCCACTGCTGCATTACATGGTTGACAAGAAGTCTCCAAGATGCACAGGATAGCAAGAATACATTTCTGACAGAGAGAAACAACATAGAGAAAGATAAGTTGGAAGAGAAGAACAAGGGCGACTGAAACATAAGCCAAACAGACTGTATTTTAAGGTATTATCATTGCATGATAAAGGAACCAAAGGGGAATGCTGACAAGGTAGAAAGACTTCAGAATTTCTCTTTCACCTTGCTCTCACATCACATCAAGTCAAACTGTGGTTTATTTTACTTGAACCTAACACTCCATGCCAATTGTAGTTTATGCAGTAAACCAATGTTACACAAACCATTAAAATCAGATCTCTTTTTAAATGATTAGATGGTATAAATATCAATGTGCTGAGTTGTGTGTGTGCATGTCTTTATGTGTATAATGTTACTTGCTAACAGTCATTAAAAAGTTTACAATAAACTTCTCTGCATCTTCCATGAGTCTGCAATAAAAAATTTTTCTTGAAATTATAGGGCTGATGCCTGTTCTGGACAAAATAGCCTTGCATTTGGACAACTTGTGTCTTCCCAAAGAAAGGACACCCATCCCCACTATGTCCTTTGTACCATGAAAGGATTCATAAAAGTACCAGAACATAAAATCATTTCCCCACTACAGACTTAGTGCAAAGTAACAGTAATTAGGCCAAGTATCATTTCAAGAATAGCTGCTATTAAGTCACTGTAAGCCACAAATAGGGAAATAGTCTAAAAAAGAACAGAAGATCCACAAGTCAGTGCATTATGGAAGAACAGAGAAGCTATAGCTTTGCTATTAGGCTATTACAGTATACAGGTAGTTTTCAATTAACCAGGGTAATTGGGACCAGAATTTGTTGCTAAGCGACGCGGTCATAAAGTGTGATGTCACAAGACCGTGTCACTTAGTGATAGCTGTTCCGGCAGTTCCGCTTGCCATTGTTAAGCAAATCCCGCACTGTCGTTAAGCACATCACGTGGTTGCCATTTGCAACTTCCTGCCAGCTTCCCCATTGACTTTGCTTGTCAGAAGCCTGCAGTGAAGGTTGCAAATGGCAATCACATGACTGCGGGACACTGTGATGCCGTAAGTATGAGGACCAGTCATAAGTACCACTCGTTCAGCTGCATTCAAACAGTCATTGAATGAGTGGTTGTTAAACGAGGACTACCTGTATTGTGCTCTGCCAGGATGTTGTGCAGCGGAGGAGGAGCACAACATTTTTCATCTAAAACCTCCATTATCCCTACTATTCTGGTTGAGGTTCAGAGGAGTTGCAGTCCAACCAGGTCTAGAAGGCTACGCATTCCCGGTTCCTTCTCTAGATATTAAATACTGTACTCTTACAGTACCCTACAGTACTGGGGGGGCGGGTTATGCAGCTTGCTTGCCCGCAGTCAAAAAACAGCCGGGACACTGGGATAACCTAATTGTTCCGCTCGAAAACCGAAGTTCTCTTCAAAGTGCCGTTTCCCTGATTGCTGAAGCTTCTCATCAGAACTGCACAGAACAAACATGAGGTTGCCCTTGCACACAGTTCCTGTCGCAGGAAAAACCATCGTCTCAATTCCGCCTTGTTCCCAAAGCCTTGGACCGTAAGGACATCGGTTCTGTCCAGCGTAGCAGGCACACGTATGGCGCGAAAAGGGCCGTAAGGACGAAGCGCCTTTGTTTCCCTACAGCAAATACAGCAGTCCTTACCGATTCCCTTTGCGCTAAGGTGTCGAGGCCCTAGACCAGCTCTCCCGGCTCAGCCCAAGCAGACTTTTTTCTGTAAAGGCCGTCCTCAGCTAAGCTCGGAAGGGGGCGGAACGGAAGGAGGCGCTCTGACGACAATGTCAAATACGAGGCGCCGGGCTACGCGCATAATGACGCTGCTCGCCTGCCACGACTCGCGCTGAGGAGGGGGACAGGAGGAGAAGCGAGCCGAGCAGGCTGGAGAATCAGGGCTGCGGAGGCCTGCTCTCCTTCTGCTCCTACTGCAGTCGCAACCACAGCAGGGCAGGCGGTAAGCCAGCCGGGGGATGCAAGCGCCGCACGGCCCCCTCGGAGAGCTGCCAAGCGGACCCAGAGCGGGAGGGGCGGGATCTGCAGAGGAGCCTCCCTTCCCCCTTCCCTCTCTTGGAAGGATCGCGTCTGCTGGTGCTTCAACTTGACGTTTTCGGCTCAGCAGTAGCCGAACTTGGTTTGGGGCGGGATGGGTCACTATTTCACATTCTGAAATTAAAATTGCAACCGAAAATACGTTGTCCTGATATTATAGGCGACTGACATAGTCAACGCGTGCCCTAAATACAGTACTTAAATAGAGCACAAGATTGATCTATAGTTTTAACATCTTGTACAGTTTATCTAGGACTAAGCCTATCACACGTCACGCTATTTACTTCCGAGTAAACATGTAGCGGATCGGCCTGAAGACTGACAAGTAGTATTCGGGAGTACCATCTTCTTGACAAGCTCGAATGTTGTTTGAATTCCACTGATAATTTCGTAATGCAGAACTATAGTGATCATGATAAAATTTTTATTAACATTAATAATAACCACCACAGGAGCAGAAATCTTTAAAATATTTGCAATTATTTAGTACCCATCCCATTTTTCACATATTAATATGAAGTTGATTGGATCTGGACAAGTGTATGTATGCCCTCTTCATTTAACAAACCAAATGATATGGCTGGAAAGTACACTTTCAGGGTGATCTTTTACATATATATTTAGAAGTAAGTCACACTGAGTCAAATAGTTGAAAGGCAGAAATGTACTGATTTTTTTTTTAAAAAGTCAAGAAGTGCATTCAAAAGCAAATTTCAATTATTTTAATGGACCTCTTTCTAGGGGTGCATAGTATAAATAAAATAGAAGTCTTAGACCTTGTGTACATGTGTATTTTATCACTTTGGAAACAAGCCTTCAGCATCTTTCTGACTGAGTCATTTAAAGTAAACACAACAAAGAGATATGCAAAATATGAATCACTTAGCTGGGGAAAAACTATTTTTTTTCAATTATTGAAGTTTTTTTTTTCAAAGTGGTAATGCAATTGGGTTATTTCCTCTGATAATTAACATTTACTTGAGATAAATGGTGCTGGCTAAATATTGCTAAAACTTTCAAATTACTGGCATTTTATTTTTATTTTTTTTATGTTAGGAAAATGCGTTCTTGTCCATTTGCAATATTTTCTAGTAGGCTTCTAATCATATATGCAATAGTACATTCATTTCTCTAAAATACTATTTTATAAGTAATTGAACTTTTTCAGATATAGCATGGTAAAAAGAAAAATTACCAGGGGTAAAAATACCATTTCATGAATAGCATAATCCAAAACATGATTACTGTTTTCTGCCCATTTAGTACAGGGGAACGTCTTCTTTTTCTAACCTTGCTTAGAATATTACATGTTCCTATTAAAAAATACCAGTGCAAAGGAGAGAAGTTTCTTTGTTTTTCTCATTTCAGTATAAACATGCTTCTCGTTGTTGCAAATAGTATAGTCAATAATAAATGAGCTATATGATCAGATTCACAAATAATTTGGAGGGCTGTTAACATTTCTATTAATCCCAATTTTAAAAAAAAAGATTAATAGAAATGTTAACAGCCCTCCAAATTATTTGTGGATCTATTTGGTCGTTAAGAATCAACACCAACTTCATAGCACATAATCAATCAATCAATCAATCAACATTTAAAATTGAACACTTTGATGGTTTGACAAAAATGCACCTTTTAAAAATTTAGATCAGGGAGTTTTTACAGTGAATTTTTTAAAAAGTTAGCTTAATTTGAAAGAAATAAAATGTTTATATTCTAATACTTCAGAAATTCAATGCCTTCAAATTTCTACTTTTATTAACTTTTTTTACATATGGAGTCTGAAATATTCATTTAAATTCATTTGTAGAATCTAATTACATTAGAAATAATTAGAAATTGCATATTTTTACAATGTATGGTGCTAATGCCAGAGATTTCTGAAATTTTAGAAGCCATGCATATTACAGAAGTATATTTTAAGGCATTAGCAATTTTATTTTATGCAACTTTCTACAGCATTTTAGCAAAGGTTCAATGTTATACAGTTACAATTATATATTAGAGTTGATTCTCATTTTCTCTTTGGCTATCAGTGTTTTATGAGCTCTTTATTTTAATTTCTGCAGAGCCACATGACCCGGAGCAAACTTCCTGTAAGACATCTCATTTTTACTGAAGCTTCAAAAGTAATTGTGAGATCATGTTCTAAGATAGTAAGCAATCCCCAAATAATTGAATTAGGTTGTTATAAACTTATGCCTGGTAATGCCTTGCTTTTATTAATTTTAAAAATGTTTTTGGTAACTAAAGTTATATTTAGGTGACAATGTGAATGCCAAAGTAGTGTGCTTCTTTAAGATTAGTAGTACAATGAGGTTTTGTTACTCTGGATTTTAATTTGTCTTAATTTTTAAACAAATATATCACATCCATTGCTTATATGTGACTTACTTTTTACATTCTGTATTTTAAGAATAAAGCTAGAACTTTTGTAATTAGATTAATAACTATTTTAATGCTAATTTAACAAAAATCAAAAGAAACTGCTCCTGTTTCATTGAAATGAGACTTTTTCATTGTTTTCACAGAAGAAGTTAAGAAAAGTCTATTAAAGAAATGTATTATAGAATAAATTAACAGTTATTTCTAGTCACCTTAAATTCTTATTGAAATTTTTATAAATCAGTAATAAGGAATTATAGGATTATAGTTTTCCATTTTGATCTAAAATACAAAGGTAGGACTAGACAAGACTGAATATCATAATACAACAGTAATTTTATCACTCATTTGAATCAAATTGTAAAAGCTAAATAATAAATAGAACCAAATATTTTCCAAGCAAATACTGTATTTGTATTGTATTTTTAAAGTATTTTAAATAGTTTTAGTTATTATTTTATTTTATAAAGCACATACAGACCTTAAATCTGAAAAGTCTTTATGCATTTAGCAGTGGAAAACGGTTGAAATAGTTTTCTGTTCAGTTAATTTGTAAAGTTATCTGTTCTCATTTTTATAATCTGGGGTTCACCCTCTTATGAGAAATAAATTGTTTTTAAGCAAGGCAGTTAAAATGGAATTTTGTTTCTTGAAAAAAAAATCACAAAAATTAATCTAAGTTATGTAGACTGATATTTACCAGAATCAAAATATCTGTCAAAGGTTCAGTTATATTTTGGGTATCTGTTGAAATACATCTTTAGAACATGTGTAATATGAAGCACAAAAAACTAAATTTCACCCATCTAATGTGGCTAGTTATATTTGATGAATTGGCCATAGAGTCTTTCTTAATTTTTATTGTATCATTATTGGGAAATTTAATACTGCAGATTTTAAAAATGAACTGCATGCTTTCCTAGTTCAGTAATTGTCCTCTCCCAGCACAATGACATTTTTAGTCTATTGTCTCCTTGGTCATCAAACTGGAGAAAATTTGTGCTTGTACAGGTAGCCTGAGAGGTTAGCATCTAATATCTTAATATATCTAAACCGGATGTTTTTTTAAATGGCTTGCCACACTGCCTCATAAAGAAAAGGCAGTGCGGCTTGGCTTGCTGGTAACCGATTATTATAACCGGGGAATATATCCCGCTAGGTAAACAAAATAAAGAAGCGCTGGATAGTCAGTATATTTCAACAGGTGAATTTTCGGTGATAGGGGTGGCCAGCCAAACCTGCCCAGCCCACCCTTAGCCGACATTGTCTGGCGGTGTTGGGAAGCCGCCCCAGGGTTTCCTTGCGGGGAGCTAGTGGTTATACCGGAGGAGGGGGCGGCCGCTCCTTGGGGCAGCTTGGCGCTCAAGGTGGCCTCCGGGGCTGATCCCAGCTTCTTCCCGGCTCGCTCGCTGCAGAGCCTCAAGGCAGATCTCCACCCACTGAGCCTCAGCTCAACTGTACCTGCGGCCGGCGTGGTCCAAGCCGTCAAGGACGTAAAGTCTGAGGCCCCGGTCACGCCGCCGAGAGCCAAGCGAGGACGGCGAGCGCTCTTCCACTGCCGCTGCCCTCCACTTGGTTCCGGGGAGCCAGGATGACGCGCAAACTCCCGGAATCGTTCTTCCACCGCAGCTGAACTCAGGACCAAACGGCGGGGGCCGAAGACGCGCACCGTCGGAGGGGCGCCCCGCCGCAGAGGCGGCCTGAGTCCGAACCTCTGAGGAAGCGCGTGCTGGCCGGCGGTGCAAGGGAGGGAGTGCTCGCCTCTGGCTTTGGATCTAGCAGTTTCCGGTTTCCAACCTTGGCCGAGTCAAATGCACGTGAGAAGTAGCCCATTGGTTACTGCTGCTTAAACCTCCACGAAAAGCTCTATTTCGTAATGCTCGTTTGCTTTGTTTTTCATGCGGGTCGTGCAGCTTCCAAATACTTAAGTGTCGTCCTTGATGGAAATGGGCGCTCTCCAGCGCAGAGGGCTTAGAATCTGCTTGCCTCTCAGGCTTGCTCCGAGCAGAGAAAGAAGCAATAAGAAGGAAACCAAGGCCTGGAAAGAAGGTGAATGCTGTGGTGGTTCCAGTTAAAGGTGCTGCTTTTGTTTTAATGAATCAGTCCCCTGCCTGGTCAGAGGAAAGAAACCTGTCCTTTTCTATGCACACAGAACTATTATGTGGAGTATATACTCAATAATATATCCTATTGCAAAGTGGAAAATAGGAAAGATCATTGCATCTTTCTGCCTCAGGTTAACAGAAATTCGAGCTGCTTTGATGCATATAATGCATCCCATTTTAAGGCAGATATTCTGGTTTCAGGTCTTTAATGCTCCTTTATTCCCACATCGTTTTATAAAGAGGCTGTATTTGCGTTAGCCCTGAAGTTCAGCACAAGTGAAGAAGTAGGGTAAGATTCCCTATTAAAAAAAGAGAAGTAGTTAAGGGGATTTAGCTGGAGAGAAGAAAATTAAATTAGAGATTTAACATTATGAGCAGCAAGAAAGGACTGAATCAATAGAAGCCCTCCCATTTTCATAATACTAGAAGGATCCATATCTCAGGGTTGGAGAAGAATCATGGAAGAGATCCATCAATCTCGACTGTACTGTAACTGATGAGTGGTCTCGTTTTCATGCTGTCGCGTCTGAGAAAGGGCTAGGCACTCAACCCCTATTTAATTCAACGCCCACCCCTTACTATTCAAGTTTGTCAAAGAAAACCTTGCGGGAGCAATTTGACAGACCGCCCTGAGAATCAGCAGCAGGAGAGAACTGATCTTTGACTTAATCCGGAAAGGCTATTCCGTACTGGAAACTTCGGATCCTCTGCTTGGAGCATGATTTATACACAAAATGACCTTCCTCAAAAAGAGGAGCCTGCGCTCTCTCCGAAGTTATCCAAAGATTCTCCGAGAATCGGTTGAGAAAGGCCCCTGAAAAGCGTCCCTACTGAGGGCGGTAGTTCGGCAGGGAGGGCTCAGGATAAGCGCAACCCCTCTTCTCTCATTTTGGAAAGTGAGGCGTGTGGAAGGTTTTAGAGTTTGACGCCAGCGTACCAAGGCGCGGGGAGAGGGACGATTTCTGAATTCCGTCTATAACAGCGTAATCCTGAAGGCAAAGGCTGCTCTATTACGAAGCCCTGGAAAGCACCCTAGGGGCGGACGAGTAAAAACCCTTCAAACCATGCAGAGTTTTCAACTGGGGAGCTTTAGACGAGCGGGAAATGGTGTGAATTTCAAAAGGAACGTGCTAGCGTGTCGTACGAATGTCCTCGACACGCTGGAAGCGACGACACTGGTTTGCGTTTTCAAAGGATTAAGTTGGCCTCAAACAAGAGGTGGTGGGATCGCAGGTTGCCCCTTGCGGGATGCGGACATTTATCCTCCAGAGAAGCGCGCCGGCTCCTCCCGGCTCGGCTCTTCGCTTGAACACTTTCGCCTCCCGAAGACAGGCGGAGGGCGCGGGCGCAATTCCTCCTCGGGGACGGCGGGCGACGGAAGGGTCTGCTTAATGGGCCAAGAGGCGGGATGTGGAGGACGGGGTGGGGGGGGGGAAGCTTCTCCGTCCTGTTTGTGTCCGCAGACAGACCCTGAGGCGCACGCTGACTTCTGAAAGCGGGGAGAGGGAACAGAGTTAGTCTGGCGAGGCGGTCGCATATTCGCGTTTGATCGCAGACCGCCCCCCCATCGGGCCCAGCTGCCCCCGAGGGAGAGGCGGCGGCCTCAGTCGGGGTGCGCGTGAGGAGGGAGGGGGATCCAAGCGCGCGCGAGCGAGCTGGGGCCGGGCGGAGTCTGTGTCCCTGGCGAGGCTGGCCTGGCGCAGAGCGAGGGCGGGTGCGGGGCCTGGCCGATTGCTAACGGGCGGCGGCGGCGCAGCCCGAAGGGAAGAAGGCGCGAGAGCCGGGCGGAGGACGGGTGGGTGGGGCCTGAGTGCCAAGAAGCGAGCGCCTCCCTGCCCTCGCCCAGTCTAACCCGGCGAGACGCTGCCGTCTCCGATCCCCGGGCTCCTCTCCTGGTCCTCGCGCTCTCCTCTCCCCGTTCCTCTGCCCAGTCGCGCGCTTCCCTCTCTGCCATGTTAGCCGCTCTCTCTCTTTCTGTCTCCTCCACAGATCTCGCGAGAGCGGCCGGCTGCTGCTGGTGGCTGCGGAGGGGGTTGGAGCGGCGGCGGCAGGAGCAGTAGCGGCGACGGGCGGCGGCGGCGGCGGAGGCGGCGGCGGCGGCCGGGGGGGCGCAGGCAGGCAGGCGGGCGTCGGGTAGCCCGAAGGCATCATGGCGGACAGAGACAGCGGCAGCGAGCAGGGCGGCGGCGGCGGGGCGCCGGGCTCGGGCCCTGGCGGTGGAGGGCCCGGCAGTAGCGGCGGTGGCGGCGGGGTGGGCCTCCAGCACGAGACGCAGGAGCTGGCCTCCAAGCGGGTGGACATCCAGAACAAGCGCTTCTATCTAGACGTCAAGCAGAACGCCAAGGGCCGCTTCCTGAAGATCGCGGAGGTGGGTGCGGGAGGCAGCAAGAGCCGGCTGACGCTCTCGATGTCAGTGGCGGTGGAGTTCCGCGATTATCTGGGCGACTTCATCGAGCACTACGCGCAGCTGGGGCCCAGCCAACCGCCGGAGCTGGCGCAGGCCGCGGACGAGCCCCGGCGGGCCCTGAAAAGCGAATTCCTGGTGCGCGAGAACCGCAAGTATTACATGGATTTGAAGGAGAACCAGCGCGGGCGATTCCTGCGCATCCGCCAGACAGTCAACCGCGGTCCAGGCCTCGGCTCCACACAGGGCCAGACCATCGCCTTGCCAGCCCAGGGGTTGATCGAGTTCCGCGACGCCTTGGCCAAGCTCATCGACGACTACGGCGTGGAGGAGGAGCCGGCCGAGCTGCCCGAGGGTACCTCCTTGACGGTGGACAACAAGCGGTTCTTTTTCGACGTGGGCTCCAACAAGTACGGCGTTTTCATGCGGGTGAGCGAGGTCAAGCCCACCTACCGCAACTCCATCACCGTCCCTTACAAGGTGTGGGCCAAATTCGGCCACACTTTCTGCAAGTACTCGGACGAGATGAAGAAGATCCAGGAGAAGCAGAGAGACAAGCGGGCCGCCGCCGCCGCCGCCGCCTCCTCCTCCTCCTCCGGCGGAACAGAGCAGCAGCCGGAGTCCGAAAGCAGCAGCAGCACCGCTATCCCCACTGGCCCGCCGGGAGCCTTGCTGCAGGCGGAGGAGCCAGAGGAGGATTGATCTCCATCTGTCTTTCCTCCCTCCTCCCCACATCCCTTCTTCCCACTTGGCTGCCTCCTCCCTGCCCTGCTGCACAGAGACACTGGTAATAATGACAACAACACAGAGAAAGACTTTATACTGTAAGGGAGAGAAAGAGAGAGAAAACCAACATCCACAAACCGAAAATAACGCATACAATTAAATATACCTGTTATAACTCCAAGGGGAGCACCATCTACCTATCCACCACCAAAACTGACAGCCGAGCAAGCAACTTCTTTCTCTCCACCCCATCGCTGGATTGTTCCTTCCACTCTTGCTCATCGTATAAAACAGTAAGCAGCTGCTAAAAACAAACAAACAAAAAAATTACAAAAAAAGTAATAACATTATATAAGATGAACTGTGTTTCCTACTTGATTAAAAAAAATATAAAGAACTGAGTGTTTATTTCCCTAATTAACCAAGAACTTTTGTACACGTTTAAGCTATTATTATTAAAAAAAAGTGTTTGCAAAAATGGTCAAGATTAAAATATTGCTGAATTATATTAAAAAAGAGAAAATGTCCTTTTCATGTTGAGCTAACATTTGACTTTAGCACAAAAAAAGAGATATTTTAGAACACGTAAAATAATATTTTTAGTTTTTCTTCTCATTTTGTTACCAAATTTCAAAACCTTTCATGGAGGTTATTATAGTATATTTGACACCCTATATACCTGTGATTAGAGATGTGTATATATATATGAGGGCTAGGCATGCTGTGTGTCTGAGCTTTGTCTAAATGTTATGCAGAAGTCTGTAGAGTTAAAAGGTACGTAGGTTTAATTCATGCAAGGTAAACAATAAGTGCTCTCTTTTATACAATATGCATTGCATCTGGACCTTAAGCATATAAAATGGTCAGTGAAACTTCTGTGAACATAAAGAAAAAATATTAAAAAGGCATTTAAATGAAATTTGCTAACTTGTGATTTTTATGGTTTGAACCAAAGTTATTCAAATAGTAAAAAGAGAGAGAGAAATGATCTCCCATATTTTTCTGCACCTGTTTGGTTTACAACTAAGTAGGTATCTTGTCATTGTTGTGTATATGAGATGTAATTGTATTGTTCATAATATATATATTTTTATGAAGTGTACTTAAAGTACTTTAACATGCAGCGATTTTCAGTATGCCTTTTTTTCAACAACAGGTGGTAAAGGTTTTTTTGTGTGGCCACTAGCACTATTCTTTTAATTTGTTCAGAGTCTCAGTCAAAACTCCAGCTTATGCTAGTGCTAACTAACTTGTGTAGGCCTGTCGTAGACATCAGTTCAACATGATTATGGTGTAATCCTACTGAGCCATGGATTTGAGTTTCCTTTAAAAGTAAAAGCCAAGTTGGTGTGTTGTAAAGAAATTTTCATGTAGCTGTGGTGCTAGTTATTACTGGCTACATACTTTATTCATGTAGTATTGACCCCTCCCCCAAGTGTGCAAACCTTCAGTTATAATTATGTACTTTGTGTGATATATATTAAAACTGTAAAGTATAAAAACAGTCTGTGAGAATACTAACCTTTCTGGAAGTGTTCTCCAACTTGCAATTATTTGTAGTAATATACTTTTACAGATTTTTCCTTTAAAATGTTTGTGCTTTTAATTGACTAACTACTTGCTGCTGTATAGTAAAAATATTAATATATTTTTATCATTAAACTGCTGCATGACTATCATCATTGCAAGTGAAAAACAATAAATGATGCCTTAAAACAGTAGAAAAATAGTTGGAATTCTGTAGGAAGAATGGACAAATCAAGAATCTTACTGATTCTTGAGTTTCTAAGTGTATTCATTTTCTAAACTACTTTGACAAATTTATCGATGTGGATTTAACTACTGTATGTAGGAGATTCCACGTGTTAGGAACAGAAATGTGTTTTAGTTCTCATTGATTGTTAAGAGATTGGGTCTAGGCAAGAGAATGATGGTTCAAAAGAAATGTATCTTTTGTTAAAAATAATTCCCTTCTTTGGAGATGTATTATAAGTTATCAAGACAAAATCTGTTTCAGTTGTATCCTTTGTTTCTAGTTAAATATATTTGCTAACGGTGTCTGTATAGCACCAAATGTGCAATAATATAGTGGTTAGGAATTTTTTTTAGAATCACTGGAATTTATTACAATTGTTTTCTAAGATGCACTTTTCCATAAGGAAAAAGTAAGCTTCCATGGTGCATATAATGTGATACTTTTTGGCCGCATGTAAAACATTGAGTGTCAGACTTGCTTTGTTTTAATTGGAGTGTTTGTAGGCGGTTTCATACTGTATTTGAACTGTGATGCAGAAAGGACTGCATTTTCCCTGCTGTAGGTAGTTGGAAAGCTTAATGTTTTAATTTTTGCTATTTTGTTTCTAAGTTCTACTATTCCCTATAGTGTCTAAAGTTTTAATTCTACAGATTAGCAGAAGCTTTTGTTTTTTTAGCAATAACTTGTTTTGTATGGGGAGGGGACAGTCTTGTTCCACTTGAATTAATTCAAACTTGTTAAACAGCAAAATACTTAACTCAGTTTTAGACTGGACGTGGACAGTAGACCCTTAAAGAGACTTTAAGTGGTTTTAGAGTGCTTTGCTTCTCAGGGTGTGAATGTACATTTTATTTGCCCCACTATTGCCTGTGACCAGATTTATATAACATAGTAAATGTTTGTTTATCAAAGGCAAAACCAGAATGAAGGTACATAATGAATGAAGCAGTAAGTTCTTACCTACCACCTTTGATTCTCTAAACCTATTGTCTGATTCCAGGCAATGGTGAAGCTATTGCAGTCAACAGATAGGTGTTTTGTTTACTTCCCTTTCCTGAGAGTCAAAGTTCAGTAAAAGGAACTTTTCCTGACCCATGTGTCTGAAAATTCAGTCCTTTATATGATGGAACAAGATGATATGTGAATTGTATAATTCTCCTTGTAACACATTTTAGTCCAGTTCCAGCAGAATTCTGTGTCCCAAGTCTGAGAATCCTTTTTTCTCCCATAGACACACTAGATATTTTAGGACTTGGTCAATAAGATGTTATATGAACCATAAATTACCTTGATTTGAGTTCATGTTTTTCCAGTTGAGGTGCTCAGTACTTGATCAAGGTACAATAACTCACAATTAAAATAAGCAATAGTGAGAGAATCTTGTTTTAAGGCCAGATGAATAAAAGTAATGGTATATTTGATCATATTCGGTATTTTAAAAACAGTATGTTCAAATGTGCCAAGCATCCACCTTTTGGAAAACATGCCTTATTTTTCCTGAATATGTTTTCAGTGTGTTGTAGGAAAAATCCACAGTCACAATGATATTTTATATGAAATGCAAGAAAACTTGAAATCCACTGCAATATAAACATAGTCTGTTTTTGTTTTATTTTTAAATGAAAGGGACACTGTCAAGTAACTTTTAAAATATGATATCCCTTTCAGATTATCACAGCATGGCAATTGTGTTCATTTTAAGTCCACTTGTTTTTTTTTAAGTTGCTCTGTCTGAGAAATTAAATAAATGAGTTAAAATTAGACACTGTTGATTCATGCCTCTTTATTATTGTATGCTGTAAAATGCCATTTTCAGCCAGAGGGGGAGCTAAAGTAATTAAAAAATAATATTCACTGTAGTGCAGAAATTCTCTGAGTGCTAGAGAAAATTAGCAGAGAAGGGCAAAAATAGGAATGCAACATTTATTAATCCATCAAGAGTAAGGGGTGTAGGCAAGCTTTGCATGCAGATAATGAACTTACCAAAATGTAAACATTTAACCTAAAAATACTTGACAGTGTCACTTTTAAAGTATCCTTTCAGGGCTGCAACAGATTCTATGTAGCTTTCGTTGAGAAGTACTGTGAAACAGAACCACCCACTCAGTATTTTGTAAAATGTAGTAGATCTGTCTACTGTGCAGACAAGAACTACCATTTCCAGCAATGGAGAAAATGTAGGAGGGCCTCTAGTAGGCTAGAAACATCATTCGAAAAGAGCTACATTTTTTGCTTTTAAAATGTTGTAACAACTGCTTTGATCAGCCATATCCCTTTCAAGCTGTGCAAATTATTGTATATATTGTAGTCAAGTAATTAGGTCGGATTTGTGCACTAGCAAGTACATACAATTAGAGTTACCAGTGTGACTTTTCATGCTGACCGATAGTAACAAATCTATTCTGAATTGGTAGATAGCACTTTTGAAATAATAAAAAAAATCTTCCTGCAAGGGGGTGATTATATTTTATAACTATTTTCCAATAAAATAATATTTTTATCAGTTTTATTTAACTTGTAAAATAATTTTTATTTTGTACTGACGTAAATAGGGTATTTATTTATATATATATATATATATATTTGAAGAGAACTGATCAAGTACATTTGTAATAAAAATCAATGGATCTGTTTCAGTTGTACTCGCTGGTTTCATTTCTTTTTACTTTCTGGTGCCATATTTTTTTCTAAAAAATGGAGAATACCTGAATGGGATAGCTATGTTAGCAAGGTTAAAGATAAATATTAACTTCACAGATTAAATGTTTTTGTATGTCCAGTTTACTTTCACTAATAGTGGCACGTTTCAGTCATCTATACAATGGCTTTAAGAATTTGGAATGTACAATATGTGTGTCCCTGCCTCATCTGTCATGTACCAGTTTTTTCATCACTTGCTGGATTTTATTTAACCAAAAGTTCCTATATCTTCTTAATCAGTGATGGTTATGCGTTAGTGCCACACTACGGCTTGGAAATTAAGATTAGTTTGATTTGGTGTCTTGGTCAACTGGCAAGAAGTAGATTAAAAAACAAAGAATTAGTATATAATAGAAGAGTAACCGATGATCCCATAATGCACTGCTCATTTTCAAAAAGCCAATCACAATGAATTAGAATAACTGTATTGACATTTCAAGTTTAAAATATAATCCAGTTTCTCTGACATGTTTCATTTCTGACATGTTTTCTGCTTTATAAATTTACAGTAGAATCCTGCCTTTCCTGCCCATCCTCTTTCTGGGCATTGTACTTTTCTAGTACCAGTGCTTACACTCTGATTACGCCTTCTCCAATTTGATGTCCACTAGGCACCAATATATGTTGCATTGATAACATCAAAAATTCCCAGGAATTCTGGAATTTGGAGGTGCAACACACCTGGAGGGCACTAAGTTGAAGAACTCTGCATATATATAGATAACATGCATATAACATATGCTTTCTGTAAAGATGGCTCTCCTAGCTACAGTTCTCTGCATGCTTTCCTGGCAATAAGAATCTCTGGGTTTTCTTTAAATCAGGGGTGGGCAAACTAACTCTAAACTAATTAGTGGTACAGTTGCTTGACATTGTGAGATGGAAATTTCAAAAAGAAAAGTAAGAAAGAAAGTAAGCCTTAAAATAGGCTTAAGAGAAAAAATAGCCTAACCCTTGAAAGAACAAAGAAATGCCAAAACAATCTTGGCCCTGCCCACAAGTTTAATACAGTTGCTCTGCCCTGCTCTCCACAGTCCTCAGCCCCACTTTCCAAGTATGGTAAGTGTAGTCCCAAGCCATAAAAAGGCTGCTCCACTTGTTCTAGCTAAATATTGCATTATTCCGTGGAGTTCTTGGTGCTCTCTGAGATTGGTTGGTTGCTTGCAGACGTGTCATGACCCAACTAGGTAACATCATCAGTGATGTTATAAACAAATGTGCTTCTTCAATATACCATTATTATATATATAAAATTGCTTAGCATGATGTAAGAATTAGGTCACCATCTGAATTGTTTAAATTTTTGAACGCTGAGCATGGAGATTCTGGCATTGATATACTTAAATGCTAGGATAATCAATTTTTATTTTTTGTTTTTTTGGTTCATGCACTCATAGCTGTTCTGGTCCTCAGTATGTTCAGTTAGATCACTGTCTTTTCCCTCCTTTCAATACCAACCCCCAGGCCACATCGTATTTATTTATGAGACTTCAGTTTCAGAAGAAACACACTATGCAGCATAGAAAGCTCCTGTTTGAGCAATGTAAATCTTGTGCTGTTAATGGCCATGTATAATCTGAGTCCACACAACATGTTAAAGTGCAGATTGCTTAATCATGATGTATTGAGTATACCATAAGGGCTGAACTCACCGAATACACTAAGCAGAAATCAAACAAATCACATTGTAGCATAGCACAATGTGTGAATCAAGTCTCAGCCTTACAGTTACTTGGATCCATATATTTCCATATCACAAGATTCTTTGAAGGTGCTGCAAGCAGCATATTTTTACTTCTAAAATAACTTTCCCTATTTTAAGAAAGGCTAGAGAAGTTTTTCAAATAAAGCTGGAGAAGTATTTCAAAATCTGTAAAGACTGGGAGTTTTCCTGTCATATTTGTTCATGTATGTAAAGTTATAAATAAGCCTAGTCCTCTGCATATATTCTGAGAAATTGAAACTTGCTCCCAGTTGTACATTATCTTGGGGGTTGGGATTAAAATGCTGTTATTTGTAACTATTTACTGTATTCTTTAAATAGTGAAGAGGCAAAACAAAATTGGCACCTAAACTTTTTTCTCCCAAGGAAGACAGAGTATTGGCAATGCAGGGGATAGCATGAAGGCCCTCAGGGGATTTTAAAAATATTTTTAAAAGGTTTCTAGTACCCTGGTTCTAGAAGGCATATGTTCTACCTTGTATGGTAGAGAGCTTCAGCCTGTCTCCTAAAGACAGAAAATTATTGCAGTTATAAGAGGGCAGTAATTGTACCACATGATTATGTAGTAGCAGAACTTCCTCATTGCTGTTTATTAAAATTTAGTCCACATAATACACTTTTCTGAAATTCCTATCTAAAAATTCTCCTTTGTTCTGATAAAAATCAAGGCTTCATTGAGCATATTTTATTTTGTATATGGCCTTAATAAGGTAAAGGGATTGGGTTCCTAAGTATAAATATATCTACCTTCTCAATCTTTTTTCTGTAAGAAACTTGGTCTTAAAATTTTCTAAATGAAAACATAGTGGATCATGACTTTTGTAGTGCACCATAACCTTGTCCTTGGGAGAAGATTTCTACCTTAACACTGCTAGTTTCCATTTGATTTGTCATTTGACTACTGTAGTAGTTGCTTTTAGCATTGACCATAACTCATATATTGGATCTGCCCTTAGATTAGATCGATTGGAAGCGGCAGTCTATGTAAAATACTGCTATTTGCGTCTTACTGAATGTTTGAAAAATGAATGCATGTTATTCCCGTTCTGAAACAAGTGAATCATCTGAACTTATTAGTTTAGTTCCAGACCCCATTAAAAATCATATTGCTTATACAGGTAGTCCTCGACTTATGACCACAATTGGGACGGGAACTTCTGGTGCTAAGTGAGGTGGTTGTTAAGTGAGTTGTGCCTGATTTTACGACCTTTTTTGCCACAGTCGTTAAGCAAATTGCCATAGTTGTTAAGTGAATCTCGCTTCCCCTGTTGACTTTGCTTGTCGGAAGCTGGCTGGGAAGGTCGCAAATGGTGATCATGTGACCCCAGGACGCTGCAGCCATCACAAATAAATGCTATTTGCCAAGCACCTGAATTTTGATCACATGACCGCAGGGATGCTGCGACAATTGTAAGTGCGAGGACCACAAGTCACTTTTTTCAGTGCCGTCTTAACTTTGAATGGTTGTAAGTTGAGGACTACCTGTATTTTAAAGTTTGTTTTGCAAATCCCAGACTTAATAGAAGGATAAATGAGTTTAATGTTCTCCGGGTATTTTTGATCGTAGCCACTGATCACTGGCCATGTTAACTGGCAGTTACAGAAATTTTGTCCAATATAAACCAGGTTGTCTACTGTATGTCAAAAAGGATCTTATAAATGGCTACATCTCTGCAGCAAATAAAGCTCGGCTGCTTTGTGAATTTTTATTTTTTAAGTATAGGGGTGCTGTCCTGGCTGTCAAAAGTAGAGTCTTTGCTTAAAAGTGTTCTTTCCTTATTTTCTGGAGGGGTTGGACCTTTGTTAGTTTTCATCTGCCAGTCAAAGTAAATCCTTGTTCCTTACAAAAGAAAGTTCTGGGTCAGTGGTTTTACTTGGTTGACACAACACAATAATAATATAAAAATCAGATTGTACATGCAACATTTACTTGGAATGGGTGAAGAAAGGGAACAAATAACCACATGGGTATCTGAATATTAGGAGTTATATGATCCAAACCTTTACTAACTACAATATGTCCCATTCCATTTTTGCAGTTCCCAGAACAACCAACATTACTTCAGATGTGACATACATTTTTATCGTCTTCTCTTTTTTTACAATTGAAGTTATATAAAATACCTTATGAAATCTTACACCACATTCAATAACAAGTGGTAGGGTTGTGTTTGTTTATTTATTAAACAAATTATAAAGCCGCCCAACTCACACACGGTGACTCCAGGCGGCTTACAGTGACTCCGGGCTATATAAACATTGTGCAAAGTAACAGCCATGTTACTACAAAGCTTGGTTCTCACAAATAGTCAAACTTCTTTTCAAAATGTCTAATTCAAATTTCAAAATTTTTCTGATGTTAAGTATTTGACACTTTTTTCTTCCCTCCCTGTTTTGCAGCCATTGTATTTGTTTTGTCAGGTCTGCCAGGTTTTTCTACTGATCAAGGACTGGTGGATTGTACTTTAATGAAGTTGCCAGTCTATATCCTTTGTCATTCCTTCTTTCCTATAGGTTGATTTGCTACAGTAAAGGAGAGACAGGGCAATTCTTAATGGTATCCATGTGGGGTGTCAAAAAAGTCAAAGTGGCAGTCATGGCAGCATGATCAAAGCCCCACCCCTTTTATATGATACTGTCATGACATCATCTTGACTTTTTGACCCCCTTCCCACAGATGCCAGAGGTAGTTCCTATGACTTTCAACAGCTGTAGTATCAATATCTTTGTCTTGTAAGACTTTTGCCTGCTTGTTTTTAATGGAAAATGATGTATAATAGTTTGTGTTCTTAACCAGTACCTCCTTGTTATTATAATGGATGGTCTGTTGTTTTAAGAAACTGCTTCTTACCTACAGTGCGACCATCAAATATGTTTCTAAGTACATAAAAATCACAGCTAAAATCTGTTTCATAAAAGTACACAAAAAAGATACTATTCTTCGGAAATAGATAGGAGCAAAAGTTCGTAAATGTTTATTAATGTGTGGTTCATATTATTTTGCCTCTGATATTTTGCATAGTATAATTGAAGAGATTCAGTGGTAATATTTGGTCTAGTTAAGAAAATGAGAAAGAGACAAACTGACTGTGATAGTACTATCAGATACTGTCTAATTATGCACATTATGTTAAGCCATTTTTTCAAAAAGTGGATGTTTTTTGAATAAGCCATAGTAGACTGATTCGTATATGCCAGGTTAATATACGAAGTCAGGCCATGGTTAATATACCATAGTGGCAAAACCAAACATTCCACATTATGGCTTAGCAATTCATTGAGTTTACACTACATTAAGTCAGGATTATTTGAACGATCTATAGTGATCTGTTCTCCATATATGATGTCTAGCTGTTTGGAATCAAAGCAAAAAAGGTACTTTGGATGGGGCATTGCTGCACTTCCTGTATCTGCTTAAAGAAGCAGATGGCCTCCTTAAAAAAGCCATGACATTTCCAGGCTTACACAGGAGCCATGCAATCTCATGAAAATACGTGTTTGAGTTGAGGAGGCAGTGCAGGAAAAGGTGTGGCTTTAAAAAAGTGCCAGTAGGCGCAGTGTACACACTCACTTCCCCTCCAAAGCACTTTTCTACTTCAGATCTGAAAAGCTGTGTATCGCTAAACAAGGCCATATTAGAAGCTAATGATTGACAGCCAAAGGCTTTTTATCAGAATGGGATGTTAATACCTTGAAAAGGTTACCTTGAAACAATACTAATACTAGGTTATAGAAACTTAGAAACTTTCAGAATTTCATCAAACTGGGGAAGAGGAAACCTCAAAGCAAAATTCTGAAATTTATTCATAATTTTTGCTCCTGAAATTTGATCAGCTTTTCTATGCTACTGTCCTGACTTAAGCAAAAGACCACACTGAGATGAGATTGTCTCTAGTGTTTATTAACTGCTATAGTAGACAGAAAATCCTACCAAACTGAAGGAGCGTGGGAAACCCAGACAGATAAACCCCAAAACTCAAGGTGGGTCTGCTCTGAGTTTCTTTGAAGGACAGTTCAAAGCCTCTAAACTACGCATGCGTTTTCCCCCCTGGATAGGGGCCCCCTCCTGCTTACCATCTGTACTTATAACATCTACATTATATACTGAAAGTATATCAGGATATACTAGAAGAGTTGTTGAAAAGGACCCATTATGACTGCATAATTAACCTGTGTTACATACTTTAGAAGACAGTAACTTTTGAGTTATTAGCATGCCATTATTTATCATTTTAAGTGCTTTTATTGGAGTTTACATCCTGAAGACAGCTGTTGAAGAGATGCCCTGGAATATCTGCCATACCTTAATTAGGATTCTCTTATCCCATTAGGAAAAAAAGTTATTAGTTTCTTGAATATTTGAATATTTAAAAGGGAAAGAACTCTAGTTTAATTTCAAGTCAAATCATGTTCCTGAGTATACTCCTTTGCTTTAATTAAAAGAATACCTATCATTCATTCCTGTGAAGTTAAGTGCTGCATTCCTGTAAGTTAAGTGCAGCATTTGGGACATTTTTATGATGAAATTAAAATAAATAATACATGTGTTTTAGTCACATATACTGGGATGTTAGCAATACTGGTGCTTTCTTTGCACACATGTCCTGATAATCCATAAATGAATGTGTGTAGACTTCCACAGCTGTACTGAAAATTAGACCATTCTTGATTAAATTTCTTCCTTGTGTAAAATGATTTTTTTGCTAATTGTCAGAAAAAGGAAGGGGATTGTTATGTGGTTTATTTATCACAACTTCTGTATTTCCCTCCCTGCTTCCCCCTCCAGTTCGCCCAATATCTTTTATTCTGATTCAGAACAATTGGGGGGAAAAGCAATTAAAGAAACAGTTTCTTCCTAAAAAACAATGAAAAAGCTAATCAACGGCAACAGAAGGTCCTTAGGTCAGCCATTACAGGACAGTGTACAAAGGAGGACAATAAAACATGAATATATAATGAATTTACTGCAAGATGCAATTTAGATCAACAGAAAGATAGAACTCATCCTAAATACTCAATGGAGAGAATAAAATCATTAAGATCATTCACACGAAGTGTCTGTACAGATAAAAATGCTAACTGAGCTTTCACATACCTGTATATTTACTTCAATAATGCTACTTTTTTTTCTCCTATAAAAGGACAGAATGTTTAGAATTAAAGTAAATGAGTACTGTTGCCTCATTTAGTCTCAAGTGACTATGTGATGGCCTCATTATTTCTAGAATTAAAAAGAAAAAGAAAGTAACAGGAGCAAGTTGGGCTAAGAACATCTTTCAATTTCTTCCCTTTTTTCTTGTCAATTTGATCTTGAAGAAAACTATTCGATGTAGCACTAATCTGGTGTTTATGTGCAGATGTATAAAATAGATATAATGGTAGTCATCATCATTCTGTCATATATCATGGTCAACAGAGTTGCTGAAGCAACCATATAATTTTTATTCTTGGAAGCAACACTATTTATTTCTATTTGTAGGCCGCTGTATACAGCAATCCAATAGAAACATATAATCAGTTCAGGCATCCATGGTAATAATTGTAAACATTATTGTTTATTTATGGTCCAAGACCAAGCCTGTAAACAATATAAAACAACAGCAACATTAAAAACAACCAAAATACGAGACAAAAATAATTGAGCTGTTAAACTGAAATTTAAAAATGAGGACAATTAATCACCATACACTCTAAGGAAGAGTTCTGTCTTAAATAGCTTGCAGAACATTATAAAGGAATGGTGCAAGTCTTAAATCCAGGGGAAAACTATTCCATAATGCCAGAACAACTGAGAAACAATGCCCCCCCCCGACCTTCATGCCCTCATTGCACTGGAATAAGGCAATTGTGTTGCAACAAGCATGAAACCTGCTTGGTTTTCACATACTGTGTTGTATGAACCTAGCAAGATAGCTTTGACTCAAACTGATTTTAATTACACAAAGTAATGATTTCCAGCACTATAAGGAAGAGTCTACTTAACTCTCTGTTCAGTAAAAGTATCTGATAATTTTAATAAATATTCATCACTTCTTACCCCTAAGCATAGGCTTCATTTTTAGAAACTAAATACATAGTTTAGAAAGTAAGCATTATGAATTGTTTTCAGTTTAACTTTCAGCAAAAATGGGAGAGTGTTTTGGCTTTTTAATTAAACCAGATACATACTTGTCAAATGAACCAGATACAGTTCAATTAGTTATCGATGTTTCGAGGATACTTTTGTCATGTAATACTAGGACAGGGATATATAACATGAGGCACTCCAGATATTGCTACACTACTGTTTCCAGCATCCCTTAGCTTTGGCTATAGTTCACCAACATCGGAATGCTATAGGTTGTCTGTCCCTGGTCCTATCACAATCTCTATCAAACAGGCTATTAAGCTGCATGAGTAAATTGCTCATGTTGGGTCATGTTGGTCATGTTGGTCTTCAACATATGGAACACTGTTCCAACAACAGGCATATGTATTTCTGAACTGATGACTTGAAATGTAAAGTTTTTAAAAATTAAATAAGCAAATTTAAGCCAAGGCAGCACACAGAATTTAAAATATTGGTGGCTGGTAATGCTAACATATTCTTCTTCACCTTTTTCTTGCTATCCATAATCTGGGAACAAAAGAAAGCGTTCCTGCTATTTCAGGGAATAGCTACTTCTGAATGGTGACTATCTGATAGGCTGCTGTCATGATAGTTTTTTTTCCTGTACAATCACAGAAGAATACTCAAATAAATTCACTGTTTGTTTCACATGCTATTCCTTCTCCTGTGTATTTACACAGGCTTCTTCTCCACCTTGCTTTCAACTATTTTATGTGCACCCTTCTATGCCCATTGACTTTTTTTTGTTGTTGCACTCTTAGAGAGAGGGGTAAAAGCTTAACTCTCTCTCCCTCTCTCTCCATGTGTGTATTTGTACATGTGTGTAGTGTGCATGTCAAATAGAACTAATGAGACCTTTTAGCTGTCATTTCCATATACTGTGGTAAAATTAACTTTTAACTGCCCTAAACCCAGTTATTATGGCTTATTCAAATAATGGTAAAGTACAGAAGGATTAACACATGGCTTGGCAACACTGCACCTCAGACACAGAGTACCTGCCTTATCCCCAAATGCTTCGTACAAATCCCCCAGATCAAATTAAAAGTAAAAATGACTGAAATATCGAATCACTGAAACAAGATTCCAGTGTTTTAGCACAAGATCTTGGGGTGATACAGCTACAATCTCAAAATGTTTAGATTTCAGACTTTTTGGACATTAAGACCAGAAAAGGTTGTGAACTGGCAAACTATATGAAATAGGAAATACGTGATTGCATGGTGATGCAGGAATCATCATCTGAATAATACTGCAACACTGAATGAAGGATGTCACATTCCTAAGAAAAGTCATAGCTTCCCACTTACTGTTTGCATAGTAGTGAAGCTGTTATGTGGGCAAATGAAAACTGGGATAACTTCATTGAGAAAATTGCATATTTGAAACAGATTTTAAAAATCTTACCATATGGTTCCTGTCCTGACCCAGTTCCCTTTTCCCCGGACAACTCTATAGATGCTTAAACCTTTAATATATTTTCTATTTTGATCCAGTGTTTCTCATTTTAATTTTACTTTGTGCTTCATGGTCTTCAAGAAACAGAAGGTTATATGAATGAAAACACACATTTAATACATTTATTCCTTGGTTGAATGGGTATATGCCAAACCTCCTTCAAGTTTATTTCACTTGATGCAGAAGATGAAGAACTCAAGAGAAGTGAAAAGCAAGAGGAATCAGTATAGATACTATACAGAAGCATAGTGCAAGTTCCCACAGTACAAGCTTGCAGGTTGTACTCCTGGGCCACTTTCCTGAAGATATTCTATATTCTGCAACATTTGAAAGTGATTTTCAGAGATCATGTGCTATGTGTTGATTGCACAGTCATGCTATCATGAGCAACATACTATCTTGAACTCAATATTTAAAATAGGCACTGCAGTACGGCTTGGCTATAATAATATTGTCTTTAATTTTCTATTCTGAATGAGTAAATTTTTTTACAAGTGTTTTCAATGTTTTTATTTCAACTTATGGAAGAGCAGAAAATAGCTTTAGGCCCCAAATCCCAAACTTTACATTTGTAAGCCTGGAGTTTACAAATCAATTAGAAGCCAGATCTACCCCCATTTTTGTCTGTATTTTTCTCATTTGCACCATTTTGCATGGAGTGTCTTTTGAATATTGTATGTTGCTTTTCATTATTTTGATAAAGAGATGATGGTTATTAAATAGAAGATAAGCATATAATTATAGCAGCATTAAATCTGAAGATGGGCTTGGAAGAGGGATGAATAATTCCAATATTCTCTCCTTCCCATCTTCTTCCATTATTTACCAAAGCTGTCTCCACCTCTGGCTTATTCCATGCCCAGACAATTGTGGAAAAGTGTCACCCCTTTTCCTACCATGGCTGAATCTACAAGCAACAACTTTATGTCAATAGTCAATAAGCTACACTGTTGCGGTCTCCCCTTTCTCACGTCATTTCACAATAAGGGGCCTCATTTGTCCCATCACAGGATTACCACTTAAAGGCACTGTACTTCACATTTTTTCATAAGAATAGTTAAATGAATATTCATTACCTGATGTGCTCCAGATCCATTGGGAGTACAAATCCCTAGGTTGAAGGAGAAAGTTAAAGTCATGCTTGAAGCTAATCTGAGGATTCCGTTTTCTGAAGAGATAAATATTTTTGCCCAATCTCAGTTAAAGCTTTGGCTTTATATTCTCCAAAAATATATAATAAGAACCAACTCAGCCTCATAGTTTATAAGCCTTGATCATTCTATGGCCTTTTGCTTACATGGAAAAAATGAAAAGAGGTGTGTTATTGGAAGTGGAGTAAAATCTACTTGCATCTCCTGAGGATGGCTATTAATAATAGAATTTCTTCCTAAGTGGGTTGTCTTTCTTGATTGCCCCCAGGTATGACAAGACGTTAAGAAGAACTGCTTTTTAATCACATTATGCCATCATACCATCATATAGGATCTGCCTAGGTTAATATCAATGAGGTAAAGAGCAGGTTTTGCTTCTTTAAAATGTTTCCAGGTAGAGCACTTTACTTTTTCCCAGTAGCTAGATAACTACTAATCTGTTGGGAAGTTAAAAGGTATTAAATATGCACTACCTACAAGTAAGCACATTAACTCAGAATCAAGGTTCCCTTATCAGCCCCATTCTTCGTTGTTGCTGCTGGAGCACATCAACATGCAACCTCCTAAGACAGAAACATCTTGGTGTACAAGACATTTATAATGTTGGATTGTTGCATGCCTAACCAGTGCTATGGGAAAGCAGGCATACAAATACAAAAAAAAATACAAAAAGGAAAAGTTTCTTCTCAATTGCCAGAAATGTTAGGCTTTTTTTGCAAATCTGCAACGTTTAATTAAAAGATAAATATAAATATGAAATGAGATATAAAAACTGAATCCTTCATTTTCTATTTCCAGTAAAAGGAAGTGAAGATGATGGCACAATTAAAATGTTTAACTCTATATAACCACTCTGCTGTTTCATTCTCTCAGTAGGTACTATGCAGTGTAACAGATAATGTTGACCTTACATTTTCAAAAACTAATCTAATCTAGAAAACATTTTGTTACTTGGTTTTTGGATATATATTTTGACTTGAGTTCAGTATATTCAGTATAGTTTAAATATTTTTGAATATCTATGTACCCTTCTTAAGTATTAAAATCATATGTCCAGTTTGGTGGGTGGGTGTCCCACTGTGGATCAGCTTCCTAATATGAAAATAAATTAACAAGCATGGAATCAAAATAAATAAGAATGTATTTCTTTATAGAAAATAGTTCTTCATAAATTCCCCTGAATATATGACCAGGCAATACTCTTATTAAGACTAATCAAATATGGACAAAATGATGTGCGATAGGCAATCCAATGTCTCAAACAAAAGTTTTGTCTGACATGATTTCTTTTTATGAATCAGCATGACTGACTTGGTTTTATTTATAAATTAGGAAACAAACACTCTTCATATAAGCTCTAATGTATGGACTTTTTTTCCTTCACCTGAAATGTATTTTCAGAATTCTAATTTGATGTTTGAATTTAGCATAGAAAGAAAGACTTATTTCAAATATCTCTCAGCATAAGCAGGCCATTGTGAAAATATTTTGAAAATGAAGGTGCATACTATTGAATAAAGTTTGTTCGCTTGCTTATCAGTAGCACAAGGCTTCTGGTTTGGGACTGTAAAAGAAATTCAGGCATGTAACTTTGTTCAGACTCCCCACACCACCATTCTCTCTACTCACGCACATGTTCTCTCTGAGAGTTTTAAGGAATAATATACAGAATGGTTAAAATGCAATAGTCTGTAAAAACAGGGGAATACACTGACAATTTTTTTCTTCATATAAACCAATATTTACCAGTAATCTTGTGTTTCTATTTTTGTTTTTTGGCAGACTTTTACCAGTAAATATCGGTTTATTCCTGAAACCAGAAGCCCTAAACATATCTTTGTTTATAAGGTCAGTCTTCATTTCCTGTTTCTGTCCTTCCCGACTTACTTACAAATTCTGTTGTTTTTCAGGTTATGGAAAGTATGGAGTATTCTTTTTGTTTTCCCACTTGCCACCAGTTTTTTTAACTGAACTTTGCTAGCCATGCAGACTGAAGTTTTGGACATTTAGGCTTTTTCTTAGCTTAGAAAATTTTATATACAGGTAATAATTATACTGAAGTCCAGCAAAATGTTCAATTTAAATTATTTTCATCTTTATATATAAAATTGCAGAGTAAATAAGTCACTCATTTAGCAAAGTCCTTGGATGGGCATTGAGTACTTAAAAATTATATATTGAACATTATATAATTACAACAAGTGTTTAAAAATAGTAATTAAGCACTGGGTTTAAAACAAGATGGTGTTTTAAATGACAATTTGAAATAGATTTCTACAAAATTATTTAAATAAAAGTAGGATTGGACTTCAATAAAATTATTGGCAATTCTACATTGAGAGTAGCCAATACTGAATGACATTGAATAATATTATTACTTAAATGTTTGAAATGTTGGTGATACATAATTATTAATAGTCATACTTGACTGAAATTACCTGCCAGCGCCATTTCTTTCCATTAAGTCTTGACTTTTAAAGAACATTTATCAGTGTCAAGCCATGCTCTTTAACTTACAAATCAAGATATTCTTCATACACAGTGGAGCAGTGATAACACACAACAGTACCTTCATGTGCATCTTGTCATTCATAGCTGGTATGTGAATGCCTGCAGTCCCGTGGATGTGGTACAAATCTCACATATTAGTGATTGTGTTTAGAATTCTGTATAGTTCTGCATAATGCTTTTTATGATTTCAGGCTTTACATTAAATGGGTGGGACTAAGTAGGCTGCCATGCTCTGTGAATGTTGGAATAGCCTCTTACAGAGTTGTGTAGTATTAATTCTATTTGCATATATCAACAGTTCTTCCTCTTTAAACAAGATCCCTTTCATTCTTGAATTTTCACTGTTTCTTGTCCCAACTGAAAACTAATTTTCCTCCCCTTTTGCAGCTTTCTTTTTGTGATTATGACTTGTGCAATATTATTGGCCACAACTTTAATCTGAGCAATTGACACTGGTCCATCTTCAGATCATTCAGAAGACTTGAAGAGGACTCCTCTTTCTACTCTGGAATTCAAATGTATATGTTCAATCTGGAATAAGTTATTTAAAAGTCAAATGTATCATCTTCAGCACTTATAAATTACAATGCAATTCAAACAGTTCCAAAATACTATATTATGAGCCTTACCTATATACGTAATTCCTTTTATGGTTTCAAATTGAAAGAACACTCCATTAATTATGTATATCAGCCTTGGTTTTTTTTTTACTGTCAATATTGTAATTTTGTAATATTTTCAATATTTAATCAAATTGTTTACACAGATGCCAATTACATTTTATTCAAAGGTGCTTCACTTTTTCCATACTATGTTTCAGTCAGTATTCAGATTTCTTAATTAGAAAGATACAGATAATTCTGTGTGCAAGCTTTTCTCACAATCCTAAATATCTCTATAGAGATACAGAGATATGTAGAGACACAACCATACAGATGGAATTCTAAGCCCCACATTGTTCAGTCTTTGTGGATGTATCATGTCTTTAAAATTGAGTGTCTGTTAACAAGGTAATTTGAAATTGTATATAACACAATGATCTGGTTTACAATGTCAGGCTAAAGTTTAATACTGATTTGATAGGCTAGGATTATATAAAGCAGCACCCAAGCAAGGCCATTTCTAGCTAATTTGCTCTTTCTCCATTGAAGTGTTAAAACAAGCCAGGATTTAACATGTATACATTGTTTTCATTGCAGATGAACCACAAACTATGCCTTCAAATGAGTCAGGATTTATAAATCAACCCTAACCCCTGGTTTAAAGATGGCTTCTGATCCTTAGTTGTTTAGAAGTATTTAATCGTAGTCATGGAAATCTATTATTAAATTCTTGATCCTATTTTATTTTCTCATTCTCACAAACAGAAGGAGGAAGTAAAAGCGATTATGCTGCATGTACTCACATAGTGCTCATAGTTAACATCATTTATTTAGCCATATGAAGGTTTTTTATTCCTTTATGTGCAAATCTGATCAATGAAACAGCAGGTTCTGTAAATATTTTTGAATAGATGGCATCATAAAGATAGTAAAAACTGAAAGAAGCTTTCAAGTTTGATGAAATACAAAATGAACAATAGTTTAACAGTCAATCATTTTGAATTAGCTTTTAAAATTCTTAGGGCCTAAGATCTTCTCAAGTTGTCTGCCTGCTGGAATCCTTAACTTAGAATGAACCTGGCCCAAATGTAGGATTTGTCCCCAAGATTTAGCACCTTGGGCACAGTTCAAACATTTCAGAACTGTGTTTCTAGGTAAGAAGGATAGTGGGGACTACTCTGGAAATCACTGCTTGTTTTGAAAATCTTCTTGTCAAGATGAGGTAACCTGCACAAATAATCCAGGAAGTTCACAACGTTGTTATTCCTTGAGAAGTAATGACAGATGGATGACTTTTTGTTATCTGACTGTAGGGTACTGCTAAATTTATAACCATTTTTAAACTAGTGTGTTACCTTTTTCTCACAATGGCATACATCATTGTATTTGAATGGAAAGATTTGGCAGGGCAAAGTAATCCTAAATACCTTTCCCCCCCTTTCTGGAATTGAGGATAAAATCTATAGGATGTTTTGCACATGTCCATTTTCTGTAAAGATCAGAACAATCTTTCTCTTGTCTGCATATTTTTGCTAGTTAATATTTATTAGATGTGCCAATCTCCATTGGGTATATTTTTCTGTAACTTTTGAAATTATTAAACAACCATATACTATAAGAGTGCACACATTAAAACACTGGAATGTTGAACTAGGCATTTGTTTCATGTAAATAGTTATTATTCTTCAGTTTCAGAAAAGCCTGGATGTCATCTCATAACAGTTGTATTTTGCCCTAATGGGAAATGTTCAAACATTCTGTGACGTATGTATTTGTGCCACTGTTTGTGTGTAACTACTAACTATAAATTGTAAACATGCTTGTTTCATTGTTCAGAATAGTATTTCTCTTGTTGAAAATATTTTCAGTTAGATGTGAAAAGGAATTTATTTATTTTTTTAAGATTGTCTTGCAAGGTCTGTTTTCTCTACTTTTTTCTTAAAAAATAGTAGGGTAAAGATTGGGATTTTGTCTAGTTTTTCACTTGATAGACCAAAGTTACTATTGACACTGTCTTGCAATGCCGATCAAATGTATATCTTTTTGCACTTTAAATGAATAAAACAGTAAGGAAAATGGAAGTGTCAATTGTACATACATTCACTGTACAGTGAATGTATACCATTAGTTAATCTGTTTTTAAAGAGGATATTTTCCTTTGTGGGAAGGGGAATACTCAAGCAATGTATTTGCTAGTCAATATAAAGTGTTTACATGTAATTACCTAATAAATTATTTGATTTAAGATGGATCTTACTGGTGATTTTTAAATGACAAACACTGAGAATATCTGGCTCCTATCTGTCAGGGTGTGGGGTTTTTAAAATCTTCTGGAGTAATCAGTTTCAATGTATTCATTTGATAAAAATTCTGAGGGAGGCAAAAACCATGCACTTGGGAGATGGGCGCAGAGAACTTTGCTTTACTATCTATTAGAGAATATACAGCCTTAAAACTAGTCTGCTTTCTGTTGTTTTTTCTTCTGCACTTGAACAACTCTGCTGGAATATGTGGATTTTAGAAGAGTGGAGTGACAAATTGTGGCAGTTGTTCAGTGTATCCAACTAGCTGGTTCTGTGGCCCATATTGTAGTAAATGTATGGGTAGTTTTGTGGGTGAACCTGCTTAAGCAGTGTATGACACATTGTCATGATACTATACTATACCCAAGACAAAATCCCAAATGTTAAAATAGAACCCAACAGTAAAGCTGATGTCCTTGCTCATTCCCATTGTTCGTAAGATTGGGCGTTTGAGGTTTCCTTAAAAGGATTAACAAATGTTCATCTTTGAATGTACAAAAGCAAAGTGTAGATCTGTATTCTTTTAGTTCTTGCATAAATAAATTGTAATCAGCAGTAAAATGTAGACAAAATGAGAAATACACTGTAGCATAACTTTCCACCACATCTATTAACTTTGCATGTAAGAGCAGCCTTGAGACAGCAGAGGTAGAAATACTGCATCTCTATACTTATTTCATAAGTTCTGACAATTATCCACAGATTCAGAATGTAATTCCAGTTAGCAACAGGTGACGGAGATCTCAGTCAGTGATGAACTGAAGATTATGAATTAATATGAGACTCTATGAAACTAAAAATAAATCTTATGCCATCTTGGGTCAACATATGAAAACATGGTGAATGTCAACTATTAGCTCTATCCCCATAGCTAATGGTAAGGGCTCATGGGATTGCTGTCCAAAACACCATTGGATTTTCTCTTACCTTACTTTAACAGATATACAGTATATGAAAACAGTTTTGGGAGAATTCAAATCCATTTTACATTATATTGGGTATACTTTAGGTTAACTGATCAGCTGGTTGGTTGGAAAAGTATGCCGGAGTCTCTAGGATTCCATACAGTACAGGGAGTAGCTAAAGACTGCATGAAGGCTGTGGATTGTACAATGTGGTCTAGATGTAAACAGTAAGATGAGATAAAAATTGAAGTGTTAAAAATGTATGTGGCCATTGCCTCAAAGGTTTAAATATTGACAAAATAAGCAAAGTGGTTATTGATATCAGCAGTAATTGATAACACTTATGTCAAGGGAACAAAAATGCACCCCATTAGCATCCTATTTTCAGTTCCTAGAGTCCCACATTTTCTTTTTGTTTTGGGGAATTTAAGGGACAAAATGAAGTACCTTAAGCTTTACAGAGGCTTAATGCACTACTGAACTGCACTCCTTCAGGACTCTTTAAGCCTCAATTTGTGGTCCTAAACTCACTATTTTTGGAAAGCAATCCTAAGCATATCAGTCAAAATCTGCTTCAGTCCTTGATTCAACCGAAGATTTGCACCTCTGGTTTATGATGTTATCAGTTACTTCTGCTCTGAATGGTCACTGTACTTATTTCTGCGTACATTTAGGCTTCACTTGAAATGTCAAACTCTAGTTTTTTAATTTAATTACATTTAATCCTCCTGTTAACATTGTTGTGTTGTATTCAGTCACTGAACAAAAGGTATAATTATATTACACGGCATCTTATCATAAAATGAACAGATTTTATGTGCACTAGGCAATTTCACTTACATGCTACAGTGTACACAGACATGGATATCACTACATTAATTTGCCTTTAGTCCTCAAAACCTTGTGCCATAATGAATTTGTTAATAGTTTAAAATGCTTCAAGACACTCTGCTGGTGTTTCTGCAACAAAAGGACACAGATACTTCAGTGAAAATGGTGTGATAAGAGCCGATCATTTGCAGTGAAATCATGCTGGAAATTTCTTTTTGTTGTTGTTGTATGTTTGGCCCATTGATTGTTAGTGAGGCAAGTTTTGCTTTTGTAAAGGAGGATGCAAAGTTGACAAACATCCAGACATGCCATGATGAACCCTTTAGCTTGGACAAGCTGCCAGCCAGCATTATGAAGATTGCTTGTCATTTTTACTCTGTTCAACTCTTTAAACATTTATTGACAATGTATTACTGTTAATGTAATATCATTTCTAGAAACCAGTGACCATTGTCAGTCAGATTATAATGTCTCCCATTGGAGATGTGGCAGTGTGCCCCGTTTCCTGTAACATAGTTTGGTTTTACCCATATTCTTGTTGCTATGGAATACAATTCTGCTGAAATGTATAAAGTACACAATATCTGTGGGCCAAGGAGAGGATTTGGGCATCCTGTTATCTCCACTGATATAGGGCATCTCCTTCTTTGTATTAGAATTTAATATGAGATGTAGGTGTGTAATTACCACAATTTATCTCTCATCAACAACACCAACAAAACTTAATTTCAGTTATAGAGCAGCATAAAATACAAAGAAGGAGAATTACATTCATTTCAATAATTCCACTGAAACTTATAAGTGATAAAAATAACTAAAAACTAGGATTGCTAATACAATACTATAAAATTAACACTAAAATATATGTATAAAATTCTTAACATTAATACTAAAATTTTAGACTAAAGGAGGCCCCTGAAAGCCACAAAAAAGTATGTAAAAATGAAGTTTAGAAAAAATAAAAGAATACTCAGTAAGGTTACCCCTAGAAAAGTATTTAACAACTTTTATGCCCCAACACCTTAGAAGAGCTTTTACTAGAGCTTGTTTTGAACAACTAGATTCTATGGTAAGACATGGGAGGTTTCATGGAGTTCCACTGAAGAAAGACTCTATCTGTGGTGTGCCAGCTGTTGAAGACACTGCACATATTCTATTTGACTGCAAATTATATTCCGCAGAAAGGATTGCTTACTTAGATTCTTATTAAAAATTAAAAAATACTGCAGCATCCAGGAGAAATTCTCTTACTTTTTTCAGGGAACAAACCTGCATATGTAAGACTGCACTCTTTATATCAAAGGCCATTTTGAAGAGGACAGTCTATTTAGATCAAATTGGGGTTAACCGTTGGGGTGACAATTTATTATGAATTTGTTTTACTGTAGGCGGCAGTATTGCAACCGAAACTCTCCCCTCGACCCAATCCCAGCAGAAGCTGGAGTCTCGGGTAGCCAGCTCAGGTCAACTCAGCCTTTCATCCTTCCGAGGTCAGTAAAACTCAGCTTGCTGGGGGAGGTGACGACTGAGGAAGGCAATGGCAAACCACCCTGCTATAGTCTGCCAAGAAAACGTCACAAAAGTGGCATCCCTCCAAAGGGTCAGACATGACTTGGTGCTTGCACAGGGGACCTTTCACCTTTTTCACCAGTATACTTGTATTGGTTTTATACTCTTGATACGGTAAAATGATTAAATCAATAAAATTTCTATCTACCTGGTTACCCTTGCCCAGTACCCTTAATTATCTGTTTGTGAATTTTAGATGCTGCAAGGCAAACTTGCGGTGGCGCTGCGGGTTAAACCGCTGAGCTACTGAGCTTGCCGATTGGAAGGTCGGCAGTTCGAATCCATGTGACAGGATGAGCTCCCGTTGCTAGTCCCAGCTCCTGCCTACCTAGCAGTTTGAAAACATGCAAGTGTCCCCCTTTTAGGGGGTGAGTAGATTAATAGGTACCGCTTCAGCAGGCAGGCAACGGCGTTCCGTGTAGTCATGCCAGCCACATGACCACGCAAGTGTCTACAGACAAACACCAGCTCTTCGGCTTTGAAACGGAGATGAGCACCGCCCCCTAGAGTCGGACACGACTGGACTTAATGTCAAAGGAAACCTTTACCTTTATCTTAAGGCAAACTCTAGTTATGTTGTACTTATCTGAGAAAAGAAAATCAAGAAGAAAACTTTCATTATGACCTACAACACGTGTCAATAAAGGGAGAATGAAAATTTCTCCATTACACTGATAATAGGGGCAATGTAAAAGGACACGTGTGATGGTCTCAATATCTGCCATAATTTCTAGAACAGCATAGCAGATGCTGAACTTTTGAGCAGCTTGGTTGAACTAATGAATCAATAGAAGCGATCATTACTAAGGCAAGTGTAGCCTAGCAGCATCCTTATTAAATGATGGAAGTACCCCTGAAACACAATTTCTTTCTAGCTGTAGGAAAATGCACAGGAAATAAGGTTCTCAGTGGCTAGGAGTTACCATTGCAAGATGCAATCTCTAAGTTGTGAGACAGCAGGTCTTAATTAGGAACAATGATAAGAAATAGTTTATTGCGGGCTTGTAATAGGCTACTGTTTGGGAAGCAGGATGCTTGACTAGATAGGTGTTCTCTGATCCAGTAAAGCTCCTCTTATTATTCCAAACTTCAATGGTTGTTTTTTAATGTTTAAACTACTTTTAATGTTTTTTAACCTTTTTGCATCATTGATTAGCATGTACATTCCTAAATTAAAATGAGGTACTCAAATCCACTTTTCTTCTCTTAACAGGTGCAACCAATACAATCCAGTATAGAATATGTTCTTAACATTACCCATTAAGACAGTTTTGGAAGCCTGTGTATTGTGTCACTTCTAACTAAAATGTTGTTTTTTTAATTTTTCTATGCTATATTTCTGACATACTGTTAATTAATTTTTTTTAAGGATAAGGCTCATTTAGTCTTGAAAGAGTGTTTTTTTTAAGGTAAGGCCTTTTGATTTAATGTAATTTATGACATGCCGAAGTCTATGATTGAAAAGAAGTACTTCAAAAGTTGTGTATCTGTTTCATGCTGGCTCATCAGATAGCTGAAGGACAATTTATGGCTTTATAATATAGTCCTAAATATAACTGAAAAGTACATAGAGCAACTTAATCTCTAGTATTTTAAAAATTCCTGCTTTGTTCTTTGAGATTGTTTAATCCCCTCCAAGGTTGATCCAAGAAAGTTGAGGTTTCCTCAGAGTTCCTCAGCTTCTGTGATTCTTGTGTTAAACCTGAAAACAAGTTACTGAAAGCAGCTGCTGGTGATTGATCCATCCTGTCCCCAGTTTTATTTCGATTTGAAATGTGTTAACATTAAGCTAACACATCAATTGAAAATTATCTCTTTATTTTTATTTGGACTTGGATTTCAGTCAGAGGTTATCTTTGCATACTATTTTCAGTGCAAGAGTTCTAGGATAGAAGTCATATAAATCTCATACAAGAGGGCATGATGTAATATAGCATCCATACCTCTCTGGTTTGAGAGCTTAAGAAAAGGAAGGTGGACTGTATGTATTATTCTAAAGACAGATTCTTTATATTCCTTCCTGCAATGCTATGGAGCACCAGGGCTGAGGTAGCTCCTAATCCTAATTCACTGCATATACTCACCTAAAGTGCAGTGCCCCACAAGTTCAATTCTAGTAGAGGGTTTGAATCCCATAGAAAGATCTGTTGATAAGTAAGCCTGAAATCAACTGCATATTGCCTCCTGGTAGTCAATAAAAGGTAGTCCAGAAAGGATATACACTGTGTAAAAACAGAGAATTTCTCCCCCAGCTCCCAAGGGGTGGTGGTAGAAGTCCTGTAAAACCTCATACATGATTAGTATAGAAGCACACATAACATGTTATTTCAAACAATACTCGTATTCAAGAAACAGTGCAAGTCGTTGAAATAATGCAAGTCTGCCTCATAGTCCTCCAAATGGTTACACCAAAAAGCCCCCCCTTTTTTAATTTGGACTTTAACTCACTCTATTTAACTGTAAGTAAAGTCCTATCTCATATAATAAAAAGTGAAAGGAAGACTAGTTCCCCACCCCATCCCAAATGGGAAGGTAATCTACATTTGCTAAGAGTACAATAAAGGAGGAAGACAAGTTTTTTCCTCTCATTTTGGGGGGTGGGTATCTTAAGAGAAAACACAAACATTTGGGGGAAAGCTTACTATTTTGAGGGGGTCTCCTTGTGCATGGCAGGATTTTGGTATCTGCTAGTTGCTACAGCATTCCAGCAAGGAATGGTGGTCAGAGGCATGCCAGTAAAAGACAGCAATTCTGTCTCTGTGTAATCTGTTGTAAAGGTGGCATTTAATGTTGTACCCAAAGCATGTGCAGTGGCAAGCAGTACATTCCTGACTGATAAGCATTAATCTTTGTGAGTGTGAAAGGTCCCCTGTGCAAGCACCAAGTCATGTCTGACCCTTTGGGGGGACGCTGCTTTCGTGACATTTTCTTGGCAGACGATGGAGCGGGGTGGTCTGCCATTGCCTTCCCCAGTCATCGCCTTCCCCAGCAAGCTGGGTACTCATTTCACCAACCTTGGAAGGAAGGATGGAAGGCTGAGTCGACCTGAGCCGGCGACCCGAGAATCCAGCTTCCGCTGGGATCGAACTCGGGTTGTGGGGAGAGTTTCGGTTGCAATACTGCCACCTACCACTCTGCGCCACATGAGGCATATATTGATCTTCAGAATGCTCAATTAATTAATACATGAATTTTTGTTGAAATCATTAAAACCGTTAATTTTATTTTGTCATTTGCTTACATTTGCGTTTCATCCATTATGGTATTTCACAATATGCCATAATATGGAAGCTATATTATGTTGAAGGGGTTTTATTATTACTGTATGTCTATTCAGTGCCAATTTTTAAAAAAATATTATCAACAGAAATGAAATTCTGAGTATAGAATTGAATTCATACCATTCTGCTTTAATTTTCAAGTAGGTCTTTTGTGTTTTGGTGAGATTATCTATCTGTGTTGAATGTCATATTGGACCAGGGAGAAGTACATGAAACACAGAATATACAGTTGCAACTAGTATAAATTTTTTTTTCCTGTTCTGGATGGTTATAATTGTATGACTTGGACCTATATGCTTTGGCACATGAACCTTTGGAGAACACGTAGATTCTACATCTTTAATGCCAGATTGCAGGACAAAGCACTGGAAATAGACTCTCCTGCAAGTTTTGTTCTCTGAAGCTGTTACAAAGCAAAAGGATTCCCTTTTGAGACAGAAACCTGGATTGATGAAGACTTTTTTATATTTTTAATATTTTATTTATTATATTTCACCAAACACAAATGAGCATATTTACAAATGTAGAATAATTGACTTCTTGTCAACTGGTCTCTTTTTTCTTTCTGCAGTTATATGCATATTGAGCTCAGTGAGCAGGAACTTATCCAACATATATCTTATATCAAGTCATTTCATTTTTTCTTCTGTATTTGTTCTAGCCTTTACTCGTCTCATTTCATGTCAGAAATGCAGGAAATAGAAAGGGGGAAAGTATCAGTCAAAATTCAAGAAGTCAAAAGCATTCAATAAAAATACAAAATCTATATAGTTCTAGCCCAATACAAGGACCAATGGCAGAGGTGTTTCTGACCGGTAAGTCACTCTGTGTGCATGTTGGTCCCAAAGGGCACTGTAAAAGATGGATAGTTGTTTGAATATTGCCACATTTGCAGCACATACCCTTGCCCTCAGGGAGAAACCCCCCTTTTTCCAGTGCACAGTCTGTTTAAACTTCCCCAAACCATCCACTCCTCCTCCAGGCAACTCCTTAAGCGGTTCTATCCAATTATTAGCCTTTACTAACATGGGACCAGCATTGCCATCAGGGCTGGGCATGTAAAGATAACCATTTTTAATGCTTACCTTATCTTCTCTCTTTCTTAAACAAAATGGTGCTATTCCCAAATAAATGTTTAGCATCTGGATGGCAGATGCAAACTGCTTTTAATTTAAATTATACACTACTGAAGTCTAAGTCTGTTAGGTCTACTTAGAAAACTGAGAAAAAGAGAGAGAGAAGATAAAGATTCAGAACAAAATACAAAGTAAAACTTTACTAAGAAAATGACCAAACTAAAATAGACTAAACACAAGGCCATTGTACAATCTCTGGTATGTATGTTTAGTTCTTGCCTATCTTGACAGGAATCTCATAGAGAACAAAATAGCTTATAATTATGGGACTTTTCAGTATAAACAAAACAGAACTCAAAGTAATAATGCTACAACTTTAAAATTATGGAGAGGATATATGGAACAAATTGATAAATATGTATGTATGTAAAATTGAGATTACCCAATGAATTTCATGTATAACTACAATGAAGGATTCCATGATAGACAATTCTCTCATCTAGCTTTTTGTAATTACATATTCTGTTTTCTACCAACAAAAGATAATGCAAGGATGTCTTGACACTCCTGTGTTATAGGTTACCTGATATATGCAACTATTTCATATAAAAACAGGAACTTTTTATCATGTGCTTCAACCATAATCACATTTCCAAAGTGATTTTAGGAATACTACAGATGCTGCATCTGTTTTAAGTAGCTGGAAGAACATCAAGATACAAATCTAATAAATAATCAAATGTGTGAAGGTATTTTGAAACTTTAATCTCATCTTAAACCAAGTATGTAATTTTATAGACTATTTCAAAAGATATGGGATAAAAGCCAAAAACAACTTTTCAACTCTTGTCTGCAATAACACAGTTATAGGTAATAATTTATTACAATTTAATTTCATATTTTCAAAGCAGAAATTAATTTGGCTTTTATAATTAACATCTCTCTCTCTCTCTTTTAAAAAGTTTATTAGAGTTTACACTATGACACAATTATTTGACTATTTCTAATCACATCTAGTTAATTGATGGAGATTTTAGACAGGTTGAATTGTCCATTCTGATTTTTTCCCATACTACATTGACATCTGAATAGGAAGACACCATGCTATAGGAGAGACTATAATCAGTATTATCTATTTCAGTGGATTACAAAGGTGATACGACACCAGTAACATGAAAAGAGGCTTAGTTTTAGAATAATCAATTAGCATGCAGCAGCTCCCAACTTTAAGTAACCACGTCAGTTAAAAAGGTCTCAGGTAGCATGATTGGAAAATCTTAATCTGACGCCTTAGAACAAGGTTTCTCAACCAGGGTTCCATGGAACCCTCGGGTTCTGCGAGAGGTCACTAGGGGTTCCCTGGGAGATCACGATTTATTTAAAAAATTATTTCAAATTCAGGCAGCATCACATTAAAGAGGTAAGTTTCATTCTGTTAATGCATATATACAGGCCTACACATGAAACAAATATAAGAATTTTGTAACTTCTGGCCTATATTTGAGCCTGAATTGTGCAGAGGTTCCCTGAGGCCTGAAAAATATTTCAAGGGTTCCTCCAGGGTCAAAAAATTGAAAAAGGCTGCTTTAGAAAGCTATTGCTTTCTGTATAGAAAATATTGAAATAAACAGTATAATAATCTCGTTCGTTATGAGACATTTTAATAAAAACACAGAGAAGCTGGTTCTCAGAAATGGCAATTTTATATTTTAATAATGTGAGAATTAAGCCACAGGTTCTTTGTTCTTTATATGTCAACTGAATTCCACAGTCCCTGATACTTGCTTTTCCCTGTCTACTGGAGTAGACTTCCATGGCAGTTCTCTCAAAATAATCTCAGACCCATGATTTTTGGTGAAACAAAAGCACAGAATATATAGAATCCTTGTCTTAAGTTTATCAATAACTAACTTAGTAGCTTGGGATTTTTAAAAATATTTTTTTTAAAAAAATAAATTTTAAAAATGACAATGTATTGAAATATTTTCAATAAAAACAGAATTTCCTATCATTCTTCTGTACGTAGTGCATAGTAACAGTAAAGATGATGTTAGCAAGTTTTAGAAATCTGACACACTGAACTTGTCAACTGCCCATTCTCATTCTAGGGATATTTACGTTTACCTTCCTCCACCTGGTGCTTATGATACAGCAGTCTGAATGAGCTTCCTGCAAACAGTGAATTGTTCATATTTGCTGCATGGAAATGATTTTTAAAAATGCTTTTCAAACAGAATGCTTTGAATGAATAAGTCACCATTTTCTAATGGAATCAGACACTTAAAAAGTCCAGCATGCAGAAAGTCAGGTAGCTTAACTAGAGTGGACAAGGCAGGAAAGGATCCTTGGAAAATATTTCTACAGAAATACTGTAGAACTGAATGGACACCCCGGCCACCACTTCGTTTGAAAGCGAGATCCAGATGAGAACAGCACTTCCATCCTACCACTGAAAAATACTTGCATGGCAGTAAAGAGCAACAGAGAATTTCCCCCTGGTCTCCCCAGAAAGTGGAGCATTTCCACCAGTATTTTAATTTTGGCTGTACAATTTCAGAATACTTTGGGATCTTGGGCATCCTACGAAGCCCATGACCGCATTGTTAGGGTAAACCTCAGTATCTGTGCTGTGAAGTAAATGTATCTGCAGATGTAGAAGGTGCCAAGATCTGCCATGAGATAACTCAAACTCAGAGTTAATTTTCTTCCTGTGCAAAAAACTGTCAGATTGTTAGAGTATTAGACAGTTAAAAAAAAAAAGTTTTGTTTTCATTTATGGAGCCTCTCAACTTTCTTCTCCACTATTCATGTGGCAGCAGTCCCAAACGTGCTGCCCGGATAGGTTTGATTAAAATTCTAAGCATCCCCAGCCATGTTCCAAAAGCTATGCTAGCTGGAAATGCTAGAAGTTGTCCAATACAGCTGGAGGGTAACAAGTGAGAAATGGCATCTTTTGAGTTTTAAAGTAACAGTTTAAATTTTGCAAAAGACTTCCCGTTTAGAGTTTCTCTAAATTCTTTTGAGCTCATTTTTTAATGAGTAGTGTCAACAAAGAGTTAAGCTTGAGAATTTGGGGACCATTTTTCTGGAACATGCATAGATAGAAAACTTCATTCCAGAATATGGTCACAAGTGCCCTCTACTGGCATTTAGTCATACAGTAGGAATTCTCCAATCTCTAATTGTTTCAAGACATTTATCACTCACTAAAATGCTTCTGACCCTTCTACCTTTTTGCCATCTTATGTTTACTGAGGTAATCTTCGGATAGTAGCACAATTGTAATGTTCTTTAAAAGAAATGTGTACAGTGGAGGGAATATTTGGAATGTATCTTATTCCTATATTTTTAACAATATTTTCTCTTCTTTCTTCCCCAGCCGATCTTCTCATATATGGGTCACAGTGTATTAGAAAATAATTAAAAGGATGTTTTTAAAGCAAAATTAATATTTTATTTGGCAATTTTAAATTATCATGTAGTTATTGCTGTAAGAGTCACATTTTTTCAGTTATATGTAAGCAATTTCTGAAACTAGAATCTATTAATGTTGCAGAAAAATATTAATGCAGCTTGCAAATGTTCTTTGAATACAATGTATAATATTAACAAAGATAACAGCAGGACTACATTTTTGCCCTAAAACAGGCATCCTACTAGATTTCCAATGAAGCATGCAAATGAAAAATTTGTCAATATTTTATTGATATAACAATTATACAACCCTTTATTTTCTTATGTAAGCACAGTAAGTTTTTAGGACAAAAACCTGAGAGTTTCTTTTACATCCAAAAGCTATCCATTGACACAAGTCTATACCTCACACCAGTATCACACTCAGCATTTCAGTGTTATTCAACTATTTAAAACTTAGCTGTTATATCTTCGTCCTTTCCTCATTACTGAAGATTTTATAAGGGCACAGTGATGGGGAAGGCTGAGAAGTAATATCAGTTACTTTCAGTCTTATGAACAGAACTTCAGCTTTGTTCTGTTAATGTACAGTTCTTCAGATTAAAGTACAGCATACTGTATTGTTTAGGTAAAGGTAAAGGTTTCCCTTGACATTAAGTCCAGTCGTGTCCGACTCTAGGGGGCGGTGCTCATCTCCGCTTCAAAGCCGAAGAGCCGTTTGTCCGTAGACACTTCCGTGGTCATGTGGCCGGCATGACTACACAGAACGCCATTACCTGCCCGCCGAAGTGGTACCTATTAATCTACTCACATTTGCATGTTTTCCAACTGCTAGGTTGGCAGGAGCTGGGACTAGCAACGGGAGCTCACCCCATCCCGTGGATTCGAACTGCTGACCTTCCGATCGGCAAGCTCAGCAACTCAGTGGTTTAACCCGCAGCGCCACCGCGTCCCTACAGTAAACATACTGTATTGTTTACCTAACTGCAAATGGCCATCTATACTGAAAAAGCAGTGATAATATATGTGAGTTTTCTCCATGCATTAGGACTGTATGTGTAACTCTCAGTGAAAATTGGCATTCTCTGTCAACGGCTGTCAATTAAAAAAACCTATATGAAACAATTAGAGATTGTTTTCAAAATTATTATCAGGTTTAGAAAAACAGAGAGCAAAGAAAATATTAAATTGATTTTAATCATCACAACAGCCAAACTGTTTTCACTTTAGAAACACAAGCATCCAACAAGGCAATGGTTCCTGTTAAGCCAGCTGCTTTTCCAAAAAGAATAGTGTTATTTTTAAAAATTGGATTTATCCCACTATTGAATATGAACATTAAATGTGTGATGTGATCTGGGCCTGGGTATGAATTTTACAGCTTTCTTTTTTCTCGGCCAGATCTTAACCAGCCGTTCCCATGGTTTTACATTCTGTGGGCGTTGTCATCTAGATTTTAAATACCTAGGCTGAGGACTGCTAACACAGCCTGGGACACTACTGGACCCCAAATTCATTATCTTCACAAACCACTAGGGGTCACTAGACTACTGGTTGGAAGCACAAGACCTACGCTGACATCCTGCCGCTATTTGCTCTTTCCTCAGCATAAACCAGTGAAAATCAGAGTGCAGAAACCAGTACCATGCAAAGCACCTCACCTGCTGTACTTTATCAAGGGTTTGACAGGAATATTGCCAGGTGTCAAATGGTAATAACCTTTCAGGTCGTACCACCGTGAAAAAAGTTTTCTTCCTGCACTGGGTTTCTGATCCTGCATAGGAAAAGGATGCAAGGATGTATATACAGTACTGTATTACTTTTCAAAAAATCTCAGATCCATAATTACCATCTTAGTCATAGAAATGCAAATCTCCTTAAAAATTTGTTGAATAAAAGGCTAAGCGGTCAAAGACGTTTTAAAGCAAGATGGGATACATTTCTTCTCTGTACTAGCAGAACGCAAGTATTATGAAAGCGAACTGGCCGCAAGAAGTCAGCACTGTATCAGTATTTCGCTCGAACTCTGCCTTCCGGAAGTTACTGAGAACAGAGCTTTGGCGAAGGAAGTTTGCGTGCTGAGGCCAGATGCTGCCTGAGATAGTTCTGCAATTTGGGTTGTAGGTTGCTGCAGTTTTTCATTCTTAGTTGCTCTTTTCTCATACTGTGAGCCGCCGAGAGTCTGCTTATGATTGCGGCGAGTGTGATAAATGAAATAAATAAACAAGCCTATTATAAAGAACGCAGCGGAAAGCCAAAAGGACCGGGAGAGGGGTGGTTCCTGCATGCGTGACCGGCCTGCCCATTCCCGTTCGTTCTTTTCGCCGTGGGATCCATAAGACTGGACATTGGGACCAACAGAAGGAGGACTCTTCAATAAAAGGGCGTCCGGACCCTCCTCGACCTAAACTGGCCTCGACACCCATCGCAACCTCTGAGGGGAGGAACGGCCTGTACGCATGTGCCACAGCCCACGGAAAAGCCGCGGGTCCGCGCATGCTTCCAGGGCCCAGCGGCAGCGCCCTCCCTCGCGGGCCGCCTGGTAATTACAGCTGCGGGAGTGACGTCACGGCCGTGCGCACTTTGCGGGTGTCTCGTTGAGACACGGCAGAAGGAAGTAGTGAGCAGCCCGCCGGTGGGGAGAGCGGACGCAGAGGCGCGCCTTCGTGAGACAGGTAGGCACGGTGCTGCTGCTGCTGGCTGGGATTGGAGCTTCCGCCTCGCCAGCGGAGAAGACTCCTGGGAAGCTCAGGGTTTGGGGGTACGTGCATATCGAGCGTAGCCCACCTCAAGTCGGCGGGTAGAGGGAAACCGGGTTCGGCCCGTTATCCTGAGCGTGAAGGTCACTCGGAGGCTCCAGGCGCTGCGGCTGCGCCGTCTGCTGCTGCTCGTCCCTTGGTGGGGCTGCCTTTCTTGTTCTTCGTCCCCAGTTGCGCCCCCTTTCCCGGAACGCAGGGTTAAGCTTAGAGAGGCAGGCGAGTCGAGGCTCTGCTCGGCTCTGCTACTGGTCACATCACTAGGCTGAGGAATTCGTGGAGAAGAAGAAAGGCGAACACGTTTGGTGTATCCGCGCCTACTTCCTCAGGTGTGTAACTTAGGTGCGCCCATCTCTGAAAACGGACGCTAAGATCTATTAAATCTTTCAGGGGCCCCAAGACTCCTTGTCTTCGCTGCAACAGGATGATGTGGCTATTCCTCTAGAACGGATAAAGCACGGTTCTTCTCTTGGAGCTAATGAGACCATTTTCTCTTCCAGCATCTCTGGGAAGAGCAATATAGCAGGGCTGGAGGGTGCTGCTTTTAATATTCTTGGCCTAGCTCCTTGTAATTTAGCTGTTTTACCAAACCTCTCTGCTTGGAGGGCAGGAAGAAGAGGGTGTCTGGGCAAAGGTTGAATCTAACTCGCGGTAGGATGTACAATAGCCGTTCCTTGGTGGGTGGGGCAGGGCAACGCTTGTTTATTTCTTTGAGAAGGATAGTAAAGGAGGCTTAATGTGCTCTTAATGTAGTAAAGCTCACTCTGGCTATGGCCCAGTCAAGCTGTCTCAGCTTAAATTATTTTACAGGGTTGCCCTGAAGATAAAAATCGAAGGGAAGAATCAGTGATAAAAAAGGGCCAAAGGTTCTTTAAGAGGGATAAAAATTAGTAACATTTTCACACACCCATGTTTGCATTATGTTAGTATCTAGCAGTCAGAAGAAGCAAGGGATATGTTCTGTTGTTGTTGGAATTGTTCAAAATGTTAAGGTATGGGTAAAATCCACCATAATGCCCATGCCAAGGCTGATCTCATTTTATTGGCAAGCCTGCATTACCCCATAGCCTTTCCTAACAAGAACCTTGGAGAGGATTAGCCTACAAAATGCACCTCAGTACTAGTAATTTTATCTCTCTGTATATCTTCTCTGCCTCCATTCCTCATCTAGTGACTCTTTTTTTTCTCCTCCCCTTCGAACAAGAAGTAAAATGACTGTTTCTTGGTTGGTTTGTTTTTCTTTTCTGATGCTTTCCGGTACTTGGGACTGAACACTTGGGCAAGATCACTTCCTGTACTCCTTTTGAACTTCTTTTCTGGCCAGGGTTCTCTTCCTCTTTTCCTTTAAGGTTGAGATATCTGTCTACCTTTCACGTACATTGCTTCAAAAACCAATTATCCAAATTGGTTTTGGGTCAAACACAAGAAGCTCATTTGTTAAATATAGTAGATGTGTTCATTAATTGCTGTTAACTGTGTGAGTCATATATGCTGGGTCCAGTTGTTTCTTAATTCAGTTGCAGACTTACAAGAAGCTGCTCTTTCACTACTGTAGTTCAACAGAAATGTTGCAACTTCATTCTAGGCTCCTTTATGGTCTGTCGCAACTATTTAGTTTCCTTTTCACCTTCCTCATTCTTGTGCTACTCCTGTTCATTTCAATATGTCACATCAACGTTTATTGTCAAAGTATGTTTTTAGTTTGATAAACGGTCAGATTAAAATAATTGAGAAATATGTAAAGTTAAACCATCATTACAATAAAACAAGACACTGGATAAAAGCCATCAGTTGAACAGCAGATAAAATAGTATAAAGTAGAAGAATATATAGCTATATAAAAGCAAAGTATAGAAAAAATAAAGCCACTGTTCATAAAAGTAAAAAAAAAAAATACTACTAACAGAAAGGACTAAGGGAGAGGCACTTGATTTTCCCATTTTGGTCCTGATGACTTCCTGGAATGGGATAATCATTTATGAAAGCAATACTGTATGGCTTTGTGATTTCTGAGGATACAAGCCATATCCTTTCATACTGTGGCAACTTCTTATAGGGAACATTAAAGTTCTTAATGAAGGAGTAGCAGTGTAGAGATTTAAGATAGGAAAGTTTGGCTTTGGAGAATGTAAAGACAAAAATAAACAGTGCCTCCTTCATTTATGATAAATATTGGGGGTGGGGTATCTTATCAAAAGATTTGTTATAACTATATGGATGTGTATGGGGGAAAGAAGTTGAACATTGGTGTCAGCCTATTGAGCCCAAACCTATTACATTATTTATGTCTCTCTGATTGGGATAATGTGGGAGCTTAAGAAAGACAGTTTGCTTACTGTAAATTTGTTATAAACCATTGGTCTTGTGAAACCGGTTCATTGGGTGCATAGCTGAGCCATGTGATAGTTGATGTAATGGTTAGATCATTGGATAAGGAATGAGGGGGTGGGACAATTTCAGCTACTGAGTAATTTAGGGCCATCCATTTCTCTCAGCCCAAACTTCCTCATGCGGTTTGTGTTGTAAGGGTAAAATGAGGAGTGATCCCATGTAAACTACTTGGAACTCCTTAGAGGAAAGGCAGGACAGGAATAATTAGGAAATAATTAAGCAGAGTACAGTAGTTTCTTTCATGACATCCAACCTCTGGATTTTGTAACATGTGACAGAAAATGCTGAGAAGGCCATGGAAGAAGGACCATTGGTTCTGCAATGGGCATTTCTGGTGGAAACACATAGTAAATAGGTACATGGAGTACTTGCATCTCTCTAACTTTGCACAAATATGAGATTGCAGATTCAGATAAGGACACTTTAACAATCCAGACATCTTTTTTTATAAGAATTTTATTAAGTTTCAAGCAAATATAAAAGCTACAGAAAAACAAAAGTACAAAGGAAAAAAAAACTAAAAAAGTGTAGAAACGCAAGAGAATTTTTTTCAAAATTACAAAAAGAGGTGACTTCCGACTTTTAACAGCAAGGATATACAACAATTTTCCATAATCAATCCCTTACTCTATATTAAACCAGAATCACATTATTTCTATAAATCATTCCATTGGCACATTATAAAAATCACTAAATACAGTTGCTCCCTCCCCTTATAATAAAAGAAAAGAAAAAAATATAAACCTCCTAATCAACTACCCTCTCAAGGATAACATTTGTTTAATTATTTCCTTCCTACTACTGTTCTATACATTCCTGTCTACTATAATAAAGATCGAAATAAAAAACATATAAACTGTTGTTGTACTTGAGAATACAATTTTAATAATCTTAATCATATTAAACCCAAAACAAGACATTTTTATTATACCTTAATAATAATCCAAATCCATAAAGATAAACAAAATCAGCCAAACCCTAAAAGCAATCCAGATAAATATTCTTAAACCTTTAAAATAAACGAGAGCGTTTACATAACCCCACAATACGCACAGAGCCTTTTTCTTAAAAAAATTGAACAGGCCAACTGCCCCCCTCAAACACTCCGACTTCTCTTCAGGAGACCTCCCATACATAATAACCCCTTCTTTTCCATGACTTTCCATCAGAAAATCTATTTCACTTATGGCTTGCAACTCGATCTCTCCCTTTAATTTCTTCAATTCGACTATCTGATCTTCATCCAGCATTTCAACAGAAGTCCCAATCTCACTCTTAGAAGAAACATTTCTGTTGCTGTTAAATTGCTCAGTTTCATCCATGACATCCCCAACCAGATGACACATTTTAGACCTCATGTTTTCCACAATGTCCTGAATGCCTTGCATAAAACTTGGTAGGAATAAGAAAGAATCTGTTTAAAATCTTGTTGAAAGTCAGAGAAAGTCTGTTTAAAATCCTCCATGTCTCACACAGTAGATTATGGCGCCCCCTAGAAGCTTAACCAGCGAAAGTCGAAGATATGAAAGGATTCTGGAATGTGTTTACATAAGCAAAAGTGAGATATGCAGACAATTCCCCAGGGAAAGTAGAAGCAGAAAACTGAAAGTTCAAAACAGCCGATTCAATGTGTAGGAGAATGCTAATATCTTCAAATTTAGTACAAAAATTATAACAGGGAGACAATTATTTACTCTCAATCCTCAGTATTTGGAGGGAAAACAAACTCCAAAACTTAAAAATAATTTTTAAAAGGTAATCCCAAAATAATGATAAGCACCAAGAGAACTTGCTTCTCCTTGCTGTAGAAAGCCTCTCTTAGGGTACGCATACTTAAAAATATATATAAATTGGGTGATTTAGAAATGGGGTGGCCAGTCTTAGTGTCCCTTTAAGGCTATAGCGCAGCTTGGAAATGGTGAAGTCCCAGCCTCTTGGCTAGCTCTTAACAGTCAAGCACGAATGCTGTTTGCAATCTTCTGGCTGAAAGCAGCCATCCAGAGGACAAGCGGGGTGATTCCAGGTTTTTTTTTTTTTTTTCCTTTTTCTGGAAGAACACTCCTGGGCTTCAGAAAAAACCTGCCTGAGCCTGAAAAAACTGCTGTGTTGTCAGTTCTGTCTGCTGAGCCTGCAGACACAGCTATTCATTCCGTTATGTCCCCACCGGAAGTCAACAATCCGGATATCTTCTCTCAAAAAGTTGAACTTTGGATCTGGCCCCAGTACAGATTTTGGCTGTCTCAATAAGGCTTTAGACAGTTTTAAAATGTTGCAGAAGAAAATATTATATTGTAGAGGCAATCTTTTTGTGGATAAGATTAGTGCTCAGTGTTTGGGGACAGGGTAAGAACTAATTTGAAGGAGGAGAGAGCTTAGCTAATTTACACACATGGGCAGGGCCACAACTTTCTGTTTTTTAGGGAGGGTCGTTTAAAATCTGTTTTAAACTAATTAGGACTTACAGGATTTTTGTGTTTCCTGCCTCAAGGAAATGAAAAATTGTCATTAAAAATAGTCATGTATTCAGGGAAGGTCCCACAGGTCACAAAAAAGAAAAACAAAAATGGTTGAGGGTCACAGGGTTAAGGTTATTGGCCTGTTAGGGGCAGGCCTGCAACTGGGGGATGGCAAGTGGGGCTTGTTCCCCAGGTGCCACGCTGGGGGGGGGGGCGCTAAAATGGGCACGGAATCCATGCTTGCCCCGGGTGACACAGATTCTAGTTGCGGGCCTGGTTAGGGGAGAACCTCATCCAGCAGAACTCAGAGCTGTTTTGAGATCTTGTTTCCTGACATCTGCCTCTGACTTTCTCTGGGAGATTCCAATAGGCATAAAAGGTAAGAAATACAGCTAAGTCTACTATTTAATTTCAGATTATGACTCTTGAATAAGTTCCTTAATACAGTTCCACAAGTCCAGGAAACTAATGGCATCAAAGGGAACTAATGTTCATTTAAAATAGGAGGCAGAATCTTTCATCCTTTTCCTAAGTGAACTCAAGATTTATTCTTCAGGTAACGGCGTTCCGTGTAGTCATGCCGGCCACATGACCACGGAAGTGTCTACAGACAAACGCCAGCTCTTCGGCTTTGAAACGGAGATGAGCACCGCCCCCTAGAGTCGGACACGACTGGACTTAATGTCAAGGGAAACCTTTGCCTTTACCTTTAAGGACCATGAATGTCTCAACTGGGCTGTTAGTTCTTTTGTATGTGTATAAGTGTAGCTACACTTTTCTTATCCATATGATTAATCAGCAGGTAATGTAAACACTAGCTTAGTGTAGTCAGCAGTTCCAGTCTGTTTTATATATATACCATTTTTGAACATTTCTGTGGTTTACCGCACAAGGAAACCATTTTAAACAAACAGCCATTTGTGCATGCCAAATAAAACCCATCAATCAATTTTCGGATTCCCACATTCTAACCTTTGAATGGGTAAGGGGCGTTAATTCATATTGATATCATGCAAAAACGAACCACTGCTTAATTCAGAAAATGCAAGGATATAATGAAGCAAATTCCATTGATGGTAATAATGTAATACAATATATAACAGATTTATAGAAATTATCATTGGATTTTTTTCTTTGTTTTTTTGTTGTTGTTCACCTGCACTCCCTTGGTCTAAAGTCTGAGACACTGAGATGTTACTGAGTTTGCCATTGTTGTGTACTGTATTGTAATCTCTTCCTTTCTCAATCGCTCCCTGTAAAGGCTGTTTTTCCCACGCTGCTTCATACCTCAGGGAGCAGTAGCCAACTGAAATCCATAATGGATATCTGTTCAAAATATGAAATAACGTTTTATTTCTGGCACAAGTAATTGCATAACAGCAAATTGAGAATATTGCATGCATTTTCTCAAATCTGAGTTTTATAAATGAATGTGAGTTTTAGAAGCTGGGTGGCTGGTGAGAGATCTTCATAGTGGGGAGAAAGGAATTAAATTCCAAGGTCTCTAAAGACTGTCAGTATTTTGTATCTTCTCCATGAAAACTAAGTGTTAGAGTGGTACAAGAATTTCATCTGACTGAAAAGTCTCTTCATTGGAAACATTTAATTTTGTTTTGACACCCAGTTGCATTTTATTTGTAATAATCAGAGCTAAAACAACCACTGTTTCTTAGATAACAGATCTCTGGAAAGTGACAAAGATTGTAAAAGAATTAAAGCATAAGGATGATAAATGGTACAGCACAAGGAAGTTATCCCTGGAAGAATGCAAATGTTTTATTTACATTAATCTACATCTATAAAAACATTCAAAACATCACTATTTTATGATATGGTATTTGCAGAAGTAGATAGATCATCGCATCAGGAAAGTATAAAATGGAACCTCTACAGAAGCCATTTCAGTTCTCTAAAATGAAAGCTCGTGTGCCTTTATGTTCTTGTATTAGTTATTTGATAGAATTTTGATGTCAAAATGTGTTATTTGATTATGCTTATATTGCACTACGTTTGTAATTCTTTGATGTTATTTTTGTTCAACAGATTGGTGTTTTTAGTAAAATAAAGAGAAAGAAATTATCCCTAAGAATGATTTAAATACAGATTGTTGTGCCTCGAAGACTTAGGGAAATTTGATAGCATATTTTAAAATGCTAAAGGCCTTCTGTAACTGTGTTTAATCCAGGAATATTGTACTAAAAATTCTATCATAGCCTATCTACTTCTTTAGATCTTTTCTCACTGACTGTGGCAAATTGTTAAAGGATGTTAAAAGGGATGTTGGTTTCTTATACTAAGGGTTGAGACTAAGGCAGCCTGTTTTTGTTCGTTCTGAAATTTATTAGGAAAGCCTTGATGATTTTCTTTGGTGTTCTTAGTGAGAACACACAAGAAAGGTAAGCAAAAGAAAGAGTAACCATTAACAGCAATATTTGACAACCGAGCCAATTTGGATGCCACGGGTTAACAGCTGGGCCTAATGGAGGTTTTCTGTTTCATCCATGGCAAATACAGAAGTGAAGAGAGTTGTGGTGGCAGAATTAATTCTTATATGAGGCAATATTTTCAGACTCCATTTGTTTACTGCGTTAACACTGTACAAGTCAGGATTCTGTAACTTCAAATATACAAAGTGTCCTAAATGGGGCAAGCAAAGCTTTGTCCAGTGACAAAAGCATATTGCCTCAGTACTAAAGCCAGGGACTGAAATTCCCATGAGATGATTTAAGGACGTCTACTCTGAAAAGGATGTTTGTTGCTGATATGTGTTGATAACCATGAATACCTATGGATAACTGGCACAATAAGTAAACTGTTAGTACTCTCTTGCACATGTTTATGAAATGATGTTTCAGTGTGGTGAGGTAAATCAATACCTTTAGGTGAAATGGCATGACAGAAATCGTTCTTGAGAACGGTCAAATTAAAGCCTAATCTGCTTTACACTTCTTAAGAAATTATATGCGCATTGAAAGAAACTGAAACCTGTTAACCTCATATGCTCAGGAATATGACTCAGATTCCACTTCATATTCTGGCAGTAGTACCACTTGGTGAATTTACTTGTTAATTATGCATAAAAGTATGCAATATCTTTAAAGTGTTATTTTTGCAAGAACGTTAACATGCTCTTGCAAAATAGACAGGCATCAGAATGTTCAAATTATTTCTTAGGAGAATACAAAATAAATACTGTAAACTTGAATTGTTTTGTTCTCCTTATGACAATCCATGAACTAAGACAGATTCCTAGGAAATATATTTTTGGAGTTTCAAGTAATAGATGTTGTATTTGTTGGCAGATTGCTGGGAAGGCCTTTGGCCCAGGAGAGATCAGAAAAGTCACACACCAGGCATTTCTATAAAAATAATTTAATTTACAGAAAGCAAAACATATTTAAAAGCTTCTGCATTGTTACAGGCTCTCAGTGAGAGCAGCTCTACTCTCTACATGCCTACACAGAAGGGAAACAGAAACTAAAACAAGTCCAGGCACATTCTTTCCCCCCAGGTGCAAAAAATTAACATTCGAAAAGGGGACAGTTGAATTCAACCTTTGCACCCGGCCAAAATGATCAGTTACCATAGTAACCTTAACCTGTAGTAGAAAACAATATATTAACAGTATTCACTTGTATATTTACCCTCCAAATACTAAAGGTTTGAACTTCAACATACAGTACAATTAGGGCCTATAAGTAAATAATTGCCAACAGGAAAAAAAATCTGTTTTCTAGCTGTTCTGTGTTTTCCCCTGTGTTGTATTTACTGGAAGTAGAAATTAGATATAAATTAAATATGAATCACTTTGAAGTCTTGATCGGTAAAGAATTGACATAATCTGCTGAGCAAAGACAGGAAGATCTTTTGCTTACAGAACCAGTGAAGATAAAACTAAAAATTGTAAAGCTGCAAGGGTCACAGTAGGATTTGTTCTTGCCTAATTCAAATTGCCCATAAGATAGCTTCTGTGCAGGACTAGAAAGCAAAGTACAGTCGCTTAACCATACATAGCAAGGTTGCTGATTGCCTTGATGTAACATTTAAAATCTGTTTTTATTTGTTTTAGGTATTTAGAATCCAGAGCTACCCAACTTTCTAATGCAGTGTTTCTCAACCTTGGCAACTTTAAGACGTATGGACTTCAACTCCCAGAACTCCCCAGCCAGCCACACGTCTTAAAGTTGCCAAGGTTGAGAAACACTGTTCTAATGCATGACTTTCCTTTTGACTTACTGTGTATCTACATTTGCTGTTCATTAATTGCTTCAAGTCTCACTGTCAAGTGTCACTGGCAATGAGTTGCAATAAATCCTGAAAATAAGATTAAACCTTTTTACTGTTTTTTGATAAATGAAGTTTTTTTATATATAGTACAGGAATAGGCGCCTAGTTTACCAACTTTTTAATTTTGGTAATTATTTTATTTAAGGGTTGTCAGCCTGATGTCATGCCCTTGATGCTTCAGCTAGTACACTAACATATGTGAAAAATTTGTGTAGCTCTTTGTGGATAAAATCACACAGATCATGCTTGGCTTGATAACATTTTGGGTAGTACAGTACCTGTTGTGTAGGGCAATGACATCTATCTGGATCCATTTCATGCATATGTCTCAAGGAAGTAGATGAAGTTCTTGTGCCTATTCATCACACTTATTGCCTGTTTGATCCCTTTCCAGCTTACTTTATTAGGACCTCCAAAGATCCATTCAGTGGTTGCTGAAATTATAACAGCTCACTTCGGCAAGCAAATGTTCCTGCCACCTTAAAGCAGAAAAGGTGCTGTTTTGGCGGTTGAGAGCCGCACAACATTTGGAAGGATTATCACCAAACATTGGGGTTGTTTATTCACACATACTTCTTTATATATCAGCAGAACCCACATTAAGTTCTAATAATATTCAGTGACAAAGTTCCGTTTATAACTTTCTTAGATAAAAATCCTAGTTTTTTGCTGTTTATTTCAAATTCTTTAAGTTCTTTAGCTTATAATTAATTTTTTTTTGTTCAGAGTTGAAGATAAACTCACCTGATGAAGACTTCAAACTTGTCATTCCAAATGTCTCTAATAGCTTTAAGATGATTAATAGGCAATTTCTGAAAGTGATTAGAAAGTGAGGTTTGTGAATTTAGTGTCCTTGGATTATTTTTAACCATATCTTTGTTGTATTACAGGGGTTTTTATACTCCTTTTGTGAACTGGTTGTTAATGCCCTGAGTTATGTATTAAAGATGGGTGGCAATACATTTTTTAGAATAAATAAATATAGAAATAAAAGACTAGATTTAAAGTAGAGCAGAAAGATTTAGGGTGATGAACCCCTCCATATGAATGAGCTCACAAGACTGTGTTTTTTATAATAAAATGTATCAAACAAGTATAAAATGACCAGATCATCCAACTCTGTATATCAGTCTCCAACCTGTTATATTCCCAGAGGAGATTTGATAATACTATAATCAGACTCATGTGCTAGTCACTCTTTATGGCTGATCACTTCCAGAATATTTTCTTCTAGCAAATATTGCAAGGGGAATTCAGGAAGGTCGGTTTAGGATAAACAGGTTCCTTATAGCTGTTTACTGGAGATTAATTTAATCCTAATTTATGGTATTTGAAGAAAATAACTTTCCGTGATTCTCTGAGGTAAAGAGCTGGCCTTAGTTTTATAAATTTAAGCCCTTTGGATAGTTCAATTATAAGGGGTTTTGAAAAAGAACCCCCCAGAGTAGTAACATATTGGGACAGCCTATATATCTCATAAAATAAGAAAACAAACTGACCTGTCAATTTGAGTCTATTTTGAAAAGAACTTGCTTTCAGCATTTTCTTACAGGGAGATAATTCATCAGACTCCTCACATAGGTAATGCTTACTTTGAAAGGAAGAAGAGAATCAGGATAATACAGGCCAGACTGGTTTGTTTGCTAATGCTTAATTCTCAATAGAGAGAGGTTGTTGGTGATCTTAGTTCTATCATTATGTGGGAAAGCTAAAAATGAGAAAAACAGTGAGGATCGAAGCCATCTCTAATGATTGGTGTGTATTGTGCTAGATTTAGAATTGCACACATCTGACATTGTGCCCAGTGGGGAGTCTCAATTAATTAGATCTTGAGTAAGGTTATAGTTTTTCATGAAAAAGGTATGATAATTTAATGTTCTCATTTTCTTAATGAGCAGAGCTTTCTGATACCTAAAAATATTCTAAATAGACCTCAGAATACCCAGTTTGGCTTTGGATTGAGGATACCAGAAGATTGAAAAATACGATTCTTTTTCCAGTTGTACTGATGTTGTAGAAATGTTCCACTGACAAATTTCTACCTCAGAGGGATACAGGTCTGATGTTGCATTTTCAGTTGACTTTGGGGACACCACTTGAAGCATTCGTTGTGTTGAGCTATTTCAGTTGCTTTTGTTTGATTTGTTCATTGCAAACAGCTGAAAGTCTGTACATTTTGACAATCAACCTGATTTGCAATGGGGGTTGAATAATTTCAGTTACAACTGTATAAATGAAACTATGAATGTGATAGTCACAACCACCAATAGAATTAAAAGCTAATACATAAGGAAATTTTTATCATAGATAAGAGATTTGAATTAGGACTGAAATTTATAGGAAAAAGAGGGCATTTCCTGTTCAAAAAGAAAATTAAATCCAAAGCCTGTTTTCATAAATAGAGAATGCTTTAAGCAAAAAACCTGAAAATATTTAAAAGCATACAGCAAACTGAATAAAAATGTAAATTTCCCTCAAAATCTGGTGAGTTGTTAAGTTGACTTCAATCCAGAGTTGCTCAACCACCCTAAACCAAGCCTGAAAGGTAGTATCTTAAGAGTTAATTACTTTGCTGTGTAAGAAGCTTTTTCCATCATTTCTCTGGAGGACCTTTCTGCCTGAGCTTTCACTACTATTCTTTTCAGTAAACAAACCAAGAATATAAGAAGAGGCTTGCTGGATTAGGGAAAAATCCCAAATAGTCCAAAGTTCTGTTACATTGTGCCCAGCAAGGTGCATTTGGGAAGCTGACAAACACTGCCAGGAGATGGGTAGCCCTCATCCACTCTTACTCCATACTGTTCAAAGTATGCTGCCTGTAATTTAGGAGGTGGCAAGCAGTCATCAAAAGTAGTAAGTATTGACTTCTGGAGGAACAAATGGTGGACTGAATACAGCTCCACAAAAAGCAGAGCCGACACCATGGCGAAGAACAAAGTGCCAATGAGTAGATGGCTCTCTGAACCTCTCCAGACAAGAAGAGAACTTGAGATTGCCCACAAGTGCACCAGACAGCTGCTCCTTGCAAGGAGACCACAAGATAGCTTTCTCTGGTGGATTTAATGCTCTGGGAGATAAGAGAATAGCCATCTTACTCAAACCTTGCTTTGAAAAGGCACTGGGTTCGTATACTTCCTTTTCTAATCACTTTTGGAAATTGCTTGTTAACTGCTTTTCAGCTTTTAGCAACCTTTGGATCAACAAGTTTGACAGCACCGGGTGAGTTCCCTTTAATCCTTAGCAAAAGAAAGTTTTAATTACAAATTTAAGTACTTATTTTTTTAAAAAAAACAGCAAAAGAGTCATTAAAGCTTTCATTTTAGAAAGTTATAAACATACTAAGGGTCCAGATAAATTTGAAATAAGATTTTGGAATTAATTACAAAGAATCCTTCCTGTGGGAAAATGCATTTGTTTTGATTTTTTTTTTAAAAATAAGATTTTAAAAATTGGACACTAGAGGGAACTAAACATTACAATCAAAGGAGAAGAACACATAAACTCAACTTACAATTACAGAATGGAGCAAAATATTCTAACATTGGACATATTGAAGGATATTTTTGAAAAATAGACTCAGAAGTTGATAGTGTCAACAGAGAAATCTGCCTCTATGGAGAGACTGTGTCTAAAAGATGTTATGGAAGAGGAACAAATTTTAGCTGACAAGATTGAGACTGAGTTGAATTTACAAATGACAGGTTACAAGAATGACATGGAAAAAGATGTTACCCCGGACATACAATATAACGTGGCTGATGTTTTAATAAGTAAAAGGGATATACAAACAATAAACCAAAAGAGTGACCTGGATAATTTTCTTATATTGGATTTACAAAAGAGGGTTGTTAAAGTTTTGAAGAACCTCGTGAGAAGGGACAAAGAAAAAATGAAAATAAATCAAGTACTAAGACGTTATTTGATTGTACTAAAGATTAAGATTGTTAATCATTTTTAATTCTCTTCCTGATGATTTCAAGCATGGAATTAGCTGCTTTTTTTAAGCAGTTGCATATTGCTTTAATATTTTCCTTGAATTATCCTTTGTGACCCCTTCCCTGATCAGTCGCAGTCAGGGTTCCTTTAATATATACAGTATGCAACATTTGAGTTTCTATGCCAGCATGTATCACTTTGCATTTCTATGTACCGTTTTGAGGTCCAATTTATGTTACTATCCTGAATAGTTTGGTAGCATCAGGAAACGTGGCCATTTCTCTGCTCACCCTTAACTTAAGATTATTTGTAAACATTTCTCCAATTTGAAAATGTCCATTTATTCAAGTTTATTCAAGTTTTCCAATCCAAGGGAGTACTTGGCCTTTTACTCAGGGCTGCTGAGTGGGCTGAGATTATTTTGGTGAGGTACTTTGTCAAAAGTTCTATGAAAGTCCAAGTAAACAATATCTACTGGATCAAGGCCTGCATGCTTATTGATGATCTGAACAATGCCACTGTTTGTGAGAAGAGTTCCTTTGCAGAGACTGTGTTCCTTTTCAGGAAGGCTCACTGACTGATTTTGAAAAACTAAGTAGGGGTAGGGCATACTGTAGTCTAGTTCTAAAACTCAGGATTCCACACTCTTGTTCAGACATGTTTCTTTATCTTCACATGGATTAACCCTAGAAAAAAATGCTCTAATCTCTTGGTATTCCTGGACTCATTTTGTATACTTCCTCTGGTGCCACTGCCCTCTGAAATGCAGAGAGGGACTGTTGGATCATTGGGATCCTGTTAAGGGAGATCCACCTATTAGCACTCTTGATTTCATCTTTCAAAAGCCATGTGGTCTAACAAAATGGTTGAGGACTACAGGACTTTTCCAGATCTCATCCTCTTACTCCCTCAAACTGGTCAAGGAAGCGAGTCCTAAAGGCCACTGATTTGTATGCTGCCACCACCCTTTTGACTGAAAACAGACAATTTCTGTTTTGGGGTTAGATATAGGGCAAATCCCCCCCCCCATTTTAATTAAGATTAACAACTAAATCCCAAAACAAGCAATTTGGGTTTAATGTTTTCAGCTTTGTAAAAATAAGGAGTTGAAGGCAATTTCTCTTAGTTGTAGAAACAGAAAGGAGTATATGTTTATTAAACTGCAAAGCAATGTAATTCACTAATGTATGAAGAAAAGTACAAATAGATAAGCACTGGTACAGTTAGTGCCTTCTTTTTTCACTCCCAAGTACTGACAACTTCTTTAGTTGTATGTTAAATTACAACTCATAAATCGTAAGTTATAATTATAAGTCAAAAAAGGAATAATGTTGTTGAACAAAGAAATTCAGTACTTAAAACCAACATATTTCCCAGAATTGTGTTGCTAAAACAGAGGTAGGAATCCACTTATATTCTCTCTATTCCAGAACCAATATATAGCAGCATGCTATCCTCCCCAATGATAAGAAACAACAACAGCATCTACCCTTTCTCACAGCTTTCTTTTGTGCAAAAGACAAATCTGGGTTTTAATTGGCTAAAAACATTAAAATTTTCCGATATAAATATATGTGCCCAATTCCGCCTTTCTTTTCATAACAACATGTCAGGAGTGTTCCATATAGGTCAGTTGGTAACCCTTTTCTAACCACTTACAACTGGTTTAAAGAATGGACAAAATTATGGCTACTGTATTTTGTGTGTTAGGTATACATTTTTTGTTTGACTTTAAAACTACTCTGTTGGAGTATTTATAATATATTTGGAATATTTGGAGCACTATTTCTTGTTAAATAGTGCTCCAAATATTAAGACTGCATATTTTAATAATTTTACATTTCTAACAACTAAAGACATCTTCAGTTTATTGAGAAAATATTTAAAATAATGTGAAATTTTACAATGAATGTGTTTTAAAATTATAGGCAGTAGGCTGTATCTTAGAAAAGGTGTTAATTATTTTCATATAAGAGGGAGTGCTTCCAAAATGTTCTGCTTTGAAACAGTATGCTTTAAAAAAATGTTACTGCTTTGATTAATTAAACTCATTTGATAGAGGTGGTATGAGAATTAGATATACTTTTAAAATGAATTAAATAATTAAAAGGGGAGAATCTGGTTATAGCATGCTGCATAAATTCATCTATTAATTCCATTCATATATACATAAAGGTGTCTCATCCATCTGTGAGATACAGAAGTTGAAAGCTAAGCAGAAAATTAAAACCTAAAAATAAAATTCAGCAAGGTCAATAATTTGTCCAGTTTGGAAACCATCTGTCTTCCTCCTATATGCCACTAGAGGCCTCCCAGCATTTATGGTAAGCATAGTGTTTGTAGTGTCCTATTATTTTTCTGAAACAGACTCAGATCCTACTTCAAAATAGGTATGAAATCTATTCCAGCAATAATTCTGCCCCAACCATTGTTCTAGCCTAGTTTCCAGTAGGGGAAGACTAATGCCCTATTCCTGCTCCCATCATTGTTCATTTAGAGGCCTGGTTTACTAAAACTACATTAGGTGGCAGCATCTACAGTAGTTGACCTTGGATTATCTAAAAAAACTCTGCAGTTAGCACTTAGTAGACGTCTACAAAGAAATACAAGGGCTGGAAAGTCAAAAAGCATGCCAGACAAAGAAAGCGGCAAACTGCTTCTGTGTTATTTCCAAGAAAACTACATGGAGATGAAGTCCCCAGAATTCTCCAGGAGTTGAGCTCAACTCAGATAAGACTTTTACCTCTGTCTTGTCTCTTGTTCGTCATCAGTTGCTGATGTAGCCTGGTAGCTAAGTATGAGTTGTTCAAATGTAGCCTAACTTGGTAGGTAACCATTGGTCAAACAACCACTGTAATGATGAAAACAACATAAATCAGTATACTATCAAGATGACAAAAAAGGGAATTAGATGTGAGTCTTCATTTGGGGCTCTCACACCTATTTCTCTGATTCAGTGCTGTGTGGTGGGTAAACAGTGCTTGAAATGGGTGAAATTCTGTTAGTGTTCTAATAAAAAAAAGTTACTTCATCTTTTTATTGTTTAATATATCACCAGCCAGTCTTCTTCAGTGGCCTGCCAGGGTTGTGTTTCTAAAATATAGCTGTTTTTATATCGCTGTTATGGTATGGATTGAATACTTTTCCCTTGAGAAGCACTTACCGAATTTTTTCTGTGCTAGTAACCTTCTTGGGTATGGCAGTTGCTTCTAGGGATTTAGAGCCAATTGGAGAAGATATGCAAAAACAAAACTCCTCTAACAGCATCAAGGGTACATGGAAAAATTGCCTCATACGAATGAATACCTAACCAAGGTGATTTTTTAAATAAGCAGAGAAACCAGGAAACCTTGGGGAATGACTCAAGTTCTTCCTCTTGAGATAATGATACAAAGCGTGTAAACAAAAGCTAGCATTTACAAGCAGCAATAAGAACTTTACGGCTTACTAGGTTAAATGCAGTAAGCTCCCTCCCTCACCCTCAAAAAAGAGAAAACAGGGAAAAGAGTTTTGGATTTTCCCACTTGTGTTGTCAGCACCATGTCCTCTGTACCCACAGAAGAACACAGTAAAGTGAACCCTCAGTGAAAAAATGTGGTCAATCTCTGCTTTATAGTTATATTCAATATTCTGTGCTAAATCAAACTTTTCTAAAAGAGTTTTTCTCAACCTTTTGACTCTGGAGGAACCCTTGAAATATTTTTCAGGCCTCGGGGAACCCCTGCACGTTCAGGCTCAAATATAGGCCAGAAGTCACAAAATCATTATATTCGTTTCATGTGTAGGCCTGTATATATGCATTAACAGTGTTCTTAAACTAAGAATGAAGAATGAAATTCTTTAATGTGAAGTTGCCCAAATTTAAAATAATTTTTTAAATAAATTGTGATCTCCCAGGGAAACCCTAGTGACCTCACAGGAAACCCTAGGGTTACATGGACCCTGGTTGAGAAACCCTGTTCTAAATGAATTGAGCAATATGTAATATTCACTTATTACAACATTTTATTCCAACCACAGGCTATTGGTTCACTTAGGTATAGCTTTGGAGGCTATACAACAACCCTTATCAATGTTGCCTAAATACTTTTTTAGCTTATCACATCTGTAAGGAATGGCATACACTGCCTATCCTCTCCTTCAGCTTGTTATTCTATCAGTTGTGCTAGCATAGGCTATCTTGCCTTTCATCCCTTGCTCTAATAGGTCCTTCCTCAAAGCAAAATCATTTTGGAGGTTGTGCTGCAATAGTGGCTTCTAAGCCATTTTGCCTAGAATGTGCCTTTTTTGAAGAAGTATTGTTAGACTGAGGTTTTTGGATTCCCAAGAGCAATCATTGCATCATTCTGAAGAAGGCAGCAAGATCAATCCAGGTACTCCAGAGATCCACTGGTTACTTCCTTACAGTAATATTTGTTGCAATAGGTATGCTTCTGGAATGCTTTGCCATAAGACAGGGAAAGGCAGTGTTTTTGCCATAACAGCCATGTTTGGTCTTTGTATTCTGCCTGGGGACTGCAAAGGTTGTATGACATCAAGCATCACTCAGGGACAAAATGGTTACCTTAAGCATTTTGATTGTTAAATCTCCCCCAGTGGTAAAAATTGGCCCAATGTTTTGGAGGGGAATGTCACCTTGATCACCTTGATTGACCAGACTGTCGCTGGACAGAGTCCTGCCGGTTGCAACTTGCTTTCCATTTGTCTCAAATCCTGGCTTTCTTCTCCAGGTTCAGCCAAGTCCTTGACTATTGGATCTTCCCATCTCTTTGGAGGTCAGCCAATAGGTCTTTTTACTTCTCTTGGATACCATTCAGCAAATGCTGTTGTCCAGCAGCCATCCGACATGCGCGCGACATGTCCTGCCCAGTGTAGCTTCTGTTTTCAATATTTGACATTTATTCCACTTTGTGTTCTAATCTGGCTGCTTGGGATGAGAGAAATTTTCAGCATGGATCTTTCCATAGCCCTTACTACTCTTGAAAGCTCTTCCTCTTCTGCCTTTGTTAGCAACCATGTTTCACTTCCATATAGCACCGCCAGTAAGACAGTGGAATTTAAAAGATTAGTGCACAGTTTTCCGTCGATCTTCTCATTCTGTAAGATTTCCCTAATGGAGTTGTATCTAGCCCATCCAGCTTTCTTTCTTCTGACCAGTCCTTCTCTTTGATTGTTGTTCATTTTGATTAGCTGTCCCAGGTAGACATAGTGGTCAGCCTCTTCAATAAGTTCATTCTGAAGCCTCATTTGGAATTTTGGAAGGTTCTGTGCCTGCATATATTTTGTTTTAGTGTGATTCATCTTTAGACCCACCTTTCTGCTTTTGGCGTCAAGTTGTCAAAGCATTTTTTGCAGCTTTCGAGCATCCTTTGCGATCAGTACAACATTGTCCACAAATTTGAGATGGTTTATCATCTCTCCAGTTATATCAATTCCATCTTCCCATTTCATTTTGTGCATGATATTTTCCAAACAAGCGTTGAAAAGTTTAGGTGAGATCATATCGCCTTGCTTTACACCTTTCTCCACTGGTATTTTCTATTTTGGTTTCAAAGAGAGTAATATTTGTAAAGCATTGGTATTTGCTTCTTTGAGCAGCGTGATGTAGTCGGAGTTGATTCCTTGTTCACTGATCGCTTGAATTACTGCATTGATTTGGACACTGTCAAATGCTTTTTCAGCCTACAAATGCGATTGCAAGCAGAAGTTTATGTTCTCTTGACCGTTCGATGAGCTGAGTAAGAGTGAATATATGATCAGTAGTACTGTACTTGCTTCTAAAACTGGCCTGCTCTCGTGGCTGTTGCTCATCTGAAGTTCCTGTAAGACAGTTTGTAATCATTTTTGTGAATATCTTATAGACAGTCGATAATAAGCAAATTGGCCTATAATTTTTGAGATCTTTGCGATCTCCCTTGTACAGTAGGACTGTAGTAGACTCCTTCCAGCAGTCAGGAATTTTTTGAATCTCTACGTACCTGGTGAAGCAGTCCGCCAGTGCTTTCCATAGTTTGTGACCTCCAGCCCTCAGTATTTCTGTTGCTGTACCATCTTTTCCTGGAGTTTTCCCCAGTGTCATCTGATGGATGGCGTGCTGAACTTCACTTATTAGAACAGGCGGTGTGTGCTCGGTCATGGTGGTCAGTGGGGGCATTGGAATGTCCAAACAGGATGCAAACAAGTCCATGTAGAATTCTTTGCAAATTTGCTCAACGTCTTGCTTTCCTGTCTTTTCTTTTCCATTTTTATCTTTTAATGCTGCTATTGTTGTTTTACATTCTCTTTTAATGCTGCTATTGTTGTTTTACACAGTGCTGTTTCGCGTTTGCACTTTCTGATGCTGCTTTGCTTATTTGCTGCCTCAAGAAGTTTCTGCTCTTGGAATTTCTTCAGATCTTCTTTCAGTTTCCTCCGTATTAATTTGCAGACTCAACATTATTCCGAGCAGTTCTAGCCATCTATCTTCTCTTTTGAAGAAGCATTTTGGTCTCTTCAAAAATACTTTTGTCTCCTTTGGCTTCATCGTTCTTGCTTCTTTAGCGCATTGCATCAGCTTCCCAATGAAGTTGTTATAGTCTTCATTATGATTTTCTGCTATGTTCCAATTCATCTTTGAAATGCTTTCCTTCAGGACATTTTCATCAAGAGATTCTGGTAATCATTTTTGATTTGCAAATCGTAGGATTTTCTTCTTGATCTTTTCATCAAAAATTAGTTTTGCCCTTAGCATCCGGTGGTCACTGCCTGTATTAAATGAAGGCACTACAGAGACATCTTTCAGTGATCTTCTTTTGTTGATCAGAATGTAGTTGATTTCATTCCTCCTTGCATTCGGAGTGACCCAGGTCAATCGTCTTTCAATATTCTTCTTAAACCAGGTGTTGCCAACATATAGTTTGCTGGTTTCCACCATTGTCACAAGCTTTTCACCTCTTTTGTCCCTTTCACCAGATCCATACTTCCCAATAAATTTTTCCCCTACAGCTTTTCCTATTATTGTGTTGAAGTTGCCAATCACCATTGTATATGTCGTTTTCTGAGACAGAACATTTGAGAGATCTTCATTAAAGCTATCCACTTCATCATCATCGCTCTGATTTGTTGGTGCATAAACCTGAATGACCTTGAGTGTGCTGCTGGGACTTAAGTTTAATAAGAAGAGATCCCATCCTCGCTGATGAAATATTGCACGATACGATTTTCGAAGACCATTCCTTGCTAACAATGAAACCGATTCCTCCAGTTGTTCATGGATCATCTCCTTTACCAAGTCTTACTGTGCTTCCATCTTTCCAGGTTGCTTCTAACTCTTTCCTCCATCACATTTCACACAAACCGAGGATGTTGCACCTCACTTTGGCTTTTTCTTCCATGAGATGATTTAGATGATCATCTCTTGCTAATGTTTGACAGGTGTAGATACATAGCCAGAGGGCCATGGTCGATTGGAATGATGGCCTGCCTCCTGAGATGCTTAGCAGCCTCTAGTTGATCGAGCTCTGCACTGCCACCTTAGCACAGTTCGAGGGACCTGCAGGGAACTGAGGCCCATTTTCGTGAGTTGTGTTAGCCACAGATTTGAGTCACCTGCTGGCTAGGCTGTCGGTGACCTGTGTGCCTCCTCAACTTAGCTAGCCATGACCTAAAGGGTAAAACCCTTTGGCTAACAGCCTGACGCCTTCACGGCTTGGTAGAACCTGCTGGAGAATACACTCCACCGTACTTCACCATCAGACAGCCAGGGTCACTGCTGCACCACTATGAGGTGATGAGGTAGGAATTTGGAGGGGAATGTTCAGGATTTTAAAGGGATACAATGGATATTTTAAAACCCCACAGTATTGAAAGCATCTATTTTGCCTCTTAGCCACCACCATTCAGTTCCCCTCAGTAAATCAGGTCTGAACATTTCACCCCACCCATTCCAAGGTTCTTATGGGGCTGAAAATAGAGTGCCAAGGAACTGCAAGTTGTCTCCCATTGCTCTAAGATGTCTGGTGCATCTGCTGGGGCTCTGCTTGGTGGTAGGTGTGATCTGATTTCCACAGAAAAAAAAGGAAATGACTACTTTGAGATTTAGAAAGAATACTTCAGTTGATGACAGTGTCTGTGTTCTTTTTTGGCAGTGTGTACATAAATGGCTCCCCAGTTGCAAATGAAATGTAAGATTAAGCAGGTTGCTCATGAAAGATTAAAATGGATGTTCCCTGTTTAAAGAAAACAACTGAAGTAAAATCTGTTTCTGTATCTTTAGGAAACACTTAGAGTCCTACATGAATTACGAAAATCCTCCACCATATTCCGGCCCGGGCCCAACTGCCCCTTACCCACCATATACTCAGCAACCAGCAGGTCCTGGTCCATATCCTGCCTATCAGCCAGGGCCTTCAGGGCCGTATCCAGCTGGTCAGCCAGGCTACAATGGTTACCCACCATACGGATGGCAGAATGCTCCTCCTCCACCTCCAGGACCAGTCTATGCAGATGGACCTAAAAATACAGGTAATATGAATGGCTTGTATGAAATTGTACAGACTTCATGATTTCTTACAGATCTAAATAGTTAGTGGTTATGCATGTTAATGAGAATATGGTGTTCAAATGGTATTTCTCAATATTGCTATAATTTTATCCAACCTGGCAGTTCTTTGAAAAGAAAGATGGATTTCTGTTATTGAGGTCCTCATCTCCAGTTTTTCACATGCAATTTCTTTTTCCTCATGGTTTTGTTTTTGGAGTTGGGGGGCGGGACAGGATACCTTTTTGATCATATGAAATTACTGGGTTACTTGCAGATGGTCCCAGATATTTTTGCAGTGCATAATTTGATTTGAACTATTAGATTGCTCTGGCTTATGGCCCTCAGGGATCCTAGTTCTGCATACTTTATTTTGTCCAGTCAGCTGCCAGATATTCCTTTCAAGTTTCACAGTGAACTGAACTCAATCTTGCTAGCCTTGTCCTTTTTCCTCTTCCATATACTGTGTCTGTTCCTTTTACCCCTGTTACTTCTTCATTCTCAATTGATAGTGGTTAGGCTTAATTAAGGCTGCCTCCACAGCTGGCCAACCTTTTCTGGACTCAGAAATTAAGCAGGGTTGGACCTGTTAGTATCTGAATGGGAGCCTACCAGAGAATTCCATAGAGCCAAGATGCTATTAATTAGCCAGCTTCAAGCAAAAACAATTGCAGATTACAATATGATATGAAGCAATGACACAGTTTGAATTATTTATTGCATGTATTTTCACAGTTTGGAATCAGAGGTGAACTAGTATGAAACTGGAATGATAAACCCAGGAGAAGGGAGCAGCAATACTCTTTTTATTATGAGAAAGTATTATGTGACTTTTGCTAGCATAGCACATAGACCTGTTTTGTATGCTGCCCGTAAAGCAATAGTAACAGATCAGTTCTAGAGCTGTTTCATATAGTATACATGTTGATACCTCACAGTAAAATCCTCAATCTGCATCCATTGAGAAGCTGGAAGTTACTAAGACTCTGTGTATTAGCTGATGAGATCACATTGTTCTTTGCATACGCAGACAGATCAACATCTGATATTCTGACAGTTCAAATGGCATTCTCAGAAGGAGAATGAACTCCATGGATTTTCTCCAATGAAGCATATAGCCATGGATTGCTCTATAACACTAACTTTTCTCCATTAGGTGTTTTCCTATTTTATTTGTTGTAACTGCCTGACATTAAATTAGTTGTAAAGGTGGTGATTTGATTATAGATTATGTAATTCTTGCACGGGAATTAAAGAGAGTTCTGGGCAGCTGTAAATATGAGAATATTCATAAAGCCATAGAAGATGGTTGCCAAGACTACTGTTAATTGATGTTGGAAATTACCAGTAGGCTGAAGTTGCTTAATGGATGTTAACTAGGAGTAAACAAAGTAGAAATTTTGATTATTGCAAATTGATTACAGTAAGTCTCACCTGACTGACTCTTTTCTTGTGGATTTTTTTCCCCAAAAACAACTTGTAGGCAGTCTTGTGCTGTCTGCCTCTGTCTTCTACTCATCTTCCCACCTTAGCAGACACATTCAGAACATAGCAGCTAACATGCTTTTTTTCCCTTGAAATTTCTGTTACCCGAGGAACACTTTTGCTCCATGTTGCACAAAATGTTTTTTGGTCTTATCTGGCCTGAGGGACTGCCTCTGAAAAAGTTCTGCATTCATTCTTAACTACAACTTGACGAAAACAGTTATTCAAGCCAATCCCATACTTAGATAATCACCTAAAGTGAATGATAAATTCTCATTAACGGCCATTCCCTGTTTATCGTTTTGCAGCTGATTTTGTTTTAAAAACTTTGTTCTGCTACCAGTATTAACTTAGGTGATCCTCTGTCTTTTATGGACCACAGTTCAAAGCAGTTATTAACAATCCTTGTTTCTTCTAAGCTTAATCAGTAACTAATAATCTATATAGGTAGAAACCAAACAATGAATGCTCATGATACAGACAAAGTTAACATGCCTCATTTTAAAATAAAATCATGCAAATTGTTTGTATTGAGTAAAGTGGTACTTGGCATAAACGTCAATGCCTATAGATAATAAAGCAAGGTTAACTCTGACCTACAACAGATTAGATAACAAGTTTCCAAGGTGGCTGGTAGTTCAGTTTCAGTCAAAGGGGTTTATATCTGTACACATGCGTTTAAGATTTCATTTGGTTACTAATAAAAAACAAATGTGGATATGGCAGGACAGGGTGGGGCAAGGGAGACTTTAACCTTAGTTTTTCTCTTCAAGCAAAAGAGATCAGAAAGAGTCAGTTTTAATCTAGTTCAGTTTTAGAAAGCTGGTGGTGCTAATTCTGGAATCAGTTGAAGGACTTGTGAATTTCTGTGCTCAGTTTTGCTTAGAGATGTTCACATAACTGTCACAAATCAGGATAAGAGCATTCTGGCTGGTTGGTTTTTCAGAAAAGAACACTTCCCATTTTTTACAGTATCTCTCCTTGTCTTGGCTGTTGTCAAAAGAAGAAAACTGATAACATTAATAGCCAGGTTGTAAGCTGAAATTCAGTTTTAATTTTTTTTTAGTTGCTGCTCCATGTACTAATTTAAAATCATGAACATCAATTTCTTTCTACTTAAGTGAGGAATTAGTGAGGACTGTTAGGAATACAGGCAAGCTACTGGGTGATGACCTAACAAAAGGCTGTCTGCTTTGCATTTGTTATTTCACAAACAACTGCCTAAAAGGAAGTGTTTAATAACATCACTCTTAGAGTCTGTTGCTCTGAATTTATTGTATGTGGAGAATGTCTGAAAAATAGTTCAGTCAGGATTCTGTCAAGTTATCCTGTTACAGGTGCTGTCCATATGCAGACAGTGTATTAGTTTTTGTGATGGTGAAAGGTCCCCTGTGCAAGCACCGAGTCATGTCTGACCCTTTGGGGGGATGCCACTTTCGCGACATTTTCTTGGCAGACTATAATGGGGTGGTTTGCCATTGCCTTCCCCAATTGTCACCTTCCCCAGCAAGCAAGCTGGGTACTCATTTTACCGACCTTGGAAGGAAGGATGCAAGGCTGAGTTGACCTGAGCCTGCTACCCAAGAATCCAGCTTCTGCTGGGATTGAACTCGGGTCGTGGGAAGAGTTTCGGTTGCAATACTGCCGCCTACCACTCTGCGCCACACAAGGCTGTTTTTGTATTAGTTTTTACTTGAAGCTTTTTAAGCTTTGTGTCCCGAAGAGAAAACGTGTAGAATATTTTAAGGCCGAGAGTGACAAATGTGTATCTTTAAGACTTCATCTGCTTCAATTATGTTCAATATGGGAGGAGTGCAATTTTTAAGTGCTAATAGGCTGAAGATATAGCAAAGCTGTGGTTGCAGGTCTCCCTGCTGAAATGCTGGTGAGAATGGTTGTACCCTGACTATCTTATAACTTTCTCAACATGGAGTGGTAGGGGATGGTTGACAAAGCTGTTTGGCATGGTTGATCCCCATTTATCTTTTATAGAGGCCCTTTGTTTATCTGTATGCAAGGGAAGAAGTGAAGCCATAGGGAATGAGGTTCCTTTAAGTCCTTCTCCTTTAAATATTCTGGAGCAAATCTAGTTCTTCACCTTTGCCCTGGCTATTACTGGTATTGTAAGTGTAGATTCTGACCCTCCCACACTATTCTAGAGAGTAACGCAGTAATTGTACAGTAGTGTGCCACAACTCTATCCATTTGTAACATTTCAGCCAAAGTTGTAAAATAGGCTGCAGTTCCTGTTGTAATGTTGCTCATATTCTGTATGGTTATTTTGCCATATTTCTTTCTTCTTTTTTGCTATTTTTTTTCCTCCAGAACATTTATTGCTTTTAATTCTTAAAGAAAACATTCACACACATTTCTGAAAAGGATCATCACCAAACAGATGCCCTATTCTCAGAAGCATCTTCAGTATATCAGAGATACGTGACATCCACAGATATTCTCAAAGTTAAATAATAATTTAGGGGTACAGAGGAAGAGGAGGAGAATGGGAATCCCAGTCTTCTACAAACAAAACAAAGAAAACTCTTCCATAGATTAGAGGCATTAAAAAGTATGCTGGTACCAGCTACTACTGCAGCAGAGTCACAAAACAAAATAAGTGAACAATATCAGATATTGTAATAAACAACACATTGAAGAAATATGGAGATACAGCAAAGCCTCCAGCAATTAAAAAATTAAAAAGGAGACTTAAGAGCTTATTAAAATCTTGTAGGGCCTTGGTCTGGGGCAGCTTGATATGGCTCAGAAAGCAGAGTGAAGTTTATTGACAACTCAGGAGTCTCTAGAGGAGGACAAATGCTGATTGATTTATTAATATAATCAGTAACAGGTTTCCCTTGCCTTATGCATATTTGCTATTATTGGGTTGACCATTTTTGTCCAAGAATTCACTTTATGTGAAAAAGGATTTTCTATTATGCAACTTGTTCCAGCACATCCAATTTATGCCAAAGCTCTGGAACATTCCAAGACTTCTTCCCACCAAAACTGCTTGAGCATTTTCCTGTCAAAACCTTTTTCTACCATCACTCTCACATTTACCATTGTGTTGTATGGTTCTGATAATGTTTATGTCTTCCACTTACTTCTGTATCTGCAGAAGCTACTGCTGTTACAGTAGGGTCAAAACAGCCATCAATATATAGTGCAACCCCCTTACCAAAAAGGAAAAGGATCTCTCTTAACACTAGAAATAAGGTTGGACATGAAGCCTCTAGATTATTTATAGTCACAAATAAAGAAACATTCATTTAAACAATTATTTCAACAAATAATTCAAGCAACAAGTAAAATCTTAAATTTTACAAATTTCCCCAGAAACACTAAAGTATAGGAAATATGAGACTTATTCCAAGTAATGCAGTTAAATTACCAAATTGATGTATGATACACTTTGCTTTTTTTGCGTGCATGTTTTACTTAACCAGTAAAAAAGAAAAGATGTTAAAAACAATACATTTTTATCCTTTTCTTTTTATATTTAATTTCTATTCATGATTTTAATTACAATAGTAAAAGCAAATACAAATTAAACTCAAAGAGAGAAGGAGAAATAGAAAGAAAGAATAAAAGTTCAAAGAAAGAAAAAGAAGAAACTAGGATGAAGATCAGAATTCACTTCTTTATATATTTCTTTATCACAAGTATAAAAAATACTCTTTACCCTCTATAAGGTTACAAACAAATACCTTTTCTTTCCATAACCCATCCCTTTTGTTGTTGTTTATTCGTTCAGTCGCTTCCAACTCTTCGTGACTTCATGGACCAGCCCACGCCAGAGCTTCCTGTCGGTCGTCAACACCCCCAGCTCCCCCAGAAGTCCATCACCTCTAGAATATCATCTATCCATCTTGCCCTTGGTTGGCCCCTCTTCCTTTTGCCTTCCACCCTCAGCATCTTCTCCAGGGTGTCCTGTCTTCTCATTATGTGGCCATAGTATTTCAGTTTTGCCTTTAATATCATTCCCTCAAGTGAGCAGTCTGGCTTTATTTCCTGGAGGATGGACTGGTTTGATCTTCTTGCAGTCCAAGGCACTCTCAGAATTTTCCTCTAACACCACAGTTCAAAAGCATCGATCTTCTTTCTCTCAGCCTTCCTTATGGTCTAGCTCTCGCAGCCATATGTTACTACGGGGAATACCATTGCTTTAACTATGCGGACCTTTGTTGTCAGTGCGATGTCTCTGCTCTTAACTATTTTATTGAGATTTGTCATTGCTCTTCTCCCAAGGATTAAACGTCTTCTGATTTCTTGACTGCAGTCAGCATCTGCAGTAATCTTTGCACCTAGAAATACAAAGTCTTTCACTGCCTCTACATTTTCTCCCTCTATTTGCCAGTTATCAGTCAAGCTGGTGGCCATAATCTTGGTTTTTTTGAGGTTTAGCTGCAAGCCAGCTTTTGCACTTTCTTCTTTTACCTTCATCATAAGGCTCCTCAGTTCCTCTTCGCTTTCAGCCATCAAAGTGGTATCATCTTGCATATCTGAGATTGTTAATGTTTCTTCCAGCGATTTTAACTCCTGCCTTGGATTCCTCAAGCCCAGCATGTCGCATGATGTGTTCTGCGTACAAGTTGAATAGGTAGGGTGAGAGTATACAGCCCTGTTGTACTCCTTTCCCAATCTTAAACCAGTCCGTTGTTCCATGGTCTGTTCTTACTGTTGCTACTTGGTCGTTATACAGATTCCTCAGGAGGCAGACAAGGTGACTTGGTATCCCCATACCACTATGAACTTGCCACAATTTGTTATGGTCCACGCAGTCAAAGGCTTTAGAATAGCCAATAAAACAGAAATAGATGTTTTTCTGAAACTCCCTGGCTTTTTCCATTATCCAGCGGATATTGGCAATTTGGTCCCGAGTTCCTCTGCCTTTTCTAAACCCAGCTTGTATATCTGGCAATTCTCGCTCCATGAATTGCTGAAGTCGACCTTGCAGGACCGTAAGCATTACATTACTGGCATGTGAAATGAGTGCCACTGTTCGATAGTTTGAACATTCTTTAGTGTTTCCCTTTTTTGGTATGGGGATATAAGTTGATTTTTTCCAATCTGATGGCCATTCTTGTGTTTTCCAAATTTGTTGGCATATAGCATGCATTACCTTGACAGCATCATCTTGCAAGATTTTGAACAGTTCAGCTGGGATGCCGTCATCTCCTGCTGCCTTGTTATTAGCAATGCTTCTTAAGGCCCATTCAATCTCACTCTTCAGGATGTCTGGCTCTAGCTCACTGACCACACCGTCAAAGCTATCCCTGATATTGTTATCCTTCCTATACAGGTCTTCCGTATATTCTTGCCACCTTTTCTTGATCTCTTCTTATTCTGTTAGGTCCTTGCCATCTTTGTTTTTGATCATACCCATTTTTGCCTGGAATTTACCTCCGATGGTTCTAATTTTCTGGAAGAGGTCTCTTGTCCTTCCTATTCTATTGTCTTCTTCCACTTCCGCGCATTGCTTGTTTAAAAATAATTCCTTACCTCTTCTGGCTAACCTCTGGAATTTTGCATTTAATTGGGCATATCTCCCCCGATCACTGTTGCCTTTTGCTTTCCTTCTTTCTTGGGCTACTTCTAGTGTCTCAGCAGACAGCCATTTTGCCTTCTTGGTTTTCTCTTTCTTTGGGATGTATTTTGTTGCCGCCTCCTGAACAATGTTGCCAACGTCTGTCCATAGTTCTTCCAGGACCCTATCTACTAAGTCCAGTCCCTTAAATCTATTCTTCACCTCCACTGCATATTCCTTAGGAATATTAGTGAGCTCATATCTAGCTGATCTGTGGGTCTTCCCTAATCTCTTTAGTCTGATCCTAAATTGTGCAAGAAGAAGTTCGTGATCTGAACTACTCCAGGTCTTGTTTTTACCAACTCTATAGATGTCCGCCACCTTTGGCTGCAAAGGATGTAGTCAATCTGATTTCAGTGTTGTCCATCTGGTGAAGTCCATGTATAAAGCCGTCTCTTAGGTTGTTGGAAGAGAGTGTTTGTTATGCAGAGTGAGTTGTCTTGGCAAAATTCTATCAGCCTATGTCCTGCTTCGTTTTGTTCTCCCAGGCCATGCTTACCTGTAATTCCAGATGTCATTTGACTGCCCACCTTAGCATTCCAGTCTCCTGTGATGAAAATAACATCTCTTTTAGGCGTGTTGTCCAGTAGGTGCTGCAGATCCTCATAGAACTGCTCTACTTCAGTTTCTTCAGCATCTGTGGTTGGGGCGTATATTTGAATCGCTGTGATGTTAGATGGCTTGCCCTGAATTCGAATTGAGATCATTCTATCGTTTGTTGGATTGTATCCAAGCACTGCTTTAGCCACTTTACTATTAATTATGAAGGCTACTCCGTTTCTTCTGTGGTCCTCTTGTCCACAGTAGTCGATCTGGTGGTCATTTGATGTGAAGTGGCCCATTCCAGTCCATTTCAGTTCACTGACGCCCAAAATGTCTATCTTTAGTCTTGACATCTCGCCAATAACCACATCCAATTTGCCCTGGCTCATAGATCTTACATTCCAGGTTCCAATGGTGGGTTGATCCTTAGAACATCGGATTCGACCACCAGCACCGTCAGCTGCCAGCCTTCCTTTCGGCTTTGAGCTAGCTGCGTCATCACGTCTGGGGCTAGTTGAACTCATCCTCTGTTTCTCCCCAGTAGCATTTTGACCATCTTCCGACCTGGGGGTCTCATCTTCCGATGGTATACCGACATATCTCTGGTTGTACTGATCCATTTAGTTTTCATGGCAAGAATACTGGGGTGGGTTGCCATTACCTTCCCCAGGGATCGCATTTAGTCTGACCTCTCTGTCATGACCTTCCCGTCTTGGGTGGCCCTTCACGGTTTAGCTCATGGCATCATTGAGGTGCTCAAGCTCCAGCACCATGACAAGGGAACGATCCTTTGCTGAAGAACCCATCCCTTATCTATATGCAAATCCAAAAATCATCAACTTTTTAGTCCTGGTGTCAGCAAAAAGTCCATAAAGAATTACTAGAGTTTTATAAAAACATGTCTTACTTTAACCTTGGTCAAACCAACCAACTTTATATTCTGCCAGAAAAGCTTTACTGAATAGCTTCTAGTATTGAGCCATCTTTGTAGGAAGAAGTGGAAAAGTCAAGATCATCTTGATTTTCCATTCATGAGGTCCCAACTGCCATGACAAATACAGAATATGGTCCCATATAATGGATTTTCTGAACCTCACAACAAGGGGATTAGGTTTTTGAGCTGAATGGGTCACCTGAATATGTACTTACACTCCCACTGCAGTGCTAAAATCTCCTACATTTTTTTTTCATAAAAGCTGCTATAGGCTGATCTTACTCTGTGGTATATGGAATATTTAAAAATGTAAATTATTTCTGCAATAACAACCTTGAGGTTCATAGGAATCCATCACCAGACTTTTCAGGCATGGCATGTTTTAATCTAAAATATCTGGTTCAAATCCCAGTATTTTTTTTATTGAAATTTTCCACAAAGGTTTTACCTGTAATACATACAGTCAAGCAGAATGGGAAAGAACTTTTAAAAGTAGTGAGAATCTCAGTTTGGTCTTCTTTGGTTTTTGTATCTAAACTAAATTCAGCCAAGGCTGTCAGCAGGCAGCTCTTTCCCTCTCTGTAATAAAAATAGAATTTCATCCACTGAAGGTAGGCACATGGCAGTGCTTGTACACACAGATGACAGAGTGATCCTCTTGCTGCTAGAGCTAAAGCACTTCAGTCATTATCCTTCTGTACAGAGCAACAGCTGCAGTTAAATTACAAGATTTGGTATTTTCAAGACCCAGCAACCTGACCTGAATCACGAGTGGGCAGAAGCTGATTTAACTACAGGTAGTCCTCGACTTACAACCACAATTGGGACTGGAATTTCTGTAGCTAAGTGATGCAGTCGTTAGGCAAAACATCACGTGACTGCCCCACTTAGCAATGGCAGTTTCAGTGGTCCTAGTTGTGGTCGTTAGGCCAGGACAGCACTGTCATTAGGCCAGGACCTCACACTTCTGCCCTGCCGCACTTGCCTTGGCTTCAACTCCCCCAACTGCCTGCCCTTTGGGCTACCCTGCACTCTGCTGCCTACCCCTGCCACCCCCAGCTTCACCTGCTGCCTACCCCTGCTGCTCCCTGCTGACTTTGGCTGTCTTCTCCTGCTGCTGGCCCGGGATCCTGGGATGCACGAGGCAAGTCAGTGGAGCCTCGTCTGCCGAAGGGAGCTTGCCAGGCCCAGCCAGAGAGGAGACAACGGGATGGCGCGGCACTCTCTGTTGCCGGGTGAGGGAGGAGAGCCAGCAGCAGCTCACCAAGCGAAGGTGGAGGCTGCGTGGAAGACACTTTTGGGGTGGTGATAGATCTGGAGGAAGTGGAGGGACGCGGGCTTCCTGGAGGTTCAGCGCGCACTCTGCAGCTTGTGTTGGAAGCACTCCTGGAAAACCAGCCTGCAGGCTTCAGCAAGGGACAGAGGTGAGTCCAACACTGGCAGAGCCTACCCACAGGCCCTCTGCTCACTCTTGGCCCAGCCTTCCTCCTGCAGAGCTTCACAAAGGGCCAGCAGCTTCCAATGTGCTGAAGCCCACAGACAAGTTCTCTGGGGCACTTCCAGCGCATGCTCTGCAGCTTTGAAAGACCTCAGAAGCTTTCCGAAGACTTTCCAAAGCATTGCGAGAATGGGGTGCACGATTTGGAGAATGGCAGGCATGCCATTCTCACGATGCTTTGAAAGACCTCAGAAGCTTTCCGAAGACTTTCCAAAGCATTGCGAGAATGGAGTGCACGATTTGGAGAACGGTGCGAGTGGCCTTGGGAAGAAGGCCTGGTGTGGCCAGCAGCTGCCTTGCATTCCTCAGCAGCAGCGGGAGGAAGACGAAGGTTGGCTGGGTGTGGCAGGGCCTGTGGAGTGCAGGGTGATGGGTGGCTGAGGCTTTGTGCTATGGCGCTGGGATGGCTGGCCATGGTGCGGGGCTTGAGGCGGCACTCCTCAGCAGTGGTGCTGGCTGCATTGGGACTGAAGTAGAGGCCTGGGGGGGGGGGGCGGCTGAGATTGCTGAAGGCCCCAGGCCTCTAATTCAGCCCCTGTGCTGCTGCCGCTGCCAAGGAATGTTGCTGTGCAGGGCAGCCAAAAGGGCAGAGATGGGGAGGAGATAGGTGGGTGGCAGGAGTTGTGCCACTGCAGTTGTAAGTGCAGGCAGGCTGCCAAATTTTGATCACGTGACCGCAGGGGCACTGCAACAGCTGTAACTTCAAGGACTGGTCCTAAGTCCCTTTATTCAGCACCATAACTTTGAATGGTCACTGAATGAATGGTTGTAAGTTGAGGACTACCTGTATCTAGGGATGATACAGGCCTGGCTCTTCTAATACTGGTAGATGCTTTCCATGCATCATGGAAATTGTAGAATGAAAAATGCAGACTGGGCTGTCTCCCCAAATGTTGGTGGGAATGGGCTGTGCCCAAGCAGGAGAGATGCTGGTGCAGAGATGGATAATGGAGACTCAAAAGGCTCAAGGCAGAATCTCTGCAAGTATGGTAGCTGGGTTCTGGTTACTTTATTTATTTGTTTAATTGTTTAAGTTACAGGCCTCCCAACTCCCTCGCGACTTTGGGCAGCATACAGTATACATTTCAAACAATAAAATACAAACAGTATAAAAAGCAGATGTCTGGAAAAATAGTACAAGAAGTCTCACAAACCAATCATCCCCACAAGCATTTTGCTGCTTGCTCTGGGTCAAGGTTTAAGAGAAGAGCCAGATTCTAAGGGTTGTTTAAACAAGGTCAGAGTGGGAGCCATTTGAATCTGAGGGGATGTCATTCCAGAGGGCAGGTGCTACTACAAGGTCTGCTTCCTGGATCCCATCAGATGGCACTACTTAATCGATGGGACCTGCAGCATGCCAACTGTACCAGGTTGTGTAGGATGGGCATCAACTACTAATCCCTAAGGAGCACAGTATCTGAAGTGTCACAGAGCATTCCCCCTTACGCATTTTAACATTCTCCTTGTAGCAATTTTCAACATTAGATATAAGAATGCTCCATGCAGTGCAGGACCCTGCCTGTGTGGGAAAGGAATGGTAGAAACACCCTGACCCATTTTTTTCAGTTGTGCCTTATTCTGTAGGGATGTCCATAGCAGCATGATAGCTCTCAGCACAACAATTTCAGGTGGTCCACATTTTTATGAAAGCTCTACTTGCAGATCTGATGACAAGTAGCAAAAATTCTGCTTGGCAACTTGCTGAATATGGCATTGTTGCAAGAAGGGGCAGAAAATATGGGAAGATAGAAGTCAGTGGTCTTCCATTTTATTATTCAATACTGTATTTTGCATTGATTTTGTATTATCAGAAGCAGTGTAATACATATTTTTACGCTGGTCTGATTGCTTGATAGCTGGTAGCCTTTGTTTATGAGGGCAAATTCAACAACATCACAAGGTATTTTTCTAATTAAAAATGCAGTTACCTTTGGCAAGCTCTGTGACTACCATTTCCTGAAATTAAGGTTCATTTGCACCATTCATTCATGCTCTTCCAGCAGCAAAGTCACTTTCCCTTTCTCTGGCCTTAGGTCTGCTATGAGGCAGAATCTTTTTGATTTCTGCAAAGAGAAAACGTCCCTTGTCAGAATACAGTATAGTAATGTTGTATTGGAGCATGCGAAGTGCAGGTCTTGCTGTGATGATTCTTGGCATAGACTCATATTTGGTTCCAGGGCCTGGGTCACACACACGCATGCTCTGCATTTTAATTTCTGGGGTATAGTAAGTACAGTCTGACAAACTTCAGCAGAAACTTGAACTTGATGGGACACAGGCAACTGAAAAGAGTATCTTGTAGGTATCTGGCTAAACCTTGGTTCCTTAAGACAACGTTCATTTATAATGAAATGCCATTTTATTTCACATAAAGGTGCTCAAAACTGTAGCTGGTTCAAAAGACACCAACTGTGAGATGTTGGGGTTTTTTTTTGGAAGGGTGTGTGGAAATGCCTAAATAAGTATATAAGCCTGCTGACAGCTATTCAGGTATCTGTTTCTGCTACAGTGTGCTGTGTGCTGTTGCATCTATAAATATTTTGTGCACAGTGACATATCACACAGGTACCTTTGTTTGGGGAGTATGTTCATTCTCCATAAAATAAATAGAGAAGTGCTGCATGTTAGGAAAGCTGCAGCATGAAGCTTTCATTTCTTGGGCAGAGCTTCCCTAGAGCAGCCTTTCCCAGCCTGGCCCCCTTCAGATGTCTTGGATGAAGAACAGCTCTAAATAGGAAGAAGAAATATGCCGGAAAGAAGAGCATTTCATTTGTGTTTCAATTAGCTAGATCTCTCCTCAACATTTCCAGATGGTTTTGAAAGAGCTGTTTGCATATGCTTCCCTTCCCTTCTTTTCCCATAGCTTGAGGCAAATAACAGCTTGAGGAATGTTGATACTGTCTTGTAGACTGGGAAGAGAGTGGGTTGGGGCCAATCTCCCTCTTCCTGCTGCTTCCTTCATAATGAACTCTCCTACATATTTGAACCCAGCATTGGTTCCCATGCAGCCCTCTGGAGTCTGCATGGGTGACTAATTGCCATTTTCATTCGTCATTAAACAAAACCAGAAATCCAGTGATGGGTCTCCCAGCTCATTTTCTGACTTTTCTCTCATGCACTTAATGTTTTCACTGCCATAAATTTTCGTATCTTGAATCTTTCAAGATTACTGTCTACTTAATAAATCAGATGTGTTTCCCTTTTGCTGGGTGCCACTTAAAGCAGTAAATTGTTTAAATATTAAGTTCCAAATAATGTAAAATACAAAAACATTTTGTGAAGATTCTTCTGAGATGAAAAACTGGAATTTCCAGTTTAGCCTTCTGCTTTCAGCCAGTAGAAAAGGCCATCTGAAATGTCATGCAGAGTGTATCAAGTTGAAATGGACCTGGCCATTAGCTTAGTAAGCCTTACAGTTCTATTAGGAAAGTCCTTCTTTCAGTAATAAGTATTTTTTAATCACTGCTGTCTAAGCTGTCCTTAATGTCATGCCCACATGTTTGCATCTCCTGAATACCGTTTTTCGCCTTTCCTCCTACTCTATAAGGACCAAAATGCAACAGCATTTTTCTCCAATCTGGAATGCTTCCTTGTTTCCAAATAGGGTTGTGTCTAATTGTAGAACTAGTTGGAGGTCAAACTTTGAAGCTATTTTTAATTTTTATTCCCTTGAGGGCCAAAAGAGACTACAGATACAGAGTGTCAGCTTACTCTGGTTGAGTCCTGGTAGGAAAATCCTTTAAAGAAATACCTTCTCCAATATTGCACAAGACTTGAAACTTGGAAATATTTCCTTGGATGAAGTACAACCATAAGGGTGATTGTGCATCTTCAAAATGTTGCAGGAAGAAATTAAGACCAACCCCTTTTTTTAGTGCTTTTTTATTCAACAGTTGGACTATTGGCTCTGATAACTCAATTTCTAATAGATTCAGTTCCCGAATGTGTTCTTTATTTACAAAAGTCTCTCTAATTTTACAGACCCATTTGTAAAGTGTTTGGGTGCAGTCTTTTCATCTTCTATTAATTTAATGATAACTCTTGCTCTTGAGCTTTCCTAGCTTAGCTGTAAATTTTCCAGTGATTTCTTTGATCCTCTTAAAAGTAACTTTCGTTTTCCTTTTTTCATTATTTTCCTCTACCCCAGCCATTGACTAAGAGCTGTCAGGAACCATGCAGGTGAAAATGCATTTGGAGTTGCTGATACTGATATCTAGCAAAAAATACATACTTGGCAGACAAACCCAAGTTCTATAGAGTAGACTTCATTCAAACATACATAGGCATAAATAAATAAAGGGACAAATCTGATATGCCTTCCTTAGTTCAGGGCGTTCACTGAATTTAACAAAATCAAGAGACTGATTAGCTGGAACTATGGAAATGGCAATGAGTTTAGGCGTATTTGGATGTGTACCCCCACTTCCAGGACTTTCTAGTCATAAACACTTGTGCCAAGCTTATGATGAATTAATGTTGGCCATTCTTGTACCATTCAGCTGTCTTGAGCCAAAAGGTGCTGCCCAGAATGCAGTGGTAGCAACAGTTGAGTTCATGAAGTCTAAGCCATCATTTGGTTGCCTGCATATGCATGAAAGATTGGGGTTAGACACAATTCCTCTGAAGTTTTGATGTGCCTTTTCTTTTCTCAGTTTATGTTGTGGAAGAGAGGCAAAGAGATACCTCTGGCGAAAGTGCCTGCCTGACAGCATGTTGGACTGCATTGTGCTGCTGCTGCCTTTGGGACATGCTGACCTGAATTCCCTGAGAAGCCAGTCCTTTCGATACCTCTCTCTTGGAGTGCTATGCAGTCTCTTCCTCCTCCTGTCTCTTTTCAGCAGCTTCTTCGTCCTGTAATAAATGAGATGCTTTGCCCGAACATAACATGCCTGCCAGAGTTGGATGCATGTGGTTGGATGCATCCTTTGTGATTTGAGTGGGGAATCCCTCCTTCCATCCTTCTTCATAATTGTTCTTTAAATGATGTACTATATTTTGTTTGGCAAAAAGCTTTTACTACAAATTATGTATTCATAATTTAACCGTCCCTAGAAATGGAATAATATGCAATAATTTAAGGCTATTTTTTTGTTTTCTCTTACTTGCTTAATTTTCTGTTTTAATAAACTTTGTCCAATAAAATACGATCCAGAAATCTGTGAAGGTATGAGTTTTTCTTCTGAAAATTTTTAGAACACCAAAAAAATAAAATGCCAGTTATTTGCATACTGGGTGTCATAGATGGGTTAAGGACTATTCTTTTTGTATCAACTTCTATTATCTAAATAAAAGAAGAACCAGCGTGGTGTGATGGTTAAACTATTAGACTACAAAGAGGGAGATCCAGGTTCTAAGTCTACCCTCAGCCATGGAAGTTCACTGGATGATTTTGGCCAGTCAATCTCTCTCAGCTTAGCCTACCTCACAGGTTTGTTGTTTCAAGGAAAAGTAGAAGGAAATAACACTATTGGACTAACTACTGTCAAGGTGGTGATAGTTATTGCCTTACATGGTTTTACAAGGAGGATAAATACAAGGAGTCAAATTCATAGAGGATTAAACAATAATTAGTCCTGTGGTTGATGGGTCTTTCTTACCTCCAGAATCAAAACTGTTATGTCTTAAAGGCTAGGGTTGTGCTGGGCTCTGGATTCAATAAGGAAAAATGATTCAGGGCAGGCAGGGTGCTCACATAGCACCTCTCAGCAACTATTCAAATAAACAATGTTTTCTTGAGCATCCCAGGAGAATATGTGCTTGGTTGAGGAGATGTTCCATCTGCTGACATATGAATCTAGATGGTGTATGGCTACTGAGCAACAGTAGAAGAGGTCTATCTGTCATACTCAAAACTCTTGTTTCCTTCCAAAAATATAAAATCATCTTTTTTTTTTCCAAAAGTCCAGGTTCAGTATATCCAAAACTCTTCATAAATAGACAAATTCCAAAACTTTGGGAACATACAGTAATTTAATAACTCATTAATATTCTTAACCTTAATGTCCATGCAAGGAGCTGGTTTACCATAACAATATCTAACCAACTAGCAATGGATATGTCCAAAACATGTGTAATAGAATTCCTTCAATTTAATACATCTTGAACATAAAAAGAATAGCCAATGTTTCTTAACATTCACTGTGGAGTCCAATAAACCATACGAATAATTATTTGCTGAACTAACTTGGTTTTTAAATCATAGGAAACGTATTTTTTAAAATCTAAAACCACTGATGCTATGATATAAGATACTCTGTTCTCTCATCTAAATTTCTTGTATGTTACCCAAGTATATGTTTGTTAATTTTTTAAAAAAAATGTAATACTGAATTGTTGCTGTAGCATCTGTAGAAACCTCCAAATCATTTAAAAATTTCAAAGGCTGTGAAAGCTTCAGGGCTAAAGAATTAATGTAACCAACTTTTTAACTGACATTATTGCAGTTAGCTAGTTTTGATAAATTTGAACATTTTAAAGGATTGATTGATTGATTAAGGATAATTACCTTTTTTTTAGCCCATGTTCCCCCCAAGTTTTTTCCTTCCTATTTACAATAAAAATTATTCCCAAGTATCAATTTTTCCAGTAAGGGTCAAAAATGTCAAATCAGCTTATGAAAAATTATAAAATGCTATATTTAGAATCAAGAACATGCCAGGATATCCAAGGTTTCAGTAAGAATTTCCAAAGTGAGCCCACAACTGAATATATTCAATATTCCAATTCATTAGAAGTTAAGAGATAAGGCCAGTGATGTGTTTTAAAATCAGGAAAAAATACAATCATTTTCAAAGGAAAGCATGATCATAGGTGTTTTTACCATAAAAAACTAACCTTTTATAATTTTTAAATAATATTTAAGCAGAACCAACACAGGCTTTTACTTCCCAAATACGTATTATTTATTTTACCTTATTCATTCCCCACAACTTCTCGGGTACTTTCATCAATCTCTTAATATCCCCTTTCATCTGTGTAATAAAATTTGAAATACTTATTTCTATTAAAATAAATTACCCCAGATATTTAATTGAATAAGGACAAAAAATACACCTTTGTTATCAATTGGAATGATGTTAAACTTATTCCAAATTATTGTATACCCAGAATATATGCCATAATGCATAATTTCTACAATATTTTTTTTAAAAATCTTTAACAGTCATTGAAAAGACTCTAAACATCATTTGCATATAACAATATCTTATATTCTGTTCCATACTGTAGCTGAAGTCACCAAATTTTCATACTAGACACACCTAAGGTTCCAACACTAAATTAAATATTTTGCTGGTATGTGCCCTGTTGCATATTGATTATAGAAAAGTGATTTGTAATCACTCAAGCAGAGAGATTCCAATAGCAATTTTTTATCCAATAATGTATCCAAGAAATAAGTGCTAATGGAAATCCAGTTTTCCCATTACCAGAAACTTGACTTGCACCATGTGAAAGGCTTTTTCTGCATTTAGTGATTGAAACTAAACAGTGGTTTCATTTTTCTCAGGAGGCAATGATAATAAATCTGAACTCCAATGTTACTAGAGACTTGCCACCCTTTCATAAAACCAGATTGTGTGGGATGAATTATTGAAGATAATACTTTCTGAAATCTTGCCAAAGGCTGGCATTCCTAGACTGTGAGGTTATTATTGGGACGGGTGGCAAACTAGAAATAGAGATTTACAGGAAACCCACACACAGAGAGCAATACCTGATGTTTGACTCCCATCATCCACTGCAGTACAAACTAGGAGTCATCAGGACATTACATCACAGGGCAGAAACCATCCCCACCTCCATGGATGCCAAAAAGCAAACCAGCACCTGAGGACAGCCCTGAAGGCCTGTGGGTGTCCAAATTGGGCCTTCATTAAATCTAAGTCTACCCCTAGACCTAAAACAATGGCAGACAGGGCTGAGACCTAGAGTCAATGGAAGAACCTAGTCATTCCTTACATGGGCAGCGTTTTGGAAAGGATAAAACGGATATTTGGAAAACACCACATACCAGTATATTTCAAACCCACTAACACACTGAGACAGAGGCTTGTACACCCTAAAGATCCAACACCGAAACATAAGAGGAACAACATAATATATACAATCCAGTGCAGTGAGGAGTGTTCTGAGCTCTACCTTGGGGAAACCAAACAGTCTTTACACAAGAGGACGGCCCAACGCAGGAGGAGCAACACCACAGGACCAGAATCAGCAGTTTACCTTCATCTAAAAGACACTCATTTGAGGACAACAATGTTCACATTCTGGACAGAGAAGATAGGTGGTTTGAGAGCGGGGTTAAGGAATCCATTCATGCCATAGTGGAAAATTCTTCCCTTAATAGAGGTGGAGGCCTCAGACACAACTTGTCCCCCATTTTTCATGCTGTTCTTTCATCAGTCCCCAGGAAGATTAAGACCACCAGGAAGGCCACTCTTAATGATCCACTTGGGGATGAACAAAGGATTTAGGAGTAAGACATCCCAAAGACAGTCCACACCTCCATGGCACAATTAACAGCCATTCAGGTGTAGGGACAATGTAGCCACCCTGGAAGACATATAGGGGGTCCCCTCACCATCCTTTGGCCAGACTGAAGAAGCTGCTTGGACAAGCAGCGAAACATTTCTACCAAGAAGAAAGAAATCCAGTTGCCATGACTCAACCTACAGAGAATTCCACCTGGATGACTGAGAATCTTCATTGACATCTTGCCAAAGTATTGTAAATTCTTGGCATCGGTATTTAACAAAGAAATTGGACAATAGCTCACACAACTCAAGGCTTCTCACCAGCTTTTAAAATAGCTGTTATATAAAGTTCAGAATATTAAGCTAGTAAGGCCTCTTTTTCAAAAAAATTCCTGGTATATCTGCAACACGATGGGAGCCAAACTCAGCTCAAATGTTTTATATAATTCTGTAGATAACCTGTCTCATTGGGTAGTATCAAATATTTCCTGTATATTGCAGCTAAGTCTCCTGTCTGGGCAACCAAGATTTCTGGAAGATTTATTTCATAAAAAAACTTCCATCTATTCATTAGGTTAATTTTAAACAAGCAGGAACATACTTTTCTATTTATCTACATGTTCAGAATTGCACAACTTCTTAGTACTTTGACTGATGGTTAACTTAGTTGACAAAAAATGGTTCAGTCACAATTTCTGATCATGGACTAGTAATGATGGCACTGGTTTTGAGGGGAAAAAACAGTGAGATGATATAGATTAGATAGATATAAATGATACATGGAGCTATAGATATATAGATATAGATGAGAGGGATGATACAGATAATATTCCATTGCTAGATGACCCTCAGTTTGCTGAGGGTTACATCCATGGGTGCATTTCTGTGTGTGTTTCAGATAGAGAATAAACTTACATCTCTACCCCTGGCTGGCTAGGTGATACAGTCAAGATGCTTTTTCAGTGTCTGGAGGCTGTAAGGGCCTGGATGGGGAGGAACAGGCTCAGACTCAATTTAGCAGGCCAAGTGGCTATGGATTCTGGGGGCTCTCAAAGCTGGGGACTTGCCATGTTTGGCTCTGAATAGGGAGGGTGTTCAAACTGGGAGTCCTCTTAGAGTCTAAACTCCTCTGCAAGTAGCAGATGGCAGCTGTAGCTAGGAGACCCATTGCACAGCTTCATCTAATGTGCCTATTCCTAGACAGTGAGGCTCTACTCACAGTCTCTCATGTTTAGTGACCTCCCATCTGGATCATTTCAACAGATTCCATGCTACACCTATACTCTGCAACTCCTGGATGTAATTCAAGGTGCTGGTTATCACTTCTAAAACCCTTCATGGCCTAGGGCTAGGTTATTTGCAGGACCTTCTGTCTCCAATTTCTTTTTCTCTGAGTCTAGCAAAGTGGGCATATTTCACATCCTTTTTATTAAACAATGGCATCTAATGGTATACAGGAAGTATGCTTTCTCTGTTCCCCAAAGATTCAGATGGCCCTGAGTTTTCCAGCCTTGTGTAAGATGCCAAAGATCTGGCTCTTCCCCCAAGCACTGGGCCCGGGTAGTAGGTGAACAGTTTTGATTATTGTGTTTGCTCTTTCCTAGATTTTGCTCTGTGTGCAAAATACTTTGTTTTTAATTATTTTATTTATTGATTAAATTTTGCCACTGCCCATTTCCCTCAAAAGAGGGAGAAAGAGGGAGAAATTATGTTGTTTTCATTGATTGTTAGCCCCCCGCCCCGCCCCAAGTCATGTGTCATTGGGTAGCCATATAAATGTATGTAATGAATTATTCAGAGCCAAAGTATTAAGCCTTCTGTTGCATGGTGCATACAGCTCAGTGTTGCATATACAAGGATATCTCTGCACTTGAATCAATCTCATCTATATTTCTGAGATCTGTGCTCCAAGTTCCCTGCTCATTCACCATGCACACTCCTTCAGTTAGAGCTTAAATGTGTCTCTGTTGAAGCCTGTTTAAGGCTGTGCCAGCTAAAGTATTAGCTCAAACCAATGCACAGAGGTGAGTCTTTTGCCCAGATTGTACTGATAGACAAACACATTTCTCCATGGAAAGTTCCAATTATCTCCAATCTGGCTCACTGATGCTTTATCCCCCAAGCTGTATCTGTACTACATCTAAAGAAAACCCGTACAGAAATCAAGCAGAGAGAACCTTCGTTTGTGATATGCAGAGGCAGCACTAATACCTTTGCTACAATGAACATATGCATCCATCCCTTATTATTCCCACATTCTTGTGTCCTCAGATAGAAGGGTGCTTATAATGGCATTCTTAGACACCCTACCCTCAATGCTTTGATAGGGGGATTTAATATCTCCTACCAAAGTTTATATGTATGTTGAGATACCAAAATCAAATCAATTGCAAATGTATCCTTGAATTACTCCATATTTCTTGGTGGTTGGAGTTAATCTCCCTTCATACCATAAGCCACTCAGGTTGGTCCAAGTAGGAAATTGTGCACTTCTTACTAAATTATCAGTATTCCAAAATGTCCCCCAGAAGTCAATTTTTATGCTATAGTAATTGCTGCTAGAAGTTGCCTGATCTAGAATAAAATCCGATGGTGTTTAGCTTCTGTTATGAACAGGGCTTTTATAATTGTATTTTAACTGTGGGGGATTTTTTTGGTCTATGTAAATAAACAAACATCATGACCTGGATAACAGATACAACAAACAAGAAAAGCAATGGACAAGGTGATCCCCATGAAGAACAATACAAGGAGCTCTCCATACTGAACGAACAAGTGGAATCATACCAAGAACTACACTCCACCACCATCCTGCTGAAAAGATGCAATCCAAGGACACACTGCTGGCAGTGGGATTTCCTCATACCAAAAACTGCTAATCAAACCATGGAGGATTCTCCACTAGGTATTGAGATGATACTGAGGTGTTTCAGAGTTGCCTTACCTTGTAGCAGCTGGAATTTCTTCTTTGGACCTGCTGTGCTGGTTAATAGCTTGCTGATTTAATGCCATCACCCCAGAGGACCAGGTCTACGACATGCAGACTTGGTGATAACTCCCTACTACTACTTCCACATCCCTTGAGCAAGAGTTCTTCAGCTGATATCACAGCCAGCACACATAGTGGTGGAGTGGGCATTTAACACCTAAACAGAAGATTGCCTTCACTGTATACTCTTCTTGAGGTATATCACTATTTGGCTCCAAATATGATTGTGACTTCTTGTATACTGTATGTTCCAGATGTGATTGTGGTTTCTTGTATGTTCATTTTGTCATGGGGATGTGTTGCTGGATGATGCCTCTGATTTGCCCTCAATATTATATGGCAGATATAAGCCTAATGATGAGACGGTCATCCCATGAACCCCTGGGTTGTGATGCAAAACACCAGGAGACATCTGGTCAAGATCCTTTGAATTCATTGTTCTGAATGCCGTATATAGATGGTGGAGAACTGTAATGTGTACTGTCTTGTTTTCCATGACCTCCCAGTCCTGGATTTTTCCTCTGTAGATTATTTATTTATGCCTCACATTTCTTCACTGCCCATCTTGCCAAAGCAACTCTGGGCAGTTTACAAGCAAATTAAAATAATACAAGATTAAAATACCATAAAAACAGATTCATCATAAAAATATAAAATCCAAGATGGAGGAACAAGTCTCAGTAAAATTCCTCAGGGCCTCATCAAGGTGCCAACCATCCCCATGAGTGATTATCCCTCCTGCCCCAAGCAAGGTGGCAAAGCCAAGTCTTCACTCCCTTTCAGAAGGCCGGGAGAGTGGGGGCCTACCTCACTGCTGCGGGTAACTTATTCCACAGGGTGGGGGCCACGGCAGAGAAGGCCCTCTTCCTGGACCTTGCCAATCTCTCATGGACGGGGTCCATAACATGCCTTCCCTGCCTGATTGGGTGGGACGGGTTGATGTAATGGGGGTGAGGTGGTCCCTCAGGTATAGAGGTGTGTTTGGTCTTCCTGCTCCACTTTTGGAATACTGGCCTAATAGGTGGGATGATGGGGGGAGTGATGGTGCTGTACTGGTTGGGATGAATGACTGACTGCCGGAAGGCACAGCAGACAATGGTTTTTCCTGTTTTCTAAAGTTTTGCTATTACATTTACATATATTCAGGCTGTTAACTTCTTTAGCTTTAGCTCTTAATTATACATGTACATTTACTTCAGTAAGACCATGGTTATATGGCAAGTTTACAAATCATAGTCTTACAGCTATGGTCTCTCTTTTTTTGCCTTCTTCCCCCATCCTGGTTTTCCTGCACTCCTCCTTTAAATTGGTTATCACTGAAGATTCTTCCCTTTATTAAACTTTCCCCATCTTTCCCATTGGTTGTTATGGAGATAGCAGGCGAGGAAGGAGGGGGCGCATTCCAGGGGGAGAAATGCACTCACGGTGTTGAAGACCTTGGGCGCCCGGCCAAGAAGGTCAGGCAGGGCCCGCCTTAGTGTTTCTGGAGTTTTTCCCTTAGAACCTGCTAGTTTTGCTCAGTTTGGCAAGATTCTGTTTGCGTGGTAGAAACAATAAAGACTAGAGCTTCATTCCTGGTTCAGCGTTGTTTCTTTGCCTTAACCCCAACAGGTTCATGTAACATTAACAATCAACTGATTAGGTTATCAATTTGTGTAGGGGGTAGTGGAGATGTGTTATAATATCTGGCTATCACCAACTGAGGTTTAGAAATTTTATTTTTAATCACTGTAGTATTTTTGTCATTTTGGGGGAAGCCTAGTAATTAATGAGATATAGTATGGATGGGATAGGATATTGTATCTTGCTGTTTTTTAATATTAATATGTAATAGCAGTGTCCATTGTAATGTGGAATGTTAAAGGATTGGCCTGTCTCACCAAGTATAGACAAGTCTTAGTTTAGTTTAAAAGGATGGGAACTGAAATTCCATTTTTTTTCCCCAAGACAAAGCAGCTTTTCCAGAAAGCTTAGATGGCAGAGATTTACATAAATGATAGCACTACATGTACAAAAGCTGTTGCTATTTTGATTAATTTTTAAAAGTTGATCATTGAAAAATTATTAGAGAAGGTTATTTCTTAAACTTGTTAGATACAGCGATCAACATTTAACATTCCTAAACCCATAATGGCCAACCAGACTTTTCAGAATAAGTGTATAATTGTTTTCAAAGCTTATATACTAAGTCAAGAGACCACATAATTTATAGTGGTGATTTCACTCAAATTTCAGATACTTCTTTAAATCAACCACTCCATTTTTTCTTCCAGGATTCACCATATTTTGCTAGATTACATGTCTGCATTTAATTTGTGGAAATTCGGTATTCTATTACTCCTTTCAGCTGAGGATTCTAAGTCTGTAAGCTTCCTGTATGGAAAAGTGATGATGAAATTACTCTTATTCACATGACATTTGGAATAACAAGCGTGAATGTCCTGTCTTGGTAACCTAATGAAAGGTTTGATTAAAGAACATGGAATTAATTTTCTTTAATCTTAAAAAGAGGTTAATAGAATAAAAAAAATACTTCCTGTAAATTGGTTGTCTTATTATTCAGTAAGAATTGGTTAAAATCACCCTATTGTTGGAGATGTAATTCTGTGGGTCATTTAAAATTCTATAAAAAATAAATGAAGATTTTGAAACTTAGTGTAAGAAATCTTCCTGTGGGAAAATATTGATTAGAAAAAAACATGGTAAAATGAGACTTTGAAGAGACTAGAGAGAACCAGAAAGAATGAAAAGGAGAAGAGACTCACTAATATAGAATGGAGCAAAATACTGTAACTTTGGAAGAATTCAAGGATATTTGGGAAAAATGCACTCAGAAGTTATTTTTAGATTGTCTGCTATCATAAAAATGGATTTAAAAGAGGTGATAGAAGAGGATAAGACTGAGATTGAAGCTATTTCGAACGTGGATCTGAAAAATAACAGAAGAATGATACAGAAAAAAGATGTTACATCTGATTTACAAATGAAACCAGCTGATGTATTAATAATTAAAAGGAACATACAAATAAACCAGAAGAGTGACTTGGATAACTTTCTTATCTTGAATTTACAAAAGAGACGTATTAAATTTATAAAAAGTTTCTGAGAAGAGACAAAGAGAAAATGAAATCAACTTTTGGGACGCTATCTAAAGGGATTATATTGAATTTGTATTTTTCAGGTATGGAGGTTGGTTAAAATAATTACTATAGAACAGTAAAAGGAGAAATCTACTACTGATTTGTGGCAATGGATTACTAATGTGTATTGTTTGTCAACACTTGAATTAATTTTTTTTAACAAAGGGACAAGGATTTTTTTTTTGAGCAATATGGTCAAAGCTTCTGCAGTTGTTCTGTTTATAATGCAATTTCCAGGTGTTTCCCCCACCCCACCCTTTTTTAAATTGTTACATTTATCAGAGTTGAGGCTGTGCTGATCCTTTACTGCTGATGTATGTATCTGCATTTTTCTTTTGTTGATATGTTTAGCATAATAAAGTGAAAAAGAAATGTCACAATCATGTTTTTTCACATCCAGACGTAACAAACTGGTTTGCCAAAACTTAGAAGGCTTTATGCTTCCCCTTCTTCGTATAGTAGTGGGAAGGAAAGCAGCACGCGGGCTTAATTGTTTTTGCTTCCTTCTAGTCCTCTAAATCTTTGCTTGGATTGCCTGAACATGCTCATTGTTAGTGCACGTACACAGAGATTTAGGCAGTATAATGAGAATAAACAAACACCTTACAACAAAATTAAAAATGACACGTGCCTCTCAGCAGGTGGCAGCACTACATACTGACTGGTTGTATAGCATCCTTTATAGCAACAGTTCATACTGTAGAAGATATTCCAAATTCTGCAGAGAAGTAACTGAAAGTCAAGAAACCAAAGCCCAATAGGAAAGCTGACAGTTTTAGGAGTGCTCAATTTAGAATGGTGCCTCCATTGTCTGAAGGGCTTTTTGTTCTCATCATTATTTTGAAATTAGTTTTGTACTTATCCTGCTATATGAAGAGCAAATCTACTGCTGGGAGATTTTGTTTTCATCCTGATTGTCAAATCTTTTCATTCATAGGACAGGCTAGATTTAGAACAACCTTTCATTTCCAAAAAGAGAGTGTCACGCAATGGATGTTTGATCAGCATCAGCACAATGCCTTAGGTATATTTCAAAGTGGCTTTATATAAGTTTCCATTCCTCTACCAATCAGACTGCTCTAAAATCCCGCCATTCCCTTATGTTGAAGGCAGAATACATCCTCAGTTCGTTTCTCAATCCTGAGTGCAGCTATCTTATTGGGACAGTATCAAACATTGATAAAGTACTGCAAGCCAACATTCATAGAGAGGTAATGAATTAGGACTAGGACTATTGTTTTTCATCCTAATCTACTTTACAATTCTTGCAAGGTTAAAAAGGGAAAGCGGGAAAACCCAAGAACACTGTTCTGGCCTTAGAGTAAGGTAAGCGGTAGCGCTCCAGCTGTTGCCAAACCATGTAATTCCCGGCATGAGGAGACTGCATTAGCTATGATGAGGGATCCCAGGAATTATATCGTTCAGAAAAAGCTGGAGCATCACAGATTGCCTATCCCTGACTTGGCATGATATAGTCACAGAAATGAATGGTAAAACTCTTGCCCACAAGATGGCAGCAACCTGACAATGCTATTACTTTCATTTTTAAGACTGCTATCAATACTATAGCATTGTGATACATATTTGGCAGAAGGCTATATGAAGATTTAACCACAAGTATTTACTTACTGAAAAGCCACTCTACCCGTACTGTGCCAGCTTTGAACTTTTCCAACCATTCAAAACTGCTTGTATCGTAAAATCCACCCATGCTCCAACCATTGCCATCGCAAAACCTAACGGTCTTAAAAAACAGCATCTGTTCAGAGAATTTTCCTAATTCGTTCCATTCTCCTATATTTTGTCACCAGTTTTTACAAGCTTCCCAGTCCCTGGCAAATAACAACTTTGCCCATTCTCAGTAACAGAAAGTAGCAAGATGACAGCAAGAGCCTTACTGCTCTAACCTCCCTCTGCTGTGTGCTGAAGTCTCACTATCTTTTCCTAACAGAATGAGTATGAATGAGTAATCCAACTCAGCTGGCTTTTGCATGTCATTTTAAAGAAAAGCAAAACACCAACTCCCACTCTAGCTGAAGCTGTTTTCAACAGAGTAACGTGTAGAGAATTGGGTCCTTTGTCATATTCTGTTTCAAGAAACAAGTCCAGGCCAGGTTTAGCAGCCATGGTATATAAATTAAGGAATTTATTAGTGCATCCAAACACAGTTGGGTTGACATAATGCAGCTAGCTACATAAACCAAGCTCTTCATATCTTTAACAATCAAAGATGTCTAACAACAGGGGTTCAAAATTTCTGCATTCAGCTATTCAGTCCAAATGTAAGGAGCTTATTGTGCTCTTCTAGCCATGAGCATCTCCCGGATATTATCTTCAGCTTCTTTTACACTCCGCTCCAAATATGACTTCCTCTGCTGAAAGACAGAAAAACAAATAATATAGTAGTTGTAGTAACAACAGAGTACAGGATGGGGAGAGACAGACAAACAGGCATTGGAACTGGCAAGAAAACAGATCTCTTCCATGGAACAGAAGAAACTTTTTAAGATCCACTTAGCAAAATATTTCTAAGCACTTGCATCAAATCAAACTCTGCTTTGTACTTTCCACACTGTAAATGAGAATTATCAAAATCATATCTAATAATAAATAAATAAATAAATGTTTCCCTTACATTTGAAACGCAAAGTCAAAGAGAAGAATCTGAACTATATCACCAATACATAGAGAAAAATGTGTATTTTACAATGAGACTCAAGAAACTCAAGAAATCTAAGATACCAAATAAAGACTTCAGCACATCCTGAAGAATAAGTGACTCTTGCAAATTGTTCTGAAACCTGCCTAATTCCTAGAATGGAGCACTACCATACTCCTCCTTTTTCTATAGAGATCAACTGGGGGTAACACTTGTTTAATTGATGATTTGGTGAAAAGAAGTGTGCTTAACAGCTCCTCCCCTTCAGTTCTACATGGCAGACAGGGTTGTTATTCTTTTACATACTGTACAGAGAATTCCAAATAAAATCAGTCCAACCAAGCCAGTTCTTTAGCAATCCTATTTCTCCTCTCTTGTCCTTCATCAACAGCAGCCAGATCCAGAATTTGCCAAGTTCTGCTAAAATGCCTGCTGTTTTGCTCCAGAACTCCACCCAAGGTCCATAGTACCCGACTCAGCCAAAGCCAGGAGCAGCAGGGACATGAATGCTGCTGTAGCAGCCCAGGCGGAAACCATTCAAAAGCTAACAGTCTCATGGCAAGAGGCAAGACAGCACTCCATTCACCTAAAGCTACATGGAAGACTCCAAAAGGGCACCACATGAAAGAGGCACATTTTGTTCAAAACACACCTTGCTTCATGCACTTAAAACAGTTCATACTCCAACTGTTTTGCACAACCTTCTTTTCAGACTTCTCAGTATGGGGCTCACTTCCCAAACCCTTTAGAGGGCACTGTTGAACCATATCAAAAGACAGGTGCGTGTCACAACCATCCCATCAAGAGAGAGGGCCCTGCATTCAGCAGTAAGCAAACAAACACTATCCCCCTGTTCCTAAGAGAAACCTGGATTTTTTGGAGAGATAAGGAAGTGTATCCTCAGAGCCCTCACCCCTCACTATTTCTTCTTCCCTCATTTTACTTTCTTCCCCTGTTTGGAAAAAAAAATACCATGATAATTTTGACCTGACTTCCTTCTTGAAGCTATCCTGTCTCCACCTACTGTGAATTCTGGCTTTACCTACATGCCATTTTTACAATTAGCTGCCACTGTATTTTATTATGATTATTTTCCTCTTTAATATTAGACCCATATTAGACCTATCATCGTTGGGCAGGTGACATTTTCTCATTTTAATTTCAAGTAATTCCACCTGAGTACATGTAAGTAAGCATGAAAAGGCATCGGAAATCACTTCAATCGAAAGAGAAATCTTCTGGCAAATTTGAATTATTCAATATGACCATTACAATTCATGAAAACAAAGAAATAGAGTCCATTGTTAAAGATACTGTACAATATTATGCTGATATATTCTCATTCTTGTCAGAGGATAACAGATATTATTCTTCATGGAATAAGCTCACTGGGAGAACACAATCTCAGCTAGAAATTTTGATATGGATGGCCACAGTGTATGGTGACTTTATGCAAGGTAACAGGCCAGCAATTAAGACTTGATGAATATAAATCAATAAACACATTCAAGAAGTCTTGACATTCTTTCTTCAGCAAGATTGCAATAAATTTTGCTTAGGAACTTAAAAAATTGACAATATCTTCTGTGTTACCGCCACTACCAGCACCACCACCACCTTTCCCCATATCCAATTTCTCAACTTCCAGCTGGATATACAACACACTGTATACAGCACACAGCAGAAAAAAAAATACAGCTTTCCTGTTTTTTTTCCCAGGAAAAAAAATCATAATGGTTTAGTGCCAAATCAGCCCTTTACAACCTACGACAAAGCTAGCTAAGACAAGAGTCCAGGATAGATACAGCATTCATGGCCCATTTTGTGGCTGACAACTTCAAAAGCTCTTAATCAGGTACTTTCACTACCCTTCTACCAGAACATTAAATTTCAGTTCACAGTAAAGTCTCTAAGTAGCTGCCATTTAGACAGGAAAGAATTCAGGCAAGTCACTCTGCAGGAATTTCACACACCCAGGAAATATTGATGAGTCAGACTTCAGAGTTCTGAAAACTATAATTTTGTAATAGGAGTGAGAGAGAGAGAGGGAGAGAGAGAAACTTATGATGGTGACTGGTGGACTTTAGATTCCTGCTTAAGTATAAAGTAAGTCTCTATTATCAGTGAGAATTATGCCATTATATCACCTTGGTATTCAAAGTGTTCTGCTAGCTCACATACAATCGATCTAAACTGAGCTTTTGCCACACTTTCTCACTGGTAACTCAATTGCAAATAAAGGATATAATTTACCCCCTAATACATTATATTCATTCTTTTTCAAAGTCTATAGAATTTATACTGTAGTCCTTATGGAATTAGCAATGTGGACAGACTAATAGTGTCAATTTCAATTATGGGTTTTTGATATCAGAACTGTTCAAAGAAACAGACAAGTTTCCTATATAGCTAAATGACAGCATCTCTAAGGATGCTCTTACTGGATTAGCCTCTTAGATAATCACAAATAGATTCATTTATACATGAAGTGTTAGAACCAGATGCCTTTCTACATGAAGGCTTGGATATGATGCACTTGCCTTGAATAAAACCCTCTGATGTCATGTCTTGTGACTTTACCTCCAAAACGAAGGAGGAGGAGGAGAGCAGGAGGGGGGAGGGGGAGGGAGAAAATCTAGCTTGGAATGTCTGAATCTCTAAAGTTAACATTTCTCATTTTTGACATTCCTCTGACAGTCTTCAGGAAAGTGATCATCTTGTGACTTAGCATATTTATTTGGATAATGTCTCTCCTTGGCCTCAAGAAGGGAAAAACGACTTTTGTCTTTGGGAGATATCAGACAGGAGCCATGAGATTATTGTGGCTTCAGCTGAGCTTCAGTAGTTGCTGTCACCATTAGAATTTTTAAAATGCCCCCTTGGTCCTAGAGTAACTAAAGGATCATTTTTAGAGTAGTAAAGTAGACTTTTTAACAACAAAGTCTGTGAAGTTTAATGTATTTAGAAAATGCATAATCTACTTTCAAATCAAGATTTAATCAAAATATTTATAACAATAAATCTAATACATCTACACATTGTAAATTAAAAGTATAAATATCTGTTACATAAGCTATTTTTAATTGAATTCAAATGGTGCTATCCTATAAGGTTAATTATGAGCATACAGAATATGCTATTGCATACCCAAATTAATAAATAAGAGATAAATAAGCAAATATGCTCAGTAATGCTAAGTTTTCATTTTTATGCCTATCTCTCTCCTTTTAACACTACAGATACTTATATGCTCCAATTGCTTCATGTCTTCTTCAGAGAAAAGTTGGCTATAGGACAGGCCAGAGTCTGAACATTTAACAAACAGCAGATGAAAATAAACCAGGGAAGAATCCAACCACATTTCCTCATATTCCAGACTCTGTCCAAGTTGTCTATGTTACAAGGCATATAAATAAGTAACTTTAGATAGACTGATATGATCAAATTACTTTCTTGTCTAGTGGCTTCACTGGAGTACCTCAGTCAAGTGATGACTTATTCTAGTGGCATGCAAGACTTTCTTGCAGATGTTTTAAAGGATGTCTGTCTTCTGACAAAATTTAAAGACAGGGCACTTAGAACCAAAGTTTTCACCAAAAACACTGTAAATCTGCTAACTGCAATAAGCACAGGCACCCATTTTACTGAACTGTGCAGATTTGTCCTGAGATAATTTGTACACCAGGTCTTCCACTTTTGTTTCTAAAAGAGTAATGCTGATATTCAGATGTATTTCTACCAGTGTTTCTCTTACTTAACTGCATTTTTATTTCAATCAATTTTACAGCCTCATTGTATTTATCATATTCTAACCCTTGAAATATTTTTCAGGCCTTGTGGAACCCGTGGCTCAAATATAGGCCAGAAGTCACAAAATTATTATATTCATTTCATGGGTAGGCTTGTGACACCATGGTAAGTGACACCAGATAAGAGCTGACATACAGTGATCCAAATAGCTTCTCCATATGCATTCTTCAAGAAACTAAGCTAAGCTAAGCTAAACTAGTGGCAACCATCTCTTACAGAATGGATGGCAATCCCGATCCCTTGGGCTTCAGTTGCAACTGTGCCTGATGAGAACAATATATACCAGAAGCCACCATGGATTTGGACAGGTATCCCCTCGACCAGATTCCATTCCAGAGTACTATGATAATTTGATTACTTTCTAGGACTTTGTATTTTACAACACATTTTCTATATTAATGTCTACATGAAAAGCAAATAACCATCATGTTACAAAGATCTTTTTTTAGTTTCAGATTCAATTCAAAGTCTTTAGTTATGATACTATTGACCATGGTATCCTTCTGGACCGGTTTTAGGGGCTGGGAGTGGGCGGCACTATATTGTGCTGGTTCTCTTCCTTCCTCTGAGGCTGGTTCCAGATGGTATTAATAGGGAACAAGAGGTTCTGCCCTCAACCCCTACTACATGGAGTGCAGCAGGGTTTGGTACTCTCTCTGCTCCTGTCTAACATCTACATGAAGCTGCCGCGTGAGGTCATCCGTCACCATGGGGTGAAGTATCACCAATTATGCTGCTGATACCCAGCTGTACAACTCAATTCCTGGTGAATTAAGTGATGCTGTTGATGTCCTGTCTCAGTGCCTAGAGGCTGTAGGGTTTGGATGCAGAACAACAGGCTCTGGCTCAATCCTGGTAAGACTAAGTGGATTTCAACTTTTGGGGCCTTCTGGATCTGGGAATTTACCATCTTTGGTGCTCCAAAGAAAACCTGTACACAATTTGGGGGTCCTTTTGGACTCACGACTCCTGCTCAAGGAGCAGGTGGCAGTTATGGCTAGAAGGACCTTTGTACAACTTCATGTTATGTGCCAGGTTATGCCCATTCCTGGATCAGGAGGCTCTATTCTCAGTCACTCATGCCCTGGTCACCTTCTGAATGGACTACAGTTAACGTGGTCTACATCCAGAAGATTCAGCTGGTGCAAAATGCAGTGGTACGGGCAGTTATGTGTGTTCCTAGAACTTCACATTACACCTCTGCTCTGCGAGCTGTATGAATTGCCACTCTGGTTCCAGGTCCAATTCAAGGTGCTGGTTATGCCTTCTAATGGCCATACATAGCATGGGGGGAGGGGCTATTTGAGGGATTACATCTACCCATCCCATCAGGTCTGCCAGGAGGGGCATGTTGCAGGTTCCATCTCCCAGGGATCTTCATCTGGCAGGACTCACAAGGAGAGCCTTTTTTGCTATGGCACATGCCCTTTAGAAGATCATTCCCCCCCAAGGTGAGATTTAAATTTAATAAATAAGTAGTTGGTATAAGATTGGTCTTCAACCTTCCATATAGATATACAGTATATGTACGCATACACAAAGGCCACCTAGTAGAGTACTGGCTGGGTCTCCCATTCAAATTAGTTATGAAACGAAAAAGCAAATTAATGAACAGTGAAAGAATAATAGAACAATTATTTTATTCTTTTTGCACATCTGGGTATCTTTGGAAACAATTTCTGATAGTAAACCCAGTGTTTCTATTATAACAGAGGATGTATATGGTCTCTTGCAAAACTGTTTTATAAGTAAGGCTTTTGTTTCAAGAATATGAGAAACAAATGGGTCCACTTTCAAAATTAACATGATTTTTGAAAGTTATTGCCTTTTGTTTCTCCTTCTAAAAAATATCATACATCTGAAAGCCAAAGCATCAATATCAAATATGAATCAATAAATACTTAAGTTTTTCTGGTACACTCATCTCATACTTTATCAGCCCCACCAGGTAGACCAAACCAGGAATCAACTCCACAGGAAGGCAAAGCTACTTTTACTGAGATTGGCTATAACAACAGAATTTTGCAAGTCTGATTATGCTGTACCTCCACCCTTTCTTAAGTTAGGGAGAGGTCTATCTGAGCTTCCGCATATTTTCTGCTTGTTGTGGACTTAAGATACGTTTTTCCTCTCGTCACTTTGGTAATGGATCTTGCCTATCTCTGCTAAGGTCATCTTCCTCGCCCTCTACATATTTTATGCACCTAGTATTGCATGTAATAAAGAGGCCTTCCTTCTTTATTGGCATATCACTGCAAGCAGAGTAAATGGTATTAAAAAGCAAGGTGTGAATCAAGCAGGAAGTTATGATTCATATACCTAGAAGTTGAGACATGTTTATCAATTATGATTCAGAGCTTTGTCAGCTTTAGCTATTCTAACTGCTCTATTCAATCAGTTGAAGCACAGTGGGTAGGGATAAGATAAAAATCTGCTAAGGTGTTTCTGTTCTTGTGCAGTAATTGATGAGAAAAGGGAAAGATTAGTTAGAATAAGCCATCATACAAACTATATGGATTCTGAGAACACTGCCTACAGTTGGAAAGTAAATTTCTACCACCTGGCATTCTGTATCTAGATACGTTAAGAGTTCAACTGCTGTAATCCCCAGCTCAAAAAAAAGGAGAAAGGTGTTATAATGCATATATTTCAATTTATTTAGAGGACCTCAACAATTATACATTAGTAAGTTGGGAACAGGGACATAAGCAGCACTACTGACCTCATGGGTATCCTCTTACTGTGAACAGTTAGAAAAATAGATAATATCAACCACAAAAATCAAAAGACCAGTAGACTTCCATTAACCATTGGGAATATTAGAACTATGCAGCTGTATCAACATTATACTGGTGGAATAGAACTAACAAGCAATAGGATGTTGTTTTAATCCGGACCGGGGGATTCTATGAATAGCTGTGCATTAAAATGAGTTTGTTTTAAAATCTTTCTCCATTGGAAACAATACAGGGATAGAAACATTACAAAGTTAAAACATATTTTCCAAAAGAACTCTGTTAAAGGCAAGAACAACCTAATCAGTTTTTCCAAATAAAACACTAACACGTACCTCCACTATACTGTGTATCCTTATTTTTTAATTTTCATTTCATATTGATGTTTTATACTATCATATAGTATATTGATGTTTTTAACTGGGTTCGCTGTTCAGAATCACTTATGCAAGATGGGTGACCATATAAGTTCGATAAAATAAGTAGTAATAAAAACAGTATCAGACTGAAAGGAAAAAAATCACAGAATTAAACTAGCAACTGCTTACAGGTGGGGTTTCTCTAGAGTAGTTCCTACATTCTCATCCCCCTGAAATCTCAGAGGTACCTATTACTTGAAAATAAAATGTTTCAGGTGCCTGTTGAAAATACCAATGTTTGTTTTCTCTCCCAGAACCTTTTAGATGGGTTCAATTAAATGTATATGGGTTTAATGCATTATTATTCAGTATTTTATTGTTGTTTTAAGATAAAACTGCTTTGAGATTCTTTAGCATAGGAAGCGATGTGTAAATATAATAAATATAAGTACATGATGCTAAGCTTATTTTCAAAATCACGTGCAGGAGAGAGAAATCCAGCTGGGTAAGTTATTAGTATTTTAGGAAAAGTGAGTTGTCTTATTTCTGAATTCCAGGGACATGATCATTTAAAAATACTTATTGCAACTTTGATGCTTTGAATGAGCATGTGATAAGAACATAAGAACAGATCTTCTTGATCAGGCCAAGATTCATCTTAGTCCAGCATTTTGGCTTCATAGTGGTTACCCCAGATCTGAGGGTACTCACAAGTAAGAGGTGGAGGCAAACCCCACTCCCACAGTGGCTCCTCTGTAACTGGTATGCGAAGCTATGCTGTCCTCAGCCCAGTGATAACATTGAGTTTATTCAAGAGATTTTGATGAAAATATTTGTCAAAAGATTTTTGTAAATCCAAGTACACATTGTCAACAGGATTACCTCCACTCATGTGCATATTGAGTCCCTTTTGGGAGATGGGCGGTGATAAATTTGATAGATAGATAGATAGATAGATAGATAGATAGATAGATAGATAGATAGATAGATAGATAGATAGATAGATTGATGGTCTCAAAAAACTCTAGCATACAGTCCAAATTCTAATGAAATGTATTTCAAGATCTCTGCTTTGCTTCAAACATGGCACTCCTACAGAAAGCAAGCATCATCGAAGTTGAGACTGGGCTCTGGCTAAACATCTTTGCACCCTGGCTGAGGTTTTCCTTCAGCCATGTTGGATTGATCTCCTCATTCTATTATTATATAATTATATTATAATAATATGACATTATTATATAGCTGATAGTTTTAACTACAGCTGGAAAAAAATCACATGCCAAAAACCTGAACTATTATGGCTCCGCTAAGTGAGGTGACATTACTACTGGGATATGAGAAGGCCAAGCTTGTGCTTAGGCAATGAGTGCTGGCCATCAAAGTCCAGAATGAACAGGCCTTCCTGCCCAGAGACACATTAACAAATACTTTTTCTAAAATTAAAACTTAAATTAAAACTTAATGTCTAAATCATATTACATTTCCTAAATTCAAAAGGGCACTAACTTAACTTATTTTAATGCCCTTCCTACATCAGCAGGAACCAGCTATTCCAGAAGGAGTAGAATCACTGTCAAACAGTGCCCCCAACTCTTGCAACTGGTCCAGAGAAGGATAGCATGATTAATAGCACCAAACGGTGCTGAAAAGTCAGAATTAGGAGGGTCACATTATACTAGATACAAGGTGTGACTGCCTGTATGAATCAGGCCAGATACCAGCTGAAACAAACCCACAGCAGCCATGAACTCCTGAGCTAATCTGCTACCCATGCTTCAGGGAGCCTGAAATTCCCTCAGCACCAATAACTGGAAGAGTGGAGGAATCCAATATTATCCTAGAGATGAAGTCCAGAAGCTCAGGGAGATATCCCACTGGTCAGCAGAAAAGGAGGTACAGCACCCCTAATTTCTCTGTAGAGCCTAACTTCAAAAATAAGCATTCATTCCTGTCACCTGTGCAAAAGAGCATCTGGTCACATCCAATGTTTCTTGTGGAATCAGTATCACCCCCTCCCTGGTCATGGAGTCATGGCTGCTGAAAAACCAAAATTCTGACAGACAAATTTCCAGCAGTGTTACCATTACATTCACCACCCAGAGTCCACTACAGATGGGTGGCCAATAAATTCAAACAAACAATAATTCTTATCTTCACCCACCAGTTCTCAATACAATAATACATGTCAGGTCCTCTTCTCCTCCTTTACTTGAAATTATAGCCATATCAGAGAAAAGCTAAAAACAAAGACATTAAGTAGATATGTGACATCTCCTATTACTTCAAATCATTCAACAAAATGGGATGTCTATTTTAAGGTGAAACTTAAACAGTAAATCTAAATTTAACAATAGAATAATTAAATACTGTGAACTATCTTCATAGGCTGGAACCGTATCATGGCAAAAAACAGCTTCAAAGTAGCATAGAAAGAAATGAAATCTATTGTTTCATGGGGCAAGAATTCTGGTTAAAGAGTAAAACAACTCTTAGCTTTGTCCCTTCTGTACATAAGACGCATAAATAACAACACAACTCTGAAACTTGAAAGGATCTGAAAAACAGGAAAACCATTTATCAAAAATGCCAAAGTGTTTGAACCTCCTTCACGCTGCAAATATCAATCCAGCAAGTTACAGCAGTACAGAAAGCTACCACATAGCAACCTCCCACTGTTTGTTATTTTTAGCTACCTTGTCCGACAACACCCAGCAACTAAACAAGCTCAGAATAGTACAGGACAGAGATTATCAAGCACAAACAATAAAAACACACAGCCATAATCACTTCCTCTCATAAGGAAGAATGGGTGTTTTCCATGTCCTTAGAGCATCCCAACATTATTTTCTCTGAAATGCAACATTTAAACACAAAATAAACTCAGATAATGCTTTCTTCAAACTATGTTTTGCTTACTTGTGGATTGTTTCCTTAAAATGAAGGATTTTAAAATACATATTCTCTCCTAACGACGACTACTTTTCGGGCTGCCCCAATAAACCACTTTCCCCCCAGAATTTCAATCATGATGCTTATGATTTGCATGTTAAAAGATCCAAAGTTCATTGGCTGTTTTTTTAGTGACAAAGTTGATTTTTTCTATATTGTAATCTTCTCTGGGATACAATGGATGAAGGAATGGATAAACAATAAATGTTTAGGTAACAGGTAATAGTTCTTGGACAACACTTGATAGCTAAACGTGACAATATTAGGTCGCAAGGTTCAATGACAGAACTCTAAAAAAACAGCTTTATACTGTATATCCTATACATCCTATCCACAAATAATCCTGAACCTTCTACAGGTATCTTATGTATCTCCATATACATAATTCTCTCACACCTTGTAAAAAACTTTAATAGGCAAAATAAATATCAAAAATATTGCTAACATCTCTAGTCCCTTAGCAAAGTATTTCTAGTCTATCAGAAAATGTAGCACCAAACAAATTCCTTTGGGTTTGTATGCAAATGCTTCAGAATATCCCTTTTGGTAAACCAAGAACAGTTATGTGAACCAAGCAGATAGAATGCTGGTTGCAGGTGGAAAAAGAAAAAAAACATGTGACTCATTGTTCCTAAACAACAATCAAGAAAAGACTACAAAGTTAATAACAAAACCATGTCCAAGTCACATTCAACCTCAAAAGGACTGCAAAGCAATCAAAATATGATGTAAATCTTGGGTTTCCAACACTGATGAGCTCATGGACACTTTCCCTGAACCCTTTGTTTCTTAAATTCTCAGATTAAATATTAGTATTGTTAGACACTGAAACCTCTGACATCAAATGGGTGGAATTTTTTCGCTATCCCTCCATGCAGACATTTATATAAATATAAATCTTGTCCTTCCTCCAGGGGCAAAATACAGCTTACAAGGGGTCTCCTTTTATTTTATTCCCCTAACAATCATCCTATGAGGTAGACTGGGTTGAGTTCCAATTAATTTGGAAGTTACCAAACAACACCGCTCTAAATAGAACTTCTACTCTGAAGAATGCTTCTAGGACCCACTTATACTATAGAGGAAAATAAAAATGATGAGGATGCACCCACTGCTTTGTTCGGAAGTAAGGCCTTAACAGAAGATTGCAACAACCTAGAGCAAAAAAACAGTGAATGTGAAATGAGTGAATATGAAATTAAGACAGCCATTAATATTGGCACCAAAAGAAGCCTAGCTGATAGTTGTCTGAACTACTCATACCAGTGTCCTTAAAGAAGCCAACCATGGGTTGAGCAAGATAGCTATTACCTTGTCTCCCAGAGCTCTAAACTTGCCGGAGACCGCTGTCTTGCAGTCTCCTCATGAGAGCACCTGTCTGGAGCACTTGTGGGCAATCTCAAGTCCTCTCCTTGTCCGGAGAGGAATTATGAAGAGCCAGCCTACTCACCAGCTCTTCATTTCACCGCAGTCATCAGTTCCATTTTTAGTGGAGCTGTCTTCAGTTTGTCATTTCTTCCCTGGAAATGAAGCCTAGATCTACAGTATATCCTACTGAGATGCTGCGGGTTGATTTGAAATGGGCTGTGCATGCAAACCCCCCCTCAAACATTGCACAGCCGAAAAAAAATCTGCATGGAGGGATAGCGAAAAAATTCCACCCATTTGATGTCAGAGAGTGATAGACAGTTACAAGAAACGCCTGACTGAGATTATTTCTGCCAAAGGAGGCAATACCAGGTATTAGAGCCAAGGATGTGATTATTTTTTCACAGAAGGAAATGGCACATTTTTTACTTTTTTGTTGAATAAATGATTGCAAAGCTAATTTTCATAGTTCTTGTGTTCAATTACATCACCTTTTCTTTACATACTGTTCGAATGAAGATAAAATATTGGTAAGTCTGCATATGTTAAAAAAGAAAAAAACTTTTAAAAAAGGGATACACTTACTTTTTCAACTCACCATGTGAGTAGTTTTACATAACAACTTGGTTTGCTGGCATAACCAAGTTGGCAGTCAGCTTCCCACAGACAAAGTATTTTCTTTGAGTAATCTCATCATAAGAAACATAATATTCCTTGAGAATCCTAATCATTTATACCCTATTATTTCTATAGATATTCCAACACTTTATTCCAAAATTCATGCAAATAATGATTATTCACCTTGTTCCACCCTTGGCAGCAGTAGACAATCTGTAGGTAGGTAATATATTATAGCTGATTATAAAAATACTGTACATTTGAAATAATACAAAATACACTTCAGTACAGGGCTGTTCGAAGTTGTAAGGAGCATTTGAAAACATAAATTATTGCTACAAATCAGCCCCTATGCAAAGACAATTTCATCTTGAACATCTTTATTTCCCACCCATGTGGTTTCAGTGTCTGTAACAAGCTTTCTCTTGTGCCACAGATTTTGGCAGATTGACTCTGCTGATTGATTTGATAAGCTCTGGTGACTCTTCATGTTCTTCTTAATGGAATTATTATGCATTTTGCTAGAAACACATTTGAACCTTTTGGTTTTGCCTATCTGCTGCAGTTCTGTCTCTTCAAGTATTAAAAAGAAGCCTTATGTGCATGACTCCTAAATTTTATTTTTTGTTCTGTGCTGTTGCATATTTTAGCATATATAGTAAATGAAGGCAGCCAGATAGAAAGGGCATTTATGTGTCCCTGGTGGAGCCTATCTCTTGAGTAGCATTATTTCCTGTTTTCCTATATTCCCATTCCATCAAGCAGACCAAAACAAAAATGTATAAATATGCTAGCAGAACTTGCAAAATAAGTACTGGGATGAATCTTGCTGACTGGCTGCAAGATTAGGCAATCTGTATTAAAACATTTAATTTCAAATTATTTTCGAAAGAAACCTCATTTGTGCCAATGAATTAGAATCCACTTTCTGCTTGCATTGTTTGGAGGAGGTAACTGATTCTACAGGAATATGTGAGAGAGACGAGGCCAATTGTGGAAATTCCTGGTAGTCTCTCATTCAAATACTAACTAGATTTAATTGCTTAGTTTTTTAAATCAGCCAAAATTGGCTACATGCTGCCACCTCATTCTCACATTTTTTCAATTGCTGCCAAGGATAAAGCAGTGCCATAGGAGGAGGAAACAAATTACTTGTGTATGGTGTCTCTAATGGGAGTTTTCAGAAATGTTTCAAAAAAGATTTCTGGGGGGTGGGCTTGTTGGTAATACTCAGCATGGACAGCTCCCTTATTGATTCCTAAGACCCTGAGATGAAAAAGGGACCAAGGGACTTGTTATGATTGGGCAAGCCCAGAGTATACGGGTAGCCACCTCAATTTCAGTATCAGAATACAGTTGACCTTGGAAGTGAACGTTGTTATCTCTCCCTTTTAAAACCACTGATGGAAGGTGTCTAGGCGTGCCAGAATGAATGTTCAGAAATCTAGAATATACATTTAGGGGTGGGGAAAGATGGATAGATAAGATCAAAATAGAAGCAGTGTATTGAATTCTTAGTTTTGCTCCAAGATCTTTCCAGGCCCACCATGCATAAAGCATGGTAAGTCTGTAGTAAGAAGTCCACTGGTCAGATGAAATTTGGTTCTTCCATGGAGAAGTCTCGTATTCTAGGAGTATAAGCTGAGTCAGAGACTCTCCTCTAAAAATTTGCTTGAACCAGTATTTTAATTGGCATAGCCTTAAGTGGGCCTCAACAGAGATACATCCCAGCTCTAGTCACAGGAAGGCATTGGGAGTTGAGAGCATGGGACTCAGAGTGTAAATCTCAACGATCTGGATGATACTAGACAACCTGTGATCTGTTGGGTCATCCTTTCAGAGATATTTTCTTTCCTAAACAGAGAAACTGAATGACCACAGGTGGGCCAAAAAGCACTGGGGGCGGGAGCAACTTCCAACCAGCTTCCCCACTGACTTTGCTTGTGAAAAGCTGGCAGGGAGCACTGGAAATCACTCCTCCTCCACCTCAGCTGACCTGCAGAATTGCCTGCCACTTTGCTGGAGGGAGGGGGAACAAAAGGTGCCACAGACCATGAGGAAAGCTGCACCCTCACTCCCCATCCTGGCATGTCCCCAAGGGCCCCCTCCCTCCAGGGAGGAAGAGGGCTCACCCATTGACTGCTGGCGCCCCCACCCAGCCATACCTCACCAGCAGGCATCCAAGTTGCTTCCTCATCCTTCCCTTACCACCCGTTAAGAGATTTCAAATTTTGACCTCAGTTCCAAAGTAACACAATCACAGCTCACCCAACTGGGTACAGGGCCAAAGGGAGGTAGGAAAGAGGACAGGGATACGCCCCTCCCATCTTCCCTTGCACCATGCAACCTGTGGGTTTCTGGGAAGTGTAGTCGGAAGGCACGGTGGCGCTGAAGCAGCCACAACTTTGCCAAATTTCAGTCCCCCAGGAGTCAAGGGTTCTGGATTTTGGACGCATTCTTTAAGTTAGCCCATTTGAGGTACGCTGATTTAAAAATTGTTGCCCTATGGTGCGCCATTTCACCCAATTGAAGGTTACAAACAGACATGAGTTTTAATAGTTTATATATTGTCTCTAGTGCCAAGACATCCTTGTATACACAATACTGTGCACAATACAGAAGGTTTAAGACTTTGTCCTTAAATAATTTGACTGCAGCAGGCACATAGTTGTTCCCTCTTCACTTGCATAGCTAGATATTGTATTAGAGACTTTTTGCACCTATAGTTTCCAGAGGTAGTAGACTGGAAATCAATACCAAGATATTTCTAGGCCTTTACTTGTTTGAATGAAGTACATTGCTTTTCCACGTTGAAGGAAGATTAGAGTGATAACTTATAAATATCACCACTTTGGTTTTTTGAATAGTTGATTTCTAGCATTTTAACATATTCAATGCTTTCAGAATGCACCAGTGGGCAGGTTACCCAACTGGTTTAGAATTTTTAAGCTAAAAACCAAGACTTTGAATTGGGCTCAGTAGTAAAAGGCACTGCACTTGGTATTAGGCAAAGCTTCTAAATCAGAGCATGTTATGTTAGTCCAGCTGAATACGATCAGGTTATGAGCGATTGAAGCAAGATAAGGTTGCAGCTAGTATACATAATCAAGTTGTTAAAACATACTCATACCTACAGCCATCATCTGTACGTTTCCAGATACAAGGGCTAGGGACATTCTCAAGCTATAAAGCAAGTATTCAGAGGAAATACAGACCCACTTGAAACCAAACCTCCCTCTTTTTAACCACAAACCAATTATGCCTTTACACTTTGGGCATAATTTGCATGTTTTCTGATCTCAGGCTTCACAGGAAATTTCCAGGCAAAATCGTAAGACATGAATTATTACTAGCTGTCCCATATTATAGCTTTCATTCTGCAAAGACACTTTAAATCACTTCATATAGAATAAAGAATGCAAAATAAATAAATACATACATACAATCATTTTAGATATCCCAAGCTTACCTCCAGTTCCTTAATTTTTTCTTCTGCTATTTTTTGTTTTTCTAAGAGCTGGTTGTGAATTACTTCTTTGGGATGAAGAATAAACCTACAAAAGTATGAAGAAAGGGGAGAGGAAAACAGAACAATCTAGTTTATTAAACATTCACAGATAAGGTCCTATAAATGACCAAGCAAAGTTCAGTGTGGCGCATATTGGCTCCTGCAGCAAAACACATAAAATGACAGAACTGATTTTAATTCATACTAAAGCTACTAATTTTTACTGTATTAGGTTTCTAGCTATTCAAGGCAGTATTAGTCAAGTAGTTAAGTATAATACAGCAACAAATGGAAAAAAAAGTTTGTCCTCATGAGAATATCAACACCCAGACTTGAGAGCCAGTATGGTGTAGTAGTTAAAAGCACCCAGCTAGAAACCAGGAGACTGCAGGTTCTAGTCCTGCCTTAGGCACAAAGCCAGCTGGGTGATTTTGAGTCACCCTCTCTCCCAGCCCCACGAAGAAAACATTGAAAAACCACTTCCAACAATCTTCCCAAAAAACCTTCATGGACTTGTCCAGGCAGCTGCCAAGAGTCAAGACTGACTTGAAGGTACCCCCCCACCAAATACTTGGAGAGGTGTTAATAATGCCGTAAGAATTTAAAACTTGATTAACATTTCCAGTCAGAAATTTATCTGATTCACTGCTAAGTAAAAAGATATTCAAAAGCATGTAGATATAATATATACAAGATCCTTAGTGGGGCCATAACAACTAATAAATGCAGTGTGATTATTTGAAAATTTAATCACCATTATTAAAATTGTATTTCTAGATCACTTATTTCTTGTTCCACTACAAATTTTGAAACTTAATTCATAACACCTCTAGAAGGTTTTGAATTGATATGCATTTGACTATCCATCTATCCGACTTTTTCAAGTGGTAGAATATGATGTTCTTGTTTTAAAAAAATTCAGGTTTTAAATTATCTTATTTAGAAAATTCTGTCTTCCTTTGAAAGGATAGATAAGGCCTAAGGCCTTCTACATTGTAGGATGTACATGAATATAAAAACTGTACATTAAAAAATATCCAGGGGTCAAGAGAAAAGAAATAAAGTATTTTCATTTGAGACAAACTTAAAAAGAACTAAAAACATGAAGAATTATAAATAATGAAAAAGAAAAAACATTTAACACATTTAGTAAAAAACAGTATTGGAAAACAATATAAGAAATAGTGAGCAATGCCTTATAAAGGAAACAGAAAAGAGGGGTTCTGAAAACAATACAGGAACTCCACCCCAAACAACATGACCCATTTTTCTTTTTAAAATATGAAAAATATCAGATATTTAAAAAGACATCTTCAGCAAATTCCAGATCAATGAACTTTTCTGTTGCCTCCTGATAAAAGAAAGTATTTGGAACACTACATATATATGCCATACATACAGACCAATCACTCTATTCCTTTTTACAGAATAGAAGAATGCAGAAAATAAGAAACAGTAAGCTAAATAAATAAGAAAAAAAAAGTGGAAATAGACTTAGTTTACACCGACACCATCCAATTCATTACACTTCATCCTTACAAACCACCTTTGCTTCCACTGCATCCAGTTCACACACTGGTCTTTGTTCTTTAAGCTTCTCACATTTCTCTTTTTGAGGATTTCATCAGCTCCATCAAGCTATGGCTTTTTCCATCTTCCCCTTCCTCACATACAATTCTTTCTTCTTTCATGTATTTATTTTGTTATTTGATCCTCATTCATCCTTTCTGCATGACCAAACCACCCCAAGGTATTTCCCTCATGCTGGTCACTCACATTTATACAGTGGCAACCATGAATGGGGGGAACAAGGGGGTACAGACTGATCAAAACTACATTATGAAACAAGCCCTGCCCCCTTTCTGCATAAGTTGCAAGGTTGCATGAATACCCAAAAGGAGTGGAGCTTGCAGTGCAATGCTGTTTTTGTCAGTCTGAGGAAATCAGTGAGATCCTGTGGATGTCAGTGCTTTTGTATTCATGATTGATTAATTAATTATTAACTCTCTCTCCCCTCATTTTAGCACACACACTTCTTATGTAACTCCTGTTCACTATATTCAAGTTATTTTTTATGTCCCCCCTGACATACCCAACCCTCACTTCCATATAATAAAGTGGACAGAAGCAAGCCCTTATTTCAACGTGCCACATACAGTACTTCCTCTGGACACATCAGCGTTGAGCTACTGTGCAGGGTTTTCATATCACATCATGCATTTTGCAAGATGCATTAACAAAGACAGTGACTATCTACAAGCATTTACATCCTAAAATATATATAGAACTCAGAAAAATATATATAGAACTCAGAAAAATCACCAATTTTTAAAGTAAAGAAATATCATAAGCTCCTACCTTTGCTATTTTTCTGATTTTATTTAAAAAATAAAGCAGCAATTAATTCACACTAAAATGGATGTTTTTTTTAAAAAATTGTTCAGAAGGGCAGTTTGCAACGTACAGATCAATCAATCAATTTCCTCTCCAGGCAGTGTATGTTAATCGTTGCTAGCACTGTTCATCCATCTGCTAAAAAACTGAAAAGCAGGAACAAATCTTTGATGCAAAATGGGAAGAATAGTGACTTCACACTTTACCCCTACTACCTTGACTTCTAGAAGCACTAGACTTAACTTTGAAAAATTGATCAGTAAGATTTAGAATTTGGCCATTATAGCTCAGTCTGGGGGTGAGGGTGGATCACCTCCCTTTCCATCGCCTGTTTATTGTGTATTGCATTATTGTATTATTGTCATAAAGAGTCCATGTTAATTTTTTTAACAGAAGTTATAGTTTTGTTGGCATAATCCAGCATTCCACAATCCGTAAACAAATTCTTGCTGCTGAAATCATTGTTCATTGTGGTAATATAGATAGTGCTATGAGCGTAAACTGGAGTGAAAGGTAGAAGACTTGGGTAATGATCGGTAGGAAAGGTGGATTAGGCAGCTAAGTAAACTGATCATTATTTATTTATTTATTTTCTATCCTGCCTTTATTATTTTTATAAATAACTCAAGGCAGCAAACATACCAAATATGTACATTCATCTATGATATGAATATAGCTGACCTTTGCAGTATCACTTGTTACCACATGGATTAAGAGAAAGGAATAACTGTCAATGAACTTATAAATGTTGACAGTTGTTTGTTATATCTCTTTTCTTCCTGATTTGCAGCATTATTTACAAATGTTTGGTCTGGTTGCCACACACTTTTTTCAGTTTTCAATTACCAGAACTCTTTTGTCTTGTAGAATGCTGTTCAGGGATCCACTATCCTGACCCCTGTTCCACAATATCTTTTCTTCTTCTCAAGAAGACCAAAAGCTATCCCCCCCCACCCCCCACCCCCCGTAGCAACCTGAAAACTGTTTCTGTGATCCAGTGATGTAGAAGATCCAACATTTTTTTGCTCCTGGTATTTACTCTCAACCACTGGACATGGCCCTTTGTCTGTCTTCTTTCTGAAGACTTACTTTCTCTGATAAACATTAATTCTCTTCTGATCTGCTTAAGTGTGGCCATTCACTGATCCAATCCTTTGCCTTCTTCAAGTGGAATCTATAATTTATTCTTAGCAAGAAGATGCAATGATGAGATACAGTTCTTCCAGCACAAGGGAAAAAAACAGCATGACTTACCCTAATAACACTGTCTTACTATATCTAATATCTGAATCAGCTCGCTTTGGCAAATGGGAGCTGTTTACAACTCTAATATATTTTTGTAAGAAAACAAAAATAACCATATGGTTTCCAAATTAGTATTTTTACATTGCTAGACAGTTAACTGGATGGCAGATTTATACCACTGCTCACACTGCAACCTTTCATAAAAATGGTGGAACATCTCTAAAACAGTAATTGAGACAACATGGCATTGGTGAATGAAGAAAAAGATTGGATTTTACAGATATTTTACTATTAATTAGTGATGGAGAAGTTCATAATTCTCTATTTTAAAAACATAAGAGGAAGGAAGGATATGAGACTACTCTTCAAATACCTGTAAAGATGTAATATAAAAGAATGCATTTCTTTCTCTATCGTCCTAAAGAGCAGGTCAGGGAATAATGGTTTTAAGTCACAAGGAGTCAGATTCCAGTTTAACTTAATAATAATAATTTATTAAACTTGCATAAACATATATATTATTAAACTTAATAAAATTATTGTTGTTAATGTGAACATTTAGAACAGTCTGAATATGTAACCAATTACCCAGAGAAATGGTAGACTCCCCTTCTCTGGATATATTCAGAGGCTGGACAATCGTTGTAAGTGCTTTAATTTGGATTACTGCACAAAAGGGATTAGTATTAATGATGTAATTGGTCTTTTCAATTCTATGGTTCTGAGTATGTCTTTTACATTGATATCAGTGAACTTCAAAATACTCAGCTGTAGCTGAAAATTCATAATTGAATTTTATATTATAAACTGCCCAGAGTCCCTCCGGTCAGAGGTGATGGGTGTTGACAAATTTGATAAACAAAATAGATAAATAAAATAATAATTGTTAAGGAAAAATCTGCCATCTTCCATTTAGAGGAAGTCCTCGTTTAGTGACTGCCTCATTTATCAACCATTTGCAGTTACAATGAGGATGACGAAGTAACTTTATGACCAAACCTCATATTCATGACCTCCATAGGTCTGTAAAGCAAAGCAAAGTTGAAGTAAGATCATAAGCACAGATGTGGTTTCACTTAGCAACTGAGCTGCTAGTCCCAATTGTGGCCATTAAATGACGACTACCTGTATTAGCATTTTCAATTTAAACATGGAGTATCATTATTTATAGTCTCCTTTATATTTGTATTTCATAGTTAACAAACCATTTACTGGCCATGTTGCTGCTCTGATGCTTTTCTATCTGATGTTCAGTATCATTAAACTTTGTGTGTGTGCCTGTGTGTGTGTGTGTGCCTGTGCCTGTGCGTGCGTGCGAGAGAGAGAGAGAGAGAGAGAGAGAGAGAGAGAGAGAGAGAGAGATTTTTTTACATATCAAATCAAATTTTAAGAAACATTTGGTACAAGTTTAGCTTTACAAGCAGCAAAGCTAGAGCTTAAGTACCAGATTCCTGTGGCACAAATTTAAAATGGAGCTTATATTACATTAAGGCACAGAAATTTGTCTTGGATTATCAATTTAAAAATGAAGAGAGAAACTTTCAACATAACAGTTTCATAACTGAATCTCATGCAAGCTTATTCAGAAATAGATTCAGAGAAATTACATGCACTAAAATCCTACTAAGTCAGACATTTTATCACCAATTCACTAATCACTATCTAGCAATAACATAAATAATCATTATTCTATGTGCTATCTCCAGATGTTTATGTCTGATAGGGTTATCTTCAACAAAAGCTATCTGCAACTTCATAAAAGGAAAGCGAGCAATGCAAAGTAGAGGATGATAAATTAGTCGGTGTTGTAGCAAGTAGTATCTGTTACTCAGAAGACAGCCCAGCATTTTGGCTTTTTGCCAGTACATATTAATTCAGTTAGTTCATATTCTTTTGAAAGACTTATGTAGCCTGATATAAGCATATACACTACTGTCGAGTTTTGCTGCTTGGACTATTTGTGAACTGACATCAACATTGTTATTTGAGTACTGTGATGAATGTGTAAAATGCATAATATCCTGTCTGAATACTTGCAGATGTTTCTGGTACACCCTCTGAATATGTGGATAATGAACAGAATTCATTCAAATTCATCCAAATAATGAAAATATTTATGGCCCACTGAATGAGAAAAGGCTGCAAAAACAATGCTGTCTGAGACAGTAAGCAGGAGTGATGTTTGCCATCAAGGTGGAGGTTTCTGTTTTGTATTTCTTGATTTTTAATAGAGTTTTTAATTTGCACGTCATTCTTATTTTTATTACTGTAAACAACCAAGAATCATTTTGGAATGCAGTAGTATATGAATGTTCTAAAATAAACATTGTAAAAAAATCAAAGCTCATGATCAAAACTGATTTTTTTAAAATGTTCATTTAACTGTTCAGTTAAGGGAAGCTAATTCTAGAATTCCAGTGATGACATAATGGACAACTTTGCTGAGTTTTACAGTTACTGCCAAATGCACAAAATGTGCATTGTAGAAGCAACCTTATGCATTTGGAGAAAGCCTCAATCAAACACCTAGAGAAATAGCTTCCTGGTGTTATCCATGAGCTGTGTTGATTGAACTGATTTTTTGCTAGACTCAGTTTTGGCTATTTGTTCAGACAGAGGTCATTTGTTCAGGCACAAGGATGCTTAAGTATTGCTTCCATTCTGTGCTATGAGTCTGGTGAGGTATCACCTTTGACTCTTGTCCCGGACAGAGGTGGTACACAATTTGGAAGTGTCGAGGCGCCTTCGCACAGATTCATCTTGTGCACCAATTGCACCCATTCCTGGACTGGGAGGCCTTGTTTACACTCACACCCTGGTAACTTCCTCGTTGGATTACTGCAACATGCTCTACAAGGGGCTGTCCTTGAAAACAATCCAGAAATTACAATTGGTCCAGAATGCAGTGGCATGCAGAGTTTTGGGTGGCCCATGACTTGCCATATGCAATGGCTTCCAGTTCTTTTCCAGATGCAATTCAAAGTGCTGGTTATCATTTTTAAAACAGTACATGGCACAGGACCAGGTTATTGGCAGGAATGCCTCTCCCTGAGGATATCTACCTACTCCACCAGATCCAACAAAGTGGACATGGTCCAGGTCCCTTCCCTTAAAGGTTGCCATGTAACACAACCTAGGCAGCACACCTTCTCAGCATCAGTCCCTGCCCTTTGGAACATCCTTCCTCGAGATTTGACAGACTCCTACTCTCTTGGCCTTCCGAAAAGTCCTGGAGCCCTAGCTTTTCAAACAAGTGTTAGGGTAGTGTGTCCCTGCTGGATATGAGGGGTGTGTTGTTTTGGGAAGCACCCGGAGTTTTTTATGTTGCCTTTACACTTTTTATTGTTTCATTATTGTTGTGAGCTACCCAGAGTTAGGATACATAAGATGGGCAGCTACACCAAACTTTTAAATAAATAAAATTTTACCTGAACTACCTCATGCATTTTCAGATCACAGCCATCTCAACTTCTGTGTTCTGTCTTTCAATTGGTTAGACGGAACAGCAGCCTTGTTCCTTTTTCACCAGCCAAAAAGTTTTGCCCACCAGTGACTTTCAGCTGCTTATTTTGATATCTAAAAATGCATTCTATGTGATCTCTCTGGCCAGGCAAGCTTGCTCATGAAGTATTCGCCTAGAGATGTTTCAAAGCCACTGCCAGGGCTCATCAAGTCCATCAAGGACTAACTTCATTCAGGATGGGGCAAGTTATTCTGCAAAGTACAGATCTTTCAAAAACACATCTAGTACAAGTGATGGGGTATTAAAATATCCTGACATCTTTTGGGAGACAAACACTGCCAAGCCTGGTCTCTAACTTTCCGACTTGGCTTGCTGGCAATTTTCTCCTTTAGATGGTGGAACAAGGGGAGAAGGAACAATAGGTATACATGGTGGAAATAGCGGGAAACAGGACTTTGAAGGAAATTTACCATGCTGCAGTTCTTGATTTTTAAGGAAACTTAAAATGAAGTTTCCTAGCCAAACACATGATTAAAAAAAAATCCAGAGATTTTTTAAACAAGAGGTAGGATTCCTGGCAGGAACCAACCATCCTACTGGAAGTAGCCTGAAGAGCGAGAGGTGATATGTGACAAAGATCTACGAAGCCTGCTTAGCTGGATTCTTTCCTCACCTTTAACAAACCAGCAAGCTATTATGATCAGCTATTCAGAGAAAGGATTTTAGAAATATTTATTTGGCTTTACATAATATTTTTTGTAGATTTATTTACAAATGTTTATAGTATGTGCAAGCTGCTTTGGAAAGACTGTTATCCTGAAAGCCATCTAGCAGACAGAAAAACAATTCTGTCTGAAAATAGCAAAATGAAGTTTAACACAGACATACACAATTTTAGAAAAAAAAAGATCAAATGCACAATTACAGAATGGGGGATACTTGGCTTGGTAAAAGAATGTTTGAATCATAGTTGATCACAAGAAGAATATAAATCAACAATATAACATGGCTGCAAAAAAGTGAAACATAGGATCAGGTCTCATCAATAAAATTAAACTGCCCAAATTAGGGGAAGCAAATATTTCCATTCTGTTCTGCTCTAATCAGATCCTATATTAAGTGCTGTCTAGTTTTGGCACTACCTGTTAAAAGGGATTCAGACAAATTGAAACAGATGCAAATAAAGATAAAGAGGATGATAGGGGACTGGAAACCAAATCTTGTAAGAAAAAATTCAGATGTTTTGAGAAAATATGACAGGGAAGGGATATGATAATATTCTTCTAATACCTGAGGAAAGATCCCACTGAAGAAAGGTACTACCTGTTCACTATTATTCCAGGGTGCAAAACGTGAAGCAATTGTTTTGAATTACAGGAAAGCAGATTCCATTTAAATATTAGGCAACACTTCATAACTAAGATCAGTTTGAAAGCAGAAACAATTCCTTAGCGAGGCGCAGGCCTCCCTTGGCTAGGTTTAATAGTCAAGCTGGTCCCTTCCAGTTCTAAGATTCTGTAATTCCTAAGTGACTACAGCACAAAAAAATATACTTAAAATGTTTATTTAAAGAAAAACCCAACCAGGAAAGTTTTTGGAAAAATTACTTATTTGGGACTGCACTATCAGTAGCCTTAACATGCTGGTTCAGTTCATCTGTGACTCAAATTATCTAGGTTAAGTTTTAATTTATATGTAGAGATATTTATTTAGCAAACAGCATGTACGTATATAGCAAGTTGGCAAAGTCCCAGCCAGGCCTCAAGAGAGAACAAGCCAGATTCCAACCCCAAAGAGTACCTTCCCAGCTGATCAAGGGACACAGAGAATGTGTCAGAACTAGGGTAGAAGTATTCTTGCATGCACAGAGTTGAACAGCATATAACAGCAAACTTAAGATATTCAGTTTGAATAATTTGATGGCTGCAGGCACCCAGTTATTGCTTTTGTGGTTTGCAAATCTGGTAATCTCATTGGCGGCTTTTTGTGCTCTAGACAAGAGCTCACTTATTCAGTGACTTCAGAAAGAAGTTGACTGGAAATGAATATGTAAATGTTTAAAGTACCTGATTTGCTCAATAGGTTTATCACTGATTTGACAATTATAGGAAAGGTTAGAATACTTTTTAGTGAAAATAGGGTCTTTGTTTTAGAATATCTAATTTCTAGGTTGTCCCTAGAACAAAAGAACACTACTGCTCCTTAGCATCCATGAATGCCAACTTGGTGGCATCATCTACATAGAGTAAAATAAAAATGGGCCTATAGGTGAGGGCTGGAGGATGAAGTTGGGTTTTGCAAGGGATGTCATTAACATAAAAAATGAACAATAGAGAAGACAGAATGCATCCCTGCTTGATTCTTTTGGAGACAGAAATGGAGGCAGTTAATTTTCCATTGTTTTTTACATCTGATTTGTGTAAAGGTATTCTCATGCAGCAGCTAGACTTATTTCTAAGAATTCTGAAGACACTGTCCCTTCCTGTCACTTTACTGTTCTTCAATTGGGAAATCAATTTAAGGATTCTGAAGTTGAAACAAGTGTACAAGAGATCAGAAATTGGGAAGCCTAGGCTTTAGCCACTGACAGTTTGTTTATTTGTGGAATTTATAGGTTGCCCCAATTTGCCACAACTCTAGACTGCCTACAAAATACAACAATAAACCATTTAAAAGAAAAAGAAATTACATCACCAAAAAGTCTGGGGGAAAAAAAGACTATTCAAGGATCAAAACACCACACAAGGGTCACTGGGGTAAAGCCAAGTCAAGGATTTTTCCACATCACATGCTAGGCAATCACCATGGAAGTGTTACTCTCCAGACTAAATACTACTCTGATAAGTCCCCCTGCCCTACAAGACTTTAGTTTTAACAATAGTATTCTTCGTTTTGAAGCTATGAAAAGAGCAAAGATTATAACAATAATTTATTGTAGGACAACAGCCATGCTGTCTACGGTGGCAAAACATCAGAAGGAGGCTGGTGGCACCAATCTAATTTTATTTAAAAGGCATAAGCTTTCATAAGCTGCAGCTCACTTCATCAGATACATAGAGTGGCTAGACTGATGTAGGATTTAAATTGGGATGGGGGAAGGGGAAGGGGAAGGGAGGGGCAGATAGGCTGGCTACCAAATGAAGGTATACGTGAGACACATTACAAGTACCTTATTGATTAACAATTGCAATGTGTAAAAAACTTGTTTGTTGAAACCTTCTGAGACCTGAAACCTTCTGAAACCTTTTGATCCGAGTTCAACAATTTCTCCCTCAATGGTACTGTTAAAATCCTGCTTTTCTAAAACAGTAATTTTGAGATCTGCCATGGAGTGCCTTGGGAAGCTGAAATAATCTGTTATTACTTTGTCCTTGTTTTGAGTTCTGGTGTCAAAGTCTGCCCTATGTAGAATCCAGAGGGGCACTGCTGACAGATGACAGTACATATCACACTGGAGGAAGAGCAATGTGAAGGTGTGTAAGGGCAAAACAGTAATTTTCAGAATTATTAGAAACAAAGTTAAAATAACCAAACTTTGTTCTTAGTTGTTAATAGTTACGTCTCCTAATAGAAATCAGAAAGATGCTGTACACATTAAGCATGTGTAACATTAACCATGGGCAAGAGACTTATCCATAAAGTGCATTACAGAAGGTACTGCTGACTGCTATCAGGAACCATCTGAAAGTCTCACTATTTTATGGCCAGTACTCCAGCCACCTTTGAGGTGGCCAGCTGTCACCTTTTTTAAATAATATTTATTAAAATTTAAAAAATAAAAAGATAAAAGACCAATACAAACTAAAAGAAATATTAAAAATAAAGAAATAAGTGAAAAGAGATAGAGAAAAGAAAGTAAGAAAGAGGAAAAAAGGGGGGGCAGATATACTCCCCCCTCCCTCCAGGCAAGTATAAACAATTTTAGTAACTTAATATTTCAATTTAGTATTTCAATTAAAAAAACCTCTCTTCTTCCCATATCTCATCCTTTATCAATAATCAAACGATAAAAACTCATCTTTCAGTCTAATCAGCAAAAGTCTATTCAGAGCTACAAGAAATAGTACTAGATGTATCTTAACCTTAATCAAGAAGATCATCTTTATAATACAACTTATCACTTTCTCTAAAGAGAGAGCCAGTTTGGTCTAGTGGTTAAGGTGCTGGGCCAGAAACCAGGAGTCTGTGAGTTCTAGTCCCACCTTAGGCATGAAAGCCCACTGGGTGACCTTGGGCCAGTCACCTGCTCTCAGCCCAACTTAGTGCAATGTAGACTAGCCTCCTCATGGTGCACCCCAGGCAACGTGACTTGTCATGGCTAAATAGTCTACACATCTGGCTGCTGGACCTCACAAGGATTTCCCAGCAAGAAAAAGCAGCATGAACACCAAACTGCTACGCCATACGATTAAAAAAAAATCATTCTCTAAAAAGTAAAACCAAAGAAATCTCTCCCCAATAAACAAATCCTTAAAACCCCATTGTTCAGTCCTGGTCAAAAAAGAAGTCTCATTTATAGCTACCAGAAACCACAACATACATATTTTAATCCTGATCGAGTAAGTTAACTTTGTAAACCTTCTGCTTACTTTTCAAAAGCTTGCTCTTTAATTCTGTCAAGTACAGCCTCATGTGGTACAGAGTGGTAGGCGGCAGTATTGCAACTGAAACTCTCCCCACGACCCGGGTTTGATCCCAGTGGAAGCTGGATTCTTGGGTAGCCGGCTCAGGTTGACTCAGCCTTCCATCCTTCCCACATCGGTAAAATGAGTACCCAGCTTGCTGGGGAAAACAATGACAAACCACCCTGCTATACAGTCTGCCAAGAAAACGTCGCAAAAGCAGCGTCCCCCCAAAGGGTCAGACATGACTCGGTGCTTGCACAGGGGACCTTTCACCTTTCAACAATGTCCCACAAGTTGATTTCTTATCATTTTCTCTTTGTCTGCTTTCAGGAAGAACTCCAGTAATTTCTCTTTGTCTCCTCTCAAAAACAGCTTCATTGATTTAAGATATTTCTTTTGTAAATCCAAGATAAAAAGGCTTTCCATGTCACTCTTCTGATTTATTATTTGTATATCCCCTTTCTAAAACTCCACATTCAAATCAGCCTCAGTTTGCAAGTCCAAATTAGCATCCTTCCCCATATCACTCTTGTACCTTGGTGTTTTTAAGTCCATCTTCAGATCCACATTGAGATCAACCTCTGTTGTATTTGGTAAAAACTCTTCCTCTTCTGTAACTTCTATTAAGTCCATTTTTGTACTGTCAGATAATCTTAAATATAATTCCTGTGTACATTGTTCCCAAACAGCTTTGATTTGTTTTATAGTTAACCAGTACTGCTCCATTTTAATAGGTCACTTCTCCTTTAATTGTAATCTTTAATTCTCTCTAGTTCCCTCTAGCCAACTTTCAAAGTCTCTTATCATATGTTTATTTTCCAATCAACAAAACATTCCCACAAGAGAATTTTTTTATAGTTAATTTCAAAATCTTCATATATATTTTATAAAATTTTAAACAACCCACAGAAAATATTCTTTCATATCCATCTGGCCCCTTAGCTTTCCAAGGACAACACTGTAATCCCCCTTTTGCTGTTTTCCAAAGGTAAAAGTTTTCTTTTTAATCTTAAAACTTACATAAAGAATCTTTCATCATGGATAGAAGGAAAATCTCCTGGTGTAATAAAGCTTGCCCTTCCGGAGGTTCTTAAAATTCAAAAGATCGACAATACGCAATTTCCTTAATAAATTAAGAAAGGAAGTAGATGAACCCAGTGTCTCTTTTAACGGCGCTGAACCACAGCATAAGCAGGATGGTTTTCCCTTGACTCCCAGAGTTCCAAAACCCACTGAAGATCGCACTTTTGCAATCTCTAAGCGAGGAGTAGAGTTTCTGTATGGAGCAAACATGTGGGTAATCCTAGTCCTCTCCTTAGTCCAGAAAGGGGTTCCAAGGAGCCAATCAATCCCAGCTCCTCTTTCCGCTGTGGCCATTGGCTCTGCTCCTTGGTGAGCCATGTTCAGTCTACCATATCTTCCCTGGAAGTCCAGTTGTCACTTTTTTTAAATACAGGTGCATGGTAACTGATCAAGTTCAAAGTAATCACATGTGGTAGGAGAGAAGACCAATCCCTTGCCTACCATTTGTGATTACTTTGGCCTTTATTTTCAATACTTTAAGCTATCTAAATAATAGAATATCGATATTCTTTAACCATATAACATAAACATCACTGTACTGAAACAACACAATATATTGAGATTTTTAACAACATAATAAAAAAGAAGAAAAAAAGATGACCAATTCCTCCACCTTTTTGCCTAAAAATTATTTCTGTTTAGAGCAATCCTGAACCACTGGAGATAATCTGATATCCTACCTCATTTTCCGCTCAGACCAATGGCTGTTTAACCATGCAACAGACTTGCTAGATTCATATGACATGCAGAACCATGACTAGACCAAATAAAGCAAAGATAAATGATGCTACAAATTATGATTAATTATCTTTGTTTTAACCACAGTCTTGGTACGGATGATATGCTAAACTCAACTCCAATATGGCTGATTGTGTCATACAAATTTGGCATAAACGTTTGAGAAAACCAAAAAAATTGAATGTAAATAAGATAATTGAAACACAAGAACAATTACTTACATCCGTCCTATACCTTCATACATCCTTGTTTCTTCAGCCAAAGTCATGATCTCTGTATCTGTAAGATGTGCATGCTTTTTTGTTCTGTTCAGCTGATCTATTTGTATATCTGCCAGTTTCACCTTTTGTTGGGTTTCAATGACCTTGGCTTGAAGTTCAGAAAATGCCTGTCACGGAGAACAATAAAAATGCAGCTAAATTTAAAAAAAAAAATAATTGACTTCACTGTAGCAAACAGCATTGAGCCCCTTTATAGTGCATGTTAAAAAAAAATAGTAGATGCCTAGCAAGTTATCTATTAAAAGAAAAAAAGCCAGGACAACTTCAGAAAGTCTTATGTATGGGTAGGGGCTGACATAATGGTTAAAGATGGCAAAATAGAGCCGAGCTCCTTTCCTCCCACTGCAGTCTCTTACAAACAGCCTGTACTGTATAGTTAAACATCGGGTAAATGGAAGAAAAAGGTGGAGTATGAACCAAGGATCAAGAAAGTTTTAGAGAAAAAAAACCAGGAATAACACTGGATGAGGACTAATGCTGTATATGTGTTTCTTTAATGACACACAGCACTGAGACACAAATCTGTTCCAATCATCAAACAGTAATCTGGTACAGTTTTTAAAAATCAGATTATATAATTCAGAGAACATGTGAAGAATTGGGAATTGACCATCAAGGCCTGCATCACAGCTTTGAGGGACATTGTTTAGTGGTAATATTTACCCTGCATTATATAACTGTAATACTTAGAACAATTCTGCAAGGAAAATGGTCAGTACTACTCACTCTACTGTAGATCTGCTCTGCATTCTACAAATTCCCTTATAACTGGTTCATACACCATAACAAGCAAAACCACATTATGCCTTAATGCAGTGTATGAACAGCCTTATACCCTCCTTGCTCAGCTATGTGTGAACCCAGTGAGCTTTATCGTTCAGTGGAGATTTTTCCTTGCTTATGATAGATAAATTTATTTCTTCCACATAAGAAAAGCAAACCCTGAAGGTTCAAACTGGGTGAACAAGAAACAATGAAATTTAAAGTGTAAAGGGATATGGAAGGTTTTGAAAATCAAATAGAGTTAGCTAATGCGTTTATCTTCCATGGAGCCGAAATGACAGATGAAATCAGAAGTAAAAAATACCTTATATTTTTCTTGCAGAAAAGGGATAGATTACTATAAATAATTACAATTATAAAAAAATAACAGCACGGAAGAAAGAACAGAAAAGGGAGAAAGTTAGATCCAGATCAATAGAGTCATTAGCTGACAGATATTATTGAAGTGTTCTGGTTTGATATTTAAACTGCTAGAATTACACTTTGCAACAAGTTAGCTCAGTTTGAATTGAAATACTACAAATTTTAAATTTTATTAGTTTTATCTTTTATGCAACCTGTATAGGATTAAATAGGTGAATGTTAAAACATATCTTAACCCCTACCCAAAACGCTTACATCTAGATATTTGTTATACAGATCCAAAACAAAAAGCAACCTAATTTAAATTTGACTATCCCTTGGCTAGTTTCCAAAACAGAATTAAATCAGTAAAGATGCTTTTCGCCCTAGAATTAGGTACACAACGAAATTTAGAGCCAAACAATTCAAATAAATAATTCCCACCGAAAACGTTACTCTTAAACATTCTCCTACGAACAACGGGCAATGGCACTAGCTTAAACAGAAAATGGATTATATGAGAAACAATGTTGCCACAATTCGGTTCACAAACAAAATGCTTCCAAATATACATTGCTAAGGGAAGGGAAACAACAGAAGTAAAAAGTTTGTGGAGACCATTCGCCAACCTGGAAAGAGATTAATCAGATGAACCCACCCAGAAGAATTTGCTGATCTTCTATGAAGTCACCAGGCGTCGAACTCGACTCGAAGGGAATTTTATCCTTCAACCAAGAATAGGCTCTTAAACGCTAAAAAGTCTGATATTCTTAATACAGAAGTGGTCTAAAATTCCTAGGAGAACCTCTCGACAAGCGACACCAACCACTAAAACCCAACCAAACTCTTCCGGTAATGGGCAACATTAGCCTAACTTCCAAATCCTCCTCGCTCCCAGGCAAGCTCGGCCCTATTTTCCTTTTCTTTACCTTTTTCAGCTCAAGATCCACGGGCGCTGCCATTTTAACGAAACCAAAAAAGCTACGCATGCGCATTGGGCAACAGCTTTAACGGACGGCGTTGGCTGTTCTTTGTTCCTGTTCAGTCGAGACATGCGCAGTGAGGAACGGCAGGTGACCGCGCATGTGACTGATAGCTTGGAAAGTGGCGCGTTCGGTCTTTCTTGCTCAGTCTTTTCTTCGGTTTCCAGCAAATCCTCCTTAAATCATTCAGTTAGCAGTTTTTAATGTCTTCAATAAAAATACGCAAGGGTTTTCTCTTCTGTCATAACAGCTCTATCACTGGTTCCCATATAAATAACAGATTAAGAGTCATTGGCAATATTGGTATAACCCAAGAAAACAAAGTTCAGTTAACAAACGCGTGCTGCAATCTTACACCCTGTCCTCCCTCGCTTTCCTCCTGTTTTGCAGCGAACAAGTTATCTTGACAGTAAATGAATGCAGTCTTGGAAGTCCAGACTGGTTCAGGTCACATTCATGCTAATTTGTGCTGTGGTATTGTTACCTGAAACTTTCAGGCTTCGTTAGTAGATCATCATCATCATCCTCTCTCTCAAATTCAGGGACCAAATTTTTATCAGCTCCATGCCAAACTCATGGTGCCTGAGTGTCAAGGCAACAGTATGTTGGGTGTTGGTTCATACATTGTGCTCAACTGTTTGGAGGTTCTATCAGGAGTGCAGCTACCGTAGACCCTTAACCAAAGATCGGTACAGTCCTCCTATCTGGGATGGTCGTCCTCTTCCGCCGAGCGCGCAGCTTCGGGAGGGATGCACACGGAGCGGTGAGGGAGGAAGGGGACACCTGCCTAGCTAGCCAGATCAACCCTGGCAATCAATGGGGTGACAGATGTCACAGCCAGATTGCCTTCACATCCGTGCTAAACTGTTTAGGCATGGTTTGTTGAATAAGCCACATTATATCAAGCCATAAACCTCTGTTAAGTCACAACGGTTTGGTTCACACACTTAAGCCAATAGTTTAACAAATCACATTATGATTTGCAATAGCATGCTTAACCATTGTTTAATAAATTACAGTGACTAAGCTCAAACAACTTACTAAGCCACATAAATCACATTTCGGATTACAGTAATGTGCATTGTGTGCATGTCAGTGTTAAGTTGGGTGTTTATTCAGTGCTTGCTTGGAAACCTGCAGAGTAGCAAAGACTGTTACCATTTTCCTTACAGTAATTCTTTTTTTCCTTAATTCATTTTAAGACATGCTTTTGTCCTAATTTTCCCTGAGTATGTGTGCTGATTGCCTTCAGTTAATGCTGAAAAAAGTATATTTGACCTATTTTCTGATGCAGTTTTGTTAATATGTTTCAACATGTTCTTGAGCTCTCTCATCCTTTTTATCTGTTTTGGCATTACTTGTATTAAAAAGCAAGCTAAATATTTTAATAAATTAAATTCAGGGATATGGGAAATATTCTGTGCATGAAACAGGTGGTTTAGATTGTCCATACCTGAACCAAAAAATGTTTTGGATGTTTTGTTGAAGGACACAAATCAAAATAGGGTTTCTTTGTTTTGGATACCATTCAAAACACTTTTGTTCTGGGTAAAAGGGTTCTGTTTTACCTGCTTTGATTGGAAGTTGCAACCAGAGCGTTACTTTCAAATTCTCCTGTCTGAGCCAGTACAGCAGGAAAGACTGGTCACATCTGATGAAGTTTTTAAAGGTTAGTAAAAGAACTTCAGGCAGCTAACAGCAATCTTGCAGAGTAGAAGCGTGAACCAAAAAAAGAACTTGCACATTAGGCTTTATTACGTTCAGAAATAAATTCAGTCTTCACACTGTAGTTAGATGAAGAACATAGAGATAGCTTACTTTTATTCAGTAGATCTGGATACAGGTAGGTTCATAGTAGAAAGCACTTGATCATCACTGGTTCTTTGTAGACACTTCCTATGTGGAATAGAAATTCTGCGTGCAAGCGAGACAGTAGGGGGAAGAGCTGCATGAAGCAGCATCTCCTGCTTGCATGTCTGCCCATGAGGTAATGGAGACTGTTAATCCCAAGCCCAAGGAGGAGGAAGAAGTGGAAATCAGGTAACCCATGTGACATCCCACAAGCACAATAGAGATGTGTTTGCTAGAGCAACCCCCTTTTGCTTATGAGACAATGCTGAGTTGATCCCTGATAATTCCAACAACATCTGTATAGCTGTCATTTAGGCCAGGTGGAATTTTGGAGCAAACAGAGTCAGGCATTCAAGGAACACAGAGCACAGAAGGAGCCACTCTGGATCCAAGTGCTGTGATCTGACAGTGAGCTACAGAGGAAGGAATTACTGTGAGGGACTATGGACCACTCCTGCTGGAGTGATTGTGGTCCCTGGTTTTCTTGTCTGCCTTTGAGACAACCTCCATAGCACCTTTCGTTGCAGATTTGATTCAGTCTGTGTGAGAGAAGGATTAGTCCACCATTCTTGTTCCCCTGATTTTCAAATCAGCCCCCTTTTAAATGTTCAAAAGAATATTTCCTCCCTCTCAAACAAACCCCGTTTCCCAAATGGGGAAACTAATTCGTCCAATTAATTTTGTGTGTATGTACTGGCACTGACAGCACTGTTGCTTGCTAGATAAACACATATACACATAGACATTTTAATCAACCCCTTTTTCTGTTTAAAAAGAGGTTTTCCTTTAAGTTTCACCCCTATCCCATTTAGAGCTAGCTAGCTTCCAGGTTCTCCAAAATATATCCTGCCCTATAAAAAATCTCACTGAATAAGCCAGTTACAGAACAAATTAGAGAAACAACATTGCGAAGGGTTTGGGCTTTGGTTTTCGGATAGGAGGCAACTGCTGGCAGAAAGGTAGTGCTATGCCCAGTCCTCCTGAAGTAACAATAGGGCATTATTGTGGATAAGACTGAGGAAGAGTCCAGTGTGAGGGGGGAGTTCTTCTCCACAGAAGTAGGGGCTGAAGACAAAGGTCAGCAGCAGCAGGAGTTGCCCCTCTGGATCTGAGCAACAGCACAAGGTGGTTGGTAGTGATGAAGTAGCTGTCAGACGGCCAGTAGTGATCTAAAGGTGTCAGATGTGATTGGTGCTGCCATTTGGATGACTAGCCATTCACCATGATGAAGAATGCCAGATGGTATCCCCTCTATGTTTCAGTTACCTATGAATACCAGATCTGCTCACATACTTAAGCAAATGGTGCCCTTCCAATGGGACTAACGTACTTGTATTCATTTCACCTCAGACATTTGCTCCAATCAAAGTTAAGTATGTGCTTACTATTTCTCCTTCACTGTGCACTGGTGGGGATAAAGTGAGAATGAGGGGATGTCTGCCACTGTAGGCCATAGCACTTCCCATGATGCAAGCAGAGGTGGGTGCTGTCTCATGCCTAGGTCCTGGACATGGCTCACACAGTAGCCAAGGTGAGCATAGCCATAAACTTCATCATCTGAGTACCCAAATTTCAACTGTGTTTTGTTGAATGGATCCAGCATGCAAAGGGCAATTCAACAGACATAATTTGTTGGCATCAGCTATATTGCTTGCAAATTGAACCTGATTATGCAGAGTGGTTTTGTTGGGCAGGAGGAGCAACCCCAAGATAATCCAAGCTAGCATCGAGGTTGCCTCTAATTCTTTTATAGTCAAGTGCTGATTAAGATTGCTGATTATTTCCAGCAGAGTATGGAAGATCTACTGATCCTAATCTCTGAACTCTCAGGAAGTTCCCTCAGGGACTTCGAGTTCAAGCAGTTACCTGAGCAACAGGTGCCATGCACAACACAGCAAGGGACCTTGAAGGTATTCTAGTCCTTTCTCTTGCACATGGCAGGAATACTCATATCATCCCAGAAAAATGAAAATCTCCCATGGTGGAGCCCCACAACTTCAGGAGGCAGGCTATTTGACTGCTTAATATATGCTCAATAGCTCATACAATTAAGAAATTCCTCCTTATTTTAAATTCAGATACCTCTCTGTAAGACTTCCACCTAATGGTTCTTGTTGCATCCTCAGGAACTATGGAAAATAAATCCACAGCAGTCATGTCTCTTCTTAGCCTTCTCTGCTCAACTAAACGTAACCAGTTCCATTAACTGTTCTTCATTGTATTTAGCCTCTGGGCCCCTCACCATTACCACTGTACTCTGTCTAATACCTCAGCATTCTTCTTCTATTGTGGTGACCAGAACTGAACACAGTATTCCAAATGCAGTCTGACCAGTGCAGCACAGAGCAGAACTATCCCTTCCCATGATCTGTATTTTTCCTGACCCAATACTTGCAGCTTCTGGCAGCTGCAGCTGGCTCATGCTTAATCGGCAGTCGACTAGGATGCTCACATCCTTCTTGCTAGTACCCTGCTGAGCCAGTTACCACCAAGTATGAATCCATCAGATAGTGAGAGCATCCATCCCATGTGTTTCCATTTTATGAAGAAGGAAGCTGTGGTCAATTTTATTAAAAGGCTTGCTGAAGTCTAAGGCTACTACATCCACCACATATAGTCACTTTGTCAAAAAACCCAGTAAAATTTGTTTGGTACAACCTATTTTAACAAACCCACGCTGGCTTCTAGTACAGGTAGTCCTCACTTACCGACTGAAACTGAGATTGGCAACTCCATTGCTAAGTGATGCAATTGTAAAGTGAAATGTCACAAGACCATGCCCAACTTATGATGTCAATTCATTAGTTCCAGCTGTGGTCATTAAGCAAATCACCCACTGTCATTAAGAGCAAAGTCACATGACCACAACTTGAAACTTCCTGCCAGTTTTCCCATTTACTTTGCTGGTATACTGTTTCAGGCTTCAAACTTACACACACAGTTGCTAGGTGAGAGTAGCAATCTACTCAAGGCTGAACAGATAATGGCAGACAAGGGAATGAATGTAAATCAAAGTATTTATTCATTTATTTATTTAATTCTTATCCTACCTTTATTATTTTTATAAATAACCCAAGGCAGCAAACATACCTAATACTCCTCCTTCCTCCAATTTTCCTATTTATATCTTGGAAAGAAAGCTTGCCTGGGTTTTGCTTTCCAAAGGAGTGTGCAGAAGAGAAGTCAAAATCCAGTCTGAAGTTCAGAGGGCCAAGTCAGGTTTGTCAGCCAGTCCAAAGGTCAGAGTTTCATGAGCAGAATTCACAGGAATGACACACTGCAACAGGAGATCAGACAGATGTTTCCAATGGAGAAACATGGGTCAGGGCTGCCTCTTTAATCAGACTGCAGCCAGCTATCTTCAATGAAGATAGTTTCTCCCTTACTTGGCAAGGAGCCTCATTGGGTGTCTTTGTTCTGCTCTCTGCTCTACTCCCTAGGTCTGAGGGCTTGGGGTCCAAGCCTCATCAACTGACTGCTCCAGCTGTTCTGATGGTGCCTGTGTTGATCAGCCTCAAGTGAATCCTGGCTTGGTGTCTCCTGAAGCTGACACTCCACAGGTTCAGCTGGAGCAGCTTCTTCAGAGTCAGAGTCCTGGGCCATGACAGTCAGAAGCCATCTGTGAAGGTCACAAATGGTGATCACATGACCATGGGATGCTATGACTGTTGTAAATATGTACCAGTTGCCAAGAACTCAAATCACAACCACGCGACTGCGGGGACACTGCGACAACCACAACTTCAAGGACCAGTTGTAAGTCCTTTTTCAGCACTGTCATAACTTCGAACAGTTGCTGAATGAGTGGTCAGTAAGTGAGGACTACCTGTACTCACTTTGTTCCTTTGTACAGTAGGTGCTTGCAAACCCACTACTTATCTTTTATAGGATTTTCCCAGGTACTGATAAGAAGCTGACCACTTTCCTGGGTCCACTTTCCCCCTTTTTTTAAAAGATGGGAACAACAGTATCTCTTCCCCAATCTTCTGGCACCTCCCTTATACTTTACAGTCAGTGGTTCTGAAATCATGCCCAACCAGTTCCTTTGAGATCCTAGGATGTAGTCCATTTGGGCCCAGAGTCTTAAATGTATTCAAAGCAGTTCTTTTGCCAATTCCTTATCTATTTTGACCTCCATTTCTCTTCTGCCCCCCACAGTGTGACTTCTAATGGGTTGGTTCACTTTTTCCTTCAACAAAAAGACAAATGCAAACTAGGAATTAAGCAGTTCACCTGTCTTTTTGTTGCCCATCACTATCTTGCTTGTCCAAGCAAGCATTTCTCCTTGCCAGCAAGGCTAAAGGGAATAAGCATTTCTCCACACTGACAATCTCCCCTGGTAGAGAAAGCTTCTGGTTGCAAAAGTAGCCCAGATGGAAGAGAAAAGAATAGGGTGGCACTAGGCTGTCTAGTGGTTGCTCCTCCTCACTAGGAGCAACCGAGCTTCTAGTTCTGGCACAGGATTCTCCTTGGCAGGTCCCAGTGTACCAACCTCAACTTGGCGCAGTGTGGTTGGTGCACTGATAGAGAGGAGAGAAACACTTGGCTTAGCTAGCAGTGCAGAACTCTCTGTTCTGTGCCACCTGACCCAGAGGAAGTTGAGGGGGCATTTTAATGTACATTTTTAGATATAGAAAAAAGCATTTAGCTCTAATAAACATCTGCTGTTAATAAATGTGACATTCACTTACCAGTGGTTTGCTAAATTCATCACACACCTATAGACACACAAAAGAGAAGCCCTAAAATAATCTATGGAGCAAAAAGGCCAGATTTTCTGCAGTCCACACAAAGACAGAAGAAGCACCAGGAAGGCACATGGTTTAATTGGTGTTCCACTAAAGGTGAGTGAACAAAATACAGTTAAACTTCATATTAATAGACTAATTGGAAGGAGAGGTGTTATTTTTTCATGAATGTCCATTAATTTGGAGAACATGTTCTCACAGTTATTTTATGTCATTTACATTCCGTCGATTATCATTTGTGTAGTGCTGTCATTATGCAAATGATGTCATTCAGCTAATAATATAATCATGCAAATGATGTAAATTGTGTGGAATTTAGTCTGTTGCATGTGAGTCTGTTGTACTGAGGTCCAGTATATTGAGATGTCACTCTATACCGTACTAATTATGTATTATAGAAATATATAATGCAAATGTGTATTATAGAAACTTCTAAACTTCTATTATACAGTAATGTGATTACATGATGCACTAAACCATGCTGTGTCTAAAGTTAGCAAGTCATTTGAATCAGCACCACAGGTTAAATTTTGATTAGTCTGAAGCCAATTTAGTGGCCTGCTCGAACCACTGAAATGGAGCAGCGCTTAACATAGCTGAGAAGCTGTACACAGAAAAACAATATTATCTAAAATGGCTTTAATGAGCACATCAAAGAAACACAGGTTATTGATCTTACACTTCAGCCCTCCCAAACATAAAGAATCACACGGTTAGAGTAGGTTCAGAAGTAAAAAGAGTCTTACTGACTTTATTGTTGTTATATCCATCTTCGGTGGAAAATGAAGTTCCTTGTATCTTCTGTTCTTTCTAAACTTAATTCGCCCTAAACTCTCAGCCCTACAGCTGCCAAGAGCTGCGTGGAAGAAAGGGGCAGAATCCTTCTTTTCTTAGGCCCGGCCACATGGCCCAAAATGGAGGGAGGAGCAGCCAAAACATGCTGCTTCTCCCTCGGTGGAAGGAGGAAGAGAGAGAGAGGAAGTGGGAGTGGCAACAAACAGCTTCCTCTAGCAAGCATCATGGGACGAACTCAATTTACATGCTAATGCACATGCTAATGAGGCATGCTGGATTTGCCAGGACCTCCAACATAGGCCAAGTTGCCTTTAGTTACCTTATGATTATGTATTTAGTACATTATGTATTTAATACGCAATCACAGTGTACTAATGGTTTATCATTTATCCCTAGATGACAGTATTCAGTTTGCCATCCAGCCACAGCTTCAAGTGAGAACCAGCGAGCCACCACAAGGGTAACTAAGACACTGACTGACACTGAAGACAACCAACAAACTTATTAGTCTATGATTTGGTATGTCACCCAGTGCAGCAGTCATAGGTAGCTCTTTTGCCATGATTAGCAGCAAGTCTTGCTTGGTGTTTCATGCATGTGCAATGTAATGTTCTGTGACTGGGTTCAGCTACTGCAGTAAGTCATAATTTCTTTGTCCATAGTTTGTTGAATACGTCCCATTTCCTTGGTTCATGTACCCTGCTGTTCCAAAACCAACCAAATCACATAATTTAGTATGATCCCACAACCAACTCATTAGCATTCTCCTCCTTGTTGCAAACAGAGCTATATGAAAACTGGGAAGAAAACTAGGTCAGTCTTTAGCTGGCATGATTAAAATTTGCCAACTTCTCCACTCATCAGTGTACAAAGAATATAATTGTTGATGCATGTTTTGACCTATAAAACTCTTGTTAGCTATTAAAGTTGGAGACACCAAATGACAATTATTTTCTATGTGCCAGAAAAGCCATGTAGTAGGGCTTCTGAATGGTTGATCCATGAGTATTCAGTGCTCTGAAAGGGATGTTTGTCAGAGCCTGACCTTTCAGGGCTTCTTCAACTGTAAGCTGCACATGGGGGGGACATATACATTGAAAGGAATTTGGCCCAGAGAATCAAGGCTAAGTCTAGTTAGAAGCAGTTGGACTGTTTTTGTTTTCCTCTTAAGCATACATTTATGGCATAGAAGCTGTTTGAGAAGCAGGATGTTGTGATTTCCTGACTTATTTTTTTTTCTCCAGTTAGTATCTAGATAGTGAAAGCCAGCATCTTACATTGATATCAGGTGAAAGATGGAATCATTGACAGCTGCCATGCAGGGTTTTAATTTAAGAATGATTGAAAGGGAATAGTGCCAACAAATGAATCATTCACATTAACTTCCTACAATACATAGAAGAATTTTCATTGTAATGTCCTCAACCCAGTATTATCTGTAGTTTTAAGTTGTGAGGTCTTCATAGTGGTAATATCCTTTTAAAATTTAAGCTAAAATTAAAAACAAAAGGTCTCACCAAATTCCTTCTTGGAAGGAAGTGAAGTGACCTTGGACGGAAGAAAAGCTCTTCTTGATGGTTGTATAACTAAAAACATTAATTTTATGCAAGAAATGGATATTTCCAATTCAGATGGAATCTTATTTACTTTTAGTAAATTATTTTAATTAGACATTCAAATACTAGCTTTCTGATTCTGAACTGTGATAAAAGTAAATTGTGTATGCAAGGAGGGATCCCCAAAATCCAAAGGCTTCCTCTTACCTTAGTGCATATTTTAAAACATGTCTTGCTTTAATAAATATATTAATAGAAATAGCAACAACAATGGCTTTTTTAAGCGTATAGTTTCTCCCAACTTGTAGAGGAAGTCAGGTCAACATTTCAAATTGATATACTGTATATGTATATGTATATGTAAATGTTCTATAGACAGAATTTACAAAGATAGGTTAGAAAGGGGGTGTTATACTGTGAGAACTGTGTCCTCAGTGCCAATTCACACTCCTCCCTCAAAGAAGATCCTAGCAACACGAACTTCCTATGTGGCGGGTTGTCTTTCAAAATAATTTGAAAACATATTGAAAATATCACTAGTTCCCTTAAAAGTAATTATTCTTTTGCCTTTATTTAGCTGGTAAATCCAAGGAGCATGAATCATTTAAAGACTCTAACTCAGTGTTTCTCAACCTTGGCAACTTTGTGTAGACTTCAGATCCTGGCTGGAGAATTCTGGGAGTTGAAATCCACACATCTTAAACCTACCAAGGTTGAGAAACTGCTCTAACTCAACAACTTGAACTTGAAATGGAGGCAGTCCTGTGTTGGCAGAACTCAACTCCACCTAAAACAAGTTGAATCCCAATCCCTGGGATTGATTTTCTGTTGTCAAATAATACCCTGGACTAACCTGGATTTAATTTTTCTTTGTTCATCCTCATCTAGCCCATTACTAAAACCATAACAGCACTCAACAGTAGGTAGGGATATGCTGCAAAAGTGGGTGGGGAGGAAGCTGTGTTGAATGTAGTTGCATGTAAAAATCTGGAGCATTTTGTCATTTTTCACACACACAGACGGGGGAGAGAGAGAGAGATAATTGCTAATAAGTTCTGTAAGCCTTTTTCTTAACTCTATATAGGAATTGTTCTAGTGTTTAACACATATATAAGTGTATATATGCAAGTCACACATATGTATTAAGTGCTCTCTCTCTCTTTCTAATGCTATGATATCCAAAGTTAGAGTGCAGAAAAAAATGTGTGTCTCTTGTACTTTTACAACAGGCTGCTACACTGAGATGGGAGAAGACTTTCTGCTTTGGAATGTAAAGCAGCTATAATGCAGTACTCTAAATCACTTGTATAGCTGGGAGCTAGAAATCTCAAACTGCTTTTCACAGTTAAGTAAGAGACAAGCTGGAATAATTTCTTAAGCTGGCTTTTGGTAGAGTTTAGCCTTATTTTCTAACCAACCCAAAGGTTCAACCCAGAGGGAGGTTACTGGGAAGATCTGCTTCCCGGTTGTTGTTGCTCTGCTGCTGTGGCTGCTGTTGGCTGCCTTCCTCACTAGAAAATCAGCAGAAATAACCATGGCTATGGTAGATTGTTTGCTCTTAGATGTCCATGCTACCTTGTTTGACTCTCTGTCCCAGTAGCAGGTCCGCTGTTTTTCAAGCTGAGTGCAGCAGGAAGGCTGATGCCTCTGTCTCCCAGCTATTGCTAGTCCTTGCTGCTGATGATAGGAGGGAAGGCCTGGTCTTGTTATTTAATCTCACAGTCCACTATTTTCAAGGACTTGTTCATTTTATTGGCTTGGAAAGGGGATCCTGCCTGTGGAGTTTCAGCAATTTATGGCTCAGTATGTGCATGGGCATCACCTCAGAAATGAGCTTCCGTGAGTGACAGGTATGGATAGCAGCAAGGCTAGTGTCTGTCATTCTTTCAAACTGTTCATTGCAGTTGTCCAGGTCATCTATTTTGGAAGCTGAATGTGTTTTTAAGACTCTGAACACTCATGCGATGTTGTAGAGATGTTTATGAAATCACAACATTTCATTGACTCTAATGAAATAAACCAAAAACCAGTCAGATCTATATAGTACATGGACTTCAATTTTATTTAATTCATTGACTGATTCCCTAAAACACTTTGGTTAGATTAACTGAGTTTATATATCACACTACACAATAATGTACTGTAGTTTCTTTCATATTGAGTTAATGTGCTCTGTAAACCCATCTCTGATTTAGCAAAGCATATAAATCCAACGATTGTAGCTTATCCAGCAACCCATAGTTAAAACAAACATGTCTGTTGTTATCTTTGAAAACAGACTTAAGATTTTTTTTCTTCGTAATTTTCACCATCTGTTCTAAAATCTAAGTTGCTTCTTTGTTTCTTCTTTGTTGTAGCATTTCTAACATTTTATTATTATCTGATTTATCCATCTTGATGATCATTAATGGAGTTATATACCATCCATAAGACATTTTATACCCATTTTCCCTCATGCATAGCTTGGAGTGACTTTATTGATTTCCCCCCCCCCAGCTCTTTGTATTGTTCCTCTGTGATTACTTCTTTGAAATTTTGCATCCACTTTATCATGCAATTTTGAATTTGTTCCATCTCCCCGTCATATTTCAGTAAGAATTTGTAAATGTTTCCCAATAAATGATATTGGCTCTGTATAAACATTTCAAATTCTGTCATCTTTCTCAAGGTCCCTCCTTTTTTCTTGAGGTCAATTTTTATTCTTCCAGCAATTCATTGCTGTCCTTATTTTACTTATTTATTATTATTTAAATTTATATCACCGCCCATCTCCTTAATCTGTAGCAGCATGATTTTTTTGATTAAAAGTGTCCAATTCCTGTCCATTTCAATTTGCTGATGCCAAAATTTTAATGTGTGGCCATTTATTCTTTTATATGTTAAGTTTCCTTATATTTGTGCTTCTTACATTCCAAGTTCCCATTGTAATTTTGTCTTTGCAGCTTCAGATTTTCTTTTCTTGTATGAAATATCAGCAACTTGAAACCCAGAAGGCTTCAATTTAGCCACATCATAAACACCATTTGTACTGCAAAAGATCCTTCCTCAGAAGCATGTTGAGTGCCATACAACCTGAGGGGCCCATCATCTGGCACTGTATTGTCAATTGTAATCTTGTCTATCCATGTGATTTTCTTGGTGAAATAGAGGAATGATTTACTATTGCCTTTTCCCATGAAGTATGTCATTGCCATTTGTCACTAAAGGAATCATCTGCTTACAGCATCTTCTTATATTGCTGCTGCCTAATATAGATGCCTGCTTGCTTTAGCTGGGCAGCTGGGATGACCACCATGCCTTGGTTAACCTTACTGGGAGTATATACTCTTGGAGTATATTCCTGGTCATCTTGGCTCATCCCTCTCAGGAACGCCTCACCACCACGTACAGGCAGCATAGCAGGACTTGGAGGGAAAATGTTCTTCACAGAGGAAATTAAATTTTTCATTCCTTCTGATTTTCCTAAATTCTATTCATACTTTTTTTTTAAATCCGTTCAGTTGTGTCTGATTCTCAGAGACTGCCTGGACAAGTCCTGGCAGTTTTCTGGGCAGGTTTTTCAGAAGTGGTTTGCCATTGCCTGCTTCCTAGGGCTGAGAAAAAATGACCGGCCCAAGGTCACCAGCTGGCTTTGTGCCTAAGGCGGAACTAGAACTGACACCCTCCCGAACTGGCTCTTTTTTTCATACTTAGCAAATTCTTTATTTGGCCTTTGTTCTGGCAAAGTAGGAGTCAGCATCACCAGGCTGGTAAAATGATTATAAAGGTCTTCACACATTAAGGACAAGAGTCAGACAAAAATGCAAAAAGAACTGTCAAACATTCTTTCATTATGGCCATCTGATGTTGTAATTTCAGGCTGTTGTTCACATTTTGGGGAGGAGGTTTAAGAGTGGGATAGAACTGGTTTATCTCCTAAAGGCCTCCAAATAAATCATAGCAGTGTTGAAATTAGGCTAGTTTGATGTAAAAATGGATAATGTGGTCTGAGGTGCTACATCAGTGTCATATGGTCTACAGAGTACTCACCTCTGAAATAACTGATAGAATCTCTTACAATATTATGGTACCTCCTTCGCAATCTCTGATATGAAAGTATTTGCTCTGGAATCTTTAAAGCTTGAAATCTACCTTTAATGATGCCTCCCACCAATTTACTGTATATGGTGCAATGTTATGCTAATTGGTAAATAATTTCCTCATGATGTCCTTCCTTTTTTTAAAATCATTATATTGGTATTTTTCTAGTCTTCTTGTACAGTGATTTATCTTAGAGATAAATTGCACTTAAGCAAACAATTTCACATTTGAGTTATTTTAAAATAGTAGAATTCAAACTGAATTTTTGCTCATTTTTTTATCCAATAAAACCTGAGGTTTGCAAGACAAATCTCTCTGAAATGGGAAAAATTATCTTGGACTCATGCCTGATCCAAGTTATTTGCACATGCATGTTTGAAATCGTCTTTCAATTCCCCATGTGGAGGAGGCAGGGCGGGGAAAGGCTCTTTGTGCTGACACTGGCAATGCCAGGGGGAGAACAGTGATGTGAATTCAGTACCGCTAGTTGGTGGATTGAAATTATTATCATATTTTCCCACAGGCTAATGAAAAAGCTTTGGCTTGTAAACAGTTTGACTATTGTTATCTTCACTGGTTAGAAACAGGGGAAGATTTCATGCCCTATTACTTATCTGGTGGTCATTGTTAATCACCCACCACCAACATTAACATAAAAATACCACATGATTTCAAAAGAGTTCACCATTGGCTAAAAGAATGATGTCACCAAACCATTAAATAAGGAATTTGTTGCAGACACTGAAGGAAAAGGAGGTCTTAGTGATGGTGGTTAAGGGCTCACAAAGGGAGGAAGGCTAAATGGGCACTGCAGTGTTGTTACCAACAAAAGGGTCACTTAGCAGTGAGCAATCTTCTGAGGTCTTTGTAAGAGTAGATGTTAACAAAGTGCTGAAGGGGAGCAGAAAATCAGCCAGAATTAAGTTAAAAACAAGATCTGCAGCTTAAGGAAAGCTTCACTGATCCTGAAAAATGAAATCCACAAATGAACCTAATAAAAGTAGTGTATTACTTTCTCCCTCTTTTAATTTAGATAGTGTGTTATCGGAATAAAGGTTTGACAAAGAATTAAATTAAAAGATACAAAAAGATAAATTAAAATTTCAGTGGTGTTTACTTAGTTACTGTTAAAGGGGGAGGTGTTGGGAATTTGAGAGACACGGTTAGACATTTGCCAATCCTACATTCCTCTCTTAAAGTCTATAGATTTTTTTCCATCAAATTTCTACCCAAAATATAAATTATTTCTTTCTAAATTCTTCCCACATCGCCCTCACAGCAAAGGTTGATAGATTACATTCAGGTTTCTTGATAGAACAGGACTGCTTCTTCACAGGAACAATAACACAGGTTCACACAGATTTAATACATTAACTACTACACCACAGGTTTCTCTGTATTGTCTCCCCAGAACTCTGGCCCAGGTGTCTGTAGTTGGTGTTCACCAGATCTTAACTTCAGGCCCAACTCCACAAGATTTGACCTTTCTGCTCTGTACTTCTTTTTGCTTCTATGTTTTCTGCAGATCTGTTCCACAGAGTGAACTTCTAGTAATAGCTCTTTCCCACAGTTCTTGCCAGCTCATATTTAATTTTCCCTCCAAATCAACTTGCAGCAGATAGCAGCTGGTAGCACAACGTATGGAGTCAACCGTTTAATTTACTTGTAGCCAAGTCATTTCATTTGAGTTTAAGGGCTCTTAAAATTGATAACCCACTTACTGGTTGTTGGGGACATTTCCTGACAATGGAGCCTCCATCTTGGTGTCAGAAAGCTGCTAAGGCAGGCTGGATCTGGATCAAGGTGATCTGGCAGGAAAATTATGTTTGCTATTGGAAACCAACAGAAAACCTCCCTATGCAAACTCTCTATATCACATGGAAGTGTCTTCAAAGTGAGCTCCAAGTGGCTCACTGTAGGACTGCCCCCTCTCATCTGGCAATGAGATTCTGTTCCTATTTTGTGACCATTTTTCTTTTGGCTGCTAGAGAGAACAGAACTTCATCCAACAGCTTTTTTTTCTTTGGGTCACCAGAATATCAACACTGTATAAGACTAAATGCAGGTTTTTCCTTGAGTCTGATATTCCATGAGGCCGACATCCATTTCTGCACACCATCTTGCAGGATTGGATTTTCCTTCTGTTAAGAGTTGACATGCTGTGAGTGGTACTGGCCTCAAGGAGAATGTCTTGTTTGCTTGCTCAGGAAAGAGGAGCTTAGACCCACCCCCTACCTTCTGTGATGGTGCCTCCCAGGCAGATTGATTCTGTCCCCCCACCACCACCACCACTAACCAGCCAGAAGTTTTGCCATCCAGCTACTTTGGAATTGCATCTGTCAAAAATGCTGGCTGCTTGGGGGCATCTGGGCTAGAGCAGCAAGTAACCAAGGGAAGAATGGGCAGGGCTTCCTCTAAGCCAGTGACTGGAGTGCATAGCTGTGGTGCAAGGGAGAAGGAAAGCCAGTGGGAAAGCTGTTTAATCAGCTGCTACCCACAAAATAACCCGTTATTTTCCATGTGGGCAGTAACATCACCAGCCTTCTTGACATGATGCAGTAAAAAGACAGCAGTGGGAGCTGTGGTTTTCAAAACAACATACCTTCTCCCATCTCAGGGACAGGAGGAAAACACATCAGTATGTGTGGGTAGGTGGGTGGGTGAGCTTACAGATACCAGTGCCTACTCAGCCTTAGGTTTCTGAGATATTTTCCCATCAGAGGAAAACTTCATGCTTTCACTTTTCTAAAATTATATAAAGATGATTATAAGCCTCGTAGCTAGTAATTCTGCTCTTAGCACAATCTCTGTCCTAATAATTGACATTTGCACTCAACACTAGCTGGGTTCAAACACAATGTCAAGGCATGGTTCATTCTGAAACAGGTTGTTGAACAAACCATGATGGACTGGTTCATGCACAACATGCCAAACCATAATCCATGATGTTGGGCTCACCTGTATCAACAATCCACAATATTGGGCTCACCTGTATCATGATTAGCAAAAACAAA